>NC_092373.1:82506414-83964953 GCF_030028105.1 Mobula birostris
GAATGATGCCTTCAGTGTGATGAAGAGTCATGAATAAATAATGAGGCCTTGCCTTCACTGGTTAGCAAGATGATAATGAGAGAATACAATTTTTAAATAATTGCAGAAGGAGTTAAAAGGGAGATTAGAAAATAATAAACCTTCATGCAAGGGATGATTAAAATGTTGAACCAGAGGGAAAATACAGACCCAGGCATTATAGCTCATAAGGCTGTCGGGAGAATTGGAGCAGAATATTCAAAGTGATGGTGATAGGGGGGTCCTATTACGAGAGAAGTAAACAATTACCCCTTGCCACAGACAAAAGGTGATAGGGTTCTGACATGAGCAACCTGTTATTCTGAGTGTGAAGAATGGGATGGTTGTGAAATGAGCTAACTTAGCAGAAATAGAAGAACAATGATTAAAGGGGATACATAAATCATATATGTAAGATGAAACTAAATGATGTATTGAACAAAGCTCACAAGTCTGTTGCAAAAGAACATAATTAATTTAATAATCACATCCATTTTTGAAGCAGAAGAGAACTTCATCACTTGTAGCACATTTTTTTTAAAACCAGGAAGTTTTATAAACTAATATAGATTTGCCATTTTTCCTCTTCCTTTTATGTTAGTTCAATGCAATACTCCATACTGACAATGGAGAAATAAAGTGGTTGAAAGGAACATGGAATATCGTCAAAAAGAATCTGTGAATATGTACATAGACCTTCGTATCTTATGTATCTAAGACCGTTCTGGACATTTTCAATTTGTTTACCTAAAAAGACAATATCTTGCACTTCTTTTGAAGGAATTCCATTTACCACTTTTTGATTATGCAGATACATCTAATATTTCTCTTCTTTCTTTTTCAATCTTTTTTATTGAGTTTCAAATTGATAAACATAACAATGATAATGATACAAAGAGATCAGGATTACATTAGTAACGGTTAACGTATACGGACACAGACTCCGAGTAACATATTTAATTTAAACCTCCCAATCTCTTAATAACTGAACATGAAAAAGATTCAAAAATAAAGTTTTTACCCCCTACACTAAAAAAAACAAAACAAAACCTGGGCTGCCATATTTCATCGGTTAAGATCATTATTTGTCATTAACTCCTCTCCTCTATACACAAACAAAAAGTTATTAAAAAGGATTCAGAAAAGGTCAACTTACATCATATGAAAATGTTAAATAAATGGCCTCCAAGTTTCTTCAAATTTAACCGAAGGATCAGTAGTACCACTCCTATTTTTTTCCAAATTTAAGCATGTTATAGTTTGGGAAAACCATGGAAATGTAGTAGGGTAATATTTCTCTTCTGCCTAGAACTTTTTTCCACATCACCAACAACACTAATAATTTTGAAATCATCAGTAAAATTGAAAATCATGGTCCTACAATTAAGTCCAAGTCAACAATATATATTACAATAAATTAGTATTCACACACTTCCAGTTATTAAAACTCCTGTCTATCACTACATTGATAGATAGTGAAACCAATCATGGTTTCTCCCACTAAACTACCACTGAACTTGATTTGTTACTTTTCCTTTCTTTCCTTGTCTTTCACTTTCCTGGGCAATCTTTGCCAAAATCCATATAGATTGCATCAAATTCACTACATTGTTAACTCTTTCTGACACCACCACAAACAAAAAATATTCACTCATTGTCCAACACAGCCTTCCCTTAACAAATCTATGGTAACTGTCTCTGATTACTCAAGTCCTCCAGACTGCCGGTCATATTTATCTCAATAATTTGGGTGACTGGCCTACAATTACATGGTCTGTTCCTTACTCTTAAAAAAATATGTTAACCTTCTTTCAATTCTCCTTCAACACCACACCTAAATCCAAAGAGATCTGGAAGGCAATTAGAAGAGCCTTTGTCTTTTGTTCAAGGCCCAGGGATAGAATTTACTCCAGCCTGATGATTTAACTATACTTAGATGCTAGACCACTTAAGAAATCTCTCTTTGTATATCATTTAATAATTCTTCAAATACTTCCTGTTGTGACTGTGATCTTAGTTACTGGAGCCGCAATGAAGCTGGTTATGTAGACGTCTTTATTCATCACAACAAGCAGACATTCTCCTGGAGACCCTCTTGGTAGAGTCTTCCAAACTCAACATAAATCACATATTTAAGATTAAAAGTAACTGCAGGTGGTTCAATACAATTTCAATAGTTACCACGGCATCACTTATTTCAAGATCTCGAGTCTGAAAGTGCTTCCTTTGAGTTACATATCTACAGCTGGAGACTCCTTTAAGTACCTTTGTTGGGACAAAGTAATTCACACAGATGGTCTGAAAGCTTCTGAATACAGAGAAAAGTTCAAAGGTCAAAGTTCAAAGTAAATTTTATTGTCAAAGTACATATAAGTACCAAACAATCCTGAGTATAATTTTTCTCTGGGCATATTCAGCAAATCTATATCATAGTAACTATAACAGAATCAATTAAAGATCAACCAGAGTGCGGAAGACAAGAAACTGTGCAAACGCAAATATAAATAAATAGTAATAAATATTGAGAACATGAGATAACAAAATACGGAGTCTTTAAAGTGAGATCATTGGTTGTGGGAACATCTCAATGGATGGGCAAGTGTCTGTAGCTATCCCTTTTTGTTCAGACACCTGATGGTTGTGGGGTAGTAACTTGGTACTGCGAGTCCTGAGGCTCTTCTACCTTCTACCTGATGGCAACAGCGAGAAAAGAACATGGCCTGGGTAATGAGGATCTTTGATGATGGATGCTGCTTTTCTACAACAGCATTTCATGTAGATGTGCTCAACAGATAGGAGGGTTTTACCCATGATGTACGAAGCTGAATCCACTCCCTTTTGTAGGATTTTCCGAACAATGGCATTTATCATAACCCCATGGTTTTAGACTTGGCTGATGTAAACAAGAATATCTCAAGGTCATTTCACTTCACAAACTTGTCTCTTGAGCAGCCACCGCCCGCACTGCTGTGGACCAGCAGCCTGTGCTCTACAGACAGTGTTGTCTGTTTGCAAAGCTGCCCTTTTACCTTCTCACCCATTACTGCTTGCAATTTACATTAAGAACTGAAGACTTAATGTATATAGCACCTGTTACATACTTTCATATGCCATCTTTGCCTTGTTAATTGACCTTTAAATTTTATCCCTGAACTTTTCATACCTCTTTGCCCCATTTTGCAATGTTGATTGCTTGTTAATAGTCATAACTAATTTTTGCCTATTCTACTCCATATATTCTTTAACTTTCACAGACAAAATCTTCTACAGATGCACAGTGAGGAGTACCCTAAGTGCATCAATGATGGGAATAGCAACACAAATAGCCTGGAATAGAAAAGGCCACAGAAATTGGAAGACACAGCCAGAGATTTCCCCCACTATTGACTACATTTACATGGAGCGCTGCTACAGGAAAGCAGCATCCATCATCAAAGACCCACCACAATCCAGGCTATGCTCTCTTTTCATTAATACTGTCAGGCAGGAGGTATAGAAGCATTAGATCCCATACCACCAGGTTCAAGAACAGTTATTACCTAACAAGCATCAGACTCCTGGATAACTTCAATCACCACTACACTGGTCTGATTCCATAAACTACAGACTCCCTTTCAAGGACTGTTTACAACTTGTGTTCTCAGTGTTATTTTTTCTATTTGCACAGTTTGTCTTCTTTAGAATTAGTGTTGGTTGTCATTCTTTGTCTATTTATGTACAGTTTTTTTTGTAAATTCTATTGTATTTCCTTTTTCCTGTAAATGCCTGCAAGAAAATGAATCTCAAGGTAATATACAGTAACATATATATACACACGTTGATAATAAATGTACTTTGAACTTTGATTAGATGTGGGAAATTCAAACTTTTCTCTTTGGGAACTACCTCTTTTAAAGCTACCCATCACTCTAACTTTGACTGACCCTGAATTAGATGGTTCTGGTCCTCCAGTGAGCTTTTGGTCAATCTTGTCTTAGGCTTGTAAATTTTTATTATCCCAAATTAGAATTTTTATTCTTAATGTATCTTTCTTCTTTTCTCTGTTCATGCTAAATCTAATCAAATTATAATCATTCCCTCCAAGACACTCTCCCAACCTTTATAGTTTTCTGATGTTCATCTCCTAACATCACTTTGCTTGTTGGGTTTGCTTGCTGTTGATTTAAAAAATATTGAGTTTCCAGAATTCTGATGTTTCTGTATAACTTTTAAGGCACTTTCAGTTACTGTCTTTTGTTGTCCACATATTTGTCTTCTATCCCTCTTTGAACCTTAGGAGAACTAAAAGCCTGTTTCCAGCAGTATGATTGCCTCCCTTTTGTTCATCAGTTCAACTCATGTGACCTTTAAAAGAAACCTGAATTAGTACTTGAAATACTACATATTGCATTACTAGTTGATTTGCCAGCCCACCTTGTAGTTGCTTTTTCGACTAAAGTTATAAAAATGCCATCCCTTTCTCTCAATTCTTCTGTCTCTGCCACATCTGTTCTCAGGATGAGGTTTTTCATTCCAGGACTAATAAGATGTCCTCCTTCTTCAAAAAAAGGGGGCTTTCCTTCCTCCACCATCAACACAGTCCACATATAGCATTTTGCACATATCTGGCCTCACTCCATCCTCCCGCCACCCCAGCAGGGATAAGGTTCTGTTTGTCCTCACCTACCATGCCACCAGCCTCTGAGTCCAACACATAATTCTCTATAACTTCCACCATCTCCAATGGCCATGCATGTCTTTCCCTCCCCAACTTTCTACCTTCCACAGGAATCGCTCCCTACGCTACTCCCTTGTGCCTCCCCACTTGATCTCCCTCCTGGCCCTTATTCTTGCAAGCGGAATAAGTGCTACAACTACCCCCTACACCACCCCCTCACTACCATTCAGGGCCCCAAACAGTCCTTCCAGGTGAGGTGACACTTCACTTGTGAGTTTGTTGGGGTCATATACTGTGTCCGGTGCTCCCGTTGTGGCCTCCTGTATATCAGTGAGACCCAATATAGATTGGGAGACCGCTTTGCCAAGCAACTACATTCCACCTGCCAGAAAAAGCAGGATCTCCTGGTGGCCTCCCACTTTAATTCTGCTTCCCATTCCCATTCCAACACATCAGTCCTTGGCTGCCTCTACTGCTGCGATGATGCCACACTCAGATCAGCCGAGAAACACTTTATATTCCATCTGGGTGGCCACCAACCTGATGGCAAAAAACATGGATTTCTCAAACCTCTGGTAATTGCCTCCCCTCTCCTTCACCATTCCCCATTCCTATTTCCCTCTCAGTTATCCCCTTACCTGCCCACCACCTCCCTCTGGTACTCCTTCCCCTTCCCTTTCTTTCATGGCCTTCAGTCCATTCCTATCAGATTCCCCTTTCTCCAGCCCTTTATCTCTTTCATCAATCGACTTCCCAGATCTTTACTTCACCTCTCCCCCTCTCCTGGTTTCACCTGTCATCTGCTACCTTGTACTTCTTCCTCCCCTCCTCCCACCTTCTTACTCTGACTTCTCATATTTTCTCTCCAGTCCTAATCAAAGATTTCGGCCCAAAATGTTGACTGCTTACTCTTTTCCATAGATGCTGTCTGACATGCAGAATTCCTCCAGCATTTTGTGTGTGTTGCTTGGATTGCCAACATCTGCAGATTTTTCTCTTGTTTGTAAGGTTATGACATTCCCTCCTTGTTAGGACTCTGGTCTATTTTGGAGTTGGCCAACAGGGCCAGACATAGTTTCAAAGGATTTTTTTCCAGAAGTGCTTGTATTGATCTTAGACTACACATGTTCCCAAATAACATCTGTGTATTTAAACCCTGCTTCCTGTAGTTTACTTTGCTCGGTCTTGAAGTGTGACCTTGTAAGTAACAAGAGCCTCTGGTGGTTCTTTTTCTGTCTTTTCTGTGTGTTTTTGATGTCTTCTTACAGCCTGCCATTCCAGGATTTTATCTGTGCATTAAGATCTCGGATTATTGAATTTGTGTTTGGATTACTGCATTTTTGAGTTTGACTGGTTGCCTGTTTTTGTCCATCTTGGCTAAAAGAAAATAAAACTGGCTTTTAAATCTACATGTCAGCTCCTGTCTGCCTCATGGTTTCTGCACTGAGGATCATTCACAATCCTCATTGGTACAGTGATAGAGTGTTCGGCTTTCAACCCAGTGGTACACACAAAATGCTGGAGGAACTCAGCAGGCCAGGCAGCATCGCCATTAGAAACTGCCCGGCCTGCTGAGTTCCTCCAGCACTTTGTGTGCATTACTTTGATTTCCAGATTCTGCAGACTTTTTCTTCTTTGTGTTTCAACCCAATGACTTGATTCCCTTCCACTCTTTATGTTCCTTCCGACTTTGCCCGAAAACTGAACCAGGAGTGTTGACCTACCACTCCTGCCAATGTTAAACCCATGTTTCAGTAGTAACTACAGCGACAAATTCCCACATTTCTTTCTGACCCATCACGGTATAGAACATAGAACAGTACAACACAATATAGGCCTTTGGTACACAATGTTGTACAGACCTTTAACCTACTTGAAAATCGATCTAAGCCTTCTCTCCTCCATTTTTCTATCATCCATGTGCCCACCTAAGAGTCTCTTAAATGTACCAGATATACCTCCCTCTACCACCACCCCGGCAGTGCATTCCATGGACCTACAACTCTGTGTAAAAAAAAACCTGCCTCTGACAAGCATTCATCCCAACACCTTAAAATGAAGTCTCCTTGTATTAGTCATTTACGCCCTGGGGAAAAAAAAGTCTCTGGCTGCCCATTCGAACGATGCCTCTTATCATCTTGTGCATCTCTACCAAGTCACCTCTAATCCTCCTCCTCCTCTCCAAAGAGAAAAGCCCTAGCTCGCTCACCCTCTCCACATAAGGCATGCTTTCTAATCCAGGCATCTCCTAGTGAATCCCCTCTGCACCCTCGCTTACTTCCATATTCTTCCAATAATGAGGCAAGCGTCACTACATCACTTTTAGCTCTGAGGCTCCATATATTCATGTATTCAGAATTAAGTGCTACAGGACTTCCTTATTTCTTTTTCTCCTCTTTGCGATACCCCACTTCAAATGCCTGCACAAATACAAGTGCAATTATTAAATCAGACCAGAACAAAGAATAAGCATGAGATCAATATTTGCCTCTCCAGTGTTAAATTAAGAAAATCTCCAGTGTGGTCCATGATAAAAAAAACACAATACTAATACACAAACCCGAATACACATTGAGTATAAAACAAAGCTTTTTCACTGAAGAGTACTATGCCAGGAGTATTGTTTTTTTCCTCCTTTGAAGCAGAATTTTATCAGGTCCGCTTTGAGATTATACGTATACTCATACTAAATGTGTGTATAGTATTAAATATGTTATATCGATTTAATCCAGGTATATTTTTTTAAAAAGCAAGCTGTTGGTGAAGACAATGACAATATTAAACATTCTGGTGCGCCTCGCCCTGGAGAGGATACAGCACTGAAATGGTACAAAACTACCACTGGGCGAATAGAGAGTGCATGAGACTTGCCCTGAATAATTGGCATGGGCAGAAAATCGCCCAGCTGAAAAATGGCTATGTCCTGTTTTAATTGTTGTATATTAGAGGACAATGTGCTGATATTTCCTCGCTTGCTTGTAAGGTCACGACGAACCACATTGTATCGCAGCTGGTTTAAGCTGTGAATACCTGAAATGAGGCAAGGGCTGTTTTGCATAAATGTGTCGAAGCACGTTGCCCGTAAGGTGAAGGGGCTGAGGTTTGTTTTTTTAAAAATGGGCAGCAAATTGCCATGCACATGTTTTCAAACAATGGCTCTATAATAAATTCAGGGCCAAAAAAAAAACGCGTGGTCACTGCACCATATCTCCAGCTAATGTTGTAACTCTTGTAAAGAAAGTGATATATTTATTATAATTTATTTATTGGCTGCTTGGAATGAGTTTGCTTTCAATATTCCGTTGCGCATTTTTTTAACGTAGGTTGCGTTACGAAATCCGCCCAATGAACCAACAGATTTTGTACCTGCTGAATGATTTCCCAAAGTTCCCATTATTCATCAAGGAAATCTTTGCGTCAAATAAATCTGAGTTGGGCGTGAACCATACTCTATGCTTTTTTTTTTCCGATTTTACAGGTATGTTTTAAAGTGGAAAAAGAACATGCAGCCATTTCCGCAATGAAATGCCCTTTCATAAGCGGTGTATATTGTTGGTGACAGGAACATATGCACGGAAAATGGTTTCCCCGCCGTAGCAAATCAAACCTTAGCCCTCGGCAGCAGTAGCTGCGCTGGCCATTTTCAGCACTGAGGCCAGCTCCTGCTCACCATCACCGTGTGACGATGCTGATCGAGGGCTGGGCAACAAAAATCTAATACTGTGTTCAATAGTCAGCGAGCCCGGGAGCAGAGATAATCAGCAATCTACCCAAATACTCAAGCCTTTCTTTATCGTGTCCAACTGATCTCCCCAGCGGCAAGCTGTTAATCGTGGGGAGAACTACACCCTGGTACACCCCAGTTACCGTGTCCCTGACAATGACATTGTCTTGCCGATGTCCCTTAACCAAGACAGTTAGTTGGAAAGTGATTGGCGGGTAGCGCATACCTGAACAACCCCTTCTGCCTTTTAACCGTCCTGACCCATGCTACCTGTCGTTTCGCGGTGCCGAATGATCCGATTTGCTGTGCTCCTTAAAATCTCCTTGCTTAAAGATTCCGGGCTATTATTATTATTAGAGAGCCCCCTGCTTCAGACACTCCGCGCTTCTCTCGGTATTCGCCCTGATCCACAAGAAGCCATCATACCTGTAACACGCTGGGTTGGCTGAATCGTCCAAGTGTGAGAAACCTCAGAGCTCGATGAGACACTTGAACCTCTCAGCTTGTTCTGCCGTTCACTGCGACCATTCCCGGACTACGTGCCAACACGATGCAAACGCCTCCGCGCAGACATAAATGTATCTGGTACTTGGAGGAGAATCTTCGCGACGGGAAACGTTACCCGGGAGGAACCAATAAATTCAACGGGACTGGATGGATCAATGGTGAGATTAAAACCAGAATGAACCCTCAGACCGCAATAATAACCCTCCAGAACGTTGCCATGTGTACAAGCAACCCTCCTCCGCCAGAAACTACAACTGCCTCGCCCATATTTTGAGGAATTCAAATAAAATGCTGAAAAATCAGATATGCGCACAATTCGGGAACAGTTAAATTATTAATCACTGTTTGCTGAGAGTGTAGCATACTTAAATATATATGTATTGTAATCCGTGACAGCTCGCGCTGTAACAATTCCTGCATTAATATTTATATAGGATTTAAATAATGGAGGTGCCTAGGGAGTTGCACAAACAAGATTCACGTTGAAACATCTGGAACACGGAATCTGGGTAAACACTTTTGCAGAATATTTCACGCCAATTTCTAAGTACGCTTCAGTTTAGGATAGAGGGGTATGCAGAGTGAAGCACTCGCGTTTGATTAAATACCGCAACAAAAGAAAACAATACCTTGATTTATTGACTCCGACGCAGTCTATCACACCAGCCTCATTACTTAAGCAGGTGGCTCCTCTGGCAGTCCGTTATGCGGCTGGTCGGTGTTTTAGAAATGTTTAACCAATTCCATTGTGCGTTGTCCGATGCTCATTAGCCTCACCAGCATGTTCTGCAACAGTATATCTGCTACATTCCACCATTCCGCCTCTTTAAGCTGTTAGGGTATTCAGTGTCGAGGAAATGTGTTTACATTGAACTCCCTAAACTGTATAATATTCCCTTGGTGTGCACTGGTGTGAGATTCCCGTGGTTGCAGGATCCTTGTCCCTCAGTAATTGCTTGATTGACAGTCCATCAAATTACCTAAACAATGCACTCCTCCACAGCTACCTTCAGACTGCAGGCTGTTCCATTTGCAAGGTGTGCTGCAGTTACCTCCCTTGGCCATTCCAACAGAACCTCCCAAACCAATGGTCCCTACAGCCAAGATCAAAGGCAGAGGGAGCAGGAGGACAACTACAAATTTCACTCATCCGGACTTAGAAATGTATCAATCTTCCTTCAATATTTCCGGATTCAACTATTGAACGTCCCACATTTTATGTGCATAAGACTGATTACACTGGTTCAAAAGGTGATGGCCACGGCTTTCTCAAGGGTTACTAGAGGTAAGCAATAAATGATGGGCTTTTCAGAAATACCCACACCTTGAATTATTTAATGCCTGCAGGACCTTCCCTTATTTGAAGTGGAAATAAGATATTCCATTTCTATGTATTGATCAAAGGCCAGATCTATAATGGAACCACTGATGAGGATGCATGTTCTTATGAAGTAAAAGGGGGAGGGAACAGTTGAGATATAGTGATAGGGTATTCAATGCTTACGGGAACAGACAGAGGATTCTGTGGACGAGAATGAGATTTCCAGAAGGTTTCCTGCCTCCCAGGTGCCAGGGTCAGAGACAACTTGGATCGAGCCCACAGTATTCTCAAGTGGAGGATAATCAGGCAGAGGTCACGGTCCACATCGGTACCAATGACATGGGTAGGAAGGGTGACAAGGTCCTGCAAAGTGAGTTCAGGGAGTTAGGTGCTAAGTTAAAGGGCAGGGCCCTCATGTTATGATCTCAGGATTGCTACTCATGCCATGCGCTACTGAGGCCAGAAATAGGAAGATAATGCAGTTTGACATGTGGCTAAGAAGATGGTGCAGAAGGGAAGGCTTCAGACTTTTGGATCATTGGGAAGGTACAGTTTCCCCTGTACAAGTGGGACAGTTTGCAACTGAACTGGAAGGAGACTAACATCGTTGTGATAAGGTTTGCTAGTGCTGCCCCCACCCCCCCGGAGGGAGGGATTTTAAACTAAAGTTGCAAGGGCACAGGAACCGGAGCGCCAGGGCAGATGGTGTAGTGGCTGTGGGATAAGATATTACTAAACCTATACACTAAGTCAAGAGTCAAAAGGCTGAACATGGTAGGACTAATGTTTTGAAGTGCGTATATTTCAATGAAGGAGTATTGTAGGAAAGGCGGATGAGCTTAGGTCATGGGTCAGTACATGGAACTACGACATCGTAGCTCATCTGCAGGAGGGCCAGGACCACCGCTGAATGTTCTGGGGTTCCGTTTTTTCATATGGGATAGAACAGGAGGGATTAAAGGAGGAGGCATGGAATTACTAATCAGGGAAAAAGACACAGTGGTGTTGAGACGGGACAGACTGGAGAGCTGGTCTACTGAAGCAAAGTGGGTGGAACTGAGGAATAAAAAAGGGATGACCACATTAATGGGATTATATTATAGACCACCAAATAGTCAGTGGAGTTTAGGGAAGAAAATTTGTAGAGAGATTGCAGACTGTTGCAAGAAACATAAGGTTATGATAGTAGGTGATTTTAACTTTTCACATATTGATTGGAACTCCCATACTGTAAAAAGGGTTGAAAGGGATAGAGTTTGTCAAATGTGTTCAGGAAAGTTTCCTTAATCAATACATAGAGGTCCCAACTAGAGGGAGTGAGATACCAAATCTTTCATTAGGGAATGAGCAGGGCAGGTGGCAGAAGTTTGTGTAGGGGAACACTTTGCATCTAGTGATCATAATGCTATTTGTTCCAATATAATTATGGAGAAGAATAGGTCTGGTTCTTGGGTTGAGATTCTAAATTGGAGGAATGCCATCTTATTGGTTTCAGAAAGGATTTGGCAGGTGTTGATTGGGACAGTTGTGTTCAGGCAAAGGTGTGCTTGTTAAGTGAGAGGCCTTCAAAAGAGAAAATTTAAGATTACAGAGTTTGTATGTTCTTGTCAGAATAAAAGGCAAGAATAACAGTTTTAGAGAACCTCATATTTCATGAGATATTGGGGTCCTGGTTAAGAAAAAGAAGGAGATATGTAGCCAGATAGGCAAGAAGGAACAAATGAGGTGATAGTGGAGTATAAGAAATACAAGTGAACACTTAAGTAAGGAATCAGGAGGGCTAAAAGGTGGTATGAGGTTGCTCTAGCAGAGATGGTGAAGGAAAATTCCAAGGATTTCATTAAGAGCAAAAGAATAGGAAGGGACAAAACTGCCCCTCTTGAAGATCAGAGTGGCCATTTATGTATGGAGCCAAAAGAGGTGGGAGAGTTTTTAAATTGATTTTTTTGCATCTGTATTTACTTGGGAGATGGACACAGAGTCTATAGAAATGAGGCAAAACAGCAGTGAAGTCATGGCTATATACAGATAACAGAGGAGGAGGTAATCTCTGATTTGAGGAAAATCAGGATGGAAAAATCCCAAGAGCCTGATAAGGTGTTTTCACGGACCTTGTGGAAGGCTAATACAGATACTGCAGGAGCCCTAACAGATACCTTAGAGGTCCTTAGCAATGGTTGAGGTGCCCAAGGATTGGAGGATAGCTAATGCTGTTCTGTTGTTTAAGAAAGGTTGTAAAAATAAATCAGGAAATTATAGGTCAATGAGCCTGACATCAGTATGGTAAGTTGATGCAAGCTATTCTAAGGGACCAGATATATAAGTGCTTGGATAGACAGGGACTGATTAGGAATTGTCAACATTTATTTGTGCATGGTAGATCATGTCTAACCAATCTTACTGAGATTTTCGAGGAGGTTACCAGGAAAGTTGATGGAGGCCTGGCAGTGGATATTGTCTAATAGATTTTAGCAAGGCCTTTGACAAGGCTCCTCCATGGGAGTTAGGTCAAGAAGGTTCAGACACTTGGCATTCAAGATGAGGTAGTAAATTGGCTTCACAGGGGAAGCCAGAGAGTGGTAGTAGATTGTTGCCTCTGACTGGAGGCCTGTGACAAGTGGTGTGTGGCAGCGATCAGTGCTGGGTCCATTGTTGTTTGTCATCTTTATCAATGATCTGGACGATAATTTAATAAACTGGATCAGCAAATTTGTGGATGACACCAAGATTGGGGGTGTAGTGGACAGCGAGGAAGACTATCTCCCTCTTGGGAGAACAAACCAGAGTAGGAATTACACAGTAAGCAGTAGGGCACCGTGGAGTGTGGTAGAACAGATGGATTTGGGAATACAGATCCAAAATTCCTTGAAAGTGGTGACACAAGTAGATAGGGCCATAAATAGAGCATTTGACACATTGGCCTTCAGAATTAAAAGTACTAAGACAGAAGCTGGGATGTTATGTTGAGTTGTATAAGACATTGGAGAGACCTAATTTGGAGTATTGTGTGCAGTTCTGGTCACCTACCTACAGGAAAGATGTCAATAAGATTAAAAGAGTGCAGTGAAAATTTACAAGGATGTTGCCAGGACTTTAGGACTTTGAGTTATAGGGAAAGGTTGAATAAGTTAGGACTTTATTCTCTGGAGTGTAGTAAAATGTGGGACGATATGATAGGGGTATACAAAATTCTGAGGGGTATAAATAGGGTCAGTACAAGCAAGCTTTTCCCACTGAGTACGGTGAGAATAGAGTGAATGTGGAGAGGGTGTTTCCTGTGATGGGGGAATCTAAGACCAGAGGACACAACCTCAAAGTAGGAGGGTATTCTTTTGGAGCGGATATAAGGAGGAATTTCTTTAGCCAAGGAGTGGTGTATCTATGGAATTCATTGCCACAGGTGGCTGTGAAGGCCAAGTCACTGGGTATATTTAAGGCAGAAGTTGATAGATTCTTGATTAGTCAAGACATGAAGGGATATAGGGAGAAAGCAGAAGATTGGGGCTGAGAGGGAAATGGATCAGTCATGGTGAAATGGCAGAGCAGACTCAATGGGGCAAATGACTTAATTCTGCTCCTATATCTTATGCTCTTATAGTCTATGGTAGCTGACACACTGCAAAATTCCCACTGTGTTACAAATACACTCCTCAAATAACAAAAACTGACATTGAGCAAAAGGAAATGATTTTAGGTAATCAATTGAAATTGAGGAAATAGTTAGGTATTAAGGAACAATTTAATGGAGGTCACAGGTGTGTAGAATTTCACTATTTCAATGAGACAGCCCTGCATTATAAAGTTCCTAATCAGACCTGGACCTCCACCAGCAGTATTCCATAATATTCGATCAAGGCAGATAACTAGCAAGTCAGACTGATGTCTGATGTGCTGACTAATTCACAATTACTGAATGGCTCCTGGGGAATGCTCTTAAGTGGCGCAAGCTTACCATGAAATGAGCAGAGATACTGGGGCTGGGATAATAAATTAATGTCACAGTCACAAAGAAAGTTTTGAAAAAGTAATTAAAATTGGGAACACTTGCACAAATATTTGGTGATCAGTGACCACCAAAATGGCCAGAATAGAGTTGTAAACGTGAAAGTTCAGTTGAATGGATCTACATGAACTTTCTGAGCAGGTAAAAGTGGTAAATAAAGGAATGGCTATGGATATTATTTATTGTATTTTGGCTTCCTAAAGATGTTAGTCCACTAAGGACACTATTGACAAATATTGGTTTGGATAGGACAATACTTAGGAGTTAAAAGGAGTTATGAAAGTTCAAGGATATGAGCTTGCATTCAAATCTCAGCATGTTACTAGCAGTGTTCCCTCAGGAGTTTGTAATGGGTCTGAGATATTAAACTATTCACAAATGTCTTAGAAGAAAGAATTCTGTCAAGTATCCAAATGTATTAATTGCACTAAATAGTACATATGAGACCAAAAGGTGCAATGAGGCCTCGTGGGCTAAACTGTTCAATATGGAACAATAACATCATTCACTTCGATGCTGAGCAGATACTATTTCCTAAGAGAAGTGGGATTTAGGAGCAAACTACAAATATCATTGATAGTGTAATGAGTCTGTCCAGGGCACTGGAGACCATCGGGTTTTTGAGGCATTAATCATTTAGAATTCCATGCATTTTCTCGAGTGACTTGCTCTTTGCAATGCAGCCTCCTGGTGCCTTCTGTTCACACTTGTTAAGCTTATAGTTTATGTTGGTAGGCTCAGGGATTTCATGTTACTTACATTATTTAAGCAGATGCCTGATTAGTGCTAGTCACGGGGTCTTAGTTGTGGGAATGTTACTTCTCACCGTGTCACTCAGACAAGCCAGCAATGTGCTGATGTGCTGTTGGAATTACTATACATAATCTCTTGTCGCCATCTCTGCATCGGAGTCTGTCTTTCCTCTGCACTTGGATTGCCAGCACATGTGACAGATAGGTGGATAGACTGAAAAGAAGACTGAATATTGCTTTCAATTTATAAATACAGTCGACCTTCACAAATCTGACTACCTGTAATCCGGTTCCTTCGATAATCTGGCACTGATTATGCTTAATATGATCCTTCTGTAATTCGCCATTTTCACTAATCCGGCAATCCTCAGGTCCCAGTGGTGCTGGATTAGTGAAGGTCGACCTGTAATACATTTGGTATAATCTAGATTATATCAATATTCAGCCCTTATTAGATACCCACTGGAGTACAGCACTATCTATATATCAGGAAGGGTGCACTGGCTTTTAACACATTGCATTACCAATTCACCACATTGGAACCAAAGCTTAAAGAGTTAATTTATGATTGATTGCACCAACTGATTGCATCTTAATTTTATCTTTCATTGTTTAATTAGAAGCATCATATTTATTCACAGGACATCTGTCTTGTGGAGTTAATACTATTCGCAACATGCACAAAATCCTGGAGGAGCTCAGTAAATCAGGCAACATCTATGGAGGTGAATAAAGAGTCAGTGTTTTACGCTAAGACCATTCATTGGGACTAGAAAAGAACCGGGTAGAAGCCAGACTAAGAAGGTGGGGGGTGTGAGAAGAGTACCACACCTGCCCCTACACTTCCTCCCTCACCACCATTCAAGGCTCCAAACAAACAGTTCTTCCAGTTGAGGCGAAACTTAGCCTGTGAGTCTGTCAGAGTCAAATACTGCACCCAGTGCTCCCAGTGAGGCCTCCTGTACACTGGGGAGGCCCAACATAGATTGGGGGGGGATCTCTTCCACAATAGGCAGGATCTCCCTATTTCAATTTGACTTCCCATTCCCATTCGATGGCCTCCTCTACTGCCACAATGCCACATACAGGTTGGAGGAGCAACACCTCATATTCCGTCTGCTTACCAATCTGGCAGTCTCTTATTTCCACTGATTTCTTCTTCATCCCCCTTCATTCTTTTTTCATTTCCCGTTCTGGTTTTCCTCTCACCCATTCTCATCTCCTCACCTGCCAACCTCCTCCCTCTGGTTCCCCTCCTCCTTCCCTTTCTTTCATGATCCACTGTCCAATCCTATTAGACTCCTTTTTCATCCCCTTACATCTTCCACCCATCATCTTCCAGGTTCTTACATTATTTCTCCTCCCTCGCCCACCCTCCTCCCCCCTCATCTGGTTTCACATCTCCTCCCAGTTTGTACCCTTCCTCTCCTGCCATCTCAGTGTTTCTCAACCTTTTTTAGCCCAACACCCCCACAAAGCACCTTCATACTTGCCAGTACACCTCTTAAACACAATATACTTTCCAGTGTAAAAACATGTCTACCACATGCTCTCATGAGAAAAATGACTCTGCTTTAAAATTTTATTTGCCTTTAAACCTGGCTTACACAGTACCTGTGCACTGTACAGCATGTGATCATTGAGCTTGATGGTTCTTAGAAAGAAATACCTGGTTCAAGTTGTGACAGCAAAAGTCTCAAGTTCCCAAGCATAGCCATGTACAAGCGGTTTCTGTTTTTTTGTGTGAGTATGTGGTTCACTGCACTGAAGCCTCTTTTAACAAGGCAGGAGAATGGAAATGAAGAGCAAATTGGCTCTTCTTCAAAGACCAGGAAACTTAGTATTACAGTGTAGCCACATACCACAAAAGCCAGCAGTTTTGAAAAAACATTTTTGCTTCTTCATCATTCTGAATTTCAATAATTTCTTCTTGCAAGCTCTCTTCCTGTTCTTCCACCTTGCAAAGAAATGGGTTAATTACCCAGTGCGGAATTTCCAGATCGTTCAAATCCATGAATCAATTCTGAAAATCCTTCTTCAGTGACTGCAGGTGTAAGCAGTACTCTTGCAAATCACCAACTGAAAGAGAGTGCCTTACTTTCCATGCAGGGAAACTGTGAGAACATTCTTCTCCCAATGATTTGCTCATATATTTGCAATTTTACAATAAAAGCCGACACTGCACTTTTTGCCTGTATTAACCTGAAATTCTCACCCTGCAGTTTCACATTTAAAATTTTCATTTTGTCATAAAGATCAACTAGGTTTGTCACATTTCCATGTAGAAGTCCAGACTTGCTTCCCAAGCTCTTGTGGACTTTGAGCAAAAATTCAACCACAATATCAAAAAGATCAAAGAAACATTTTAATTAGCAGCCTTTTGACAGCCAATGCACTTCAGTGTGAAGAAGCAAGCTTTCAAACTCTTCGTCATTATCTTGGTATAACTAGTGAAACATTCTGCTTTTTAATGGATGAGCTTTAATTTTGTTGATAGCAGATATTACACGAGTCATGCTTTAAAACAGTCGCTGGCTGAGGTTTTAGGCCGTGAGATGATGATGATGAATTATACAATAGATTGCAAACAGCCTTGGAATTTCTTCTGTCATAAATGCCACTAAACCAGCATAGTGACCTGTCATATATGGTGCACCACCTGTTGCACAAGAAATCATTTCTAACTGAATACTTTTACCCTCAATATACATTTTGAGCTTGTCATAGATTGATTCCCCATTGATATTTGTTTACAACATTTTATAAAAGAGAATCTCTTCATAAACTTTTCCATTTTTGATAAACCATACGTGTGCCATTAGCAATGTTTCGTTGTCTCGTACAGTTGACTCATCCAGTTGTATCCCATATTCTGTGTTTTTTTGTTGCTTTGTGCATAGTTGATACTCAATATCTTCAGTCATTTCGTCAATATGACGAGCTAGAGTTAGTACTCACAGGAATTGATTTTAAAATACTGGTATCCATTTTGAGAACAGCAGCAAGCACTTCTGATATGACAGCCATTATTAATCTTTCACCAATTGTATGAGATTTTCCACACTTTGCATATCATTTCTGAAATTATAAGAAGCAATGAGACCACTATCAAGGTCATTTTTATCTTTCTTGGCAAATGACTCAAATGTGCAATGTTTGTCAAATGCTTCTTTCATCTTCTGGTACTGTGTAATACCAGTAAGCTACAGTAGCCTCTAAAGGTTGTCATTCGCGGAAGTGTTCTTGCAACCTTGATGGTTTCATGGCTTCATTAGACAGTACAGTATTACTCTCTTCACTGCCTTCAGACACATAGAGATCGCGCTATACGTATTTATCCATGGTTAACGGGGCAAAGTTAAAATTTAAAAAAACACAAACTGGGAACGTCTATTGGATGTTGACAATGTCAGCAAATTGACACAGATGGAATGATGGTAGTAGCACGCAAAGGAACGGCGAGGTGAAGATGAAGACAATCACAACAGCGAAAATTAAGTTGACAAGGATTCAGTTTGGAATTTGAAAGTTAGCCAGGATAGAGTTGGTGTTCAGCAAGCTACCTTTATATTATTCCAATTAGCATGACTGACCAATCACGTAAGGTCTCATAATCCCCGAAGATGGTTTTTGACGGCACATATGAAGCCAAGGTCACCTTGAACACCTCAAGAGGAATCCTTGGGGTCAACAGGTTCACTGATTGGCTCTATTTCACCATTTGGTTCTGCCCAGCACTGTATCGTTGCACGACCTGTTTTCTGTATTTCTGTAGAGAAAGTCGAGAGGGTGTGCTTGACTTACGAACTGCTAAATTTTTTAAATTATGAGAACACTCAGTCCTCTTTTATTGTCAATTAGAAATGCATACATGCATTAAGAAATGATACAATGTTTCTCTGGAGCGATATCACAGAAAACAGGACAAACCAAAGACTAACACTGACAAAGCCACATAATTATAACATACAGTTTCAGCAGTGCAAAACAATATCATAATTTGATGAAGAACAAACCATGGCATGGTAAAAATAGTCTCAAAGTCCTGAGTCGATCGACTCCCGAGTCCCCGATAGCAGGCGGCAAAAGGGAGAGACTCCCTGCCATAAACCTCCAGGCACCGTCAACTTGCCGATGCCTTGGAAGCAGCTGACCACAGCCGACACTGAGTCCGTCTGTCTGAAAATTTCGAGCTTCCGACCAGCCTGTCCGATACAGCCTCCCGAGCGCCATCCTCTGCCGAGCGCCTTCAACCTCACCCCGTCCGCTGAAACAAGCAAAGCCGAGGATTTCGGGGCCTTCTGCTCTGGAGATTCCGGTTACCACACAGTAGCAGCAGCAGCGAAGCGAGCATTTCAGAAGTTTTCCAGATGTTCCTCCGTACTCTCACGTCTGTCTCCATCAAATCAGAATTGTGCACGGTCCCCTACTTGACAGATTACAGATATCATTCACCGGAGAGGCTGTGCGCGCTGCCATCTTCTCCTCCGTCATGAACTCGTTCCGTGCTGCGAGTCAAGGGAACTGTTGGGCACCCTGCTTGCTAACTTATGCATCCCCAACAATGTCAGTTTGTTTGGTAAGGTTGGATGAGATCGCCAAGTTTCAGACGTGTAGTGACACCACATGCTCACGGTCGGCAGAGCTACGGTTCTTCCTGTGTTCCAGAGCCTCATCCCTTTTTTTTGGAAGTGCCTGCTCTATGAATGGTTGGTCAGACTCATGCCTCGTTAGGGTGCCACTTACCACCCCCTTCCTAAGAATCTTGAACACCCCCCGATGACTTCTATTTCCCCTAACACCCTCTTAGACCGTGTACCTGCCCCTTGGGTGGGATGGTACCACCCCTGTTGGGAATCACTGCCCTACCTTCTTATTCTGGCTTCGGCCCCCTTCCCTTCCAGTCCTGATGAAGAGTCTTAGCTGAAACATCGACTGTTTATTCCTCTGCATAGATGCTGCCTGGCTTGCTGAACTTTTTATGTGCATTGCTCAAGATTTCCAGCATCTGCAGAATCTTCTGAGTTTATGTTTTACTGTTTGCAATGTTAGTAGAATCTGATTGAATAATTCGGAGCAATAAAATAGATTATCCATGAAATATACAGCTTAACTCCACAATTAGGAAGACCTGATCACTTAGATCCAAGATGGCACAAAGCTGCGACCTCCGCTGAGCCGCGACTCAGATTTTGTCTTCTTGTTAAATGTTTTTTAGGTTTGTAAGGATGGTTTCATGGACAAAGATAAAAATTAGGCTTTAGGGACAGGGATGTGGTGGAATTAGAGGTCAAGCCAGAACCTAAATCCCCATTCCACATTTGAAGGTCTGCGATATGGATGTGGGACACCCATGGTCAGATGTTGAACCAGCAGAAAGTGAACGAGGGCCCTCCCACCCTACCCCCCAGGTCAGTGAGTTGTTGGAGTTCTATGCGGGCAGGAGAAATGGGTTCCAATTACTCCTGGGGTTCGTGAATCGGTGAGACTGAAATTTGAGGCCTAGTGTTCAAGGTCTCATCATCAATGAGTCCAGAGTTGCTTATGTGAGAATGCTGTTCTTGGACTACAGTTCAGCATTCAACACTATAATTCCCTCCAGGCTCAACAAGAAGCTCAGAGACCTCGGCCTTCACCCTGCCTTGTGTATCTGGATCCTGAACTTCCTGTCAGATCGCCCGCAGGTGGTAAGAGTGGGCTTCCTCACCTCCACCCCTCTGACCCTCAACACAGGAGCCCCCCAGGGCTGTGTCCTAAACCCCCTCCTTTACTCTTTGTATACACTTTACTGTGCCCCCACCCACAGATGATATTACATTGATTGGCCTTATCTCAAATAATAAGGAGGCAGCCTACAGAGAAGTCATCACCATGACACAGTGGTGTCAAGAAAACAACCTCTCCCTCAATGTCGCAAAAACAAAGGAGCTGGTTGTGGATTACAGGAGGAATGGAGACAGGTTCACCACTATTGACATCAGTGGATCTGGGGTTGAGAGGGTGAGCAGCTTTAAGTTCCTCAGCATACACATTACCAAGGATCTCACATGGACTGTACATACTGACTGTGTGGTGAAAAAAGCACAGCAGGGCCTCTTCCAGCTCAGCCGGTTGAAGAAGTTTGATATGAGTCCTGAAATCCTAAGAACTTTTTATAGGGGCACAAATGAGAGCATCCTGACTGGCTGCATCACTGCCTGGTATGGGAACTGTACTTCCCTCAATCGCAGGACTCTGCAGAGAGTGGTGCAAACAGCCCAGCGCATCTGTAGTTGTGAACTTCCAACTGTTCAGGACATTTACAGTGACCAGTGCGTATGAAGGTTCTAAAAGGTCATTGGGGACTTGAGTCACCCCAACCACAAACTATTCCAGCTGCTACCATCTCAGAAACAGTACCACAGCATAGAAGCCAGGACCAACGGGCTCTGGGACAGCTTCTTCCACCAGACCATCAGACTGATTAATTCATGCTGACACAATTGTATTTCTAAGCTATAATGATTGCTCTGTTTTATATCTTACTGTACATACTATTTATTACAAATTACTATAATCTGTACATTGCACATTCAGATGGAGACGTAACATAAAGATTTTTACTCCTCACGTCTGTGAAGGATGTAAGAAATAACGTCAATTCAATTCAAAGTCCATTCAGCTTGAGGCCTAGTGTTCAGTGATTGGGGTGTCCTGGACTGATGCCGAAGATCAAGGTCCAGGGGTCGAATTGGAAGTTTGGAAGTCGAGGCCTGTTGTCCAGAGCCGAGCCTGTGAAATGCTGTGAGTCTGCTGGGGAGATCGAAGCCAGTGTCTGCGGACCAGAGGCTCTGTCCACTGGAGGTTGGAGTTAGGGTTGCCAACTGTCCCGTATTTGCCGGGACATCCGGTATATTGGGCTAAATTGGTTTGTCCCATACGGGACCACCCTTGTCCTGTATTTCCTCCACTAAGGTAGAGCGTTCCTATGAAACCTTTCGTGCCAAAATGGCGTGGCGAAGAAGCAATTATCATTAATTTATATGGGAAAAATTTTTGAGCGTTCCCAGACCCAAAAAATAACCTACCAAATTATACCAAATAACACATAAAACCTAAAATAACACTAACATATAGTAAAAGCAGGAATGATATGATAAATATGCAGCCTATATAAAGTAAAAATAATGTATGTACAGTGTAGTTTCACTGAACAGAATTGCCAAAACCGATTTGTAGAAAAAAAATCAGCATGTACAGGCATGCGCACGTCATGCATGTGCACACAGGTGCCCGCACAAGGCTTCATGGTCATGGTAGTCTTTCTCGGGGTAAACACAAGTATCCCGTATTTGACTGCTACTTTTGTCCCTTATTTGGGAGTGAGAAAGTTGGAGTCCTCTCCTGGGGTTAAAGGCCTGTGTATGTGTGTGAATTGAAGGGAGGAATCAGGTTTGTTTTGCTTCTGTTGTTTTGTTGCTTGTTGTATTCTCTGTTGTTCTGCCGAGCATTGTGGACGTGATATGTTGGCACCGAAATGTATGGCAACAAACGTGGGCTGCCCCCGGCACAACCTTGGGTGAGTTGGTTGTTAACACAAATTACACATTGCACTGTATACTTTGATGTACTCATGATAAATAAACTTGAATTTTGACTCTTAACTACAGGTTAAATGTTTCTTCCTGCGTAACCAAGCCACATGTTTTAACCCACACTATTTAGATCACCAGATTCAGACAGAGAGGAGTTAACAACTGGACGATGACCAGCAGAATAGACTGGACCTTGCTGGGAAGTGCCATCAGTTCAGTGTCAAACTGATGATGATACTCACCTATGACTGGTGTAACACCCTGGTTGGGATTTTTCATTGCTATGCTGCAGGTATTTCATTTTAGCATTTCTGTAAGGGCAATCTGTTCTGCTTTCAGCTTGTATGGGTTTGAGCAAAGATAAGAGGCTCGTTATTCAACTTCGGAATGTGCTGACAGCCAATCAGGTTGTGGAATTGGGAGAAGGTTCTGGAGAACGCTGGGTTGAAGGTCTTTGTTGGTGGGAGCTGAGAGAAGACAGGAGGAAAGATGGCTGAGGAAGCCGTCCCTGTTGCACAAGGTGCTTTGTGCAGATGAATGGCTTCACGAAGGAAATACCAACACTCCGATGGGAGACCCATATGTTTGAGATGGATTTTGAGCGACATTCGGAAGAAGTTGTGTGGTTTCACGCAGACTGAGGGTCCAGTGTGTGAGTGACAGACGAGTTCAAGATGAGCTCCAACTTAAGTTCCCATTTGACTGTTTAAGAGTAATGGGCCCTTTTTGTATTTTTCTTTCTTTCATTTAATAATTGTTTGCTTAAATTAACATTATTAAATACGCTTTTTAATTGTATGCAGTGTACGATCTGTTATTTCTTGCTGGGAGCAGTAAATCACACAGCATTTACACAACCTGGGGTTTGAGTGGGTGACACATACCAACCTCACGGATCTGGCGGGACCCGAGTTGTCTGCGCCCTAGATGTTCAAAGCCGGAGAGAGGTGAGTTTATCGCCACAGAATCCAGTGGCTGTTAGCGATGGGCTAAAGAGCTGGTTTTCCAGAGATGCCAGTATAAGGGAGCTTCACTGGAGTCAGCAGGATTTTGCCCCAGTGTGGAAGTTCTGAACCTGCTGGCCAAGTTACAGTCATGCAGAACAGCTAAAGGTCCTTCAATCCACCAAGCCCAGACCAGTCATCAAAAACGCAGATACCTTACTCCCACATTACTCTCCACATTCCTGACAGCTTCTACTAGCAGTCTTCAGGGTGGCGCTGAAATCCTGGCAGAAGTCTAGCTGTAGAGCAGAAAAATGCTGAAGTCCTCAGGAACATTGAGCCCATCTGAAAGGAGAGGACAGACTATAAGTACGTATCTATTTCTTTTCTAACAACAGAAACAGGCCATTCGGCCCAACTCCTCCATACTGACCAACTTGCCCAACTAAGCTTATCCTATTCACCTGCATTTGCACCATATCCCGATATCCATGTAACTGTCCAAATGCCGTAACTGTGGATGCCACTTCTTCTGATAGCTTGTCCATATACTTACCACTCTCTACGTGAAGAGGATTCCCCTCTAATCCTTTTTACACTTTCTCCCTCTCGCTTCAATCCAATGTTCTCTAGTTTTGGTGTCTCCTACCCGTGGGAAAATACATTAGATATTCAGCTTTTTTTGCCCCTCATGATTTTATGAACCTCTGTAAGGTCAGCCTTCTAAACTCCAAGTTAAAAGTCTTGGCTTTTTCAGCGTCCCCTCCTAACCCAAGCCCTACAGTCCTGGTAACATCCTCATAAATCTTTTTGCTCCTTCTCCAGTTTTAGGACACCAGTAAAGGTAGTAAGGTAGAAGGGCTAACGTGTGTGTACCTCAATG
The DNA here is from genome assembly GCF_030028105.1 of Mobula birostris. Classification (NCBI taxonomy): domain Eukaryota; kingdom Metazoa; phylum Chordata; class Chondrichthyes; order Myliobatiformes; family Myliobatidae; genus Mobula; species Mobula birostris. The sequence goes on from NC_092373.1 coordinate 82,530,798, forward strand.
CAAGAAGCATCAGGAACAAAGGAGATGAACTGAGAGCTTGGATACATACATTGAATTACATTGTAGTGGCCATTACAGAGACTTGGCTGGCACCAGGGCAGGAATGGATTCTCAATATTCCTGGATTTCAGTGCTTCAAAAGGGATAGAGGCAGGGGGGAAAGGGGAGGAGGGGTGGCATTACTGGTCAGGGATACTATTACAGCTACAGAAAGGGTGGGTAATGTAGCAGGATCCTCTTTTGAGTCAGTATGGGTGGAAGTCAGGAACAGGAAGGGAGCAGTTACTCTATTGGGGATATTCTATAGGCCCCCTGGTAGCAGCAGAGATACAGAGGAGCAGATTGGGAGGCAGATTTTGGAAAGGTGCAAAAATAACAGGGTTGTTATCATGGGTGACTTTAACTTCCCTAATATTGATTGGCACCTGATTAGTTCCAAGGGTTTCGATGGGGCAGAGTTTGTTAAGTGTGTCCAGGACGGATTCCTGTCACCATATGTGGACAGGCCGACTAGGGGGAATGCCATACTAGATCTAGTACTAGGTAATGAACCGGGTCAGGTCACAGATCTCTCAGTGGGTGTGCATCTGGGGGACAGTGACCACCGCTCCCTGGCCTTTAGCATTATCATGGAAAAGGATAGAATCTGAGAGGACAGGAACATTTTTAATTCGGGAAGGGCAAATTATGAGGCTGTAAGGCTAGAATCTGTGGGTGTGAATTGGGATGATGTTTTTGCAGGGAAATGTACTATGGACATGTGGTCGATGTTTAGAGATCTCTTTCAGTATGTTAGGGATAAATTTGTCCTGGTGAGGAAGATAAAGAATGGTAGGGTGAAGGAACCATGGGTGATAAGTGAGGTGGAAAACCTAGTCCGGTGGAAGAAGGCAGCATACATGAGGTTTAGGAAGCAAAGATCAGATGGGTCTATTGAGGAATATCGGGAAGCAAGAAAGGAGCTTAAGAAGGGGCTGAGAAGAGCAAGAAGGTGGCATGAGAAGGCCTTGGCGAGTAGTGTAAAGGAAAACCCAAAGGCATTCTTCAATTATGTGAAGAAAAAAAGGATGACAGGAATGAAGGTAGGACCGATTAGAGATGAAGGTGGGAAGATGTGCCTGGAGGCTGTGGAAGTGAGCGAGGTCCTCAATGAATACTTCTCTTCGGTATTCACCCAATGAGAGGGAACTTGATGATGGTGAGGACAATATAAGTGAGGCTGATGTTCTGGAGCATGTTGATATTAAGGGAGAGGAGGTGTTGGAGTTGTTAAAATACATTAGGATGGATAAGTCCACGGGGCCTGACGGAATATTCCCAGGCTGCTCCATGAGGTGAGGGAAGAGATTGCTGTGCCTCTGGCTAGGATCTTTATGTCCTCGTTGTCCACGGGAATGGTACCGGAGGATTGGAGGGAGGCGAATGTTGTCCCCTTGATCAAAAAAGGTAGTAGGGATACTTCGGATAATTATAGACAAGTGAGCCTTACGTCTGTGGTGGGAAAGCTGTTGGAAAAGATTCTTAGAGATAGGATCTCTGGGCATTTAGAGAATCATGGTCTGATCAGGGACAGTCAGCATGGCTTTGTGAAGGGCAGATCGTGTCTAACAAGCCTGATAGAGTTCTTTGAGGAGGTGACCAGGCATATAGATGAGGGTAGTGCAGTAGATGTGATCTATATGGATTTTAGTAAGGCATTTGACAAGGTTCCACATGGTAGGCTTATTCAGAAAGTCAGAAGGCATGGAATCCAGGGAAGTTTGGCCAGGTGGATTCAGAATTGGCTTGCCTGCAGAAGGCAGAGGGTCATAGTGAAAGGAGTACATTCAGATTGGAGGATTGTGACTAGTGGTGTTCCACAAGGATCTGTTCTGGGACCTCTACTTTTCGTGATTTTTATTAACAACCTGGATGTGGAGGTAGAAGGGTGGGTTGGCAAGTTTGCAGACAACACAAAGGTTGATGGTGTTGTAGATAGTGTAGAGGATTGTCAAAGATTGCAGAGAGACATTGATAGGTTGCAGAAGTGGGCTGAGAAGTGGCAGATGGAGTTCAACCTGGAGAAGTGTGAGGTGGTACACTTTGGAAGGACAAACTCCAAGGCAGAGTATGAGGTAAATGGCAGGATACTTGGTAGTGTGGAGGAGCAGAGGGATCTGGGGGTACATGTCCACAGATCCCTGAAAGTTGCCTCACAGGTGGATAGGGTAGTTAAGAAAGCTTATGGGATGTTAGCTTTCATAAGTCGAGGGATAGAGTTTAAGAGTCGCGATGTAATGATGCAGCTCCATAAAACTCTGGTTAGGCCACACTTGGAGTACTGTGTCCATTTCTGGTTGCCTCACTATAGGAAGAATGTGGAAGCATTGGAAGGGGTACAGAGGAGATTTACCAGGATGCTTCCTGGTTTAGAGAGTATGCATTATGATCAGAGATTAAGGGAGCTAGGGCTTTACTCTTTGGACAGAAGGAGGATGAAAGGAGACATGATAGAGGTGTACAAGATAATAAGAGGAATAGATAGATTGGATAGCCAGCGCCTCTTCCCCAGGGCACCACTGCTCAATACAAGAGGACATGGCTTTCAGGTAAGGGGTGGGAAGTTCAGGGTGGATATTAGAAGAAGGTTTTTTACTCAGAGAGTGGTTGGTGCGTGGAATGCACTGCCTGAGTCAGTGGTGGAGGCAGATACACTAGTGAAGTTTAAAAGACTACTGGACAGGTTCATGGAGGAATTTAAGGTGGGGGGTTATATGGGAGGCAGGGTTTGAGGGTTGACACAACATTGTGGGCTGAAGGGCCTGTACTGTGCTGTTCTATTCTATATTCTATCTTATAGAAGGGCAACCAGAACTCCACTCAGCACTCCGAATATGGTCTAATGAACATCTGGTACAGTTGTAACATAACATCCCAACATTTGTACTCAGTACCCTGACTGATGAAGGCAAATGTACCAAATGCCTTCTTCACCACCCTATCTACCTGTATTGCCACTTTCTAAGTATCAATACCTACCCCTCTAGATCTCTCTCTTCTACAGCACTGCACTGCCACATCTTTGAGAGCTGGCAAAGCTGGATGTGTAGCTCAGCTGGATGTCAACGTTCTATTCAGCCAAGTCGTGGGTTGGGTTTACTCTGGCTGAAGGCCCTGCCAAGGCATAAGTCCTCATCATTTAGGATCTGACTTGAGAGATGGTTCATAAGATCATGAGGGGCACAAATAGGGTGAATAGTCACACTCTTTTTCCCAGGCTAGGCTAGTATAAAACTAGAGGGCATGGATTTAAGATGAGAGAAAAAAAAAATTAAAGAGGAAACAAGAGAAAATCTGCAGATGCTGGAAATCCAAGCAATACACACAAAATGCTGGAGGAACTCAGCAGGCCAGGCAGCATCTATGGAAAAAGTACAGTCGACGTTTCAGGCCGAGACCCTCCGGCAGGACTGGAGTAGATTTAAAAGATGGGGGGGAGAGGAGAGAGAAACACAAGGTGATAGGTGAATTCGGGAAGAGGAGGGGTGAAGTAAAGAGCTGGGAAGTTGATTGGTGACAGAGGTACGGGGCTGGAGAAAGGAGGATTTAATAGGAGAGGACAGAAGGCCATGGAAGAAAGAAAAGTGTTGAGGAGAACCAGAGGGAGGCGATGGGCAGGTGAGAAGGTGAGAGAGGGAAAAGGGGATGGGGAACGGTGAAGGGACATTACCAGAAGTTAGAGAAGTCAATGTTCATGCCATCAGGTTGGAGGCTACCCAGACGGAATATAAGGTGTTATTTCTCCAATCTAAGTGTGGCCTCTTCAGGACAGTGGAGGTGGCCATAGATAGACATATCATAATGGGAATGGAAAATGGGTTTAAAATAGGAGGCCACTGGGATATCCGGCTTGTTCTGGCAGACGGAAGGGGACATTTTAAAGGGGACATATTTTTCATATAGAGGCTGACAGGTACGTGGACCTGCCAAAGGAAGTTGTAGAGACAAGCAAAGTGTTTAAAAGGCCTTTAGACAGTCACATGGATAGGAAAGATATGGGCCAAATGCAGGCAAATGGGACTGGCTCAGGCATTCAACTTTGTCAGCATTGGCGAATCGAGCCAAAGGGTCTCTGTCAGCCTAGGATTTACAATAATTTGATAACTGGGCAACCTTCTGAAGGTAGGTGCTTCGGCGTTAGCAAGTTCCTGTCCATGGTTTGTACCACTGACTCTGCAGAAATATTATCCCAATGCTGGTGAGAAAGTGTTAGTTAGATAGACATGGTTGTGTAGTGGTTAGCACAACGCTTTAGAGCATGGGTGACCCAGGTTCAATTCCCGTCACTGCCTGTAGGAGTTTGTGTGTTCTCCCTGTGACTGCATGGGTTTCCTCTGCGTGCTCTGGTTTCCTCCCACAGTCCAAAGACATACTTGTTATAGGTTAATTGGTCATTGTAAATTGATTAGCCAGGGATTAAATTGAGGGATTGCTGGCCGGCACGGCTCAAAGGGCACGAAGGGCCTATTCCATGCTGTATCCCAATAAATAAATAATTAAAAGAATAGGACATGCTTTCATTTTGTTTTCGGTTCATTGGTGAGTTGTGAGCAATGCAGTTTTCTCTTACTTGAGTTACACAGATTGGCAGCTGGGTGAAACCTAATTTATATTTAAACCAAAGTCTGGCATCAGCTATTCATTATGTCTTGATTTGCGGTAACCATTGTACGAATATTCCATTGCCCTTTGGGCTAGTGTGACTTTCACATGTTGACACTTTGACTGAAATTCAGGAAACTGTCTCTAATTGCTTAGCACAACTGTCAGTCACTCAGAATAGGCTCGACTTCTGATATAAATGGGAAGATAATGGACAGAAATAAAGGTTTTCAGAGGAAGAATTTGATTTAATGTAGAAGCTTCTTTGACCTGCAGAGTGGCAAATGTGATACAACATCCAGAATAGATAGAGGTGATAATGTTGGAGTTTAAGGTCATTGAGAGAGAAATAATTGTCTCTCTCAGTTACCCCGTCATTTCCCTGGCGCAATCATTATTTCCTCAAGCACAAACAACAGTCCTGGTCACTTACTGACAGGTCTGGCTTGAATATATTCAGCTCTAGTCTGCCACATAGATAAAATTCCCAACTAATCAGTCAAAATATGGCTTGCTATGGCAACCTCTCTGCCCAAAATCACAAGAAATTGCAGAAAGTTGTGACCATAGCTCAGTGAGTCATGGAAACCACCACCCCCGTCACCCGCCAGCATGGACCCTGTCCACAGGTCTCAACATCTCAGTAAATGCTTGAAGAAGACATTGTCCTGGAAATCAGTGCTCAGCTCACGTGACTGTCAGAGCTGGCCATCGTGGATCCCACAGCTGCTTGTATCAAACTACTTTCAATTCAAATAGATCTCAGCATTAAGTGAAAGGTCAGGTACAAGTCGAATCAAGTCGGCGGGGTCCAAGCCCCAGAGCGTATCAAAGCAATTGAACCTGATGTTTGGACAATGATTTAGGCACTGGGCCTGATTCAAAAGGTCAGGATGTCGGGGCTGAGGTAAGGGAGATGCCGGTTCAGCTCACTGCTCAGCTCTGCACTGAACTAAGGGTCTGAGGACAGACTCTCTTGGTGGACTTCAGTTCTTCCTTTTCTTTTTCAATCTTTTTATTAAGTTTCAAAATTAAACATAACAATAATAGTAATGATACATAGAGATCGGGATTATGGACTTCAGTTCTGAATGCTATTCGCTTGCGTTTATTGTTTGCACGATTTTTTTTCTATACGTTGTGTGTTTGATGGTCTTTTTTTTAATGTTATTTTTTTTGGGTGTCTTTGTTCCGTGGCTGCCTGTTAGGAGATGAATCTCAAGGTTGGATAATGTACATATACTTCGATAATAAATGCACTTTGAACTCTGAACTTTATAATTAGCTGCACAAAGTATGAAGGCAAATCTCAAGGTTGCATAAAGTATACCTGTACATACTTTGATAATAAATGTAGTTTGACTTTGAACAATCAGTGAAAGAAAGCATAACTTGAAAATGATTTCAAATTTTTAGTTTTCTTCTTGTCTATCTGTGCCATTGACGCTATCCAGGAGATTTTTAGAGGGTTCAGTGGTATGGAGAGTAATTATTGCTTTACATGTCTGTGGGCCAAATAAAGCAAGTGAGGGCAGGCACATGATGAATCAACACGAAATGAAATCAGAAAATTCTGGAAACACTAAACATGTCAGGCAGCATCCATAGAGAGTGTAACATTCAAGACTGCGTTGTGTGTTGTACGTCAGCAGAGAGGCAGGGATGGAAAGAACAGAGGAAATATCCGTGCTAGGATGGAGATCAAAGTTGTCAAGGTAACAGTTATTTTGAAAACCAGCAGTGGAGACAGAATGGCAATGAATCAACTTATTGAAACTGAAAGGTATAGGCCCATCTTCGAAGAGAAACATAACCAGAAATTGCTAAATTCAATATTAAATCCAAAGGCTTGTAATATGTTATGCAGAAAGTATTATGCTATATATCATGTTGTGCTGTTGCTTGATGTTAAGTTGAGCATTTTGGAGCAATGTGTGTGGCCAGGTCAAGGAAGTCAACATACATGTTCGGACTCCAGTATATTCCAGGGTTGGCCAGCAGGGGTGGACATAGCTCCCTAAAGGTTTTTCCAGACTGATTGGACTCTCTTGTTATTTATCACTGACTGTACATGTGTCCAATTAATGTCTTTGTATTTAAACCACTTCCTGTCCCTTACTTTGCTCAGTCTTAAAGTGCAATCTTGTAAATAGAAATAGCCTCTGGTAACTTTCGAGTCCCTCTGTGTGTGTTTTTGATGTCTGTGTACTGCCTGCCATTCCTGGATCTTTGTTGTGCTTTGAGATCTTGGATTACTGAATTTGTGTTTGGATTACGGCATTTTTGAGTTGGACTGCTTGCCCATTTGTTGTCCATATTGGCCTAAAAGAAAGTAAACCTTGTGTTTGACTCTGCTCATCAATTCCTGTCTGCATCGTGGTTTCTGTAATTGGGTTCACTCACAATCCTTAGTGGTAGAGTGCCGGACTTTCAACCCAGCGACCTGAGTTTGATTCCCAATTGGACCATTTCCCATACAGTGGAAGTGAAAGGATAATTAAGCTTGGAGTTTTCAGAGTTTTACAGAACACCTCTGTCTGGACATTGCGCCTTTTTCTATTTTTCTTTCAGATTTTCAACACCTGCATGGGATACAAAGCTCAGACAATATTAGACAAAATCAACTTAGCAGTCAGCAGGGATCCAAAGAAGCTGTTTTTAACTGGACGGTGGAATATAGGGATCATAAAGAAAGGTTTGCAGTTACATAAGGAAAGGGATAGATGGATTTTAGAGCCACAGAAATAATGTAGATTTCCACCATTCTCTCGCCCTGTTCCTGTTTCACATCTAGCAAGTGGCATTTTGCTTGTAAAACTTTCAATGGATCTGATCCTTTCTGCTGACCACCTCTGGAAAAAGAATAGCAGACTGCCACCATTCCGGAGATCCTGCCTGCCGTGCGTTGAAAGACAACTCCAGATCTATCAAGGCTCCTGTTAGACTGGGAGCGTTTTCCCCGAGTTCCCCGCTGCCCGCCATGTCAATCCTGTGCCTCACTCTGCCCCTGACCTCTTAGCTCTCAGCCTCCCGCATTTTACCGAAGCACAGCTTAAGCTCCAGCAGTGACAGCACCCCATCCTGTTGCCGGGCACATGACAGTCTTCAGGGCATAACAATGAACACAAGTATTTCAAACAAATGCCTTTCTGGCAATTTTGTTTCTGATTTCCATCATTCCAACGTCTGACACCCTGTGCCTGGGAGAAGCCAGCCAGGACTGCAAACACAGTGTCATACTAAGGCAGGAGATGCAGGTCTGACTGGTAAATGAACCTCAGGTATTAAAATTATACTCCATGTCTCTTGCTGCATTTAGGGGGAAGAGTGACTCTCGTAGGGATTAAGCTTATGACGCAGAGAAATAATGTGTCTCAAAACTGTTTAGTGGGGCTTGGATAAAATGGAGAGTCTGCTTCAATTCTGGATGATTCATAGTGATTGGTTCCTGTAGCATTTTGTTTCTTTTTTAACACAAAGTGATTAAAAAAGACGTCCACTTGCGATCTGCTGTGCTGATTTACTTACCCTGTTGGTCCTTGCTGCTAATTTTAGGGAGTGCTGTTGCTTAGAGGCTCTGATTTTGTCTGGGATAGCATTGGTATACAAGATATCACAACAAATAATGGATACAGTTGCTATGGTTACACCAGATCTGTATTGGCAGTTGGGACCAATGTTGGCTTGTTTGATTGTCAACAATTTTTATCTTTCAGAAGATTCTGACATTCCGTTATTAACAGTACATGATAATAAATTGGCCTTCTATACAGATAACGTGTCTGCATCACACTCTCCTGCCAACCTTTAACGTAAGCACATATAGTTGAAGGGTCTTGCAAAATTTTAAAGTTGTTGATTTTCTTTACTTTAATGACTGTATCTTTCGCTCCCCCCACCCCCGTCTCTGATAAGAATTCAGTGACTTCTACAGCCTCCTTGTTTTGATTATCTTATTGTTATTCGTGAATCAGAATCAGGTTTAATATACGATGTGAAATTTGCTGTCTTTGCAGCCTCAGAACAATGCAATAATAATAATTGAGAAAAAACTGAATTACAGTAAGTATGTATATATATTTATATTAGATTATGAAGACACGTAGTCCCCTTTTATTGTCATTTAGTAACGCATGCATTAAGAAATGATACATTATTTCCTCCGGTGTAATATCACAAAACACAGGACAAACCAAGACTGAAAAAACTGACAAAACCACATAATTATACATGTAGTTACAACACTGCACAATACCATAACTTGATGAAGAAAGTCCGTGAGCACAGTAAAGTTCAAAGTTTCTCAAATGTCCCACATCTCACACAGTCGGGAGAGGGAAGAAAAACTCTCCCTACCATGCCGACCACAATCCAACCCTGAGTCACCCGAAAACTTCGAGCTCTGATCAGCTCTCCGACACAGAGTACTAAGCGCCATCTCTGTCCGAGCGATTCGACCTCTTTCTCGGTCGCCAAAAGCAGGCAAGGCCGGGGATTTTGAGGCCTATCCTCCGAAAGATTCCCGACCACACAGTAATGACAGCAGCGGACGGGCATTTCAGAAATTTCTCCAGATGTTCCTCTGTGCTTTCACGTCCATTCTCCATCAAATCGGAATTGTCCACGGCCCCTATTTAACAGATACGACATCATTTTTCACCGGAGAGCTGCGCACGCGCGGCACACTGCCATCTTCTCCTCCCGCCTACAAAATAGATAAATTAAATAAGTAGTGCAAAAATATAAATAAAAATTTAGTCAAGTAGTGTTCGTGGGTTCAATGTCCATTCGGAAATCTGATGGAAGAGTTGAAGCAGCTGTTCCTGAATCAATGAGTGTGTCCCTTCAGGCTTCTGTACCTCCTTCCTGATGGTAGCAATGAGAACAGGGCATGTCCTGGGTGATGGGGGTCCTTCATGATGGGTGCTGCCTTTTTGATGTTTCAGACCCTGAAGATCTGGATATAAGACACCTGGCTGCACAGTGACATTGTTGCATTCAGTGTAGCTATTCTCTCATTATTTCCCTCAGACATCATCAAAGCTCATCAGCCTGAGTTATTTACTCTCCATTGATGCTGTCTGACCTGTTGAATTGTTCCAGCGCTGTATTTCATTTCATTACCGAAATCTGAATTATTTTCCTTGTATGGTCCAAACACAATATAATTAATATACACAGCGTGGTCACTTTATTAGCTACACCTGCACACCAGCATGTTAGTGCAAAGATCTAATCAGACAATCATGTGGCAGTGACTCAATTCATAAAAACATGCGAACATGGTCAAGAGGGTCAGTTGTTGTTCAGCCCAAACATCAGAAAGGGGAAGAAATGTGGCTTTGACCATGGAATGATTTTTGGTGCCAGACAGCATGGCTTGAGTATCTCAGAAACAGCAGATCTCCTGAGATTTTCACGCACAAGTGTATAGAGTTTACAGAAAAGTATGCCAAAAAGCAAAAATGAAATCCGGTGAGTGGCAGTTCTCTGGGAGGAATTGCCTTATTATGTAGAGAGATCAGAGGGGAAGGGCCAGACTGGTTCAAACTGACAGGAAGGCAACAGTAACTCTTACAACCATGTGTTACAATAGAGGTGTGCATCTCTGAATTGGAGTAAAGGGAAATATGTGGCTATCAGGCAGGAACTTGGAAGCATACATTGGAAACAGATGTTCTCAGGGAAATGTACGGAAGAAATGTGGCAAATGTTCAGGGGATATTTGCGTGGGGTTCTGCATAGGTACGTTCCAATGAGACATGGAAAGGATGGCAGGGTACAGGAACCGTAGTGTGCAAAGGCTGTTATAAGTCTAGTCAAGAAGAAAAGAAGAGCTTACAACTAGGTAATGATAGACACCTAGAGGATTATGAGGCTAGTAGGGAGGAGTTTAAGAATGAAATAAGGAGAGCCAGAAGGGGCCATGAGAAGGCCTTGGCAGACAGGATTAAGGAAAACCCCAAGGCATTCTACAAGTATGTGAAGAGCAAGAGGATAAGATGTGAGAGAATAGGACCAATCAAGTGTGAAAGTGGAAAAGTGTGTATGGAATCGGAAGAGACAGCAGAGGTACTTAATGAATACTTTGCTTCAGTATTCACTATGGAAAAGGATCTTGACGATTGTAGGGATGACTTACAGTGGACTGAAAAGCTTGAGCATGTAGATATTAAGGAAGAGGATGTGCTGGAGCTTTTGGAAGGCATCAAGTTGGATAAGTCGCCGGGACTGGACAAGATATACCCAGGCTACTGTGGGAGGCGAGGGAGGAGATTGCTGAGTCTCTGGCAATGATCTTTGCATCATCAATGGGGATGGGGGAGGTTCCGGAGGTTTGGAGGGTTGCAGATGTTATTCCATTATTCAAGAGAGGGAGTAGAGATAGCCCAGGAAATTATAAATCAGTGAGTCTTACTTCAGTGGTTGGTAAGTTGATGGGGAAGACCCTGAGAGGCAAGATTTATGAAAATTTGGAGAGGCATAATATGATTAGAAATAATCAGCATGGCTTTGTGAATGGCAGGTTGTGCCTTACGAGCCTGATTAAATTTTTTGAGGATGTGACACATTGATGAAGGTAGAGCAGTAGATGTAGTGCATATGGATTTCAGCAAGGCATTTGATAAGGTACCCCATGCAAAGCTTATTGAGAAAGTAAGGAGGCATGGGATCCAAGGGGACCTTGCTTTGTGGATCCAGAACTGGCTTGCTCACAGAAGGCAAAGCGTGGTTGTAGATGGGTCATATTCTGCATGGAGGCCGGTGACCAGTGGTGTGTCTCAAGGATCTGTTCTGGGACCCCCTACTCTTCGTGATTTTTATAAATGACCTAGATGAGGAAGTGGAGGGATTGGTTAGTAAATTTGCTGATGACACAAAGGTTAGGGGTGTTGTGGATAGTGTGGAGGGCTGTCAGGTTACAGCAGGACATTGATAGGATGCAAAACTGGGCTGAGAAGTGGCAGATGGAGTTCAACCCAGATAAGTTTTCTTTGGCAGTTGAACAGGGCACGACTGCGCAAGCGCATGTAAGTCGGACCGTGAGGCAGCAGGAGTGTTTAAAAGGACAGCACATTAACAAAATGGGCGATGTTGTAGCGGACAATGGAATAGAGGGAGACAGAGTAGAAAGGCTTTGGCTGTTGAGGCTTCAGCGAGCAGAGGCTGAGGAAGAGCTTCACGCCAAGTGAGGTAAGGCCGGGTAAGTTCCTTTAACAAATCTAATTACCTTAAGAGTAGGTAATGGAGGCAGCAGTTAGGGCAGTTGAATGCTCCGTTTGCAGGATGTGGGAAGTCAGGGTGAGCACAATCGTCCCTGATGACTACACCTGCGGAAGGTGCATCCAGCTGCAGTTCCTGACAAACCAAGTTAGGGAGCTGGAGCTGGATGAACTTCGGATCATTCAGGAGGCAGGGGCAGAAATAGAGAGGAGTTACAGGGAGATAGTCACCCCTAAGAGTCAGGAGACAGGTAGCTGGGTGACTGTCAGGAGAGCAAAGGGGAATAGACAGAATGAGCAGAGCACCCCTGTGGCCGTTCCCAACAATAATAAATACATCGTTTTGGATACTGTTGGTGGGGACGACCTACCAGGGACAAGTTGCAGTGGTTGCGTCTCTGGCACCGAGACGGGACCCTCAGCTCAGAAGGGAAAGAGGGAAAAGAGGAGAGCAGTTGTGATAGGGGATTCGATAGTTAGGGGGACAGATAAGAGATTCTGTGGAAGAGATCAAGAATCCCGAATGGTCTGTTGCCTCCCTGATGCCAAGGTCCGCGATATCTCGGATCGAGTTCTTGGTATTCTCAAGAGGGAGGGTGAGCAGCCAGATGTTGTGGTCCATGTAGGGACCAATGACGTGGGTAGGAAGAGTGAGGAGGTCCTGAAAGGTGAGTTTAGGGAGTTAGGTGCCAAGTTAAAGGACAGGACCTCCAGGATAGCAATTTTAGGATTGCTACCAGTGCCACGTGCAGGCGGGTTTAGAAATAGTAAGGTAGTGCAGATCAACACATGGCTGAAGCCATGGAGCAGGAGGGAGGGCTTCAGATTTATAGATAATTGGGCAGTTTACCAGGGAAGGTGGGACTTGTTCCGGCGGGACGGTTTACATCTGAACTGGAGGGGGACAAATATTCTTGCAGGTAGGTTTGCTAGAGAGGCTCCGGTGGATTTAAACTAGATACGAGGGGGGAGGGGAACCAGAGTGTAGGAACAGATGTAGGGATGAAGGAAGAAAAAGTAAATAATAAAGTTGTTTGCACCGTTAGTGATAAACAGAGAGTAAGAGGTGGAAAATTACTTAAATGCATTTATTTTAATGCTGGGAGCATTATAAGAAAGGTGAATGAGCTTAAAGCATGGAAGTATGATGTGGTAGCTATTAGTGAAACACGGTTACAGGAGGGGTGTTATTGGCAACTAAATATTCCTGGATTTAATTGCTTCAGGTGTGATAGAATCAGAGAGACAGGAGGGGAAGGTGTTGCATTGCTTGACAGAAAAAATATTACAGCGGTGCTCTGGCAGGATAGATTAGAGGGCTCGTCTAGGGAGGCTATTTGGGTGGAATTGAGGAATGGAAAAGGTGTAGTAATTCTTATGGGGGTGTATTATAGACCACCAAATGGAGAGAAAGAATTGGAGGAGCAAATTTGTAAGGAGATAGCAGATATTTGTAGTAAGCACAAGGTTGTGATTGTGGGAGATTTAATTTTCCACATATAGACTGGGAAGCCCATAATGTAAAAGGGCTGGATGGCTTGGAGTTTGTAAAATGTGTGCAGGATAGTTTTTTGCAGCAATACATAGAGGTACCAACTAGAGAAGGGGCAGTGTTGGATCTCCTGTTAGGGAATGAGATAGGTCAGGTGACGGAGGTTTGTGTTGTGGAGCACTGCAGGTCCAGTGATCACAATGCTATTAGTTTCAATATAATTATGGAGAAGGATAGGTCTGGACCCTGGGTTGAGATTTTTGATTGGAGAAAGGCTAACTTTGAGGAGATGCGAAAGGATTTAGGAGGAGTGGATTGGGACAATTTGTTTTATGGGAAGAATTGTAATAGAGAAATGAAGGACATTTAAAAGTGAAATTTTGAGAGTACAGAATCTTTATGTTCCTGTTAGGTTGAAAGGAAAGGATAAAAGTTTGAGAGAGTCATGGTCTTCAAGGGATACTGGAAACTTGGTTCAGGAAAAGAGAGATATATACAATAAATATAGGCAGCATGGAGTAAATGAGGTGCTCAAGGAATATAAGGAATGTAAAAGGAATCTTAAGGAGGAAATTAGGAAAGCTAAAAGAAGATACGAGGTTGCTATGGCAAGAAAGGTGAAAATAAATCCCAAGGGTTTCTACACTTATATTAATAGCAAAAGGATAGTGAGGGATAAAATTGGTCCCTTAGAGAATCAGAGTGGACAGCTATGTGTGGAGCCAAAAGAGATGGGGGAGATTCTGAACAATTTCTTTTCTTCGGTATTCACTAAGGAGAAGGATATTGAATTGTGTAAGACAAGGGAAACAGGTAGGGAAGTTATGGAAACTATATAGATTAAAGAAGAGGAAGTACTGGAGCTTTTAAGGCAGGGGTCCCCAACCTTTTTTGCAACGTGGACTGGTTTATTATTGATAATATTTTTGCGGAACGGCCAACCCGGGGGTTGGAGGGGGGGGGTAGGGTTGCCAACGGACAAGAGTAGCAGTCAAATACTGTACGTTGTGTTTACCACGAGAAAGACTACAATGACCATGAAGCCTTCCGCGGGCATCAGTGCACATGTGTGACTTGCGCATGCGTGTACGTGCCAATTTTTTTCCACAAATCGTTTCCAACGATTCTGTTCGGGTGGGGGTGGATGTTCAACATGACCAGAATATAGGTGATAAGTGGCTAATACACTCAATTTCATTTCTAAAAGGGATTATCTAACGAATTTAATATTAATCACACAGCGCATATTTTCCTCACATCAATATAGTGATAAGTCAATTATCAGGGGAGGACACGGGAGCTTGAAGTAAGTGTTGAATGAACTTCCAGTACATGTGGTAGAGGCAGGTTCGATAGTATCATTTAAAGAAAGATCAGATAGGTATATGGACAGGAAAGGAATGGAGGGCTGTGGGCTGAGTGCAGGTCGATGGGACTAGGTGAGAATCACATTCGACACGGAGTAGAAGGGCAGAGATGGCCTGTTTCCATGCTGTAATTGTTATATGGTTATATAAGTCACTTATAAGTCAATAGCATCATAACATTTTAAGTAACATTTGGATATTAAACACACAGCACATATTTTCCCCGTATGAACATATAAAATCATTGCAACACACCAATATCACTGAATCAGTGGGAGCCCTGGGCTGAATACTTGTTCCCTGCAACAAGATGGTGCCGTCGAGGGGTGACAGGAGACAGCGATACTCGAAGAGGGTTCCTAATGTCCAGTCTATTCCACAATTTAGTTTTCGTTGCATTCATTGCAGAGATACGTTGGAAATGGAAGCAACGTTTTCAGTGCTTTCGTAGCTATCTCAGGATATTCAGCCTTGACTTTGATCCAGAATGCCGGCAGAGATGTTATGTCAAACATACTTTTCAGCCTGCAGGCGTTTACAAGCTCGAGGATTTGATCTCCTTCCCGCGCTGACATGAATAACGCACAGGTAATGAACTCGTGTGCATTCAAGCTCAACAGTGGGTGTGACAGGGAATGAGGAAAGGTGCAGCTGACTCCTATTGCCAAATCATATCATTTCCTCGCGGCCTGGTAGCAAATGTTTGGCGGCCCAGTGGTTGGGGACTGCTGTTTTAAGGAATATAAAAGTCGTTAAGTCTCCGGGTCCTGACAGGATTTTCCCTAGGACCTTGAGGGAAGTTAGTGTGGAAATAGTAGGGCTCTGACAGAGCTTGGCTTGGAATCCTCAAGGCTTGGGGTCTTGAGCTTGGCTGCAGGCTGGGGTCTTGGGTCTTGAGCTTCGCTAGGGATCCTCAAGGCTTGGGTTCTTGGAGCTTGGCTGCAGGATCTTCATCTTGAAAAGCGGAGGCTGATATCTCGGAGGCTGGAGCTGAGAGACAGACTAGGAACGGAACATCAACATTGATCCAGGACTTATCCTTCAACAAGCCAGGACTCATCTTTAACATGACACAAACATGAGACAGAACAGAACATAGACATAGAGCCGGGACTTATCCTACAACAAGCTAGGACTCAACTTCATCTCCACACCAAGGTGGGACAGGTCTCTCTATCAGGTAACGACAGAACGGCCGGACTTACCCACCAGAGGCAAGGACAGGACAAGACAGGTCCCCCCGCAGGGCAATGGCAAAATGGCCTGGCTTACCCTACAGAGGCGAGGATAAGGCATGACAGATCCCCCTGCAGGGCATCGGCAAAATGGCCTGGCTTAACCCATGGAGGCGAGGACAAGACAGGACAGACCCCCCCCCCCCCCCCGCAGGGCAACGGCAAAACGGCCTGGCTTACCCCACAGAGGTGAGGTCAAGGCATGACAGATCCCCCTGCAGGGCAACGGTAAAACGGTCTGGTTTACCCCACAGAGGCAAGGACAAAAAGACAAACACCAAAGAACGACAGACAGTTCCATCTCTGCTCCGGGGAAGTTCCGAGTCTTAGTTCAGCCAGCAACCTCAGCTGACTATGGAAACAGCCAGATCCCTACCTAGCTTGGAGTGGCTGGCAGCCATTCAGCTGGCCTGGGAAACAGACGAATCCAGACGGCAAAGACTACTCCAACAAGTGGCAACAAGGCTCCATGAAGCAGTGGTCCTCCAACCAGGCCTAGAGATCACAAATGCTTTCACTAGCCTTCCATCAGCAGGTTGCTCCAAAGGGGACTGACGAGACAAACCAGCAGCCCACACTCAATCCCAAGGCTACATATATTGTAAGACCAAAGATGGGAATCAGGTGCCCATGATTAACTCAAACAAGGGACAGCTGGAAGACCCAGAGTCCTGAGTCCACGGACTGGACCATGAACCGGAATGTGGACTTCACGAACCCGACCATGACAGTTCCTTCCCCTTCTACGGCAGCCTCCGGGTGACTGAAGAGGCTCTCCAGGACTAAGGACAATTCGGGCGGGTGGGAGGGAGGTTTCGGCACTAAGGAATCCTGGATGGCAAGAGTTTATCTCCAGTGTCTGTGTTGCTGGGTCCATGGTTGGCTGGTTTGTTCTGTCACAAGGGGGTGCTGGGAATGGACCCAGTTGTGAGACACAGACATTGAAGTACAAGAAACAGCACTTGACTAGAGTAGGGACGTGACAGGATTCAGGCAAGGAGCAGGGACAAAACCGTAGAGTTTGGCTAGGGAAAGCAGGACCAGGACTAGGAACCATGGACTAGGAGACAAGGCTTGGACTCCGAGCCTGAGGCTGGACAAGGACCCAGAACCTGGGTCTTGTCTCGGGCTCGGACCCCAGAACCAGGCAAGGACATGACATGGCTTCAGGACAAGACGTGGCTGGGGTCTAGAGGCCTGAGCTTGGAGACAAGACAAGGCTCAGACTCCAAGCCTGAGACTGGACAAGGACCCAGAACCTGTGTCTTGCCTCGGGCTCGGACCCCAGAACCAGGCAAGGACATGACATGCCCTGAGGCTGGGGTCTTGGATCTTGAGTTTGGCTTGGGATCTTCGAGGCTTGGGGTCTTGTGTTTTGAGCTTGGCTGCAGGCTGGGGTCTTGGGTCTTGAGCTTGGCTTGGGATCCTCGAGGCTTGGGTTCTTGGAGCTTGGCTTGGGATCCTCGAGGCTTGGGGTCTTGGAGCTTGAGCTTGGCTAGTGTTCCTCAAGGCTTGGGTTCTTGGAGCTTGGCTTGGGATCCTCGAGGCTTGGGTTCTTGGAGCCCAGCTGCGAGATCTTCGAGGCTTGTGTTCTTGGAGCTTGGCTGTGGGATCTTCGTCTTGAAAAGCAGAGGCTGATAACTCGGAGGCTGGAGCTAAGAGACAGACTGGGAACACAACATCAACATAGAGCTGGGACTTATCCTTCGACAAGCCAGGACTCATCTTTAACACAACACAAACATGAGCCAGGACTTATCCTACAACAAGCCAGGACTCAACTTCATCTCCACACCAAGATGGGACAGGTCTCTCCATCAGGTAACAGCAGAACAGCCAGACTTACCCAACAGAGGCAAGGACAAGACAAGACAGGTCCCCCCACAGAGCAACGGCAAAACAGCCTAGCTTACTCCACAGAGGCGAGGATAAGACAAGACAGATCCCCTTGCAGGGCAACAGCAAAATGGCCTGGCTTACCCCACAGAGGCAAGGACAAATAGAGACAAACACCAAAGAATGACAGACAGTTCCATCTCTGCTCTGGGGTTGTTCCAAGTCTCAGTTCGGCCAGCAACCTCAGCTGACTACGGAAACAGCCAGATCCCTACCTAGCTTGGAGTGGCTGGCAGCCACTCAGCTGGCCCGGGAAACAGTTGAATCCATACCACAAAGACCACTCCAATGAGTGGCAACAAGGCTTCATGAAGCAGTGGTCCTCCAACCAGGCCTAGAGATCACAAATGCTTTCACTAGCCTTCCATCAGCAGGTTGCCCCAAGGGAGACTGATAAGACAAACCAGCAGCCCACACTCAATCCCAAGGCTACTTATATTGCAAGCCCAAAGATGAGAATCAGGTGCCTATGATTAAATCAAACAAGGGACAGCTGGAAGACCCGGAGTCCTGAGTTCACGGACCAGACCGTGAACCGGAATGCGGACTTTACAGACCGGACCATGACAGTAAATGGTGGGGCATTGAAGAATGCAGTAGAATGGAGGGATCTAGGAATAATGGTGCATAGTTCCCTGAAGGTAGAATCTCATGTGGATAGGGTGGTGAAGAAAGCTTTTAGTCTGCTGGCCTTTATAAATCAGAGCATTGAGTATAGGAGCTGGGATGTAATGTTGAAATTGTACAAGGCATTGGTGAGGCCAAATTTGGAATATTATGTACAGTTTTGGTCACCGAATTATAGGAAAGATATCAACAAAATTGAGAGAGTACAGAGAAGATTTATCAGAATGTTACCTGGGTTTCATCTCCTAAGTTACAGAGAAAGGTTGAACAAGTTGGGCCTTTATTCTTTGGAATGTAGAAGGTTGAGGGGGGACTTGATAGAGGTATTTAAAATTATGAGGGGGATAGATAGAGTTAACATGGATAGGCTTTTTCCATTGAGAGTGGGGGAGATTCAAACAAGAGGACATGAGTTGAGAGTTAAAGGGCAAAAGTTTAGGGGCAACATGAGGGGGAACTTCTTTACTCAGAGAGTGGTAGCTGTGTGGAACGAGCTTCTAGCAGAAGTGGTTGAGGCAGGTTCAATATTGTCATATAAAGTTAAATTGGATAGCTACATGGACAGGAAAGGAATGGAGGGTTATGGGCTGAGTGCAGGTCGGTGGGACTAGGTGAGAGTAAGAGTTCGGCACGGACTAGAAGGGCCAAAATGGCCTGTTTCCATGCTGTAATTGTTATATGGTTATATGGTTATAAGTGTGAAGTGGTTTATTTTGATGGGTCAAATATGATGGCAGAATATAGTATTAATGATAAGACTCTTGGCAGTGTGGAGGATCAGAGGGATCTCGGTGTCCAAGTCCAAAGAACAGTCAAAGCAGCTGCGCAGGTTGGCTCTGTTGTTAAGAAGGCATGCAGTGCATTGGCCTTCATTAACTGTGGGATTAAGTTTAAGAGCCGAGAGGTAATGTTGCAGCTGTATAGGACCCTGGTCAGACCCCACTTGGAGTACTGTGCTCAGTTCTGGTCGCCTCATTACAGGAAGGATATGGAAACTATAGAAATAGTGCAAAGGAGATTTACAAGGATGTAACACACATCAAAGTTGCCGGTGAACACAGCAGGCCAGGCAGCATCTCTAGGAAGAGGTACAGTCGACGTTTCGGGCCGAGACCCTTCGTCAGGACTAACTGAAGGAAGAGCTAGTAAGAGATTTGAAAGTGAGATGGGGAGGGGGAGATCCAAAATGAGAGGAGAATACAGGAGGGGGAGGGATGGAGCCAAGAGCTGGACAGGTGATTGGCAAAAGGGATATGAGAGGATCATGGGACAGGAGGCCCAGGGAGAAGGAAAAGGGGGAGGGAGGGAAAAACCCAGAGGATGGGCAATGGGTATAGTCAGAGGGACAGAGGGAGAAAAAGGAGAGAGAGAAAAAGAATGTATGTATATAAATAAATAACGGATGGGGTACGAGGGGGAGGTGGGGCATTAGCGGAAGTTAGAGAAATTAATGTTCATGCCATCAGGTTGGAGGCTACCCAGACGGAATATAAGGTGTTGTTCCTCCAACCTGAGTGTGGCTGTATCTTTACAGTAGAGGAGGCCGTGGATAGACAAATCAGAATAGGAATGGGGTGTGGAATTAAAATGTGTGGCCACTGGGAGACCTGATTTCTCTGGCGGACAGAGCTTAGATGTTCAGCAAAATGATCTCCCAGTCTACGTCGGGTCTCGCCAATGTATAGAAGGCCACATCGGGAGCACCGGACGCAGTATATCACCCCAGCCGACTCACAGGTGAAGTGTCGCCTCACCTGGAGGGACTGTCTGGGGCCCTGAATGGTGGTAAGGGAGGAAGTGTAAGTACAACACCTTATATTCCGTCTGGGTAGCCGCCAACCTGATGGCATGGACACTGACTTCTCTAACTTACGCTAATGCCCCACTTCCCCCTCGTACCCCATCCGTTCTTTATTTATATACACACATTCTTTCTCTCTCTCTCCTTTTTCTCCCTCTGACTATACCCATTGCCCATCCTCTGGGTTTTTCCCCCCTCCCCCTTTTCCTTCTTCCTGGGCCTCCTGTCCCATGATCCTCTCATATCCCTTTTGCCAATCACCTGTCCAGCTCTTGGCTCCATCCCTCTCCCTCCTGTCTTCTCCTATCATTTTGGATCTCCCCCTCCCCCTCCCACTTTCAAATCTCTTACTAGCTCTTCCTTCAGTTAGTCCTGACGAAGGGTCTCGGCCCGAAACGTCAACTGTACCTCTTCCTCGAGATGCTGCCTGGCCTGCTGCGTTCACCAGCAACTTTGATGTGTGTCGCTTGAATTTCCAGCATCTGCAGAATTCCTCGTGTTTACGTTTACAAGGATGTTGCCTGGATTGGGGAGCATGCCTTATGAGAATAGGTTGAGTGATCTCTGCCTTTTCTCCTTGGAGCAACAGAGCATGACAGGTGACCTGATAGAGGTGTATAAGATAATGAGAGGTATTGATCGTGTGGATAGACAGAGGCTTTTTCCCAGGGCTGAAGTGGCTAGCACGAGAGGGCACAGTTTTAAGGTGCTTGGAAGTAGGTACAGAGGAGAGGTCAGGGTTAAGTTTTTTTACACACAGAGTGGTGAGTGCATGGACTGGGCTGCTGGCAACGGTGGTGGAGGCGGATACGATAGGGTCTTTTAAGACAGGGATTCCCAACCCCTTTTTGCACCGCGGACCGGTTTAATATTGACCATATTCTTGCGGACCAGCGGCCCAGTAGCACATGCTTTGCGGCCCGGTGGTTGGGGACCACTGTTTGAAGAGACTCCTGGATAGGTACATGGAGCTTAGAAAAATAGAGGGTTATGGGTAACCCAAGTTAATTTCTACGGTAGGGACATGTTCAGCACAGCTTTGTGGGCCAAAGGGCCTGTATGGTGCTGTAGATTTTCTATGTTTCTGTGAATGCACAGCACATTGAGCTTTGATGTGGATGGGCTACAGCAGCAGAGGTCCATGAACATACACTCAGTTGCCACTTTGTTAGGTACTGGTAACCTCTTTCTTTATATGATTCTTTGTATGATGCTGTCACGGTTTCCCCAAGAATGAGAATTTTGTTTATTTTTTTAACACTCCAAGCTCTGGAATTCCATTCCTAAATTCCACTACATCCCAATCTCAATACCTTTCTCTGGTAGCATCCTCCCAGTGCTCTAATTTTTTTAAATTTCAACATGCAATTCAGTTTGTTCTGCCTGTGTGGAGTGCTGGAGGTTTTACACTGCATGGAAGGCATATGAAGTAATTTGATGTTGGATGTTCTGGTCTCTATTGACCCCTGCTGGTTAGTAAGCAAAATTGACTGAGTCTCCCTTTGAACCACAAGCACATCTGAAACTGTTCCTACTTCACTGCCTGAAACTCAAAGTTCACAATCAATTTAGTACCAAAGTACACATATCTCACCATATGCAACCCTGGGATTCATTTTCCTGTGGGCAGACTCAGAAAATCTATAGAATAGTAACCATAAGAGGATCAATGAAAGATCAACCAGAGTGCAGAGAACAATCTGTGCAAATACAAATATAAATAAATAGCTATAAATAATGAGAACATGAGATAGAGTTCTTAAAGTGAGATCATTGGCTGTAGGGACATTTCAATGATGGGGCAAGTGAAGGTGAGTGTAGTTATTAATCAAGAATCTGATGGTTGAGGAGTAGTAACTGTTCTTGTACCTTCCACCTGATAGCAGCAGTGAGAAGAGAACATGACCTGCATGGTGAGGATCTCTGATGATGGATGCTGCTTTTCTATGACAGTGTTTCAGGTAGGTGTGCTCAATAGTTGGGAGGGCTTTACCTGTGATGTACCGGGGCCAAATCCACTACTTTAGTAGGGTTTTCCATTCAAAGGCACCAGCACTCTAGTATAGGTACTCCCGTACATTAGAGTATCTTGCCTCTAACATTTCCTGTATTGCAAAGCTCCTCAGAGGTCAGCACTTTAACACACGGTACTAGTTCCATGTCCCTTGCATTTGTCAACACGGGCAGTGCCTGTTTGCGTCAGCACGCCTGAGAACAGCATTAGCTGTCCAGAAGAATGGGAGGATAGCAAATACAAAGCATAAACCATTGAGAAAACAAGTAATGAACTGCACTGATTGAGGTAAGAAAACATTTACCTGAAGTGGGAAAGTTACATCTAGTCATGATCCAAGCTTAAAGACGTTTATTGCAGAAGGTAGGTTAGCTGTTCAGAGTCCCCGCTCCAGGAAACTCGGGAAACCATGGCTCTGCCCATCGATCAGATTTGGCCATTATTGCTGTTCGTAATCAATATTACTAACCAATGAGCCGATGTTTGGCTGATTTAAGTGCCAGGCCAGATTGAAAAGTTAGGGTATGGCCCAAATCGAGGTATGGAGCCTGGGCCAGATTGAAAAGGCCAGGGTATCAGAGCTGGTGTTCATTTCGTGATCTTTACTCGTCTCTGCGCTGGGCCGAGGCTGCAATGATGAACCGACTTTGTGGCTGTGTACTCACTTCTGTGAACTTTAGTTCTGAGTGTTATTTGTTTATTTTTATTGTTTGCACAATTCATTCTTTTATCACACAGTGGTGTTTGATGTCTTTTAAACAGGTTCTATTGGGTTCTTTGTGTTTGTGGCTGCCTGTAAGATGATGAATTTCTAGGTGGTATATACTGTACATACTTTGACAATAAAAATATACCTTGAACTTTGATATATCAAACTATTGAAAACAGATACTGTACCTGGAATTTTAAATCAAGCACACTTCAATGCATTATTTTTTAAATTCATATTTTCAGATTGGAGTGTTTGCTCTGTAGCAGTTGTTACTGCCCAGGCCTAGTTACTATCAGGAAAGTGATGGCGAGCCACTGTCTAGATCTGCTGTAGTCCTTCTGGTGAAAGAATTCTGATAGGTAGTCAGATGTCTTCAGCAAGGATGTATGGTGAACGAAAAATTAATGGAAATTCCTAGCACAAAGTATTGTGCGGTGTTCAAAGTCGTGGTTGAACTTCTCAAACTACTTCATGCTGGGAAGGAAATCCAGAAAGTTATGCTTGTGTTCCAACATGTTGGAAACGCTGAGCGTTAGGCAACATGTTGTAGAAAGAGGAGCAAACTTATCATTCCAAGTTCGTGACTTTTCATCTGTCTCTTCAGTTCTATTAACTGAATTTAAATTCCATAAGTGCAAAACTAGTGGGAATTGAACTCACATCTCTGGAATGGTAGTTTGGGGCTCCAGGTTACTAAGAGACTAACAACAGGACACTGGAAGAACTCAGCAGGTGAAGCAGCGAATATGGAGGCAAAAAGGTGTAAGCTGATGTCTCGGATTGAGATCCTGCACCGGGGCTGAGAGGGAAGAGGAAAGATTGCCAGTGTAAGGCAGTGGTGGAAGGGAGGGACAGGTGGTAGGTGGAACCAGATGTTCAAGGGATGATTAGCAGATGCAACCAATAGGGAAATGAACAAAGGGAAAAGAAAACTAGGTGGGCAGGTGAGGGTCTGTGGTAGGAGAATGCCAGAAACGTGAGCTACCCGAAATTGGAAAATTCGATGTTCACAGCATTGAGCAGAATTTGAGATGCTATCCTTCGAACGTGCATTTGGCCTTTTCATACCAAACAGCTCAGTGTGTGACTGGCAGGGAGAGTTATAATGATATGCAATTAGAAGCCTTTGCCAAGAGAGCACAGGCTCTCCATCAAACATTTACCTACTATATGCTTGGTTTCACCAATGTAGAGTTGTTAGTTTTCTTGGTCCAGTAACTTTACAGCTGAACCAGTAGAGTACATGCCTTCAAGACTGACGTCATCACTGTGATCTAAATTGAGTGACATGATCTTCACTGCTTACCAATATTTAGGTATGGAGATGTGAATGCCATGATAACTGGCTACTGAACTCCATCAGGGGTCCTGCACACCACAGCAGAGTTTCAAGTGATCAAACTAATGTATATCTGTGTACTTAAGTTGCAGTGGACCAGATGTCCAATAGGTTGACTCCACCTTCTCTTCTTGCTGATCTCCAAGGTTCTGAGCATGTCTAGTGCAACCCCCACGTTCAGCCGGCAACGTTGGTCCAGGGGAAGATCGTCGCTAGCCCCGCCAAACTTGTGAAACCTCGTTTGTGTGGATGCTGCGTGATATGTTACTCTGTTACAAATCAGTACCACGAAATAACAAGCAGTATACCATACGCAATTAAACAATTTAGCTTTATATTTCTTAATTTGACTACAGGGTTAGTAAAGAAAACAAAACAAAAAAGGGCCCATTTTAATGAAACAGTCTATTGAGCATGTTGGAGCTCACGGTTTTCCCGTCCGTTGATCCTTCATCTATTTCCCCAGGCGTCAACACGTGGGCCCATTCCAAGTCCGCTCCGTCCTGCCGTCTACGAGTCCCGTTCCAGCACCTTCTCTCTCCAATTCCGCCAAAAAAAAAGACTTCGAACAACTCGCTCTCAGGCACACAACAAGAAAAAGACACTCCCTTCATTGGATGTCGGAACATTCCAGAGCCCCTGTTATCTTCATTCATAACCCAAGCACTGCAGCTACAGAACAACCCTTACATTAGCAGTGAAACCTCTCCCAGGGCGTTACACTGACATTAGCAGTGAAACCTTCCCCAGGGCGTTACACTTCCATTAGCAGTGAAACCTCTCCCAGGGCGTTACACTGACATTAGCAGTGAGACCTATCCCTGGGCGTTACACGTACATTAGCAGTGACACCTTCTGCAGGGCATTACCCTTACATATGCAGTGAAACCTCTCCCAGGGCATTACACTTACATTAGCAGTGAAACTTCCCCAGGGCATTACACTTACATTAGCAGTGAAACTTCCCCAGGGCGTTACACTTCCATTAGCAGTGAAACCCTTCCCTGGGCGTTACACTAACATTAGCCGTGAAACCTCTCCCAGGGCATTACACTTACGTTAGCAGTGAAACCTCTCCCAGGGCGTTACGCTGACATTAGCAGTGAAACCTCTCCCGGGGCGTTACAATGACATTAACACTGAGAATATTCCCGGGGCGTTACACTTACATTAGCAGTGAGAATACTCCCAGCGCGTTACACTTACATTAGCAGTGAAACCTCTCCCAGGGCATTACACTTACATTAGCAGTGAAACCTCTCCCAGGGCGTTACACTTACATTAGCAGTGAAACGTCTCCCAGGGCGTTACACTTACATTAGCAGCGAGACCTCTCCCAGGGCGTAACACTTACATTAGCAGGGAAACCTCTCCCAGGGCATTACACTTACATTAGAAGCCAGACCTCTCCCAGGGCGTTACACTTCCATTAGCAGTGAGACCTCCCCCAGGGCGTTACACTTACATTAGCAGCGAGACCTCTCCCAGGGCGTTACACTTCCATTAGCAGGGAGACCTCCCCCAGGGCGTTACACTTACATTAGCAGCGAGACCTCTCCCAGGGCGTTACACTTCCATTAGCAGCGAGACCTCTCCCAGGGCGTTACACTTACATTAGCAGCGAGACCTCTTCCAGGGCGTTACACTTACATTAGCAGCGAGACCTCTCACAGGGCGTTACACTTACATTAGCAGCGAGACCTCTCCCAGGGCGTTACACTTACATTAGCAGCGAAACCTCTCCCAGGGCGTTACACTTACATTAGCAGTGAGACCTCTCCCAGGGCATTACACTTACATTAGCAGCGAAACCTCTCCCAGGGCATTACGCTTACATTAGCAGTGAAACCTCCCCCAGGGCGTTACACTGACATTAGCAGCGAAACCTCTCTCAGGGCATTACGCTTACATTAGCAGTGAAACCTCTCCCAGGGCGTTACACTGACATTAGCAGCGAAACCTCTCCCAGGGCATTACACTTACATTAGCAGTGAAACCTCTCCCAGGGCGTTACACCTACATTAGCAGCGAAACCTCTCCCAGGGCGTTACACTTACATTAGCAGTGAAACCTCTCCCAGGGCGTTACACCTACATTAGCAGCGAAACCTCTCCCAGGGCGTTACACTTACATTAACAGTGAGAATATTCCCTGGGCGTTACACTTACATTAGCAGTGAGACCTTCCCCAGGGCGTTACACTGACATTAGCATTAGGTCTGCAAGACACAGGAGTAAGGTTAGGCCATTTTACCTGTTGAGTCTGCTCTATTACTTAACCATGGCTGAATTATTTCCCGTTTCAATTCCTTTCTATTTTTCCTTTACTAATGAAGAACCTATCAACCTTCACTTTCAATATATCCAATGACTTTGCCTCCACAACTGCCTGCGGCAGTGAATTCCACACATTCACCATCATCCAGCTAAAGAAATTCTTCCTCACCTCTGTTCCAAGCAGAAACCCTTCTGTTCTGAGGCTGTGTTTTGGGCCTTCTGTTCTGAGGCTGTGTCTTGGGCCTTCTGTTCTGAGGCTGTGTCTTCGGGGTCTTGGGTCTTGAGGCCTGCAGGCTGGCTTCTTGGGTCTTGAGGCCTGCAGGCTGAGGTCTTGGGTCTTGGGTCTAGGGTCTAGGGTACTTCGAGGCTTGGGTATGGACTCCGAGCCAGAGACTGGGCAAGGACCCAGAACCTGGGACTTGACTCTGGCTTGGACTCCAGAACTAGGCGAAGACAAGACATGGCTACAGGACTGGACATGGCTTGGGTGTGGAACTCCTGGGTAGGGCGAGACACAAGGACAGGTAAAGGCACATGGACAGGATTCAGGTAGGACTGGACTAGGCACGGACTGGACGAGGGCCTTCAGGAGCATGGAGCCTTGGACTAGAAGAGACAGGAGCACGGAACACAGAGCCGGGACCCCTCCTTGGGAACAGGATGTAGGGCTGGGACTCACACACATAACACAGAGCCGGAACCCCTCCTTGGGAACAGGAC
Source organism: Mobula birostris (assembly GCF_030028105.1). Taxonomy (NCBI): domain Eukaryota; kingdom Metazoa; phylum Chordata; class Chondrichthyes; order Myliobatiformes; family Myliobatidae; genus Mobula; species Mobula birostris. The sequence goes on from NC_092373.1 coordinate 82,558,141, forward strand.
GTAGGGCTGGGACTCACACACATAACACTGAACATGAAGAAATGGATCCCATCACAAGGTGGCGGCAAACGGCCGGACCTACCTAGCAAAGGCGTGGACACAGAGAGACAATTCCACACAACAAAAGACAGTTCCTCATCTTGACCTAACAAGGCTCTGGTCTTGCTCCAGCAGTAAGACTACAGCGATACAGGCAGAGTATCCAGGCTAGGTGAGCAGGCAGAGAGTCAGGCAAGGGGGGAAAGACAAGGAGGGGAACAGGACAGTCCAGCAGGGAATCCCTGGTTTGCAGAGGTATTTATGTCTCAGCCCCAAAACGAGAAACGTGCCCACAACAGAAACTGGGGAAAATCAGAAACCCCGGAACAAGGAACCATGGACCGGACCGTGAACCAGAACACGAACTTCACAGACTGGGCTGTGACAACTTTATTCCTTCTGCCTCATCTGTCCAAGACCTTCTTCAGACTCCTTGCTTCCATAACACTACCTGTTCCTCCACTTATCTTTGTATCATCTGCACATTTCACCATGAAGCCATCAATTCTGTCATCCAAATCATTTACATATAATGTGAAAAGTAGCAGATCCAAACCAGGCCCTGCAGAACATCACTAGTCACTTGCTCCCTTCTTATAGAGTGGAGTGACATTAGTGATTTTCCAGCCCTCCAGTAGGTAGTGGGTAGTAGCTCCATATGTCACTACTACAGGGCGTGACGACCCTGCCTTACACTAGTCTCGGGCTCAGCTGGCTCCGGCTGACAGTACCGGTATGGGTCCCTATCCAGGGTTACAGATCCCACTGCCTTGTGGGTATCTTTGGGAGAAAAGTAAACCCTACACAAATCCGGAGTGGAGCCCCTAAGGCGGTTGGATGACGTATCAAGTCACCTCCCAGCAGCTCCAGCAGACAAGCTGATGCCAAATGTACTGCTTCGCATTCCTTTGGACCACATCCGCGAGGCCGAGAGGGGGATCTTGATGTCTGGGCAGCCCAGGATCTCCATATTCATCGTCCAGGTCTGCGCCCTGGACGGGCGCATCCACTGTCTATTTAGACAGACGGAGCCATTAGAACCATTCCAGGACCTAGTGATTCTTGAAAGATCAGTGCTAATGCCTCCACAATCTCTTCAGCCACCTCTTTCAGAACCCTAGGGTGCAGTCCATCTGGTCTGGGTGATTTATGTCCCTTCAGCTTCCTTAGTAATAGTCACTACACTACACTCACTTCTGCCGCCAGATTTCTGGCATGCTGCTGTTGTCTTCCACAGTGAAGGCTGGTGCATAAAACTGAATCAGTTCAACCACCACTTATTTGTTCCCCATTACTTCCCCTTCAGTGTAATTTTCCAGTGGTCTAATGTTCAGCCTTGCCTCTCCTTTATGTTACTATGCAACTGGAAAACCTTTGTTATTTTCTCTCTGTATTATTGGCTAGCTTACCCTCATGTTTTATCACCTCTCGCCTTATGGCTTTTTTTAACATCCCAATCGCTAACTTCCCATTAATTTTTGCTCTATTGTATGCCCTTTTTTTCTGCTTTTATGCTGTCTTTGACTTCCCTTGTCAGCCACGGTTACCTCATCTTCCCTTTAAAGTCTTCTTCGTCTTTGGGATGAACCAATTCTGAGTCTTTTGAATTACTCCCAGAAATTCCAACCATTGCTGCTCTACTGCCATCTTTACTGGTGTCTCCTTCCAATCAGCTCTGGCCAGCTCCTCTCTCATATGTACTCTGCAGTTTCCTTTAGTCCACTGTAACAAAGATGCATCCAATTTTAGCTTCTGTCTTACAAACTGTAGGGTGAATTCTATCATATTATGCTCACTGCCTCCTAAGGGTATCTTCACCTTAAGCTCCCTAATCAAATCTGATTCATTATACAACACCCAATCAAGCATTGCATTTTCCCTAGTGGGCTTGACCACAAGCTGCTCTAAAAAGCCATTTCGTATCCATTCCACAAGTTTATTCTCTTGGGATCCAGCACCAACCTGATTTTCCCTATCTACCTTGGTTCCTCCAAGGCTTCTGGTTGAGAAAGACTCTGAATGATTTTGTGGGTACACACTTGTTTGTGAGTGTCCTTATAATGTCCGTGACAACTATGGCAGGTTCATTCAGATACTCTGAGTCATTGAACAGGATCCAGTCTACCATCTCGGAGCAATCCTATAGCCGTACCTCAGCTCCCATGACCATCTCTTTGTGGTCCTTGCTCTTCACCCACAGCCTGTCTGCAGGTAGGAGGAGGATAGCCAGATGAGCAGATTTCCGGAAATTAGGTTCAGGGATGGAACGGTAGGCACTCCTGATGGTCATGTAGCAGTGGTCGAACATGTGGGGCGGAGTTTGCGGGCTGTGGAGTGAGCCAAGAGCAGAGTGAAGGTTTAAGGGCTTCGGCTCAACGGGCTTAGGCGAGGAAGGTTTGGTATTCATTTTTTGTTGTTATTTGAGGAGAGGGGCAGTATGAGTGTGAGGGCAGCTTGTTGTTCTTGGTGCCGGATGTGGGAGGCCCTGGAGTCTCCCAGCCTCCCGGACGTCCACATCTGTGCCAGGTGCGCCGAGATGCAGCTCCTAAGGGACCGCGTTACGGAACTGGAGCTGCAGCTCGATGACCTTCATCTGGTCAGGGAGAGTGAGGAGTTGATAGAGAGGAGTTACAGGCAGGTGGTCACACCGGGGCTACAGGAGGCAGACAAGTGGGTCATGGTTAGGAGGGGGAAGGGGAAGAGTCAGGTACTAGAGAGTACCCCGGTGGCTGTGCCCCTTGATAATAAGTACTCCTGTTTGAGTACTGTTGGGGGGGACAGCTTACCTGGGGGAAGTGACAGTGGCCGTGCCTCCGGCACTGAGTCCGGCCCTATAGCTCAGAAGGGTAGGGAAAGGAAGAGGAGGGCAGTAGTAATGGGGGACTCAATAGTAAGGGGGTCAGATAGGCGATTCTGTGGACGCAGTCCAGAGACCCGGATGGTAGTTTGCCTCCCTGGTGCCAGGATCCAGAATATTTCGGATCGCGTCCAAGATATCCTGAAGTGGGAGGGTGAGGAGCCAGAGGTCGTGGTACATATAGCTACCAATGACATAGGAAGGAAAAGGGGAGAGGTCCTGAAAGGAGAGTATAGGGAGTTAGGAAGGGAGTTGAGAAAAAGGACTGCAAAGGTAGCGACAGTGAGAGTAGGAATGCAATGAGGTGGAGGATAAATGCGTGGCTGAGGGGTTGGAGCGGGGGGCAGGGATTCAAGTTCTTGGATCATTGGGACCTCTTTTGGCGCAGGTGTGACCTGTACAAAAAGGACGGGTTACACTTGAATCCTAGGGTGACCAATATCCTGGCGGGGAGATTTGCAAGGGCTACTAAGGTGACCTTAAACTAGAATGGTTGGGGGGTGGTAATCAAATTAAAGAGACTAGGAGAGAGGAGGTTAGTTCACAACAGGGGGATGGGAACAAGTTCAGAGAGACAGGGGTGTAAAATGAGGGTAGAAGCAAAAAGTAGTAAGGTGAAAAGTAAAAGTGGCAGGCCGGCAAATCCAGGACAAAAATCAAAAAGGGCCACTTTTCAACATAATTGTATAAGGGCTAAGAGTGTTGTAAAAGCAAGTCTGAAGGCTTTGTGTGTCAATGCAAGGAGCATTCGTAACAAGGTGGATGAATTAAAAGTACAGATTGTTATTAATGAATATGATATAGTCGGGATCACAGAGACATGGCTCCAGGGTGACCAAGGATGGGAGCTCAACATTCAGGGATATTCAATATTCAGGAGGCACAGACATGAAAGAAAAGGATGTGGTGTAGCATTGCTGGTTAGAGAGGAGATTAACGCAATAGAAAGGAAGGACATTAGCCGGGAGGATGTGGAATCGATATGGGTAGAGCTGCATAACACTAAGGGGCAGAAAACGCTGGTGGGAGTTGTGTACAGGCCACCTAACAGTAGTAATGAGGTTGTAGGGGGGGGCATTAAACAGGAAATTAGAAATGCGTGAAATAAAGGAACAGCAGTTATAATGGGTGACTTCAATTTACATATAGATTGGGTGAACCAAATTGGTAAGGGTGCTGGGGAAGAGAATTTCTTGGAATGTATGCGGGATGATTTTTTGAACCAACATGTCGAGGAACCAACTAGAGAGCAGGCTATTCTAGACTGGGTATTGAGCAATGAGGAAGGGTTAATTAGCAATTTTATCGTGAGAGGCCCCTTGGGTAAGAGTGACCATAATATGGTGGAATTCTTCATTAAGATGGAGAGTGACATAGTTAATTCAGAAACAAAGGTTCTGAACTTAAAGAAGGGTAACTTTGAAGGTATGAGACGTGAATTAGCTAAGGTAGACTGGCAAATGATACTGAAAGGGTTGACGGTGGATATGCAATGGCAAGCATTTAAAGATCGCATGGATGAACTACAACAATTGTTCATCCCAGTTTGGCAAAAGAATAAATCAGGGAAGGTAGTGCACCCATGGCTGATAAGGGAAATTAGGGATAGTATCAATTCCAAAGAAGAAGCATACAAATTAGCCAGAAAAAGCGGCTCACCTGAGGACTGGGAGAAATTCAGAGTCCAGCAGAGGAGGACAAAGGGCTTAATTAGGAAAGGGAAAAAAGATTATGACAGAAAACTGGCAAGGAACATAAAAACTGACTGTAAAAGCTTTTATAGATACGTGAAAAGAAAAAGATTGGTTAAGACAAATGTAGGTCCCCTAAAGACAGAAACAGGTGAATTGATTATGGGGAACAAGGACATGGCAGACCAATTGAATAACTACTTTGGTTCTGTCTTCACTAAGGAGGACATAAATAATCTTCCGGAAACAGGGGACAGAGGGTCCAGTGAGATGGAAGAACTGAGGGAAATACATGTTAGTAGGGAAGTGGTGTTAGGTAAATTGGAGGGATTAAAGGCAGATAAATCCCCAGGGCCAGATGGTCTGCATCCCAGAGTGCTTAAGGAAGTAGCCCAAGAAATAATGGATGCATTGGTGATATTTTTTCAAAACTCTTTAGATTCTGAATTAGTTCCTGAGGATTGGAGGGTGGCTAATGTAACCCCACTTTTTAAAAAAGGAGGGAGAGAGAAACCGGGGAATTATAGACCAGTTAGCCTAATATCGGTGGTGGGGAAAATGCTAGAGTCAGTTATCAAAAATGTGATAACAGCACATTTGGAAAGCGGTGAAATCATCGGATGAAGTCAGCATGGATTTGTGAAAGGAAAATCATGTCTGACGAATCTCATAGAATTTTTTGAGGATGTAACAAGTAGAGTGGATGGGGAGAACCAGTAGATGTGGTATATTTGGATTTTCAAAAGGCTTTTGACAAGGTCCCACACAGGAGATTAGCGTGCAAACTTAAAGCACACGGTATTGGGGGTAAGGTATTGATGTAGATAGAGAATTGGTTGGCAGACAGGAAGCAAAGAGTGGGAATAAACGGGACCTTTTCAGAATGGCAGGCAGTGACTAGTGGGGTACTGCATGGCTCAGTGCTGGGACCCCAGTTGTTTACAATATATATTAATGACTTAGACGAGGGAATTAAATGCAGCATCTCCAAGTTTGCAGATGACATGAAGCTGGGCAGCAGTGTTAGCTATGAGAAGGATGCTAAGAGGATGCAGGGTGACTTGGATAGGTTAGGTGAGTGGGCAAATTCATGGCAGATGCAATTTAATGTGGATAAATGTGAGGTTATCCACTTTGGTGGCAAAAACAGGAAAACAGATTATTATCTGAATGGTGGCCAATTAGGAAAAGAGGAGGTGCAACGAGACCTGGGTGTCATTATACACCAGTCATTGAAAGTGGGCATGCAGGTACAGCAGGCAGTGAAAAAGGCGAATGGTATGCTGGCATTCATAGCAAAAGGATTCGAGTACAGGAGCAGGGAGGTATTACTGCAGGCCTTGGTGAGACCACACCTGGAATATTGTGTGCAGTTTTGGTCCCCTAATCTGAGGAAAGACATTCTTGCCATAGAGGGTGTACAAAGAAGGTTCACCAGATTGATTCCTGGGATGGCAGGACTTTCATATGAGGAAAGACTGGATCGACTAGGCTTTTACTCTTTGGAATTTAGAAGATTGAGGGGGGATCTTATTGAAACGTATAAAATCCTAAAGGGATTGGACAGGCTAGATGCTGGAAGATTGTTCCCAATGTTCGGGAAGTCCAGAACATGGGGTCACAGTTTGAGGATAAAGGGGAAGCCTTTTAGGACCGAGATTAGGAAAAACTTCTTCACACAGAGAGTGGTGAATCTGAGGAATTCTCTGCCACAGGAGACAATTGAGGCCAGTTCATTGGCTATATTTAAAAGGGAGTTAGATATGGCCCTTGTGGCTAAAGGGATCAGGGGGTATGGAGGGAAAGCTGGTACAGGGTCCTGAGTTGGATGATCAGCCATGATCATACTGAACGGCGGTGCTGTCTCAAAGGGCCGAATGGCCTAATTCTGCACCCATTTTTTATGTTTCTACTGCAGGTGATGTGCTGAAGATAAACCTGCAGTGATTTCTTCAAGCAAATCTAATTGAAGCCCTGGCAAGGCACGAGGTTAGGCTGCTTTTTGTATGGCGGTCAATACATTGAATGCTTGCTTAGCAACTGTAAACTGTGAACAGGATCATGACAGAGACCACTCTTGGTAAATAGAATGGTCGGCTCTTGATCATCATAAGTCCCAGGTCAGGGGAACAAGAGTGTGATGAGACTGCTATGTCTGAGCACCATGGCAAGTCTATCATGGAGCACAATCTACCCTGAATGCTCAGCAGTTCAGCCCATCTAGTGTATTGAGACCCCTTCGAGCTGGAGCTCTGTGTCTGGTCACTGAGGGTGAACCATGCACAGTGAAACAGAAATCGCAGCAATCCCTCATTTCCTCACTGGGGGAGGGGGGGGTGACACGGTAGCTTAGCCGTTAGTGCAATCCCTATCCCAGTGACAGCGACCCTGGTTCAATTCCCGTCTCTGCCTGTAGGGAGTTTGTACGTTCTCCCTGTGACTGTGTGGGTTTCCTCCGGGTGCTCCGGTTTCCTCCCACAGTCCAAAGACTGAGGAGTGAACAGGTAAATTGGTCTGATGGGTGTAATTGGGTGGCATGGGTTTATGGCCCAGAGGAGCCTGTAACCACGCTGTACCTCTAAAATTAAAAAAATTTAGATGTCTCTGTCTCTCAGATTCCCCTTAGGCCTCCCATCTTGTTTTCCAGTGACTGTACATTAGCTAATAAAATGCTTGGAAGAGGTAGTTTCATAGCCTGAAGCTTTACTCTGCTTTGATGGCTACCCCAGCACCCTCTCTTCTGGCATTGGCCAACATTCACCCCCTTCCTGGAGCTGCACCTGCTTTCCTGAGAGTCAAGTTTGCCGAATCCTTCAGATCGTACCATCGCTGACTAGTTCAGTCTGATTGTGAATCATGATTCTGAGCAGAGTCAGTGCAAAATGTCAGAGATTCATTTTAAAATTCTGCCCAAACCATTGAGGATTGTGTTTTCCAAGATACATATGCCAGATGAAAAATCAAATGGTCTGAATCAAGCTTCACCCACAACACTGGTCAATGGTTCCTCTGATTGAAATTAAGCCCGCTATTGCTTGAAACAGCCTTTCTCTTCTTGTTTTCTTCAGATATCAGTCAGCTCAAAACATATCCTAACTTTATCAAAAATGTATTTTCCAAGAAACTAACTAGTTGTAGTTTAGGACGTATCACATGGACAGATTTTGTTAAAATGACTACAGCTCAGGTTAGACATGAGCAATTCTGCGGATGCTGGAAATCCAAAGCAACAAACACAAAATGCTGGAGGAACTCAGCAGGTCAGGCAGCACCTTTGGAAAGTTGACATTCTGGGCTGACTCCCTACTTCAGGACTGGGTGAAAAAGGGGGAAAATTGCCAGAACATCAGGGTGGGGGGGGAGGGAAAGGAGGTTAGTGAGACAGTGATAGGCGAAGCCAGGTGGGTGGGAAAGGTAAAGGGTTGGAAAGGAAAGAGCCTGATAGGAGAGGAGAGTAGACCACAGGAGAAAGGGAAGGAGGAGGGGACCCAGGGAGAGGTGATAGGTAGGCGAGAAGAGGTAAGAGGCCAGAGTGGCATATAGAGAAAGAGAGAAGGGATATTGATATTCCTCCGGTCAGGTTGGAGGCTGTCCAAATGGAATACAAGGTGTTGCTCCTCCATCCTGAGGATGGCCCCATCATGGCACAAGAGGAGGCTATGGATCGACATGTTGGAATGTGAATGGGAATCAGAAATAAAACGTTTGGCCACCAGGAAGAACCGCTTGTGGCAGATGGTGCTGAGGTGTTCGACAAAGTGATCCCCCAATTTACGACGTGTCTCGCCAATGTAGAAGAGGCTGCACCATGGGATTAGATTAGATTAGATTAGACTATGAGGACACGCAGTCCTCTTTTATTGTCATTTAGTAATGCATGCATTAAGAAATGATACAATATTCCTCCGGTGTGAGATCACAGAAACACAAGACAGACCAAGACTGAAAAACTGACAAAAACCACATAATTATAACATATAGTTACAACAGTGCAACAATACCATAACTTGATGAAGAACAGGCCACGGGCACAGTAAAAAAAGTTCAAAGTCTCTCGAAACTCCCACATCTCACGCACGCATCTCAAGAAAACTCTCCCTGCCCTGCTCGACCACAGTCCGACTCTGAGTCATCCGAAAACTTCGAGCCTCCGACCAGCCCTCCGACACTGAGCGCCATCTCTGCCGAGCGCTTCGACTCCAGCCCCAGCCACCAGCAGCAGGCAAAGCCAAGGATTTGGGGCATTCCCTCCAGAGATTCTCGATCGCACAGTAGCAGCAGCAGTGAACCAGGTATTTCAGAAGTTTCTCCAGATGTTCCTCTGTGCTTCTCATGGCTGTCTCCATCGAATCAGAATTGTGCACGGCCCTTATTTAACAAATACGATATCATTTCACCAGAGAGCTGCGCGCGCTGCGTTGCGCCGCCATCTTCTCCTCCCGCCAGATACAATGGATGACACCAGCAGATTCACAGGTGAAGTGTTGCCTCTCCTGGAAGGACTGTTTGGGGCCTGAATGGAGGTGAATAGGCAGATGTAGCACTTTGGCTGCTTGCAGGGATAAGTGCCGGGAGGGACGAGTGAACAAGGGAATTGTGGAGGGAGTGATCCCTCTGGAAAGTCAGTGGGGGGGGCAGTAAAGATGGTTTGATGGTGGGATCCCTTTGGAGATGTTGGAAGTTATGGAGTATGATATGTTGGATGCAGAGGCTCAGGGGTGGATGGTTAGGACAAGAGGAACTCTGTCACTGTTAAGGTGGCAGGAAGGTGGGGTGAGCACGGATGATAGGGAAATAGAGGAGGTGTGGGTGAGGGCAGCATCAATGGTGGAGGAAGGGAACCCGTTCTTTGAAGAAGGAGGACATCTCTATCCTGGAATAGAAAGCTGCAGACTGGAAACAAATGCGGTGGAGATGAAGGAACTGAGAAAAGGGAATAACGTTCTTACAGGAGACGGGGTGGGAAGAGATATCGTCAAGATAACCGTGGGAATCGGTAGGTTTATAAAAGATGTCGGTTGCTTGTCTCCAGAGATCGAGAAAGGAGAAGATGGTCAGAAATGGTCCGAGTGAATGTAAGGGCAGGGTGGAAGTTGGAGGCAAAGTTGATGAAATTCACGAGCTCATTATGGATGCATGAGGCTGCTCCAATGTAGCGGAGGAAGAGTTGTGGTGCATTACCAGGGAAGGCTTGGAACATGGATTGCTCTACGTAGCCAATGAACAGCAGACAGAGCTGGAGCCCACGTGGGTGCCCATGGCTACTCCTCGAGTCCAGAGGAAGAGGGAGGAGCCGATGGAAAAATTTTTTAGGGTGAGGTCCAATTCTGCCAGACAGAGGAGGCTGGTGGTGGAGGGGGACTGTTTGGTTCTTTTATTGGGAAAGAAGCTGAGAGTTTTAAGGCCTTCTTGATGGGGAATAAAAATGTGTTAGGGACTAGGCATCCATGGTGAAGATGAAGCAGTGACAGTTAGGGAACTGAAAGCTTGCGAGGAGATTGAGAGCATGAGACGTGTCACGGATATGGTGGGAAGGGACTGAACCAAGGGGGATAGAATGGAGTTGAGGTATGAGGACACGAGATCAGTGGGGCAGGAGCAGAGACAATAGGCCTACCCAGACAGTCAAGTTTCCAGATCTTGGGTAGGAGGTAGAAACAAGCAGTGCAGGGTAAGGGAACTATGCGTTTGGTGGCAATGGATGGGAGTTCTTCAGTGATGGTGTGGGAGGCAGTTTCCTGATAGTCCAGAGTGAGGTCCTCTTCGAGGGGTAGGTATGAGGAGGCCGCACGTCCTCAGCAAGGTAGAGGTCAGAACACCACACACTACAACAGCATCCCCTTTGTCTGCAAGTTTGATGGTAAGGTTGGGATTGGTGCGGACAGAGTGGAGGGCAGTGCATTCAGAGAGGGTAAGATTCAAAGAGTGCTTGAGTCCAGTCGGTTGATGTCTTGCTGGCAATTCAAAATGAAAGGATCCAGAGCAGGTAGAGAACCAGAGCAGGGTGTGCAAGAAGAGGAGGAGGGTTGGGTTATAGCTCAGGGTACTCTTTGGAAGGGGACAGGATATGCTTTGTTGGGGATATATAGAATTGCCTGCCAAATCTTTGTCACATCCATAAGGTGCACCATTAAAAGGACACCAGGGTAGTGGGCTGGTTAGCTGAATTCTACTACAGTTCCGGCACTGTTTCACTCGGAGTCTCTCTGTACCTTCTCCCTCGTGGAACGTATGAGTTCTCCCCCACAGCCCCAAGATGTATTGGTTGGGTTAATTGGTCATTATGAGTTGTCCTGTGATTAAGTTAAAGTTAATTGGAGTTGTGTGGTGGCATGGCTTTAATTATCAGGTTGCTACTCTGTGCTGTATTGCTAAATGAATAAATAAAAAATAAAATCTTTGTTCAGCATCTGCAAACACACACACTACCCTAGTACGCAGGCTCGTAGTGGGCACCACACATCAAAGTTGCTGGTGAACGCAGCAGGCCAGGCAGCATCTCTAGGAAGAGGTGCAGTCGATGTTTCAGGCCTAGACCCTTCGTCAGGACTAACTGAAGGAAGAGTGAGTAAGGGATTTGAAAGTTGGAGGGGGAGTGGGAGATCCAAAATGATAGGAGAAGACAGGAGGGGGAGGGATGGAGCCAAGAGCTGGACAGGTGATTGGCAAAAGGGGATACAAGAGGATCATGGGACAGGAGGCCCGGGGAGAAAGACAAGTGGGGGGGGGGGACCCAGAGGATGGGCAAGGAGTATATTCAGAGAGACAGAGGGAGAAAAAGGAGAGTGAGAGAAAGAATGTATGCATAAAAATAAGTAACAGATGGGGTACGAGGGGGAGGTGGGGCATTAGCAGAAGTTAGAGAAGTCGATGTTCATGCCATCAGGTTGGAGGCTACCCAGACGGAATACAAGGTTTGTTCCTCCAACCTGAGTGTGGCTTCATCTTTACAGTAGAGGAGGCCGTGGATAGACATGTCAGAATGGGAATGGGATGTGGAATTAAAATGTGTGGCCACTGGGAGATCCTGCTTTCTCTGGCGGACAGAGTTTGCCAATCACCTGTCCAGCTCTTGGCTCCATCCCTCCCCCTCCTGTCTTCTCCTATCATTTTGGATCTCCCCCTCCCCCTCCCCCTCCAACTTTCAAATCCCTTACTCACTCTTCCTTCAGTTAGTCCTGACGAAGGGTCTCGGCCTGAAACGTCGACTGTACCTCTTCCTAGAGATGCTGCCTGGCCTGCTGCGTTCACCAGCAACTTTGCTGTGTGTTGCTTGAATTTTCAGTATCTGCAGAATTCCTGTTGTTCGTAGTGGGCACGGCGACTTTGGTACACCTCCCGGCACCCCGTGCGCACCCGGTGACTTCGGTACAACTCCCGGCGTTCTCTGCGCGTTCAATGTTTTTGGTACACCTCCCGGCGGCCTGTGCGCATTCCTGGTGTTGTTAGCAAGTACACTTCCCGGCATGCAGTAGGCCTGTTAGTGCAGATCCCAGGGTGCAGTGGGAGCGTCAGAATGGCGGTTGCGTCGGTGCGGGTTTACATGGAGTCGCTCTGGCGGGAATTGGAGGGTTATCAGGACCCTAACGTGCTCGGGATCTTCGTTGCTTTAGTAGTGGTACTGCTCACTATGGGTAAGGATCGGAAAGGTGTGCTTGTGTCTCGCTGTTGGCGGGTGAGCCTGCTGAAATGCGCTCTCCGTTCTGCCAACGTGTCCCTCAAGGCCGGGTTTTGTGGTGAGATCCCGGGCGGAATCCTACGTTTTCTTTCTCAAGCGGCCCATCAGAGCTGGTGATTTGTTTCGACAAGTTTGTGGGCTGTGGAATAGGCAGCAATGACAGAGTAGTGGGGCAGCAAACAGTAAGGGAGATAACCTGCGCTTTTTGCCATTCTTCCGCAATCCTGGTGCTTTAATTCCGATCTCTCTGAAGAAACTCGAGAGTCCCAGTGCTACCTCTTCCTGTGTTTTAGAACGCCATTGAAGAGTCTTCAGTGCTTAGGAGTTAGGCACTTGCCTTGACGGAACTTGGAGCAGAAGGCTTATATATAGGTGTGTGCGAAATAAGTGTTCCAGCTGTTGGAGTCCCTGTGCAGAGAATGCTGAATTTGGAGGGTTTTGCAGACAAGTTATTGGTGCTTGCATTCCAGGGCTTCGAGCTCCCTTTAGTAGGTAGTAATCATCCGCAGAATATCCCAAAGTCAACAATTGCAAAAATGCCGCCAATTCTGAAGGAGGGCCATTTAACTCGAAATTCAACTGGTTTCTGTTTCTACAGTTGCCGCTTGGCTAGCTTAGTTTTCCCAACATTTCTATCTGATCATTCACCCCCCCCCCCCCCCCCCCGGCACTTCATGCCTACACTCCACACCTCATGCGTAAACTGACACAGTCACTGGTCCTGCTGTGTTTCCGTGTACCCTGCTGCTACCTAGAAGAGTTCTTCTTACCAACAGTCACTTTATCATTTCCTGTCAGTAACCTGGTTTAGAGTTACCTCTGTAATGAGCTTCACTTCGTGTATATGCCATCTGTCTGTATCTCCACACTCAACAGTTACATACTTTATATAAGCTTGCCTTAATATTTATGTCTTATTTTTTATGCTTACTGTGTCTTATGGTGCAACAAATCTGGAGTAATAATTAAAGTATTTCATTCTCTTTTCCACTGATGTACTGAAGACTGACAGTAAGAAATCTTGAATCTGTATTCAAAGATTTCTCTGGCCACATGCTGTCTGAAGTGCTTAGTATATGCTGCTTTGTCTGATTCATTTCTTGATCTTTAAGTATTTTACTCAACCAGGTTAAGATTTTGCTTGTGTATTAAGCAGCTAATTATCTGTGTTTCTTTGCTGTGGCTCTCTAGTGATTTACGTTTTCTGTGGTTTTATGGACTGCCATCAGGTTGGTGGAGTTTCTGTGTTTTGCCCATATTTCACAAAGTGCTATTTGAACAGATTGGCAACGATTTGGGCTTGGCCATTGAGTATGTGCATACCCAACCTTCACCTCTCTGTTGAGGTGTCTGTGGTTCTGGACTGAAGGTGATGGAGGTTGAACAGTTTCCCAGATGTCCTGTAGCTTAGCTCCACTGTAGCAGGGAGCAGAAGTAATACGGTGAGAAAGACTGAGAAAATTGTCGTCTTGGTTTGAAGTGTGTTTTTTTTTTTTTTTTTTTTTAGCCCCAATTTGCTGCTGAGAGGCCACACCTGCTCTGTGCCTATATCTGAACTGATGGCTACATTATTGGAGGAACATATTTTAAATTGCCAAACTGATATAAGGTAATGAGATGAATAAGATGTATAAGGTGTATAAGATGATGAGAGGCATTGATCGTGTGGATAGTCAGAGGCTTTTTCCCAGGGCTAGAAATGGCTAACACGAGAGGACACAGGTTTAAAGTGCTTGGAAGTAGGTACAGAGGAGATGTCAGGGGTAATTTTTTTACTCAGAGACGGGGAGTGTGTGGAATGGGCTGCTGGCAACGGTGGTGGAAGCAGATACAATAGGGTCTTTTAGGAGACTTTTGGATAGGTACATGGAGTTTAGAAAAATAGAGGTAAGCCTGGTAATTTCTAAGGTAGGGACGTGTTCGGCACAACTTTGTGGGCCAAAGGCCTGTATTGTGCTGTAGGTTTTCTATGTTTCTATGATCCTGTTAGTTCAAGTGAAATCCCTTGGAAAGAAACTCTTGCAAAAGGTAAAAGTTTCATATGGCTTTAGAAAATCCTAAAGATCAGTGTTGCGATACAAAAAGCAAAATTCAGTAAATAATGTTAAAGTAATTATTAAGTATTTTTATTTTTATTCATTGAAATTTGTCAGGGGCAAGCATTGGTCATACCGTAACCACTTCCCGGTTTCAGTAAGTTCTGTAGGACCTCTTGCTGGGAAGGCAAAGAACGGCCTCATCTGAAAACCAAGGAGACATCAACCAAAGTGATGTTCATGTGCTTGTACATTGGCAACAATGTAGTAGACGTGTGATCACTAGCGTGGAGTATGATGTTGTCCAGAGAGGTTGTCCATTGGTGGGTCCTCGAGTGGCTGTAGAGACCAATCTGGGATCCACGTATTCTGTTGCAATGTGGGCAAGAGTAAGTGGTGGTTGGGCCTTTCAGTTTATCAGTCTCCCGTTTCGTAGCTGGTGCTTGTTCTCTTCAGCACACTGGAGTTTGTTCTCGTGTAGCACTGCAATGAGTTGAGACATCGCTTTGAAGAACAAAAACTAACAGAGAAAATAGCTGGAATTCCTCTTGTTTATTTGGGACACGAGATTTGCTGAACAATTTGTAACTAGCGTCAGTCATGTGCACTTGTGTAGCTATCAGACTCTTCACCACATTTAGAGCGAATTTTTAAAATAGCATCAGTAGTGCGTGCTTGTGTTATGTTATCCATTTGGGCCAATGGACGCTGATTCAAAAAACAATGATGTTTTAAAATATCAAAGTTGCTGGTGAACGCAGCAGACCAGGCAGCATCTCTAGGAAGAGGTACAGTCGACGTTTCAGGCCGAGACTCTGTTCGGGTCTTGGCCCGAAATGTCGACTGTACCTCTTCCTAGAGATGCTGCCTGGCCTGCTGAGTTCACCAGCAACTTTGATGTGTGTTGCTTGAGTTTCCAGCATCTGCAGAATTCTTCATGTTTGGATTTTCAAAAATATTTTGTTTTTGTTTTCACTTCAATACAAATTTGAGACCTTTGCCAAGATGCCACAAAAAGATTTGGCACTAGCCGAAAGAAAGATTACCCTGCTAGACCAAATTAAAAGCCATCTGTCTAACACCACTTATCATCAGCTGGCAGAGATAACTGGAGTGCTAAAATGTACAATTGCATGCTTTATATAGCTGCAAGATAAACGGTGAGAAGAATGGGCATTGCGCAGAGACAACAGGGAACATCCCAAACACGGAATTGTGAAGCTAAGGATCTATCAATCAGTGGTTCTCCATTGTAACTGGACAAGGTGTACGTGTCAGTGGACCAATGTTAAAAAACCAGTCAGTGGGGCTAGCCGAGAAGGTGGGTCACAAAGATTTGAAAGCACCATATGGTTGTTTGTCTTGATGGAAATATTAAATTCAAGGAAGCACACAACAAGAAAGGTAGTGCTGATGCTGTACATGCGGAGACATGGAAATCTACAAAACTCCCCGACTCGCTTCAAACCTGTTGTGCGCGTGTCATGTACAATGCTGACGAGACGGGCTTTTCTTACCATGGCACTCCAGACCGTTCCCTTGGTTACAAATACGCAACACTGTCAGGTTCAGAGAACATAATGCATTGATTATCTGCACTGCTTTTGTTCAGTCACCATCAATGGAAAGAACACGGCAGCTTACATTTGTTGAATTCCTTCCTCGATGACTATTAGATAGATTCAACTTTATTGTCATTGTGCCGATTACAGATACAAAGCCAATGAAATGCAGTTAGTATCTAACCAGAAATGCAAAGAATAGTGTTACTTTCAAAATAACTGAATAAAAAGTAAGTGTTACAACACACAAATATAAAAGTACTGAGACAGTGCAATATGGGTGCAATACTGCTTAGTGCTGTAATGAGAGGTTCAGCGGGGTCACAGTCTCAGGGAAGAAGCTCTTCCTGTGCCTGCTGGTGCGGGAGCGGAGGCTCCTGTAGCGCCTACCGGATGGGAGGAGAGTAAAAAAGTCCATGCTTAGGGTGAGATGCATCCTTGATAATGCTTTTCGCCCTGCCCAGGCAGCGTTTATGGTAGATGTTCTCAATGGTGGGCAATTGGGTGCCGATAATCTGCTGGGCAGTTTTCACCATGCGCTGGACTGCTTTGCGGTCCAATATGGGACAATTGCCATACCACACTGAGATGCAGTTGGTGAGTATGCTCTCAATGGTACAGCGGTAAAAGTCCATCAGTATCCTGGGACAGAGGTGAGCTTTCTTGATGCTCCAGAGGAAATAAAGGTGCTGTCGCGCCTTTTTGATCAGGATGGAGGGGTTCAGGGACCAGGTGAGATCCTCAGAAATGTGGTCACCAAGGAACTTGAAGCTTGATACACGCTCCACTACAGCTCCATTGGTGTAGAAGGGGATGTGAGTGTGGCTTCTCACATGCCTGAAGTCCACAATGATCTCCTTGGTCTTCTGGATGTTAAGGGCCAGGTTGTTGTTGGCACACCACGCGGCCAGGTGCTGGACTTCATCCCTGTAGGCCGTCTCGTCATCCCCTCTGATCAGGCCAACCACTGTGGTGTTGTCTGCGAACTTTATCATGGAGTTAGAACCATGTACAGGAACGCAGTCATAAGTGAAGAGGGAGTACAGAAGAGGGCTCAGCACACAGCCTTGAGGCACGCCGGTGTTCAAGGTGAGAGTGGAGGAGGAGAGGTTGTCAAACTTAACTGATTGGGGTCTGTTAGTCAGAAAGTCCAAGGTCCTATTGCAGAGGGATGAGCTGATACCAAGCTGGCGAAGTTTGGCAATCAGCTTGGAGGGGATCACAGTATTGAATGCCGAACTAAAAGTCAATGAACAGCATTCTGACGTAAGAGTTGGGGCTGTCCAGGTGGGTCAGGGCAGAGTGAAGTGCCGTGGAGATGGCGTCCTCTGTTGACCTGTTGGTGTGATAGGCAGATTGATGGGGGTCCAGGGTAGTGGGCAGAGAGGATTTCAGATGTGATATAACCAGTCTCTCAAAGCACTTTGCAATGATGGGGGTGGGTGCAACTGGACGGAAGTTATTCAGGCCCGTGGCAGTGGAATGATTCGGCACTGGAAGGATGGTGGTGATCTTGAAGCGTGTGGGGACAACTGCATGGGCCAGGGACAGATTAAAAATGTCTGTGAAGACACCGGCCAACTGCCCTGCACAGACTCTGAGCACACGGCCAGGTATTCCATCTGGACCAGCTGCCTTCCGTACATTCACCCTGCTCAGGATGGTGCAAACATTGGAGGTGGAAAGTGAACTAATGAACTAAAGGCAACTAATGCACAGTTTTATAGTACTGTTGGTAGTTTTGCTAGTGCTCTGCTTTTTTGCATTCCATTTAAGTACATAATTTGTTACTTAGTTAAATGTAATTTGTCTTTTTTTAATGCCTTTAACTATTTCTATTAAACTTTGGCTAATTGGGACAGCCACTCAATTGGGTGAAGATGTATGGGTCCCAAAATGTCCCAATTAACTGGAATCCACTATTTGTAGCAGAGCCGTGAGTTTTTATGGTATCCTTGTCAATATTTCATATAAAAGTAACGGTTTGCTGTATCTGCTTTTAGTAATGAGCCATTAGTGACTAGCCCTTGGTTACTGTTGTATGCTATTTGGCATTTTCTGGACCTTACACCTGACGTGCAGGAACAGAAAATTCTGCTTCACCATTGCATTCCATTTTAGCAAGGTGGAAGCAAATGGAGTGAACCGTCAGCAGCGTTGGGTTAGCAGAGCAGCGCTGGCCTTGGGATCAATAGCTGTGGATTGATAGCAAAATCTTTTAGATAGTTTCACGTGAAAAATATGAAATTGTGTTTTTGTTACAGTTTTCTTCGTGCTGTTACGGAACAGGAAGAGCAGTCGCAGAGCAATTCTCCTAACGGGTTTGTGTGATTCCGGGAAGACTTTGTTGTGCTGCAGGGTAAGTCAATCTACAAGAAAGTTGATTCTGATGAATGACGTTCTTTCTTCACTTCCTGGTTTATTTTCACTGAACAAAATAACTTGCTTATTTGAGAATATTATAACTTTATAGTTTATACTGTACCCTCCCGCAAATGTAAATTTCTCTTAAAGCAAATAAATGGTATACTGTCTTTGAGGTTTCTGTTCTTTTTTTCTACAGTCCATTCATCAGTAATTCCATTTTATAAGGGCAATTATGTCTTAACACATAATGTGAAATATTCTTGATTGTATGGATTGTACTTAATCAAAATGAATCTATGTTGAATACAGCTTTGTTTGATGTAGTCTGTATACATTTGTTTGAGGCTGTTATGTCACGTGGGAAGGCTTGTGTTGCCAGCTGGAGGTTATGCCAGTGAGCAGAGGTATTAAGAGTGAGGGTGAGTGAAGGAGCAACACAATACTTTCACAATATATTCTATATATTGTCTTGAATTACAAAATATAGAATAAGGCACGAGGCTTTGAGCTGGACCCATTCTGCATTGTACTAGAATTAGGTTTGCAAAGGCAATAGAAGCAAGCAATTCTGGCACACCTCCGCCTGTGCCTACTCAATCATTTGATAAGATTGTGTTTTTTTTTTAAAGACTATTCTGAGATCCTGTAACATAAAAACTGTCAGCTTCTGTCTTGAATATACTCAGTGACTAAGCTACTACAGTGTTCCGAGTAGAAACTCCACAAAGATTCTCAACTCCTGAAGAAATTTCTTCACTCAAGTCTGTAATGATCTGCCCTTTGTTTTGATACTCTGGGAGAAGCATCAGTCTTGCATCTACTCTTATAAGCCCTGTAATATAAATTTATGCTTCTCCGTAGCCAGCCTTGAGTGTCACATTAACCGTCTAGAGATAGCATGAGGCAGGAATGGTGATTATAGTTGCAACACTAGGGGAGATGAACCCATAATTGGGAGGTAAGCCTGACTAATAAACTGTGTCTGTTGGTGAGATGGCTAGCTCAGTGATGAAGCACTTTGTATTTTACCCAGCACTGTGACTTTTCTTTGGATCATCACATGAAAACTAAAAGTGTCAAATAGAATCTCCTTCCTCCACACTTAGGCAACTTTGCATGTTTTCTCTTTCCCATTTTGATGCAAGATCTTCGGTGTGAACCATTAACTCTGTAATAATGTTCCCAGACAGTTCTAATTTTATCAAAAGGGGCACGCCTCAAGGTCGCTAACTTATCATTAATAGTAGATATTAAACATTTACCCAGTGGGTTTATACAAAGAAACAAGTCCACAACATTTTTTCCGGGCATCTCAGGAAAGTTTGGTACTAAAGGGTTAATAAAATGTCTAATTTGAAGGTATCTAAAGAAATGAATACTAGGTTGGTTAAACTTTGCAGACAGTTGTTCAGAAGTTGCAAATCAATTATCTATGAAAAGATCTTCAAAATGCCTGATGCCCTTTCTGTACCAATCATGAAATGTTAAGTCTTGCATAGAAGGTTGGAAAAGATGATTATGAAAGATAGGCAGAGAGAGGGAGAAACCATGAAGACCATAATGTTTTCTGAACTGAGCCCATATTCTCAGAGTATGTCTAATGAGAGGATTAACAAAGTTTCACTTTTTATAGTTGCTGCCAGAAGACTGAATGTTTCAGATAATTTCAGATCACTGCGATGTGCAGTTTTATTTTTGATATTTACAACAGGAAGTAGGTTTAGTGCTCCAAAATTTGTGCTTCTATAATGGTTATATTTTGGGATTATATTTGTGCTCCTGAAGTAAATGCCCACTGGTAGGTTGGCTCATAATTGAAGTGATGTATAACATTCTGCAGATTATATCACCTCACTAGTATAATGGTTTAATATAATCATTCATAAAAGTGTTGCTTGCAATTTATTTGCCAATTATTAACTTCCTTTGATATAAAAATGCAAAGTATATAAAAGAAAAAGGGCCATTCACCTCTCTAATGCTTGTATCTTATTTCAGCTACTGTCAAGGAAGTTTATGGTGACGCATACATCCATAACCAGTAACTCTGCATTGTACAAACCTAAAGGTGACAAGGTAGGTATGTAACTTATCATGCCGATGAACTTGCATTTATTTAAATGCTCTATTTGCTTTCCATAGGAATCACCCTCTAGGTGACTCTTGTCCATTTGTCCCTCCCCATTGATCTCCCTCCTAGCACTTAACTGTGCAACCAGAAAGTGCTATACCTAGCCCTAAAGCTCTTCCCTCATCACCATTCAGGGCCCTAAACTGTCCAGCCAGGTGAGGTGATACTTCACCTGTAAGTCTAACGGGGCCATCTACTGTATATAGTCCTCCTGGTGTGGCTCCTCTGTATTGGAGAGATCTGATGTACAAAGGTCTAAGGCACACATATATATAGCTGGGGTGTTTAGGACTTTTGCACAGCACTGTATTTGGCAATGTGGAGCCGAGAGCAAATTTGGCGGGAGCAAAAGATGTTGGGAATGGAGAGGGTGGAGTGCTTTGGGAGGTCTTTGGGATAGTTGGCAGAGAAAGAGTGGGGTTGGGGATGGGGGATGGCATGGGCACAGACACACCCAGCCCTGAGACACCAGGCTAGGTTATTTGATTCAACACGGTTGGTTTATTGATCATGACAGAATGTCTCTCTGGTTCTTCTGACTCCTCCCCTCTCACTTCCCCTTTTTCCAACCATGATGCCCCTCTCCCTGCCCCCTTCCCACTCTCAGTCCACAATAAAGACCCATATCAGAATCAGGTTTATCATCACTTGAATATGTCATGAAATTCGTTTTTGCGGCAGCAGAACAATGCAATACATAAAATTACTTCAGTTCTCTGCAAAGGACTTGGACACCTTATCTACATGTATATGTAAATGTGCCTAAGATTTTTGCACAGTACTGTTGATTGGAGGACTACATTGTTGCGTACCTTCATCCCATCCAGCACAAAAGGTGTGACTTCCCAGTGGCCACCCATTTCAGTTCAATTTCCCATTCTCACATGTCAGTCCATTCCTATCATATCCCTACCTTCAGCTCTTCGCCTCTTCCACCTATCACAGCCCAACTTCTTCCGTCATCTCCCTTGCCCAGACAGCCACCTTCTCCTCACCTGGCTTCACATATCTTCTGTCTGCTTGTACCCCCTCCCCTCAACTCACCTGTTTTGGCTCCTCCTTCCTTTCCACTCCGGGCGAAGAGTTTGGTCTGAAACATTGACTGTTTATTTCCCTCCATAGAGGCTGCCTGACCTGCAGAGCTCCTTCAGTATTTTGAATGTGTTGTTCTGCAGAATCTGTTGTGTTTACTATTTGCTGATATGGCTGGTTCTGAAGCTTTGCTTGGTTCCACAAAGCAGCTAAGAGAAGCTTTGAAAATAAGGTGGATTCCTTCCTTAAAAATGCACTGGCCATGAAGTGACCAACAAGAGACAGATAAGAGTGATTATTAATTATTTCTTATTTCTATAAAACAAAAACAATAATGACAGATTCCTCTGCACTTTGGTATCCAGTAGTGCATGATCTTAACCTACCAAACTCACTTTAAGCAAAATGTAAACATTTTGCAGTCAAAAGTAAGGTGCATTAATATTTTTCTGTGAGATGCCAATTGCTTGGCTCTAATTACTCAAAAATTTTAAGGACACATTTTGATTTTGAGGTCAAAGGGGATTGATTTCATTATTTGTATTTATTTTGACTGTTATCAAAGAAAGGTTTATATTTTTCTCGTGCACTGTCTTGTCTCTTGGGATGCTTTGAAGCCAATCATTGGTTAGTCACTTAATACGTGGTCAAAATAGTGGCCATTTTACACACCACTGGTTTCCTTTTTATTTTGCCTATTGGCTCCTGGAGGTGTATCTGCACGGCAAGGACTGCTTCAGTGTTACTGCCATTTATTCTGTTCCCAGGGCAGAGACTTGTATTGGTACCAGACAAACATAAATTTAAAGGTTTTCCAGTTCTATCTACGTGATTTCCAGTATCTCTGTTAATGCCAAAAACACACTTCCTTAAGAACTGTTCACCTTTTCTGCTTCACTGACACCCACATCCCTTCTGTGGCCCCATCCTGCTCAACCACCAGAGATGCACACGTCTTTTACCGGCTGCCACCGCCTTTCACTGGCCAGCAGGAAAATGAAGTATTGTTTCTGAAGCTTATACTGAGCTTCATTGAAGCAGTGATTTGTACTTTCTCCTTTGTTTTTTCTACAGCGAAGAGGCCAATTCCACATTGAGGTACTGTTTACAGAATTCCTCTTTGTCACAGTGTGACTGCTGCCACTTTAATTCTCCATTCCACCATCGGTCCTCTGCATTGTACACTGCTCCAATGAAGCTTTGGAAACAACACTTCATTGATAAATATTTCTAGCTCTTTGTATATTTTCTTACTAACATCCTCCGTACCTTCCTTTTTGTGTTAAAGATCATTTTGTTTCTCCCATTCATAGCTCTTCCAGATCACTCTTGTTTCATTATAATCCATTATCACCTGATTTTTGCCTTTTATAGTTTACAAAGAAGGCAGCACGTGTTAACATTTAATCTTTCCCTATCCTATCTCTGCCCCTTAACTCTTGTTTATTTTAAGCTTATCCCAGTTCTGAAATCTCAGAAACATATTTCATATCATGCAAACATGAGGAATTCTGCAGATGCTGGAAATTCAAGCAACACACATCAAAGTTGCTGGTGAACACAGCAGGCCAGGCGACATCTCTAGGAAGAGGTACAGTCGAGGTTTCAGGCTGAGACCCTTTGTCAGGACTAACTGAAGGAAGAGCTAGCTAGCTCTTACTAGCTGTTCCTTCGGTTAGTCCTGATGAAGGGTCTCGGCCCAAAATGTTGACTGTACCTCTTTCATATCATGCTCCTATCTCTATAAACATTGTTTGACAGTTATCGCTGTAGCATTTCCCAGCTGCTTTTGACTCAGTATGGATTTCAATGTTGGGTTAGTTGAGCAGTGAGAAAAGAAATAGTCCCCAAAGGGGCTGAGGAAACAGCTGAGCTTCTTTCTCTTTTAACAGGCCCCTGCACTTACTTTGCACGATCTGCCTGGTCATGAAAGTCTGCGTCATCAGTATTTGGAGAAACACAAGAATGATGCCAGGTAAAACATTGTATGTCATCAATACCTTTTTAATGTGGATTTGGATGCAGAGTTTGAGAACCTAATGTCATGGTACGATTCATTAACTTTATTCTATAGACGATCCATTGGAAGACTGAGCTTAAAAAATTGTGTGCTAATGTGTGTTACCGTTGGCATTCAACGTGTTGTACCCACTCTGTTCCTTGAGGATCCAACTTTAGGATAAAAGAGCATAATGCCTGGATCCAGAGATTTCTGTGGCATCCATAAAATGCAAGGACCTGCATACATACAGTACCTTCTAAAAATGATCCTTTAATAAAGACAGGGGTAAATATGAAGTAAGGACTGGGATGTCAGAGAAAGCTGTTTAAAGATCGAGATGACGCAATGTTTAAGGAAGTGAGGGTGCGGGGCATTCCATAGCATTCTGCTAACAGAGCTGAAGAAGAAGAAGGAAACCCTTAACTCCGAGTGGAGTCATCGAGACACTGTCATGACGGCGTTTTTTTTTTAGCAGGCTTGGCCGAGTTGCTAGCTCGACGCTCAACCCAGCACGGATGGAAAGTGTGCAAGGGAGCCAGCTGGATTTGAACTCAGGAGCCTTCACTCCGAAGTCCGGTGCTGATGCCACTATGCCATAGCTGCATGTATGGCTATTAATGATGGGACTGAGATTAAAAGAATAGAGATGTTAATGATGGAATGGAGCAAGACATTTAAGCAAAGATCGTATAGGTCAGTGCCGATTGACCGTAACAGTATAAAATAGGATTTAAAAACTAGAATTGGTGTAGCTCCAAGGAGTTCCAAAGGGGGAGAAAGACAGGAGCCTGCCCAGCTGAGCATTGCAGTGGTCAAGTGTAGAATTAACAGTGATGTCAGTCAGCATTGAGCAGCAGACAGATTAGACAGGAATGGACGTCATTGATTTGGAAGTAGGAAAAAAAATTTGAGATATGGATATAGAATCAGCCATAATTGGCCACAAACTACATTCCCTTTCTAAACTTCCCAACCCAAGGAAGTACCTTTCGAGCTCCCACGCTGGCAATCCCTTTCATGTTTTTTCTTTTTGCATTGAAACTCTGAGTATAGTCTTAATGATGTAGACCACTAGGGAATGTGAAGAATGAGATCATACAAGATCAAAGGTGATGTGGTTCAGCTTGAGCTAGTGCCTGGAGGAGGGCTGCAATAGAGTTTGGACATAATTCGGTATTCTTTTCACACAGAGCTATTGTCTTTGTAGTGGACAGTGTGTCATTTCAAAAAGAACTGAAGGATGTCGCTGAGTTCCTCTACATGTTGCTGACCGATGCAGTGATTGTGAAGAATGCACCACCACTTCTGATAGCTTGCAACAAGCAAGGTGAGGTGATGCTAATGCTGTTCAAGTACTGACTGCGCCCTGAAGTGCTTGCTTCACCTGCAGCTGTTGGTGCTTACACACAGAAGCTTGCTTTCGTACAGGTCTTGTGGCAGGGGGAGTGGGGTGGTCTTGGTTCTGCGTTTTGCAGTGGGACTGAAAAGCAGAGGGCTGTGGACACAGATCAGCACATCACCGAAGCCAGCCTAACCTCAGTGGACTCTGTACACTTTGCTGTGACTTTGTAAAGCAGCCACTCACCCGGGACATTGTCTTCTTCCCCTTTCTGTTAGGCAGTCGATACAAAAGCCTGAAAGTGCATACCACCAGCCTCAAGGATAGCTTCTATGCTTTTGTAATGATGCTCCAGAAGTTCCGAGTAACACACACAAAATGCTGGAGGAACCAGCAGGCCAGGTAGCATCCATGGAAAACAGCACAGTTGATGTTTCAGGCCAAAACATCTATACTTTTTCCATACATGCTGCCTGGATTGCTGAGTTCCTCTAGCATTTTGTGTGTGTTGCGCGGATTTCCAGCATCTGCAGATTTTTTTCGTGCTTGTGAAAAGTTCAGAGTTCAAATTTATTATCAAAGTGCGTGCACCATATACAACCTTGGGATATACCTTCTTGCAGGCAGCCACAAAACAAAGAAACAATAAAATCCATGGAAAACCACTAACAATAAAGACCAGCAACCATCCAATGTACAGAAGAGAACAAATCGTGCAAATAGTAAAAATTAAACAAGTAATGCAAGGAACATGTGCTGCGGATTGAGTCCACAGCTACGGAGTCAGTTCAGTACCGAGGGGGTGAAACCAGTCCAGGAAGCCCTAAAACTGCGGGGCAGCAACTGGTGGTGTGGGACCCAAGTCTGCTGCCCGATAAGTAATAGCAAGAGGGGAGGGTGACGGGACAAACACGGGCAGATGGTGCTGAACACCAATTCGTTTTCCACTCTTGGGCCTCGATGCTTTAATTTGGCTTGACACGTTAATCAGCACGGAGTAAAGGAGCTGAGCCTGTGTTCCTTTCCCGCTCTGCCTCGACGAAGCACCCAACCCCAGTAATGGCCGTACTCGCATTCTCGAGCGTCAGTTTCATCGAATCCTTCAAGAGATTGTAAAATCGCCAGTTCATTTAGATGGTTCAAAAGTAAATTTCTTAAAGGGAAATTACAGGCTGCAGATTGCAGTGATTGTTGTTCAGAAGTTTATCTGGTAGTTTTGTGAAAAACGCTGCTGTAGAGCCATAAGGTAGCCTTGTGTCATTATGGCCTTGCACCTTATTGTCTACCTGCACTGCACTCTCTGAAACTGTGTACTTTTTTCCTGCATTCCTCTGTAAAATCATCTGTATAAATAGCGTACAAAGCACTACCTATGTGATAATAACAAACCTATTTACTAATTACCTACTGATTGACGTTTTCTGTCTGCTAGGTACAAGGGAAATCAGAAATGTATTTTATATCTTCAATTTGGAACAGGTTATGGATTGAAAGCTCTTCATAGCCAAATGTCATCAACGTGGATCAAGCTATGTTATCTCCTTGTGGTCAAGTTTCTCAAGTTGGATGCTGGGGGCTGTAAAGCTATTGCTGGAGGCATCTTGTGTGTCTCCCTAACTTGCACTGAGTCCTTGGCAGCACCTTTTGGAGTTGGTGGTTTCTCTCCTAAGAGGTCTACTTTGCTTTATGCAATTGTGATGGGTCCCTGCTTCTCGTGGATCTGCAGAAAGACTAAGATTGCTTTCAAAAAGGATACTTACAAAATATCAATAGCTTGAAAATAAAGGGAATTGCTTGTTTTTTTTTTCCCCATTTAATCTTGTGGGATCAGTGTAAAGATTCTGGGATGTAGTATCATTAATTACGAGCAATTTGAGTCCATTCTATTAAAATACTACTTCAATGTTTTAAGTGATTCTCCCAAGCCAGTAAGTGACATCAACGTGGGACCATTTTGAGTAATTGTTGTCAATGTAATATATTCTGTCTACATCTGTTGAAATGCAGGTAGCCTGTAGAAAGAAGCAATATTGTCCTTTGGTATTAGATGTTTCAGAAAGGACAGGGACGGAGGCAAAAGAGGTGGGGGCATGGCACTGTTTATCAGAGATAGTGTCACAGCTGCAGAAAAGGTGGACGCCATGGAGGGATTGTCTACGGAGTCTCTGTGGGTGGAGGTTAGGAACAAGAAGGGATCAATAAATTTGCTGAGTGTTTTTTATAGGCCGCTCAATAGTAACAGGGATATCGAGGATCAGATAGGGAAACAGATCCTGGAAAGGTGTAATAATAACAGAGTTGTTGTGATGGGAGATTTTAATTCCCAAATATCGATTGGCATCTCCCTCGAGCAAGGGGTTTAGATGGGGTGGAGTTTGTTAGGTGTGTTCAAGAAGGTTTCTTGACACAATATGTAGATAAGCCTACAAGAGGAGAGGCTGTACTTGATTTGGTATTGGGAAATGAACCTGGTCAGGTGTCAGATCTCTCAGTGGGAGAGCATTTTGGAGATGGTGATCGTAATTTTGTCTCCTTCACAATAGCATTGGAGAGAGATAGGAACAGACAAGTTAGAAAAGCGTTTAATTGGAGTAAGGGAATTATGAGGCTATCAGGCAGGAAATTGGAGGCTTAAATTGGAAACATGGTCTCGGGGAAAAGTATGGAAGAAATGTTGCAAATATTCAGGGGATATTTGTGTGGAGTTCTGCATAGGTACGTTCCAATGAAACAGAAGTACAGGAACTGTGGTGTACAAAGGCTGTAATAAATCTAGTCAAGAAGAATAGACTTGACTTGCTCTCTGAAGGTTCAGAGAGCTAGGTAATGTTAGAGATCTAGAAGATTATAAGGCTAATAGGAAGGAGTTTAAGAAGGAAATTAGGAGAGCCAGAAGGGACCATGAGAAAGCCTTGGTGGGCAGGATTAAGGAAAACCCCAAGGCATTCTACAAGTATGTGAAGAGCAAGAGGATAAGACGTGAAAGAATAGGACCTATCAAACGTGACAGTGGGGAAGTGTGTATGGAACCGGAGGAAATAGCAGAGGTACTTCCTGAATATATCGGTATTCACTGTGGAAAAGGATCTTGGTGATTATAGGAATGACTTGCAGCAGACTGAAAAGCTTGAGCATGTAGATATTAGGAAAGAGGATGTGCTGGAGCTTTTGGAAAGCATCAAGTTGGATAAGTCACCGGGACTGGATGAGATGTACCCCAGGCTACTGTGGGAGGCAAGGGAGGAGATTGCTGAGCCTCTGGCAATGATCTTTGAATCATCAATGGGGACGGGAGAGGTTCCAGAGGATTGGAGGGTTGCGGATGTTGTTCCTTTATTCAATAAAGAGAGTAGAGATAGCCCAGGAAATTATAGACCAGTGAGTTTTACCTCAGTGGTTGGTAAGTTGATGGAGGAGATCCTGAGAAGCAGGATTTACGAACATTTGGAGAGGTATATGATTAGGAATAGTCAGCATCGCTTTGTCAAGGGCAGGTCATGCCTTACAAGCATGATTGAATATTTTGAGGATGTGACTAAACACATTGATGAAGGAAGAGCAGCAGATGTAGTGTATATGAATTTCAGCAAGGAATTTGATAAGGTACCCCATGCAAGACTTATTGAGAAAGTAAGGAGGGATGGGATCCACGGGGACATTGCTTTGTGGATCCAGAACTGGCTTGCCCACAGAAGGCAAAGAGTGGTTGTAGACGGGTCATATTCTGCATGGAGGTCAGCCACCAGTGGAGTGCCTCAGGGATCTGTTCTGGGACCCTTACTCTTCGTGATTTTTTATAAATGACCTTGATGAGGAAGTGGAGGGATGGGTTTGTAAATTTGCTGATGACACTAAGGTTGAGTGTGTTGTGGATAGTGTGGAGGACTGTCAGAGGTTACAGCAGGACATTAATAGGATGCAAAACTGAGCTGAAAAATGGCAGATGGAGTTCAACCCAGATAATGTGAAGTGTTTCATTTTGGTAGGTCAATATGATGGCAGAATATAGTATTAATGGTAAGACTCTTGGCAGTGTGGAGGATCAGAGGGATCTTGGGGGTCCGAGTCCATAGGGCGCTCAAAGCTGCTGCGCAGGTTGGCTCTGTGGTTAAGAAGGCATACGGTATATTGGCCTTCATCAATCGTGGAATTGAATTTAGGAGCCGAGAGGTAATGTTGCAGCTATATAGGACCCTGGTCAGACCACACTTGGAGTACTGTGCTCAGTTCTGGTCACCTCACTACCGGAAGGATGTGGAAGCCATAGAAAGGGTGCAGGGGAGATCTACAAGGATGTTGCCTGGATTGGGGAGTATGCCTTATGAGAATAGGTTGACTGAACTCTGCCTTTCCTCCTTGGAGTGACGGAGGATGAGAGGTGACCTGATGGAGGTGTATAAGATGATGAGACACATTGATCGGGTGGATAGTCAGAGGCTTTTTCCCAGGGTTGAAATGGTTGCCACAAGAGGACACAGGTTTATGGTGCTGGGCAGTAGGTACAGAGGAGATGTCAGGGGTAAGTTTTTTACTCAGTAGTGAGTGCGTGGAATGGGCTGCTGGCAACGGTGGTGGAGGTGGATACGATAGGGGCTTTTAAGAGACTTTTAGATAGGTATATGGAGCTTAGTTAAATAGGGGGCTGTAGGTAAGCCTAGTAATTTCTAAGGTAGGGACATGTTCAGCACAACTCAGTGGGCCAAAGTGCCTGTATCATGCGTAAACACGAGGAATTCTGCAGATGCTGGAAATTCAAGCAACACACATCACGTCAAAGTTGCTGGTGAACGTAGCAGGCCAGGCAGCATCTCTAGGAAGAGGTACAGTCGACGCCTGACGAAGGGTCTCAGCCCAAAACATCGACTGTACTTCTTCCTAGAGATGCTGCCTGGCCTGCTGTGTTCACCAGCAACTTTGTTGTGTGTTGCCTGTATTGTGCTGTAGGTTTTCTATGTTTGCATGCTCAGTAGGTTAAAAAAATTAAGTTTTGTCTGTCTGTTGAATTACAGATGTGACCATGGCCAAATCTGCAAAATTAATTCAGCAACAACTGGAAAAGGAGCTGTGAGTATTGTATTGCAGGTGTGATGTTAGAATAAAAAGTCCTGTAGGATCTTGTCTTTCAGAAGGGGTGCTAGGGACTGTGTTTTCTCATAGAATAGGTAGCTATTGTTTCTGTTTGTACCACTAGCTCTGGATTAGTTTAGAAAAGGTGCATATTACATGAAATCTAATATCTTTTATATTTTATGTAGACACTACTGTGAAAGTACTCACAGACTGGTACAACACACCACGGACCATGATGTATTACCGATCAATTAACCTAATACATAACCAAACCAAAATAATCCTTCCCTCCTACATAGCCCATAATCCTTCATTTTTCTTTCATCCATGTGCCTATCTAAGAGATTCCTGGATATTGCAGAGGAACTCTCCCCTGCTAAGAATCCTGCCATTAACCTTGTACACTGCCTTCAAGTTTGACTTTCCAAAGTTTATCACCACCCACTTTTCTGGACTGAACTCCATCCTCCACTTCCAAGTCCATATTAATTGCTTTCCTGGATCACATTTGTATTTTATTTTGTAGATAATGGATAAAATGTATCTGATAGAAATCTACATGTACACAAGACAATAGCAAGAGAAGGCCATCTGATCTATCAGTGCTGTTCTAGGCAGAGAATTCCAAAGAATCACCACCACCTCTCCGAAGCAATTCCTGAGCAGCTCAGTTTTATTAGCCTGTTCCCTCATCCTGTAGCTGTTTCCTTATTCAGGACATTTCCATTCATGCAAATAATATCTACCTCATAAAGCCCTCTGAGGAGATGAAATGTTTCAGTAAGGTCACCTCTCATTTTTACAAACTTCAAAGAATATGCATCTAATTCTTTAAAAATCCTTTGATAAGACCAGCTTCTCAACCCAGGAATTAGCCTGGAGCTTCTCCAGTACTAGCGTATCCTTTCTTAAGTATGGGTCTAACATGGCATACAGTATCTCTGATGCAGCTTTACCAACATCTTGTAAACGTCCTCTGTTTCTAAATTCCAACCACTTTTCAATTAAGCTATTTTGTTTTCCTTCCTACCTACCTATTGCTACACCTCCACACTAATTTTTAGTGTTTTGTAGATCCCTCTGTATTTACTCATTTGCAATTTCTTCCCATTTGGGCAATAGTCTGCCTTTTGATTCTCTGTATTAAAGTACATAATCTCACACTATCCTCCAGTAAATTCTAACCACCAAGTTATTATTCCCTCACTCAACCTGCTGATATCTTATTGCTCTCTCTTATTTATGTATCATCAGCAAACTTGGATACCTTGTATCTCATCTCATTCATGTCAGTAAATAATCACTTGCGTACATTCTTCCAGCCTGAAAATGGCCCATTTGTTCCTACTTTGTTTTCTCTGTGGTAACCAGTTATCAATCCACATTAGCACTGTAAAGCCAGGCTCCTGCTCACCAGCTTTTTGTTTCATCTTAGGAAGTGCCTTCAGAAAATCCAAAAACACGTACTGTATATACCGGTCCTATCTGTGGACTCTGCTTGTTAGATCCTCAGAACCCTAGCGATTTTTTTTTTTTTTTTTCCCAAACATGATTTTTCTTTCATAAAACCATATAAGCTTGTTTTAATGGGGGGGGGGGGGGCGCATGATAGCGTAGTGGTTAGCACAATGCATTACGGTACAAGCAACCCTAGTTCAATTCCCACCTCTCTCTGTAAGGAGTTTGTATGTTCTCCCTTTGACTGCATGGGTTTTCTTTCGGGTGCTCTGGTTTCTTCCCACAGTCCTAAGACATACTAGTTAGTAGTTAATTGGTCATTGTAATTGTCCCATGATCAGGCTCAGGTTAAATTGGGGGCCTGCTGGACGGCATGGCTCTGAGGGCCAGAAGATCCTACTCTATGCTGTATTGGACTAAGCTTCTCCAAATTGATTATTATTTCCTTTATTACAGGCTACAAATTACCTGACTGATAGTTTTCTGTGTGTTGTTTTTTTTTCTTTTTCCCTTCTCCAGCAAGGGTGCATCGGTGGAGTTTTTTCCCATCCACTGGTACCCTTCTGAAACTTGAATTTTGAAAGACTTCACCTAATGTGTTTACTATCTACAGACACTTAGATGCAGACCATTGGGTCCTGGTGACCTGTTTCACCTTTAATTCTGTTAATATAATCTCAACTCACTCTTTCTAATTAAGATGCATTTCTCCAGAGTGTTATAAAATAGATACAAATATGCATTAACTTCAACTTTACATCTTACAGATGAAGTGAATGAACTTTACTCTGTAGTGAATAAGTTGATTGCTTTTTGAACCAAATGCAAAAAATATTTGGGATAACCACATTTGAGTTTCAGAAACCCAAATGCTTGGTATTTGCACCACTCCTGTTTTTTGTCTGTCCTGTGATGACAGGTTATATAAACTGAAATGATTCTTTGACCTTATTACCTTGTTCTTGGTCACCACCTATCATGACATATGTAAAATCTGTTTTTTTTTTGTTCTTCCCCACAGAAACACTCTGAGGACAATTCGCTCTGGTGTACCAAAGTCCTTGGATGGATCTGGCATTGCTGGCTCTGTACCCTTGGGAAAGAAGGGAAAAGATTATGATTTCTCTCAGGGGCCTATGAAGGTCGAGTTCGCAGAGTGCAGTGCAAGAGGCAACAAAGGAAGTGATGGCGGGGCGGACATAAGCACTATAGAAGCTTGGCTTGTTAAAGTAGCGTGAGGCGTTGTAAAAAGGCACGTGCATGAGGATGATGGTTCACGTGTACTGAGACTGTCCAAGAATTGAAGGGTCAAGCTCTTGATGCTGAAGGTTTGAAGAAATGTGGATATTGGCTACTTGGTGCTTGCTGTATCTGCTTGCCTTGAGTTAATGTGACTGATATTTCCAACATTGATGTAATCAGTGCTTTTCTGTTGCTGGGTGAATTAGCAACACATCTTGTTCATTCATAATCAAATAAAATAATAGATACAACATGATATTTACTGTAATGCATCATTTCTGTGGAGATAATTTTACTTTACCACATTAATTACCACAGGGTGACCCCTGTTTCCATCCAGGGGGTCAGTGTGGACATGGTGAAGGATTACAAATACCTGGGGATACGAATTGACAATAAACTGGACTGGTCTAAGAACACTGAGGCTGTCTACAAGAAGGGTCAGAGCTGTCTCTATTTCCTGAGGAGACTGAGGTCCTTTAACATCTGCCGGACGATGCTGAGGATGTTCTACAAGTCTGTGGTGGCCAGTGCTATCATGTTTGCTGTTTTGTGCTGGGGCAGCAGGCTGAGGGTAGCAGACACCAACAGAATCAACAAACTCATTCGTAAGGCCAGTGATGTTGTAGGGATGGAACTGGACTCTCTCAGGGTGGTGTCTGAAAAGAGGATGCTGTCCAAGTTGCATGCCATCTTGGTCAATGTCTCCCATCCACTACATAATGTGCTGGTTGGGCACAGGAGTACATTCAGCCAGAGACTCATTCCTCTGAGATGCAGCACAGAGCGTCATAGGAAGTCATTCCTGCCTGTGGCCATCAAACTTTACAACTCCTCCCTTGGAGGGTCAGACACCCTGAGCCGATAGGCTGGTCCTGGACTTATTTCATAATTTACTGGCATAATTTACATATTACTATCTAACTATTTATGATTCTATTACTATTTATTATTTATGGTGCAACTGTAACAAAAACCAATTTTCCCCGGGATCAACAAAGTATGACTGTAACTATGACTAATTTCCCTCATGCTGTTAGGAAAATCGGTGAGATGTTCGTGGTTAAGGTCTTGGAGTGAATTTTAGTTTGTTAATTCAAATGTTTATTCACTGGCTCATTTGTTAAGAGGGCGGCCTGATTGGTAAAGCTTAAATTCACGTCTGGGACAAAAATTGTGGAGAGCAACATGCACACAATGCTGGAAGGAACTCAGCAGAGCAGGCAGCATCTATGTAAATCAGGGGTTCCCTGCAGACCCCTTGCTAAATGGCATAAAAAAGGCTTGGGAACCTCTGATGTAGAGAAATAATCAGTCGACGTTTTGGGCTGAGACAATTCAAGGGTAAATTTATTATCGAAGTATGTATATGTGACTATAGACAATGCTGAGATTCGTTTTCTTGTAGACATACTTAAATCCAAGAAACAATAGAATCAATGAAAGACTGCCCCCAACAGGATGGACAAACAACCAGTGTACAGAAGACAACAAACTGAAAATACAGAAGAGAAAATAAATAAATAAGCAAGCAATGAATATCAAGAAAATGACATGAAGCGTCCTTGAAATTGAGTCCATAGGTTATGGGAACAGCTCAGTGATGGGGCGAGTGAAGTTATTCCCCTGGTTCAAGAACCTGATAGTTGAGCGGTGATAACTGTTCCTGATCTTGACAGCAGTGAGAAATCATGGCCCGGGTGGTGGGAGCCCCTGATGATGGATACTGCTTTCCTGCAACAGTGCTCTGTGCTCAATGGTGGGAAAGGCCTTGTCTGTGATAGACTGCACCATATCCACTACTTTTTATAGGAGTTTCCATACCAGGCTGTCTTCAGCCAGTTGATAGACTCACCACCGCACATCTATAGAGTAACGCAAAGTTTTATATGCCGTGCCCAATCTTTGCAAACTTCTAAGGAAGAAGAGACACTGCTGTGCTTTCTTTGTAATTGCACTTGCATGCTGGACCCAGGGCAGGTCCTATGAAATCATAACACTTAAGAATGTAAGGTTGCTGTCCCTCTGCTCAACTGGGGAGACTGCTGTTTAATGATTTAAGAACAAAGTGAACTACCAACTCCAATTTTTAAAAAAAGTGTCATCCAAACACCATCACCCACAAATTTTGTTCCCCCTGGTGGCAGGTCGGAACACTACGGGTCCGCTCGCCCCCTGCCGGCGGGCCGCGGTACTGGTGTGCGGCCCCGTGCTCCCCCTGGCGACTGTGTTAAGGCGAGGCCCGGTTGCTGCGGTGATGATGGCGGTTCGGGAAGCGCAGGCCGCCGGGTCTGTGTGTGAACTGGGGGCTCGGGAGCGGCTTGCCAGCGGAAGCACGGTGGGAGACGAGTCATCGGATAGCGAGGCCGAGCACGAATCCGCACAGAAGCTGATCCGGAAGGTGTCCACCTCGGGCCAGATCCGCAGCAAGGTGAGGCCGGGGTCGGGGGAGCGG
Source organism: Mobula birostris (assembly GCF_030028105.1). Lineage (NCBI taxonomy): Eukaryota > Metazoa > Chordata > Chondrichthyes > Myliobatiformes > Myliobatidae > Mobula > Mobula birostris. The sequence continues at coordinate 82,593,100 of NC_092373.1, forward strand.
GCAGGCGCGGCCGGGACCCCTGTAGCTTCGGCCGTTGCCGGGCAGGCCACACGGTCAGCCTCAGCCTCGAGTGGGGCGCCACCGGCAGCAAAGCTGGAGTCACTGCCGATGGGAAGAGCAGTAGAAACCCGCCGGAAAGCATCGCTGGACCCCTCTGGTCCCAGGGTCCGATCCCAAAGAATAGCCAGCCCCTGGACACAATTCCAGGGGATAGCCAGGTTCAGGGTGCAAATGAAGGGAATAAATAACCCCAGAACATGTCCTAGGGAATAACTAGTCTCTTGGCCTAATCTGAGAGAATAACCAGCGCCAGGGTTCAATTTAGGGGAATAGCTGAACCCCAGAAAAAGCCTGAAGGAATAACAAATGCCTCGGGTACAATCCCTGGGAATTATAGCTAGTCCCAGATCCTATATCAAGGGGGGTGGGATGGTTCTGCTTCCAATCCCAGGGAATAATTGACCCCTGCGTTCAACTCCAGAGAATAACTAGCCCCTTTATCCACATCTGGGGAATAACTGGCTGCTCTGTACAATCCTTGGGCAAAACCAGTGCGTTAGTTGAAAACTGAGGGCAGTATCAGACCATGGGTTTAGCCCAAAGAATAACCGCTCCTTGAGTCCTATTCCAGGGATTAATCAATCCAGTTTCAGGAGTAGTTATGGAATTGTCATTCCTAGAGATTTAATCAGTCCTGGTCCAATTTCTAAGAATCGTCAATCTCTGGGTTCAATCTCCGGATAAAATCTGTCCATTGAGTTTTCATCTGTCTCTGGGTCAAATCTTTGGGAATAATATATCCCCGGAATCGGTTCTTGGGCAGAAATAGGGTCCAGATCTAATCCCCTGGAACAATCTTTGCCCAGATTGAATGCCTGACTAGAACCTTTCATCCAGAGAATAATTTCAACAATTTTCCTTTAACATTCTTGAATTCCACACATTACCCTGCAGAGTTTCACAAAGTGCGCAAACTATGGGAAAGCATTGTAGGGGTTCTGTGATATTAACTGTTTATTGGATAGAGCTGTGGTACTATCCACTGTTGATTTGAGGTTGTTGATCTAACAATGATAAGTGATAAGGTCTTTGATTATCTGTCCATGTTGGATTTATAGCATGCATCATGGCAGGAAAATGGGCTGGGTGACAATGCGGACTGTCCATTTACATTGAATTTTCAAATTTTTTTCTCTGGGAAAATGGAATGGAATGTGTGATCTACCAGGGTGGTGGAGAAGATTAGGATAGCTGAGGAGGCATTGTTCATTGGGAATCTGTAAACTGTTGCATGTCAGTGGGGAATAGGCTTGAAGCAACTGGTCTTTTACTATCTTATGTTTCACAACTTTATGTTAATATTTGCTAAGAAAAGCAGTGTAGATTAGGGTCAGCTCTGTAACAGAACATTGTCTGTTAAAAGTTTTATGCAAGTGAGCTGAAGAGCTGAATTAGCTCTGAAAACGTTAACATCACAAGTCATGTTACAAGTGGGTATTATATATATGTGTTCAGTTTACCCTTTAAATAAAATGTAAAGTTTGACATTAAAAAATTGTAATTCATAGAGCTCAACATATTTAGCCATTACTATTTGATTATATGTGTAGGATTAATGGGATAAATTTGGTTAGATAACGCACATTGGCTGGAGGTGCCCTTTTGTGATGCCAGGGTGACTGTTATTTAGATACCAAAGAGTCAAAGCTCACTTCACAAATTGGAGCCAAACCTGGAACGTTAATGTGTTAACATTCAATATAAAATAATCCTTCTCTGTATCTAAACCATCTCCAAATCCTAAACCTGCTGTGCCCAAGAGGGTCCTGGTTGTGGCAGCTGCAGGTCATTCAGCATTTCAGCCCCTCTGAAAATCAGTGGTGCAGCCTTCTACAGTTTGGTCTCCTGGGTATGAAGGATTTTTGAGTGTTCAGCTTTTCATCCACCAGCTTTAGAGGTTATCCAGTCCTGCGCCTGCTATCCTTTGTACTCCTGATCTATGAAGGCCACACACACTGTTTGCAGTGGCCCAGCTCTGACTTCGCTAACGCTGCAAGCCTAACCACTTCAACAAATTGTTCTTAACCTTGAGCTTACCATCGCAGCTCATGTGATCCACACTTTGCAGTCCTGAAGTCTCTTTACACGTAATCATTTTGCGCCTTCACCACAACACTTTACCCATCTATCCTTGCCCCTTAGATATTCTTTGATGGATTCCCAGCTGGAAAAGAGTGTTCATAAATATTTGGAGTGGATGTCTCACATACCTAACTGCTTGCTGTGCACAAAAACAGTTTGCCGTAGCATTATGACTGAATGCATAAATTCTTTATAAGAGAACAGGACCAGAGTAGTGCACAGACAAAATCAGATGAGCGTCAGCTACATTATCCACGAAGAGCAAGGGCATGAGAAGTCCAACCTGTGGAGCCTTGATTGAGGCCACAGATTTAGAAAGTAGAAAACAACATAAAAGAGAGAATAATATGCAAGTGGAGTCAAAATGCCCCAAAGCATCAAATAAGGGCAGAGGACTGAATTGGGTAGCTGTCAAAGAGCCTGTTCCGATACTGTCGGGTTCTCTGGATAGAAGTGGAACTCGCTGTGTGACAGCTTGCTGGAGGCAGAAACCTCACCATATTTAAATAGTGCTTGGATGTGCACTTGAAGAGCCATGACCCACGAGGTCGTGAAACAAGAGCGAGAAGGTGGGATGAGGCTGACTTGCTCTTTGATCACCACCTCGGACACAGTAGTTCAAAGTACGTGTGCAGTATGTGACCCTAAAATTCGACTTCCCCGTAGACAGTCACAAAATAAAGTAGAACCATGGAACCAAGCTGTTCAGAGAAAAACATCAAACCCCTACGTGCTAACGGCAAAAAATAAAAATGATCGGAAACACAGAATATAAAACACAAAAGGCATGCGTCATAAATATGATGTGAGAAATGCAACTTAATGGAAAACATCTTTAAATCAGTCATCATCCGTTGAGATGTTGTCTTGTTCAGAAAAGATTGTATGATTAATGATATTTAATAAGAACAACATTAAATGAAGGAAAGAGTTTATTGTCATGAGGGATTAAGAGAAAACGTTAAAGTGTTATATTAAGTCCTTACTGTCAAGATGAAGCCACGCTCACAATGGAGGAGCAGCGCCTTATATTCCGTCTGGGTAGCCTCCAACCTGATAGCACAAACATCGATTTCTTGAACTTCTGGTACTGGCCCCCCGCCCTCTCCTTCACCATTCCCCATCCCCTTTACCTTCTCTCACCTTATCTCCTTGCCTACCTATCGCCTCCCTCTGGTGCTCCTCCCCCTTTTTCTTTCTTCCATGCCTTAGTTTTCTCCAATCGGACTCCCCCTTGTCCAGCCTCGTATCTCTTTCACCAGTCAACCTCCCAGCTCTTTACTTCCTCCCTCCCCCTCCTGGTTTCACCTATCGCCTTGTGTTTCTTCTTCCCCTCCCCTACCTTTTGAATCTACTCCTCATCTTTTTTTCTCCAGTCCTGCCAAAGTGTCTCGGCCCAAAACCTTGACTGTATTTTTTTCCATAGATTCTGCCTGGCCTGCTGAGTTCCTCCAGCATTTTGTGTGTGTTACTAAATCACTTGCTGTAATTCTGCTCCCTGCTTCTGCTGCTAACCATTTCTCTCCCACTCCCGTACTCGTAAGTCATCCTGATAAAGACCCCATCTTTAAATACAGCCCATTTGAACATGGTCTTTATTGATCTGGGGCAGTTCCTAAGCATCTTGGATCCAGTGAAATGTTTTCTGAAGCTTTAGTCACTGTTACCGTGCTGGAAACATTATTGGAAATGTTAATGCAAGTGTGAATTGTAAAATAGATGTGTGTAGATACACCCTAATTCTACACCAAATACTACACAGACATTAGGTATCTTTAATAACAATCCGACCATAAGACAGCAAATTAAAAATAAGTTAATAAGTTTTGCTTAAGCATTTCTGGTAATTTCTATGTGACGGAGAATGGTATTCAGTCCATTGAGTTTGCTGTTTCACAGAACAATGCTATCTCTCCACTTATTTTCCCTGTAATAAATTATCTCCATAATTTCCATCCATTCTGTGGCACATTTGCACTGTGGACACTGTACATCTGTGCACCTACCAACCACCTGGTGTGTCTTGTGATGTGGGACGGAACTGGGCACTGGAGCACCTCCGGGAAGCCCACATGCCCCCAGGAGAATTTGCAAGCTTGACACAGACAGTGCAGGAGGGCAGAGTTGAGCTGGGTCTGCTGGACCTATGAAGCAGCCGCTCTGCTTGCTGTGACACTGTGCTGCAATGGTGTGCAGAGCTTAAAGTGAAACAAGATGTTTATAGCTGTACTTTCAAGAGCAAGAAGAAAGGATTCTTGTTGTGGGATGCATTTATGCTGCTGTTGGGATGGGCAGATGGTGGAAGTGTATTTCTGTTGTGGTGCATTAGTAAGTGATATCATTCAGTTACTATTGAGAGACATGAGAAATAAAGATCCGAAGTGAGGCTCAGCCTCCATATCAAATACGCAGCAATCAAAATTGCTCGATTATAGTGACCTGAACCAACAGCAATATGTTAGTAATCACTGTCAGGACATATGGCATGAGAGTTTTATCCCCAATTGTCTTCAGAGACATTTAATATATTTTTCTTTGAGCATTCCAAGAGATTTAGATTAGTGTTTTTATTTCTTTAGCGTGTCTCCGACAGTGGCTTTGTTTTGAGTTCAGTTAGTATAACAATTTTCAGTCTATCTGTTGAGTTTAGTTAGCTTACATGGTTTTACTGAGACAGGGCTCAAAAGATTTTTTTTGCCCCATTTTAATGCTAAGTATGAAAGTTGGAGGTAATATAATTTGCAGAAAACAAACTAAAATAATTCTTATTTTATTGTGTACTGTGAGGCTAAGGTTCCTTGCTCCAACCGATGACATGTGTAAAATATAGAGCCGTGTGGTTTAACCTAAATGAGCCCAACTTCCTGGTATTTCTCTGAAAATATTTAGTCTCTTGAGGGGTCCAAGCCAGCTATAAATAGCTCTGGCCGTCTGTTCTCACTAAGCATGCTGACTGATGTTGTCCAGATGAAATTTACCCACCAGATCATGCAGACAAACAACTAAACATTCATTTTGCAGTATTTTTTTCCAGATGTTTGTTTAATGGTTTAAAAATGTTACTCGTCGCAAATCGTGAAGTTCCGATTTGAAATCAGAACTACACTAACATCCCCTTTGTGTGTGAGATGGTGAGGGGAGAGGGGCAGAAGACCTAGAGGTGGGATTGGCACGTCTGTGTGCTTTGAAGAGCTTTTGAAATTGGGAACAGAGAAGCTAACACAAAAGGTCATTTAGAGCGTCGCTGGGAAGAAGGGAGACAGCCGGTACAGTTGCAGTGGTGGTTTCTGTGAGACAGAGGGTCAGTGGGTGGAAAGGATCATGTGATGGTGGGGTGGAACCCGGTATGTGATTTCTTCATGCACCCCTGGCAATGGCAGTATATGATCTCAGAGTCAAAAGTTAGAATTAGAGGAGTATACATGTTTACTCTTCACACCGATGACATTGTATTTGAGTTTAAATATTACCATTGGTTGGTGGAGTGCAGAGTCAGTTTAATCTTCAGTGTGTCGACAGAAAGAGACCATTGACTTCAGCCCCACTGTAAAGCTGAGCTAGCTGTCAGTTCCATCCCTGTACCTGGCTACTGTTGTAACAGATTTGTCTGGGGCTGAATTTCTGATTGTACATCTGTCATCACAATGACCATTCGGTCCTCCGTCCTGATGTTACCCTCCCCTCGCCTTGCTTCACCTCTGTGCTGCTGAAACTATCACCCATGCCTTTATCACCTCGAGATTTGACTCTGGCATCCTTCCCTGGCTCATCAGATGTCTCTACCCACCAGAGGCATGAGCTTTTCCAAAGCTCTGCTGCTCTCCTCTATGTAGGAATGTAATATGTCTCACTGGGCCCTTCGGCCCTTTTTCTCTTCCCTGCCCCCTCGATCTGCTCACCCTCCATCCAGCTCTGCTATTCATTTATAGCAGGATCTACTGTACTCTCCTATCAAAGTCCATTTTCCTCACGCCTTTGTCACTTCCACCTTTCGCCTTCTCAGTCTCCTCCTCCCTCATCTGCAGATCATCCCCCTCTCAGCACATTGCACCTATCACCCACCAGCTTTCGCTTCACACATGCCCGCCACCTCTTTATACTGGCCATTTGTCCTCCTTCCAGTCCCAGTGTGAGGTCTGAGCCCAAAACATAGCCCATCGATGCTGTCTGACCTGCTGAGTTCCTCCAGCATTTTGTGTGTGTTGCTGTAGATTTCCAACATCTGCAGTCTATCTTGTGTCTGTCCCTCATTATGTCAGTTCACCCGTCACCTCATCCTCACTCGCCTTATTTATTTATTTACTTATTGCGATACAGTGCAGAGTAGGCGCTTTCAGCCCATCGAGCTGCGCCACCCCGACCAGCAATCCTCGACTTAACCCTAGCCTAGTCACAGGACAATTTACAGTGTCCACTCGAGTATTTAATAGCCCTCATTCATTTGCTTTCTTTAAATTAACTGCTGCATAAAATACAAGTTGCTATTGAGATAATGTCTGTAAGAGCACTTTATGGACTGTTGATTCGTTCTACATTCATGAAGTGCAGCATAGTCTCTTTATGGACAAGTGATAGGTGCTATTTAAGCATATTTGATAGCTAGCCTCTATTTTGATATGGATCATGCGCAGTCGATATTCTCTACTGATATCATCTGTATGTTTATGTTCCATGCTACTTGAATATTAACACTGAGCGACTTGATGTGTCACTTGACGGTAACAAATTAGTTGTATGTTTGCACATGGCATGCCATTTACGTGTTGTGTGTCCTGCCATGTAAACACGAGCTGTTTTGTCATCTGTTCAGTGATCTGAGATAACCTCCTGTACATTGATGCTGGGTCTTCTGTCTGTCTATTTACATCTGTCATGCTCTGTGCTGTGACATGTGTCACTTTGTATATACAGCAGTGGCCACCTACGTATTTACAGTTGCTGAGCCGTCTTGATGTAACTTGTTAATATTTTTGTGTAATATGGTATCTGCATATGTGATGCTATATTTATTGACGAATATATGCCATTACTGCAGATACAGCATATTCCACTTAAATTTGTGAAATATATACTATTTCTTTATTAACATTTGATGGACTTCTCTCAGTATTTTACCCGTACAGGCTCTGACTATGTTTATATATGACTTGGCTTTGTATGTTGACTCAAGGATGTGGCATCCATAAATTCACGAGTGACGTACTTCTCTTTATTTGCACAGGATATGCTAAAAGTGGAAATTTTTGTCCAGTGTGGTGTCAGCTATATGTTTGCAAATAGCATTCCAATCTCCATTAACATATGTTCCATCAATGTATTAACTCCGTGGATTAGTGTGGATAATTACAGTGTGATCTGTGACAGTAGTACTTTAATGTGTCCTGTGTGCTTTGTGAGTTGTAACATTTTACTAATGCATGTGTTGTACTTTGTTAGTATTTACTCCTGGTCTGCTATTTATGAGATAGAACATGTCTATTCACATTTAACATGGCATTTCTATCATTATGCTTTCTCTCTGCTTTCATATGAAATCCCATGGCTATTTAGAGTCGTGGATTATATGTTTGCATAATTTGAATACTTGACATGCTACACACATCAAAGTTGCTGATGAGGTACAGTCGACATTTCAGGCCGAGACCCTTCGTTGGGACTTGACATGCTATCTCTTTCACACACATGAGCTATCTATATTTGTATTTAATAATTCATTCTCATGCATGATGAATTCTTTATAAAATCTCTACACAAATTGTGATTTTGTCTGTAATTTATGTGTGACATGCTGTCCATAGGTTTCCTAGCATGTTAAATGGAAGTGCTGGCTGTATAGCTATGAGCTGTATGCCACAGAGAACAGGCATTTTGCTGCAGTCAGTATACCCTTGATGGCATAGTTGTTTTATATGTAGCCCTATTATTGAATATACAGAGTTGCTTTACAGAACATTGTGACTTTCTGAGTACTCTGTGAGAGAATTTTATCTATTGTCAGTCTGCACAGGTGCTAAATATAGCACAAAAACTTGGAAGATATAATAGTGTGTAAAGGATATTATGAGACTGCAGAATGGTTGTATTGAAGAATATGGCATGACTATAGAAGACAGATAGTGCAGAATACTGAGAGTGAAGTGAGAGTACAAAGCACCTTTTTGATGATAGTTGGTCAGATTGTTGTACGTCCTAAAACCAATATTTTCAATGGAACTGAACATGCCATCTAAAATGTTATGCAGAGAATAGAGCAGAATTTACGCAAGGGAAAACCACATAAAATGTGAGCATTTCTAGATTGTTGTGAGATTTGGCAGTGTAGTCTTCAAAGAACAGGTGTGGTGAGTAGCCACTTCAGCCAACATTGCAGGCAGCATCTTGCAACCTGTGCACACTGTAATTCTCATTTTGGTTATTACATCCTCCCAGTCTGTAAATAAAATAGAAATGAAAGTGTTTCTCGAACACAGTTCAAATACTTGTTAAATTTTTCAGCTTGATCTCTAAGATAGAATAACATGATTCCTGAGCAACAATTTGCCCAGTAGTTCCTGCTCAGTGACAGGCATCTGATAGAGTTGCTGCTCACTCCAGGTTGTCCAAGAGTGCTTCACTTTACACTATCTCACTTAAATGGTGCATCAACCCACAGTTAATAAACTACTGGGGGAAAAAGTGGTTTAATATTTAACTTTAAAAGTAACCAAACTTAATAGCAAACAGATGGAAATGACTTCTGAGTAAATTATGCTGTTTCTTCCTGTCTATCTCCAGGGGAAAAAATAGCTTGAAATAGAAGAGGCACTTCCTCAATATGTTAGGAGCTACTTGTTCAGGCTTGGGACGCCCTGCCGTGTTTTAACATTGGAGCACTGTGATCCTGCAACTTTCTGTCATCAAAGATGCTTGATCAACTTCAGAAAAGGGGAAGAATAGTTTGATATTGTAATTACATATGGGATCAGGAAATGAAAATCTTTTGGAGAGAAAGCAAAATAAGGGACATAGTGAATTGCTTGCATTCTGAAATGTTTTTAAAGCCCTATAGACTGAGCAGAAAATTAGGTGTGAATTTAAACTAGTACTGCATACATTGAAGTTGTTAACTTGAGGTTAAGACTACTGTAAAGAAAACACTGGATTTGAGATTGAGTTAGTACTAGAACAGTGAAAATGAAAGGCACGAGTCAAAAAGATGAGCAAACAAATAAACAAGTGGAATGTGTCAAGGTCAAGTCACCATTGAATCTTACTTTCTAAATTGCCCTTGAGATTGTGGTGGTGTGGCACTTGTTGGTGGTGAAGATAGTCCCACACGACAGTTAGGTAAGGTGTCCCTGGTTTGGAAGCAAAGACAGGCTACCCCCAGGTTAAGAGTGCATTCTGATCTCCAGATGTGTCTTAAGTTGGAAAGTACACAAAAATCCCTTGATATGGTGACTATATCTCCACAGTATTGTAATGAATGGCATCTAATGCATATAGAAGTTGTGGGAAAGAACAATTACTAAAATGCAGAGAAAGAGAAAACTAATCTTGCTGTTCACAGCAATGGGTGCTTATTTGGTGTCCTTAAGTTGGGTACTTGTGGCCCGGGGAAGGCCTATGTTTTGACGTTGGGATGTTGTGTGACTTGGTGGGCTCCTGTCCGTATGCTGCCCATTGTAGGACCATGGCACTGGGACAGGGACATAGTGAGCAATGCTGTTTCAGCAACCTGGGATCAGTCCTGACCTCTGTCACTGTCAGTGTGGAGTTTGCACATTCTCCTTGTGACTGTGTGGGTTTCCTCCAGATGTATCACGGAAATGTACAGCACTCTCACAGGCCCTTGTGATCCACTAAACACTTGTTAACCGTGATTCCTATCTATTCTCTCATTTGCCTGCATTAGACCCATATCCTACTATGCCTTTCCTATATAGTTACCTGTTCAACTGCCTTTTAAACATTAATTGTATCTGCCTTCACAACCTTCTCTGGCAGCTCTTTCGAGATATTCACCCTCTTTGTGAAAACTTAACTGATGTCTCCTTTAGGTTTTCACCCTCACACCTTAAACTTGTTCTCCCTAGTTCTAGATTCCCTATTATGGGAAAGAGATTATCATTTCCCCTCTCAATTTTATAATCCCTTATAATTTTATGAATCTATATAAAATTATAGCTTCATGTATTCTAGTGAGAATAAACCTAACCTGTCCAATCCCTCCTTGTAGATATTGCTCTCTATTCTAAACAACAGCATGCATTTTCTCTGTTGCTACCACATCCTTCCTGATCTGTGGCAACCAGAACTATACATAATACTCTAACTGTGGTCTAACCAAAGTTCTGTACTACTTTAACAGTGCTCCACTTTCCTCCCAAGTATCAGAGACCTGCAGGTTAACTGGTGAGTGTAAATTTTCCACATTTCCCCCAGCATGTAGGTGAATGGTAGAACCTGAGGGAACATGGGGATTAATGGCGGATTAGTGTGGATAGGTGCTTGATGGTCATCACAGATTTTGTGGGCCAACACGCCTGTTTCTGTGCTGTGTGACTATGATGTTCTAAATTGACAATGGTTATAGCATTGTGTGTAATATTATTTATGCTGTGCTTCTCTCTCAAGAATTTGTGATATAGAGCATGGTGTGTTACATCACAGTACAGGGTCCTCAGTCCATGATGTTGAGCTGACCTTATGAACTATTGTAATATCAATCTAACCCTTCCTTCTCTCACAGCCCACCATTTCAAATATGTCCCTAAGGTATCTGCCTCTACCATCACCCATGGATTATTTGAACATATTTTCTCTATTGTTCAGAATGAACTTTAATAATGATAAGCATGTTGCACTGGTTTGAAAACTATTAAATGTTATTTCAGACTGTTTCCATCTATGTTAAAAATGGACCATTGCTTCCTCTACCGCTATCTTCATTGCATTCCAGGGAGAAACAAGGAAGTGGACTAATTTTCAAAGATCTGGTTTTGTTGGTTTTCTTTTCTTTTTAAATCTTTTTATTGAATAAGTATACAAAAAGGTAAGCCATATAGGCACTAATGCACTGTTAGAATATAATAAAATTACAGGAGATATTAATACAGATAAAAAAAAGATACAAACAATGTAATTTAAACATAACATAATAAGGTAACATAATAGTATACTAATTTTTATATATATATATCAATAGAGAAAAGGAGAAAAAAAACCCCAAAAAACCCCCCCAAAAAAACCCACCGTGCAACTAAACTAAAAGCAAAGCAAAGCGATGGGCTAACTTGGAACCAAGTAGAGTTAAAGAACTTAAAATCACGTCCTCAAACCCGACCTCCATTAAAAACAGTAAAAAAAAACAAGAAGGGATGGTTTTGTTGGTTTAAAGGGTCTCCTGTGTAATGAGACATTATGCTACAAGGCAGCCATTTTAATTCAGCTGTGGATGAGATTACGTATCAAACAGAAGGTCTTTGATTGTCAATCACTTAGAACAGCGGTCCCCAACCACCGGGCCGCAAGGCATGTGCTACCGGGCCACGAGGAAACCTTTCCTCATTCCCTGTCACGCCCACTGTTGAGCCATTATGCATGCGAGATCATTACCCGCGCGTGGTCCATGTCAGCGCAGGAAGGAGATCAACTCCTCGAGCTTGCAAATGACGGCGGGCTGAAAAGTATGTTTGACATAACATCTCTGCCGGCATTCTGGATCAAAGTCAAGGCTGAATATCCTGAGATAGCCACGAAAGCACTGAAAACGTTGCTTCCATTTCCAACATATCTCTGCAATGAATGCAACGAAAACTAAACTGCAGAATAGACTGGACATAAGGAACTCCCTTCGAGTATCGCTGTCTCCCATCACCCCTCGACAGGACAGTTGTTGCAGGAAAACAAGCCCAGGGCTCCCACTGATGCAGCGATATTGGTGTGTTGCGATGATTTTATATGTTCATAAAATATGTGCTGTGTTTAATATCCAAACGTTACTTAATATGTTATGATGCTATTGACTTATAAGTAACCATATAACAATTACAGCACGGAAACAGGCCATCTCTGCCCTTCTAGTCCATGCCGAATGCTAATTTTACCTAGTCCCACCGACCTGCACTCAGCCCATAACCCTCCATTCCTTTCCTGTCCATATACCTATCCAATTTTTCTTTAAATGATAATATTGAACCTGCCTCTACCACTTCTACTGGACGTTTATTCAACACTTACTTCAAGCTCCCCTGTCCTCCCCTGATAATTGACTTATCACTATATTGATGCGAGGAAAATATGCACTGTATGTTTAATATTAAATTCGTTAGATAAACCCTTTTAGAAATGAAATTGATTGTATTAGCCACTTATCACCTATATTCCGGTCGTGATTAACACCCCCCTCCCCAAACAGAATCACCAAAAACGATTTGCAGAAATAAAATCGACACGTAACACACACGCACACAGATGCCCGCGCAAGGTTTCATGGTCATTGTAGTCTTTCTCGGGGTAAATACAACATATTTGACTGCTACTCTTGTCCGTTGGCAACCCTACCCCCCTCCGTCGGCCGGTTCGCAAGAATATTGTCAATATTAAACCGGTCCCTGACTTGGAAGATGGTACTAAGTGAACTTGCATTCATCTAGATACTTATGAACTACCATCCAAAACTTGTAGCTTCTCAAGGTCCCTGAGCATGCCCAGATATAGGAGAAAAGGTTGTGAATTTGTGACTGAAGTTCCAATTGTCAAGTTTATGAATTCTCTAGCAGGGATACTTCCAGTTCCCAAGGCCTTGTTTCTTAGTTAGCTTATAGCCTTTTGACTCTTTTCAATCATAGATGGTGGCAAATGGCCTGGATTGCTTACTGTGGGATAAAGTCAAAGTTGCTCAAGTTAGTGATAGAGTCATGGTTAAGCAGGGCTTTAAATTGTCCCTTCTAGTACTGTGTGCCACCACGTCTTTGGTAAGTTCACCAATGTCCTTGGCTGTCAGTGGGGTGGATCCTTGCAGAGTTGAGCATAGATACATATGAGGGGTTGTAGAATCTGTGAACATCATGGTTAATAGTGGGTTGTTGGATCTCCTGTGCCCTTCCCTTATGCTGATTGTTGGACCTCAGCCTTCAGATGCCAATGAAGCTGAAATAACACTGGAAACACTTATCAGCTCAGGCAGCATTTATAGAAAAAGAAACCATTAATATTTCTGATTCCTTCATTCAACGGAGAAGTTTCTTTTCTGTGGTAGCCTGCAGAGCTTCCAATCCAAGAATGTTTTATATTTGTGGTTAGTTGGCTCTTGAATCATGAGGACTTTTTTTTCCCAAACTGTTCCAAGTTCTGTACAGAGAAGCTGACAGTCACTTCACTGGTTTTAATTAGGCCAGTCCAAACACACACGATAGTCTGCAGCTTTCTATTATTTAGGGATGGCTCGGAGGATTGACTGTGTGGCACTGACACTGCCTGGAGAACTATCTTTTCAATTTCCTTGAGACCTTCATCATTGTTTTTCAGCTTGTATTCCCTCCACTTAAGAGTCATTATCACCTCAGCTTCGATCATTGAGCTGAAAGATGCAGCTGATGCTTGTGTCTCAGCATGTTTGAAGGCTGCATGCACTCTGTTACTGTCAAATGATTCTCTGAAACATGCAAGAGGTAATGGCTCTTACGTTTACAATCTACAAAACTCCACTACCAACATCCCCCTGCTGTTGAACACTGCCCTCCATTAATCAAGGTCCACAATGATTCACTGGAAAACATACATTGCTTCCGTACCTTAGAAACCACCTCTCAGCAAACAGTGGTAATGACCTTCACCATTGCTTGCAGTGTGCCAAGCTGATTGAGGAAAATACCTAAATCTGGGGTTGCACAGTGATGCAGCTGGTGAGGTAGATGCTTTAGGCCTTCAGAGTCCTGGCTGGAACCCTGAACTAAAGTGCTGTAGTGTCAAATTTGGAGGTTCACCTTATGATCATCATATTCTAGTTCCCTCATATGTGCCCAATTTGTAGGTTATTGGTCATATTCGCATTGACCTTAGAATGTGTGTGAGTAGTAGAATCTAGGATAGAGGGAAGGGGGTGAATATAGACAACACAGAAAATTACCCGAGGAAGCGCATTGCTACATAAATTGGCATAGCCTTGATGGGCTGAAATGGTTTCCATTTCAGATGTATGAAATAGTGAAACCAGCTATGACAAGCAATTCAAAGCACTAAAGAAATACCACTAGTGCAGTCTTCAGAAAATCCTCCAAATTTGCTGGTAGAGTGAGAGCATTGTGGCCCTAATTACACAGTTAGCTTCTTTGGGTAGGCAACATTATTCCTCAGTCCCTGGTGCAGGGTCTCGACCAGATTGTCGACTGTCTCTTTGTCTCTGCAAATGCAGCTTGATCCACTGAGTTGTTTCTGCAGCTATTTTTTTGCTGGAGATTCACACACCTCCAGTTTCTTGTGCGCCCAGCGTCACCTGATTGCCTCACATCAGACCCCCAAAACAGATGCTCTGTTGTGAGCTCTGTTATGGCAAGCAGATACTAAATGGCAGAGGAAACAATTCACGGATGTGCTTGGAGCCTTCTTGGAATATAATAACATCACTGACTCTTGGGAGTTCTTGGTTCATGCCACTCAATATGAAGAAGAAAGCTTTTGGATAAGATTGAGAATTTCACATTAAAACGGCAAGAGCACATTGGAGCCCAGCTTAAAAAGCAGTATGAATGGTAGCAACGTTCGTGCATCTCCTGCTCCACCTATGGCACAGTCTACGATTACCACATTGACTTTACGAGCCACCTCAGATTTCACAAAACTGGAGTAGAAGCTACAGTTCTTCTTAATCCTCAGGAAATGCCTAAGCATAAAAAAAGAGGGGAATTTGAGTTTAGGTGTGTCACTGTATAACACTAGGGGGCGGTATGTTTCCAGGTGAGCAACTGCAAATGAAGTACTGTACTGGTGTATAGACATTTGTTGCTATATAATAATGGGGTAAGGTGTGGTCAGAAATCATCGGCTGTATACCATTGGAAGCATTACCAATGTTTGCAGAGTATTTTACTATATAACATCTGAGGCAATACTACGATTGATTAGCTTGCAAAATGTATTACGAGTATGATTTGCTGATCATTTTGCCGCACTGTGGTGAAATGCTGGTGAGCGCAGGTTTGAAGTTATACCTACAACAGGCTGGGATTCCAATGGTACATCATAGGAAATGGAGGTAGGATAGGCCAGGTGGCCCCTTGGTTCTGCTGTTTTTGTCAAGAAAATCATTGCTGTTCCTGGACCTCCAAGCCATATCTTTTGATCTTTCATATCTCTGGCTTGACTTTGGGTTAACTGGCTACTGTAAATTGTCCCTCAGATTAGGAAAATGAGAACAAAACCAAACGAGAATTGGTGAGAGGGACTAATTTGCAGGATGCAGCAAAGTAAGAGAAGGGTTGAAAAGGCTGATAGAATTGCTCCTTGGGAACTGGCAACACTCTAGATGTCAGAAGTCCTTATTGTATGTTTTCATGTGATAAGATAAGAACTTCTTAACAATAGTGTTTGGTGCTAGCAGGTGCAGAGTTTGTTACTCTGTAACATGGTACAGGTAAAACAGTTTGATAAGATGAGCTAAATATTAATTCAGAAGAAATGTTTTGCAGGTATTGGGCCAAGGTGATCTTTCATGTAGCATTCTAAAGACCAGATTGTTTTTAACATACCACCTAAATGTGCATTTACTCCTTCTGTCAAATGGAAGAGTGGAATATCTGCACACCTTACACAAACCCTATTCACATGCTGTTCATCTGTTTCCAGGGCAGGCTCTGTTGTAAGTGAAGTTCTACCATTTGGACCAGATGATTTAGCATAATTCAGTTCTAAAAGCTGTGATGAGTATGCAAGTGTAGTATAAAATAAGTACAAATTTGATTTTTTTTTAATATTATTTCCTTGATGTTTTTGGATTTTCATAGTAGAAGATCGGTTCTAAATATTATTGGTTAAATGCATATTGGAAGCCGAGAGCGTTATGGGAGTGTTCTAATGTAGTACAGCTGCATAGTGCACAGGAGTGAATGATTCTGCTGCTATAGCTCTCTGTGGGCTTATGGTTTACCTTTCAAAGATAGAAACCCCATATGCTCCTTTTTCTGCTGCAGGCTTTGTCTAACCCTTTTCAAGTTTTCTGCATCTTAAAAGATTTTTCCTTTAGATCAATTAAACCATTCTCTCTAATCTTTTTATGATTCGCAGTAACTGAATAATCTGCCACTGATGTTATAACCTTTTCATTTTATTGATTATGGCCATGAGAAGCATTCAGTAACTTTGCAGATACAGGTTTCCCCTGCCATCCGAAGGTAGAGCGTTCCTGCGAAATGGTTCGTAAGCCGGAATGTCGTAAAGCGAAGCAGCAGTTACCATTTATTTATATGAGAAAAATAAGTGAGCGTTTGCAGACCCAAAAATAACCTACCAAATCATGCCAAATAACACATAAAACCTAAAATAACAGTAAGATATAGTAAAAGCAGGAATGATATGATGAATACACAGCCTATATAAAGTAGAAATACTTTTCCATAATAATTGCCTGCACTGTTCTCCGTAGTGAAAAAAACACACTCTCCAGCTTAAGCTGTGAAGCTGTGAAATCATACCAAATAACACATAAAAATACACAGCTGATATAAAGTAGGAATAATGTATGTACAGTGTAGTATCACTTACGGGAATCAGGACAGCGTCGAGCACACTGATGATGGTGTGTTAGGCTGAGTTGTTGCAGGTTGGGGTGATGCTGTGGCCTCCAGCCTCTGGGCAGCGACCCGATACCGATCCGCGAAGCATGCAGGGGTACAGCAGTAGCCGGGACGCATCCAACACATCTTTAAGGAAAAAAGCTGAAATAAACAAGCTAATTAATTAGGTGCCGCTCGGCACGTAAATGTCAGCCCAGATCAGAGGTGACGCAATCGGCAATAGTCTCTGATCTGGGCCGACATTTACGTGCCAGGCAGCACCTAATTAATTAGCTTGTTTATTTCGGCTTTTTTCTTAGAAGATGTGTTAGGTGCCTCCCGGCTACCGCTGCATTCTCCACGGATCGGTATCTGTCCGCGCCCTGGGGTTTGGGGTGGTGGGACACTGGAGTATCATCTCGTTTTCTGTTTCCATGAGGGTAGGCAGGTCATCTTGCCTCGATGTCTGCCTGCCTCGATGTCGAAGATCGAGGTTCGTCGTTTGTTGTGGCTGATGTGGAAGGTTTGCTTGAGTGCTTAGCCTCGTGCATTTTTAGATCATACAGTTCTTTGTAAGCACTCAAACCATCCTGCAAATATGCCCTAAACCGATGCACCCTTTCAAAATTGAAGTCGTACTTTATCATTGCAGCGAAAATCTCACGTAGTTGCCTCACGTTCAGTTCCTGGACGACTTCACTTTCGCTACTGCTTTTGGTTTTGATTGTTATCCTTTCCTCTTGCAATTGCATCAGCTTTCATCTATCAGTTCTTGGTCATGGGATGCCAAAACCTCTTCAACATCATCTTCGTCAGCTTCCACAAGCCAAACTCACTTTGACCTTACTTCGTTCACCACAATCGAAATGCTTAATTATGTCTAGTTTTACGCTGTGTAACACCCTTACGAGCTCTTTCGGGCTTTTCCAATACCTTAGAACTCATCTTGCAAACAGCTGCTCACAGGCATGCATTTAAGAAATGCCGGCGAGAATGCTGTTCCAATTCCGTGGGAAAGCAGCTGCTTGGGGCGCGCGCTGCCTTTTATCGCGCGCTGATTTTTTTCATGCTGGTTTTTATCGTAACCTTCTGTTAGTGAAAACAGGGAACTAATGGAGGTCTTTCGTAACAGTGAGGTTTCATAAAGCGAACGTTCGAAAAGCAGGGGACACTAACTGCAAATAACTTCAGTTTGATATCAGTGAAATGTCTCTTATGGCTGTTCTTTGTTGTTTTCATCAAAATAAGTTTGAGAACAACAGACATTTTTATGCTTTTAGTATTGTAAAATTGTTACATGCATCATCAGATAAAATTTGATGTTTTGCCAATTATGGAGATAATTGGGTATCATTAAAAATTGATTGTTATTCAGAGTCTAATGGGTAAGAGAAATAAAAAGTTTAGGACTTGGGCACTATGACATTTATCTGATAAAACAAATTGGCCACGCCAGCTTGTCTCAAGTAATCATTCTCATCTCACTCCCATTTATATGACCCTTGAAGGAATTTACTCACATTGGTTAAAAGTTTTATTAACTCATATAGGATAGAAAGAATATTCTAACAGAACATGAGGGAGACAAGCTGCCATAAGATCGCATGGGTATTCTTTAGCCTCCATTTCACTAAGCAAGTAAAAATAGGCTTAAAAGAACTCTAGTAAAAAATGCGAGGATAAAGTATACAGTTGAAGTCAGAAGTTTACACACACCTTAGCCAAATACATTTAAACTCAGTTTTTCACAATTCCTGACATTTAATCCTAGAAAACATTCCCTGTCTTAGGTCAGTTAGGGTCACTACTTTATTTTAAGAATGTGAAATGTCGGAATAATAGTAGAGAGAATGATTTATTTCAGCTTTTATTTCTTTCATCACTTTCCCAGTGGGTCAGAAGTTTACATACACTTTGTTAGTATTTGGTAGCAATGCCTTTAAATTGTTTAACGTGGGTCAAACGTTTTGGGTAGCCTTCCACAAGCTTCCTACAGTAAGTTGCTGGAATTTTCTTCCATTCCTTCAGACAGAACTGGTGTAACTGAGTCAGGTCTGTAGGCCTCTTTGCTCGCACACGCTTTTTCAGTTCTGCCCACAAATCTTCTATCGGATTGAGGTCAGGACTTTGTGATGGCCACTCCAATACCTTGACTTTGTTGTCCTTAAGTAACTTTGCCACAATTTTGGAGGAATGCTTGGGGTCATTGTCCATTTGGAAGACCTATTTGTGACCGAGCTTTAACTTCCTGGCTGATGTCTTGAGAAGTTGCTTCAATATATCCACATAATTTTCCTTCCTCATGATGCCATCTAATTTGTGTAGTGCACCAGTCCCTCCTGCAGCAAAGCACCCCCACAACATGATGCTGCCACCCCAATGCTTCATGGTTGGGATGGTGTTGCTCGGCTTGCAAGCCTCACCCTTTTTCCTCCAAACATAATGATGGTCGTTATGGCCAAACAGTTCAATTTTTGTTTCATCAGACTAGAGGACATTTCTCCAAAAAATAAGATCTTTGTCCGCATGTGCACTTGCAAACTGTAGTCTGGCTTTTTTATGGCGGTTTTGGAGCAGTGGCTTCTTTCTTGCTGAGCAGCCTTTCAGGCTATGTTGATATAGGACTCATTTTACTGTGGATATAGATACTTGTCTACCTGTTTCCTCCAGCATCTTCACAAGGTCCTTTGCTGTTGTTCTGGGATTGACTTGCACTTTTCACACCAAAGTACGTTCATCTCTAGGAGACAGAATGCTTGCCCTTCCTGAGCGGTATGATGGCTGCGTGGTCCCATGATGTGTACTATTGTTTGTACAGATGAGTGTGGTACCTACAGGCGTTTGGAAATTGCTTCCAAGGATGAACCAGACTTGACATTATGTACTGACCTCAATCTGATAGAAGATTCGTGGGCAGAACTGAAAAAGTGTGTGCGAGCAAGGAGACCTACAAACCTGACTCTGTTAAACTAGTTCTGATGGAGGAATGGAACAAAATTCCAGCAACTTACTGTGAGAAGCTTGTGGAAGGCTACCCAAAACTTTTGACCCAATTTAAACAATTTAAAGGCAATGCTACCAAATACTAACAAAGTGTATGTAAACTTCTGACCCACTGGGAAAGTGATGAAAGAAATAAAAGCTGAAATAAATCATTCTCTCTACTATTATTCTGACATTTCATGTTCTTAAAATAAAGTAGTGATCCTAATTGACCGAAGACAGGGAATGTTTTCTAGGATTAAATGTCAGGAATTGTGAAAAACTGAGTTTAAATGTATTTGGCTAAGGTGTATGTAAACTTCTGACTTCAACTGTATATGAAGATCAGTAAGTGGCAGATGCTGGAATCTGGAGCAAATAATAAACTGTTGAAGGAATGCAGCACATCGAGTGTCATTTGTTGAGGGGGAGAGAATTGTTGACATTTTAATCAAAAATCAGGATGAGAAATGTTAGCTGGCTGTACTAACGGGTCTTCAGAGGTTTCAAAGGTACATTTTTTGTCAGAGAAATGTATAGAATATACATTCTGAAATTCTGAAATGCTTTTTCTTCGTAACCATCCACAAAAACCGAGGAATGCCCCCAAAGAATGAACGACAGTTAACTGTTAGAACCCCAAAGTCCCCCCCTCCCGCACATAAGCGGCAGCAAACAACAATCACCCCTCCCCCCCACTGGCAGTAAAAAACCATCAGCACCTGCTACTGAGCACTCAAACGTGAGCAAGGCAACAGCAAAGTCACAGACTTGCAGTACTCCAAAGACTACATTGTTCACCCAGCATTCGACATACCACAGGCTCTCTCTCTCTCCCTAATAAGGGAGAAGGAAGTGTCTCCGTTTCACAGTGAGAGGGGAGACATAACAAATAACTCTCTGGTTTACGGTGTTAAAAGTCCATTATGTCATTTTTTCCAAGCTCTGTGCCCAGAGGTCTCGGGTCTCTGGGCACACAGCCTTAGATCTTCATCTCCCTTGACACACCGGTCTTCTGCTTGGGCACCGACCTCCAATCCCCCCATCTCCTGAGCCACGAAAGCTCTGGTCCTTGGGAGGTGAGCGGTGCTCTTAGGCTGAGCCCTTGGCATGCTAAACAGCGGCCAGTTGTGAAACCCCGGGTCCCATTCCCGCAAAGAACCGTAGTCAGCGTGTAACTCCAGGTCAAGGTCTTCAAAAGAACCCTGAAAAGGAAAAATAGAGATATTAAAGATGGAAATAGAACTGTTTCCGAAGATGTAGACAAAGGAGTCGCCGTTAGGTGCGGTTAACCCTCCTAAGCTCCACCTTCACAATCTTGGTAAGAACGTGGTTCAAGAACAGGAGATCAGCAGAAACTGTGAGAGTGGGACTAGTGAGAGAAGGTATGATGGAACTCCCACCAAATAGAAGACGAGAACTCTTCAAAGTCAGCATGCTTTGAAGAGACTTTTCAGTGGAATAGTAACATGGAGACAGAAGGGTCTGGGTTATAGATGCTGGAATCTGGAGCAAAATAAAACAAACTGTTGTACTGATGCGGGGTCTCAACCCAAAACATGAACAATTTCTTCCCATCCCCTCTCCTCCACCCACTTAGTCAAATCACTTGGTTCCTCCAGCTTTTGTTTTTTTTTTGCCATAAGTTATTATATATCCCAGGTCCCGAGTGGTTGAAAAGGAAATGTCACAAGTCATAATTTTCTCAAAAAATTCACAAGTGGAAATTATGCCGGTTGATAAGAAGGAAGGTGTGTTCAAGAAAGGGGAACAGCCCAGATAATCTTATCAAGTTTTATGTCAACATTCAGTAATCAAAGTACAGGTTAAGTCAAATACCTCCGCTCCATCCGCCAAAAGCTGAACTTCCCAGTGGCCAAACACTTTAATTCTAATTCCCATCCCTCTTCCAACCTGTCGGTCCTTGGCCTGCTCTTGTGCCAGATGAGGCCACCATCAGGGCAGAAGAGCAACACCTTATATTCCATCTAGGTAGCCTCCAATCTGATGGCATGAATACCGATTTCTCCTTCTGTTTAATAAAAATCCCTCCCCCTCTACTCTTCCTCTATTCTCCACTTAGGCCTCTTACATCTTCTGACATGCCTATCACCTTCCCCTGAGTCCCCTTCTCTTTCCCCTTCTCCTTTGTTCCACTCTCCTCTCCTATCAGAATCCTTCCTCTCCAGCCCTTTATCTTTCTTACCCACCTGTCTTCAACTATCACCTTCCCCACGGTATTCTGGTGTCTACCCCCCTCCTTTCCAGTCCTAGAAAAGGATCTCAGCCCAAAACATTGACTGGTTCTTCATTTCCTTAGATGTTGCCTGACCTGTTGAGTTCGCCCATCATTTTGTGTGAACTACTGATGACTTAAAGAAACATGACCCTGTTAGAAACAGTATAGATTTGTTAAAAGGATATAATTTTGCATAAGTACAATAGATTTTTTTTTACAATATACGTGTAGAAAAATATGATGCTATTATTGCATAACTCATAAGATTTCAGGGAATTATTAAAGAGAAAGGAGCCCCAGCAAGGGGACTATTTGGAGAAAAATGAGGTCTCACTTAATGCTTCATGCTTGATTTTATTTTTATTTTCAATGGAATCAATAGATTAGATTATGAGGACACACAGTCCTCTTTTATTGCCATTTAGTAATGCATGTATTAAGAAATGATACAATGTTTCTCCAGAATGATATCACAGATACACATGACAAACTGACTGAAAAACTAACAAAAACCACATAATTATAACATATAGTTACAACAGTGCAAAGCAATACTGTACTTTGATAAAGAACAGACCATGGGCATGGTAAAAAGTCTCAAAGTCTCTCGAAAGTCCCATCATCTCACGCAGACAGTGAACCTCCAGCTCCGCAAACTTGCCGATGCAGCATACTGGAAGCATCCGACCACTCCGAGTCCGTCCGAAAATTCCAAGCCTCCGACCAGCTCTCCGACACCAAGCACTAAGCACCATCTCTGCTGAGCACTTCGACCCCGGCCCTGGCAACAGGCAATAGGCGAAGCCGAGGATATGGGGCCTTCCCCTCCGGAGATTCTCGATTGCACAGTAGCAGCGGCAGTGAAGCAGGCATTTCAGAAGTTTCTCCAGATGTTCCTCCGTGCTTCTCACGGCTGTCTCCATCAAATCAGGATTGTGCACGGCCCCTAGTTAACACATTACGATATCATTCGGAACGGCCGCGCGCGCTGCATCGCACCGCCATCTTCTCCTCCCTCCCTAGTTAATAATCTGGCAATCGAAGAATGCTGTTAGTTACAAAGCAGCTTGAAAATCTCTCTGAGTGATGCCACAACAACAACTTCTCACTCAATGTCAGCGAGACCAAGGCACTGAATATCGACTTCAAGAGGAGGAAACATGAGCCAATTTTCACTGGGGGGATCAGAAGTAGAGAGGGCCAGTGACTTTAAATTCCTCAATTTTATCATTTCAGGAGATATGTCCTGGACCCAGTGGGTAGGTGCCTTAAAGAAGAAGCATGGAACACCTCTACTCCTTTAGAAGTTTGTGAAGATTTGGCATGACATCTAAAACTTTGACAAACTTGTACAGATGTCTGGTGGAGAATATATTGACTGGTTGCATCACAGCCTGGTATGGAAACATCAATGCCCTTGAATGGAAAATCTTACAGAAAGTACTGAATATGGCCTAATCCATCAAAGGTAATGCCCTCCCTATCATTGAGCACATCTACATGGAGCGCTGTAGCAAGAAAGCTGCATCCATAATCAAGGATTCCCACCATCTAGGCCATGATCTTTTCTCACTGCTGCCACCAGGATTGAGATACAGTAGTACCACCAGGTTCAGAAAGAGTTATTACCCCTCATCCATCAGGCTCTTGAACCAGAGGCAATAACTTCACTAACCCCATTTCTGAACTGTTCCCACAACTTATGGACTTACTTTCAAGGACTCTCCATTTCATGTTCTCAAAATTTATTGCTTATTCATTATTATTCTTTTTCTTTTGTATTTGCACATTTTGTTGTCTTTTGCAATTTGGTTGGTTTTCCGTCCAGTTGGGGGCAATGTCCACTGATTCTGTTGTGTTTCTTGGATTTACTGTGTATGCCTGCAAGAGAACGAATCTCAGGGTTGTATATGGTGACATATATGTACTTTGAAGTAGAAGCAGAGACAAATTGTTAGAGAATGTGTGGAAGGTCATCACTGGATAGATAACAGGTGCAATTTAATTGAAAAATATCCACCTGAAGCTAAGTTGTGCACCTTATAGATCTTAATAGAAAGGAAAAAGAGGTTGACAAGCATTGTTCCCTCTAAGCCTTGTGGGTGTGTGACCATGCAGTAACTGAAATGTTCCTGTGCATGTAGCCTTTGTTGCTGTGCAGTTGAAATTTTCTTTTATATAATGTTAATATAATTTTGAAATTATGCTAATATAATTGTGAAATGCCCTGTAATTAATTATTTGTTAATGAATATAATCCATACTTCTAAATCGTAAATGTACCACAACCGTTATTTTGAAACATTGAAGGAAATTTATATTAGGCAGGAAATGGTGTTGGATAGGCTGTTGGGTCTGAAGGCTGATCAGTCCCCGAGGCCTGATGGTCTGCATCCCAGGGTACCTAAGGAAGTGGCTTTAGAAATTGTGGACGCATTGGTAATCATTTTCCAATGTTCTATAGATTCAGGATCAGTTCCTGTGGATTGGAGGGTGGCTAATGTTGTCCCTCTCTTCAAGAAGGGAGGAACAGAGAAAACAGGGAATTATAGACCGGTTAGCCTGACGTCGGTGGTGGGAAAGATGCTGGAGTCAATTATAAAAGATGAAATTACGACACATCTGGATAGCAGTAACAGGATTGGTCTGAGTCAGCATGGATTTACGAAGGGGAAATCGTGCTTGACTAATCTTCTGGAATTTTTTGAGGATGTAACTATGAAAATGGACAAGGGAGAGCCAATGGATGTAGTGTACCTGGACTTTCAGAAAGCCTTTGATAAAGTCCCACATAGGAGATTAATGGACAAAATTAGGGCACGTGGTATTGGGGGCAGAGTACTGACATGGATTGAAAATTGGCTGGCTGACAGAAAACAAAGAGTAGCGATTAACGGGTCCCTTTCGGAATGGCAGGCGGTGACCAGTGGGGTACCGCAGGGTTCAGTGTTGGGACCGCAGGTGTTTACAATATATATTAATGATTTAGATGAGGGAATTAAAAGTAACATTAGCAAATTTGCGGATGACACAAAGCTGGGTGGCAGTGTGAAATGTGAGGAGGATGCAAGTGCGCATGCGCCAGTCTGCAAGTACTCATGCGCCAGTCGTGCATGCAGCCTGGTACAGCTGTTCCGATCTATTCTTACTTTCTTCTTCTTACTTTTTAATTTACGTTATTTTTTGTATTTTTTTCTCACGGTAACACGTCGAAGCTGCACCCTCTCTAACATGCTGGTAGAGAGAGTTTTATTTGGGTTTTCTTTAGCGCTGGAAATGGTTACATCCCGACACGCAGGACAGAAGCAAGGTTGCATTGTGTATTTCACGGACCAGCAAAGACCGGCCGGTTTAGTGAACAGAACGGTGGACATTCCTGCTGAAATCCGGAGGAAAACACACAGAGGGGGATCACAAAGCTGAGGAAAGAGGACCGGGTCGAGACAACAGAGACTTTTGGAGAAGAGGAGTTCGGTGGGTAATACCGTTCCGACTGACCAGAAGTGCACTGAGAGCGGTAAGCTTAAAGGAGTTGGGTGCTTACTGTTCTGGCTAACAACGGATGGTGCAATCCGGGGTATATTACGATCGAGGAACGTGTTTGCAGACTGGATATTGAACTTTTTACTGTTGGACTTCGGCCACATTCCACCGTGATACAACACTTGGCGGCACGGGAGGTCGTTCCTGCCTGTGGCCACCGAACGTGCAGCTCCCCCCATGGAGGGTCAGACACCCTGAGCCAATAGACTGGTCCTGGACTTATTTTCCATCTGGCATAGTTTGCATTTTGGTGTTTGATTGTTGTGGTTTTTTGTATTGCTATATTTACGCTCTATTCTTGTTTGGTGCGGCTGTAACGAAACCAAATTTCCCTGGGGATTAATAAAGTATATCTACCTATCTATCTATCTATCTATGTTATGAGAATGCAGGGTGACTTGGACAGGCTGGGTGAGTGGGCAGATGCATGGCAGATGCAGTTTAATGTGGATAAATGTGTGGTTATCCACTTTGGTGGTAAGAACAGGAAGGCAGATTATTATCAAGTTAGGAAAAGGGGAAGTACAACGAGATCTAGGTGTTCTTGTACATCAGTTACTGAAAGCAAGCATGCAAGTACAGCAGGCAGTGAAGAAAGCTAATGGCATGCTGGCCTTCATAACAAGGGGAATTGAGTATAAGAGCAAAGAGGTCCTTCTGCAGCTGTACAGGGCCATGGTGAGACCATATCTGGAGTACTGTGTGCTGTTTTGGTCTCCAAATTTGAGGAAGGACATTTTTGCTATTGAGGGAGTGCAGCGTAGGTTCACAAGGTTAATTCCCGGGATGGCGGGACTGTCATATGTCGAAAGATTGGAGCGACTGGGCTTGTATACTCTGGAATTTAGAAGGCTGAGAGGGGATCTTATTGAAACATATAAGATTATTAAGGGATTGGACACGCTGGAGGCAGGAAGCATGTTCCCGCTGATGGGTGAGTCCAGAACCAGAGGCCACAGTTTAAGAATAAGGGGTAAGCCATTTAGAACTGAGTTGAGGAAAAACTTTTTCACCCAGAGAGTAGTGGATATATGGAATGCTCTGCCCCAGAAGGCTGTGGAGGCCAAGTCTCTGGATGCTTTCAAGAAAGAGATGGATAGAGCTCTTAAAGATAGCGGAATCAAAGGGTTATGGGTATAAGGCAGGAACTGGATACTGATTGTGGATGATCAGCCATGATCACAGTGAATGGCAGTGCTGGCTCAAAGGGCCAAATAGCCTACTCCTGCACCTATTGTCTATTGTCTATTTTAGAGCTTCAGCATATTTATATTGTTAGTGTTTCAAGTTACAACACTTAAAAATTGTAACAATTAACACAGAATGGAAGTTAGTAGCTCAATGTTAATTAACCGCTGGCCCGCTGAACACTGACACTGTCTAGTCAAAACATTTTACTTTTACCATTGTGCATGTCAGTTGTTTTGACCGCCTGACATCATTTACTTGTGTTGTGAGTTGTGGTTTGTGTTTGATTGATTACACAGAAAAACATTTAAAGAGCCGTGCAGTTTTCAGGACATGTAAAAATTTCCTGCTCAGAGCCATGGTTGGTACAAACAGCTGTAAAGAAAAGTTGAAGTAATGGTGTTAATTGGTAAAAATCAAATACATCTTTTAATTTTGTTATCTTTTGGTGTGTTAGAGTACAGAAATTAAAAAAAGAAAATACTGCTAAACTTTGAGTAAAATGTTCTTAGTTCAAGTAGTAAAGTCATTTCATTAATGAAAAAATATTTGAGCTACAAGGGTGCAACAAGAAAATTCAAATGGCAGTAGAATTGAGAATTGAGAATTTATATCCTAACAAATTAGGATATAAACACTTACAATGGTTGATACTTAGGCTTATATACAACATTTTGGACCAGTGGAAATGGTCCAGAAGGGTTATATGGAAACTATTATTACCATTTTTCTTAACAACTAATTCCATTACTTAGCCTAATAGGTTAGATTTACCACAGTACATAATTATCTATTTAAATGTTTATTTTCCTTTTATATCATCTCACTGTGTACTTAAGAATGTATAAATAATTGTAGTTTTATACATATAAAAAAATAGAAAAGGTTATATGTGTGAAAAAAGTACATGATATTTGTGAATTCCTTATCCAAATAAAAATAAAATTAAAAAAAAGAATTGAGACATTATAATTATAAAGAATATGAGAAGTTAGTTTAAAAATCAATCTTTGCTGGAAGAAAGGACATAAATTCTGAAGTTTCTACAATTGGGAAGTATACTAATAAGTGAATTAAAAATATGGACATAGATGATCTTTAGAAAAGAAACAAAGAGCAAATATTGGTTGTTCTCATTTTATTGAATTATCAAACAATACTGAAGGAGTTGCTAAATTATATAGAGTCTATCACTATCTCACGAAGTCTACTTGACACCTAAATCTCTTCATGGGGAATCTGTTATTGTTATGTAGGCAGTCATATTGTGCATTGGAATGGTTCAAACTCACCAGAAGTTCAAGTGTTCTAATGACAGTCTCTTCTCCCAGACTAATATCCTCAGTTTAGAGATCCTAATTGCACTCAATTAACAATATTGGACTAGCCACTTTGATCGCTTGCCTGTACCTGAGTTCTGAAACAAGCACTGTCTTGGAAAGGCATTACCAGACAGACTGAAAATATGCAAGGATATGCCTCCATGAAGAAGTGCAACATTTTAACTGATTTCTAGGAATTTCTGGCTTATGAACACAATCGGGATGGCAGTAAAAATGTTGAGGCCATGAATTAGGAACACATAGAATTACATGTGCAATCAATGGAAGGAGTGGACCACCTTACAAACTCTGCACTCGTTCTGTTGGCATCAGCTGTTTCACTGGTGGAAGAGAATGCTGCTCCTACAATGTTCTCATTAGCTATCTCAGAACTCGTAAGACCAAAGTGGAAGAAAGTCACCCTGATCTTGATGATATGCTGAAGAAAGTATGCTATTACTATTCAGTGATGTGAAAAAATTGTGAACTTGTATTAGGTGATGCTGGTTCAGAGTGGAATATCTTTAGGGACACTAGAACTCCCAGTTCTGCATATGGAGGCATTGGTTCATTAACATCTAAATAGACAGAAATAAGCTTAGTTTGATGCAGTTTCGTAGAGAGGACACAAATACACTGAAACACAAATTAAAATTTTATATCCAATGCAGACTTTAATCAACTGGCCAGTTGCTTTAGTCCCACCTTCACCTTTAGTCTATGCAAACCATTGAAGCAAAATAAAATAATTTTTCTTGAGCAACAGAGTGATACTATGCCTTAGATATTCTGAGTTGTGGATGTCATGTGGCCAGAATGATGGGAATGAATTTATTCCTGTCTGCTGACGTTGGGAGATTAATGTAAATTAACTTGAGCAGGCTTGGTTTGCGTTAGAAACATGAAAAAATCTGCAGATGCTGGAAATCCAAAGCAACGCATACAAAATACTGGAGGAACTCAGCAGGTCAGGCAGCATCCATGGAAAAGAGTAAACAGTCGATGTTTGGGGCCGAGACTATGCTTCGGGGAATGAAGAAGGGTCTCAGCCTGAAATGTTGACTGTTTACTCTTTTCCATGGATGCTGTCTGACCTGCTGAGTTCCTCCAGCATTTTGTGTGTGTTGGTTTGCATTAGGCATCAGAAGCCTTTAAGCTTAATTGGCAATAAATTCTCAAAGATTATTCATTCTTCACTAAACTCTGCATTAAACATCTAAGACAAAGATTGGAGTTTGAAATGAGAAGAGACCCATTCCCATTCAAAGTACATTTATTATCAAAGTATGTATGTAGTATACAACTCTGAGATTCACTTTCTCATAGATAGCCACAAAACAAAGAAAACCATGAAACCTGTTCAAAGAGAAACATCAAACCGCCAATATTTTAAAAAAGAACAAATCGCACAAATGGCAAAAAAAATGAGTGAAAAAAAAATAAGACACCAAACCACAAAGCTATCGAAAATGTGCAGGCTTATTCAGTCCAGCTCAGTTCATCCTAGCCTAGTGCTATCTTCGCTATCTGCAGGTTGCAGAACTAGTCTACCGGGATCAAAATCACACAAAAATAGCAACAAAATAAGGAGTGACCAGAGACACATCATAATGTGAACTACAGAGTCCAATCCACAAACTGCTTCGATTAAACCTTGCCCAGGGCTCCGGAACCTTCCTCTGGCATCATCAAGTGAGGGGGGAGAGAGCCCATCCATATGCAGACACCTTCCTTCGAGAGCAGCAGGAGAGAGGGAGGCAAGGAGAGAGTGGTCACACGCAGACACTTCAGCAACAGCGAGTGAGGAAGGGGGGACCGGTTAGCTGCAGGTAGTTGGTGCTGAACAGCTGCCCACCCTCCGCTCTCATCCTCATTGGTTTCAGTCTTCTTTGATGATCTAATCTGTAATAACTGGAGTCAATCATGGGATTGTGCTCTGTCCCCAGGCTTCTTGGCTTCCTGGCCCCACACTTCACTTGATATCTCTGTGAACTCACTCAGACAGCAAAGCGCCAGATCGCTCATTCGGCCCGAAAACACACCACAAAAGTGTAGATCACAGGCTTTAAACAATAGCAGAGCCACATGTAAAATAGTAAGAGAAAGTAAAAGAAGTGAAAGGAGTAACTTTGTGAACTGTCTGGAGGGTCCCCCTTGGTCATGTTGTTCGCTGGTACCATTTTCTTCAATATCCTTTTGCAAAACTGAAATTTGGTTCTTGCTTTGTCAGTTCAGAATTCCATCAGAATTAGCCAAAAGCATTACTTGCTGTTAAACCTTTGGATTTCTGACTCCTCCAGTCATTAGACCACGAGTTGTTGGAATTGCCTTGGGTTTATGACACTTAATAAAAGAAACAATTGCTGTGTGTTTTATGTGTACTTGACAACATAGATGAAGTAGTTTGTTAGGAATTCCGACTTTGCTTCATTGCTTCAGGCAATTCAGTGATACTTCTGTTAATATGTTGTTTTGATATAAACCTTGCATGGTACCGGAGAATGATTAACAAATCTCACTGAGAAAATAGTCGAGGGGTGTGTCTGTGATAAAAAGATTGACTTTTGAAGTTCAACATTCTTTTACTAAACTTGTCTACCAAGTAATACAGTCTCAGCACATGAGGTATGAAAAGAATGGGTGATTAAGTTAAACAACCAAGCATCTAATAGTCCTTTTTTTTCTGTGTAAGAGAAGGTGCAGTCCTATTCATCTGCTTGTCTCTATCTGTTTAGCATCATGACAAAATTAAATATCAGGATGAATTTGCCTCTCACAATTAATTAAATTGCAAGGGAGAATTAAAAGAATTTGAAATTTTTTAACTGGTTAATTTTCTTCTTGCCCTAGATTCCTTTGGATTTAGACACAGGCACATTGGTGATTACCTTGTACCGTATGGCACATTAGGTGTGCGTGCCCGTTATTAACCCATACGTGTTGTGCAAGGGTGGAACCAGTGACAGTACAGGACAATATTCTCAAACTATTGCCAAAGTATTTTCAATCTTTTAAACAGGATGGCATTTTAGAGATATATTAAAGCATTCAGCAGTAACAAAATTCCCAATAAACCACATGTCTGTCTCTCTGTACTCTTACACAGTCTCTCTGTGCTAAAGCCTTAGGCATCTGTACAAAAGTTATGCAAAGTGAAGATGCTTTCAAAGATAATGAAATGAAAAGTCTCTAAATATCAAGAAAAATTAATGAGCAATAAACAGTAGAAAAACTAAATCAAATCACTTCGATGTGACCACCCTTTGTCTTTAGCACCGCATCAATTCTCTCCGGTACTCTGACATGTAGTTTTATAAGAAAATCAGCTGGTAAGTTGATCCAAGCATCTTGGATAACTTGTCACAGTTTTGCAGACTTTGGCTGTCTCGCTTGCTTCCTTCTCCGGGTAATCCCAGACAGCTTTGATATTGATATCGGGGCTCTATAAAAAATCCAGAGTGCCTAAGACTTTTGCACATGATTTACGTAGAAGGTAAAACAGTAGAGCTCAGGCACAGGCCCTTCAACCCACAATATATGCTCTGGACAGACTTTGAATGCAGATATTGTGCATTACCTTAACCCAGAAACCTTGTTTTGATGTACTGAAGAAGAGTCTAGGCCCTTTGAGCTGGAAGAGTATGCCTACAGCAAAAACATTGATTCCTGCAATGTCTGTGCTAAAGGATGCCAAATTGAACTCAATTTCATCTGCCTGCACATGTTCCATATCCTTCTATTACCTTCATATTCATGTGTCTTAAATGCCACTATTGTGTCTGCTTCCATCACTACCTCTTGGCAGCCTGACAGAGGCACATCTTACATACTGTGTAAAATTAAATTTATCTTGTGCTTGTCCTCGAGACATTCCTGTCTCACCTAAAGTGCATGTCCTCTAGAACTTGACATTTGTACCCTGGGAAAAAGATACTGGCTGTCTGCCTTATCAATGTCTCTTGTAATTTTGTAAACTTCTATCAGAAATAACTCAGCTTAATATCATTCTCACACAATGTATGAAAGAACCAGTTAAAGCTAGTTAAAGAAATCCCAATTCTGTGGGAGTAAGTATGAAATATATCACTGCAGAATCTCCAGAGTGAGTCTATCCAGCCAATTCCTTGTAGTACGTGGTGAAGTTAGCTGACTTCCACAGTTACAAGTTGCTGCTTTATAGCTGTAGATGTCTGTGTCAGCTAAGTTTGGCTTCAGTCTGTTCTTATGGAGGGGAATTATGAAAAAGTTATTGTCCAGGGCAGCAGTTTTGCTTTGCTACTTCATAATTGACAGGGACATACTTGAGGCACTTTGCAGACATGGAGGTTTATTGTCAGTTCTCTGTTTAAAGAAATCCAGTCTATCAGGACTCTTTGGAAGTGTCTGTTAGAGATAGGTCTGTAACATTATTTTCCTACTTCTGTTAAATGCTTTACCTTGTCATCTGTGGATGATCTCATTAGGAGTATAAAATCTGGAATGAATAAGTAAAATTATGGAAGAGTATTATGCTATATGCAAGATTAGACAACATCTCATAAAGTCAAAGTTACACAGCATTGAAACAGGCTCATTGGCCTACCTTGCAAATGTTGACGATCAGCTGCTCATCCACATTAATCCCATTTTTCGGCAGTTGCTAAGTGTGAGACTTCTCACTTCCAGCACACATCTATGCAGAGCATTCAAGATGCTAAAAATCTTTTGGATAGAACAAAATCTCTGTATCTCTTGCTCTTACATTCAGCCTCTGCCTTCTGATTGTAGATATGTCTGCTAACGGGAACATATTTAACTATCTACCCTATCTAATTTGTCAGAATGTTGTATATTGTAGTCAGATCTCATATCAGCTTTTACAATCCAAAAAAAAACAATCCCAGCCTATTCAGTTTCTTCTCATAACGCAAGCACTCCTTTGAGATGATGTCCTGGTAAATCACAGCACCTTCTTCAGTGCACTCACAGCCTTCCTAGGATCCATTGACCAGAAACACACTGTAATCCAACTGTAACCTACTGTATATAGTTTTTATATACAATGCTGCTGAACCCTGTAGAATTTCTCTATTCCTGCATAAATATGACCTAAAATGTTATCAGATCTTCATGTAAATCATAAAACTAGATAAAGATAACACAAATAAATAACACCAAAAAAATTATACTTGTTCATTTATTTATTAAGAAAAATGATCCAATATTTGTATTTGTTGGAAAATGTATGTGAACCTCTTGGGTAATGCCTTCTACAAAAGCTGTTTGGAGTCAGGTGTTCCAATCAATAGGATGAGATTGGAGGTGTGGATTGCAGAGGTGCCCTGCCCTATAAAAAAGATGCACAAAGTCAGGTTACTGACAGAATCTGCTCTTCTCAAGAAAGATCTGTTTATGTGCACCACGCCTTGATCCAAACAACTTCCAGAGGATATTAGAAGACGAATTGTAAAGATGCATGAAGCTGGAAAAGGCTACAAAAGCATCTCTAAAGACCTGCGTGTTCCTCAGTCCACAATAAGAGAAATTGTCTCCAAATGGAGAAAACTCAGTACTGTTACTACTCTCCCTAGGAGTGGGCATCCTGCAAAGATCGCACCAAGACTAACAGCAAAAGACCTGCAGAAATCTCTAGAACTTGCTAGAGTGTCTGTTCATGTGTCTACTACAAGAAAAACACTGAACAAGAATGGTGTTCATGGGAGGAAACCACTGCTCTCCAAAAACAAAACATTGCTGAACGTCTCAAGTTTGCAAAAGACCACCTGGATGTTCTACAACACTTCTGGGACAATGTTCTGTGGGCAGATGGGACAAAAGTTGAACTCTTCGGCAAAAATGCACATTGCTATGTTTGGAGGAAAAAGGACACTGCACACCAACACCAAAACCTCATCCCAGTTGTGAAGCATGGTGGAAGGAGCATCATGGTTCGGGGCTGCTTTGCCACCTCAAAGCCTGGACGGTTTGCAATCATTGAGGGAACAATGAATTCAAAATTATATCAGAACATTTTACAGGAGAATGTCAGGGTAGTAGTCTGTCACCTGAAGCTTAATAGAAGTTGGATAATGCAACAAGACAATGATCCAAAAGGCAAGAGTAACTCAACAACAGAATGGTTTAAGAAGAAGAAAATTCATGTTTTGGAATGGTCGAGTCAAAGTCCTGACCTTAATCCTAGAGAAAGGCTGTGGAAGGACCTGAATTAAGAAGTTCATGCAAGGAAGCCCACCAGCATCCTAGAGTTGAGGTAGCTTTGTAAGAAGGAATGGCCGAAAATTCCTCCGAGCTGATGTTACCAGAAATGTTTGGTTGAAGTTATTGCTGTACAAGGGGGAGGGGCACACCAGTTACTGAGAGCAAAGGTTCACATACTTTTTCCAAGAAATACATGTAATATTGGATCGTTTTTCTCAATAAATAAATGAACAAGTATAATGTTTTTGTATTATTTAGTTACAGTAAGTGGGTTCTCTTTATCTAGTTTTAGGACATATATGAAGATCTGATCCCATTTTAGGTCATAGTTATGCAGAAATAGAGAAAATTCGGGCCAGCTGGTGGTGCAATGACATTGGTGCTGGACCCGGGAGTGGACGTTTCCCGGTTCGAAACCAGTCGGGTCCACTCCCGAGAACACTTTCCATCCGTGCCGGGTTGAGTGTCGAGCTCTCAACTCGACCTTGTAAAACAAAGGGAGAAATACTGCGAAAATATCTGTGTGAGGAGTGGTGCGCCACACAGTCTCTCTCTCTCGCTCTCTCTCTCTCTCTCTCTCTCTCACTCTGCGCCTTGTAAAAAAGCCATGAAAAAGACATCATCACGGACGCACACGCAGACGCACATGCACAGGCTCGAACGCACGCAGGCACACGCCCAAAAAAAAAGAAATAGAGAAAATTCTATGGGGTTCACAAACTTTGAAACACCACTGTAGTTGCACCATACCTCCCTTCTCCTTTTTCCAAGCTCTGGCTAATGAAGGAAAGTATCCACTTTGCCCTCGGCCATGTCTTCAACCTGTGCTGTTGCCTTTGGAAATCTTTGTTTCTGTACACCAGGTTCCCTGTGTGGGTTCAGTACTTCCTATGGTATGTAAAGTCCTTTTCTTTCTCTCAAGTCGTCTGATCCACTGAGTACTTGCAACATTTTCTGCTATCATTGCACATTTTCAGAAGCTCCATTAATTTAACATTTTTGATAGAATGACCCAGTATTGCCTTGGAACTGATCCTTGGGCTCACTTTGCTGTGACCAATAACTAGGTCAACCTGAAGTGGATTACCCAGTAATGTTGCATTATGAGAATCTTGCTGTCTGCGTCATTGCACTACGTTTCCATGAGGCACTTTTCAATAATGACAGTATTTGAGTGTTTGCAGGAGAATTTTGTGTTCAAGAGACATATTGTTTTACCCATTTTGTAAAACTATTAGTGTAATTTGTAATTCACCAGGAAATCTTGGAAATTTAACTGCCGTGTATAGTAATGTGAATCCCAGGTCACCCGTATTGTAATACCATTGTAGCTCTTTCATGCTCTCAGATTCTATTAACTTCTCTATTCAGGCACCATTCTGAGGTTTCCGCAGATCCTCTACTGATACTTAATTCAGTGTTTGGGAGAGCACTTTACCATTTTCTCTACACAAAAAAATCATGCAAATTCTATTGCAGCATTTTTCAACCCCATACTCTTAATTTTCAAACTGCTGCAATGGATGAGGCTTCTTGGTAGTAGTAGAGATGCCTCTGAGACTATCTCCATAAAATATGGCTACCAATAAGGAAGGGAAAAGGATAGTGGGGTGGGAAAAAAAACACAAGATGCGAGGCTGAATCTGTACAGGGCATTATCTCATCTCCATTTAGATTTCCCTATGTAATTATAATCACGATAGAGTGTCAAGGGTAAATACTGAGGTTTTGTGGGTGCTGGAAGTCTTGAGCAACACGCACCCAAAATGCTGGAGTAATGCAGCAAGTTGTGTGGCGCGTGGCCAAGTGGTTAGTGCGTTGAAGGTCGTGGGTTCGAGTCTTGGCTGGGGCAGTGTGTTGTGTCTTTGAGCAAGGCAGTTAACCACACACTGCTCCAGTCCACCCAGCTGAAAATGCTGGGGGTTAACCTTGCGATAGACTGGCGTCCTATCCGAGGGTGAGTCTCGTACTCTCAGTCGCTTCATGCCACAGAAACCGGTATAAGCACTGGACTGATGGGCCACAAAGGCTCGGGACAGACTTTGACTTTGAATTCAGCAAGTCAGGTAACATCTATGGAGAGGGATAAACAGTCAGTATTTCGGGTCAAGACCTTCAGCCCAAAACGTTGACTGTTGCTCTCCATAGATGCTGCTTGCTGAGTAGCTTCAGCATTTTGTGAATGTCAAAGGTGTAAGAAAGCTGGACCTGGCTTATTGGTAGAGACTACAGAACTGATGCATTAAATAAAGCAGTGGTCCCCAACCACCGGACCGCAAGGCATCTGCTACCGGGCCCGTGAGGAAACAATATGAGTCAGCTGCACCTTTCCTCATTCCCTGTCACACACTGTTGAACTTTAACATAGGGTTGCCAACTGTCCCGTATTTGGCGGGACATCCTGTATATTGGGCTAAATTGGTTTGTCCTATACGGGACCGGCCTTGTCCCATATTTCCCGCGCTAAGGTAGAGCGTTCCTATGAAACCTTTCGTGCCAAAATGGCGTAAAGCGAAGAAGCAATTACCATTAATTTATATGGGAAAAAATTTTTGAGCGTTCTCAGACCCAAAAAATAACCTGCCAAATCATACCAAATAACACATAAAAACTAAAATAGCACTAACATATAGTAAGTGTATTAATGATGTAAATACACAGCCTATATAAAGTAGAAATGATGTATGTACAATGTAATCGGGAAGATTAAGTCAAAACTGATTTGTAGAAAAAAATCGGCACGTACGTGCATGCGCATGTCACATATGCTCACGTCACGCGTGCGCACACAGGTGCCCATGCAAGGCTTCATAGTCATGGTAGTCTTTCTCAGGGTAAACATTGAACCGTATTTGACTGCTACTTTTGTCCCTTATTTGGGAGTGAGAAAGTTGGCAACCCTAACTGTAAAAGACATGTTGAGGTGAGTTTAACCCTGCTTGAACACCCGGTCAGCCGGTCCACAAGAATATTGTCAATATTAAACCGGTCGGTAGTACAAAAAAGGTAGGGGACCCCTGAAATAGGGAGATGCTGAAAATTTGGAAAAATAGCTTACCAAGGTTATTTTTACACTCTCAGTATCACTGAGACTGCCTCAAGAGAGAGGAAATGACAGGGACATAACGCATTAACCTAATTTACGTTCGTTGTGGTCTGCTCAGTTGTGATCTGAGCTAGAATATCTTTAATGTAGCTTGTTTCTTTATGACTGAATGCTAGGGCCATTGTTATTTTTTGCATAAAATTTGAGAACGGAAGAAATAAATGTCAAGAAGATATGGGCAAGCACTTTGTATGGAAGACACCAGACAATGAAATTCAATGCCACTGCATTTCTCCAGGATGAATAAGAAGCATTAATAAAATTAATTAGTACAAATTTATCAATAATGTGAGTGAGGAAAAAGTCTAGAAGTGCAGGTGTAGGTTTTCACAAATAAAATGACCTGAGGCATTTTATGTTTAAGAAAAACCATAACAACTCATTTGCTGTTACCCAAAATACTGAACACGGAGCACAGTAAAAGTACTTCACGTAATTACATCATGATGTCAGACCAGCCTCTTAAAATGAATCCCAACTCAATGTCGGTGGTTGTGAATTAAGTGTGCCTCGGTCGGTCGTGGTTGACCACGAGCACTGCGTCTCTGGTAGTCACTGGTTTGTTGAGCAGCGTCGACTGTGGCTATTGAGGCCGATCCTGGAAAGGCAGGCTCTGCCACAGCTGCTGCATGTGTAGCGTGTCGTGGAATTGCTGTCCGCTGTCCGCTGTACTCTCCGCTCCTCAAACTGACTCAGAATCACTCTCTCGCCTTGCTCTAGGTGTTGCTGAAGAGTGCTTCGACATTTGTTGCGGTCATCTGCTGTATCCTCCCAGCACTCTGTGTTGATTTTTAAGGCTTTCATGTCACACTTGCAGAAGTCCTTGAGGCGAAGCTGGGGTCTACCAATGTTCCTCTTGCCTGTTGCTAGTTTTCCGTAGAGGATGTCCTTTGGCAGCCTACCATCTTTCATACGACGGTCGTGGCACAGCGCAGTCTGCGTTGTCTTAAAAGCGTGAACATTGTGGGAAGTCCAGCGCGGGAGAGGACCTCAGAGTTTGGGACTTTGTCTCTCCAGGTGATACCGAGGATGCGGCGAAGGCGACGCAGGTGAAAACTATTGAGTTTCCTCTCCTGCTTGGAGTAGATGGTCCAAGTCTCGCTACCATACAGGAGGGTGCTGATAATGCATGCATTGTACACAGCAGTCTTGGTCTTTGTAGTGAGTTTCGGATTCTCCCAGACCCGCGAGGAGAGTCGAGCAAGGATCGATGCTGCTTTGCCGATGTACCTATTGATTTCAGCATCGAAAGAGAGAGTGTCGCTAATGGTCGACCCCAAGTATGTGAACTCGTGGACCACTTCTAGATCGTAATTGTCGATGTTAATGACTGGTGTCTGCACTATGTTCTGGGCAAGGACATTTGTTTTCTTTAGGCTGATAGTAAGCCCGAAGTCCTTGCATGCCTTAGAGAAGCAGTCCATGAGAGTTTGTAGTTGCTGTTTGGTGTGTGAGGTTATAGCAGCGTCATCGGCAAAGAGCATGTCATGTATTAAGATCTTTTGCACCTTTGTTCTTGCTGTCAGGCACACAGGGTTGAACAACCGACCATCAGACCTGGTGTGCATGTAGATGCCTTCTGTTGACATCCCAAACGCGTGCTTCAATAGCAGAGAGAAGAAGATGCCGAATAATATTGGGGCCAACACGCATTCTTGTTTGACTCCACGACGAATAGTGAAGGGTTCTGATGAGCTGCCATCGTACTGAACAGTAGCCCTCATGTCATCATAGAATGACTTGATGATACTTTGGAGTTTCAGGGGACAGCCGTTCTTGAGGAGAATCTGAAAGAGCCCGTTCCTGCTGACAAGGTCAAATGCCTAGGTCAAGTTGATGAAAGCGACATAGAGGGGTTTCTGTTGTTCCCTGCACTTCTCCTGGAGATGAGGGAGTGAGAAAATCATGTCGACAGTTGACCTCCTTGTGTGCAAACCACATGGGGACTCAGGGTAGACCCATTCTGCCAGAGTACGTTTCCACCAATTATGTTACCCTACACAGACCACTCCTGAATTCACTAAAACTGACATTATGAGCCTGTCCAGAGCTCAGGTGAGCTGCCGGGCTCAGGTTCTGTGCTCCATGGGCAGAGGAACAGTAGATACCTCTGACTGGTCCAGAAGTGTATTGGCATGCTCATGGTCATGTTGTGATGACAGGGACATGGTAACGGAATCCGTCAAATCTTGATGGGCCGGTTTAAGGCGATCTACTGAAACACATTCAGGTTTACCCCTCTTACCTATGATAAAACTTTTCTCTCTCTGTTCCAAAATGCAGAACGGGCCATCGTAAGAGGGCCTAAGTCGATGTCGGTGTGCATCATGGCGGATGACAACAATTGAGTTGGAGTGTATGTCAACAGGAACCCAAGGGCACTGTACGCCATGATGGGAGGTAGGAAAAGGTGCAAAGGAATTGAATTCACTGAGGGGGGCGGAACGCTGTTGAGAGGCCGGCCAGACGGCCATGGCATCAGGAATAAAAATCATCTGGCATCCATAACGGCTGCCTGTATACCAACTCAGCCACTGACGACTGCAGGTCCTCCTTTTGTGCCATTCTGAGTCCCAGCAGCACCCATGGGAGACGATCGTGCCAACACTCAATTGGCAGGGAGGCCTTCAGAGCAGCCTTTAAAGAGCAGTGAAAGTGCTTGCATAGGCCGTTGGACTGCAGGTGATACACCATGGTGTGATGTAGCCTAATGCCAAGGTTCTGGGCCATTGCAGCCCAGAGGTCTGAAATGAATTGGGGAC
Organism: Mobula birostris; assembly: GCF_030028105.1. Classification (NCBI taxonomy): domain Eukaryota; kingdom Metazoa; phylum Chordata; class Chondrichthyes; order Myliobatiformes; family Myliobatidae; genus Mobula; species Mobula birostris. Next base: position 82,633,335 of record NC_092373.1, read on the forward strand.
CGCGGTCAGAGGAAATGTCAGATGAGGTGCGACACAGAGCAGCCAAAGTGCTGATGACTGCCCGAGCCACATTGGCAGCCATTGTTGATACCATAGGGACACCTGGTGGTACGTTCCACCATGGTAAGGAGGTGCAGGAAACTGTGGGTGGGGGAAAGAGGACCAACAAGGTCCATATTGACATGGTCATACCATCACTCAAAGACCTCAAAAGGTGTCAATGGCGCCTGAACATGATTGTTAGTTTTTGCCCGCTGCCACTCCATAAAGGTTGCACTCCAATCTTAAGGCCATACCACACAACTTTAGTGCAACCAGTTTCTGTGAGGCCTTCCAGCCTGGATGTGAGAGGCCATGTATTGAGCTAAACACAGTCTGTCTCCAGTTTGCAGTTACTATGGGGTGAGGGCGAACGGTTGAGACATCACACAGGAGAGAAACCCCAGCTTCCCCGAACTTAATGTCAGTCAAGTGCATGCCTGTGTGTGCTGTTTGGTAAGCCTTGACCTCTGGATCAGTAACTTGGTCAGCTGCCATGCTAGCATGGCCAGTCCCTATTTGTATGGCCTCAATGGCTAACAGTGAGAGGCATTCAGCCACAGCATTATCTTTCCCCTTGTATGCTGTATGCCAAGTGTGAATTCTGATCTGTGGACCAGGTGCTGTTGCTGCCTTGCAGAGCAAGGGTCTGCTATTTTGACCATTGCATGTACAGGGGGTTTGTGGTCAACAAACGCTGTGAAATGGTGATAATAGCAGAAAATGAGAATAGTGGACAGCCAGATAGAGACTGAGAAGCTCATAGTCAAACATGCTGTACTTCCTTTGGGGGAGAGAGCTGCCGGCTGAAGAACACAAGTGGCTGCCACATGCTTCTGATGAGCTACTCATGTACAGCACCCACAACATCGTATGAAGCGTCAGTGGTAATGGCTATATGTGTGTTGGGGAGTGGGTGCCGCACTGAAAGGAGTTTGTTTGGTATCATCAAATGCCCTGGTCAAACCCACTGGCCAGTCAAGCACATGATTTGGGGTGTTGCCTTTAAGCACACCATACGGGGGAGCATGAGTTCAGCAGCTTGCAGAATGAAGAGGTGATAGAAATTAACTATACCTAAAAACTCCTGTGGTTTTTTAGTAGTGTGGGCATGTGGGGGAATCCTTAAAAGTGGCTGCTTTTGATAGGAGGGGTATCACACCTTTGTGGAGATGCGATGTTGAGAAAGTCAATAGTTGACAACCCAAACTGGCATTTAGCAGGGTTAATAATCAACCCGTATTGGTTTAAGCACTCGAAAATTGTGCAGAGATGAGACATGTGTTTGGATTTGGATGCACTGGAGACAAATATGTCATCCAGGTAAACAAAAAGAGAAACTAAGTCTTAATACAGAGTCCATCAGCCGTTGGAAAGTCTGTGCTGCAATTTTCAGCCCAAACAACGTGCAGAAACTCAAAGAGGCAAAACAGGGTTATCACAGCCATTTTGGGAATGTCGTCTGAGCACACTGGCACCTGATTGTTTCCCCTATCTAGTTTGACTTTGGAAAAAAAATTAACTTTACAGCTAAATGTGCCAAAAAGTCTTGGATGTGTGGGATCAGGTAACGATTGAGGGTGATGACCTCATTAAGGCGTTGGTAATTGCTGCGTGGGCGGCACCACAGTCGGACTTGGGGACCATATGGAGGGGAGAAGCCCAGGGGCTATTCAAATGGTGTACAATATCAAGTCTTTCCATGTAGGCAAACTCGACCTTCGTGGTTGCCATCTTCACTGGGTCCAGTTTATGCATGTGGGCAGTGATGGAAATGTGATGCTCGACCCCATGTTTTGTATCTCTAGTGGAGAGTGTGGGCTTAGTGAGGTTTGGGAATTCGCCCACCAGTCAAGTAAGCTTGCATGCGGTGGTGTGTGTGCTTGATAGAATCGTTGTGGAGAACAGGGTAATGACCCAAAGCCCTTGACATCTACAAACTGGCAGTTCTTAAGGTTGATTAATTGTCCTCGGGCACACAGGAAATCTGCTGTTAGCAGGGGTCTAGTCACTTTAGCCAGGATGAGGTCCCATGTGTAACATCGCCCACTGAAGCAGAGTGTCACCCTCGTGTTCTGTAAGTCTGGATCCTGCTGTCGTTAGCAACCTTCATCAAGGTCTTGTCACTCTGCCTTCTCATCAATAGGCAATGCTGGCGGCACACTCAATTGAGCACCCATGTCACACAGGAAGCATTGCCCTGAAAACATGTCCATAATGAGCAGTAGATGAGCCTGGCAGCTGGAATCCATGGTGTTCACAGACTTATGATGTGCCAATACTCTGGCACTGTTGAAGCTGCAAAGCACTCGACATTTCCTAGTGTTTGTACCAAAGAAACCGTGGTAAAAACACAGACTCAGCTTTGTCTGTTTTGTAGTCACAAGTGTCCTTATGTTGGGGGCCTTGCTGACCGGGTTTATTGAGGAAAGGAGAAGGAATGATACACCTTTACCTGGCTGAACATAGACTGTCAGCCATTTTAGTAAGCTCCCTGTGGTCCTTCATAGGTTCGTTAGAGAAGGCTATGTGAACTTACTCAGGCATTTGCTACATGAAGAGTTCTTTAAAAATAAAACAAGGATGGTGATTTCCCAGGAGAAACAGCATGTGGTCCATTAGCTTTGACGGCTTAGCATCTCTAAGGACAACAATTGTTTGGTGCACTCAGACTCTCATAGTTCAAAAGTTTGTAAAAATTGAATTTTCAGCAATCGGTATTTATCATGTTCAAGTGGGTGTTCTAGTAGACTCACCCCACTCAATGCTGTGCAACTGCTGACTGTACCACATAGTAAAATTTAGTGTGATCTGTGATGATTTCTCACAGTGTGGATTAGGCCTCAGCTTGTACAAACCAATCAATTGCATTTTGCTCCCAAAACTCTGGCGGTTTCAAAGCAACTATGTTAGTCAACATGGTCAATAACTTTAAAATCATCCTAGAACACAGGCATCTCCAATGTAGATTTTCGTGAATAAAACGGTATGAGGTATTTTATGTTTAAGAAAAACCATAACAACTCATTTATTGTAATCCAAAACACTAAACACAAATGCATTAAAAGTACTTCACATAATTATGTCATCATGTCAGACCCCAACTCAGTGTTAGTATTTATGAATTATGTATGTTTCCATCAATTACATGACCCTACATGAGCAAGCCACTTAATCACACATTGCTCTGTGACGACACTGGTGCCCAGCTGTATGGGTCCTAATGCCCTTCCCTTGGACAACATCGGTGTCGTGGAGAGAGGAGACTTGCAGCATGGCAACTGCTGGTCTTCCATACAACCTTGCCCAGGCCTGCGCCCTGAAGAGTGAGTACTTTCCAGACACAGATCCATGGTCTCGCAAGACTAATGGATGCTGTTATACATTTACATGGTTTATGCTTGCATCTGGAGATGTGAAAGTCAGGTGAGTAAAAGCAGTTAGCTAATTGAGTTTTATAGAGACGTAGAATGCAAAAGCCTGTCTATTATGCTGAACCTGCTTAACTTTGACGACCTTAGTGAGAAACCTAAATTAAAATCCAGGCAGAAGAAAGGACATAAAGGCGTTGGAGAATTCATAGAAATTTACCAGAGAAGTTTCAGTGTGAGAGAATAATTACACAAATAGACTGGAAATATGGAAGCTATTTTCTTGAATAGCAAAGAAGACTTGAAAGAGGTTTAATGAAATTGTTTAAAATCAGGAAGGATTTAAAGAAAATAAGTGTGTCTCCTGGTGGCTAATGGGCTGATAACTGGGAACACACTTACTTTTGTGATTAGTAAAAAAACCGGCAGCAAGTTGAAAAAATCTTCTTTTAAAATTCAATGAGTGGTTCACTTTGAAAGGCATTTGGACGACATTGTCTGTTACGTGATTGAAACCAATTTAATACTAGCTCGTAAAAGGAAAGTTAGGTAAACTTTTGATAAAATTAGGAAATTTTCAAGCTTGCGAAATACCATGGCCCTTACTGGAACTTAATCAGTATTCTAGTCTATAGTAAAAATTTTGGTTGAAAGTCAAAGTCATAGTCTGTCCTCTGGTTTGGGACTTGAAGATGGAAGTTCCAGAGTTTAATCTTATTTGGAAAACAAGTTCACTTTGAATCATTTCAGAATGGGCGAGGAAATATGTGAATACTTGTTACACAAGTGGAAAATGACAAAGAAACCCGGGCAGCTATAACAAAAAGGCTATGGTTCATATCGCATATTCTAAACATAAATGTTCAGTAGCATTGGCTTAGCATCTGTCCAGCTGGCCTCATCTAAAGCCATTGAATGGATCAACAACCTCAGCTTACAGTGCTGAACTGCTGCTCAAGTAGCCATAAACAAAGAGATGAATCAAACTTGCACTACGAAGTGGACCATGTGTACAACCCACTTCATCAGTATCACCAAATACACAACAGTTTACTGCTCTAAATCAACTTCAGTGTTACCTTCTTCCTGTCCTTACTTTCAGATACTTTTCCATGATGAAGCCAAATGATTTCAGATACTCATTTCTGTCCAGATGAGAATTGAAAATCAGAAAAGTTAAAAGAATATTGATCAGACCAAGTACAATTTTGGTTTCTATATTGTAACAGTTTTCCATTAGGAGTAAAGATGGAAAGAAGTTTTACAAATATTGAGCGTGCACTGAGAGGTTGTTCAGAGGCTAAGAAGCTTGCTTTCTTCAGAACCCAGAGAACTAAAAATGACAGAGGAAGTCTTGAAGTTAATCAAAGGGTTTAATAGGATGTACCTGGATAAATTATTTCTAGTTATGAAGTGTCAAAAATTAAAAGATATAACTTCAGGAAAATCTCTTCTAAATCTAAAGGAATTCCATTGAAATATTTGTTAGAATAGTTAAAAGTACATTTGTTATCAAAGAATGTATACATTATGCAACCTTGAGATTCGTCTCCTTAGAGGCAGCCACAAAACCAAGAAATCCAAAAGAACCCATTTAAAAAAAGACCATCAAACAACCAGAGAGAGAGAAAAACAAACAAACAGTGTAATCAATAAAAGTAAGCAAATAGCATTCAGACCTGAAGTTTTACGAAAAACACGGAGCCATACATCACTGCAGACAGAGCAGGCCACAGCCAGGGCAGAGTAAACGTCGCAGAGCAATGAGTAGAACTGGCCCATCCCTCGCCTCTGGTCCCGACACCCTGACCATTTCAATCTGGTCCAGCACTTAAACCATCCAAACACTGGGTCATTCCCTGCTGTCAGACCGCTCTGCGGCCTGGACCCCACTGCCATGATTTGGCCCGTTAAATTGATGAAACATTGGGTCTTTCTTCACTCTTGGGGATGCCTTGACCCTGCCTCTGCATCCACGCGCCTTAATTCTGCCTTGCACCCATTTTCCTTGAGTTTCCTCCTCTGCTCGCCTGGACTTTGACTCACCTCTCCATTGTTAGCGGTGATTGTTATTAATGAAGTATTTAGTCGTTTTCTTTGTTTCGTTTGCCATTATAGTCATGGGTATCACTAGCACCATCTTAAACTGGAATATAACATGTTATTGTCAGCTGGAATAGAAGCTTGAATTTGCATGGAAAAAGTAGAAGAATTTGTAAATAAAGATATAAAGATTTGCTGGTGGGAAGTTTTTGAAAAGAGGCATTGACTAATTGGACTGTATGATTTATTTGTTGTCAGTTGATATGCAAGAAAATTCTTAGAGTGGTAATAGATTGAAAATATGCTCTAATGTCACACATTGGTGATGTAAAGATGATAGAGGTGGTTCACAGGAGAGGGAAAATGATGTAATTTGAAAATGAAATGTGGAACATGGACAGAAAAAAAAGACCAAAAGCCGAGCCAAAGAAGTAGATTTGATAGTATGTTTTACTCTGTGGAGACTCTAACTTGAGTTATTGCTTTCTGTATTGCGTTTCTGATTGGAAGTGGTTGGTAGGTAAGGTTTTCTGCATTTCATTTGCATGTCCTGTGCTTCTGGTTTCAGAGGATGTGATATTGTATCTAGTTGTGAATTAACTCTAATTTCAGTTACAAATGCTGAGGTTTCAATCTCCACAGGCTATTATAAAAGAAGGTCTTCTAATGAAACAGACAAGTTCATTTCAGCGCTGGAAAAGAAGATACTTCAAGCTCCGAGGGCGGATACTGTACTATGCAAAGAATTCAAAGGTAAAACAAATGCAGGATTTTCACTGTGGTTGAGTAGTAGCAGACATGACATTATCTCAGTGTAACTGACTATGTGATGTCGTTTCTTAAAAAGTTTTTATTTTGCATTTTCTGTGAGCTTTATTCCAAAAAGTAAATTCTGGGAACTGACAAAAGTGAGTCAGTTAAGATTTTTAAGTGCTGTCCTGAAGGAAGTGAAGCAATTTGAAATATTAGTGAATATCCTTAGTATTTGAAAACATCATCAACAGTGACAAAGAGGAGGGAAGGGACTGGCATGAGCCTACGGTCCAAAGGGAGGGGTGGAAGGAGAGTCAATATTATACACATGCAGTTGAGAATTTAGTACTTATATTGTTGATGTACCAAGAGGTAACATAGATCAGTGGACAGTTGGGTGAATCAACAGAACCTGATCTACACAAGGAAATTTTGGTTTTGGTCAAGTTTAGATAGATGAGGAAAAGAATCCAAAGCTATCATTTATTTGGAATTTAAAACTGATTGTTAATTTGACAAATGAAATTAATATTCCTGTTAATCTGTTGTTTTAATAACCCAGATTATTTACGGGTTGATAGTGAGGGAGTTAGTTAACTAGAAGGAAATATAGTAAAATCAAAAGCATGGGGTATTTGCTGAACTTAAAAACAAGGTACATTATAATCTTTTTTTCTTAAATGTAATGCTTTTCGGCTAGCCAAGTTGAAAAGCTACCAGGCAGGGAAACTAAGGGTAGAGGTTTATTGTGAACTGCCTTTAGGAACCAATTAGCAAATAGTTATCTTTTGTTAGAAGTGTGTAAAGGTTTAGCAATGTTGGCAGGTTGTTATCAGCAGAGAGAAACTGAAGGCTTCCTTGAGGGTCTTGGAAAAATCATTCCTTCTCCTGTTTCACAAAGAGTGAACTAAAAGTATTTTGCTTTATTGAACCGTAGAGACCTTTTATACCCATTTTCTCTGTGAAACTGGTAGCCGATCGTTAAATTTATCAGGATTCAATTTGCATGCCGCACTCTAACCCTGTCATAAAAATGAGCATGTACAAAGGTTGAGGCCCAGTATTAACTACCGTGCTGTCATGGGATGTTTAATATTGAGGCCAATCACAAACAAGAGAAAATCTGCAGATGCTGGAAATCCAGGCAACATACACAAAATGCTGGAGGAAGTCAGCAGGCCAGGGAGCATCAATGGAAAAGAATACAGGCGACATTTCGGGATGAGACCCTTCGGCGGTATATCTTAACCTTTGCACATTAGATCTCTCTGTGATTCCTTCTGTTCATTACATTTGTACTGCTTTTAAATACATTCCACAACGGTTTTGTTCTTTTTTCACACTCTTCTTGGAATGAAGTCATTGACTAAGAAGAAAGAACTGTAAACTTTGCCATCATATCTATTTCCATCATTTCCCCAGAAGCAAGTTCAGGCACCTGCCATTCTGTGCAAAAAGAAAGCCTTGTAAATATCCTGTAACATTTTCCCCTCACCTTAAAGCTCTACCCTCAAGTATCTGACTGGGAAAAAGATTCTTGACTTTCTATCGTCTCATAATTTTATATACTTCCATCAGGTCACTTCTCTGTGACATTTCAGAGAAAACACTCCAATTTTGTTAAATCTCTCTATATAGCTGATACTTTCTAATCCATGCAACATCTTGGTGGGCCTCTTCTGCACTTTTCCAAAGCCTCCATATTCTTTCTATAATGCAGCAACCAGAACTGCACATGATATTCCAAATGTGACTTAACCAAAGTTCTATATAGCTGCAGTATGACTTCCTGACTTTTGTGCTCATTGTCTCCACCAATGAAGGCAAGCATGCCATATGTCTTCCTTATTGCCCTATCTACTTGTGTTGCCACTTTAAGGAAGCTACGTACCCCCAAGATGCATCTGTATTCAAATGTACATAAGGTTCTTGCAATGAACTATATACTTCCCTCTTTCATTTGACCTCTGAAAGTGCAACACTTCATGCTTCAGGTTATTATCCATCTGCCCTTCTTTGCCCATATTTCCAACTATTCTATATCCTGCTGAATCCTTTGATATTCTGCCTCACTATCCACAAAACTACCAAATTTTCTGTCTTCTGCAGACTTACTAATCAACCCGTTTAGATTTTGGTGCAAATCATTTACATATATATCACAAACAACAGATGTCCCACACTCATCATTGTGGAATATTGGTCGCAGGCCTCCAGACAGGAAAGTACTCATCCACCACTTCCCTCTGCTTCTATGGCCAAGCCAATTTTAGATCCAGTCTTCAGGATCAATTTAGTATGGAACCTACTCAAAAACTTCACTAAAGTCCATGAAGGCAATGTCCATGGCCCTGCCCTCATCGACCTTCTTAATTACCTACTCAAAGCACTCATATAAATTTGTAAGACATGACCTTCCCTACACAGCGTTGTTCTGACTATCCCCAAAAGTCTCTGCTTTTGCAGATACAAGTAGATCATATTCCTATGTTCGGTAGCAATTTACCTACCACTGTTTTAAGGCTTACTGGCCTATAATTTTCTGGTTATCTCTATTGACAATTTTAAACAAAGGAACAACGTTGGCTATTTTTTTAGGCTCCTACACCTGACATGTGGCTGAAGTGTAGATCTCTGTCAGGGCCACAACAATCTATCTCTTGCCTCTCTGAATAACCTGGATAGATCCCACTAGGTCCTGGGGATCTATCCACCTTAATGTTCTTTAAAACACCCAACAGGGTCTCCTCCTGGATATTAACATGCTCTAGAATGTCAGCATACTTGTCTGATCTCACTATCCTTTGTCATTCTCCTTGAAGAATGCTAAATATGAGCACTTGTTTTGCATCTTGCCAACTTCCTCTGGTTCCAGGCATAACTTCCCTTTTTTGTTTGTCAGTGGTCCTGCACTCTCCCTAGTTACTCTCTTGTTTTTAATGTGTCTTGGGATTGTCTAATTGTATTTGTCAAGGACACTTCATGGCCCCTTTTAAACTTTCTGATTCTTTCCTACTTCTAATATTTCTTGAGGGTCCTGTATGATTGCAACTTTTTAAGCCTTACATACAGTATGCTTTTTTTTCTTTTTGACTATATTTGCAACAACCCTTGTCATCCAAGTTCCTGAATTTTGCTGTCCTTTTCTTTCTCCCTCATGGCAAACATTTAAACTTTCTGACCAGCTAACCTGTAAACTTTGCCCACGTGTTTGATGAAGACTTGCACAATAACAGCAGCTGCAGGTCTATTCTCCCCAGCTCCTACCTCATACTCTTGTACTTAGCCTTATCCAATGTAGCACTTTCTCCTAGGTCCAGTCTTATCCTTATCCATAACCATCTGAAGACTTACAGAGATATGATCATTGTCCTGCTATTTCTGGAATAAAAACAGAAAATGATGGATATGCTTACCACGTCAGTGACATTTGTGAAAAGAGAAACAGTAAATATTTAAGATCACTGAAGGTTGATCAATGTTTCCCAAGTTTTCGTTTTCTATTTTTAACTTTTAATAGACATTTTGTTTTTGGATCCTTGGTGGAATCAGCTGGATGCTACCACTAGTCGCTTCACTAAATTGTTAATTTTACTTGTATTCAGGTTGTGACAATGGGTAGGCAGTTCAGTAGTGGTGAGACTCAAGTAGTCAGAATCAGGTTTAATATCACCAGCATATGATGTAAAATTTCTAAACTTTGTGGCAGCAGTACAATGTAATATATGATAAATATAGAAAAAACTAGATTACAGCAAAGTATATTAAATAGTTAGTTAAAATAAATGTGCAAAGAGCAGAAATAATCAAAAAAAAAGTAGTGAGGTAGTGTTCATGGGTGGAATGTCCATTTAGAAATTGAATGGTAGAAGTGAAGAGGCTGTTCCTGAATCATTGAGTGTGTGCCTTCTGACTTCTGTATGTCCTTCCTGACGGTAACAATGAGAAGAGGGCATGTCCTGGGTGGTGGGGGTCCTTAATAAAGCCACCTGCCTGAAGCACCGCACCTTGAAGATATCTTGGATACTACGGAGGCTGGTTCTCATGATGGAGCTGATTAATTTTACAACTTTACGCAACTTACTTCGATCTTGTGCAGTAGCCCCCCCCCCCCCCATACCAGACATCGTGTTCTCACTCCATACCTACTTATGGCACTTTCCAGGAGTTATCACTAGATAGTAATCAGGATTGTAGAATGCTGAGACTAAATTGTAGTGAGGTTTAATTTCCAGGAGTTTCATTAAAACCAAAAATTACAAGGTAGAAGATAAAGATTTGATCTCCTTTCATCGGCAGTGCCAGCTATTCCGAAAAGTCTTCTTTCTCTTCCTCATTAATTTACCTTGTGTTAATTATCCTCTACTTAGCATGTTTTGGTTTGTATTCAGCTGCTGCTCAATTCCCAATTTCCACAGCCAGTGTGCAAAGTAATCTAATTTTGTAAAGGCCTGTTACAAATAGAGTTCTCAGCTGAATGATAGGAGCTGCAAACAAAGCAGGGATTACTGCTCGTAATAAATTCACTCCTTTGGCATGGTGCTTTTGTCACTCCCAATCCTAATATGGTACACTGTGCAGTGCTTTTAGAAAATCCAATAGAAGACAATTTGTGGTGCATTCAATTACTTTCTTATTATTACTAAGAAACAGATTTGTTCTGAGCCACTGATTCTGAATTGGTCATTCTTGGACTGGAACAGTTGTCTACATTACTGTTATACTCTACAGTCATGAGAAATGTTTAAGAATGACATATACTGGAAAATTCTTTTCTGAGTGTTTAGTGCCATCTACAAATTCACACGGTATAAATTTAGCTTTCCAGCACACAGGGCCAAAGGCCTCAATCATTTGGCAGCTATCTAAAGACAAACAAAAAATGTAGTTTACTCAAGCAGGAAGTGGTTGGGACGGAGAGTACTTTAACTCAGATTCTACTGTTCTCATTCCCAATCCAACAGTTTTCAGGGTAGTATTTGATGCTAAGGTCTTCCTCTGTTTATTATATAAGTATTATTATTTATTGTTGTATCCATTAGAACAGGATTCGCCTTTCTCCCAGGGAGTCCATCAACAAGGTGATGTAACATATTAGCTCTTCCCTGTCCACCCTCCAAATTAAAGTACTCATTGGAGGCACAATCCCTTCCCATATCACCCACTAATCTTTATAACATAGAACAGAATGGGCTTCTATTCCTTCAGTAATCTCCCTGTAAAATATTTGTGGATTAGAGTGCTTCAATGATCTCTCAGTAATATGACGATGAATCAATTTCCCCCTCATCCCTCTGAAGTTAACTAAGCATATAACTGTGCAATCTGTTCTCCCCCTCTCTCAGGCCCTATAGTAAAAGAGGAAGTATTAAGGTGTTTATCTGTTTGAAAGTAGGTATGTAACTAGGGGCAGCTTAAATATATCCCAGGCTGTGAGAAAAGTACAGAAGCTTTAAATAGGAATTTTCACTCCACCCTAGCTTCAGAAGTAGTGCTGATGATTGGAAATGCCAGTAACACTGCTAGCATTGTATTTTTTTAAAAGGGAGGGAGGGACAAACCAGTTAAAGGGGAAGGTAAACATGATCAGTAGACAAATATTGGAACCCATTTGAAGAGTTACTATAAACCACGGATGGCCAACCTTTTACATTCCATGCGTCAATTTTTTCACGCACGAGTTCTATACTGTATTAACATTTTTACAAGAATTGAATGGGGGTGCAAGAGTTGTATGGCGCATCTGAACTCGTGAGTGAAAAAATTGACGCATGGAATGTAAAAGGTTGGCCACCCCTGCTGTAAACCTTCATTTGGAAAGAACAGAGAAGATTTGTTAAAGAAATGAAATTTTTGAATCAACACAGTGCATTTGATGTGGTCTGCATTGATTTTGCAAGTCTGTTTGACAAAGTCCCATCCAAATAAACCCCACTGTTCCAAATTAGCTCAGTGGCACAAAGAGGAGAATAATGGTCAGTGGATTTTTTTTTCACTGAATGCCTCTATGTCAGCTGTTTGCTTTTTGTAATGTGTATTAATAATTTAGACCTAAATGTTGGAAGCATGTTAACGAAGCCAGCAGGAGATTCATTAAAAAAGGCCATGTGGTTGATAGTGAACAGAAAGCTTTAGACTGCTGGTGTGGTGATTTGGGCAGATGAAATTTCATAGGAGGTACTACATTTGGGAAAGTGCGGCAAAGCAAAGGAAATTACAGTAAATGGGATAATAAATGGTTTAGAGAAATAGACAGTCTTGCAGTATGCAGTATGTCCACAGCGTATTGCAGACTGCTGGACAGGTCAAAAGGTGGCTGAAGAGGATACAGGATTATTTCTTTTATTAGCCAAAGCATAAAATATAAGAGCAGGGATGATATCTGAGAACCGTATGCAGTTCTGCTTCGGATGCCCTGTCATGCACCTCCTGCTCCATCTAATGATGAGCCAGTGGTCTCTATGTCGGCCTCATCAGTTACTTCAGTGCACACAGAATTAGAATAGAAGAAAGTCATCCTCGATTTTGTGCCTCTGCAATTTTCTTGCTTTTTTAAAGATGTTTTTTATCTGGGCCTGGTGATTAACTTATTTTTAAAGCTGATAATAATCCCCTTAATTATTATTCTTCTACAACTGGGCTGGAGAGTGGTTCAACTATATGCTTATCTTAGAGATGTTAGGTAAAAGCTAGAGATCTGGAAGCAATTCTAGTCACCACATTACAGGAAAGCTGTAATTGCGCAGGAGAGGGTGCAAAAGAGATCAAGGACAATGCACCAAGACTGGAAAATTGTAGCTACGAGGAAATATTAGATATCTACGAGGAAATATTCTTTGGCCAAGGGAATGCTTAATTGAGGATTATACTACACAGCATAATTAAGAAGATCCAGTTTCTTTAACTGAAGAGCCAAAAACAAGCCATAATATTATCATGGTGCCAGCATCTTGGGTTCATTTCCACTGCTGTCTCTAAGGAATTTATACGTTCTCCCCATGAGTGTGTGCGTTTCCTCTTGGTGCATAAGTTTCCTCGCACATTCCAAAGATGTGTGGGTTTGTACAGTAGGGTAATCAGTCACGTGAATGTTAATTGGGCAGCAAGGGCCTGTTGCTGCACTGTATCTCTAAATTAAAAAAAACAGGTGGCACAGGTTTGAAGTACTAGATAAGGGATTAGAGGGAAGATGATGAATGAGTTTTTTACACCTTAAGAGAGGCATGGTTCTGAAATTCACTGCCTAAAAAGACACTGAGAGGCAGAAGCTCTCAATGCCTTTAAACAGTGCTTGGATGTGAAGAACTTTGACCAAGGGGGTACAGAATTAATGCTGGGAGGTGGGATCTGGCTAGGTTGTTCTTTGACAACAGATGTGGGCACAACAGATCTCCTGTATCGTAACATTTCCATGATTCTGTGATTGATTTCTGGAAAGTATCTTTTAGATTGGATCCTCCCACTGTTCTAAGGGGACTTTGGGGTCAACCGACCCCATTAATCACATTGCTGTGTGGTATAAGGCCAATTTTACGGCTCAGCAAGCTTTGATGTAACATAGGGCACACTGCTTCCAATAATCTTCTTGTATTTTTTTTTCTCCTTCTAGTCCATTATATTTGATGAGGTCGATTTAACAGATGCCAGTGTCGCAGAATCCAGCACGAAAAATGTTAACAACAGTTTTACAGTGAGTAGCTCAGCAATGAATAACATTCATCAAGAATTTGGCTTCATATATTGATGTAACTGAGTAGAGTTTGTTAATTATAAACACACAGGGCAATCACTTATCAAACCAGTTGTTAGAATAATTTACATTTATTTTGTATGTTTAATTAACAAAATGGAACATTGGATAATTATACAATTGATAGTTTTAATTTGTTTTAACTATAATGATTCTGCTTGATTTTGCGTTAATTAGTGATGTTCTGTGCTACATCCCATAATCCTCTGACGTCTCAGAGCCGAAGAAGAATTTCTGAAGTGCATCCATTGTTATAATTTCAGGGGGAGTGCTGTATATCTAATTTGTGCAGGAAAGATCCTACAAATAATGAAAATATGAAGAATCAGATCATCTGTTTAGACAAAGTTAGCTAAGGCATAAATATTGGCAAGAACTGCACTTAATTAGCCCTGGACTATCTTAAAGAATTATTTTCACTCTGTTATTAACTCTATTTCTTGCTTTTATTTAATTGTCCTAGACTATAAATTCCATTGTACAAGGGAGAATTGAGCGCAAGTGCATAATTACGACAATCTGTTGCATAATGTTTCATCTTAAGACTTTGAGGGTCTAAGAAGATCAGGTGTTATGAATTAGGATATGAAAAAATGCAAGGTTAAAAGTTTACTGATGTTACGTGAAGTGAGCTAGAATGTTGGGCAAAAGGGTTATAGAGACTATATGCAGCAGTAAAGAGGTGATTGTTGGATATTGATTAATAGGCAAGAAGAGGTGACAAGAATCGCATCTACTGAGCTGAATTGTATAAGTGGAACGATTATAGAGAAAGATCTCAGAAGAATTTGGGCTTTTAATTTGATATATAGGGATACTAAAACTGAGAAGTTTGTGCTTTTTGGCATTAAAGCAGTAAAAGCAATCTTAATGGTATTTCAAAAAAGGAAAATTTCTAAATCCAAGAGCCAGGCTTGCAGGTTCCCGTACATAATGATAATCCTCTTTAAGGAACGTTGAACAATGGTGGTAGAATTTCCCGATTTTGTAACAGCCTTTCTCACAAGTCTAAACTTGGAAAGTAATCTTTACAGAGTGATAATACAATGCAGTAAGTGAGTGGTAGCAAGGGATGAGACATGCTATGCAGTGATGGAAGGGTACATGGCTGTGTTCTCCCAAGGCAGCAGGAGATCCTTCACAGGGATCTGAAGATCAGTGGAGCTAGAGCTCGGTGTCCTGGTTCAAAGTCTTCATGGTAGAAATTTGTCAGCAAAATGTCTATGAGGGAGTGAGGGCCCTCTATGAATGCCAGCATTAAGGGGGTTCTGCCTCTGTAGACAAATGCACAATTGGCACTTATCAAAAACGGAAGCTTCCTCACTTTTCAGCAGGTAGTAATTTGTTCAGGAGAGACTGCCTGCCAAGATTCTGATGCAAAGATTCCAAGAGCAAAGACAACGACAACTTTAACTTTAAGAGCACTGCAGGCACTGTTTGTTGATTGAGTTTTATCAAGCAAACTAAAATCAAGGTCAATACTTCTCTCAAAATCCAATTCAAGGTTAGCCTCATTCAGAAACATTTCCTTAGGACCTGACCTTGCAGATCTTTTGTGATGATAGATGAAGCATATAAGGTTTAGTCGTTCACACTGTTGCAGGAATTGAGAATAGTATAGTAATCAAAATGGGATACCTACAATTTTTTGACAATTCACTCAAGAAGAGGTATGTCATTCATAGAGGACACAAATGCCTTACAGACACCTCCAAGATAATCAGCTCTGCATGGCATCATTTCTGTCAAATGTCATTTCTTTTTACTCATCTCTCAACTGATGAACATGGTGCCATTTCATTTGAACAATTTCTTTACAAGGTTATGACCATTTTATTTTCAAGGTAGTGTATATGGATTTCAGCAAGGTATTTGACAAGGTACCCCATGCAAGGCTTATTGAGAAAGTAAGGAGGCATGGGGTCCAAGGGAAAATTACTTTGTGGATCCAGAAATGGCTTGCCCACAGAAGGTAAATGGTGGTTGTAGATGGTCATATTTTTCATGGAGGTCGGTGACCAGTGGTGTGCCTCAGGGATCTGTTCTGGGACCCTTTCTCGTCGTGATTTTTATAAGTAACCTGGATGAAGAAATGAAGGCACGAGGAATTCTGCAGATACTGGAAATTCAAGCAACACACATCAAAGTTGCTGGTGAACGCAGAAGGCCAGGCAGCATCTCTAGGAAGAGGTACAGTCGACGTTTCAGGCCGAGACCCTTCGTCAGGACTAACTGAAGGAAGAGCTAGTAAGAGATTTGAAAGTGGGAGTGGGAGGGGGAGGGGGAGGGGGAGATCCAAAATGATAGGAGAAGACAGGAGGGGGAGGGATAGAGCCAAGATGGATCCAGCTCTTGGCTCCATCCCTCCCCCTCCTGTCTTCTCCTATCATTTTGGATCTCCCCCTTGCCCTCCCACTTTCAAATCTCTTACTAGCTCTTCCTTCAGTAGTCCTGACGAAGGGTCTCAGCCTGAAACGTCGACTGTACCTCCTCCTAGAGATGCTGCCTGGCCTGCTGCGTTCACCAGCAACTTTGATGTGTGTTGAAGAAATGGAGGGATGGGTTAGTAAATTTGCTGATGATACAAAGGTTGGAGGTGTTGTGGATAGTGTGGAGGGCTGTCAGAGGTTACAGTGGGACATCGATAGGATGCAAAACTGGGCTGAGAAGTAGCAGATGGAGTTCAACCCAGATAAGTGTGAGGTGGTTCATTTTGGTAGGTCAAAAATGATGGCAGAATATAGTATTAATGGTAAGACTTTTGGCAGTGTGGAGGATCAGAGGGATTTTGGGGTCCGAGTCCATAGGATACTCAAAGCTGCTGTGCAGTTTGACTCTGTGGTCAAGAAAACATTTGGTGCATTGGCCTTCATCAATCGTGGGATTGAGTTTAGGAGCTGAGAGGTAATGTTGCAGCTACATAGGACCCTGGTCAGACCCCACTTGGAGTACTGTGCTCAGTTCTGATCGCCTCACTATAGGAAGGATATGGAAGCCATAGAAAGGTTGCAGAGGAGATTTACAAGGATGTTGCCTGGGTTGGGGAGCATGCTTTATGAGAATAGGTTAAGTGAACTTGGCCTTTTTGTCTGGGAGCGACAGAGGATGAGAGGTGACCTGATAGAGGTGTATAAGGTAATGAGAGGCATTGATCGTGTGGGTAGTCAGAGGCTTTTTCCCAGGGCTGAAATGGCTGGCACGAGAGGGCACAGTTAGTTTTAAGGTGCTTGGAAGTAGGTACAGAGGAGATATCAGGGGTAAGTTATTATGCAGAGAGTGGTGAGTGTGTGGAATGGGCTGCTGGCGACAGTGGTGGAGGCGGATACGATAGGGTCTTTTAAGAGACTCCTGGACAGGTATATGGAGCTCAGAAATATAGAGGGCTATGGGTAAGCCTAGGTAATTTCTCAGGTAAGGAGATGTTTGGCACAGTTTTGTGGGCCGATGGGCCTGTGTTGTGCTGTAGGTTTTTCTATGTTTCTATACTTTCTAACCCTGCTGAAACCACCGAGGCACTGGTGACTGGCATTCTGTTTGGATCAGTTTATTGTGGTTTTTCTGACAGAGAGCTGTGCATCAATCTGCTTGTGAGGTGTGTTTGTTTCTTACAAACTATGAGCCTTGACTGTTAATTAAAGCCAGCCAGATTTGAACTCAGGACCATTTGCCTCGAAGTCTGGTGCAGATGCCACTACACCACTGGCTGGCTAATGAGATGTTGTGCCCATATATTAATGTTACGTGATTTGTATACGTACACACCCAGATTCTGTGCACTTTCAGTGTCTTGCCATTTAAAAAATATCCCATAATGCTATTTTTCACTAAAGTTGGTGACCTCACATTTTCCACATTATACTCCATGTGCCCTGTCCTTGCCCATTCACTCTGATGGACTATAGCCCCTTGAAATCTGCGTACGTCTCCTGACAGCCCAAATTGGCACCCAGTTCCCATAATAAATTATAAATATAAACTTCAAGCATCTCGTGCCCCTGCACTGATCCTTGTTAACCCACATCACTGCTTCCCAACCTTAAAACTCTTTTTGTCCATTAATTCATATTGACATATTTACTTCAAAACCATGTGTTCTAACTTTTTTTTACTAACCTCTTGGGTAACATCTCATTAAAAGCCTAATGAAATTCCATCCCATTCAGTGTTTTTTTTTCCTCTTACCTTTTCTGCTAGGTACAACCTCAGAAAACTGTCTTCTTTTCCTAGATTACTGTCAGCTCTGCCTGGTCCCATTATTATTTAACTCTGCATTAATTTTTGACAATCTGTCCTTTTGCATATGAATGGAAGCCTTTGGAGTATTTTTTGTTTGTCACTTGATTGTTCTAGTGTTATACTATTGCTTTATTAATTTATTCATCTTCCTTATCTGATCTCTGATTTTTTAAAACTATGTGTTAGTTCTTTATTCCATTATCCCAGACTACCGTAGTAATTTGCATTTCACACTGTTCGTTTCCCTTACTTTGACTTAAAACCCTGTTTTCAGATTGAACAATACGTTTCAATTTCTATATAAAATTCCATCATCATTTACAACAGAATTTTGCCTTACAACTCAGCTCAGGTTCCGGGGGTCTTAACTTTGTCAGCTGTTTAGACAGCAACAGAAAGTAAAGCTATTTCAAGCAAAGATATAAATGTTCAGCAGGAGACAAATAATTACAATCTTCCACATGTTTATAAGAAATAACTGATGAGCTTTGATGGCACAATGTAATGAACACTGATTTCCTCTTCCTGTCGTTATTCACTGCCCCTGTGGTTAGAATATGTCCTGGATTTAATGTTGTAAAGTTTCACTGTATAGCAACAAAAAGAACAAGTTATTTCTTAAAAATACTTATTCCCAGATCTAGATTTCATCGTGAATTTTCCCTTCCAATTCTATTTTCAATGGACAATGGAAACATATTAAGCATGATTTTAAGTGAAGAGTCATTGATGTGAAATTAATTTGGTTTCTCTCTCCACTAATGCTGCTTTACTGATGTGTGTTTTTAATTTAGATTTTTGACATTTGCAGCTTTTATTTTCATGTTCTCATGGAAAGTTACTTGGGGTTCCATGACAAATGTAGTGGATTTATTTGTTACTCATTTATACTAGAAAATCTGGATTTATGCTGCTGCATACAATCTGTATAAGAGATTATCTACAAACAGGAGTTCTTGATTACAATAGTCTGTAATTTATGTCATGCAATCCATGTGCTGGAAAATAAGTTGAACAAGAAATACAGTTGAGTGATTTGGTATTCAGTCAAAATACTGAAAACAAATTCTGTTTTACTAAACATTTAGGATTAATTGTTAAACCAAACAACTCAGATATGTTCCAGCCTTTGCCTAGATCAGTGACAGTGCAGACCTGAATACTGGCATCATAGTCCAAGTATTCAAGCTTTGAAGCCAGGACCAGATTGTAACCCAATTGATAACTGCACAATTGGCTTAAAAATTTGATTTTGGTTTTCCTTTGAATTTTAGAATAAGTTCTGCCAACTTACCCTCCTACGCAAATAACTCTCTGATGACCAATTAGAATAAGTTTTGGCTTGAAAAAACACTCATTAATGCCAGGAAAGCTATCTTGTGGATGTTCAGATGTGGTGTTTCTGACCTCTTTGAAAGACAGCTACCTGAAAAGCATCTTTTCAGGTGCCGTTGAGAATAATACTCTGAATTAGTGTCTCTGCTCCAAGATAATGGAAGTGTTTTTGACCTGCAGTTAAAGAAAGAAATTTGAACTTACATGGTGCATTTTATGTCCATTTCGGAGCATCTGCAATACTTTTCAAATATAGTCACTGTTGTAATGTATTAATATATCCATACATTCCTCTCATTGCAAAATTCTTTGTGGATGACATTTGTGAAAAATGAGGAAGTTAGTCGGATATCATTAACAGTAGAATCTTCATAACAATATTTAATGCTGAAATGACCATGTTAGTCCATTTAAAGAGACATTTTTCTTTGCATTTGACTTAATTTCCAAGTTAAGCTTGCTCTTTTTCTGTGCTTTATATGTCCTTGCAACTAGCTTTATGAAATATGATGCATTTTTTTTCTCTCAACAAAGCTTCCTGGCTTGTCTGTTTTTCTTTCTTAAGTCGCAGGCAGTTCACTTGTAAGTGAAATTTTCACCATGTTTGAAAACAACCCTCCCCTAATTCCTGTTTGTCATAGAGGTGTGAATGTCGTGTAGTTCATGAAGGTGATCCGTACCACTTTTCCTGGCATCTAGAAAGGCAATAATTGTGAAATCTAGATAGTTTATTCAGATGCTTAAAGACCACATCTATATATGTATTCCTTTGATCTCTAACCAATGTTTTGGACATTACTACTGTTGTCCATTCTAGGAATCAGGTATAAAAAGAACTATTTGGGATGGTAAGAGCTCATTTGGTATTATGTGAACAGAGTTGTTCAGTTTTTGTGCTGTGCATTTTAATAAAACATTTCACTCTCTATTTGCACTTGAAATGCTTTGCCTTCTTACTTTATCTGGGAACCCAAACAAAAAATGGGTATTGGCATGCTTTTTTGCGAAGTAGAGAATTAATTAGAGGAATGGTAAGTGATTGAATTCTTGTCTATTATTTGTGCTGCTGCTTTTCTTGCCATGGTGATGATGCCTTGTACTGCCACAGAATATATACATTTCTACAACTGTGCGGTTGAATTGTCTTGACAGATAGGATTTATTTAGCTATGTTCCAGTCACCAGGATGGAAAAAAACAAGACCAATGCTGGTTTAAAGAAAAAAGCCAAGCTACAAAAATAGTTTAGACTGATCAGAAATGCTTTATTTTGATTTCTGCTCTTTCTAGCCTGTATCTTACACATTTCTAACATATCCAGCAGTCCTTTATATATTCTGTACCATTGTGCTTCATTTCCAGACTTTATTTCTCATCTTGTGATTCTCTCTCCATTTTTCATGCAACATGTTATGTCTCTATCCATGCTTATTTCCCTCAACTTCATTTCTCTGCCCTATTACGTATTCCATTTCTTACATTCCTCTGTTTCCTATTCCCTTATCCACCTTCTGCACACCCAGTGATATCTCCAGTTAATTTTCCCTTTACCTTCTGATATCCTGGTTCGTATTTCCTCTCGGACTTGATCAGTGATTCCTTTTTTTTACTTATTTCCTCACACAGATTTACAAAACATCAATCAAAAAAAGGCTTTTCCTTTCCATGATCTCATCCAGGAGGAGCTCATTGATAACCTGACTGATTTAAATCTCACTGATACTCAGGTTCCTTTCTAAAGTTGAGACATCCCTCAGCTTGATAATATCGGGAAATCCTCCTCTGCAACTTCTTTAATTCCCTCTCATCTTTCCTGTGATATAGTGACCTTATCAGCAGATAGTGTTCAAGCTGTGTCTCAAAGGAGTGAGACACCCTTCATCAATTCTGCCGGTGGGAGGCATTGCAATAGGCATACTTGCCTCACATCCTTCAGCTCTTTTGCCACTACCTGTACATTCAAATGCGGTCCTTTGAGTTCTTCAGTTTTTCATTTTCTAAAATGGATTTGGCGACAGAAAATGTATGAAATTTGCGACTCATCCCCACGCTAGTTGGGGGGAGACATGCGACAGTGGCCAATGGAATTTTAGAGTGTTAGAATTGAGTTACAGCGTGGGAACAGACCCCTTGACCCACTCAGCCTGCGTCAGTCATTAAACATCTATTTTTGCACCAATCCTACCCCAACTCATTTTATGCTTTCCACATTCCCATCAACTCCTCCCTCCTCAGTCTAAGGGTTATTTATAATGGCCAATTAATCTACCAAGCCTGCATATTTTTGTGATGTAGGAAGAAATTTATGCGATCACAGGGACAATGTTCTAACTTCACACAGAACACACCAGCTTCACAACTGTAACCTCCTGCATATATGTGCATTTGATGGGATATTTGCAAAGTGCCTTCTATCTGACTTTGGGAGGATAAAATGGAAGGTGAAAGTATGTAGTTAATGGCAGTACCTTTAACAGTGTTGATATATAAAGGGATCTTAGGGTTCAAGTCTATAGCTTGAGGTAAGCGACAACACATGCAGATAGAGTGGTAAAGAAGGCGTATGTCATGCTTACCTTCATCACTAGGGGCGTAGAGTATAAGGGTCAAAAAGCAGTAATAGGAAGATTTGGTTGGGCTGCACTTGAGAGTATTTTGTGCATTTCTGCTGCATTCTCTGTGGGTTAACTTTCAATGTCCCTGGACTAGGATTTCCTGCTGCTATGTTCCCAACCTACTGGACGTGAACTCACTTCCTCATTTCATCCTGTTAGTGTTGAGCGGACTGTGGATTGGGACATGAACCTTCAGATGAAGACTGTTTGGCTTAGAAGGAAGAAATGGATAGCAATTACTTTTTGTTGAGGTATTATTTAAACAGTGTATAGATATAACATAGTTTCTAACAGAAGCAATGCCACAAAAATAACTGGCAAAATAACTTCAAGGCAAATGTACCTGTTATTTATATACAAATGCCACAGTCCCAAACAGCAGAAATTCAAAGATTGTCACTGTTCTGCTTGCTATTAGCTTTATAAAATATCAGCTTGCAGTCTGGCAAATCCAAAGAGTGGCATGAAGTTCTTGCATTTTAATGTAAATGTGAAGAAAACTCCTCTCAGTAGTTGGTGCTTGTATATTTCAGAATTAATTTATAATGTTTCTTTTTTTATTCTTTCTTAATCCAAGCTGTTTTTTCCTCTTTTCCTTCCTGTAGCTGATGGGTCTTCGAATTCACCAAGTCTACCTTAGACTTATTGAAAATTTAGACTATTCTGATTGGTTAAGGGATCATGCATTTGGTTTTCTCGTTGGTACTGATGTTTCAGGATTTTTAAGTAGCTGATCATTTTTATAGCCAAAAACAGAAATGCATTTTAAATACTTTATGAAGTTAATCAATTTGGGAATTAGATGGTAGGGGTTTAAACTTAGTACTAGCTAGCCATAATGTCATAGCCAGGTTTTTTTTTTTATCTTGCTATTCTTATTTTAACAGGCAGCATTAAAAATCTCCTATACTTGTAAAACTCCTATTGCTGGATTTCAGTAAAATGCTGTAGATATTATTTCTTTGGAAAGTCAATGATAAAGAGCCATTAGTTGAAAATTGTGAGTGCTATAATGAGGTCAGTGGTGATTTTCTCTCAGAGATGGTCTTCGTGGGGTTGTGGATGACTGTTCCTCCTCCAGCATTTTGAGGAGTGGGACTTCTCTTTCTTTTGATGTGAGGTGGATGTTGTACACTAAATAGCAAATGGGCTTGACAAAGTGAGCAAAGCATTGGTCTAGTTGTCTCCAACACACACGCACGCACGCGCCCACCCACCCACCCACCCACCCACCCTTAGAAGATTCCAACTACCAGACATCCCACCCCGCAAAAATTCATTTCAGGGAGGTAGCACCACCATTTCAGGGAGGTAGCACCCCCGCCCCCCACAACCCCATATTCCACCCACCCCCCCACCCCCAGTCAACCTCCAAGGGTGTATGTAATACTTTGTTTAGTGATTATGTGTAGTCTGTAAACCAAGTTGGGTATATGCAGAAAATGTGACATTAAAATATGTACTTATATTATCATGTTTATTCTGTTACAACTTTAAGCAAGTCTACAGGGAGTTTGGCCTCATCATGTAGGACATCAATAGCGTAACTCCTTAGCAGCTAGCCAGCTAGTTTAAATAACGTTAGCTATGCTAATGAACGAATGACACCTGTTAAACTCACCTCAACATGTCTTTTACATTTTAACCCACCATGAACAATAGAAAAGTCACTGTTGCAAACAGTGCAGCGAGCAACACTGTCATTATTTTTGAGGTCAACTGTAAAGCCCGCCCACAGAGAAAACTGATAGGTCTACTTAGCAGGGGTCCCTAACCTTTTTTGCACCGTGGACCAGTTTAATATTGGCAATGTTCTTGCGGACTGATCAACCAGGGGCGGGAGTGTTCATCACGGCCAGAAAATAGGTGATAAGTCAACTATAAGTCAATTATAAGTGGCTAATACACTCAATTTCGTTTCTAAAAGGGTTTATCTAACAAATTTAATATTAAACTCACAGCGCATATTTTCCTTGCATGAATATAGTGATAAGTCAGTGGCATCATAACATTTTAAGTAACGTTTGGATATTAAACACACAGCACATATTTTCCCCGTATGAACATATAAAATCATTGCAACACACCAATATCACTGAATCAGTGGGAGCCCTGGGCTTGTTTTCCTGCAACAAGATGGTGCCATCGAGGGTTGATGGAAGACAGCAATACTCGAAGGGGGTTCCTTGTGTCCAGTCTATTCCTCAATTTAGTTTTCGTTGCATTCATTGCAGAAAACTCCACTTTGCAGAGATATGTTGGGAATGGAAGCAACATTTTCAGTGCTTCCATGGCTATCTCAGGATATTCAGCCTTGACTTTGATCCAGAATGCTGGCAGAGATGTTATGTCAAACATACTTTTCAGCCAGCTGTCATTTGCAAGCTCGAGGAGTTGATCTTCCTGCACTGACATGGACGACGCGTGCGTAATGATCTCGCGTATGTTCAAGTTCAACAGTGAGCGTGACAGGGAATGAGGAAAGGTGCAGCTGACTCATATCGTTTCATATTGCCAAATCATATCATTTCCTCACCCACGCTTAGCACGAAGAGAGACCAATCAGGATGCTCGCTCTCCCTCTCAAAAAAATTGATTTCCGGAATATTGTATATAATTTCCGGGTGTCAAGGAGCCACTATCAATATGCGGGGGACTCCCGGAACTTCCGGGAGAGGTGGGATGTCTAAACTACACACAGACACATCCCTTGTGGGTGCAACTCTGTACACTACCTTAGCACTCTAGACCTCTTCAAGATTTCCCTCCCATTAATCCCCCCACATATATTTATTCTTCCTTAACCTTTGCTTTCCTTTGTGCTGCCTCCGTCTCAATTTTTTGCTGCTGAACTCATTCTGTCCCTCAATAGTTAAGTCTTCCCATGTGTTCTTTACCAGAAAACAAGACAAACATTTGAATAAGAGGTAAGGATTGTATTGCTGTAGTACAGGGCCAGTACTGTACATTGCATTTGACTGTTATAAACTTAATGTTAAATTTACTTAGTGCTTTTTGAATTGTTTTGAACTAGGCCAGATTTGATATGTTCCCAATGTGATATAGAACTCAGACAGCTTCAGTTTATAATGCATACTCTTTGTTCATCTTCGTTAACTGACTCAGCAAATTATCAAATATGGTAGTGTGATGACAAGATTTCCTGGTTAGCTATTAAATTTGCAGTTCATGCTGATCTTAATCCAAGCCTTCCACATGCAGCAAATTGATTGCACAATTCTTAAGTTTGAACTATAAATATATAAACTAAATCAGCCCATCCCAGCGAATCCTATAGATCAGCCTGTTTCATTTTCTAAATTTCATATTACCTATCCACCACACACACTCATCCTCTCTCCCCTCTTCCCCATCCCCACCCCCCACCCCCCTCTCCCCCTGCCCCCCAATAACAATAGTGCAAAGTTCTTTTTACATTCATAGTCAATGTACTCTGTAATGTAAACTTTTTTTTAAATTATATTATTATTGGCAGTCGTGTGGACACCTGGATTTTACACCATTGCATTGAGGGGGACTGCCACCCGACAGCTTCCGATGTCCGGTAGCAGAAGGAGCTAACACCATGTTCCTTCCCCACAAAGTCTTTGCATTGGTGCTTCATTGCATCTGTCAGCATGTACTCTTGCAGTCTGAAATGTGCCAGTTGGCAGTGTTCCCTTATAGACACCTCACTGTGCTAGCTCGTGTTGTCTTTGCTAGGTGTAGAAGTGGGGTGAATTGGGCTAAAACCAGCATAGACCTTAGTTCAATGTAGAGATTCCTCAAACTCTGAGGGTCTCAGATTTTAACAAATGAAAGATAGCTATTCCCTTGCAAGCTACATAACAGGTGTAAGGGGTTTCTTTTTTTATGTCACTGCGTAGTCTAATTAAAATGGCTTCTTTGTTATGTTATAATTGAAAGGGTTTCTTTGTTATGTTAACTGCTGAGAAAGTCCTCCTGCTAGCAGTTTGTCTGGATCACGTTACTGATAAGAAGCTGTTACGAACCAATTGGGATAGCTGTTATGCTTTTGGTGTATCTGTAAGATATTGTATGTGCGGGGTTTTGGAGCAGAAGGTGGGAGGGAGAGAGACAGAGGATGGACCAGGTGCTGTGAGTCTGTTAACAGGGTCGGACCCCGAGCGGGGTGTTTGGCAAGGAGAGGAGACGGAGACAGACTCGTGTGGAGTGTCTGGTCAACCACCGTTGTTGGTCCCAGGCGGCCGGTCGAGGTGGTCCAAGGGGTTGCAGGGAGAAGCAGAAGAGTCCTGAGCTCCAACTGTTTGTGCACAAAGAGATTGAACTTTGATAAGTGTGGCGCCTTTTATTTTCCTTTTATATTTTATTCTTTATTAATTATATAGTTCCAGTAATATCTATAAACTGTAAATCATTTAATCGTATCTGGTGTATTGTCTGTTATTTGGGCGGGGTGGGGTACATCACACAGCATCCACACAAACTGATTACCCAGTTTGGCGGGGCCGAGGGCCGTTTCCCTTGACGACAGCGAGCCGAGCGACCCTGAGGCTGGCCGGGGGGCTACACAGCAACTATTTGTTGATTGGATCCTCAATGATGGAGGACAAAATAAATCACATTTATTTTAACCTTCAATTGTGAAATGTTAAAATAAATCACATGGATTTATAGTTTCATGCAAAATTTACATACAAAATTTCCCACCATTTCCAGCAATGATAGTGTTAAAAAGTTGAAGCAGCAGTACAGTTTGTCCTTGGGAGTTCTGAATGGGTCAGTTCCGCTACAGGGCATTCCCTGTAGGCTTTGTACTATTTTAGTCTGTTTGTCTGTAACAGACCTTCCTCATTTCTGTGAAGGGTGTGGTTTAAAGACAGTCAGGAATTTGAAGTACCTCAGATCTTCCTGGTACCACCGCTTGGAGCTCCAGAGCAATAACCTTTCACCAGAGGCTTGGCTCTCCCACAGCAGGATGTGTGTATTAGTCACACAGTCAGAGGGTGTCGAAGGCATGAGAGTTCCTTAAGTGATGCAGAAACTTTTGCCACCTCGCTGTTCTTCTTGTTTAACTGCTGTTGTAGGTTTGCTGCTAAATCAGAGGTGTTACAGAGCGTACACGTTTCATATTTGTGAGAGGGTTTCTTCATAGTAGTGTAGAAGTTGTGGAAGGAGGACAACATAAGAGAGCGAAGGCCTGAGTGCTGAGGGTTTTCAGATTTTGAAGCCTGTCCATGATGGTACATCCTGCGAAACGTCAGCAGTAAGTGACGCTTTTCACTTTTTACCACGCGATCTACTAACCCTTTGGAGGTTGAGTGCTTAGTCCATCCGTCAAAATGCAATCTTACTTGTATCTTTCATGTCTCTTGTGTTAAAGAGATTTTTCTGTACTTTTCTGAAGGTGAATGTTTAGAACTGGAGTTAGTGTTAGTTTTTGTTGTGAAATATATAAACTACTCCTTGAAGTTGTCTTTCTGCTGAAACCTCAGGTACAATTTTCAAAAAGATCGTGCTTAAAATTAATGAAAGCTGTTTGGAGGAAATGCATCAATTATGTTTTCCATGCTGACAGGTCCTTTAAAGTTCAGATATTTTATTTTACCAATGTTCAAATTTTTATTTTTTGTGAATTTTAAGACAACATCCTGCATTGGTCAATATTCTAGACAAACTTTTAATTTTCACTCCCTCACTCCCAATGACATTCAACTGTAAATGTTAGAAGGGATTTTGACAAAACATATAGTGAGAGAAAGGAAGTTATTGAATCTTAAGTGTGGAAATTGTGAGAAACACAATTCAGGGAACATAGTAGTAGGCAGCTATCGATCCCAGGGGATCATGGGTTTGCGCCTCTAGTTCACAAGCCTGGGTGTGAAGATTTGAAGAACTAGCTGTTGCCCCATGCAGCAGGTTCCCCCTCTTCACGTCACTGATGTAGTCCAGGGGAAGGGTAAGCGCTGATACAGCTTGGCACCAGTATCGTCGCAGAGGTTGCCAGAGTGGAGTTGTAAACAACATCAAACTGCCTTAGGGACCCCAGCTCCATATTTCTTCCTTGGTGTTTAGTCCCGTAGCCTTTCCCATGGATGGATATGGCCGCAAGGCAGCGGAGGTTTAAAATCAGAGTTTCCCTTTTTCTAGGCAAGCTGCCGTCCAAGACTCATGAGCCCCACCTGCCTGAAGCAACTGGTTTTGAGGTGCCAGTGGTCGGCCTTTGTCCCATCTCTTGTCAGTAGAAACAGTTCCGCCGGGCTTAGTAGCTAAGCCACATGTGAAGGCCAAAAGATGGGCTTGGTTGTCAGAGGCTGTTAGAGACGCACGCCATTTGGAGCACTTTTTAGGTAATGGGAGCTTATGTCCACTATCACCCAGGCTATGACAACCTTAGGAACCTCAGGGAATATATGCAAGACTTAAGGTGTATCATGTGGGAATTTTAGTACCAATATCTTAGTGATTACAGGCCAAAACACTGATGCAATGTATTCATTTGGTAAGTGCCACAATAGCATATCGAGCTAATGTAATTTATTAGAGCAGGCCTGTCAGTGTTTACCACGTAAAATGAATTTCTGATGGTACAGATTTGTCATGGTGCTGTGAAGTACAGTATAATATTGTATTTAAACACATTGCAATGGAAACAAGATTTTAATACTTTTATAATTGAGCAATAAAAATGGAAGATTCTAGAACTATTCCATCATTAGAGAATCAGTATGATAATTTCAGGCTAAAAACCTACCATCAGACCCGTGTAGGAGAGACCAAGGTCAGTGGGATTGATTTGGGGAAATAATGTGATAGCCTAACTGACTTTCACCCATTCCTAACATTAACCTTGTTAAAAACTAAATTTATATTAGCTGCCCTCCTCTTTGAAGTAGCAAAGTGTGGACTGCGTTATCTTACTTAATCTGTATATATAATGGGACCCCCTAGTCCAAATCTTGAAGCATCATGCTGAACCAAAAACTGAAATACCTGGGAGAGTGAAGGATTTTTAATTAGCCCCTTGCAGCTTTTCCGCGCCTAATCTCTGTTTAAACCCATTTATCCGCATTGGTCATGATTATCTTGACAAGCAGAGCACTGTCAGTTTTACATTTTACATTTTTCATTGATACTTACACCCACTAACTTTCCAGAGGGGCAAATTCCATACATTAATCTTCCTTCTGTGTTTGCTAATGGCTTTGGTTGTCGTTTGATGTGTGGGACCCTGGCTATGTGTTACGGGTGTTGTGAACTCACTGCAAGAACACTATGGGAAGCTAAAAAAGAAATTGCAGGAGCCCTGGCTGAGATACACTGTATGTATCTTCAAGAGTGATAGAGGATGGACAAGGTAAGCTAATGGAAGATAGTCTGAGCTATACATTTGGAAGCATTTGGAAAGACAGTTATCATAACTTTGCACAAGGGAGATTATGCCTCGCAAATCTGATTGTTTTATTTTGAAGGGCAATGAGAGTAGGGCATTAGCCATGGTCTACATGGACTTCAGTAAGGCCTTTGATAAGGTTCTGCAAAATGGCTGCTATGGAAAGTTAGATTACATGGAATTCAGGAAGAGCTAGCCAATTGGAGACAGCTTGCAGGTAGGAAGCAGAAGGTAATGGTGGAAAGTTGTTTTACGGAATAGAGGTCCATGACTAGTGGGTATTTCCTGGAGTTTGGTGCTAGGTCCATTGCTATTTGTCATCTATGCCAATGACTTGGATGAGAATGTACAAGATGTAATTAGTAAGTTTGCAGATGACACTAAAATAGATGGTGTCATTGACTGTAACAGTGGTTTCAGGATTTACAGTGGGATTTTGATCAGCTGGGTAAGTGGGCTGAGGAGTAGCAAATGGAATTTAATTTGGATAAGTGCAAGGTGTATTTTGGAAAGACAGATGGAGGTAGGTCTTTCAGAATGAACTGTAGGGTCCTAGAGAGTGGTGTGGAACAGAAGTACTTAGTACAAGTGCATGGTTCCTTGGAAGTGACATCGCATGTAAAGAAGGCTTTTGGCACACTGGTGTTCATCAGTGAGAGCACTGTGTATGGAAGTTGGTAGATTATAATGTAGGTATATAAGATGTTGGTGAGGCCACATTTGGAATATTGAGTTCAGTTTTGGTCACCCTGCTCTCAGAGAAATATTCCACTAACTGGAAAGAGTATGAAGGAAATTTGTAAGCATGTTGTAAACACAAAATAATCTGCAGATGCTGTTGTCAAAGGAACACTCACAATGCGCTGGAGGAACTCAGCAGGTCAGTCAGCATCAGTTGAAAAGATTAGTCGACGTTTCAGGCCGAAACCGTTCGTCAGAACTGAAGGAGGAACTTTGGGGAGGGTTTCAAGAACGCTGGTAGTTGAAAAAAACAGTAATTTTTAAGACAAAGGGGTGGGGGAGGGGAAGCAGGGAGGTGATTGGCAGGAGAACAATAGTAGAAGGAGGAACAACAGACAGGATCTCCCGGTAGCCACCCACTTCAACTCTGCTTCCCATTCCCATTCAGATATGTCCATACATGGCCTCCTCTACTGCCATGATGAGGCTAAACTCAGGTTGGAGGAGCAACACCTCATATACCGTCTAGGTAGTTTCCAGCCCCTTGGTATGAACATAGAATTCTCCAACTTCTGGTAGTTCCCTCCCCCTCCCTTCCTCTATCCCTATTTCGCATCACCTCCCTCATAGTTCCGCCTCCTGCTATTGTTCTCCTGCCAATCACCTCCCTGCTGCTTCCCCTACCCCACCCCTTTGTCTTAAAAATTACTGTTTTTTTCAACTACTAGCATTCTTCAAACCCTCCCCAAAGTTCTTCCTTCAGTCCTGACGAAGGGTTTCAGCCCGAAACATCGACTAATCTTTTCAACTGATGCTGACTGACCTGCTGAGTTCCTCCAGCGCATTGTGAATGTTCCTTTGTAAGCATGTTTCCAGGACTCAAGGGACTGAGTTATCAAGGGAAGTTTGGCACCATTTGTTGGAACATAAAAAAAATGAAGGTGGTCTTATCAAGGTATATAAAATTGGTGAATTTGGCATAGAATTGGTGAATGTGCCCAGTCTTTCTCAGGATTGCGGAATTAAGAACTAGAGGGCATTGATTTAAGGTGAGAAGGGAGAGATTTAATAGGAATCAGATGGGCAGCTTCTTCACCCATCAAGTGGTCAGTAGATAGAATAAACTGTCCGAGGAAGTTGTTGAGGCAGGTACAATACAATTGTTTGAAAATACTTGGATATGTAAATGGATAGGTGAGATTTCGAGGGATACGGACCAAATACAGGCAAGTATAACTAGCTTAGATGGGAATCTTGGTTGGCAAGACCAGTTAGGCCAAAGAGCCTGTTTCTGTGTGGTATGACTCTCACTGCAGAGATGTGAGCTCGCATTTTAGGTTAGCACTCCAATGTTTCACTGTTGGTGGTGCCATCTTCAGATGAGAGGTTTAATTGAATCAGCCAAATACTTGTAATGGCTACAAACCTAGGAGAGAGGCATATGGTGTTCAAAAGTTCAAAGTACATTTATTATCAAAGTATGCATGCAGCATACAATCCTGAAATTTACCTTCTTCGTAAACAGTCACAAAAGGAAGAACCATGAAACCAACCCGTTAATGAAAAGTATCAAACATCAAACCCCCCCTCCCCACCCGCAAAAAAATTGTGAAAATGGCAACAAAAACACGAAATATATATATAGATACATAATATAATATATATATATATACACACACACAAAATGTATAGGAAATTTACTACCCTGAAGTTCCATACTAAGTCAGACACCATCCTGACTTGAAAGTATATTGTCGAGTTAATATTGGTATTAAAATACCAGAATCCCCCTACTTTTCTACTATAGGACTCACCACTCAACACCACCCTCTCAAGGGCGGCTGGGCTTATGCAATAAATACATCGTTAGCAATGGTGTTCCTTCCCATACAATAATTTACAAAAATATTCCCTGATTATTCATCTGATCCTTCAGTTCTATAAACTTAAATATTGGTAAGATTTTAATCTTTAATAGTGCTAACAGTAGCCTACAACAAACAGTAATTATTTTTATATTTATTGTAATTTGAACTTTGCACATCTAGCAACTGGGTCTCGTTTTACTTGGGATGAAATGTGTGCGTGAGTGTCTGAATAAAGTAACATCTCGTGAGAAACTAACAGTTGTTAGGCTAAGTACAGGATGTAGAATTTAATTTTTTGAGTATCAGCTATTAAAATTAATTTTTTGAATTTATTGTAAGCATTGAAGAGAAAAGTGTAAAAAAGGTGCTTAAACTGGATAGTTCTGAGCTAGGAATTATGTTGAATCTGTGTTCCTTGTTGATAATAAGTTGCTGCATTTAGGTGCAAGGTGTGAATTAATGAAATCGGAGACTGTAGTATTTGAATAGTTGTGTACCATTAAGCCACTAGCACACACATTTATTTCAATATTGACCGAGGAGCTGCCTTTCAATATTTACCATTTTTAAACAAAGATGCCATTTATTGTTGACAATTGTTATTTTGTGTATTCTACTTTGCTGATCAGCAGTCACCTGCCTGCTGAATCAAGAGTAGGAGCTCAAAGGGATCCTTTTTTTAAAAATTTAGCCTGATTTACTTTCATCTGATGCATATTTCTGGAATTGAAGAATTATTTTAATGTTCAGTTATCCAGGTTCTCCTTTTGAATAATTTTTGAAAATCCACTAACTAATTAGAAGCTAGTATTGCTTTTGAAGGTGACACAAGAAGTTGTAATCTAGAGCAAAAAGCAAACTACAGGAACAATTTAGTGGGTCAGGCAGCAACCCTGCAGAAGTCCTTATTTGGGCCTTAAACCCAAAACATTGGCTATCTCTTTGTCGCCAAGTATGCTTTCTGACCCACTGAATTTCTCCTGCAGTTTGCTTTTGGTGATGTGACTTTTTAAAAAAAATTAGTAGCTACTTTGTTTTTACCGTAGGTCAAGATGCTAGCATAAAATAATTTGCAGTCTATTTTTATGTATTTTTCTAAATAGTCTCAACTGTGGCATTTTGTTTTAATATAAAATGTCACATACTAGGTGTGGCAAAAGAAAAGCCAATAAGACAGCTTGAAGCTCCAGTTGACTTAATTGCCAATTCTCAATTATAATTAACTATCAAGTTGTTTGTTAGCAGGACAAAAGATTGCCCTTTGACTGCCAAGTTGTAGGTGTGGTTTTGGCAAGGGTTTTTGGCTGTTCCTCTTTGTCCTAAATGACTGGTTAGTGCTTATTTAAAGGAACATACTCAAACTACTGGAGGAACTCAGCAGGTCAAGCAGCATAATCTAGCCTCCAGCATTTTGTGTGCGTTGCTTTGGATTTCCAGTATCTGAAGACTTCCTCGTGTTTACATATTTATACGGCAAGGAAGCTTTCACTGAGCAGACCTCCTGCTCATTTGGCCATTAAAATGCCATTGAACCCTGATTTGCATGGTGTCAAAATCTTCTGTCTGATTCAAGCAAAAATCTTCCAAACAGAAGTACTGTAGCTTACTTTTAATTCCTTCTCTTATAGAGTTCTACTGAATTAGCATTCCTCCAGCAGTGTTAAAGGCGTAGTTGCTCAAAGTAGGACAATATGTGTCATACAAGTGGTTGTTAGCTTTTACATTGCTGGTTTGTTCCCTGTCTTTACCCTTTTTGTCCTTTGTTAAGTACTCCTGAGACTCCAAGCCATCTACAAAGGTCTTTTTGGCAGAGAAAGGCAGTAAGGTGAATTCAAGTAGCCACAGTAGTGGGATCCAAAATGGCTCATTTGTTCAAGTGAACCTAGGTAACCAGCAATCAGAGATGGCAGAGGGCACACCTAATAAATAGTCCAAATTGTGTATGTGTCCAGTAACGCACAAACCTTCTATGCCCTTGGTCCAGTTTGGGGTTGTCTCCACTGCAATAAAAGCAGTCTAATGAAGAGGACCATAACCTGAAGACCATAAGACATACGAGCAGAATTAGGCCACTAAGTCCATTGAGTCTGCCCCGCCATTCCATCATCGTTGATTTATTACCCTTTTCAACCATGTTCTCCTGCCTTCTCCCCATAACTTTTGACACCCTGACGAATCAAGAACCTATCAACTTCCATCTTAAATATAATAACTTGTCCTCTACAGCTGTTCGTGGCAATGAATTCCGCAGATGTACCACCACCTGGCTAAGAATTTTTTTTCTCGCCTCTGCTCTGAATGGGTATCTCTCTGTTCTGATGCAGTGCCCTCCAATCCGAGACTCACCGACTAAAGGAAATATCCTTTCCATCCAGGTCTTTCAATATTCAATAGGTTTCAATCAGATCCTCCCCTATCCCCCATTCATCTAAACTCCAGTGAGCAGAAGACCAGAAATATCAAACGCTCCTCATATGTCGGACGATGCTGAGGATGTTCTACGAGTCTGTGGTGCCCAGTGCTATCATGTTTGCTGTTGTGTGCTGGGGCAGCAGGCTGAGGACAGCAGACACCAACAGAATCAACAAGCTTATTCATAAGGCCAGTGATGTTGTGGGGATGGAACTGGACTCTCTGACGGTGGTGTCTGAAAAGAGGATGCTGTCCAAGTTGCATGCCATCTTGGACAGTGTCTCTCATCCACTACATAATGGACTGGTTGGGCACAGGAGTACACTCAGCCAGAGACTCATTCCACCGAGATGCAACACTGAGCGTCATAGGAAGTCATTCCTGCCTGTGGCCATCAAACTTTACAACTCCTCCCTTGGAGGGTCAGACACCCTGAACCAGTAGGCTAGTCCTGGACTTATTTCCTGGCATAATTTACATATTACTATTTAATTATTTATGGTGCAACTGTAACAAAAAACAATTTCCCTCGGGATCAATAAAGTATGACTGACTATGACTATATGTTAACCTTTTGATTCCCGGAATCATTCTCATGAACTTCCTCTGGACCCTCTCCAATGCCAGCACATTTTTTCTTAGCTGAAGGGCCCAGACCTGCTCACAAGACTCCAAGTGCAGTCTGACCAATGCCTTATAAAACCTCAGCATTCCATGCTTGCTCTTATATTCTAGTCCTCTTGAATTGAATGTTAACATTGCATTTGCCTTCCTTATCACCGACTCAACCTGCAAGTTGTGGATCCTGCACAAGGACTTCCAAGTCCCTTTGCACCTCTGATTTTTGAATTTTCTCCCCATTTAGAAAATAGTCCACACCTTTATTCCTTCTACCGAAGTGTATGACCATATATTTTCCTACACTTTATTTCATCTGCCACTTTGCCCGTTCTCTTCATCTGTCCAAGTCCTTCTGCAAACTCCCTGCTTCAACACTACCTGCCCCTCCACCTAGCTTTGTGTCATCTGCAAACTTGGCCACAAAGCCATCAATCTGTCATCCAAAACATTGACGTATAATGTGAGCAGAAGCAGTCCAGATACCAACCCCTGCAGAACACCACTAGCCACCAGCAGCTAACCAGAACAGGCTCCTTTTATTACCACTCCTTGCCTCCAGCCAGTCAGCCAAACTTCTATCCATGGTGGTATCTATCCTGTAATACCATGGGTTCTTTTTAAGCAGCCTCATTTGCAGCACCTTGTCAAAGGCGTTCGAAAATCCAAGTAAACTACATCCACTGACTCTCCTTTGTCTATCCTGCCTGTTATTTATTCAAAGAATTTCAACAGATTTATCAGGCAAGATTCCTCTGTAAGAGAACTATACCTACTTTATCATGTGCCTCTAAGTAACCCAAAACCTCATCCTTAATAGTGGACTCCAACATCTTCCCAACCATTGTAGTCAGGCTAATTGGCCTACAATTTTCTTTCTTCTGCCTCTCTCCCTTCTTGAAGAATGAAGTAGTATTTGCAATATTCCAGTCCTTTGGAACCATTCTGGAATCTAGTGATTCTTGAAAGTCATTTAAAAAATATAAAGGAAAGCAAAAGAGACACTGACCAAGCTTTCATAAAATCATGAATAGCAAATAGAAGAATAGCACAATATAGAATAAAATTTAAATACAGCCAAGGATTAGCAGCACTCTGAACAATGTGTGATAGAAATGACAAATAAATTGAGACTGGATATTTAAAAATCTCACATGAGTAATAGCTACAATTATAAGACACATGCTTGGGATTTACACAGGAAGCATTTACATATATTTGATATCTGAAATACAAAATGTATTGACTTTAATTTATAAATTGTTTGCCTGGATAGGGATATAACAACTTAATTGCTTAGCACAAACGTGAAGGTGCCACCATTGATATTAAAGAAGATAGATTAGCTTTACTTATTGCATAAAGTCTCAAACAGCAAAACATATAATGAAATATATCATTTGCATCAATGACCAAGGATGCGCTGAGGGCAAGCTGCAGGTCTCCCCATGCTTCCAGCTCTAACGTAGCATGAGCACAACTTACTAACCCTAACTTGTACATGTTTGGAATGTGAGAGAAAACCAGAGCACCTGGAGGAAACCCATGTGATAAGGGGAAGAACGCACGTACATTTCCTTACAGACAGCACCGTGAATTGAACGCTGATCGTGCTGACCCCGCTACGCTACTATGCCACCCTGATTCTGAGCCATTCCATTGAACCCTACTAAATTCTCAGTATTTTGACTTCCTTATCTAAAAATTAGGTTTCTGTGTTAATCTTACTGTTCTTTGTATGGAGTTGAATTGGTTTAAAGTCAAGCTAGGTGATAATTTAATATGTTAATGATTTGATTATGTAATTGTACATGTGCACTTGGCATACACATCATGGCTTTCATTATGTGCCTGGCTCATTAAAACACGTTCACACCAAATGGTAAAATGAAGCCAGAAACAAATTAAAGGATTGAGACAACAGGAATTCTGCAGATGCTGGAAATTCAAGCAACACACATCAAAGTTGCTGGTGAACACAGCAGGCCAGGCAGCATCTCTAGGAAGAGGTACAGTCGACGTTTCAGGCCGAGACCCTTCGTCAGGACTAACTGAAGGAAGAGTTAGTAAGAGACTTGAAAGTGGGAGGGGGAGGGGGAGATCCAAAATGATAGGAGAAGACAGGAGGGGGAGGGATGGAGCCAAGAGCTGGACAGGTGATTGGGAAAGGGGATATGAGAGGATCATGGGACAGGAGGCCCAGGGAGAAAGACAAGGGGGGAGAACCCAGAGGATGGGCAAGGGGTATAGTCAGAGGGACAGAGGGAGAAAAAGGAGAGTGAGAGAAAGAATGTGTGTATAAAAATAAATAACGGATGGGGTACGAGGGGGAGGTGGGACATTAGCGGAAGTTAGAGAAGTAGATGTTCATGCCATCAGGTTGGAGGCTCCTAGACGGAATATAAGGTGTTGTTCCTCCAACCTGAGTGTGGCTTCATCTTTACAGTAGAGGAGACCATGGATAGACATGTCAGAATGGGAATGGGATGTGGAATTAAAGTGTGTGGCTACTGGGAGATCCTGCTTTCTCTGGCGGACAGAGCGTAGGTGTTCAGCAAAGCGGTCTCCCAGTCTGCATCGGGTCTCATCACTATATAGAAGGCCACATCGGGAGCACTGGACGCAGTATATCACCCCAGCCGATTGAGACAATTTTTTATGGACTTGACTGTTCATCTGGCTAGCTGAGGCTGTAATATTTTCATACATCATCAAGATATATTTTGTCAAATTTGAGTTTTAAAAATGCAGTAGTGCACACCACACTAAATTACAGACTGGTCTATTTTAAGATAATTTAGTAAAGCAAACCAAATAAGTTTCATAGAGATCACGAACTCCACTGGAAGACATATAGTCTGCAAGTTAAAATTATAAACGCAATTCTCAGCTAACCTCTTGCCTGCGCTACAGTGGATTGTGTGGCATTCTCAAATAATGTGTAAATTCCTCATAAATCAAGTTAACCAATTGTAGGTCATTTTACCAATCCTTTCCAGGTTAAGAAGCACTAATCAGGAATTTGAACCAGGCACTTATAAAGAGTTCTTTGCTGTGTGTGTTTGGTGTGTTTCTTTGCTAATTTCACAGTATTCTGCCAGGAATTAGGACGATATTAGTTGAAATTTAGCACATCAAGAAAAAATGGAATGTAATTTTCATGCATCCTGCTTGTAACCTTATTTCTTTATCTCAGTTTGTAGTCTTATTTTTGTCATTGCTTCCTTCAACCATTCAGGAATTTCATTTCACAATTTGTTTCTATTGGTTATTATGTTCCTAAACATAATATAATATACTTCCTGCAATGTGGGAGTAACCCAGTAAAAGAAATGCATTCTTTTAGTTATTTATAGAGTGGGCTGGTATTTTTGGAATGAGATTGATCAAGGAAGCTATTGACTCTTCAGTATTTCAGGTATTCATTTCAAACACATCTAAATTTAAAAGTTAATTTAAGGACCATCACTTTGTTTGTTACAAGAGTATACTAAAATGTAATCCTGTTCTGTGATTTCAGTTCCTGAGAATTTAGCTTTTAAAAAATTAAATGCCTAGTAAAAATTCGGTGTAAAATATGATGCATTGATATATTGTACAACAGGGAAGGACCAACAGTGAGGATTTGATTCTACTTTGTGAAAATCGGATTGTTTACACTTTCACCCATAATGTCCAGTTTTGTAGAAACAATTAATCAGATATATTGTCAAAGATCCATTTTAAAAATGAGGCTTTAGATTAAAAAGATGGAAGATATTATGTAAGACGCATAAGCTTTTCTTTGACCAGGTTTTTACATATTAAAAAAATATGAAGGCCTTTGTAAGCTGTGGAGCAACTAACGGAAAAGCAATAGAAGGTGAAAGTACTGCACCTGCACAGAACCCGAAACCTGGACAGTGTTATAATTGGGCAAACAACAGTCACTATATGTGATAGAAAAGACAAATTAGTTGTTAGCAACACTCACAACACGCAAGAGGAACTCAACAGGTCGGGCAGCATCCATGGAAACGATCAGTCAACGTTTCGGGCCGGAACCCTTCGTCAGGACCGTTGCTAGTCGTTAGTTGTTAGTTTGAGTGTAGCCCATTCTTCAGAACCTAAATATAGTGGATAGTATTATACATTCAGGAAAAGGAGGTGAAAATATATGTCTAAGTATTTTATAAATGGCTGATATAGAGCTGGACAAGGGAACACTAGTTAAGAATTGGAGAGAAACATTAAGACAATAAAAAAAGGATATTTAGATAGGGAGGTGAATGTTTAAAATTAAGCTGTTTTAAAAGGAAACCAGTTATAGTTTCTGAAATAATTGTTCAGATAAGAATGCTGATTTCTTCAGCAAAAATTTTGGGTTTATACAGGAGCCCCATGGAAGTATTATTGGCCTTAAAATAACACCTTTGCACAGATGATGGGAACAAATATTTGTTTTAAGGAGTGTCCTAGTGGAGGACAGGAAGTTGGAGAGGCAGACGGTGAAGTGAAGATACAACTGCCAGTAGGAGGTGCAAATGGAGGCAAAGTGAGAGTGATGTTGAGTTCTCCAAGGTTTATTAGCTAAGGAAAAATATAATATTATTCTCATGGTTTTCATGACCTTTGTTGAAGCATAATAAAGGAAAGTGAAGTGTATTGTCCTATGCACAGGTACATGTCTGCATAGGTGCAGTCTGTAGTTCTAACACAGGAACACAGCACACATACTGTAAGTAGAATTCAGAAGGAAAATGTAATTATAATATATGCAATTTTTACAAGATAAAACAATTAGAACAAAAGAAATGTCTGTTCTATTGCAAAATGGTCAAAGTGTTCTTGGTGTTGCTAAATTATTGTGATTAAGATTTTGCTGGGTGGTTCAAAAACCAAATGGTTGTAGGGAAGTAGCTGTTCTTGCACATGGTGGTGTGGAATTTCAGGCTTCTGTACTTCCTGCCCAGTGATAGCTGAGAAAGGATGACATGGCCAAGATAGCAGGGACCTTTGATGACAGATGTTGCTTTCTTGAAGCAGCCCATCCTATTGATGTGGGGGGAGGGGATGTGTCCACGATGCATTGGCCAGAATCTCAACTCACTGCAACTTCTTATGTTCCTGTACATTTGAATTGCCATACCAGACCATGATGCAGCCAGTCAGAATGCTTTCAGCAATACAGACATCCCACCCTGCAAAAACTCATTTCAGGGAGGTAGCACCATCAGTTTGCAGGAGACTTCCGGGTGAGGTGGGATGTCTGCAATAGAGTAGCTCCTTAGCGGCTAGCCAGCTAGTTTAAATAACATTAGCTATGCTAATGAACGAATGACACCTGTTAAACTCACCTCAACATGTCTTTTACATTTTAACCCACCATGGGCAATAGAAGAGTCACTGTTGCAAACAGCACAGTGAGCAACGCTCTCATTATTTTTGACCCCTATTAGGCAGGGGTACACTTTAGTGTAGTCTGGGGTGACGTACGATTTATATTTTCTTTTTTTTGGAACACTCTCCCATGGCGCGCGCACGTGCGCGCTCTCTCTCTCTCGCTTTCTCCCTCGCTCGCGCGCTCTTGTTTTCTCTCTCGCTGGCGCACTCTCGCTTTCTCTCTCGCTTGCTTGCTCTTGCTCTCTCTCGTGGTCGCTCTCGCGCTCACTCGCTCGCTTTCTCTCAAAAAAATTGATTTCCGTGACATTGTATATAATTTGCGGGCATCAGGGAGCCACTATTAATATGCGAGAGACTCCCGGAACTTCCGGGAGAGGTGGGATGTCTGGCAATACATCTGTAGGGGCTTGTTAGAGTGTTTGATGATCAGCCAAACTTTCTTAATCTCCAAAGAAAGTAAAGATGCTGGGATGCTTTCTTTATGATTGCATTTATGTGCTAGGCACAGGACAAGCTATCCGATATGTTAATGGTTGGGAATATAAAGCTGCTGAATGCCTCCACCACTGATCTCCCAATGTAGACTGGCGCATTGTTCGCCTTCCCTTTCCTGAAGTCAATCAGCTCTTTAGTTTTGCTGATCTTGAGCAAGAGGTTTTTGCGGGACCAATCAACCACGTGATCTACAGTATCAGAATCAGGTTTGATGTCACTGATATATGTTGTGTAATTTGTTGTTTTGCAGCAAACTACAATATATAACTACAAACTATAAACTACAATAAGAAGTGTATATAAAAAAATAACTAAGTAGTGCAAAAAGAGAGGGGGAAAAATACCGAGGAAGTGTCCATGGGTTCATTGTCCATTCAGAAATCTGATGGCGGAGGGGAAGAAGCTGTTCCTGAAACATTCAGGCTTCTCACTTCAGTAAGCTGACTCACTACCCCTTGCGATTTATCTAACAACAATGGAGCCACCAGTTAATTTGAACATGAGAGCAGGTTCCTAAGCACACAGCCTTGAAGTGAAGACAATCAGCAAGAAGGAGCTGACAATCTTCACTTGTTGCTGAAGAAGTTAAGTATTCAGTTGCTAAGGGAGGTGCAGGTGCTCAGCTCTTGAAGCTTAATGATGAGTTTGGGTGGGATAATTGTGTTGGAACACTGAGCTATAATCAACAAGTAGCAGCCTGTCATACAAGCTCCTGTTGGTAGGCAAACTGAGGTGGATCTAGATCATCTGTGAGGCAGGATTTGATTCATGGCATGATCAACCTCTCAAAGCCCTGCATTAAGGTCGATGGAAGTGCCACTAGATAGTAGTCATTGAGACAAGTTACCATACTCTCCTTGTACACTAGTACAACAGAGGCAGATGAGAACCTCAGAATGCAGAAGCAAAGGGTTGAATGTTTCCATAAATACTCTAGCCAGTAGATCTGCACAGATCTTTCATTCTCAGTCACAAGCACCATCTGGACCAGATACCTTTCGTGAATTCACCCACTTGAAGGATGTCCAGAGGTGGCTTCAGAGACTGAAATTACAAGGTCTGTGGAGATGTGGTGGCTCATGAATATATCATAGTTCTCCCTACCAAAATATACATAAAATACATTGAGCCAAAGTGGAAGTGATTGGTCATCGACACTTATGCTACCTGATCTCACTTTGTAGGAAGAAGGCAGTAATAGAAGATCAGAGTGGAAGTATTAGATTATGTTATACTTAGGACCCATGTGGTCTCCCTGGCTAGTCTGATATTAGATAACATCATAGTTGGCAAATAAACTCTTCTCAGGCTTCTGGCCAGGCACAGGTATAGATTTTAACTAACATTTCGATGACAAACTCTGCCATCTTCATTAGGAATGATGCCTGGGTATGTCTGTTCCAGTGGCATTTATAACCCCTATCATCTGTCCTTCCTGATTGGTTAGTCCTCATCCAGTCAGGGTTCCGCTGTCCCACCTTGTTTACAATTGAATTCCATTTCTTACTTTGCCTTTGTTAAAATTCTTTTTCTCTAGTTTTATTTCAGTGGCTTCTTTCACCAGGCAGTCCCAAAAGCCCTTGGTGTGGCACAGTAGTTTTGTGCTGTTGAAATCAATCCTATGGCCATTGCGAATGCAATGTTCTGCTACCCCCGATTTCTCTGGGTAACCCAAATAGATACATCTCCTATGCTCCTTGTTGCAGGTTTCCACCTTGCGGCCCACCTGGCTGATATACACTGCTCTGCATTTACAGAAAACTGACTGGAGGGACGAACAACGGGGGTATAAATACCCCCGGACTAGACATGTCCAGGCATCATCTCTGATGAAGGTGGCAGAGCTTGTCATCGAAAGTCAGTTAAAATTGATACTTGTACCTGGCTGGAAGCCAAGAAGAGTTTATACACTGGGAAAGCACTAGATCCTTTTTTTTTTACATTATATTTGGTTTCACTGGCATCATTCAAGCTCTGTCTTTTCCCAGCATTGACTGGTTATCACATAATATCTGATATGTATTTTTGTACGAGCAATTTGCGGCCAGTTGCCATTTTGTTGAGGTTAGTGTGATAGCCCATGAATCCAGGGATTAGAGAATTAAATCACAAGGACATGTTGCATGAACTTGTATTCCCTTGAATTTAGAAGATAAAAGGGTGAAATGATGAGATGTTTAAATATTAAAACAGTTTGATAGTATAGATACAGTCTATTTCCTCCAATGAGGGCAAGAATAAAAGAAAATCTTAAAATTGAGACGGATTTATTTTGAAGGTAATCAGCAAGCAATTTCCCCAGACATATTGAAATAAATTTCTAGAACTGAACTTAGATATTGATGGGGCAATTTAAACTTACAAGACTGAAGCTGATAAGTTCTTTTGAATATCAAAGATCACAAAGCAAGTTGTTATGATTTTGAATGCACTCAGTGAAAGGGTGAAAGAAGAAAATTCAATGGTATCTTTCAGAAGAGAATTGGATAAAATTTTAGAGGCTAAAATTACAAAATTATGGGAAAAGAGCAGGATTCTGAAGGAGATGGCAAACATATGATGAGCCTTATGGCATCCTGCACTCTAATATTCTGTGATTTTAAGGTGAAAATATGGTAGGTAATATGTTACAGATAAATTATGAAGGGAAAGGACACTCAAGGGATTGAATTATTTGATAATTCACTGGAACAGAATACTGCTTTATGAGTAACCCACCAATAATAAGCCTAGAATCAAAAATAAAGGGAGAAAGCTTGGTGCTTATCAGTCTCCGCTTCAGAACCTAGGTTGAGACC
The DNA here is from genome assembly GCF_030028105.1 of Mobula birostris. Lineage (NCBI taxonomy): Eukaryota > Metazoa > Chordata > Chondrichthyes > Myliobatiformes > Myliobatidae > Mobula > Mobula birostris. The sequence continues at coordinate 82,677,105 of NC_092373.1, forward strand.
TGTGTGCTGAATTATTAGGATTGGGTTTTTTGATTAATTTGATTTTTGCTTTTAATTCAAAAGGGAACTAACAGTTTCTATTTTGTAGAATCTTACATGAGCTAACTAGTGATAAGGAAACGTTTTTGCAGTCAGTTATTTCATATCTGGGCACATCATGCTTTCGCATCAGTTCCACTGATTTCTGCCAACAAAGGTCACAAGTGTAAATACAGTATTACGTTATTGCTCTCAGATATCTTTGCAGTCTTCATTAATGCACACTGTCAGCCATGTTAAAGATGTAAATTTGTTAATCTCGATGCAAGGTTTCAGCCTACAAATCAACTATTCCTTTGCCTCCATGGATGCTGCCTGACCCACTGTGTTCCTCCAGCTGTTTGTTTTTGGTTCAAAATCCTATTTTTGATGCAGTTTTTTCAGCCCTGGTTTATAAGCTTATTGGTCACCTTGTGAATACTTGGGCTATATTAGGATGAAGCAGCCAAGCTTTTAACGCACATAGTGTTCTGATCTCTGAATTGTGCTTCATTTTGGAATTGGGGTGATCCCTGGTTGGAATTCATGTTTGGATCTACCTGTAAAATGTAATCTAGGGGAATATGAGATTATCCAGTATGGTAGCAAGTATTGAAAGTAATATATTCTTCAAGGGGAGGGAGACCAAACATTGTGCTGAACAGAGGAATGCCTTTCTAGATCTTTATTCTCTTTTGGGATATGGATGTCACTGGTAAGGCCAATTTTTATTGCCCTGCCTAAATTGCCTGTGAGAAGCTAATGGTGAGCTAATCTTCTGAACCATTATTATCCGTTTGGCAAAAGTACTTCCATGTGTTTGTAGATAGGCCGTTCCAGGAATTAGACCCAGCAATAATGAAGGACTGGAGAGATATTTCCGAGTGAGGTTGGTGTGTGAGGAGAACCTTTAAGTGAGGTGTTCTTACATGCCTGATGCTCTTCTGCACCTTGTTGGTGGAGGCTGCTGATTTGGAGGTACTACTAGTATAATCAAGACAAGTAGTAGTACTAGTGCGATCGTTCGAGTCGAGTATGATGTTCTCCAAAGGGGCTGTCTGTTGGTAGGTCCTCAGGTGCTATAGAGGTCAATCTGGGATGCTAGGGGGGATTTCCTTAATGGAGAACGCCTATGCATGACTTTGTTTAACATGGGGAGGCTGATGCATGGGCAGCCAACACACATGCCTTGACAGATTGGGGTCAGGGTCCAATGCTCCAGAGTGCAAGACGAGTGGAGACCCTTCACTGCCATTGAGATGTGTTATCTTTCGCCAGCCCCATTGTTGAGGTCTTGGTTGGATTGCTCTTCATCTGAAACCTCTCCGTTGACCTTACCGCCATGGGTGACCCTACCAGGAGCAAAGCACCAGATGGCTAAACTTCAGATGACATCGCTTTTGGGATTTCAGGAACTCACAAGCCTTTCCACCACAACAAGATGATGATCCTTGGTGAAAAATCAAGACAAATAACTGCAGTGCACTTTGTAGGCACTGACACCATTGTGCACTGATGGTGTCGACAATGAAGGTTTAGGGTGTAAATGAGATACCAATTGAGTTGACAGCTTTGATTTTAGTTGGTGTCAATTCAGGGTATGAGAATTTTTGGAGCTGCACTCATCCAGGCAAGTGGAAGGTATTTTTCTTTGAGCTTCTGATTGATAGCATAAGGATTTTGTAATGTCAGGAGATGTCTCACTTTCTACAGGAGACCACGTGAAACTTTAAAAGTTAACATCAGCTACATCAAATATTTAGGATTATTGTCCTTTATGGCCTAATGAATGGCGCATGAACATAGGAAAATACGACTAAACAAGGCATTGATAATAGCACACGTGTGTATAGTTTTGACCTCCATACCTGGAGAAGAATGTATTTGTATGGGAGGTAGTTCAGAGAAGTTTCACAAGGATGATTCCTGGGGTGTAGAGGGTGTTTGATGAGGAAAGGTTGTTTAGGTGGACCCATAGTTGTTTTTTTTTAAAGCATGAGAGGTGATTTTATTGAAATATAGATTCAAGGGGACTTGATGTGGTAGATGCTGAGCGAATGTTCCCCTAAATAAGACATATAGATCCAGGGGTATAGCTTTAGATTAAAGAATCGACCTGTTTAAGACGAAGATGAGGAGTTCTTTCTCTGACTGTCATGTGGAGTGATGTTTATATCAATAATCAGATTATGTTGAGTTGGCTTAACTGTTCTGAAAAACATGTGAATGGAAAATGTGAGTACATTCGTATATGGTGTGATTTTGTTGTGGTTTGTTATAGGATATGAGCAAAGAAGATATAGATACGAGGCTGTTAATCACACGCACACTCACTGCCGCTGGGCTAAATATAACTTTAGCATTGATATAATCTTTAGGTCAGTGATCAAACTCACTTCCGATGTGAAGACCAATCCTTTCCACTTGGTTGAGCATAACAAATGTGACCATATTTCAGGGCATGAGCGGTGAATGTTAAAACCGCTAAGCATGCAAGGAGAGAAGTAGCATTATGAAAGGTTAGTAATGTAAACTCAATGAAACATTTTGTAGATTCTGCCAGCTTTCACCACGGGTTTTGTTATTTTATGTTATAAAAACACCTGTGCTGGAAGAAGTGAAGTGAAGTCAAGTAACATCTGTGAAAAGAAAAACCAGTTAACGCTTCATTTAAAGTCTCTATCAGAACCAGTTACTCTTCACTAATCAACTAAGTGGGAATGGGTAGGGCAGCAAACTGCCAATTCCCTCAAGAAGTAAAAACACATTTCTGAAAATTCTCAGGTAGTCAAGAGAGTAACTGTGGAGAATTAAACAGATTTAACCTTGCAGGCTTATGGTCTTTTGCCAAAACTGTTGGATGTTCAAGGTTTCCAAAGTTCTCAGAGGACACAGAAGCAGAAAAATTGAATGAAAGGCAAGAGACATTGGGAAGATCCATGATAAGATGGAATGCAGAAGTATATTTATATGGGGTGCTGATGCAAGACAAAAGGGAGCAATATGGAACAAAGAAATTAAAGATGTGTTTGGAGGAAATGCAAATTACAGAAGCAAAACTATTACCAAGCTTGCTTTCCCTTGAAGTGAGCTCAGCATTGAGTCTGAAAGTGCAGATTGCCTAATAAATATGTGAATTACTTTTGAGTTTCTAGAGGGGTATTGAATTAAAATCACAATCAATACCTGTAAACTGACTAGAGAAATTTTGGAAAACAATGGCCCAATCTGGATTGGTCTGCTCAGTGTGTTTAGGTAGACTCACACAAAAAATAATGTTTGACAAATCTATTAAAGTTCTGGGTGGATAGTTAAAGTTGAACAAGTGAATATAGTACATTTCAATTTTTCATAATACGATAATGTGCCACATAAAAGGCTGTTAACCATATTAATGCTTCAGGTTTAGATTTGACATAATTGCACATACTGTAAGCATGGATCAAGGGTTGGTTAATGGAGGGGGGAGCAGCTAGAAAAATATAGTACATATTAGATGGAGAAAATGACACATATATAAAGGTTCAGGATGACCTTACATGATAATAAGTCAAGGAGATAATGCTCAGGCTTTATAGGACACTAGTCAGGCTGCACTTAGAGTATTGTCAACAGTTTTGGGCCCCATTTCTCAGAATGGATGTGTTGTCATTGCGGAATGTCCAGAGGATATTCATGAGGATGATTCTGGGAATGAAGGGGTTAACATATGAGGAGCATTAGGCAGCTTTGGGCCTGTCCGCACTGAAATTTAGAAGAATGTATGGGGATCTCATTGAAAGCAACCAAACTAGGTTGAAAGGATGTGGTGCAGTGGATGTGGAGAGGGTGTTTCTTATGATGGGGGTATCTAGAACTAAAGGGCACAACCTTAAAACCAAGGGGTGACCTTTTAGAACAGAGGTATGGAGGAATTTTTTTTTTTAGCCAGAGTGTGGTGATTGATGAATATACTGTGGGGAATGTCACATAGCCTGTCCTTCCAGAAATAATTGACATAGAACAGTACAGCACAGGAACTGGCCCTTCAGCCAGCAATACTGTGCCAAACCGAAAAAAATAGTGATCAAATGGCCAACTGTACTAATCCTTTCCAACTACCCAAAGTCCATATTCCTCCATTTCCCTCAAGTTCATGTGTTTATCTAAGCATCTCTAATGTATGTGCCTCTACCACCACCCCAGGCAGCACATTCCAAGCACCCACCACTCTCTGTGTAAAAGAAACATGCCTTTCTCATCTTTTAAATTACTTCCTTTCAACTTAAATGCATGCACTCTGGTACTAGACATTTCAACCCTGGGAAAAGATTCTACTCTGTGTATTCCTCTCATAATTTTATAAACCTGTATCAACTCTTCCCTCAGCCTCTAGAAATAATTGACATGGAACCCCTTGGTGACATTTCTCAATTGTGTCCTCTTTGGGAGCAAAGTTTCACCCACTACCCGTTCCAAAAATAATGTTTAAAATGCCATCTAGAAGTACTATGTCAATGATCTCGGAAGATGAAAATTAGAAACATCTTTTCTAGAGATTACAGCAATATGATCAAGCTCTATCTTCATTTACCTAAAATATTTCTGGTAATTGGGGCAAACAGTCATAACATCCCTTTACCCATACTTGAGGTTCAAACTCAGCCAAAGGTTGTAGAAATACTCAGAGTCTCACATAGCCATAGGTGACCCATCACTCAGCCGTACAATAAAAGTCTCGTCAGAGCTTGATTGCTGAAAGGTGGCAGCTGCCTACCAATGCAAAATCCAGGTTATTCTAGCTCTCAATGGTGTGACATGAGATGAACCTTTCTGGCTCAATAGTTTATCCCCCTGACCACCCTGTTTTTATCCTTTTAAATACATTATTCCTCCCCCACCTCCTTGCTGCTTAACAAGCTTCTTATCTCTCCTTCCCAGTTCTAAGAGCCTTCAACCTGAATCATAAGATTCGTTCTCTTCCCACAGATCTAGCCTGACCTGCTTAAATATTTCCAGTATTTTCTGATTTTATTTTAAATTTCCAACAACTGCAGTTCTGTTTTATTTTAATCTTTAAGTCATAATCCATTAGTGTCCATGACTTTTTACTTCCAGATTTCTATCTACACTCTAAGTCTATTGACTTTATTTCCAAGAATCCTTATATCGATGCATGCACAATGAAGGAACATCAAACTTGGTGTTTGCATCCTTTGTCCCAGCCTTTGTTCCTTCTGTTTTCCAGAATCATTCCGCTATTCCCCCAGTCGTGTTTCTTACATTCTTAACTTCTACATCCTGTTTTGTGTATTTCCCATTCCATTACCAATATAATTTATATTGCACGGTAGCATAGTGGTTAGAGCGACGCTATTACAGCTCGAGTTGTTTTAGTTTGGAGTTCAATTCCAATGTACTTTCTTCCCATGGAATGTGTGGTTATTCTACGAGTGTTCCAGTTTCTTCCCACAGTCCAAAGACATAACGATTAGTAGGTTAATTACTACTACTACTACGTCGACTCAGGCCTAGGGAGCTGGCGTCGGGCACGATGACGGACTCTCCACTTCTCCCACTCCCTCATCAGTGTGTTCAGTTCATCTACATTAGCCGCGCCGCTGTCTTCTAGGGGCGGCTAATGTAGATGAACTTGGGAGGGCGCCCAGGGTTCATCCTCCCGTGCTTGGGCTCCCATTCAATGACTAGGCTTGGTGGGTAGCTCGGGGTGGCGTAGACAGTGCCCCGCTAGTTGCAGTCTTCTCACCTCAATTTTAGTGGTGAGCATCGGTAGGTTGTTATAGATTATATATAGGTTAATTGGTCATTGTAAATTGTCCCGTGATTAAGCTAGGGTTAAATTGAGGGTTGCTGGACAACACGGTTCGAAGGGCCAGAAGGGCCTATTCTGTGTTGTATCTTAATAAATAAATAAATATCCTCAGTGGCACAATATTCCTCCTTGCAAGGATACAGATTAGCAGGTTGTTATAGCCAGAGGTTGTAAATGGGACAAGCTCCCACTACCTATCAAATCCTCCCAGTGGCGTGCGATTCAAATCGCCTCTGACAACCAAGTCCAACTCCTGGCCTTCACATGTGGCTTTGTTACTAAGCCTCAGATCCGTTTCTACTGACAGGAGAAGGCGCAAAGGCAGGCTACTGGTGCCTTAAATCAGTTGCTTCGGGCAGATGGGGCTTGTCAGCCATTGGTAGCAGCTCACCTAGGAGAAGGAGAACTTGGATCTCAAATTGCCACTGCCTTACAGCTATACCCACTCATGGGAAGGCTTTGGTAGTAAACCCCAAGGGAAAATGCCAGAGCTGGAGTTCCTAAGGCAGTCCTACATTGAGTTCAGTGCTAACACGAGGAAATCTGCAGAAGCTGGAATTTCAAGCCACACACGTAAAAGTTGCTGGTGAACGCAGCAGGCCAGGCAGCATCTCTAGGAAGAGGTACAGTAGGCGTTTCGGGCCGAGGCCCTTCGTCAGGACTAACTGAAAGAAGAGCTAGTAAGAGATATAAGAGGGGGAGGGGGAGATCCGAAATGATAGGAGAAGACAGGAGGGGGAGGGATGGAGCCAAGAGCTGGACAGTTGATTGGCAAAAGGGATATGAGAGGATCATTGGATAGGAGGCCTAGGGAGAAAGAAAAGGGGGAGGGGGGAAAAACCCAGAGGATGGGCAAGGGGTATAGTGAGAGGGACAGAGGGAGAAAAAGGAGAGAGAGAAAAAGAATGTGTGTATATAAATAAATAAATAATGGATGGGGTACGAGGGGGAGGTGGGGCATTAGCGGGGGTTTGAGAAGCCAATGTTCATGCCACCAGGTTGGAGGCTACCCAGACGGAATACAAGGTGTGTTCCTCCAACCTGAGTGTGGCTTCATCTTTACAGTAGAGGAGGCCGTGGATAGATATATCAGAATGGGAATGGGACATGGAATTAAAATGTGTGGCCACTGGGAGATCCTGCTTTCTCTGGCAGACAGCGTGTAGGTGTTCAGCGAAACGATCTACCAGTCGGCATTGGGTCTTGCCAATATATAGAAGGCAAGGCCCGACGTTCAGCGCTGACTGGCAGGTCCTGCAATGTCGCTGATGCCAAACTGTATCGGTCTCTGCCGTTCCTTTGGACTCATGAGATGCGTGGAGTGGGAGAGCTTGCTACATGGGCAACAGCTTGCTCTCCATATTGTACAGCCCTGGCTTGCGTATCTAGACAGCTGGGATGCAGCACCCATGGTTAACCCTGACCGGCGGAGACCTCATACATTCATTCGATGGTAGCAATGTTGAGATTCAACTTGTCCAGTTTATGCAGATCTTACCTCCTCTGGAAACAACCCAGTGGCCAAGAAGCTAAAAGCTTATCCTCCTGCAGTATCCCTTCAGCCTTACCTTCACCTACAATTGCTTCTTGTCTCATACGCATCTTCACTACGTGGTGAGTTCAGTGCAAAGACATGTTCCAGTCGGGTTCAAGGCTGTCTGGGTAGAGGAGAGATATGGGTGTAGAGAGGCAGGGTAGTCATGATGGAAAGGACAGAATTCAGACAATGAAAACATTAGCAGATGGGCGTTGAAAGAGTCATGATTGCCTCTCCTCCAAGCTAGTCTTTTGAGTATCACAGATAATATTTCTGCTGTTTTCAACTAATACAACGTGGTGGTTGTCTGTCTGTCCTTCAGTGTTTCCATTCAATAGTGCCAGAAAACCAAATGAAAGCTCAGTTTTTTGGGGGGGAAAATTCTGGCATTAGCAATGCTGAAAATGTTAAATTTACGTTATTACATTGCTATTTGTGGAAATGTGTGCAAATTGACTGCCATATTTCTCACATTACAACAGTGACAACAATTCAGGAAGTACTTTAATAGATGTAAAGTGCTTTGTAACATCTGGAAGTCATAAAAAGTGCTATATAAAATAGGCTTTTATTTACTGTAACTTGCTGGCAACACAGTCCGTGTGAATAGAGAAAATAGTTTGAGGGTAAGTGCAGGTTGAAAGAGTTGATGGGAATATAGGGTGAGTAAATGGATTAGTGTGAGTGGTGGCTTGATGATCAGCTTAGACTTGATGAGTCAAATGCAGCGTAGATGCAGCATTACTCAATGACTGTGACTCAGATGAGTGAAAAAGCAGACTGCAGGAGTATGAAGGAGAGGTGAGTAAATCCTGTCAGAGTCAAGGAGAACTTATCAATTGGGAACGATTTCCATTAGCACGTTTAACATGGGGAAAAACTTTACAGGGTGCTTCATGGGAACATTACTAAATACAATGCCTTGAAAAAATATTCACCTTCCAACCTTCTGTTTACATAAATGAGTATTACAACCAGAGATTTCGATCAATTTAACTGAGAACTTTTACTTACGAACCATGTGCTTCTTTTTTCTCAGTAGAGCACAAAAAACAGGGAAAATTGTAAAGCATGAAAAACTAAAAATTCAATAACTAAAATGTAAGCACTTCAAAAGTATTCATTCCCCTTTTGTTCAGAACTTAGTTGAACCACCTCTCGCAGGTATTACAGCCAGTAGTCTTTTTCGATATGTCTCTATTAGCTTTGAACAGCGTGATGAAGCAAGATTTGCCCATTCCTTCCTGCAAAATTGCTCAAGTTGTGCCAGGTTCGTTGGGGAGCAATTCTGAGATCTTGCCAGATATGTTCAATCGGGTTAAGGTCAGGACTCTGACTGGGCCATTCAAAGACAGAGATGATCTTCATTTGAAGCCACTGTGTGGTCACTCTAGCAGTGTACTTTGGGTTGTTATTTTGCTGGAAAGACAAACTTCCTCCCAGTTTAAGCTTTCTGGCGGAGGCTAGCAGATTTTTATCCAGGAGCTCTGTATTTAGCAGCATTCACCTTTCCATCAATCCTTACCAGATTTCCAGTCCCTGCTGCTGAAAAGCATCCCCGTAGCATGATGCTACCTCCACCATACTGTACAGTAGGGCTGGTGTTACCTGGCTGATGGTAGTATTAGATTTATGCAGTTCTTACTACTTAGTATTGAGGCCAAAAAGTTCCACTGCAGTCTCATCCAACCACAAAACTTTCTTCCACATCTTTACAGTATCTTCTAAGTGACACTTTGCAAAGTCTTGATGAACAAGAATATGTGTTTTTTTTAGCTAGGGTTTCTTCCTTGTCATTCTACTGTAAATACCCTTTTTTGTGCAAGACCTTCGAGATTGTGGAGCCATCAACTTCATCTCCAGTTGCAGCCACTGATGCTCAGAGTGAGTGTTGGTGTCATAGTAGCCTCTCGTATAACTGCCATTCTTCTCTGGCGACGAAGTTTAGAGGGGCGACCTGACCTAGGAAGTGTGGCTATGGTTTTATATTTTTTCTCCACGTTATCATGATCGACTACACTGAGCTCTGAGATATGTTCAGTACCTCTGAGATGGTTTTGTACCTTTCCCCAGATTTGTGCTTCTCTATTATCATTTCCCTGACTTGCCTTGAATGCTCTTTTGTCTTCATTTTGGTTTGGTCTGTTGAATACAATACTGTTCAATCTTGCAGAGAGAGGGGTTATTTAGTCATGTGAATTCAATGAAAACAAGTGATCTTCCAATTTTCTACATCAACATGGGTGAGTTGGTAAGTTAATACTGTATATTGCAACTGAAGAAAGTAAGCATAGTAATTACAATGGTGATGAATACTTTTTGGGCTTCACTTTGGTTTGGTTTTTCAGCTTTACTTTGGTTTTTAATACTTAGTTAATTATTGACAGGTTTTGGAATTTTTTGATTTGACATGATACACAATGTTTTGTAGATTATTTCAAAAAATCCTATTTCAATATATTTTAAGTTTAGAACATGACACAATAAAATGCGAAAATAGTTTAAAGGGCTAAATTCTTTTGAAAGACATGGTAAAAAAAAGTTGTTGGCAAGCCAGATGAATGGCTGTTATAGCCAAATGATCAAAGTAGATTGTTAGAAACTTCAAGGAAGGAAGGAGATTTAACAAGGTGGAACAAACTATAAGTGAATTCTGAAGCTGTGGACCTTGGGAGCAGAAAGCATAGCTACCTTTAAGCACATAATTACAAAATTATTGGAGTGTACATGACTCAGCAGATTGTAAAGTCGGAGATTACAGGAACAGACAGAGTTGAGAACATGGACATATTTTAACTTCTGGGAAATTTATTTGGTCAGGAGGCACAGCCCCAGAAATGTAGGTTCAGTTCTGATTTCTGATGCTGCATGTGTGGAATTTGAACATTTTCCTTGTGCCTACATGAGTTTTCTCTTGATACTGGTGAAACCAATGTTATGTTCCTCAAAAACTGTTCACATCAGGATTTCCAGTTATGCAAAATACTATTTCCCTTGAAATTCCTTGTTATACAGTAAGTGGACATGCATTCTTATGGAATATTTTTCTCTCAACTATAATGTGTACTGGTACTACAGCAGCTGGTTCATGACAGTTGCCACTTAAGAAAGTGCCTTGTCAGTTTCACAGCAAAGTTTTGAAACACACAAAATTATACATAGTAGAAGTACTGAAGTCAACCAATCATTCTATTGTATGACAAAGACAGAGATAAGGACAAAGAAGGAATGAGCTGAAACAAGAATGGAGACAGTTACCAAGGTAGAAATTGGTGATATTAAATATGCATAGGTCCAAAATCTAAACCAGGAAAAGAAATGGTATCAGTAGCAGAGGAACATTGTTGGCAGTGGAGATCTAAAGCTAACCTAATAAAAGTCTGTATGCAATATACATCCCTGAGATTGATCTTCCCACAGACAGCTACAAAACAAAGAAAACCATGGAACCATTTTAAAGAAAACATCAAACCCCCAGTGTGCAAAAAAAAACACAAATCACGCAAACGGCAAAAAAATGAACCAAGAACTCAGAATACAAAACACCAAATCACAAAGACATGGAAAGAATCCTGGCATATTGAATTCAGTTCAGCTCAGTTGAATATTTAATTGAAGACCCCTAGGCATGTCAGGTCCCAAATGACACACAACTTGACTAAGATTTGAAGTTGGTGAGATAAGGCTGGGTTTCATAAACATTCAGACAGAAACTAGTGTAATGTTTTCCAGTAAAGTAACAAGATGAGGCATGTAAATGAACAATTGTGTCTCTGATTATCCTCTGTCAATAAAAGAATAAATAAAAATGCAACCAGGTAAATGCAGTCCTATCTCACAACAGAGCAACGGTAGAGCAAAGGCTGTCAGTGTGATGGAAAGGTAGACACTGCCAGTGAGTGGAAAACCAACAGGCATTACCACATAGTTCATTTTGGGAAAAGTTTTGTCAGAGATGTTTAATGGATTTCATGTCATGATGTATTGGATGCTGGAAGTCCAGCTAATTCTTCAAATATTTTCAGTGGTTTATTTGAAAGGAGTCATTATTTTTGTTAAATGCTGAAATCCCAAACAGATGTTGTAGGTGATTTATTTTTAACTTACTCTATTTTTAGATGTTTGGATTATGGCAAAGGCCTTTTGTGATAATGTTGCTCTTTCCAATCCAGAACATATTAGCTGTTGGTTGGGAGTAACCCGACCGCTAAATCCAAATGCTCCATTTATCAAAACTGAATATCAGCAATGCCAATGGGCTTTTCTGTCTTGACCAATCTTATTTTCTCATGTCATTCAGCCATTTCAGTCGTTGACTTTTCAAACAAGTGGCTATTCCGCTTAACCTTCCTCTCTCTAGCTGGAAGTGCTGTAGCAGAAAATGTTTGTATATGCTGTAGTTAATCTGATGACATTTAAAGACTAAATGCTCATGCCAATACAGTGAAATGTGAGTGAATGGTTACAGTACAAACTAGAATACGGTATACAGTACTGTGCAAAATTCTTAGGCATTATACCTAGGGTGCAGAAGACTTTTGCTTGGCACTGCATTTGTCAACGTGGAGCAGAGATGAAGTTTGTAAATCTGGCGGGAGCAGAGGATGTTGGGAATGCCATGGGAGTGGTGTGGTGCAGGTGACAGAAAGAGTGCCATGGGTGGGGGTGGGGGCAGGTGCGGGTGATTGGTGTGGGTGCAGCCATACCCAGCCAATGTCTCTCTGGTGCTTCCTGCCCCCTTCCCCTTTTCCGAACCATGATTCCCTTCTCCCTGCCTCCTTCCCACTTCCAGTCCACAACAGAGACCCATATCAGAATCAGGTTTGTTATCATTCACAAATGTCATGAAATTTGTTTTTTCTTTTGCAGCAGCAGAACAATATATAAAAGTACTACAGTTCTGTGAAAAAGTCTAATGCACTCTAGCTCTATATATATGTTGTAAAACTTCTGCACAGTACTATATTTTTGTCAGTTTTAAGCCTCTTTCTGCTAATATCAAATAACAGCGACAAGTAAATTTATAACTAGGTATATGATACTTTTTGTTTGCAGATAATTACTCCTTTCCGAAAGTTGATTTTGTGTGCTGAAAACCGCAAGGAAATGGAAGATTGGATTGCTGCAATGAAAACGATCCAAAACAGGGATCACTTTGAGGTGAGATTGCTCAAGGCCATATGTTTCTATACTTTTGGAATTTGTGTCTGTGAATTGAAAACTGCAAGTGAGTTATCTGCTTGGTACTGGGTACTTGCAGAAGAGGAGAGAAAGTCATCAAAAGTTTGAAACCTGAAAGAAGAGTTCAGGCGGTATTATAATTTCTGTGAAAGCCTTTGGAACATTTCAGAAAGATAGATTGCTATATAAAGAAAAGAGCTATCTAGCCACACATTATTGCAGCTTTACTCTTCTGTTTTTGACATTCTGGTCAGAACCAGGTTTAATATCACCAGCATATGTCATGAAATTTGTTAACTTTACAGCAGCAGTATAATGAAGTACATGATAAGTAAAAAGGCAGAGTTATATTAAGAATATATATGTCTATTAAATGGATTAAGTTAAAATAATGCCTTCTTTACAATTGCATCAATATGTTGCATCTAGCTTAGGTCCTTGGAGATACTGACACCCAGGAACTTGAAATTGCTCATTCTCTCCACTTCTGATCCCTCTATGAGGATTGGTTTGTGTTCCCTCATCTTACCCTTTCTGAAGTCCACAATCAGCTCTATGATCTTGCTGATATTGTGTGCAAGGTTGGTGCTGCAGCACTACTCAACTAACTGGTATATCTTGCTCCTGTAGGCCCTTTCGTCACCATCTGATGGGTAATTTATATTTTCCTTTTCCTAGATTAATGATTCCAGATTAGCAACACCATGCATTTAATATTTATGGACTGATTAAAGACAATCAGCATGGCTTCGTACATGGTAGGTCAGGTCTAACCAACCTTACAGAGTTTTTTGAGGAAGTTACCAGGAAAGTGGATGAAGACAAGGCAGTGGATGCTGTCTACATAGACTTTTGCAAGGCGTTGGACAAGGTCTTGCATGGGAGGTTGGTCGGGAAAAGTCAGAAGCTCAGTATACAAGTTGAGGTACTAAATTGGATTAGAAATTGGCTTTGTGGGAGAAGCCAGAGAGTGGTAATAGATGGTTGCCTCTTTGACTGTAGGCCTGTGAATAGTGGAGTGCGTCGCATGAATCGATGCTGGGTCCTTTGTTGTTTGTCATCTATATCGATGATCTGGATGATAATGTGGTTAACTGGATCAGCAAATTTGCGAATGACACCAAGATTGGTGTGGTGGACAGCTAGGAAGGCTATCATGGCTTGCAGAGAGATCTGGATCAACTTGAAAAGTGGCAGGTGGAATGTAATGCAGATAAGTGTGAGGTGTTGCAATTTGGAAGGACCAAACAGGGTAAGTTGTACACAGCGAATGGTAGGGCATTGAGGAGCATTGTAGAACAAAGGGATTTGGGAATACAGGTCCATAATTTGTTGAAAGTGCTGTCACAGGTAGATAGGGTAGTAAAGAAAAGCTTTTGGCATGTTGGCCTTCATAAATCTAAATATTGAGTACAGGAGATGGGATGGTATGTTAAAGTTGTATAAGATGTTTGGAGTATTGTGGACAGTTTTGGTCACCTACCTACAGTAAAGATATAAATAAGATTGAAAGAGTAATGAGAAAATTTGCAAGAATGTTGCCGGGTCTGGAGGACCTGAGCGAAGTTTGGATAGGTACATGGATGGTAACGGTATGGAGGGCTCTGGTCCAGCTGCAGGTAGATGGGAGCAGGCAGTTTAAATAGTTTTGGCATGGACTAGATGGACTGAATGGCCTGTTTCTGTGGTGTACTTCTCTATGACTCTATTCTTGAGATTAGTTGACATTGAAAAGACAGCATTTATTACCATCACTTAACTGCCTGTAGCTGTTTATGTGGAAGGTACTACAAGTGCCTGGAAATCCAAAGCAACACACTCAAAATACTTGAGGAGCACAGCAGGTCAGGAAGCATCTGTGGAAATGGATAGTCAGTGTTGCAGGCCGAGATCCTTCTTCAGGAAGGGAGAAGATGCCAGAATAAATATGTGGGGGTAGGGGAAAGCACTAGCTAGAAGGTGGTAGGTGAAGTCAGTGGGTGAGAAAGGTCAAGGGCTGGAGAAGAAGGAATCTGATAGGAGAGGAGAATGGACCACAGGAGAAAGGGAAGGAGGAGGGCACCCAGGGGAAAGTAATAGGCAGATGAGAAGAAGTAAAAGGTCAGAGTAGGGAATAGAGAACGGCTGGTCGGACTTGTTTACTGGAAGGGGAAATTGATACCCATGCTATCAGGCTGCAGGGTGCTCAGATGGAATATAAGGTGCCGTTCCTCCACCTTCCTCCACCTTTATGATAGTCAACAGTATGCTCACATAAAGGGGAAGACATTGAAAAAAATATTAAATATGTTACCACAGCTCTGGAGCCATCAGTTCTAGGCACTGCATTAAAATATGGAGCCAATTGAAATGACTATCACCAGTGTAATAAATAGCCATGAAACTTTCAGGTCGTTTGCTCGTTCTCATTTACGGTAGCTGGATCTTCAATGGCCAAGGTAAATAACTCCCACATCTCTCACTATAAACACAGAGTGGCGAACCCTTCCATTTAAGGACTGTTTGTGAGGAGTGCTTTATTTCAAGATGTGTAAAGTATTTGTAACGCAAGTAGTCTTGCTGCCTAAAGTTTATTGCACAAGTATTTTTGTTGGAAACAGAACAAAGGGGATGTTTGTGATGTGTCAGACTTTGGCCTATACTCTTCAAAATACTTCAAGGTGTCTGTTGCTCTGATTTCTAAAAAGGACCTCTCTTTTATCCTTGCTAGCTGAGATAGGTAACAGTGCAAGAACATATTGCAAAAAATATTTGCTGTTTCTCCTCAACCACCATTAAAATATTGGTTTTTGATGGGATAGACTTAATCCAATAACTTCTGTAGATGGCTATTTAGCATATGTAGATCTAGTCCTGAAAAGGAGTATCTGAGCAAGCTGAAATCCCAATATGAACTAATAAGTCCTCATACAAAGTTTTCATGAGCTTAAGAAGCACACTTAATGTTAAAGAATAAAGTGGAGAAGAACAGAAATGGAGGATAAGAGTTGGATGGTTAACCAAAAGTGGAAAAAACTTTTTGAGATTGAGAGAGAGATTTGACAAATTCTGAAGTTCCAGAGGTTGTTATTTACATTGGTAAAATCATTATCCAAATGAAAATCACAGGTTTGATCAACAGAACTATGCTGATTCTGTCAATTAGATTCCTTCATTCCCATTGCTCTCTTCCCAAACAATGAAGTCTTGATTTTTTCCACTTTTGAAACCCACTTCATTGACCATTGGTTCATTGACTTGTATCCTTTTTTAAATAAACATGTAATCTTGCCTAGCTTTTAATTTTCAGATGTTTTACAGCAGGTTTTGAGAAAGCTCAATCTAATTAAATTCTGTTTTTTTTTCAAATATACTTGTATGGTGTCTTTTGGGTCCTAAGGACTTGCTAATTTTTCATCTATTATTTTGCCTGTCTACAGTTTTACAGTCTTTCTATCCCTATTTTCCCCATCTCACATCTCCAACCTTCCCTGTTTTTCTGTTACTTTGTAGTTCACCCAGACAAAATGAAAATTTAGAAATTTCACTTTAGTCTTATGCTATGCTGTTGTGCTAATTATTTAATATGAACATCCTTGTTCTTTAAGTGTTGTCAATCAAGTAATGTCTGTCCTTTGTGTAATTCCCTTGCTGTCAAATTTAATTTATTTAATAAAACAGCTCTCTTCTATTTGTGCACTGCTACAGAGTAGTTACAGTACAGAAACAGGCCATTCAACTTACTGGCCATTCCAGTGCTCCACATTAGTATTTTCTCACCCTTCTTCAGCAAACATCTTCTGACCTTTTCTCCCTTGCATATTCATCCAGCTTCACCTAAGTGCACCTCTACTATTACATGTAGCTATTCTTCATAATAGCAAGCTCCACATGCTAACCAGTTTCTGGATAAAATGATTTGTCTTAATATCCTCTTATTGTTCCTTCCTGTTGTGCAACATTTAAGGTTTTCAAATATTGCCACAATTTTTCAGCTTTGAAACTTTCTTAACCTTTGGATATGAATTCCATTACAATACTTCTTTGTAAGCTTGTAGGCTTACATTTCTTTCCAGTGTTTTAATGTTCTTTTTGTCCCTTAATTCTGCCATTGTGATTTCATCCAGTTAGAGTCCTTCCACTCACCCTAAAAATGTACTTTGGTAGTAGTTGCATCACTCCCTTCTCCCCATTTTTTTCGTTTGCTTCTCTAAACTCACATATTCTGTTCTGTTTGGCTCTGACCAGTGCCCAAAGTGCAGACTGATCTTTGTAATGTTTATCACTTCATTTTCCCTTTGCTGGATATGCCTTTTCTTTCCAATTGTAGCACTTCTGGCATTAGCATGGAGATAATTTGTCTGATTAGCTACTTTCCTGCTTTTTGTTTTCTCGTTTGGTACTCCCCTGTCCTCTACTGACAATTAATTAAAATCTTTGTGAAGGATTTCTGGCCTCATTTTTCTGTTTATTTGAGTTCCATGTAGATCCTGAGTTGTGACTCTTTGCACAATTGTTTTGATGTTGCTATTCTGTTAGATTTATATTACCCTGTAAGGTGATGCACCATCTCTGAATTCAGAACACAGTGAAGTCCTTTCTCTAATTGAGTGCATGATTATGTCTGATTGGGAACTGTTCATTTTCATGGTTAATGTTCCATTGCGTCATGATGCTGCTCATGATTGCCTCTTTCCTGTTTTACTGCCCTCAGCTATAGTGTAAGCACAGAATGCTCGCAAGAGACTATTTTCCAAGTTTCTGACTACTGTTTGCGTAATCGAGTGAAATGATTAAATACCAGATAACTGACTGCCTTTTTTTAAAGCCTGTTTACAGCAAATTTTTGTGTGGCCTCTTCAGTAATAGTGCGGCGATGGTAATATTTCACCATATTTTGTGATTCATTGTATCTATTCCCACCTCCTATCTCTACCTGTCCCACAGTGCCAAACCGCCTACGATCAGCTAATGATTTTACAAAATCACCAGTTTAGACATTGTGATTGAGGGAGCAGCCAGCATAGAGTTTATGCAGTTGAGAATATGGAAATTGGAAAAATTGCATTGTGGTTGATTTAACTGTATATTTCAGAACTGCATTTAGATTCATAACTTGAGAATAAGAACAAATTTAGGAATTGAGAACGTCTGCATTTTCTCTTGTGCACTGCCAATGAACTTTGGCTATCACCAGATGATTTAGGACAAACTAAACAGGGCTTGGGGTGGAGAAATGCTGACATTAACACTAGAAAGATATGTTAGATGGTATAAAGCTAAGCATTTTTTCCACTGTTTGCTAGCTGTTCTCACCAATTTCAGCTTGCCTTCCTGGATCATATAGGGTGACTAACAAGAAATAGCGTGGTAATTTCTGCTAAATGTTTTGAATATTCTTTTCTCTGAGCAGTCAACCCAATACAGCATGGACCATTTCTCAGGAATGCACAACTGGTACGCTTGCTCACATGCACGACCCACATATTGCAATGTCTGTCGAGAAGCCCTGTCTGGTGTAACATCTCATGGATTGTCCTGTGAAGGTAAGAAGATAATATAGCAATGGTTTCTCAGTTCATTCATTCTCACTAACCATACCTTAGAGCTAATCAAAGGTATTTGTTGACAGGAGGTTTAATGGTTGCACTTCTTCTGACTTGACTGTTAACATTGGCCTTTCTAATGTTAATCCTCTCCTTATCCCAGTTTATCCTGTCAACAATGCCAAACTTAATGCCATTTCCTGCACTCGCCTTGTGCTACTAGCTCATGTGAGGACAATCAAAGTTACTAATTACCTCAATAAGACAAAGCCAAGTAGGTATAATTTCATTAGTAGAGTGATCTTTGGTTTTAGTGCACAAAAATAAGTGTAAGATACTTGCAAAACAGAGTGTTGATCTGGAACATTCTGACTATATTCTTCCTGAATGAAAGAAATGTTCTTTTAAATCTAGCAAACTTCTTGATAGATTTTCCCTCATTAAGAGAAATGCTTCATTGATTTACAAAAGGCATAGGAATTTACCCTCACTGAGTAGGGTTACTATGCATCTTCATCATAAGGAATGTTTAATTTTTCTAAAGTTAACATCTTGTAAAATAAAGTTATAACGAATGCCCTGCAGTTTCTTGTTTTTTATTGTCTCTTCACTTTTTATTAAATTTTCATTTACTTTATTAATTGCCAATGTTTGTATCATTTTCACTGTGTTTGTTCATATTTCCTGTTTTAACCTGTGCCAATAATGTAACCATTTTAACCAAGTTATATAATTATCAATACATAACACTTATATTTACAAAAAAACTGTAGAATTAAAGCCTTAGAGTATTTGTAGAGGTGTGACTGTTGGAAAAAATTCCTGATAATGAGGCTACTGCATTAGTACCATATAATTTCACTCTATGAAGAGTCCAGGAGGTGAAATCTTAGCCCCGTGTGCTGAGACCCTATTAGTACAAATTTGCAAAAGATCTAAGTAAATGTGAACCAATGATAAATGACATTTTTGCTCTGTAAGGTTAGATATTCCTATAACACAGCAACCTAGATCCCAGTGACTCAGAGGGCTTGTAAGCTAGGCTTGTCTTGAGTTACTGAAAATCAAAGACGTTCAGATGCTGGAAATCTAAATTAAAAACTGAAAGTGCTAAACGCTCAGCAGATCAGACAATATCTGTGGAAAAAGTAACAGAGTTGAAGTATCTAGTGGAAGATTCTACATCTTGTTTGTTTTTGCACTCACTCTCTCACTCTGACTCTCACTCTCTCACTCTTTAACTGCCCTCTTTCAACTCACTGGCTCAGTAATGAGCAGAATCATCCTGGCAATCCTATCCTTTCCTTAGTGGAGATTCTCCCTTTGTCCTATCCATCCATTTCCCACCTTTTCTGCAACTTAAAATTTGTTTTCTTACTTTCCCAGTTCCAATGAACAAATTTTAATATAGATGGTTATACTCTGTTTCTTTATACACAGATGCTGCCTGACTTGCAGATTGTGCATTTCTTGTTCTTTAACCTTTGAAACTATTGTATGAATTCCTAATGTCCTTATTCAGAGGTATAATATCCACCTGCTTAAATGGCAGTGATTTATACAGCAGGGACCGTCATATCTTACATACCAATGATCTGCACAAGCTTATTTATGGCAGTAGGATGGTCCATCTTTGAAATCCTAATGGAAACAGATTAGTACTTCCTTGGCTTTAGGATTTGAGATTTTGCATTTATTGCATAGTAAGTCTTTCCATCCCTCTTCTTCCGCCTCTCCACAAAAACATTGGTCTTGTACATGTGGTGGCCACACAAGTACATACACATACACATGCACCTACACACACCACACAAACCCAGAATAACTGTTGATGAGTCTCTCCCTCTCTTTCTCTCTCATGTGTCCTTTCCTTTCTGGTTCACAGTATGTAAATTCAAAGCTCACAAACGCTGTGCTGTACGAGCCACCAACAACTGCAAGTGGACAACGCTGGCCTCAATTGCCAAAGATATAATTGAAGATGAAGACGGGGTATGTTGTAAATGGGAGTCAAGCAAATGCTGATAAATGAAAATCTGAGCAAGTGCTAAACAGAGTCTGGAAATCATCTACTGCTTTTGAATGATACAACATGATTAAGATATTGATATTGTGAGTTCAGATCCTTTTGTGGTTAGAGTCTAGACTGATGAGAGATGAATTTAAAGTGTTTCATGAAATAGTTTACATTGAACAAGTAAATGGTTACTAAGGAGCACGAAGAGTTTTTCAAGCAGAATATGCCCTTTCAAAGCTGGTTTTTACCAGGAGAATGTGGTAACTGGACTCACTGGAGGAAAGAACACAACAATGTGCAGCAAGCAATTACCTGGGAACATAGAACTGAGCAGTGAATGGTTGTGAAATGGAATAAAATAATAGTTTTCAGGGGGTTACCAATGGGAAATCATGCTTGATTGATGGTGATTACAAGGAAGAATGCTGCAGAGCTGGAGCTCTCTTTGGAAATCCTCAGTCTGAATTTTAAATATTGGAGCGCCCCCAATTGGTAAGACTAGGTAAAGCCAGACATTTTATTTTAGATTAGTGAGATCTTTGTGGCCAAAAAAACACTACCTCTCACAACCTCAGAATATCTTAAAGCCCTTGAAGACCAACTAAATCTTTGGTAGTAGGGTCATTGGTGTAACATAAGACAAGCCTCAGAAACAACAATGGAGTAAAGGGCCAGATGTTTTTAGCAAATCAGTTTGAGTATTAGGACATCATGAAAATTCCCACGCAATGTTTCATATAGTCCTCTTCGATTTTTTTTACGTCCAACTGAACAAGCAGCTCCTCAGTTTAACATTCAATCTAAAAGATAAAACCTCTCACAAGGCCTCAAACCATAGGGTGGACACTAATTTAGTTTGTTGCTTCTACAAGGATTAGGTTATGTCTATGTACCTTTCTTGCATTTCCTCTAAACGGTGCCAGAGGAATCTTTGCCGATGTTGCAATTGTGAGACGGTTGCACATTTCATCCTTTGCTTCCATTCGAGTTTACTTGCTTACCAATGTACATTGCAATTTTTTTAACTATGCTCTGTTAATTTTCATTTCTGCAGCTGAATGAAAAGTTGAGAGAGAGAAACCTCCCCTCAGGCATGTACTTATCATCCATGCTGGGATCTGTTTTACTTACTTCCTCACCACTGTACAAGCACTATGTAAACCTTATCACCACGTTCTGTCTTTCTCATTGTTGCGTTTGGTGGATAATCACAAAATCTTGAGACAGATGAATTATGAAGCCTTTATGTTGAGGGTTGCCCTAATATCTTTTACATTAAATTAGCTGGACTTCTTGGCATACTTTAGCTGAGATCTATACTAGTCCCTTACACAAAATCCAAAAATAGTTTATATGGAAATGTGTACTGTTACTTGTCATAGAGTGTTAGAATCTGTTATTTCCTTTGTTGCAACAATCATGTGATATTTAGATGAGGTCTGTGCTAGACTGTTAGGTAGGGCTCGTAGCTAGTCTCTTACCCGAAAATCTAAATCCTGTTGAAGCATGGAATAATCTTACAATGCTGGGACCTTCTTGCACTGCTGCCGTGTGCTTGTACTGAGATACAAGCTGGAAAATTAATTGGTGGCTTTGCTGCTTCATTAATGCAGTGTGTGCTGGTCCCTTTACCCAAGAACCAAAATGTATGTCTGTCCTTTAGCCTGGTTCAGTGCTCATTTCCTATTAGACCATAACACATAGGAACAGAGTTAGGTCATTTGGCCTATTGAGTCTGTTCCACTATTCCATCATGGCTGATTTATTCCCCACACCTTCCCCCCCCGACTCCATTTGCTCGTATTCTCCTTGTAACCTTGATGCCCTGACTAATCAAGAACCTATTAACCTATACTTTAAATATACTCAATGACTTGGCCTCCAGACTCATCAGTGGCAATGAATTCCATAGATTCACCACCCTCTGGCTAAAGAAATTCCTCCTCATCTCTGTTCTAAATGGACATCCCTCTATTCTGAAGCAGTGTCCTCTGGTCCTAGACTCTCCCACTGTAAGAAACCTGCTCTCCACATCCACTCTATATTGGCCTTTCAACATTAGCTAGGTTTCAATGAGATCTCATCCTCATTCTTCTGAACTTCCAGCAAGTATAGGCTGAGAGCTGTCAAACGCTGCCCACATATGAACCATTTCATTCCCAAAATCATTCTCGTGAACCTCCACTGGACTCTCTCCAATGCTAGCCCACCTTCTCTGAGATAAGGGGCCCAAAACTGCTCACAGTACTCCAAGTGCGGTCGAAGTCCAATGCCTTATAAAGCCACAGCCTTACATTCTTGCTTTTATATTCTATTCCTCTTGAAATGAATGCTAACATTGCATTTGCCTTCCTTACCACCGACTCAACCTGCAAGTTAACCTTTCGGGAATCCTGCTCAATGAAACCCAAATCCCTTTGCATCACCGATTTTTGAATTTTTTTTTTGAAAGTAGTGTACACCTTTATTCCCTCTACCAAAGTGCATGACCTTACACTTCCCTACATTATATTCCTTCTTCTGGTTCTTTGCCCATTCTCCGAATTTGTCCACGTCCTTCTGCAGACTCGCTGCTTCCTCAACACTATCTATCCCTCTGCCTATCTTCGTTTCGTCTGCAAACTTTGCCACAAAGCCTTCAATTTTGAAATCCAAATCATTGACATATAACGTACAAAGAAGCGGTCGCAACACCGACCTCTGAGGCACATCACTAATCACCAGCAGCCTTTATTCCCACTGTTTGCCTCCTACCAGTCAGCCAATCTTCTATCCATGCAAATATATTTCCTGTAATGCTGTTATCTTGTTAAGCAGCCTCATGTGTGACACCTTGTCAGAGGCCTTCTGAACAACATCCATTGACTTTTTTAAAAAAGGAGGGAGAGAGAAACCGGGGAATTATAGACCGGTAAGCGGGATATCGGTGGAGGGGAAAATGCTAGAATCAGTTATCAAAGATGTGATAACAGCACATTTGGAAAGCTGTGAAATCATCGGACAAAGTCGGCTTGGATCTGTGAAAGGAAAATCATGTCTGACGAATCTCATAGAATTTTTTGGGGATCTGGTATATTTGGATTTTCAAAAGGCTTTTGACAAGGTCCCACAAAGGAGATTAGTGTGCAAACTTAAAGCACACGGTATTGGGGGTAAGGTATTGATGTGGATAGAGAATTGGTTGGCAAACAGGAAGCAAAGAGTGGGAATAAGCGGGACCTTTTCAGAACGGCAGGCAGTGACTGGTGGGGTACCGCAAGGCTCAGTGCTGGGACCCCAGTTGTTCACAATATATCTTAATGACTTAGACGAGGGAATTAAGTACAGCATCTCCAAGTTTGTGGATGACACGAAGCTGGGCAGCAGTGTTAGCTGTGAGGAGGATGCTAAGAGGATGCAGGGTGACTTGGATAGGTTAGGTGAGTGGGCAAGTTCATGGCAGATGCAATTTAATATGGATAAATGTGAGGTTATCCACTTTGGCAAGAACAGGAAAACAGATTATTATCTGAATGGTGGCCGATTAGGAAAAGGGGAGGTGTAACAAGACCTGGGTGTCATTGTACACTAGTCATTGAAAGTGGGCATGCAGGTACAGCAGACAGTGAAAAAGGCGAATGGTATGCTGGCATTCATAGCAAGAGTATTGGAGTACAGGAGCAGGGAGGTACTACTGCAGTTGTACAAGGCGTTGGTGAGACCACACCTGGAGTATTATGTGCAGTTTTGGTCCCCTAATCTAAGGAAAGACATCCTTGCCATAGAGGGAGTGCAAAGGAGGTTCACCAGATTGATTCCTGGGATGGCAGGACTTTTATATGATGAAAGACTGGATCGACTGGGCTTATACTCGTTGGAATTTAGAAGATTGAGGGGGGATCTTATTGAAATGTATAAAATTCTAAAGGGATTGGACAGGCTAGATGCAGGAAGATTGTTCCTGATGTTGGGGAAGTCCAGAACGAGGAATCACAGTTTGAGGATAAAGGGGAAGCCTTTTAGGACCGAGATGAGGAAAAACTTCTTCACACAGAGAGTGGTGAATCTATGAAATTCTCTGCCACAGGGAACAGTTGAGGCCAGTTCATTGGCTATATTTAAGAGGGAGTTAGATATGGCCCTTGTGGCTAAAGGGATGGGAGGTATGGAGAGAAGGCAGGTACAGGGTTCTGAGTTGGATGATCAGCCATGATCATACTGAATAGCGGTGCAGGCTCAAAGGGCCAAATGGCCTACTCCTGCACCTATTTTCTATGTTTCTATGACTCTCTCTGTTTTGCTTGTTATTTCCTCAGATTTGTCAGGTAAGATATCCCCTTAAGGAAACCATGTCAACTTTGGTCTGTTTCATCATGTGGCTCAAAATACCCAGAAACCTCATCCTTAATAACGGATTCCAATATCTTCCCAACCACTGAAGTCAGGCCAGAATCAAATCATTCTTGAAAGGTTGATACTAATGCTTCCATAATCCTTTCAGCTATCTTTTTCAGGATCCTGGGATGTAAATTATCTGGTCCAGGTGACTTATCAACTTTCAGACTTTTCAGCTTCCCAAGCACCTTCTCAGTGATAGCAACTAGACTCATTTCTGCCCCCTGACACTCTTGAACTTCAGGCATACTGCTAGTGTCTTCCCTTCCCTTTTGAGCCACAAGGCCAGATTCAGTGCTGGAGACCTGGTCGCTGTGGCTTCCTTCTGGTCGGTCATCTATGCCCTCCCTCCACCCACCCCCAACAGTATCCAAAGCAGTATCCTTATTATTGAGAGGAATGGCCACAGAGGTACTCTTCACTGGCTGCCTATTCTCCTTCCCTCTCCTGGCAGAAACCTAGTACCTGCCTCCTGCAACCTATGGGTGACTACGTGCCTCACCACCTCATTCTTCCATATGAAATAAAAGTCATCAAGTTGCAGCTCCATTTCCTTAAAATGAACTCTTTGAAACTGCAGCTTGATGCCCTTTGTGCTGATGTATTTACCCGGGAGACTGGATGTCTCCCAGACTTCCCACTTCTCATACATAGACCATACCGCTGACCCTGGACCCATTCTCACACACTAACTATATAGTAATAGGCAAAGAAAAAGAAAAATAACTTACTAGAAACTTGTTTAGCCACCTCAGCTAAACAAGTGACTGCTCATGATATTTGCAGCTCACTAAAAAAAGGCCCTGAACTCTTTTTAAACCTCGCACTGCATTAGCCAAACAAGCCATTAATGCTGGTCTTTGCTAGTATCAAAGCTAATTCTTTCAGCTGGACTGTCTACTGATTTCCTACATTACAATCTATGCCACTTTATTAACAGTTCCCGTTGTAGGAAAAGAGGGTGTTCTTTGGATCCCTTTATGAAGCATAATATCAATACAATGAATGAAAAGAGGTAGGCTGAATGATTGTTCTTTTCTATTGTTTAGAATACAGCTGAAAATAGCATCTAGGATATCCTAAGAAAAAAGAAACAGGACCAAAGACTCACCAAATTACTGTAAACAATGTAAACATGATAAAGAATCAGCTAAAGTCAGAATGCGTCACTCAGTGTGTTTTTGTACTGAGATTTGATGTGTAGTTAAGAACACATAGATGCTCTGACTAGAAGTAACTTGCTATCAATTATTGAACTGTTCAGAATTAGAACTGAGTTTAAATCACTGGCATATGTCATGAAATGTATTATTTTACAGCTGCAGTACAGTGCAATACATGACAATAAAAACTATAAATTCCAATAAGTATATATAATAAAAGAAAGTTAAATAAGTAGTGCAAAAGAGAGGGGAAAATAAAACACTGAAGGTGGCGTTCATGGATCCATTATCCATTCAGAATTCTGATCACAGAGGGGAAGAAGCTGTTCCTGAAACGTTGAGTATGAGTCTTCAGACTCCTGTATTTCCTCCTCGATATTAGCAATGAGAAGAGGGCATGTCACAGTGATGGGGGTCCTTAATGATGGATGCCACCTTTTTGAGGTATCGCCTTTTGAAGATATCCTCGATGCTGGGGAGGCTAGTGCTCATGATGGAGCTGACTGAGCTTACAATTTTCTGCAGCCTTTTTTCCAATCATACCTTCCATACCAGATAGTGATGCAACTAGATAGAAGGCTCTCCACCGTACACTGGTAGAAATTTGTGAAGTTTCTTTGGTGACATACTAATTCCCCTCAAACTCCTAATGAAATACAGCCGCAGTCATGCCTTCTTTGTATTGCATCTGTATTTTGGACCCAGGATAGATCCTCAGAGATGTTGACACCCAGGAACTTGAAACTTCTCACCCTTTCCACTTCTGATCCCTTGATGAGGACTAATGTGTGTTCCCTCAATTTACTCTTCCTGAAGTCCACAATTAATTCCTTTGTCTTACTGACATAGAGTTCAAGGTTGTTACAGTGACACCACTCAACCAGCTAATCTAGCTTGCTTCTGTACGCCTCCTCGTCTTCATCTGAAGTTCTGCCAACAATAGTTGTACGGTTGGTAAATTTATAGATGCTGTTTGAGCTGTGCCTAGCCACCCACCGTGAGTGTAGAGAGAGTACTGCAGTGAGTTACGCACACATCCTTGAAGTGCGCCAGTGTTGATTGTCAGTGGGGAGGAGATGTCATTTCCAATCTGCACAGACTATGTTCTCCTGGTGAGGAAGTCAAGGATCCAGTTGGAGAGGGGGGTACAGAGGCCCAGGTTCTGGAGCTTGTTGATTAGATGTGAGGGTAAGATTTTTGAATGCTGAGCTGTAATCAATATACAGCAGCCTGGTGTAGGTATTGCTATTGTCCAGGTCATTCAAGGCCATTGAGATTGCATTTGCTATAGACCTATTGTGGCGACAGGCAAATTGCAGTTGGTCCAGGTCCTTGCTTAGGCATGAGTTGAATTTAGCCATGACCAACCTCTCAAAGGACTTCATTACAGTAGATGTGAGTACCACTGGGTGATAGTTACTGAGGAAGCTCACCCACTTTTCTTGGCCACGGGTACGATTGTGCTCTTTTGAGCAGGTGGGAACCTCCAACTGCAGCAGAGAGGTACTGAAGGTGTCCTTGAACACTGCAGCCAGTTGGTTGGCACAAGTTTTCAGAGCCCTACCAGGCATGCCATCAGGTCCTGACGCCTTGCAAGGGTTCACTCAGTTGAAAGATGCCCATGCCATCAGGTCCTGATGCCTTGCAAGGGTTCACTCAGTTGAAAGATGCTCTGTCGTCAGCTTCCAAAACAGTAATCACAGGGTCACCAGATGCTGCAGGGATTCGCACAGGTGTAGTTTCAAAGCGTGCATAGAAGGCATTGAGCTCATCTGGGTGTGAAGTGTAACAGTTAATCAGTTACAAAATACACGTGGACTAAGATGTTAACTGTCCTGTGCTATCATGATATTAGGTTTCGCTTTGTAGGAAGTAATGGCCTGCAAACCTTGCCAGAGCTGAAGTGCATCTGATTTTTGTCTCTAATTTCAATCGGTGTAGTTTCTTTGCCCTTAAAGTAGCCTTCCGTACTTTGTGCCTAAACTTCTTGTATAATTCTGGATTACCTATCTTGATTGCACCAGATCTAGCCCTCAGTAGACAATAAATCTCTTGGTTAATCTCTTGACTTTTGGTTTGGGTATGTCCAGTATGTTCTCTAAGGCACACACTCATCACACAGGTCTTGATGAAGTCGGTGACAACTGTGTTTCAGATTCATTCAGACTTGAATATAAACTGAGTATTGTCCAGTCCACCAACTCAAAGCAGTCCTGTAAGCGCACCTCCACCTCCCTTGAATAAACTCTTTTGGTCTTCACAACTGGTCCCGCAGTCTTTAGTGTCTACCTGTACACCAAGAGTAGAAGTACAGCCATGTGATCAGACTTTCCAAAGTGTGGGCGTGGGGTAGCACAGTGAGCGTTCCTGATAGTGGTGTAACAGTGGTCAAGTGTGTTGGCTCCTCTAGTTCCACTTGTGATATGCTGGTGGTAGTTATTCAGCGACTTCTTCAAGCTGGCCTGGTTAAAATCTCCTGCAATGATAGGGAGGGCATCGAGTGTGCAGTTTCATGTCTGCTAGTTACGCTGCTCAGCTCCTCCAGTGCGTGCCTGACGTTGGCCTGAGGTGGAATGTACATCACTACCAGGATGATGGTGGAAAACTCCCTCGGCAGATAAAAGTAGATATATGACCATTTGATATTTCAGATGGGTGAGCAGGACCGAGACACAACCACCTCTTCTGTGCACCACGATGAGTTAATCTTAAAGCATACCCCACCTCCTCTGCCTTTAAATCCGCTGCGTTTTAACCGTAGCCGTAAACCTGCCCAGCATCTCCACTTCTATTTCCCTAAAGGGGAACTGCACTCTCAACCCAAGTCTACCATCCGATGTTCACCAATTTTGTTTATCAATAGATCGTTTAAGCGTATTAATACAATGCTGCTTACTGAAATACCCATGGCTAAGACTGGATTTCTGTGAGGGAGTCCTAACCGGGAATATTTAATAACTCCCATCGGAGCTACATGCAAGCATTTGCCACATAATGGCACTATCTTTCAAAATGTTTCATTTATAGTGAGATTATTGTGTTATCCAGTTATTAAAGAGAGGTAAAAGAGGGAAATCAGGGAATGTAATATAATAGGGTGACATGACACAATAAAGATTTTCGGTTAATTTGATGTTGTGGTGTCCACCAGGCTTGCAGTCCCATTCAAGGTATCATCCTCAGTGCGCAGTCGTCGGTGTTCCTCTCTGAGAGTGCTTGCACTTGTATAGGCCCCTGTTCACATGCCTCGGTCCTGATTGGCTACCCCTGCAGTTGACCTTTGAATTCTGTTGGCTCACAATTCTTTGGCTCTTAGGGGGTTCAATATGTTTGTTTAAGGAGTTATCAGAATAAAACCATCCTTCTTAAAATTCTCGTGCCTTCTTCGTGTTTGCCAGTACCAGATCCTCCACGATGTCCCTGTTAGACTGGTGTTCTTCTGTCTTCATGTACTGAGGAGGACACTAGATCTTACTCAACGCATGACCTTGACCTACATCAAGAATATCTCAGAAATGACACCTCGACTTCTCGAACCTCTTGGCATCACAATCGCTCACAAACCAATGGCGACTTTATGGAAGCTTTTCTCAAGAACCAAGATACCAGTAAAGACAACCAACAAAATCAATCTGGTGTACAAGATTACCTGTAGAGACTGCAACAAGAACTACATCAGCCAGGCAGGGCGTATACTCTAAACTTGTTTACAGGAACACAAACTGGCAGTGCAGACACATGATCCACTGTCACTGATCTTGGTACATGAAGATCGAGAAGAACACCAGTTTAACTGGGACACCGTGGAGGTACTGGCGCAACCAAAAATGAAGCAGGCACGAGAATTTTTAGAAGTGTGGTTCTTTTCTGATAACTCCATAAACAAATATGTTGAAATAGACGCCATCTACAAACTCCACAGAGCCGAAGAAACATGAGTCAACAGAATTCAAAGGTCAACTGAAGAGGTAGCCAATCAGGACTGAGGCAAGTGAGCAGGGGCATATATAAACACCCCCAGAGCAAAACACCAACAACTGCGCACTGTGGATGTCACTGGACTGGTGATGAAACGTCTGCAAGCTAATTGCCAAGCTTGGCGAACACCACAATATCAAGCGCCTCAGCCTGAGCTACCAGTATTCACTAGCATTTTCAGTTCATCACAGAAAGCCCCTGTGAATTTGTAGAGGATAAGGTGACTGTTGACTGAATTTTTCAAGATGTGATTGGACAGGGAATTACTGTGGATGTTACTTTTTTGAACTTATGAAGGTCTTCATCAAATGCCTTCTGGAGAGACTGTTAATTTTAATTATTACTTGTGGAACTGAAGGCAAATTATTACCCTATCTAGAACACTGACTTGTTGACTAAATACATAAATAAGGGATAATTGGCAGGTACGTAGATTAGCAGATACACAGATCGGCAAGATATAACCAGTGACATGCTGCGAGGATTTTAACAAAAAATACATTTATTCACCGTATTTATAAGTGACGTAGATGATGGAGTAGAAAAGCACGTGTACTAATTTCCAGAGTTAAGCCATACTGCAGGTAGTGTAAATGCAAGTATTAAACTAGAAATATTTAATAAGATTTATTAAATCGAATGAATAGGTAAAACAGTAGCAAATGGATTTTAAGTGAGGAAAATGTGAGGTTATTCACTTTGAATCTAAAAGCAGAGTGCTTTCTATATTGTAATAAGCTGAAAAGTAGTGAAGGTTTAAATAGATTTGGAGGTCTATATGCACAAATCATTTAAAATATCTTGAGGTAAGAAATAAAAAGGTTAATTGTGTGCTCTCCTTATATCTAAAGGACTGGATTACAAGGGCATAGAAGTACTGCTACAGCTACAAAAAAGCTTTGGTTCGCCCACAGGTGGAGTCTGTCAGCAAATTCTGGTAACCCACATATCTTAGGAGGAATATATTAGTTTCAGAGAGAATGCAGCATAAATTTACCAGAATAATAACTTGCATTGCTAGTTATAAAGTTAAAATGGTAATTTGAATGCAGTTTCAAGCAATTAAAGGAAACTGGCAGGATAAGTAGAGAGAAATTATTTTAGACCAATTTGAAAATTAGACAAGGTATCCAGGAGTAAAGTTAGAAAACAATTCTAAATGTGTGCACGAATTACGGAAGAGGAAGCGGTATTGGCAGCCTTAAGGCACTTCGAGGTGAATAAATTCCTAGGACCTGACCAAGTGCATCCTCAGACTTTGCGGGAAGCTAGGGAAGACATTTTGGAAGCCTTGCAGAAATATTTGTTCAGTCTTTAGCTGAAGATGAAGTTCAGAAAGATTAGAGGTGGCTGATGTTGCAGCATTATTTAGGAAGGGCAGCACAATGAGCTACCGGCCAGTGAATCTGACATCAATGGTGAGGAAGTTGCAAGAAGAGATTCTGAGGGCTGGAATCCACCAGCATTTAGATAGACAAAATCTGATTAGGGATGGTCAACATTGCTTTGTACGTCAAAAATTGTGTCTGATAAACCCTTTAGAGTTTTAGAAGAGGTGATCAAGAGGATAGATTAGAGCAGGGCAGTTGACGTTGTGTATATGGACATTAGCAAGGCTTTTGACAATGAATGGCCTGGAAGGTTAGGCCACAGGGGATCATAGGATAGATAGCCAACTGGATTTATAATTCGCTCAGTGGTGAGCAGCAGAGTATGATGGTGGATGGTTATTTCCTGGATTGGAAGCCAGTGACCTTTGGTGTGCCATCGGCGTCAGTGCTTAGACCTGTGTTGTTTATTATCTATATAAATTATTTGGGTGAGAATGTACAAGGCATGGTTAGTAAGATTGCAGATAAAACTAAAATAGGTGGTATTGTAGACAGTGAAGAAAATTATCAAAAATTACAGAGGGCTTTTGATCGGCTATTTAAGTGGCTCAGGAGTGTCAAATAGTGTTTTATTCAGATAAGTGTGAGGTGTTGCTTTTTTTGAAGTCAAACCAGAGTAGTACTTGTATAGGAATAGTAGTGTCTTGGAGAATGTTGTGGGACGAGGGACATAGGTATACTGCACATAGTTTGTTGAAAATGGTATCACAGGTAGACAGAGTGGTGAAGAAGGCATTTTGCATGCTGGCCTTCATCTATCAGAGCACTCAGTAAAAGAGTTGGGGCATTATATCACAATTGTACAAGGTAGTGGCGAGGTTACATTTAAATTATTGTCCACTGTTTTGATTACACTGTTATAGGAGAGGTATGTTTAAACTGAAAAGAGCACAAAGATTTATGAGACCCAAGGGCCTGAGTTACAGGGAAGGATTGGGCAGGCTAGGACTTTATTCATTATAACATAAGAGACCAAGAGAAGATTTTATAAAGCTGTAAATAGTTATGAGGGCACGTAGATAGGGAGATAGGGTGAATGCATATATCTTTTTCTCAGCCATACACGAACAAATTGGACTAGCTTAGGTGGGCATCTTGGTTGGTATGGACAAGTTGAGCTGAAGGGACTGTTTCTGTGCTGTTTTATTAATGGATAATGGAAATTAGCTATCTTCTGCACATGACGTTTAAGGGTTGGTTTTCATTCTGGGTTTTGATAACTAAAAATAAATCCAAAGAGATTTTATAAATATATTAAAGGAGAACAAGTAACTAAAGAGAGAATAGGGCCCCTCAAAGACCAAAGTGGACATCTTTGGAGAGTATTTCTCCTCTATTTTTAGCATGGAATGGGACATAAGGACTTCGCCCAGTGTTGTTACCCAGGGACTGTACTATGCCTATTACTATTTGTCATCTGTACGAATGATTTGGATGAGAATGTACAATGATAATTAATACGTATGCAGATGACAATAAAATAAATGGTGTTATTGATAGTGAAGGGGGTTATCAGGATTTACAGAAGGATCTTGATCAGCTGGGTAAACAGGCTGAGAAATGGCAAATGGAGTTTTGTTTAGATAGGTGTGAGGTGTACTTCACGAAGAAAGGTCAGGATAGGACATTCATAGTCAACAATGGAGCTCTGGAAAATGTTGTAGAACAGAGGCCTAGGAGTACAAGCACAAGGTTTCCTGAAAGTGGTGTCACAAGTAGACAGGATGGTGAGGAAGGCTCTTGACATTCTGGCCTTCAGTCAGAGCTGTGAGTATAGAAACTGGGATGTTATGTTGCAGTTGTACAAAACACTAGTCAGCCTGCATTTGAAATCCCTTTGTTTTCCCCTATCCCTGTGACTCTTCTACCCCTTCTCTTTCTCCTCCCCTGTCCACATGACCTACTTATCACGTTCACCTTCCTCCCTCTCTTTCCTCACCTCTTTCCCTTTATTCCATGGCCTATTGTCTCTCCTATTAGATTCCTCCTCCTTCAGTTTATGTCTCTTGCTCCTATCACCTCCCAGCTTCTCTTGTCATTTCCTTCCTCGGCACCCCTACCTACCTTCCCCCTCTCAACTGGACTCACCTAACACCTGCCAGCTAATGCCCCTCCCCCTCCCATACCCATTTATTCTGGCTTCTCCCCACTTCCTGTGCAATTTTGATGAATGGTCTTGGCCAGAAACATTGACTATTCATTTCCCTCCATATATGCTGCCTAACCTGTGAGTTCCTCTCGCATTTTGTGTGTGTTTTGCTTCAAATTTCCGACATCTATAGTCTCTCTTGTTTCTCCATTTGAAAATTTGTTTTCAGTTTTGGTTGCTCTGTCGTTAAGCTAGATAGAGTACAAAGGTTATGTATAAGGATATTGCCATTTCGGGAAATGGGATGACACTGAAGAGCCACTTCCATGCTCTATGAATTTATGACTCTATACAAAGCATACCAGATTAGTTCACAGATCTGCCAGGATCACATTGAATGTCAGAAGTGGAGTGAGAAACTAAATATTCTAGCTGATCGTTTAGCTGGGTCCATACTGGTTTCAGCCCTATTTTTAATATGTATTTTAGATATGTGCTGATAGCTTTAGCTGAGATTTCTATTGAACACGTAACCAGGATTAATTCCAGTCATGTTTGATGGGATCTATCCTGGCTGTATTTCAATCTGACTGTATTGGTAGTCTGCATTGGTGTTTATTTTGTATCATCATTGTCTTTTCTAGGTCTCAATGCCACACCAGTGGTTGGAAGGTAACTTGCC
Source organism: Mobula birostris (assembly GCF_030028105.1). Classification (NCBI taxonomy): domain Eukaryota; kingdom Metazoa; phylum Chordata; class Chondrichthyes; order Myliobatiformes; family Myliobatidae; genus Mobula; species Mobula birostris. The sequence continues at coordinate 82,710,872 of NC_092373.1, forward strand.
TGTCAGTGCCAAATGTACTGTCTGTGACAAGACATGTGGCAGTGTCTTGCGCTTGCAGGATTGGCGCTGCCTGTGGTGTAAGGCAATGGTGAGTAGAAGTGTTTTTACTACCTTGTAAACCAGAGCAAGGTCTTCATACCTTTGTAATAAATGATATTTTCTGTTGATTTCTTATGTTTTCAGTTAAGTGAGCAATGTAGAGGCTTTAAATTTTTAAATGTAATAAATTAATGAGATTAAAGAGAGATGTCCTTGAACACTGCAGTCAGTTAGTTGGCATAGGATTTCAGTGCTTTGTCAGGTACACTATCAGGGTCTGACGCCTTCAAGGGTTCAGCCTCTTGAAAGATGTTCTGACGTCGGCCTCTGAGACAGATCTCACAGGGTTGCCTGATGCTATAGAGATTCACACAGGTATTGTTTTATTATCCCTTTCAAAGTGTGCATAAAAGGTGTTCATCTCTTTGCCACGGGCGGTGAGGCTGGAGATAAGCGGAGTGAAACATCACAGCCACTTAACATGTTAAGTTTTTCCTTGTAGGCTGCAAACCCTACCACAACTGACGTACATCTGATTCTATCTCTAACCACTCAGATTCACTCTTGGCCTTCCATAGGTCATATACCGGTACCTGGACTTCTTGTAGAGTTCTGGATCACCAGTCTTGAACACCATAGATCAAGCATTCAGCAGGCTGCAAATCTCCTGGTTCATCCACAGCTTCTGGTTTGGGCTGTCCAGTATGTACTCAAAGGCACACACTCATCCACACAGGTCTTGCTGAAGTTGGTGACAACTGGCATATTCATTCAGATCCGAAGATGAATCCCTGACTATGCTCCAGCCTACCAATTCAATGCAGTCCTGTAGGTGCTCCTCCACCTCCCTTTACCATATCTTCATGGTCTTCACCACTGATAATGTGGTCCTAAGTCTCTGTCAATACGCCAGGAGTAGAAATACAGCTGGACATGCCTGTAGAAATACAGACTTGCCAAATGTTGGCTGTTTTGGGTCCACAAGTGTCATGTTGAAGGTAGTTGGTCAGAGGCTTCTTCAGGCAGACCTGCCAATGATTTGGAAGGCATCAGGGTGCACTATCTTGTGACTGCTGATCATGGTGCGCAGCTCTTCCAGTGCCAGCCTGACATTGGCCAGGAGTGGAATCTACATTGAAAAAAATCCCTCAGCAGATAGAATGAACTACACTTGACCACCATATATTCCAGGTCAGGGGAGCAGGACAGAGACAGAACTACCACATCTGTGTACCGTACTGAGTTAATCATGAAGCAGATGGCGCCTTCTTGCCTTTACCTGATGCCACTGTCCAGTCCACATGGTGGGAGGTGAAGTCCTCAGACTCAAGTGCTGTGTCCGGAATGCTGAGGGTAAGCCATGTGGTTATGAAGCAAAGTACACAGCAATGCCTGATACCCTTAGGTACTGAAATCTTCCTCTGAAGTCTTCAAGTTTATTTTCCAGAGACTGTACATTAGCCAGAAGAATGGTAGGGAGAGGGGTCGTCAACGCCCTGCAATTCAAGTTTGCCTTAAAGAGAAACTACTGGCTACCTGGATGATCTGCAATCCAGAGTCAGCCAATTTTGATGATCAATAGACATCTGAAAACAATGTTGCCAACTGAAGTACCTTTGGCCAAGCTGTAGATTTCAACTGTCGTGGTCTAAATGGGAATATTTGATGATTCCCTTCGGAAATGAAGCGTTGCTATTCTCCGGTGCCATCTCACTTGTTCATTTCTCTTCATCCCACTAGTTGTCTCCACGCACTTTCATTCCCTTTCCCAATTCTCATGGTAGCTCATCACTGGCTGTCTTTACTCCAGTTGTTATCTCTGCTTCTGTCTCCCCTACACCAACTCTCTGTTCCAAATATTTAAGTCTTGGTTGGTAGTTAATTTGGTCTTCATGGACTGCATAATCAGTATCATGATCATTTTTAATGTGACTGCAGGTTTTTTTTCCTGTAATCAGTCCCAGGGACAAGCATAGAGTAAAGAAGCCATGCTTCTTGCATGCAACTATGAAACTGAAATATTTGTAAAATACATGAGAAAAAAATTGTCAAATTATATTCATTGAGCTTTATACATAGGAATAAATAAGTGAAACCTTATGGTTTATTTCAAATTAGTGAGATATATTTTAAATTATGAAAACATTTAGATTGTTGACTTAATTCATATTTGGTTACCTGAGCATAAAGGGAAAGTGAATAAAGCCATCATCCTGGATCAATTGAAATTTCACAAATGGTAATTATATGCACCCATTAGGAATATTCCCTGTTATTCTGACACAAGCTTTCTGAGAAATTATCAGTTTTATATTACTTTGAACCCATCTTGCTCTCTGTCTCTTTCCTAACTTCCAAATTTATATATTCATTTTCCATTCTGTATAGAAAATTGATTGCTAACTTCCGTATAATATTCATTATCTCCAGGTGCACACAGCTTGTAAAGACATGCTTTCCATAAAATGTCCTCTGGGGCAATGTAAAGTTTCCGTTATTCCTCCTACTGCACTCAACAGTATAGACTCTGATGGTGAGTTAAAGACCTTCTTTCCAGTTGCTGTTACAAGCAGATTTTATATATGTGGAATCTGGAGCACAAGCAAACTGCTGGAGGAACTCAGGAGGTCAAATAGTATTTGTGCAGATGAAGTAATAGCCAACATTTCAGGTCAAGGCATTACATCGAGACTGAGAGTAAATACAGGAGAAGCCAGTACAAGGAGGCGAGAGGAAAGGATGAGATGCAGGCTGGCAGGTGATGTATGGGACCCAGGTGAGGAGGGAGAAAGTGAGTAGATAAAGCTGTATAGGGGAGGGACAGTAGAGGCAGTAAGTGGAAACTAGAGACTATAAGTGCTGAATCGATTAAGTTAGGAAGGTGATAAGTGCAACCAGATGAGATGAGGGGGATGATTAGCAGGTGGAACCTGTTAGACAGTTGTGGCGGGCATTGAAGAATCAGAAGGTGTGGGTAATAGAGAAAGGAACAAGGAGGGGATGAAACTGGGTGACGTAGAGGATGGTGGGTTGGAACCAAAAAGAAAGAGAAAGGAGTCTAGGCAGTGTAGGTTAACTAGTTGTAAAATTCACTTGTAATCCGGTTTCTTTCTCCTCCCCTGACAAGTTCTGTCTGCCCATTATTCCCCTTTAATCTGGTTCTACTTACCACCTTCCTTGCTTCTTAGATTCTGTAGCTCTAGCCTCTTGTTATCACTTCTCAACTTCCAGCCTTTGTCTCTATCACCTCCTTCCAACCACCTGGATCCATCTGCCCCTTCTTTATCTGTCTCTACTTCTCACCCACCAGCAACAGTTTCTTGACTCTACTTCTCCTCCTTTCCCAGCTTGCTCATTTGCCCATCATCTCTCCCTCCTCACCTTTTTATATCTGCTATCTCCCCTGATGCAGGGTCTCAATCCAAAACATCAAATATTCCTTTGCCTGCACGGATGTTGCTACACCTGCTGAGTTCCTCCAGCAGTTCCCCTTGTTTTTCCATTGTGCTTCCTAACTGAAGCGAATAAGCAGGATGAAAATAGGAGACACAAGGTGCTGGAAGTCCAGAGCAATACACATGAAATGCTGGAGAAGCTCAGCAGGTCAGGCAGCATCTATAGAAATTAATAAACAGTCAGCATTCCAGACCAAGACCCTTCATCAAGTTCTGAACTTGTTCCAAATGTCCCTTATTTTCATGAAATACTGGAGGAACTCAGCAGGTCAGGCAGCATCTGTGCAGGCAAAGGGATATTTGATGTTTTGGGTCAAGTCCTGATGAAGGGTCTCAGCCTGAAATGTTGACTGTTTATTCTTTTCCATAGATGCTGCCTAACCTGCTGAGTTCCTCCAGCATTTTGTGAAAATAGGAGACATTTGGCCACAAGTTTTGCCTGAAACTATTGTTATGAAGTTAGTTGTGAGGGTAGAAATGATGGCATACCTAATGCAAGTCAGAAAGATCTTGTGAAGCTATGGAAACTGTTGTTAGAGTACATGAAAGACAGTTAGTAGCTGATTGGTGCATTGTGAGAGTAAATCGCTAGGGCGAGGGTTTAGCAAAATTTGTGATCAGGTGTGAATGGTTGAGATTGTGACTGTAAGCGGGTCTGGGATTGAGTGTGTTTGTGAAAATGTTTGCAATAGTTTTGAGATAGTACAAGGGAGTTTGTTAATGACAGTGAGTGTTACTGAGAGAGTTTGCAGTTGCTTATAGACACACCAAAAAAAATGAGTGTCTATCATAAGACTTGGGAGAGTCTGTGGGTGAAATGGGTGTGCTAGCAAATTGGGGACCATAAAAATGATGAAGGATACTCCAGCCACCCATAACTGATCCAGTCCTGCAGTGCCCAGCCACTTGCTGTCATCTGAACAGAGTCACAGGCATCTGCTAGAATGTAGAAATCATACCTTCAGTGCTGCACCTCTTACTATTGTCAAGATGTAAGGTAATACCAAACTTGCAGATCAAACAGTGTAAGAGTTATTGGGGAGTAGAATGGTGGGATGGGATGGCGTGCCAGAGTGGACAGGGTCGAAGGGTGATGGTCATGCGAATGCTAGAAGCACCACTTTCGGTGAGTAGCTGAGAGCACAACTAATTCAGTAACATTCTGTTCACATTGCCATTCTCCAGGATTTTGGAAAGCAACATGCCCACCATCCTGTACGAGTCCACTTCTGGTCTTTGTGAATTCGAAGAGTGGAGATAATCAAGGGGTGAAGTTCTTGAGGAGATTCAAGCAGTTACTGAACCCGGCTCAGGTGTTTGACTTGATGAATGGAGGCCCACATCTTGGGTAGGAGGTGCTTCAAGTTTCCTTAGTGCACACATCTTTGTAGTTCAGATTTATTAAACTACCTGTGTAGGTTGGAGCAAAAATGAAGCAGCAAATGCTAGAAATTGGAACCAAAATAAAATGTTCTCAAGTTGCTTCTGTGGAGAGAGAACCAATGTCTGGGTCAAGGATTCTTCCCTTTGTAAGAGCTAGAAAAGCAAGAAGATGAGCAATTTTCTACTTGTAACAGGGAGAAGGTGGAAAGGACAAAGTGAATGTCTATGATAGAGTGCAGGCAAAAGTTGCCAAGCTGACAGGTATTTTAAAGACTGGCAGAGGGATCAAGTTAAATGCAGAGACAAATTGAAGGGCAACGAATTGGCACAAAGAGATACAGTAAAATCTCTGGGGAATAAAGAGGGATAAAAGACAATCTGAAATTGTTAAACTCAATACGCCTGGTGGGAAGCTGAAGTAACAATGTTATTTGTAAACGCACGAAGCAGCACTTAATCTTCTAACTATTGCACTTAGACTCTATTTATTTGAAGATACACTGCGGAACAGGCCCCTCTGGCTCAACAAGTTACACCATCCAGCCTCCCACCTATTTAACCCTGGCCTTATCACAGGACAATTTACAGTAACCAGTCAACCTACTAACTGGCACGTATTTGGAATGTAGGAGGAAACCTCTGCGTTCACGGGGAGTACTAACAAACTCCTTACAGGCGGCACCAGAATTGAACTCCAACCTTCAGCACCCCAAACTGTAACGGCACTACACTATCGTGGCACCCTTAATGTAAGAGGAACTTTTTTCTTCCCCACAGATATGGCTGGACCTTTCTGTGTTCACTTTATCACCTCAGTTTGTCTCTATCATTTTGTTCCAGTTGCTGATTTTTATGGTGATTATTACCTGGATAATGCTAGTGTGCACATTCTTGATTTTACACTTTTCCAGTTCTGATGATCAAGGATTTTTATCCTTGACCCAGCATGTTGACTCTCACTCTCCTCACTGAAACCACCTGACCTACTGAGCACTTCCAGCATTCTTTCTTTTTACTTGAGTGTATTGTTAGGTGCATTTTATTAGAACAAAAACAGAATTGCTGCCAAATGGGATGGAGTAGTGGAGGGTGCGGCAGGGTGATAAGGAGGAATGGATAGTGTGCGATGATGCCTGGTAGCTTTTGGCTTAGAAGGGGAAAGATCAATCAGATTGCCTATATCCTATGACCATTCACTGAACACTGCTGAAAAATTTCATGATTGCATGTCAGGTCGTGACTGAACGATGCCTACTGCGTGACACCTTCCTCACTGCCCTGGCTTTTATTCAAAGCATAGCCATAGTGAAGAACCAATTTTTTTTTTATTGAATCTGTGTCCAGCAAGACCTTAACTCATCAGAACTGTGGAGCTAACTCTGCGCTTTATAACAAAAGAGAGCTACATGTTTTTAAATTACCATTGAGATGCATTTGTGGGAGTTCCAATAGTACAATGCAATTATATTGTATGTGGGTATTATCAGTAGTTAGGATTACAGCTATATGAAATGTTATGACTGGCGATGTGTTTACTTATTTTAAAATATTGAATAGGTGAACTTTTGTGTTGAAGCACAGCATTTTTTGTTATAGAGTTGTGATTGATTTCTCAGTTAGTATGTTGCTGTTCCATCAGGATAGCGGACAGCATCTGTAATGTTTCTACATCATGATTATAAACAAGTTGATAGCCTAAAAGGAGAGAGTTGCTATTATTGAGTTTAAGTTGATGAAAGGGGAAGTTGACGAAAGTGACATGTAAATAACTTATTAAATTGTAAAACTGATTTGCAGGTTAGATGAATGTATTTAAAATCCAAGACTGAAACAGTAAAATAATCAGCTGGAAATTGAGATTATACTGTGTTGGAGTTATTTCTGTGTTATACTATTCTCATAGAGTAATTGAAAACAGAAATAAGCCTTTCGATCTATTATGCCTTTTCTATCCATCCAGTGCACAACTTTATTTACATTTTGTCTCTCCATGCCTTGGAGATTCAAGCGCTCATCTAGTTCCTTGAATGTTCTGAGAATACCTACCTCGGTGGAAAGAAAATATTCCTTTGATCCTCTCCAAATCTCTTCTATGAGGAAGTGTTTCCTACAGCCACACTATCTACACCCTTCATAATATTGTACATCTTCATCACGTCTCTCATCAGTGTCCTCCACACTGAAGAAAGCAAAACCATTCTGTTCAGTCTCTCCTCATAAATGCTTGACCCCTGGAAATACCTTGGTGAATTTCATCTCCAGTCTCTCCAACACAATGGCTTTGCTAGTGTGTGATGATCAGAGTGTATGCGGCATCCTAGCTGTGGCATAACCAGTATTTTATAAGATTGCACGATAATGTCCCTGTTCTTACATTCATAGCCTTTGAAGTGTCCCAAATTCCATCTTCACCATCGTTTTTACTTGTGCTGCCATCTTCAGGATTCTCAGTCTTGTATATCCAAGGCCCCTCTGTTCTTCAGTATACCTTAGGGCCATATCGTTCATTGTGCAAGTCCTAGCTTTAATGGTCCTTCCAAAGTCAATCACCTCACACACCAGGATTAAGTCCTGCCTACCAATGCTTCACTCACTGATCAATGTCATACTGTAGCTTAAGGCTATCCACCTCACTATCCACACCGCCAATTTTTGAGTCACGTGTAAAAGAAAATATGTAATGATGCTTGCATTAAGTCTTGTCATATGTCACAGAAACAGGTCCATTGGCCCATAGTGTGTGGACCAATCATCTGCACTAATCTTTATTTTTGCACATGCCCTCGTTAGGTCCCCATGATTTTTTCCTCTCACATTCCCATTAACTCCTCCTCTTAGTACCTTATTTACTGCCATCTACCTACACGAGGTGCAATTTACCGTGGCCATTTAGCTTTCCATCACATATTCAGTAATGTGGGAGGAAACCAGGGAACACAGATCACAGGAAGAATGTGCAATCGCTACACAGATAGAGGTCAGGATTATTGAACCTCTTTGGACTTGTGAGACAGTAGTGCTAACAACTATGTAATTCAGAGAGTTAACTTTCTTGAAGTGTATTTTTCACTTTGCTGAAAAAAATGGTCAGAGATGAATGGAAAACAAATCGAGGGAAAGTTGGAATGCAGGTTTGCAAAATTAAAGGTAGAGATCAAGGTGCAAGCAGAAATATTAGGAACATGAAATAAGTTTCTTGTCATTTACAGAATTTGGTTTCAAATGGGATAGACTGTCTGATAGTGTCATTTTAAATGCTGTTTTCATTTTCAGATTGCGATTATTCCAGAAGTTTGACACGTTTCGCATCCTTGTGTGTGGCGGAGATGGAAGCGTTGGGTGGGTGCTGTCTGAAATCGATAGCCTCAATCTCCACAAACAGGTACTGCCTTATTACATACAGCTTATGAAAAAAAAGTAATTTGTATGCATTGGTTAGAGTTTGTGGCGCAACAACATATTTTGATTGCTGTTCATGATCCCATCCGTGTGCATCCATAACAACAAAGTGTAATTCAGCCGATCTACCCTACATTGAATGAACTAAACTAACTCTTGCATTATATTGAAAAAAAATCTCGTGGAATTGGAAACTGTTTGAGCATGATGAACAACAACTATAAGAGTGGTATATAGGATGCTGTGTTTGAGGATGATGAAGATAAGAGTTAAATAATAAAGTGGTAAGAGGCTGTGTTTGAGGGTCAGTGTGGACAAGTGCTTGACAGTGATACGCAATACTATGCAAAAGTCTTAGGCACATGTATGTAGGGTGCCTAAGGCTTTTACACAGTGCTTTATACTATGGCTTTCCAGTTACCAAATAGCACTTAATACTACTGAGCTAATACAAAGCTAAGTACTCTTATTTCTGTTTCCCAGCCACCTTCCTATTTTAACCAATATACAGTACTATGCAAAAGTCTTAGAAGCTATATATATATATCTTCCCGCCACTGCCTGTAAAGAGTTTGTATGTTCGTCGCGTGACCAAGTGAGTTTCCTCAGGGTGCTTCAGTTTCCTCCCACATTCCAAAGACGTGCCAGTTGGTAGGTTCATTGGTCATTGTAAGTTGTTCCATGATTAGGGTAGGATTAAACTGGGGGATTGCTGCATGGCACAGAAGGCCCTATTCTTCACGGTATCTCAATAAATTAAAATATGGGCCCAAGACTGTAGTGCAGGAGGTTGAGGGTAGTGCAAACAAGAGCTTCAGAGTGGGCTAGTACAGAAGGCTGTGCTTGAGGATAGTAGAGATTGAGGAGCTAATAATTTGCAAATCTAAGTGTTTACTCATAGAAAAGAAACAGCTCTGCAGACGCATAAAGACAGAAGTCCAACAAAAAAACATCCCTGACTAAAAGAACACATGGTGGATAGGAAGAGTCCAGGATGCTCAGCAAATCACTAACCATCATGGCGTGCATGAATTCATTAGTGTTGCAAAAGTGTCCATGTCCCAGCACACTGAGCTAGGAATGAGAATGAACTCATTAGCAACGAGAGAGGTAGTCAATGATTTCTGGAGAGAACTCGTAATGATTTCCTCAACCACAGTTCTGTCCTTGACACAAGTGCCCATCACAGCATCCTGTAGCAAGCTATTCGGACTGGCCTTGCTCTGCTTGTGACAAAAAAAATATCAGGAAGTAAATCCCAATTCAAAAGTAACAAATCTGCGGGAGCAGACAGTATTCCCTCTGAAATCCTGAAACTCATCTCTACAAAGCTGCAGTCACAAATCCACAGTCTCATCGTTAACATCAGAAAAAAGGATATACCATTTGCTGTAATCATGATCATCTTCAAGTGCAACTGGATAACGACAGATGAGTCTCCCTGCTGTCAAACACATGGAAAGAAACCACAGGGCTTCCTCCTTTAAATCATAGTGTGCATATTATCCATCTAGCGCCCAAGTGGATATAATCATTTCTCTGTTAACTTCAAAATAGAAATAGGATGTAACATCAGCCACTGAACATGGCCTTGGAATCATAGAAATGTACAGCAGAGAAACCTCATCCAAGCCAACTGTGGTGTCTGTCAACACTCATATCATTAGTATGTATTAGGCTGGTATTCCTCCACTCTGTCCAAATGCCTGAGGAATATAGTAATTGTGTCTGACTCCATTATCTCTTCTTACGGGTGGTTCTGCGTGAAGAATTTACTGCACAGATCTCTTATATTCCAGTGAATAGAAACCCTCTCCATCTGATATCTCTGCATAACTACAGCGCTCTATTCCAGGCAATATCCTGGATAATCTTTTCTGCACACTAATTGATACTACCTTCTTGGCATATGGTGACCAGAACTATACACAATACTCCTAAGTGTGGTCGAACCAGTGTTTTGTACAAATGCAGTGCGATGTTCCAACTCCTCTGCCTGGGAAAGTGATATAATACAAGGATTTGGCAGTAAATGGCACAGGAGGTTTACTCTAATGTTGAATGCAGTTTAAGGGTTGTGTAGTTCGAATAAGTTTCAGAGTTTAAGGTAAATTGCATCTTAGGATAGGGTGCTTCTAGAAATCAATTTTAAATCTTTTTTTAAATAACTTTAACACTTTTTCAGTGCCAGATGGGAGTACTGCCTTTGGGCACAGGGAATGACTTGGCTCGAGTGCTGGGATGGGGATCAGCCTGTGATGATGACACACAGCTCCCTCAAATCCTGGAAAAACTGGAACGAGCAAGTACAAAGATGCTGGATAGGTGAGAAAATCCTTTAAGAATTCATTGGGTTTCTTTCGTTCCATTATGTCAGTGGGATGTAGCTGTATCCTTTAGCACTGCTAACATCATTGATAGATAGATAGATAGTCATACTTTATTAATCCCGAGGGAAATTGGGTTTCGGTACAGTTGCACCAACCAAGAATAGAGTATAAATATAGCAATATAAAACCATAAATAATTAAATAATAATATGTAAATTATGCCAGATGGAGATAAGTCCAGGACTATTGGCTCAGGGTGTCTGACCTTCCAAGGGAGGAGTTGTAAAGTTTTGTTAGCCACAGGCCGGAATGAATTCCAATGACACGCAGTGTTGCATCTTGATGGAATGAGTCTCTGGCTGAATGTACTCCTGTGCCCAACCAGTCCACTATGTAGTGGATGGGAGACATTGTCCAAGATGGCATGCAACTTGGACAGCATGCTCTTTTCAGACAGCACCGTCAGAGAGTCCAGTTTCATCCCCACAACATCACTGGCCTTACGAATGAGTCTGTTGATTCTCTTGGTGTCTGCTACCCTCAGCCTGCTGCCCCAGCACACAACAGCAAACATGATAGCACTGGCCACCACAGACTAGTAGAACATCCTCAGCATCAGCATTGATTTACATAACTCTCACTTGCATACTTGGAGGCTTAATAACTTTGTCGCTTTTAATCTCAGGAGAGAGGAAGCAGTTAGGGTTCCTGCTTCGGATTACAATCCACTGATCTCAGTTGCTAGGTGTACGTTTGTGGATGAGGGCAGCACTGCTGTAGTCAAGTAGCCTGCTACGTTCAAGGCATTTGTTCATGTTTGCTGAACTGCTAGCCCAGTGTTAACAAGAGAGACTATAACAAATCTAGCATGAAGCACTAGGCATTTGTGATGGAACAATAAATGTTCGTGATTGAGAAAGATGAACTCAAGTTTACAGACTTAATTGATGAAACATCATAACACAGTGTGTATATGTATGGCTGAGTTGATGAGAAGCATTGCAAAATCCTGGACATTTATAATCTCAGGCGGGCTGGCAGTGGCAATGGGAAGATAGTGAGAAATTCTTTATATGTTAGAAGCTAGTTACTGAGTCTGCACAAATTCACACTAGTTAGGAAGGTTTGGATGGGAATGGAATAATGGTAAGTCGTGATAGGAGTTAAAATATTCATGCATAGAAAGGGAAATATTATGCATGGTATGGAGGGTTCATTGTATATGGTATAGAGGAGGGGTCGGCAACCTTTTTGCCTCTGTGGGCCGGATCGTGTATTAATGAGTGTATGGTGGGCCAGATAAATGCCATAAAAAACTTGAAATATGGGAATTATCCATTTAAATACATCTAGTTATGTTTGGCCTCAAATTAATGAATAATGCATGCTAGAAAATCATTTGTGCTTAAGGTTGCCTACCCCTAGTGTAGAGGGTTCACTGTATATGGTGTGGAGATTTCACTCTATATGGTTTAGAGAGTTCATTGTATATGGTGTGGAGGGTTCACTGTACTTGGTATGGAGGGTTCACTGTATATGGTGTGGAGGGTTCACTGTATATGGTTTAGAGAGTTCATTGTATATGGTATGGAGAGTTCACTGTATATGGTATGGAGAGTTCACTGTATATGGTGTGGAGGGTTCACTGTACTTAGTATGGAGGGTTCACTCTATATGGTGTGGAGGGTTCACTCTATATAGTATAGAGGGTTCATTGTATATGTTGTGGAGGATTCACTGTATTTGGTATAGAGGGTTCACTGTATATGGTGTAGAGGGTTCACTGTACATGTGGAGGATTCACTGTTTATGGTGTGGAGGGTTCACTGTATATGTTGTGGAAGGTTCACTGTATATGGTGTGGAGGGTTCACTGTATATGGTGTGGAGGGTTCATTGTATATGGTGTGGAGGGTTAATGGTACATGGTATAAAGGGTAATGGTACATGTGTTTGAAAGGGAACGCTGCATTCATCAGGGAAAGGAGTAAGGAGTACATCATAAGATGAAAAAGAAAGGGTTCATTATGGAGGGAAGAATTGTAATTAAATATAATGGGTTGCTTCTGAGAAAATGAAAAAAAGGCTCATAAAGAATAGCTAACCATTATATTCATATTTGCAGATGGGGTATTATGGTTTATGAAACTAAAGTTCCTCGACATTCTTCCTCTTCGTTAGGAGTAGAGGATTTCAGTGATGATTTAGAGGTAAGAAGTTACATGGTATAATAAAAAAGCAAAAAAAAATTGTCCTTTGTCTCATGCTGCACATTATACTTCCCTTCTAAAATTTTGTGTCATGGATATTATTGTTCAGAACAGGATCATGTACTAGTCATGCTCCCACATTTGTCAGGAGCTTAGTGATGCTGTATTAATCCTTCAGTCACAACTCAGTGGCCACTTTATTAGGTACAACTTTCCACCTGCTCATTAATGCAAATATCTAATCAGCCAATCATGTGGCAGCAACTCAAGCAAAAAAACATGCAGACATGGTCAAGAGGTTCAGTTGTTCAGACCGAACATCAGAAACGGAAAGAAATGTGATCTAAGTGACTTTATCTTTTTTAGATACCTCCTGTATCTACAAAATGGCTACAAAGTGTCATACATTGTACATCCAACAATATTAAACACTATAGATTGACTAATAGTGCTCACAGGGCAGCACAGTAGCGGAACGGTTAGCGCCAGCCAGCAACCAATGATCAGGATTCAATTCTCACTGCTGCCTGTAAGGAGTTTGTACGTTCTCCCTGTGACTGCAGTATTCTCCGGTTTCCTACCACGTTCCAAAGGTATGTGGTTGCAGTTAGTAAGTTGTAGGCATGCCATGTTGGTGCCAGAGACATGACGACACTTGTAGTACGATCCTCTCTGATTTGGTTTGATGCACATGACAGTGTTCACTGTATGCTTCAATGTACATGTGACCAATAAAGCCAATCTTTATCTTTAAAAAAGGAGAAATATATATTCACAGATGCAACTATACCATGGGGCACTGCTGGTTTGCACCTTTTAATAGGTTCCTTCTTATCTTTTCACCTGTGTTCCATGCCATCTCTGTGTGGATCTCTGATCACGGTTTCTTTGCAATGATAAATTTAACAAATGGTAAAATTTTGACAAAGATAATAGTAATTTGATGGGTTTGATGATTTGATGATTCAATATAATAGCTGGAAGTAAAACAAATTAATATCCAATAGTAAAATGTTTAGGTTGTAATCTTGAGTTTGCCTTGTTTGTTCCTAGATGAGATGAACAAGATAATTTCGTTCCAATTTTGATTTATTTTGTTCAAAATGAAATAGGCTTGGTTGTATAAGAGCAGCTGATTTAGTTCTCATTCAATTTGCCTCAGGTACAACAGATTTCATCTTATGAGGATTCAGTTGCTGCACATTTGTCTAAAATCCTGACATCAGATCAACATTCAGTGGTAATTTCATCAGCAAAGTGAGTACCATGTCACAACATGAACTCATGAACAACGTGATTCTCTTTGAACATCAAAGAGAATTGGAAGAGCAAGTCTGCAGAGAGATAGCAGGCAACTGCAGGAAACATAAAGTTGTGGTGGTAGGGGATTTTAATTTTCCATACATTGATTGGTTCTCCCATACTGTTAGGGGTCTAGATGGTTTAGAGTTTGTAAAATGTGTTCAGGAAAGTTTTCTAAATCAATATATAGAGGGACCAACTAGAGGGGATGCAATATTGGATCTCCTGTTAGGAAGCGAGTTAGGACAAGTGACAGAAGTCTGTGTAGGGGAGCAGTTTGGTTCCAGTGATCATAACACCATTAGTTTCAACTTGATCATGGACAAGGATAGATCTGGTCCTAGGGATGAGGTTCTTAACTGGAAGAAGGCCAAATTTGAAGAAATGAGAAAGGATCTAAAAAGCGTGGATTGGGACCGGTTGTTCTCTGGCAAGGATGTGATCAGTAGTTGGGAAGCCTTCAAAGGAGAAATCTTGAGCGTGCAGAATTTGTATGTTCCTGTCAGGATTAAAGGCAAAGTGATTAGGAATAAAGAACCCTGGTTCTCAAGGGATATTGCAACTCTGATAAAGAAGAAGAGGGAGTTGTATGACATGTATAGGAAACAGGGAGTAAGTAAGGTGCTTGAGGAGTATAAGAAGTGCAAGAAAATACTTAAGAAAGAAATCAGGAGGGCTAAAAGAAGACATGAGGTTGCCTTGGCAGTCAAAGTGAAGGATAATCCAAAGAGCTTTTACAGGTATATTAAGAGCAAAAGGATTGTAAAGGATAAAATTGGTCCTCTTGAAGATCAGAGTGGTTGGCTGTGTGCGGAACCAAAGGAAATGGGGGAGATCTTAAATAGGTTTTTTGCGTCTGTATTTACGAAGGAAACTGGCATGAAGTCTATGGAATTAAGGGAAACAGGTAGTGAGATCATGGAAACTGTACAGATCGAAAAGGAGGAAGTCCTTGCTGTCTTGAGGAAAATTAAAGTGGATAAATCCCTGGGACCTGACAGGGTGTTACTTCGGACCTTGAAGGAAACTAGTGTTGAAATTGCAGGGGCCCTGGCTGAAATACTTAAAATGTCGCTGTCTACAGGTGAGGTGCCGGAGGATTGGAGAGTGGCTCATGTTGTTCCGTTGTTTAAAAAAGGATCGAAAAGTAATCCGGGAAATTATAGGCCAGTAAGTTTAACGTCGGTAGTAGGTAAGTTATTGGAGGGAGTACTAAGAAACAGAATCTACAAGCATTTGGATAGACAGGGACTTATTAGGGAGAGTCAACATGGCTTTGTGCGTGGTAGGTCATGTTTGACCAATCTATTGGAGTTTTTCGAGGAGGTTACCAGGAAAGTGGATGAAGGGAAGGCAGTGGATATTGTCTACATGGACTTCAGTAAGGCCTTTGATAAGGTCCCGCATGGGAGGTTAGTTAGGAAAATTCAGTCGCTAGGTATACATGGAGAGGTGGTAAATTGGATTAGACATTGGCTCAATGGAAGAAGCCAAAGAGTGGTAGTAGAGAATTGCTTCTCCGAGTGGAAGCCTGTGACAAGTGGTGTGCCACAGGGATCAGTGCTGGGTCCATTGTTATTTGTCATCTATATCAATGATCTGGATGATAATGTGGTAAATTGGATCAGCAAATTTGCTGATGATACAAAGATTGGAGGTGTAGTAGACAGTGAGGAAGGTTTTCAGAGCCTGCAGAGGGACTTGGACCAGCTGGAAAAATGGGCTGAAAAATGGCAGATGGAGTTTAATACAGACAAGTGTGAGGTATTGCACGTTGGAAGGACAAACCAACGTAGAACATACAGGGTTAATGGTAAGGCACTGAGGAGTGCAGTGGAACAGAGGGATCTGGGAATACAGATACAAAATTCCCTAAAAGTGGTGTCACAGGTGGATAGGGTCGTAAAGAGAGCTTTTGATACATTGGCCTTTATTAATCAAAGTATTGAGTATAAGAGCTGGAATGTTATGATGAGGTTGTATAAGGCATTGGTGAGGCCGAATCTGGAGTATTGTGTTCAGTTTTGGTCACCAAATTGCAGGAAGGATATAAATAAGGTTGAAAGAGTGCAGAGAAGGTTTACAAGGATGTTGCCGGGACTTGAGAAACTCAGTTACAGAGAAAGGTTGAATAGGTTAGGACTTTATTCCCTGGAGCGTAGAAGAATGAGGGGAGATGTGATAAAATTATGATGGGTATAGATGAGTGAATGCAAGCAGGCTTTTTCCACTGAGGCAAGGGGAGAAAAAAACCAGAGAACATGGGTTAAGGGTGAGGGGGGAAAGTTTAAAGGGAACATTAGCGGGGGCTTCTTCACACAGAGAGTGGTGGGAGTATGGAATGAGCTGCCAGACGAGGTGTAAATGCGGGTTCTTTTTTAACATTTAAGAACAAATTGGACAGATACATGGATGGGAGGTGTATGGAGGGATATGGTCCATGTGCAGGTCAGTGGGACTAGGCAGAAAATGGTTCGGCACAGCCAAAAAGGGCCAAAAGGCCTGTTCTGTGCTGTAGTTTCTATGGTTTCTATGGTTCTGTGAACCTGGAGAGTGCCAGAACATTACTTTTACAAATCTGAGTGAATTCAACTATTCTCTCCTCCACTCTATCATTATTTCTTCCATCTGCAAGTCCTCTTCACATTCCATTCTAAAAGTAGGCCAAGGATTGAATTTATGATCTTTTCACCCAACCGGAACAGCAACCATAGTTCTGAGCACTGAAATGTCTGCTGACATATATTGATCAAATATTATTTGATCAGTAGATGCATAATTGTAGTGCATATCTATTTTGGCATTAAGAATAGCTTAACTTTCTTGAACCAAAGTCAGATGAAATGTGATAAAAACAAAAGAATATGATGCAGATGCATAATCCATTTATGTTTTAAAATACTTAATTAAGTGCTGTAACTCCTTGCTGTTTTTAGTTGTCAGGACTTCTGATTCCACAGATCAGCCTCACCATTACTCCTATGTCTTAGCAGTGGTTGTAAAGTTACTAGGGATGGCAAAAATTTAAAACTTTAAGCTCATTTAATCACAAGATTAAAGAGAATAATTAATAATTCACTGAATTTTATCATACTGCTGAATAGTAGTAGAACAATTGTTTTTGATGATTTGAAGTCATCATGGGAGGGCCTATCAATGCAAATGAAGGGCCAAGAAATCTTTGGATTGCAAAGCACATAGCTTTAGGGAGACTTGAGTTCATAAGGAGTTGTGTTCTCTGTTCATCTGATAATGTTCTGCATGAGCCTGTTTAAATGGACATCACTGTTGTCATGGCTCACTGGGCTCAGAGACAGTTGCTGTCCCAAAATCGTTTGTCGTAGAGCTTGGATGGGATCTTTCAGAGGTGTGTAATTAATATGTACTTTCTTGAAAATAAACATTAACTTGCATTACATTAATCACAGGAATTTACTGTGATTAGTTGATAGTTTAAATTATTAAATTGCAATCAAGGGACTGAAAGAAAGAAACAGCAAGTGAAGAGATATTATAATTTTGGCACATGCATAATGTACCAACTATCTAACTGAATAATATCAAATGCATTGTTCAACCACTTTCTCCTTACAGAGTGCTTTGTGAAACAGTAAAAGATTTTGTGGCCCGGGTTGGGAAGGCTTATGAAAGGACTGCAGAAAACTGGGAAGAATCTGAGACTATGGCAAGAAAGGTATGCAGAAAGAACAGTGCTGTAACCACTGAGTCTTTTTCCCTTCAGTTTCTATCTTCACTGATCAGGATTCCTTTGTACAGTGAAACTCTGATAATCAGCTGTTCAGTTGTTTGGAAATCCCAATAGTTTTGCACATTTCTCTTGAGGACCCAATACCTGTGCTCCCTTTAATCTGACCAGGACTCCTTTCTCAATTGCCTTTAGACTCCCTTTGTTCTGTTTCCAGCAGTTCTTTGAAACTCTCTAGGGTCCCCTTTTCCTGCACTCCTTTGAAGTGCACTGGGTTCATTGGAAAATTTGTGTAACATCTGTACAGCATCTAAAAAAAATGTGAATTAAAATGACGTTGATTAATGGTTTAAAAATCTGTTAATTCAGCATCACCTGGCTGTGCTGAATTAAGAGTTTTATTGTATTTGATTTTTGCCCCTTCTTAAGATCTTCAAATCATTTACGTGTACTCTGAGGAGTTAGAAAGACAGAAGAGACTGCAGTTACATAAATCTATGGCAAAGAAAAAACAAACAGAGGAACTCAGTGGGTCAAGCATTATCTGTAGGGCAAAGAAATGATCAACGTTTCAGATCGGGAGCCTGCACCAGACCCACTGGTGTTGCTCCAGCAGTGCTTATAGTCGCCACAAAAGGGCACACTGAATTATGTTTTTTTTTTAACTGCAGTGCTCTGTCTTAAAAGAAAAATTGGACTCACTGCTCAAAACACTCAATGATGAATCTCAAGCATCATCCTCTTTGCCAAACCCACCGCCAACAATTGCAGAAGAGCAGGAAGATGGTGAGGCAGCCAATATCATGTGTGGCCTTGCAGAAGAAAGATCAGCCTGTTCACCCAGACCACAGATATTTCGTCCCAGGGAGCAGCTAATGTTGCGGGCAAATAGTTTGAAGAAGGCAATACGACAGATCATAGAGCATGCAGAGAAAGGTGAGAAATCAACAGAAACCTACTCTCAATGAATGCAAGCATTAGACAACCTGACCAGATTCCAAGCCACTTTGTACACAAACCTCAGGCTTTCATTCATTGAATCAAAGCCCAGTAGCAACAAATTGGGATATGTTTCACTCTCCCATTGATGGCTGAAACATTGCTGTCCGGAAATTTGCCATAGTACTTCCTACTGAGCTTCAACATTGTGGCCTCTGAGGTGTGATATTTCCATATAATGCACTTTCTGGACCATGGTGTCCTGAGGATACCTGAAAGGTACTTCCAGAATAACATGGTTTTAATTCTATAGCATCAATCTTGAAGAGAGTGAAGGATCCCAGTGATTTAATTAAGTAAATAAAATGCTTAATTAAGTCTTGGGACCCTACATATCCTCATTAAACCAACCGCAAAATTCTTCAGTCTGGTGTCCTTCATACTTCACTCAAGTATTCAGCCAGTCCCCAATCCATTTCCCTCTCTGAACCCCAATCCATTTCCTGCTCCAATGTACAAGTCTCTGATTCATCCCATCACATGTTACACTATAACTATCCCATCCCCACATTTGCCAGTCAGTCAATGTGTTACTGATCCAAGAGCACCTTCACTCTAGCTCAGGCACAGACATAACTAGAACCATGGCCAATCCCCTGAGCGTGGTCGCGGGAGAAGAAGATATAGCACATTTCCAAGACCAGAATCAGCAATACCTGTTGACATCTGCATCTCATAATTGTATTTATAGTGGTAGGAAAGCAACAATCATGCTTACCGTTGAATTACTTAAGCACCATACACAGGAACTTCTGCAGGTTGGTAGAAAATTTTAGTTTGAATTTTCTACAGAAACTTGACATAACAGCAAATGTTTTGAATATAACATCATTTGTAATGTATCTTTACTTTGGTCTAGAAACACATTTGAAAGAAGAGAGTCACTTGTGAAAATATCATTGCTAGCTTTTGTCCTGATATAGAGTAGATTGTAATATATGAGGTCTATAATCTTTCTGCATTGTCCAGCTGTTGATGAACAGAATGCACAGACACATGACCAAGAAGGTTATACTTTTGGTGGTTGCTCTGAAGAAGAAGGAAGAGACACCCAGAATGAAGATAAGGTCTCCCTGCACTCGACATATAGCATCAACATTAAAGGAAAAGTCAACCGGAAAGGTATTAAACTTCTGAAAAGTATTTTTTATGATGGGATGGTGTAAGGGGTGCTCAACACGTTTGAACCTGGGGTGGGTTTGTACTCTTTGCAATGTATAAAGAATTCAGGATTTTCAGGGGTATCATTGAGCTGGTCCAAGGGAAATAAAGAAAGGTAGCAGAAGAGAAGGGCTAAGCGGAAGTATAAAGCAATGAAGGTAAAGAAGATGAAAGAGAGATTGAAAGACTATTATGAAGAGGACTGGGAGATAGAAGAAAGGGGTGTTTTTATGAAGGGTAAGTGAATTAGAATTAGGTGAGGATGGCATTGAAAGTGGTGACAGAAATGGTGGACTGATGGTACGTAACAAGATTTAGGTTAAGAGTGCTACTTGGAGATAGTTCATGTTAGTGATCAAATTTTAAGCAGGGCTGCCCTCTACTGTGGTCAGTGGGGAATGACAATAATCACAACCTTGGCTCAAAATTTTGCATAGCAACATCTGGGATCACACAAGCATAGATTGTGCTCTAGGGAGGAAAGGGGTGTGAGCTAGTCTTGGGACATGAACAGCATCATCCGTTGGAGACTAAACAGAGTGTGGATGCTGGAACCAGGAGGAACAAAAAATCTGCTACAGGATCTCAATAGATCAAACAATGCCTGCAGGAAGAATGGAATTGTTTATACTTTGGGTCAAAACCCTGCACCAAGGCTGGATTTTGACACAAAAAATTGACAGTTCCTTTCCTCCTGCAGATATTGCTCAATCTGCTGAGTTCCTCCAGCAGATTTTTTTGTTGCTGCAGTGTCATTCTTTGTCTGGGGCCGGGAGCAATATCAAACAAAGTCTGAAGATAGGAATACCAACTGAGATCTGTAAGATAAGAATGGATAAGGCTGAGTTCCGGGAATGACGTTGACCAAGGTCTGATGTCAAAAATGGAAAAGATCTTTGTTTGATACACCTGGCTTTTGACTAATGAATGTTGAACACTGCAGCAGAGGTACCAGTAAAGTTAGATGGGTAAAATGGATTGTGGTTTGTATGCAGGTGATTCAGAAACTCCAAACAGCAAACTCAGCAATTATTTCTCATTTCTCAAGCCTGCTGCTGTTCTCTTGCCTGTTCCTTATAATGTTTCCAGATGACTTGTCTACAAGCTCCCAAAATAAGGAAACATACACGTAAATAGAAAGGGTTTGCTTTCACAGTTTATTTCTCATTTCATGGAGTTCATTTTTTACATTTGTTAGTTTGGGGTCATATTATACTTTCATTCATGAACAGCATCTTCTGGATTTTAAATCTCTAAAGCACATTGCTTTTCGTTTCAGAAATCTTTAGATATCTCTTGGGTGTAAATGAGTGGATTAATGGCAAATAGGTATCAATAAAATGTAGCTGAACACCATGGTGCTATCCTTATTGCAGTGCCAAAGTCTCCCTGTGAGAGGAGAATCAGTAAAGGAAGCCTGTCCATCGGGAGTTCCTCCTCACTTCCTACTCCAACAGGAAATAGAGACAACTTACCAATGCTCAACTCCAAGATTCTCTACCCAAGTAAGTAATTTTATTAAACATAAATTAGCCATGACAGAGGGCCCCCTTGAGGGTGACATAGTGAAAACATTGCAACTGTACTGATCTATCTATACATAATTTCTAAATCACTGTCTCAAAGTTCAAAGTAAATTTATTATCAAAGTACATGTATGTCACCAAATACAAACCTGGCATTCATTTTCTTGTGGGCATTTACAGTTAATACAAGAAACACTGTAGAATCAATGAAAGACAACCCCCAACAAATGTGCAAAATACAAAAAATTTAAAAAGAAATAATAATAAATAATTAAGCAATAAGTATCGGAAACATGAGCTGAAGGGTCCTTGAAAACGAATCCATAGGTTACGGGAACAATTCAGTGATGGGGTGAGTGAAGTTGAATGAAGTTATCCCCTCTCATTCAGGAGCCTGATGGCTGAGGGGTAATAACCGTTCCTGAACCTGGTGGTGTGGGTCCTGAGGCTCCTGTACTGCCTTCAGTGAGAAGAGAGCTTGACCTGAATGGTAGGGGTCCTTGATGATGGATGCTGCTTTCCTGTGACAGCACCCCATGTAGATGTGTTCAGTGGTGGGGATGGCTATACCCGTGATGGACTGACCCATATCCACTACTTTTTGTAGGCTCTTCCATTCAATCGCATTGGTGTTTCCATACCAGGACATGATGCAACCAGCTAGTATACTTTCCACCACATATCGATAGAAGTTTCTCAAAGTTTTAGATGTCATGCCGAATCCTTAAAAACAGTAGAGATGTTACTTTGTTTTCTTAGTAATGGCACTTGTGTGCTGGACCCAGGATAGATTCTCTGAAATGGTAACACCGAGGAGTTTAAAGTTGTTGACCCTCTCCATCTCTGATTCTCTGATGAGGACTCTGGTTTCGTCCCCCTGAAGTCAATAATCATCTCCTTGCTCTTGTGAAAAGTTGTTGTGGTACCATTCAGTCAGATGTATAGTCTCTCTCCTATATGTTGATGTGTCACAACTTTTGATTCGGCCAATGACAATGGTGTCATCAGCAAACTTAAATATGGATTCAGAGCTGTGCTTAGCCTCACAGTCATAAGTATAAAGCAAGCAGAGCAGGGGGGGCTAAGTGCACAGCCCAGTGGTGCACTTGTGCTGATGAAGATTGTGGAGGAGATGTTGTTGCCAATCCTAACTTACTGAGATCTGCAAGTGAAGAAATTGAGGTTTTCAGTTGCTCTGGAAGGTATACTGAAGCTAAGATCTTGAAGCTTATTGATTAGTTTTGAGGGGGTGATTGAATGACAAGCTGAGGTTGGTAAAGAACATCCTGATACATGCATCTTTGCTGTCCAGATGTTGCAGAGTTGAGTGAAGAACCAATGAAATGACATCTGCTGATGAGCTTTTGCTCCAGTAGGCAAATTGGCGTGGATCCAAGTCACTTCTCAGACAGGAGTTGATATGTTTCATCACCAGCTTCTCAAAGCACTTCTTTAATTACAGACTACTCCCAAGAAGTTATGGAAGGATAGCCAGAAATAAGATACCACTTTCAGGGTCTATCCCAATTTTAACACTGAATTTGATCTGGTATTTTAACTTTATGAGAGTTGTATATTGAAATTGTTGAAAATTTTAATTGGATTGTTCTGGTCCTACTGTTGCTCACACGCAATAATCTGCAAATTATTTTAGTCTTTTGACTTTCCTTTCTCAGTTCAATGTCTGACATCTGTGACATTATATTACACAAAGTGTGGGGAGAGGAAGCTGAGGACCTGAACCCTGCTTTCATACTGGACTCAGCAATGTTAACTCGGGGACCTTAACTTTTATTCAGGTGGGGGTGTGGGTGCTTCCACTTTGTGCTGCAAGTTGATTTTGCCACTGACTCTCTGTCTTGTGCACTTCTCTTCAGGTTTACGAGCTGGATTGGCTGCTTCTTTGGCTGGAGGATCTGTCATCAGCAAAATGTTACTTGTCCATGCTGACCCTGTGATCTCCGAACCTGATGTTCTGTATGTACTGTGAGACACCTCATAGTTGTTAATTTATTCTCCAAATATTTTCCATTGTTTTTTTGGCATTCCATTCCCAGATGTGTTGGTCTGTTTTATTTTATTACTAGGTTTAATTCAGGTTCTGGTTTTAATGAATTTTGTTCTATTCAAGATGAGTAACAATTACAGGGGATTTTTAAAGTTTTTTTTGCAACCTCTGTGAGTTCCTCTAAATTCCAGATCAGATATAGCACAGTTAGAAACCATTTAAAGCTTCTTATGAGAGATCTCATCAAACATTCCTAGAGCAATTGCAGCACAGGTTATACAAAGAATTAAAATCCCTTCACACTGATCCATTACCTCATATTGCTAATTTTGTCTGATAATGCAGTTGGTCGGTGGGCATCAAGAATACAAAGTTAATTGAATGAGATTGCAATATTATTTACTCCATCTACAGACAGTGATGACTTCTTCTCATAGAAACCCTAAACTCTGCCATAGTTTGCTCATTGGGAGCCAAACCCTCCTTTTGGTTCTTTTTGGGGAGCACAGATCAACTGTTCATTATTCGGCCTTTTGTCAGCAGCTCGGTTCCCTTATACAGTTAAAGAATGCTCTTTCCAGATGGGAGTGATTTTTTTTGGGGGGGGGCGCGGAGTTGTACTTTCTCAATCAATCTTGGCATGATGCCAACTTTCTACTGGAGTATTCTGGTTTGAAGTTTGCTTTTGTTAAGACTGCAGGTAAATACTGATGCTGTCTAACTGGTGAATGTACCTTCACAAGGTAAAACGAACTGAAATAGAGCATAGTTTTCTTCATGCAATCTCATTGATATGTAACAAAATAAATTTGTTTTGTTCTTCAGAAATGGGTACACAGAAAAATGTGTCATGAATAATTATTTTGGAATTGGATTGGATGCAAAAATATCACTGGACTTCAACAACAAACGGGACGAACATCCAGAAAAATGCAGGTGAGGAAGCTGGCAGCGGGTTGAATGTTGAACTGAAAAAATAGCCAACCTTCTACTTATTTACAAGCTACACATTTTTCCCTCTCCAGGTTTCATGTTCCATAATATTGAAGGAGATAATTGTTAACATCAGATTATGAGCAAAATGTCAGAAGCCCACAACTGCATCTCACTTTGAGCAGAAGTGTAAATCTCTAAATTGCTGATCATACATAATACAATAATTTCTATTCCTGCCCACACAGTTTATGCCCAAATATTCCCCTCCTTTCCTTGTTTTTATCTTACCCCAGAATGATTACAGATAACTATTCTACTCTTTCTTTATCTTCTCTTTCCTATTTGTCCACTTAGTCCGTAAGCCAGGACCCCAAATTTGGGCCATCAGTACCATCTGGAGGGAATAATTCTTATAGTGATTTTTGGCAAGGTATACACCCCTGGTGCAAGAAAATATGTGATGGCATTGCAGCGGTGGTAGCCTTCTGTGATCCCATGGTGCCATGCCTATGATGAGATGAATTATGTCAGGTAACTTTTCCCTTACTTTGCTCAGATGATGAACCTCCCAGAAAAGAATCCTTCTGTGTATGAGGCCTTCAAGACAGACCAATTCTTAGTACAGTTGTCAAGTAACAACCCCTTTGGGCAGATCCCTGTGGACCAGGCTATTGAAGCTTCCAACCTGATGAAGGCATTTGAGATTGGTGAGCAATGCTATGCAGCCTTCAAGGATGAGAGACTAGAAGACCCACCAGTAGAGTAATTTCATGACCCAATGAAAACCAACAAGCTGAAAACATTCAGTGATATATGTAAGAAGAGAGAAGTGAAGTCAAATGGAAGGGGGATCATCTTGAAAGCAGACAGGTCTTTGTTTGGACGCATCGTAGTGATGGCACAAGGGCTTAGTCTACATATGGAGGATATCCTTTCTGATCCCCTTAGACCATTTCCCTGGGCCCTGTCCACACCAGAAGGATCGCTGAGAAAGACAGATAAAGCTACTTTAGCCACAACCTTACAGAAAAATGTAGCAGTAGAAGAGCAACTCCCAGGAAACTGCTACAGTGGTTGATGGAATGAACTTGGTCCGAAGAGTGAAAGGTGATCAAGTTACTTTCAGAGATGTTGCCACAACAATTCTGGGTATGGCTCTGAGGGAAGGCAGTCAGAGTAGCAGAATAGCTGTTGTGTTCGACACATACAAGGAGAACTCTATCAAGAATAGTGAAAGATCTCTAGGGGGGTGAAGAGACTGGTCATGAGTTGCAAGGTATCACAGGCACACACAGATGGTGAAGCAGTGGAGGAGCTTCCTGACCAAAGTCAGTAACAAAAATAGTCTCATTAGCTTCAGTCCATAAACAGAGGAAGACAAAGTACAGAGCAAAGCTACAGGAGAAGATTCTGTATGCAACTGTGAATGACAGATGTTACAGAATCACATCTCAAGACAGTGAGGAGGTGTCAGCTGTTCAGTGTCAACAAGAAGAAGCAAATGACCACCTACTTCTCCGTGCTGCCCATGCCACAAGAGAGGGATACCAATCTGTAGTGATTTGCTCAGAAGACACAGATGTCTTTATCTTATCTTTAGCATTTTGTGACAAGATTGAGGCCCCGTTGTTCCAGAAGTGTGGCACTAGAACCCGTACAAGGCTTGTAGACATCAGAAGGTTGCTGCCACTGTTGGCATAGAGGTTTGTAGGGCTCTCATCGGGTTGCACACATATACAGGATGTGACACTGTAAGTGCTTTTGCAGGCAAAGGGAAGACAAGTGCCCTAAAACTTCTGACCAGCAACAGGGAAACTCAGGACACATTCTTAGAGTTGGGTCAGGAATGGGACCTCTCCCCAGAACTGATGGACAAACTGGAGGCATTTACATGTCTCCTGTATGCCCCAAAAGCATCGACCACCGAGGTCAATGAGCTCAGGTAACACCTTTTCTGTGCCAAAAAAGGTGAAATCGAAAGTCATCAACTCCCACCATGCAAGGACTGCTTAATAAAACATGCACAGTGAGCCAACTACCAGGCTGGTATATGGAGAAGATGATTGGAGAAGGACCCACAAGTGCCAAGCCCTGTTGGCAGAGGATGGAAGATGGAGAGAGAAGAGGAAGCTGAACAGTTGGTGGTGCACTGGATGGAAGGCCAGCCAAGACTCGATGCCATCTTGGATCTACTGGCCTGTAACTGTCCAAAAAAATGTTCACTCCCAAGATGTATGTGTGTTGCAAATGACCTCAGGTGTACTAACATGTGTAGACTGGCAGACTGTGAGAACCAGGCATCCACCTCAGAGAGTGTGGAAAGTTCAGATGAAGATGTGGAAGACTTGGAAAATTATTATGATTATTAATAGGTTATGAAAGTATGGAAAACAAAGTACGGAAAGCAGTCTTCCATTAAATATATTCATTTTACAACATAAAGCTACCAATGGTGCAATGCAATCACATATTTTCTAACTCTACAGATGTATACCTTGCCAAAAATCACTATGAGCATTATTCCTCTCAGGTGGTACCGACCAACCCTACTGACTCACGGACTAACTGTATTCTGTCTCTTTGTCACAGACTGCATCAGTTTTCCTTCCACACCATATTCAGTATTGGCTGACAGGATTCCTTTGGTTTAGTTTCTACCAGTACAGTAATGACTAGGATATCAGTATGAACTGGGAAGTGTTATTTGTTTTTAGCTATTGGTGTCTTATGAATTGTATTTAACTTTTTATAGTTTTTTCTCAGGAGCCGAACCAAAAATATGATGTGGTATGGGGTTCTTGGAACCAAGGAGCTACTACACAGAACGTATAAAAATTTGGAGCAGAAAGTACTTCTCGAGGTGGGTATCTTATTTACTCCCACATTTTCCAGACCATCAGTCTTTGGACATAATTTTAAATAATCTTTCTTGCATGAACCATCCCTACATCACAAAGCAGGGTGTAAAAGCTGGGGATTCAAACTTCCATGAGGCCTCCTTGAGTAAAGTATGGAGGTCAAATGGTGAATCTCATTCCGTCCAATCCCATCTAATCCATGCAGGCGTGTTGATCATTGGCAGCATTGATAGTGCCCAGAGGTCCGTGAGTTCAAGACTCGATTCAGAGGCAAACACTGCAATACACTTTTCAGGTATTGTTATAGGGCCGTATTCATATAGGTGCAGAATATTCCCTGGTGATATTTGATGAAGAGCAGGAAATCCTCGTGGCCAACTTTTCTTCTTCAAAAGCAATGCCCCTACGTGTGAAAGATGAGGTCATTTCCATGTTGAGTAAAAGATGCAAGGAAGATGGAGCCAAGTGAGCTTGGAAGGAGCATGGGAAACAAGCTGCAGATAATTTAAAATAAGCATGAAATGCAGAGCACCAACGAATAGAAAAACAGTGAGAGTGGCAAAGCAAGCTTTAAAAAGCACTGGAAAGAGTCATGGAGGGTTTAAACCGTGGGAAATATTGAGTCAAAGAATCTTGGGGATAGACTCTGAGTGATTGTAAAAAAGTCCAGAGGTATCTTATTGAATAAGGTATGTATATCCCAATGAGTTTAATTAGGAATTTGGTTTAAACAAAGTAAGGAATTATTTGGTGAGGCAATGGGAAGCTTTGAAAAAGAGGGAAAAGAAAGAAAAAGATAAATAGCACCAAACCAAGAGTAGGACATTTTTAGACAGAACCAAAGTAAGGAAATAGGACAAAGGTAGGTTTATAGTACATGAGATAAGCATAGTAGATCATAAGACATTGGAGCAGATTTAAGTCATCTAGCCCATCGAGTCTGCACCACCGTTCAATTATGGCTGATCCGTTTTTCCTCTCCTCCTCAACCCCAGTTCCCGGCCTTCTCTTCGTAACCTTTGATGCCATGTCCAATCAAGAACCTATCAATCTCTGCCTTAAATACACAGTTGCATGTGACAACAAATTCCACAAATTCACCACCCTTTGGCTAAAGAAATTTCTTCGCATTTCTGTTTTGAATGGGTGCCCCTCTATCCTGAGGCTGTGCCCTCTTGTCCTAGACTCTTCCCACCGTGGGAAACATCCTTTCCACATCTACTCTGTCTAGGCCTTTCAACATGCGAAAAGTTTCAATGAGATCCCCCTTCGTCCTTCTGAATTCCAGTGAGTACAGACCCAGAGCCATCAAACATTTGTTGTATGATAACCCTTTCATTCCTGGAATCATCCTTGTGAAACTTCTCTGGACCCTCTCCAATGCCAGCACATCTTTTCTAAGATGGGGGCCCAAAACTGTTCACAGTACTCTAGGTGAGGCCTCACCAGTGCCTAATAAAGCCTCATATCAACATCATATCCTTGCTCTTGTATTCTAGACCTCTTGAAATGAATGCTAACATGGCATTTGCCTTCCTAACATGGCTTTTGCTAACCTGCAAGTTAACCTTTAGAGTTTTCTGCACTAGGACTCCCAATGCATGTGCAATTACCCATGTAATGTTATGAAGTTGTGTAAATAACAGCCATGGCTTAAGAAATGGGCGGGGACAGTTTTCAGATATACCTGAATATTGGACCATAAGACACAAGAGCAGAATTAAGCCATTTGCCATTCGAGTCAGCTCCATCATTCCATCATGGCTGATTTATTATCTCTCAATCCCATTTTCCTGTTGCCTTCTCCCCTTATTGATACCCTTACTAATCAGGAGCCTCTTAACTTCCGCTTTAAATATATCCAATGTCTTGGCCTCCACAGCCATCTGTGGCAATAAATTCCACAGATTCACAACCGTCTGGCTAAAGAAATTCCTCCTCAACTCTGATTCTAAAGGGACATCTTTCTATTCTGAGGCTGTGCCTCTAGTTCAAGACTACCCCACCGTGTTCATTCTATAGGCCATTCAATATTTGATAGATTATCAATGAGGTCCCCATCATTCTCCTAAACCGCAGTGAGTATGAGAGCCATCAAATGCTGCTCATACATTAACCCTTTCATTCCTGGGATCATTCTTGTGAACCTCCTCTCGAGCCTTTCCAATGACAGCACATTAGTGCCAAAACTACTGAGTACTCCAAGTGCAGTCTGACCAACGCCTCAGCATTACATCCTTGCTTTCTCTTGTAGTCCTCTCAAAATGAACGCTAACATTACATTTGCCTTCCTTACCGCTGACTCAGCTTGCAAGTTACCCTTCAGAGAATCCTGCACAAAGGCTCCCAAATCCATTTGGCTTCTCATGTCTGAATTTTATCCTAATTTAGAAAATAGTCTACACCTTTATTTCTTCTACCAAAGTGCATGACCATACACTTCCCTACATTATATTCCATCTGCTACTTCTTTGCCCATTTTCTTAATCTGTCTTAAGTCCTTCTGCAGACTCCCCGCTTCCCTCCACCTGTCTATTATGCCACAAAGCCATCAATTCCATTATCCAAATCATTGATACAGAATGTGGAAAGAAGTGGTCCCACCATAGACCCCTGCAGAACACCTCTGGTCAGTACTGCAGCCAATCAGAGAAATTTCCTTATGTTCCCACTCTTTGCCCTCTGTAGGTCAGCCAATTTTCTGTAATACAATGGGCTCTTTTTTTGTTTAGCAGCCTCATCTGCAGCACCTTATCAAAGGCCTTCTGAAAATCCAAGTAAGCAGCATCCACTGATTTTCCTTTGTCTATTCTATCTGCTATTTCCTCAAAGAATTCCAACAGATTTGTCAGGCATGA
Source organism: Mobula birostris (assembly GCF_030028105.1). Taxonomy (NCBI): domain Eukaryota; kingdom Metazoa; phylum Chordata; class Chondrichthyes; order Myliobatiformes; family Myliobatidae; genus Mobula; species Mobula birostris. The sequence continues at coordinate 82,741,041 of NC_092373.1, forward strand.
TTTCCCCTTAAGGAAACCATGCTGACCAACCTATTTTATCATGTGCCTCCAAGTAACCCAAAACCTCATTCTTAATAGTGAATTTCAACATCTTACCAAAATCAGAGCTTTCTGTATGGCCAACAAGTAGGGTGTTTTTTTAAAAAAAGCATCACACCAGTGTCAGATAAGTGAGAAGTGGGCTGTTTGCAGGAAGTTTGGAGGAGAATTAGAGAAGGAAATAAGAGAGGCAAGGAGGGGGAATGAGAAAACATAAATAGAAATCCAAAAAAAAAATTCAGTAGTTATGTGAGCAGTAAGATGGTTGTAAGAGGAGAGGGAAGTTTTATTAAACAACGAAAATGGAAATTCCTGAAATAAGTGTAGTGCATGGTAACGCTTATTAAATAAGTATATCATCTTTGTCTTCATCAATGAGGAATGTGCTGCTGAAGTCTCAGCAAAAGAAGATGTAATTGAAATTCTGTATGACTAAAAATCGAACATGAAGAGATGATAGAAAGGTTATCTGCAGCTAAAATGGATAATCTAACTGGTCATATGGAATGTAGATGTCCTAGCCGTAATCTTCTAAGCATCTTAAATTTAAAGGCCCTGGTTGTTGACTGGAAAATTGTAAATGTTGCACCTAACCTTGCTCAGTGTGAAAATTTGAAAAATTAATCTCAGATCGAAGTAGTTGTCTTTAGTTAAAGAAAGCCAGCATAAATTTGCTAAAGGCAAATTGTATATTATTATCTTGAATGAGTTGTTTTGATAAAATAACAGGTAGAGTTGATGAAGGCAGTGCTTTTGGTGTATGTGGACTTCCAAAAAGTGATTGATAAAGTGGTGCATGATATGCTTGTTATCAGTACTGAAGTCCATAGAATAAAAGAGGTTAGAAAGCTGGCAAAGTCATAAGAAGAAGCAGTAGTAGTGAAAGATTGTTTTTCAGACTGGCTGGAAATATATAGCTGAATTCCCCGAGAGTAGCTGCTGACTTCAGAGTGTTTCTGAATGTTTGGAACTTGTACTTGAGTATGCAGGATACAAATTCCAAATTGCAAATGACATTAAACTGGAAGGTGTAATGAGTGCTGAGGAGGATACCAATAAATTTCAAAAAGGTACAGTCATGTTGGTGAAATGGACAGATAGGTGACAAGTAAAACTGTGATGTTATATTTTGCTTGAAAGAAAGGACAAAATATTGTAAACTAGAGGCATAATTTTAAAGCAGATCCGTGGCCAGAGAGCTCTGGGAATACGTATGCACAATTCTTTATAACTCACAAGGGAAGTTCACAAAAAACATTCACTGCCTTAGCTTTAATGAATGCAGCTGCAGAACATAATGGTAGGGAAATTATGATAAACCTTTATAGAACATTTGTTTGGCCACAACTGGAGTATGTTGTACAATTCTGGTTACCACACTGACTGAAAGTTGCAGAGGATTGAGAAAGAGTGCAGAAGAGATTAATTAAAATGATTTCAGATATGAGAGACATTCATACATGGATATACTGGAAAAACTGAGACTAATCTCCTTGTCTCTGTGGGGGAATATCCAAAAAGGTATTCATGAAACAAGTGATCAGGGTCTGAAATGCACTGCCAGATGTTGTAAGGGATGTAGGTTAAATTGCCTTTGTCTGCAGAACAGTTTCTGTATTTTGAAAATGAATTCACCTGCTCCAAATTCTTTGGACATTGTGGGCATAAGATTCATTGTGCCTTAAGCACATTCTTTTAAGTGTATGGTACCAAGTGATTCAGATAGAAAGTAAATCTTCAGTTGTTTAAGTGCAGAGAAGGCAGATTCATTAGAATGACATCAAACAACAATGAAATGAGGGAAAGTGCTTGAGAAACTGAATAACCCACTGTAGTGCAGCCCACTTTACTTCCCTGTCTCATGTGAAAGCTTGTAGCTAATCCACTGTGGTATCCAGTCCTGAAGCATGAAAAGAAAACTTCTGGCGTATTGAAAATGTTGTCCTCCTCAAATCACCGCTATTTGGGGAGTGCCAATTCATCCTTTGTTCTTTAGGTTCTATCACTTCTTGCTGTTATCAATGAAGAATTATCAAGGTCAAGTACAGGTTCAATTTTAATTATCATTGATGCATATATGAATATTGCCAAACGAAACAGAGTTCCTCCGGGACCAAGGTACAAAACACGTTACCAATAGCACACTGCACAGAGCACAAATAGCACACATGGTTACAATTTCAGGAAAACATACAGTCACAAAGGAGAAAAAAAAGGAGCTCAGATATCTTATTTGTTTTTTTCTTCAATTCTGCTATTAGTGCTGATCTAGACAATTTGATAATGTCAATGTTTATTTAGTATTGATAAATTTGACAAATTTCTATAATGCACATGGAGAGTATCCTAACTGGTTGCACCATGGGCTAGATACAGAATTACTAATCCTCAGGAGTGGAAATGACTGAAGAAAGTGGTGGTTGCAGCAGAGTCCATCACAGACAAAGACCTCCCACTATTGAGTATATTTACGAAGACAGCAGTATTCATTATCAAAGGCCCACACCATCCAGGCCATGTTCTCTTCTCCCTTCTACCATCAGGTAGGAGATGCAGAAGCCTTAGGTTCCATACCACCAGGTTTAGGATCAGTTATTACCGAACAACCAACAAGCTCCTGAACCAGCGTGGATAACTTCACCCACCACAACTCTGAACTGATTCTACAACCTACAAACTCACTTTCAAAGATCTTTTGCAGCTCATGTTCTCAGTATTATTTCATTTATTTGCACAGTTTCTGTTTTTCCATATTGGTTGTTTTGTCAGTCTTAATTTATGTATAGTTACTAGTAACTTCTGCTGCATTCTTTATTTTTCCTGGAAGTGCCTGAAGTGTATGAATATCAAGGTATGTATATGTAACATATATATGCTTTGATAATAACTTTGCTTTACTTCACTTTAATTTGATCCTTTTTTTTTCACTTTTCTATTGCAGTGTGATGGACAGCGCATTCCCCTACCTAGCTTGCAGGGTATTGCAGTACTAAATATCCCCAGCTATGCTGGTGGTACCAACTTTTGGGGTGGAACCAAGGAAGATGATGTAAGTACAACTTTAAAACCAGTTTTGGTAAATGTAAATAAATAGGGTTGCAGATATAATATTCATTTAAGTGTAAGTCAACATAAATCACAGAGCCATGGTACTCGTATCCATAGAGTGACGCCAATCATTGCAATCTCTCGTGCATTAGTACAATTGCTGACATAACCCTTGTTGATCGCTCTGCAGATCTTCACAGCTCCTTCTTTTGATGACAAGATCTTGGAGGTGGTGGCTGTGTTTGGCAGTATGCAAATGGCAGTTTCACGAGTCATCAATCTGCAACATCATCGAATTGCTCAAGTAAGAGAGCTCACCCATGCTTGTTTTACTCTCTTCCTTGATTTTTTTACACCCTCCCTCATATCAATTTTAACTGCCGTGCCAAGGACATTTGTTCAATAGACTGTACTTCCCTCATAATTGGTCCATGTTTCAGGGGACACTCAGAAGTTGCCTTCTGGGCCAACAATAGATTAAGCTCCCATTTATTACTGTTTCTGTGCCACTGAGCACAAAGTACGGGAAGTAGTCCAAAAATTACTGCTAAGCCTTGCTCTTCAGCCTCTTTTCTAGCTCATAAAACTCTCTTTGGGGTGGCACCTCATTTGTTAAATTATAAAAAATCTGGCATTTCCCTTCTCTTTAATTCTTTCACTCTCCACTAATATCCTAACCTTTGTGACTAATTTCTCAGCAGTAAATTCAATAGTACACTTTCTTGGTAACCCAAGTGCATCAGAAAATGCAACCATTCAGAAAACAGATGAACACACTACCAATAAAGCAATAGTCAGCCTGACACTAACTAAGAACCAAATACTCATTTTCATCTTACAGTTGTAGATGAAACAAGAGGTAAAGCTAAAATAAAATCAAAAATGCTAGTGATACATAATGCGGAATCAAATCCAGTAAATGGGAGTTGTGGGTTGGGAGGAGAAAATAAAATAACCATATCGTTTTAGACTTATAATAATTCAGTTGGCTCAGCATTCTCCAGGGAAAGGGAGCTGCCACGATCATCTGTGTGGGTTCAGGCCCATTTTCTCTCTCTGTCCCTCTCACAATCACTCCTTGCCTGCTCTCCGTCTTCCACTGGGCTCCCCTCCCCCTTTCTTTCTCCGTAGGCCTCCCATCCCATGATCCTCCCCCTTCTCCAGCACTGTATCCCTTTTGCCAATCAACTTTCCAGCTCTTAGCTTCATCCCTCCCCCCTCCTGTCTTCTCCTAAAATTTAGGTCCCCCCCCCCCCCCACTTTCAAATCTCTTGCTACCTCTTATTTCAGTTAGTCCTGACGAAGGGTCTCGGCTCGAAACATCAACTGTACTTCTTCCCATAGATGTTGCCTAGCCTGCTGCATTCCACCAGCATTTTGTGTGTGTTAGTTGGGCAAATATTAAGAGGGTTTTTTTTAGACTTCAATCAGCCTCCTTAACTAGGATGCACTTTCTTCCCATTTCTAGTGTCGTTCAGTAAAGATTACAATTCTTGGCGATGAAGGAGTCCCAGTACAAGTGGATGGGGAAGCTTGGATTCAACCCCCTGGCTACATAAAAATCATTCACAAAAACCGTGCACAGATGTTGACCAGAGATCGGGTAGGTACTGTCTGGAGCCTGGGAATGAAAGCCAAATTAATTTCCAGAAAGCCAAATTAATTTCCAGAAAGACTTGAGGTAAAATAGTTCTTTGGCAGTAGATGTCAATCAAGCAGAAATAACATTTCATTTTTCTTTAAGCATGTTTACAAAAGCCTATTTACAATTTTCATTACTTGGTCTGATGTATTAGTGTCACTACACTAAATAACAGGTAGGCAGTATATATTTTAATATTAATATGTCTTTGACTAGGATTGTTTTATTATTACTGACTTCAAATTCACAACAGTAGAAAATCTGTTGCATTTCTGACTGAACTTTCTTTAATAACGAAAATGTTCAATTTTACCAAACACAGCTAAAAACCAAAAAAAAATTCCTGAACTGTACCAGAAATTATGCTCATAAACTTCAAGCCACTCTAATGCTAAACTGTATTGGGAGGAATAACATATCAGTACATCAGAATGTTTACTTTCCATGTGAGACTGTTGTATTTGTTTGTTTATATGTATTTTTTGGGATCTGAGATCCCTTACAAGGTCATGTCTTTAGCACTCACCTGGTGGGACAAGTAAATCGTTATTGATATTGCAGTTGTTTCATGACTACAGCTTTGATCTGATCTATTAATTATGAGATCATTGAGCATGATATATTGTATATTGCATATTTATACAATTAATACCAGTTCCATAGTGTACAAATAAAGTCAGATTAGTCACTGCATAGATGCTGTTGTACATATTCCCTTGACTGAAGATTCTCCTGTTACATTAGTCATTTTGATAAACATAGGGCATGTCGAGAGTATGGCAAATTCCCCAACATCCAACAGAGACGGAAGATTTTCTGAGCATAATTTGTCTTTCTCAAGAAATACTGCACTGGAACCAAATGCACTGTATCTTAATCACATATGATGTCACCTCTTCATTCTGTATAACTGTTAGGTTTAAATTAAAGGAGGTAGATTGGCATTGAATCCAAATCAGTAGAAGCCTGAGTTGGGATAGGTGATCAGCCATTGACCTTGAGTTCATTTGTGTCTGCCCATCCCACAGGCTTTTGAGAACACCCTCAAATCTTGGGAAGATAAACAAAAGTGTGAACTACCTCGTCCGTCATCCCAGATTGCCTTGCAGCCTGAGATAGTTTCAGAAGAGGAAGCTGCTGAGATCAATCAGTTTGGCCGAGCGGCTGGAACGCTCATCCATCGGTAAGTGGTTCAAAGGCATTTGTCTAAACCACACATCATCCTTAAGCATAGACAGCAGGGCAGGTCAAACTGCAGATATCCTGGGAGTGACCTCTGCAATGGTTCGAGAAGACTGGGGTAAAACTCTAGTTCTAGAACATGAGTGGTGCTCCCTGTGGCAGGAGAAATATACTCTTCAGCTATGAATATTGAAGAAAGGTTGAACCTCTCTTCAACCTTTACAACAATTCATCACCCAACTAAAGTTGAGGCAGTGTGCGGTACAAGAGAAACGTTAGAACGGTAAGCAACAAATTGAAATGTGTAGAGAGGAACTGTATTAATATAATTAATATATAACTATATTAATATCCATCTGCAATTTGCAGTGGGATTCTGTATGGAATTTGCAAGACTTTTGCATGTGCAACAAGCCATGAATTAGATCGAAGTGGATAGAAGGCATTTGGAGTGCCACCATAGCGTGGTGTTTAGCACAACGCTATTACAGCTCAGGGCACCAGAGTCCAGAGTACAATCCCGATGCTGTCCTTAAAGAGTTTTAATTCCTGTCCATGAATGCATGTGTTTCCTCTGGGTGCCCCAGTTTCCCTCCACACTCTAAACACATACAGGTTCGTCAGTTAATTGGTCATTGTAAATTGTCCTGTGATTCGGGTAGGGTTAATTAGATGGGTTACTGGGCAGTGCAGGTTGTTGGGCCAGAAAGGCCTGGTCCACATTCTATCTCTAAATAAATAAGTTACCTGTTACTTGATTTAAAGATGCCTGCTTGTTGTTCACTCAGGGGCCACTTTATTAGGTACACTTGTACACCTTCACATAAATGCAAATATCTAATCAGCCAATCATTTGGCAGCAACTCAATGCATAAAAGCGTGCAGACATGATCATGGGGTTCAGTTACTAGAGAAAATCTGCAGATGCTGGAAATCCAAGCAACATACACAAAATGCTGAAGGAAACGTCGACTGCACTTTTTTTCCATAGATGCTGCCTGGCATGCTGAGTTCCTCCAGCATTTTGTGTGTGTTGCAAGGAGTTTAGTTGTTGTTCAGACTAAACTTCAGAATGGGGAAGAAATGAGATCTAAGTGACTTTAACCGTGGAATGATTGTTGGTGCCAGACAGGGTGGTTTGAGTATCTCAGAAACTGCTGATCACACAGGATTTTCATGCAGAACAGTCTCTAGTATTTCTAGTGATGATGCGAAAAAGGGAAAAAAACATCCAGTGAGCAGCAGTTCTGTGGGAGAGAATGCCTTGTTAATGAAAGAGGTCAGAGAAGAATGGCTGGACTGGTTCAAGCTGACAGGAAAGCAACAGTAACTCAATTAACCACACATTACAACAGTGCTGTGCAGAAGAGTAAATCTGAATGTACAGCACATCAAACCTTGAAGTGGATGGGCTGCAGCAAAGGAAGTCCATAAATAGACACTCAGTGACCATTTTATTAGTACAGGAGGTAATTAATAAAGTGGCCACTGAGTGTATATACTGGGGTCAGTGTCATACTTTCAGTTCAGTGAAACAGGCCATACTGTAAAGCTTTATTAGGTATAGGTCGTCTTTAGTTCATCATTAAAAATGCTTATTATAGAGAACACAGTAATGATTGTAGGTTGTATGTCACATGGGGAAAGGAATAATGCTTTCATCCAATATTCCTTCACATATGTCACTGGACCCCCAAAGATAAGGTAGTGACAAGCTTGATTCGTGATATTGTACTTTTGAGCATTTTTCTGGTCAACTTTCATATCTGGTTGACTTACAGCAAAATTGTTCCAAGTGGAATTAACTCTCATAAATTGTCTTCATCAAGCAGCAACGTTGGCCTACTCAACATTACACTGGCTTTGTTTTCCAAAAACTTTTTGCATTAGGCCTCCATCTTCCATTTCACTATTGTTTTAAAAGCTGGTTTCCCCCATCTTTTCTTTTTGTCCCTTATAATGTCCTTCCTCCTCCTTTCTCTCTCTGTCCAGGATTCGGGAGACCGCACAGCTTCATCATACAATGGAACAAGAGCTTGCACATGCAGTAAATGCCAGTGCCAAATCAATGGATAAAGTTTATGCAAAGTCAAAAACAACCGAGGTAAGAAATGGTACTGATGACTGTGGGCTAGGGAATGCAAATCTACAACCAGTGAGACTGGGTGGACTATCTAGATCTGCTTCTTCTTCTGACTTTTTATGGTATTCCAACTTAAAGGTGCATTACTGCCACCAACTGAACTGGAGTGTGGTGTAGAGAATTGGGAAAAAAGACCTGTCAGATGAAAGCCCAAAAAGCCCTATGGATTGTAAGACGTGGAAGACAATACTTTGAATTAAAGTCTTAACATTAACTAAATGTTTAAGTTTTGATATAAAAACTATCAATCCACAAAGATGGTAATGAAGACTGCATTTGGTCTCTTTCAACCTTGTATGCTTCACACTGTAATAGTACATGTTCAACTGTTTCATAGTGATGACAAAACCTACACAAACTAGAATGATGTTTTCAAACACAATATGAGGAATAATTAAGCATAGTGTGCCCAGTTCTCGAGATCTGCATTCAGGTTTGGATACAATTATAAGGAAGTGGAACTAGGATGAGTTAAATGGGAGCAGCTGTTTTGGGCAAGTTGAGAAAGCTTACTCACTACTATCATCTTTTGGGGGAGAAACTAGCTGTGCTGAAAGTGAGCCTGTTGTCAGTTGGCCTTGTGTCTGCAGAAGCTTTCGCTTTTCAGTAGAAACCTATTCCAGAAAGCCTACTGGGATTTGGCTCTGGAGACTGCCTATTCATCAATCATTTAGTTTTGAAAGTGTTACTAGTATTGATTTGAGGATTTACTCAGGTTTTGTCCAATAATTAGTTTTCACTTTGAGAAGTAGCGTGGTTTAAGCCAATTACCTCATCGGTTCTAGACTAGCTAGTTATAACCAGCCACTCGACTATGGGACACAGCCAGTTAGTATATGGAAGAGTAACCTCATGCTGGTGCCAGCATCCCCAGCAGATTCAGTTTGGAAAATTCACCCATGTTTAGAAATCCCTAAAACGAACCTAGTTTCATTTAGTCTCTACAACGCTCTCCAGTTGTATATCAAAGCTCATTAATATAACTTCTGCACCTTCCTATTTCCCATAACAACACCTCAATATACATTGTCTTTTAATCAATGGAAAGCATCGCTGTCTCTTTTAACCCTGATCGCTATCAAAACTACTCTTTCTAGTAACATTCCCAATTTAAAAAGCCTCTTCAGATTCTGCCTGACCGTGGTTTTGGTTACCTTGACTGACCTTGCTTGCTCTTCCCTGCAAAGATCCTCCAAATGTTTATTACATAAAGCATGCTTAATAAGTGCAAGCTGCTCATGACTGTGTAAAGATTCCCTGAGCTGTAAGGTATGAGCTGCAGATAATGTAAGAGTCATGTGTTAGAGAAGTGTCATTGCTACTGAGTGGACTGGAAGACATGTGGATTTAAAGTTGTCTTATCTTGTTTTCCTTTCTTAAAGGGCTTGAGCTGCAGTCTGGTGATGGAAATGGTCAACAATGGGAAAGCCCTGCATAATGAGACAGAGCTTCTACTAGCAGGCAAAATGTCACTGGTAAGCAAAGACACAAATAGTAGGAACTAATGAGTCCCAGTGCTTATATGTGGAATAATTAAGTGAGTCACAATTAAATGAAATATTTCCGGTATTAAAAAAAGTGGCAGACTGGTATAATTGGAAGCCTCAAACGATTTGTATATCTAATAGCATAACTAGTTATTTAAGCACCGGGGTCTAATTGAGCTATTTGGACAATGTACATATAAAAGACTATTAGAAATGCTGGAGCAAATTACTAGCTGGAAAGTATTCAAGCATTTTGTTCTATAAAAGTAATAATATATAACTGAATGAGCGCAGGCAGGCTAGAGTCTGATCAAGGTTTGGAAGATTTACACTGCATATGAGGTAACAGATACATGGTATGAGCAACTCTCTATCAATGATTTCACCAAAACATATTTTGTCACATACAGGACAACATATAATAATAATTTTTAAATCAGTTATATTTATGTACAAAGCAGTATTCTAGCATTTAAAGTGTCAAGTGGGGAGGCAGGGTAGCAAAGTGGTTAGCACAACACTTTACAGTACCAGCTACCCAGGTTCAATTCCCACCGCTGCCTGTAAGGAGTTTGTACGTTCTCCCTGTGACCGCGTGGCTTTCCTCCAGAGGCTGCAATTTCCTCCTACAGTCCAAAGAAGTACCAGTTGGTAGTTTAATTGATCATTGTAAATTGTCCTGTGATTAGGCTCGGGTTGAATATGCGGGTTGCTGGGCGGTGCAGCTCGTTGATTAGAAGGATCTGTTCCATGCTGTATCTGTAAATATATTAAGTAAGTATACCCATGATTGTCAAAAAAAAATCTAATTTTGAGTGAAACATTATTTAGTACAAAATCACATTGTGGCTCATGATATCACTGTTGGTAAATGAGAAGAATTATTCCTAATCTAATTTAATAATGTTCTGTAGACTAACCAGCACATATCCTTCCATACTGTATGTACTTTTATTTATTGGTATATTTCTGAAGGTGATCCTTGCTGGGTCACAGTTCTAAAATTGTTACCAACCTCTAATACTATTTCCAAATGTCCACTTATCTTCATTTGATGCCAAGTACTGCGAGTGAGCAAGGAATTCAACTCTAGGAGGTCATGACCAAATCTGTAGGTATTCCATTGAATAAAGTCATGGTCTAGAAGTGATGATTTGGCATTAATTAAAAGCAGGAATGCTGCCTAATTTTCCTCTTTCTCAAAATACTACACTATTGCAACCATAGCCTTGAATGAGGGCATGTACACAGTGGAAACTTAAGCTTTTACCTTCTGTTCTAAAGAGCTAATAAATGCCACCTTTTCTTAGGGGATTGGCTAAAAATATAAGACTGGTCCATCAACAGTGTTTAATGCTACTAATGTGTCTAATGTCACTAGAGCTTGTGTGTAGCTTTTGTTATTAGCAATGATTGAATGATTCAAGCTGCTCACTTCTATTCAATCATGTTGCAGCCACGTAAATCTTAAGTTAGTTACATTTGGAGTATTGTACTTGGGTCTGGAAACCACATTATGGAAGGATGTGGAGGCTATAGAAAAGCTTCACCAGGTGGACAAACATGGTTTCTCTGCAACTTCTGCCATCTTGAACAGGACCCTAGCACTAAATACACCTTTACCTCCCCCCCCACCCCTGCTCTCCATTTTCTACAGGGATTGCTTCCTCCAATGATTCCCTTGTCCATTCGTCCCTCCCCACATATCCTTCCTGGCACATATCCCTGCAAGCGGAAGAAGTGCTCCGCCTGCCCATTCACCTGCTCCTTCACCTCCATTCAAGTCCCCAAACAGGACTTGTAGATGAGGCAACACTTCACCTGTGAATCTGTTGGAATCATCTACTGTGTCCAGGGCTTCCAATGTGGCCTCCTCAATATTGGGGAGACCCAACATAGATTGGGAAACCATTTTGTTGAGCACCTTCACTCCAGCTCATGATTTTATATACATCTCCTTGAGGTAAACCATTTTAATTCCTACCCCATTTCCATTCTGATATGTCAGTCCATGGCCTCCTCTACAGCCACTCATCTCTCCAACTGCTGACAACTTTCTCCCCACCCCTTCCCTCTTCTTCAATTCCCCGCTCTGGCCCCTCTCTTACCTCTTCTCCTCACCTGTCTATCATCTCACCCTGGTGCCCTCCTACTTCCTTTTTTCCCATGGTCTACCCTCCTTTATATCAGATTCCTTCTTCTCCAGCCCTTTACCTTTTCCACCTATCACTTCCCAGCTTTACTTCAGCCCCCCACCCCCCCACCCACCTGGTTTGACCTATCTCCTTCCCCTCCTTCACCTTCTTATTTGGCCTTCCTCCCCCTTGCATTCCAGTCCTGATGAAAGGTCAAAACATCGATTGCTTACTCATTGCCATTCAGCATGACCTACTGAATTCCTCCAGCATTTTGTGTGTTTTCTGCACAAACATGGAATGTTTTATCTGGAAAATTAGAGGCTGAAGAGTAGCATGTTAGATGTATATAAAATCATGAGAGGTGTAGATAGAATAGGTAGCCTTTTCCTCAGGGAGAAAATGGATTTAAGGTGAGAGAGCTAAAGTTGAAAGGAGATTTAAGAGGAGCGTTCTCTTTTAAACAGATGGGGGAAGGTGCCTGGAACGTAGTGGTGGAAGCTGACATGATAGTGATGTTTAGGAGGAATTCAGCAGGCAGGGAATGGAGCAATATACAGTGCCTATAAGAAATATTTCTCCTCCCCAACCCTGACGTTTTTCTGTTTTATTGTTTTACAACATTGAATCACAGTGGATATAACTTGGCATTTTTTGAGACTGATCAACAGAAAAAGACTCTTTCATGTCAAAGTGAAAACAGATTTCTACAAAGTGATCTAAATTAATTACAAATATAAAACACAAAATAATTGATTGCATAAGTATTCATCCCCTTTAATATGACACATCAATCATCACTGGTGCAGCCAATTGGTTTTAGAAGGTATGTAATTACTTAAATGGAGATCTGTTTTTAGAGACCTGTGTGCAGTCAAGGTGTTTCAAATGATTGTAGTCCAACTGCTAGTTAGTCAGTGTCCTAACAAAAACTACACCACGAAGACAAAAGAACACTCCAAGCAACTTCACAAAAAGGTTATTAAAAAGCACAGGTCAGGAGACGGATACAAGAAAATTTCCATGTCACTAAATACTCCTTGGAGTTAAGTCAATCAGAGAACTGTGACTCAGGAGAAGATTTGTTTTGCAGCAAGACAATGACTCAAAACATATAGCCAAAGCTACAATAGAATGGCTTAAAAGCAACAAAGTTAATGTCCTGGAGTGGCCAAGTCAGAGAGTCCATAACTCAATTCAGTTGAGAGTTTTTGGCTGGATTGAAAAAGGCTGTTCACTCATGATCCCCATGCAATCTGACAGAGCTTGAGCAGTTTTGTAAAGAAAAGTGGGGAAAAATTGCAGTGCTCTGATGTGCAAAGCTGGTAGAGACTGACTCAAGGCTGTAATTGCTGCCAAAGGTGCATCTACTAAATACTGACTTGAAGGATGTGAGTAATTGTGCAGTCAATTATTTTGTACTTAATAATTGTAATAAATTTAGACCAATTTGTAGAAATTTGTTTTCTCTTTGACTGTTGATCAGTGTCAAAAAAGCCAAATTAAATCCATTCTGATTCAATGTTGTAAAACAATAAAACCTGAAAACTTCCAAGGAGGGTCAATACTTTTTATAAGCACTGTAGACCATGTGCAGACAGATGATATTAGACAATGTATAATGTACTTTGAAGTTTGAACTTTAATTTGAAATAATATGATCAGCACAGGCATTGTGGGCCAAGGGGCCTGTTCCTTTGGTACCGTTCTGTTCAATTTTACTTGACGTGGAATATGTAACGCTCAGGGCTATCGGCTCATGTTTGTCTAGGGGAAACCCCGTCTGCCCGCCAAACCGTGTCTCAAGTTTTGCGTAGTTGCTGTGTAATGCACCCTGGTTCAAACTCACTCCTCAAATATCAGACAGCACACAGTGTACAATTTACAGATTACAATTTGTAGATCTTACTGGAACTATGTAATGAATAGAGATAGATTAGATTATTAGATTAGATTATGAGGACACGCAGTCCTCTTTTATTGTCAATTAGTAATGCATGCATTAAGAAATGATACAATTTGTTCCTCCAGAATGATATCACAGAAACACAAAACAAACCAAGACTAAAAAAACTGACAAAAACCACATAATTGTAACATATAGTTACAACAGTGCAAAGCAATACCGTAATTTGATAGAAGAACAGACTATGGGCACGGTAAAAAAAATCTCAAAGTCTCTCGAAAGTCCCATCATCTCACGCAGACGGTAGAAGGAAGAAAAACTCTCTTCCTGCCATGAGCTTCCAGCACTGCAAACTTGCCGATGCAGCACCCTGGGAGCACCCCGACCACAGCCGACTCTTGAGTCCGTCCGAAAACTTTGAGCCTCTGACCAGCCCTCCGACACCGAGCACCATCTCTGCCGAGCACTTCGACCCTAGCAACAGGCAATAGGCAAAGCCGAGGATTTGGGGCCTTCCCCTCCGGAGATCCTTAATCGTACAGTAGCAGCGGCAGTGAAGCGGGCATTTCAGAAGTTTCTCCAGATGTTCCTCCGTGCTTCTCACGGCTGTCCCCATCAAATCAGGATTGTGCACGACATCCTACTTCACATATACGATATAGAAGGAATTTATATTTTATACAATATAAAAGAAAAGTAAAAGGCACCAAACTTATCAGAGTTCAACCACTTCGTGCACAACCATTGGAGCTCAATTAACGGGGTCTTCTTTCCACCATGTGATCTCCTCCGATCCCCACGACCCGCCACCTGGGACCAACCACGGTGGTCGACCAGAGCACGTCCAGCATGTCCTTCCTCTTCGGTTCTCCCGAAAAACCCACCAAACCACATGGTTCCCAGCCATATGAGACATTATCACCGACAGAAAGAATAACATGGACACTCGTTGGTTTGTTCCCTCTCTTTTCAATAATATAACCCAAACAAGCAGGGAGAGAGACTACTCCTTACATCGCAGTTATTATTACAGAAAATCCATTTTATATAACATACAAAGAAGCTATTTTAGACACCTCAGCAGCCAGTGTAACAAAGACTCAGTTACAAATAAATGAGCTAACATTTTAGTGCAATGTTATGAAGACATTGTAAATTCTCTTATGTGTTTCTAAGATAAATCAGGGTTTTATAGTGTGTTACAGATTGGATTACTGAGTTTGTAAGTAAATGGTTTGGTAGCTATTTCACGTTCATGACAGCCAGCTAGGCTTACAAAGGTAGTTAGCCTGCAGTACTCCTTGGTGATGACACTGAAACCCAGAAGGTAAAGATATTTGATTAATTATTTCTGGTCATGGTACAATACAAAAGAGAAAAGAGAAAATGTGAAAAAAAGAATACAACTCCATGTTAAAGGCTAGCATTTGTTTTTGTTTTCTAATTATTACTGAGCATGCTGCTCTATGCTTTTCTTTTCTGGGTACAGCAGTTAGATCCCCCTCAGAAAGATGAGCTCACTGGGGCTCTGGCTAATGTGGACCTTCAGCTTCGCAAGCTGGCAGAAATTCCCTGGTTGTGTCAACTTATCGAACCAAGCGATGACGAGGTAGGCTCAGAAGCAAACAAAGAGTTTTACTGAATTGTTGATTTATAGAATGTGTTCAGTAGGTAACCTAAAACTTTGTTGCTTTTCTATTTTTTTTCCCTCCTGTAAGTGCTAAACTGGGGTTGGGTGAACAAGTGTAAGAAAGCATTTGCTGGTGTTAGTTAGGCGAAGACTATTTAATCTATTACAAAGGCCAAGGCTTGTTTAGACAAAAACCTGCTTCCCAACTTGACCCTGATGTCAATAGCATATGTATGTGTGTACTTCCTTCCATGTCTAATAAACTGAAAGTTATTGCTGCTTTTCTCTTCACGTGTTCTTCCAGGGGCAATTGTTGGAATATTCCAAACGGACTCGTAGTGCCAAGTTCCGTCTTGTGTCAAAGTTAAAAAAAGAGAAAAATAACAAAAATAAGGAAACCAGAGGGAATTTGGGTTTGCCAGGTGTGTATGTGAATTCTGAATCTCATTTACTTCCATGTGTTTTGTCATTATCATCCCCTTTGCATATGTGTTTTTCAGTCATGCCAAGAGAGATTCAAGTTCAGAATGTTATCCGTGTTTTACTGTTTTGCACCATCTTTGATAATTGGTTGGCATTTTCCAATGGTCCATTTTAATGTTAGCTGTCTGACTAAGGCAAGGGGCATTCTAGGAAATGACTGCCCTTCTGCCTTTGTCTTCTCGCAATTTGATGCCTTATGACAGCATCATAGATGTTCTGGTAAGGGGCACCCAGGTAGAATTTCCAGTGATATGTTTGTAAATTAATTTACAATCATCAATTGAAATAGTGAAGTAGGAGGCATGCCATTTATCAGGATTTGTGTTCGTAACAAATAGTACCTATTTGTGTTTAGATAATGCAGGGGGGATTTAATAACAAAGTGTTAACTATCTCAATGACTTTAATATACAGTGGCATGCAAAAGTTTGGTAACCCCTGGTCAAAATTTCTGTTACTGTGAATAGCTAAGCGAGTAAAAGATGACCTGATTTCCAAAAGGCATAAAGTTAAAGATGACACATTTCTTTAATATTTTAAGCAAGATTACTTTTTTATTTCCATCTTTTACAGTTTCAAAATAACAAAAAAGGAAAAGGGCCCGAAGCAAAAGTTTGGGCACCCTGCATGGTCAGTACTTAGTAACACCCCCTTTGGCAAGTATCACAGCTTGTAAGCGCTTTCTGTCGTATTTCAATTCTTGTTTGGGGGATTTTCACCCATTCTTCCTTGCCAAAGGCTTCTAGTTCTGTGAGATTCTTGGGTGTCTTGCATGCACTTCTCTTTTGAGGTCTATCCACAGATTTTCGATGATATTTAGGTCAGGGGACTGTGAGGGCCATGGCAAAACCTTCAGCTTGTGCCTTTTGAGGTAGTTCATTGTGGATTTTGAAGTGTGTTTAGGATCATTATCCTGTTGTAGAAGCCATCCTCTTTTCATCTTCAGCTTTTTTACAGACGCTGTGATGTTTGCTTACAGAATTTGCGGGTATTTAATTGAATTCATTCTTCCCTCTACCAGTGAGATGTTTCCCATGCCATTGGCTGCAACACAAGCCCAAAGCATGATCGATCCACCCCTGTGCTTAACAGTTGGAGAGGCATTCTTTTCATGAAATTCTGCACCCTTATTTTCTCCAAACATACCTTTGCTCATTGCTGCCAAAAAGTTCTATTTTAACTTCATCAGTCCACAGGACTTGTTTCCAAAATGCATCAGGCTTGTTTAGATGTTCCTTTGCAAACTTCTGATGCTGAATTTTGTGGTGAGGACGCAGGAAAGGTTTTCTTCTGATGACTCTTCCATGAAGGTCATATTTGTGTGGGTGTCGCTGCACAGTAGAACAGCGCACCACCACTCCAGAGTCTGCTAAACCTTCCTGAAGGTCTTTTGCAGTCAAATGGGGGTTTTGATTTGCCTTTCTAGCAATCCTACGAGCAGTTCTCCCGGAAAGTTTTCTTGGTCTTCCAGACCTCAACTTGACCTCCACTGTTCCTGTTAACTGCCATTTCTAAATTACATTACGAACTGAGGAAACGGCTACCTGAAAACGCTTTGCTATCTTCTTATAGCCTTCTCCTGCTTTGTGGGCATCGTTTATTTTAATTTTCAGAGTGCTAGGCAGCTGTTTAGAGGAGCCCATGGCTGCTGATTTTTGGGGCAAGGTTTGAGGAGTCAGGGTATTTATAAAGCTTTAAAATTTGCATAACCTGGCCTTTCCTAACGATGACTGTGAACAAGCCATAGCCCTAACAAGCTGATTAAGGTCTGAGACCTTGGTAAAAGGTATTTGAGAGCTCAAATCTCTTGGGGTGCCCAGACTTTTGCATGATGCTCCTTTCCTTTTTTTCACTCTAAAATTGTACAAAACAAAAATAATTCACCAATCTTGGTTAAAATGTTGAAAAGAATGTTTCATCTTTAACTTTATGACTTTTGGAGATCAGTTCATCTTCTACTCACTTAACTATTCACAGTAACAGAAATTTTGACCAGGAGTGCCCGAACTTTTGCATGCCCCTGTGTTCAGCCAGTATTGAGAAAATCCTTAATTCTGTTCTTAGATACAGAATTCTTAGAGAGAGACAGGAATTCTGCGGAGATTGAAATTGTGAAGACAGTCACTTGTGCAGTTTAAGTTCCAGATTTTAAAACTGAGTGGGGTCTATCAGACTTTCAGTGGACATGGAGGTCATTTGGGTTAACAGGCACTTGGCAAGAGCCAATTAAAAAAAAAGTTGGATTTATGTAGAGGAACCATTGTGGGAGTGGACAGAGTTAGAAGGGGAAACTCTTAAGAAGTTCAGTGAGAAGAGGCAGATGTTAGGTTGAGGTTTCCGCCAAGTTTCACTTTCTTTGTCCATTAATGTCTAGCTAGAGTAGTGAGAATAGGTCCAAGGTCAGTGGTGTGCTCCTCATGCAAGGTGCAGGAGATCTGTGAGACCTCCAGTCTCCCTGATCGCTACACCTGTGGGGAAGTCCAACAAAGCTAAACCATTTCTTTCTTCACCCAAAATTCATTCAGAAACTCCTAGGTCCAATGAAATGGGAACAATAAACGGCTTCTTCCGTATATCAAATGAATCAGTGGCATACTTGACAAATGAAGTTCTTCAACTCTGTTGCTAACTCAGGACAGATCATAGGTTATACATTGGATCTTTTGCTTACACACACACAAAATGCTGGAGGAACTCAGCAGTTCAGTTAGTATCTCTAGAGGGTAATAAGTGGTCGGCGTTTCAGGCCTTCAATAGGAAGGGTCCAGGCCCAAAAAGTCAACTGTTCATTTACCTTCATAATTGCTGCCTGATCTGCTGACTTCCTCCAGAGTTTCGTGTGCGTTGATCCACATTTCCAGCAACCGCAGTCTCTTCTGTGTATCTGGGGTGTTATTGCTTTCAGTATCTTGGTGAAATGTCGTATGATTCTTATGTCAACACTATTTTTCTTTGTCCAGCAGGATTATAGTCAGGTTGGAGGCAAAGCTGTTATTTTTATCAATTTGATACTGTGGCCTGGAGCTTCCCACTTAAAAGCATATATTTTATTTCAGCAACTGTGTCAGTTACCAGATTGGATTGCATGTTTACTGATCTCTTGAAATTCTTCTTAAGAGATTAACTCTCCGCTCTCTGAAATTTCTGTGGGCCTCTTTATTGCTAATGGGTGATGGTTATGCATTTCTCTTTGCCTTTGGGATTGTGGGTACTGAAGGTCGCGCTGCTCTTCGCTTTCCCACAGTGCATCAGTGGGGTACTGAGGAGGTGGCGGCCTGGTTAGAGCATCTTAGCCTGTTCGAATACAGGGACATCTTCATCGGACATGACATCCGTGGCTCAGAGCTCTTGCATCTGGAGAGGCGAGATCTGAAGGTACTGCGTGACATTCTCACTTCTGCATGAATGACAAACTAATATAGCCTGGGCTTATCCTTACTGTCTTCCAGCATTAACTTTCTGTGTGGGCTGAGATCACATCAGTTGAAAGATGCATTGAATCTATAACTTCTAAAGAAATTTGTAAATGATAGGAAAAGGGACAAGAAAATTACAATTAGGAAATGCCAGAACAATTCATGCAGTACGGTTTTCTATATGCTCAAACAGCTTTAGACAAAAAAAACAAGCTGAGACTAAACAAAAAAAAAATGGTGAAAGGAAGGAGGACACAATAATTAGAGGGAATTTCAAAAATGGTACTAGAGGCAGCAACAATTTTATTGGTATGAAGGGACAAACAATCATTTGAAAGGGCACCTAATTTAAATTGAATTCCAGTCTAAGTGCGGGAGTCAAACCAGCTTTCTGCACTGGGCTCCTTGAAGGCAAGTTGATTATCTCTATTGTATCTAGGAGCCAAGGTAAGTACTAGGACTGCAGTTTATTCCTAGGCCTTTTGCACAATAAAAAAAAAATGATTTTTTTTGTTATTATCTATCTGATGTGATGTCAGTTGCTGCCAAGCTTCTTGGGTATTTCAAACACTTCTTTTCCCCTTTGGTTGGTTAATATTTTTCAATATTAAACTCTAATCATTGTCTAATCTCATATCTGGGTAGATTTGCAGTCAATGTTTTGTAACAAAAATGCTTAATTTGATACAGGATCACTCAGAGATTCATATAGTGATACAGTGTGGAAACCAGCCCTTCAGCACAACACGTGCATGCTGAAAAGGATGCCTATCCATGCTGCTCCCTCTTGCCTACCTTAAGCCTATTTCCCTCCAAACCCTCATTGTCCATGTACCTGTCCAAATATCATTAACTCTGTAAGTGTATCCACTTCTACCACATCCTGTTATAGCTCATTCAAAGTACCTGTGACCCTCTTTGGGAAAAACTTGCCTCTCTAATCTCCCTTAAACCTATTTCCTCTCACCTCAAACCTGTGCCCTCCAGTTTTAGACTCCCCTGCATGGAAAAGTGACTATCTACCCCATCTATGCCACTAATCATTTTATAAACCTCTGCAAAGTCAACCTCCAGCCTCCTTCGCACCAGAGAGAAGACAGCTTATCCAGGTCTCTTTATAAATGCACCCCTCCCTTTGAGGCAGCATCCCCGTGAATATTCTCTCGCTTATTTATATCCTTCCTGTAGTGCAGAACTGCACACAACACTCTATTCACAGCCCAGTTTACCATATGTAGAACTGTACTGATCAGAAGCAACCTAACATTTATACCGTATGTGTATGTATTAGAAGTATAGTATTTGCCATGTTTTACTTGTGCATAGTTGCAATTCTCTATCAAAAAGATTTGTGCAGTATTTTTGTACAACGTGTTAGTATTTCTCAATATACCTGTCACACCCAGAACAGGAATTGTAACAAGCCTTCTTCCTAACCTATTCTACCAGTCATTGCAGGTGTGTTCATCCATGACGTTATTATTAAGGATAATCACAATTTGTAATAGTATTTTCATATTCAGCAGATACATTATTCCGTGGGGTGCTGCACTACACTGAATGGGATAAATTCAGGACAAGTACAGCAATTAAAAACAACCCATCAGTGAAATACTATGGGTCTTCAGCAAGTTCAGAATTATATTTGACAACATTCTTGAACTTTGCTGTTTGACACACTCTGTAAAAATGTTGCCTTCTGGTCAGTGCACCAAATGTGGTTAAGTGAGGAATACAGCACCGAGTAGTGCAGAGCCTTTAGAGAAGCTACAATATGGAACTAAAGTCAGTGCATGAATGGAACTCACTGCTGGAGCTCATCCATTGTGTGTTCAGATGTGCTCTGTGCACACCACTGTTGAAATGTGTGGTTATTTGAATTGCTGTTGCCTTCTCAGCTTATATCAGTCTAGCCATTCTCGTCTAACCTTCCTCAATAATGAGGAATTTTCACTCACAGAACTGCTGCTCACATCATGTTTTTTGTTTATCGCACCAATCTCTGTAAATTATAGAAAATGTTGTGCATGAAAATCCCAGGAGATCAGCAGTTTCTGAGATATTCAAACCACCCCATCTGACACCAATAATCATTCCACACTTAAAGTCACTTGGATCATATTATTTCCCCATTCTGATGTTTGGTCTGAACAACAATTGAGGCTCTTGACCATGTCTGCATGCTTTGAGTTGCTGCCACATGATTGGCTAGTTAGGTATTTACATTGACAAGTAGCTTTGCAGGTGTCGCAAATAAAGTGGCCACTGAGTGTATATATGATTAAAGTACAGAAACTACAGTACTGTAAGCATAGCTAAGTTATCCCGTATCTAATTGACCAATGAAAGTCGAGTGGCCCTGTCAGACTCAATTTACATATTGGTGAGGAATTAAATAACTGCAGGGTACACTTCATGAATGACCTCATCATCAATAGTAGTAGAGCCCATTACAAGTTGAAAAGACAGAACAGAGTTGATGCACTTTTAATCACCTTCAGCCAGAAGTATCAGATAAATAATTTATCTTGGCATCTTCCATTTCCCAGAATCTCACACATTATTCTTGGCACTTTAATTCACCCTGCAAGATATCAAAAACAATGGGGTTGCACATACTAAATACAGCAAAAACTAGGGTCTTGAGAGTATCTGGTTTTATTGCTTAAGCTATGGTCTAAAAACAGTTCAAGGGTCTGTTTCTGTGCAGCTGTAGACAGCCAACTGATAATATGGAAAATTTCCCACATATATCCAGTCTCCAGAGACTAAGACAAGACCTGTTTGGCCAGTTACAATCCCATCAGTCTGCTTTCAAGCATCAGCAAAGTGATGGGAGGTTATTGATACAAACCATGGTTATTCTGCAAAAAATATTTTGGAGATGCTCTGTTTGCCTGGATTTAGGGTTGGGTTCCCAGTTACAGATCGCATATTAGGTTTGGTGCAGACATGGCACTGTAAGAGGTAAATTCCAGAGGCATGGTGAGAGAGGCTACACTTGCTATCAAGGTAGCAATTTACAGAATATGGAAACAGGAGTCAATGGGAAACAGTCCAATGATTGGGGTCATATCTATAACGAAGTAGACATGGGAAACCTATAACTTAAGTCACTGATAATATTGCAGAAGTTCCATGAGTTAGTGTTCGAAGTTCAGTGAATTTCTTCAACTTTTTCAATAGCATCCTTTACTATCATGTCAGAAGTGGGGTTACTTGCAAATGGTCAGCTTCATTTACACCTCCAATATTAAAACAGTCTGCACTACATGCTGCAAATCAGAACCTAATTGGCATATGTGCTGATAAGTGGCAAATAATATTAGAAACATAGAAAACCTACAGCACAATACAGGCCCTTTGGCCCACAAAGTTGTGCCGAACATGTTCCTATCTTAGAAATTACTAGGGTTACCCATAGCCCTCTATTTTTCTAAGCTCCATGTACCTATCCAAAAGTCTCTTAAAAGACCCTATCGTATCCGCCTCCACTACTGTTGCTGGCAGCCCATTCCACGCACTCGCCACTCTCTGCGTAAAAAACCTACCCCTGACATCTCCTCTGTACCTACTCCCTAAGCACCTTAAACCTGTGCCCTCCTGTAGCAGCCATTTCAGCCCTGGGATAAAGCCTCTGACAATCCACACAATCAATGCCTCTCATCATCTTATACACCTCTATTGGGTCATCTCTCATCCTCCGTCGCTCCAAGGAGAAAAGGCCAAGTTCACTCAACCTGTTTTCATAAGGCATGCTCCCCAATCCAGGCAACATTTGCACCATTCAAGTACTAGATTATGAGTATTTCCAGCAAAAGGCCATCTAACCACCTCACAGGTAACTTTTGATGACACTACCATCAACAAATCTCCAAACATGAACTACTGGAAACTATGGTGAGCAATGTAGGTCAATGTAGGTCAGAGCCGGCTGACTAAATAGATTACAGTTACGTGGTTGACAGCAGTTCCAAAAACGTTGAACATACAGAACACACCATCCAGTCACCAGCTACCCTGAACATTCATTGCTTCCACCACTGACACATTATGGCTGCACTGCTTAATGTTACAAAATGTATTGTAGTAACCCATCAAGGCTTCATTAATTTAACTCCCCAACCCACAACCTCTGCTACTCTGAAGAGTAAGGGCACTTTGGACAAAGAATACCACCATTCCCAGACATACTTTGATGACTTAAAAATGTGTTGTTGTTACTTCATTGCCACAGCATCAACATCTTGGAAAGACTTAGCTAAGCTTTGTGATCATCACATGAACCATCAAGGATCAAAAAGTTGCTATCGAAGGAAGTTAAAGTTATTAAATGGCCTTAGTTTTGTCCTCAGATTTGTATCAGAAAGCCAAGTATTTCCTCCAGGTTCTTCATGTTGTCAGCCAAGCTGCAGTTAGATTTTTCAAGAATTTCAAACTGCACTATCTGCCCTTTGATGATCTGAATAAACAATAAACATTGAACTCCCATGTTAACTTTCCATTCAGAAAACCTACATAAACTTGCGATCAATAAATAGAACTGATTTATGCCATTTCATTTGGAATACCACAATACCCAGCCACTGCTAATTCTAATTCTTTTCAGAGAAGTTTGCTAGGAATATTACATTCAGAACAGGAGAAATAGGAATAGGCTAGACTTTCATGTTCATTTAATTGTCTGAGCTAGCTGAAAAAGGTGATGTATAATGAATTGTCTTTCAGTAAAGATTTGGCTATCAGGGGTATGTGCAAAATGTAGCATTTTTTGACAGAGGGAGGCGGCACTGCTCTACCCCAGTAGAAACCAGACTGTATTTATCCAGTATGTAACTGCAACAAGGGCTCTGCATGAGTGGCATAATCCTTTTCATCAGCATAATACTACTCCATTGTAAAGGCTGGAAAGGCACTACTAATACAATGTTTGCTTTTATATGCAGCTGCAACTACATGATCGCATTCTGAATTGTACCTTATATTTAAGTATTTTCCATGATGCCAGAAAATGAATATTTGGACAGTGACCTGCACTGATCCCTGCAATTCTACCGTTGAGGCATCGAGTCATCGAGTACTATAGCAGAAAAACAGGCCCTTCATACCATCCAGTCCATGCTAACCTGATCCACTAGCTAGTCCCATCTACTTCCATCCAAACCATATCCCTACAAATCTCTATTATCCATGTATCTATCCAAACTTTTCTTAAATATTACAATTGAACCCATATCTACCACTTTCACTGGCAGCTATTCCACACTCACCTCACTCACTGAATGAAGAAATTCCTTTCTTGTATCCCTCTCTAAGGTCTCCCCTGATTCTCCTGCACTCCAGGGAATAAAAGTCCTAAACTATTCAACTTTTTCCTATAACTCAGTCCTCAAGTCCTGGCAACATCCTTGTAAACTTTCTCTGCACTCTTTCAGGCTTACTGATATTTTCCTGTAGGTGGGTGACCAAAATTACACTTGGTGCTCTAAATTTGGCCTCTCCCACAACTTCAACATAACATCTCAACTTCTGTATTAATTGCCCTAATTTATGAAGGCCAATATGCCCAAAGCACCCTATCTACCTGTAATTCCACTTTTGAAGAATTATGGATCTGTATCCAAATTAGCACACTTTAGTATTCTATCATTCACTGTCTTACCATGGTTTATTCTCCCAAAGTACACAATATCTCACACCACCTCTCTTGCCTCAGTCTGCATTAAATTCTGTGTGTCATCTTTAAGCACCTTTCCCCAGCTAGTCCAGATCACGCTGCAAACTTTGATAGCCTTCCTTGCTGTCCACCACATCCCCAGACTTGGTGTCATCCACTAATCTGCTGATTCAGTTTACCACATTATCATCTAAGTTATGAATATAGATGATAATCAATATCAGAGCCTGCACCAATCCTTGTGGCAAGCCACTAATAACAGGCCAACAGTCAAAAAGACAAACCATCTACAACCACTCTCTGGTTTCTCCTGCTAAGCCAATGTCGGATCCAGTTGACTACTTCAGCCTGAATGCCAAGCAACTTAATTTTCTCGACCAGTCTTCCATGCAGGACTTTGTCAATGACCTTGTTAAAATCTATGTAGGCGATGTCCACCATCTTTTTTTTCCACCAGCCTTTTCAGTAACCTTCTTAAAGGCTGTATAAGATTGATTAAACATGAGCTAAAACACACAAAGCCATGTTGATTATCCTTAATCAAGCCCTGTCTGTGCAAATACTTGTATATCCTATCCCTTAGAATATCTTCCATTGTGTTACCTATGATTGACGTCAGGCTCACTGGCCTATAATTCCCAGTTTATTAATAGAGCCTTTCTTAAACAACAGAAAAAACATTATCTATCCTTCAGACCACTGACACCTCACACATGGCTAAGGACATTTTAAACATCTCTGCCTGGGCCTCACAATTTCTGCACTATCCTCCCACAAGCCACGTTGTCAGGCCCTGGGATTTATCTCAGTGCAGCCAGCACCTCCTCTTCTGTATCTGGACATGGTCCATGACCTCACTACACTTTTGCCTCAGTTCTATACTCTCTCTGTCTGTCTTTGGAATAAATACAGATGAAAATATTAATTTAAGATCTCCATCATCTCTTGGGGATTCATGCATAGACGATCTTCAAGAGGACCGATTTTGTCCCTTGCTATTCTTTTGTTTTAATATACCTATAGAAACCCTTTGGATTCTCCTTCATCTTGTCTGCCAGAGCAGCCTCATTTCATCTTTTAGCGTCATAAAGTCATAGAAATGTTCAGCTCAGAAACATATCCTTTGGCCCATCTAGTCCATGCCAAACCATTTAATCTTCCTACTCCCAGTGACCTGCACCAGGATCATAGCCCTCCATACCCCTACTATCCATGTACCTATCCAATCTTCTCTTAAAGGTTGAAATTTAGCTTGCATGCACCACTTGTACTGAAAGCTCATTCCACACTCTCACTACCCTCTGAATGAAGGAGTTTCCCCTCATGTTCTCCTTAAACTTCACATTTCACTCTTAACCCATGACCTCTGGTTGTAGTCCCAGCCAACTTCAGTGAAAAAAGCCTGCTTACATTTACTCTATTTATACCCCTCATAATTTTGTATACCACTATCAAATCTCCTCTCAGTCTTCTATGTTCCAAGGAATAATGTCCTGACCTATTCAATCTTTCCTTATAACTCAGGTCCTTCGGACCCAGCAACATCCTTGTAAATTTTCTCTGTATTCTTTCAACCTTATTTACATCTTTCCTGTAGGTAGGTGACCAAAACTGCACACAATACTCCAAATTAGTTCTCACCAACATCTTATAAACTTCAACATAACATCTCATCTCCTGTACTCAGTACTTTGATTTATGAAAACCAATGTGCCAAAAGCTTTCTTTACAACCCTATCTACCTGTGATACCACTTTCAATGAATTGTGGGCCTGTATTCCCAAGTACAGACTCCTGATATCTCTCAAAGGTTCTCCTGCATTTCTTGTACTCCTCAAGCACTTTGTTTGATCCTAACTGCCTGCACATGATATGCCCCTCTATTTTCTTTAACAGGGTCTCAATATCCCTTGATAACAAAAGTTCCCTGAACCTGTTGGCCTTGCCTTTTATTCTAACATGAACATATAGATTTCTGTACTCTCAATATTTCACTTTTGAATGCCTCCCACTTGCCAAGCATCTTTTACTGGAAAACAACGTGTACCAGTCCACAACTGTCAGTTCCTTCTGATACCATCAAAATTGTCCTTACTCCAATTTACAATCTCAATCCAAAGACCAGTCCTATCCTTCTCTTTAATTATCTTGAAACTGATGGAATTGCAATCACTAGGTTAAAAGTGTTCTGTGTGCACTTCTGTCACCTACCCTGCTTTGTTCCCTGAGAGGAGGTCCAGTATTATGCTCTCTCTATTTGAACCTCTACATATTGATCAAGGAAACTTTCCTGAGCACATTTGACGAACTCTATCCCACAGTATGTGGAAAGTTAAGATCACCTATTGTCACAACGTCATATTTACAACTATCTGCATCTCTCTACAAATTTGCTGCTCTAAATCCCGCTGACTGTTTGAAGGTTTATAATATAGTCCCTTTGACGGGGTCATCCCTTTTTCTTATTCCACCCATATTGCCTTAGTAGACAAATCCTCTCGTATGTTCTATCTGAGCACTTTCATGAGATTTTTCCTGATGAGAAAGGACGCTTCTCCCCTATAATACCACCCCTCCATCTTGTCTAAAACATTGGAACCCCAAAACATTGAGCTGCCAATCCTGTCCCTCCTGCAACCAAGTCTTAGTGGATATCACATCATAGTTCCACAAGCTGATCCAAGTTAAGCTAATCTGCCTTACTTAGAGGTAACCACTGTTCTATTTAAATTCCCCCTTCCCATTCAGAACAAAGGGATGTTTTATTTCAGAAGAAAGCTAATCAGTCATTTGAGATGTGCATTGAGTTGTCATAAAGCTGTGTTAAAGAAGAACTTAGGGGTGTAACTAGATCTTAGCTTCATATTTGTCCAGGAGTACCTAAAAGTACATTTATTATCAAAGTATATATCCAGAATGCAACCCTGAAATTCATCTTCCCACAGGCTGCCATGAACAAAGATAGGCAATCGCAGTAGCTTCATCTTACCCACAGAACAAGCAAAGATAAGTGGTTTTGGTGTAATGTTTGGTTGGTGAAGACTTGTACCAATGGGATGTACATGGTCTCACCAGAGGGGAAGGCATTGCATGCCATTCAGTCACTTTGGAGTAATGTTTTACCCCTTTAAACCTATTTCCTTTACATGATATTTTTACTTCTTTATCTACACTTACATTAATACTGTAATATTTATCAAGTTAATTTACTCCCAATAAAAACCTGTCTTCTGACCTGTGTTTGCCAGGACTTGGGGATAACAAGAGTGGGCCACATGAAGCGGATTCTACATGGGATCAAGGAGTTGAGCCGGAATACACCTGTCAGCGAAGTGTGATGTACGTGTTCAGCTCATGTGTCTACAGAGCTACCTAAGCCTCCAGCCCACTGAATAGAGGATGAGAACACCTAGCCTTTAGCTGTATGTGTTTGCCTCACCTTCAGCTCATCAGAAAGTGTGGTGTTGGAGCATCTAACAAACAGCAATGTTATAACTGGCCTTGTACTCAATCTTACGGCCAAAAGAAAATGGGAACAAGCCTTAACTAATCAAAATAATGCTGGATTCAAGGAAAAATCTGTCAAATCAGAATGGAAGTTACCTCAAACATGGCATCCAGGGCAACCAGTTTGTTTGGATTGTTACTCTGAAAGTTAGCTCAGAGTAAATGGAGTGTAATTGGTCTAAATTTGGCCATGGTCCCAATGAAGAGGGATCTTGTTTTTTCGACAAAGGAATATTCTACACAACCGTGACCTAATTTCTAAATTTCATTTATGAAAGGGACAAAACATTTCTTTCTTAGAAAAAAAGAACATATATGGCCTAATGAAACTGTTACTCTCATCGACAGAAATTAACATTTAATGTTGTGATCTTTGAGAGTGTTTCGGATGTTTGTGGACTCCTACATCTTTCTCTCAACCCAGAATCTGTACAGAGTCCTTTTACAGAACAGAACTTGAAGAAGATATTACAGTGTCTTCCTGTACTGGTTGCCTTCAAAGCTCCTGCCATTACTGCATTGTTTTCTGTTGCCTAAACAAAGTAAGACATTGGTAAACTTCAGAGTATAGGGAGGCAGGAGCTCATGTCAATGCTCAGACTCCAAAAGTGGAGCTTTCAGTGCAACACTGCCAAAAGGGGTATTCAAACCCACCCTAACTCTTTGGAGTAAGCCTGGATGATATCGTCCTGGAGTGTTAAAGATGAATGAGAGTTAATTCTTGTACGTCTGGGAAGTAAAAGAATCAGTCCTGGATTGACTGGAATGTGTGAGAATAATTTTAGAAGTGTTTGCAGTATGTGAGACTAATTTCAGAAGCATTACGAATGTATGAGAATGTGTCCTTAAAAAGAATTTTATTTTTACAACACTTCTGGTGATCTCAGGATGTCAAGAAACATATTATAGCCCATAATTTTGAAGCATGTTCCTTTTGTACTGTTGAAAATGCTAACAGCAATATCCCATGAATAGCAATTGATAATGGCCACAGACATTTATTAGTTGTGTCAGTTGAAGATCAATGTCCACTCGCACAAGGAGGAGAACTCCTCTGCACTTCAAATAAGGTCATGGACTGTAATGTCCAACTGATAGGGAGCACTTGATTTTGACATCTCTTTTGAAATATCCCATCTTTGATGATGCAGCACTCTGTTAGTACTGTTAGAGTGCAGCCAACTGAGCCACAGCTGACACCTGGAGAATATGGACTGTGAAGTAGAGTGATCTTAAATCATGTGAAGTATGGAGGTGAGTCCTGGAAAGTGTGAGAGTGAATTCAGACTGGGATATAGGGGGGTGGGAGAAGAAAGTAGCGTCCAAAATACATTTGTTCTGAACTGCCTGTTCTGTGTCTGTGGCACAGTGGCACGCTTAACAAAGGCACTGCCATGTAGCAACGAAGTACCAGGTTCAGTGCTGACCTTGGATGTCAACTCTGCAGAGTTTGCACATTCTCCTTGTGACCACATGAGTTTCGTCCAGGTTCAGCACTATCCTCCTGGGTCCCAAAGGCACGCAGTTGTTAGGTTAATTAGCTGTTGTAAATTGCACCTTCAGTGTAGCTGAGTTATAGAATCTGGGGGGGAAGGGATGAGATTGTCAAAAGATTTTAAAAAATGGAATTATTGTGACTAAATGGATGGTTGATAGTGGACAGTAATTTTGTGGGATGTGTCCGTGCTATAGTACATTTCACAATACACATCCTATTCGGTTACAGCTATTTGCCAATTAGAAGGTTATTATGGTTTAGGGCAAAACAGGTTGACTGAAGTTTTGAATCATTATGCATCTCCTTCAAGATACACTGTTTAATCTTTCTGCTGTTCTGTACATCCCTCAGCTTAGAAAAATGAAACCGCTACAGGCTGATTTCAGGACCAATGAGATCGTATACCCAATTCAATTAACACAAGTTATTATTTGATGATGTCCTGATTCCTGTATTTAGATTCTAATAAAGCCCAATACCTCCATTTTTCTATATCTTGTGAACTCTTACTATTTTCCATTCATTCACCATTTGCTTTCTCTTACCTTTGCCCAACTTGTGGATTTCCTTACCCATTCACTATATTTCTTTTTAACAAGGATTTACGTAGCAGCTAATCTTGGCAAATTATTTAGCCCCTACATAGTATCATTTTTCAATTAATTGATATCCATTCATTTCCAGACACTTCTTTGAAAGACCTGGCTTTATTTTTTTCCCACTTTACAGGCACGTTGTAAACACAAACTGAGTTCTCGAATAGTACACACTTCATTGAAGAAATGGAGGCAGTGCGATGGAGAAGACTTAGTGGAATTATAATGTTGGTACACTGATGATACGTTAACAGGGTAAAAAAGGGTCCAATAGTGGACATTTATTTACTATTAAATGGAGGTATTGGGCTGCATTCTTCTCCTTGATACTATTTAAAATAACAGAATAGCAGTGAAAAATGAGGCAGGTTTGGTGGAGATGCACTAGTCTTAAATTTCCTCTCCCAATAGCCACCGCTAGGTATCCTTATCCATGCTTGCAGATTATGCTGATAAGGTTAAGGAATTCACTTTGAATTTTCTTGGAATCCATATGTCATCTTCATTACCATGGGAAAAGAACTGCAGGTCCAACAAGTCTGCTTAACAGCCTTGAACCTTGACCTCCCTCAAGACAAAAGGAAACCTGATAAAGTAGCGTGTCGTCTCATCTGTCTCCCTTATTTACATTGAGTGAAGGATGTTTTGTGGGGTACCATTGCAATATTTTTGGGACAGAAACTTGTAATACATATCAAATAAGACTCAGACACAGAAAAATGATTTGAGATCAGAGAGATGTGAAGATATATATCATTACTGAAGAGATTCAGAGATCTGCTATAAGAGTTAAGTGGGAAAATGAAGAAACATGGTACTTTAATTGAGCAAGAGAAGTATCAACAATCTTGTCTTGAGACCTTATGTTTTTGGTGCAGTGAACCCTGTGAGATTGTTTCCAATGTCTGTAAAAGACAGCAGGTTGCTTTAATTTTTCAGTCAACAACAAACTTCTGACATTTATGGTGAACGTATCTCCATTTTAAGGAAGACGGGAGGGTTCTGTTGAAAACAGTCCACAAGTCTCTTTAGAGGGAAACAGTGTTTGATGAATGCTTGCCCTTAAAGAGAGATTTGGCGCCTTGTTTGAAAGTAGATCATAGCTTTATTCAAAATACTTGATTAAAGGATGGTTGTAACATTATGTTTTAAGGTATACTAGATCTATTTAAAGGGAGATAGCGGTTCCCTGTTTGAAGGGTAACTGTGGCACTCTTTGAAGATAGCTGCTCCATGGTGTTGATATTTCTAAGTTACTCTAATAATTATGATAATTAGAATTATCTGACTGCTTGAATGAGAGCAGGTCTCACTGCACCACACTTTAAATTACCAAGTAACAGTTTCTTGTTACTAACCTCGCTCTTCCTTTGGAGAGAGCAGAAAGTAAATTGGGTTTTTTTTTGGTTCTCTTCTGCCTTGTCATAAGATCTGCATATTGTATTTATTCTTAATTTATATATAAATATGGCTGTGACTGTATTTTTGTACATATTAATTGTCAATCGATGTACATATTTCCTGTAAATACAGTGGGATTGAATCCAATCTTCTAGTAAAATGTTTTTATTCTCATTTTCCTGTTCCTTGGAATTTTTTTGGAAGTTTTCTCTGTGGTAAATGGTGAAATATGAAATGAAACAAGTGAATATCTACCTAACATTTCTCTTTTTGATAGTAACATTGAACTTTGCAGGATTTACCTTGGAAAACTAACCAGGAATCCCATTTTCCACTTGTTGCACAGAGACACCATGCAAGAAGATTTTGGTTCATTCTGGTATTTGACAGAGATTCCCAGCCAGTAATACTACTCCATTCACTTATTCATACTCTCATCTCTTCACTCATTCACCCATTTCCTCTTACTTACTCCCACACCCATTCTTCAGCTTCATGTACTCGCTCACCTACTCTTCCTCACACATCTAAAGGTTCCTATATTCACATGCTCATACCCTACACTCACTCACAAAGCACTCTAGTTACTTCCACTCTACTCACATGTCCTAAACTAATTTACTTGCCCCTTTACTCGCTCATGTATTACTGTGTACGTACCCATATGGTCCAGGACCCCTTTGGATAATGAACTGTTTACTGATAGATGCCTTTCTCATTTTGAAATCTGAAGAATCCGTTTATTCTTGAAGAAATATAGACAAAAAGATCAGCAAACAACCTTACAAAGTTAATAAAAATAGTGCCTCTCTTCCCGTGGAGTATGTTTCAAAGCAGAAACAATGATTTTGTAAATAATATGAACTAAAGCTATGTATGACTGATCTCAAACTGAAAGTCAAAAGCCACTCTAGACACTTAGACAAGCAATAAAGTAGAATACTGAGGAGCTTGATTTCTAGCTAATGATTTTGTTTCTTTCCTCTGAAATGAAAATGCTATATGTTAAAATATTAATTAAGATTACCTTTATTGTGAGCTAGATGGGACCATTCAAGCTCTATGTATATCCATTGGATGTAGGTATTAGAATGCTTTGTAGCAATTGATAATTATATAATCATTGTGCTAAAGGTAACAAAGTCCTTTACATTACAGGCAACTGAGCATACTCATAGCAACCCAACAAGAGGGAGGTGTTAAATAACCCCAGTAACAGAGGGCCTTTTAAGGACTATGGGTTTTCAAAATGCATTTTAGACCTTAAAGATCTTTAAAATTCCACTGACACTCAGATTTCAGCCATCCATTTGTCTGTTATCATTATCTCTCTTTTGCCAGCTTGCTCTTCAGTACAAGGCAGTTTGCCAGAAGGAGGAAAGTTGTACGCAGATAATAGAGCAAGACAGACAATTTGAAGAGTGGTTTATGGCATACACACATCTTCAGAGAGGGATGAAATTTCTCTGATTTCTGCTCAAGATATCTCTACAAGAATCCCAATCGTAGGATGTCCCGTCTTGCTTGAGCCTGAAAGGAAGGAAAGTTTGCACTCCCCTGTTCCCTTTTGTAGGACATCCATCAGACAGATTGAAACACAGCAAGTTCCCACAAATAACAATGTGATAACTAAATAAACTATTTTAATGATGTTAATGGAGGCTTAAGCCATGAACACTAGTTCAATCTATATACTACTAAAACGCTCATGCCTTGTCTGTCTGTTTGTGACCTCCAATTAGCACAAACGGTGCATTACAGCGGCACTCTTCTCTGGCTAAATCGAATTAAAATGTGCTAACTTACAGAATGCAGGCAAAGTTCAGGGTTATATATTCGTATAAAATTGCTCATTCGCAAAAATCAACAGGCTGCTGTTTAACCCGAGAGCCGATCCGCCATCATGGAAATCGAGGCGCGACAGCCCAACATGATGCATGCGCACGGCAAGCCTCAGCAGCGACACCTACCGGAGCAAAAGGGCAGGGCAGCTGTATTTCGAGGGGTCACATTCTGCCAATCACCATCAGCATGTGCAAGATTGGGACAGATCAAACTGCCACCCATCAATAAGAAATAATTAAATCTTATTGTAATGACGTACTTCGAGACACCCATAAAATCCTTTGCTGCAGTCAAAGGACACCAGTGACTATATCACGTACATTTAGGACAGCGCCAACGACATCATCATGAATAATCCCAGCTTCCTTTGCTGTTACTGCTTTGTATCTTCTATCCAGTATTAGGGTTAAAAAAAGGTCAGCCTAATTATGCCGCGTGGAAAGGGAAGACGGACATTATGGTCAAGAGATGACACCAAACGTCATCGGGAAGCAGCAAGGAGAGGGAGAGAACAAGAATCAGATGAGGCCAGGGTTGCGTGACTCCAGGATCAAAGAGTCAGGACAAAAAAAGATGGCAGAAGAAGAGACAGAGGAGGAGAGGCATGCACATCTCCAGGGTCAGAGACAAACAACAAACAGCAGAAAAGATGAAGAGACAGGGGATGAAAGGGCTGCACGTTTCCAGAATGACAACGAGAAGCAAAAAGGTGGCAGGTAAACCAGAAATTATTCCGTCAGAAGTGTCCTTCGTTAAATGAGCAGCTATATTTCCTTTGCTACGCATCGTTCTTCTTTAATAAACTGAGGTTTTCTACTTCAGTTTCCAAAGCAAAGCGATACCAATAGCATTCAGGAAAATTTAATGTTCATTCTGGTGGCATCAGACTGCACTACCCTTCTCTCAAAGGATGCCCCAACGGGTCACCCGGTTGTCTAGTATTCCTTATTTTTCACTATTTGTATGATTTACCATTTATGTCTTTGTATGGTACTGCTATTACAAAACAATTTTTACATCAAATGTCAGTGATAATAATTCTGATTCTGAGTCCTTTTTAATTCGTCTTTCAGGATCCGCTCCCCGTGCTAATGACATTATCTCTGAACACTCAATATTTATTTGATAGTTGTGCTTTTGAAGTAATCAGGCAAACTCAGACCAGTCTGTACCACAGTAGAATTTCCCAACAAATGGAGACAATAACTCATTTCCTCAATTGGATGCTTTTTATATGTACAGTATACAAAGAAAGCAACTCAAAAAGTTCAATTGGAATACTTGGCCATTACTCAGCAATCCCAGATCTATATTCACACTGATTCCTTTTCAGTGTCCACTCTGTTTCATGAAGCCTAAAATTTTACTGACATGCGGCTAAGGATGTGAGCATTGTGGGTTAGACTAGTACTGTCCATCACTCATTTGAATCAAATACATAGGCAATTTCAAGGAAAAATAGATATCAACATATGGTCAATGGTCAGTTAAGGAAAAGGCCAGAAAGTGTAGATACTCTTCTATGAAGAACAACAAGCCAAATGAGCTTTTGTTATAATCCTGCAGTTTAATTACTGTTATTATTTTTATTCTGGATTTGTTGAAGTAGTTGAATATAAGTTTCCTTGTTTTAATATCAGTCTTGCTGAAGTGTTTCAACCAGAAACGCCGACTGTACTTTTTTCCATAGATGCTGCCTGGCCTGCTGGGCTTCTCCATCATTTTGTGTGCCTTGCTTTAATATCTTTTATTAGAGGGTAAACCTGAACTACTTGTTCCCAGTCAATAGCCCAGACCTCTGATTACTACTGAGTAGATTACCATATCCAACATGCCTTTCCTCATTTTGAATTCTGACTTGATATTTACAAGCTTAGTTTCTACTTTTTTTGAATGTTATACCAAATTGAGTGGACTGAGCACGGTTCTCGGATCAGATCATTCCAGACCTCTGCATGCCTTCAAGAAAAGTGTTAGTCTGAGATGAGATGTGTGTCTGATGCCTGCTGGAGGTCAGCTTTACACTAGGGCTGACTGCTGACCAAATGGCAACTCTATTTGCCTGAATATGGTTTCCAGCACTATAGAAAGAAGTATAGGTAAATGACATTATTTCAGTTTTTAACTTTTTTTTGCATTTTTAAAATTGCTTAAACCTGCTTAAATAGAGACATTCCGAAACATAGAAACATAGAGCATAAAAACCTACAGCATATTACAGGCCCTTTGGCCCACAATGTTGTGCCGACCGTGTAACCTACTCCAGAGACTGCCCAGAATAGCCCTCTATTTTTCTAAGCTCCATGTTGCTGTCTAAGAGTCTCCTAACAGACCCTGTTGTATCTGCCTCTACCACTGCTGCTGGCAGTGCATTCCATGCACTCACCACTCTGTGTGGAAAAAATTACTTCTGACATGTACCTTGTACCTAATTCCAAGTACCTTTATACTGTGGCCCCTCTTGTTAGCCATTTCATCATGGGAAAAAGCTTCTGGCTATCCACATGATCAATGCCTTTCATTTTAAAAACAACTCAGACGTATTTGACAACTATTAAGCTATGAAAGACCCTCTGGACATTCTGGGGGATTCCATGATGCTTGTCTGTCTCTCAGAATCAATTCCACCTAGGGGGAGACCTCCTGGCTGCAGAGACTCATCTTGTCTGATCCCTGCGTCCAGGCAATTTTCTTTAAGTGACAAAATGGGCCCAGCAAGCAAGTCTGAGTAACAAAATGGATTCAGCAAGATGCAGACTTGAGGATAATTCCATTCTGTACTCAGCACAGGAAAAGGGGCAAGATGTTGAGGGTGGATGTGGAAATTCTTAAGGAGGCACAGTAGCTTAGCAGTTATCACAAAGCTTTACAGTACAGGTGACACAGGTTCAATTCCCGCTGCTCCCTGTAAGGAGTTTGTATGTTCGCCCTGTGACTGCATTGGTTTTCTCTGGGTGCTCTGGTTTCCTCAATGGTCCAAAGACTTACCAGTTGGTAGGTTAATTGGTCATTGTAAATTGTAATATGATTAGGCAAGGATTAAAATTGGGGGATTGCTGGGCAGCATGGCTCAAAGGGCCAGAAGGGCCGATCCTGTGCTGTATCTTAATAAAAAGAGAAGAGACTGAGCAGGCAACAGCAAGTTCATGGTTACCTATAGTGTCTGTTGAAGTACTCACTATGAGAAAATACTTTCGTTAATGTATCTTTCAAATTCTGACAGCATTTCTCTCTCACTTTTGCTCATTTGTGCTCTGACCAGTGTGGGGATTTGTCAGCCATCGTTTATTTACCCATGGATTCAGATGGTTTTGAGTAAATATTTGAAGTTACTCATTAACTGAGGCTTTCTGGTGTTTGATTGTGCTTGGTGTTTTAAGTGCAAGAAGCACCCAATGGCTGTGTGATGAAAAGTATTCCATCTGGATTTTTGTGGACAAATTGTATTTGAAGGTACTGCGCCATATTGTAGTCCAGCCTTTGTGTCAATTTCTATTTTGAAAAATAAATATCTTTATTTTATCAGTGCTGATACCTGGCCTCTTCAGTGGGTCTGCATTGACCTCTGGCCTCTGGAGGGGAGTCAGTGCTGACCCCAACAGTGCTTATCCCTGGATTCTACAGATGGTCAGCGATGAACTGTGACCCTTACGATGGGTCAGTGCTGATCCCAAGCCTCTGCAGTGCACATTGTTTTACCCGGATTGGCAATTGATCCATGTGAATTCCTGAGTTCTTCTGTGAGTCTTTGTTGGTTCCTGGGATTTGCCATGAGTCGATGTTGGTTCCGGAGTTCTGTAGAGGGTCGACATTGGCTCCTGCAATTTGTCGTGAGTCGGTGTTGGTTCCAGAGTTCCGTAGAGAGTCGACATTGGTTCCCACGATTTGCCATGAGTTGCTGTCGGTTCTGGAGTTCTGTAGTGGGTCGGTGTTGGTTCCCGGAATCTGCCGTGAGTTTAGCATTGGTTCCTAGATTTTTCTTTAGGGCCAGCACAGATGCCTGGCCTGTGTGATGGATTAATATTGTTCTCAGGTCACTGCAGTCAATTGGTCTCTTCCTAGCTTATACCATGGATCACTGACTCTCCTTGCTTGTGCAGTGGTTTACTTTATGATGGATTGATGATGTATCCTGTGCTGTAGGCTTGGTCACAGATGTTCCTCGGCTTTACCAAGAGTCACAAATAATCTCTGATATGTGTATTTAGACAGTGATGGTCCTTAACACGTGTTCTAGTTGACTGATATTCCCTGACAGTGTGCTAGTCACTGATGTCCATGGTGTGTGTTGTAACGCAGTAGCAATCTGTGGCCCTTGTGCTGGATCACTGTTTGTTCCCTGACCCAGGGGTTGGGTCAGTAGTGTTCATTGGCCTGTGTTCTGGGTCACTTGTACAGTGGGCCCCTGATGATCTGTCCTCTGTGACGGGTCTGTGAAGATCCCTAACCATTGCAGTGATCCCAGCCCCAAAAGTTCAGTTCACTAGAGACCTAGTACACAAGCCAACAGATACCCAAGTCCTGCTGTTCTTCAGTGCCTGTTCCCAGATTCTTTGGTGGGTAAATAATGCATCTCAGTGTCTGTGAAGGTTCAGCAAAGGTACCTGGCCTGACGATTGTTCAGTGCTGGTCCCATGTCACAGTGCTGTTTCCTGGCCTCTACAGTGAGACGGAGGTAGACCCTGGCCTGCAGAGTGGACCATTTTTATTTTACATCTGTGCAATGTGTTACTTTAAGATGGATGGTGGGCTGGGCCATTGATTATACCTGCCCTGTGTACTGGGGCATTAACCATACCTGGCCTGTGAGGGTTGGTCATTGACGATTGCTGCTATTGTGATTGATCAACACAGATCAGTTGCTCAAGTGCTGGATTAGTAATTATTTCTGACCGGCTAACCATCCCTAGGACATGTATCGGGTCACTGATGTTCTCTGGGCCTGAGCTGATGCATTAATGTGCCTTGATCCATGTGATCATTGATATTCCCTGGTCCTTGTGTTGGGTCACTGCTGGTCCCTGGTTTGTATGTTGGGTCTGTAATGTTCCCTGGTCTGTATGTTGGGTCTGTAATGTTCCCTGGTCCGTATGTTGGGTCACTGCTGGTCCCTGGTCTGTATGTTGGGTCTGTAATATTCCCTGTTCTGTATGCTGTGTCTGTAATGTTCCCTGGTCTGTATGTTGGGTCTGTAATTTTCCCTGGTCTGTATTTTGGGTCTGTAATTGTCCCTGGTCCTTGTGTAGGGTCTGTAATGTTCCCTGGTCCGTATGTTGGGTCTGTAATTGTCCCTGGTCCTTGTGTAGGGTCTGTAATGTTCCCTGGTCTGTATATTGGGTCTGTAATGTTCCCTGGTCCGTACGGTGGGTCTGTAATGTTCCCTGGTCCTGGTCTAGGGTCTGTAATGTTCCATGGTCTGTATGTTGGGTCTGTAATGTACCTTGGTCTGTGTGTTGGGTCACTGCTGGTCCCTAGTCTGTATGTTGGGTCTGTAATGTTACCTGGTCCGTATGTTGGGTCACTGCTGTTCCTCGTCCATGTGTAGGGTCTGTAATGTTCCCTGGTCTGTATGTTGGGTCTGTAATGTACCCTGGTCTGTGTGTTGGGTCACTGCTGTTCCCTGGTCCGTATGTTGGGTCTGTAATGTTCCCTGGTCTGTATGTTGGGTCTGTAATGTTCCCTGGTCTGTATGTTGGGTCTGTAATGTACCCTGGTCGGTATGTTGGGTCACTGCTGGTCCCTGGTCTGTATGTTGGGTCTGTAATGTACCCTGGTCTGTGTGTGGGGCGTCTGATAATCCCTGGGCTGGATGCTGGTGCATTGACATTCTCCAGTCTTAGCTGTAATATGTCAGTTTGACTTTTTTAAAAAATGTGTTGTGATAACCTGCCAAGAGGAGAGTTATATCATCAAGTTCACAAGAAGTTGAGAAATTATCTGGAGCGTATTTGGAGTAAGGATAGCAATTATTTTTTTCAGATGATTGCAAAGGTTTTGTTTCCAACCTAAAGTACCAAAATATTCTTCTCTTATGACAATGTACAGTACATGCAGAGTAGTATGGG
This sequence comes from Mobula birostris, assembly GCF_030028105.1. NCBI lineage: Eukaryota > Metazoa > Chordata > Chondrichthyes > Myliobatiformes > Myliobatidae > Mobula > Mobula birostris. The sequence goes on from NC_092373.1 coordinate 82,780,741, forward strand.
ATATTTTGTGATTCTGTGTTGCTCAATAAAACCAATTAATGTTGAAAGAAGTGCTATTATCGAAGCACAACGAATTTTAAGAGTAAAGTGTAGGACATCAGCTTCAGAAACCAGATACGATGCTATCAGTATATCATATTTCAATTCACTTACGTGGGACCCTATGCTCTGTTGCTCTCTAACAATCTGCCAATTATAATGGACATTGTACCTCACAGGTAAGCAAGCTGATGATGTGATATCTCATCTAATATGGGGCTATAATGCAGCCGATCAGGAGCATTGATCCCTTTTCTGAAATCTCACTGACGTCAAGAGAAGTTCTGCCCTGGTGCTGTACTGCTTTCAGTTTTGGAAAAAATCCAAAGCCAAAATCAATATCAATGTTAAGGCAGTTCGGCACAAGAAGGTAAATCAGATAGAAAACAGAATGAATTGCATCAGAAACTAAATAGAACAGAGAAAGCTAAGATGAAGAGGTATCGGTGGGTGGCCCTGCGTCCAAAATAGACCACAATTAGAGCGTACAATACAATTTACTAAATTGATAGCAGTCAAAAGGAGCAAAAGGTTACAATCAAATGGAAGGTTTTCCAAATGGACAAGGATCTAGAAAACAAGACATATTCAAGTGAATCAAACCAAAGGGAAGATAGATTTAAGGTGAAAAAGGTGGTATAAAAATGTGGGTTGGAGATTACAAGGTGTATTAACTATGAGAAGCTTTTAAAGGAATATGCATTTTATTAATTACACCTGTACACCTGCTTGTTATTGGAAATATCTAATCTGCCAATCATGTGACAGCAACTCAATGCATAAAAGCATGCAGACGTGGTCAAGAAGTTCAGTTGTTCAGACTAAACTTCAGGAACATAGAAAACCTACAGCACATTACAGGCCCTTCAGCCCACAAAGCTATGCCAAACATGTCCCTACTTTAGAACTGCCTAGGCTTTACCCATAGCCCTCTATTTTTCTAAGCTCCATGTACCTATCCAGGAGTGAAAGACCCTATCGGTTCCACCTCCAACACTGCCGCCAGCAGCCCATTCCACGCACTCACCACCCTCTGCGTAAAAAAACTTACCCCTGACATCTCCTCTGTACCTACTTCCAAACGCCTTTAAACTATGCCCTCTCGTGCTAGCCATTTTAGCCCTGGGGAGTGGGAAGAATTGAGTTTGAAGTAACTTTGACCATGGAAAGATTGTTGGTGCCAGACGGAAGTGTTATGAGTATCTCACCTGGGATTTTTACAAACAATAGTCTCTGAGGTTTACAGAGAAAAGTGCAAAAAACAGCATTACAACAGTGATGTGCAGAAGAGCATCTCTGAACGTGCGACACGTCCAACCTTGAAGTGAATGGGTTACCGCAACAGACCATGAACTTACATTTAGTGACCGCTATATCAGGTACAAGAGATACCTAAGTAAAGTGGTCACTGAGCCTAGCTTAATTCGTAAATGTAGAAATGATGCACAATCATGTTCAGACAAAGCACAATGCATTCAGAGACAATTATTGAGTGAAAAATGAATGGTATTGAACATGGTAAGCAAGTCAGTTAAAAGTTCACAGTGAGCAAGCTTCTAAACTTGAAGCAAGCCAATTGAGAATTGGGTTTTCATACTCGGGAATATTGAAGGAAACGAAGGAAGTGCAAACAGGTGAATTATTAACAATATAACATTCAAGAGACTGCAGTAATCTAGAGCAAAATAAAACTATTAGAGGAACTCAGTGAGTTGATCTGCTTCTGTGGAGGAAGGGAATTGTTGATGTTTTTGGTTGAGACACTCTATCAGGAGTAAGAGTGGAGAAGAAAAACAATGGATATTAAGAGGAGAGTGAAAGATGGACCAGGGAGGGGTGAGAAATGATGGAGCCAGGAGGGATGAGTTGGAAGGCCGAGGCAGGGGGATGGTACATGGAAGCAGACAAAGGAAAATAAAAAGGGAATATGGAACCTGGTAGTGGGGGTAAAGGTGGAGCCAGAGATTGGAGGGTTATAATTGGAAAAATCAGGGCTGAAAGTGCCAAAATGCCAAAATATGAAGTAAGGAGAGTGATTTAAGGGAGATGTAGGCCAATGGAACCTGGTGGGTGAGAGGATCTGGTAGGTGAGGTACTTGTGCAGTGTGTGAATGGAGCCAGTATAGGAAGAAGGACAAAAATGAGTGGGGATTTGAGGGTGGAGGCTGCTGGAAAGTGTTTATGGGAATGGAAAGAGACTAGAATGGGAGGGCCAAGGATGAATAAGAAGGGGAGAGAGAGAGAAAATATGAAGTGTCGTTTATTTAGTTTGCTAGGCTAAGGCAAAAAAAGCAAACTAGAATGGTAACTCATAGTCCACCTGGGAAGTCTACAACCCAACGTTGTAGAACTGTGTCAGGGTCTTGGCCTGAAATGTTGACTGTACTCTTTTCCTTAGATGCTGCCTGACCTGCTGAGTTCCTCCAGCATTTTGTGTGTGTTGCTAAGATAGGTAGATACTTTATTGATCCCACAGGAAACGACAGTGTCACAGTAGCATTACAAATGCACAGATATAAATATTCGAAGAGAAGTAGAAAGAATAAAAAAGTAAGTTACCTCAAACAGTCTAACAGGAGGGTGTCATCACTTCCACAGTTATAGGTTGACCTATTATAGAGCCTAATGGCCAAGGGTAAGAATTACCTCACGTAGCGCTCTTTGGAACAGCACAGTTGGCTTAATCTATTACTAAAAGTGATCCTCTGTTTGGTCAAGATGGCATGCAGAGGGTGAGAAACATTGTCCAGAATTGCCAGGATTTTCCGTAGGGTCTTTGTTCTACCACTGCCTCCAGTGTGTCCAGTTTGACTCCTATAACAGAGCCAGCCTTTCTAATCAGTTTATTGAGCCTGTTGGCATCACCCATGTTGATGCCATTGCCCCAGCACACCACCGCATAGTAGATTGTACTGGTGACAACAGACAGGTAAAACATGTGAAGGAGATGCCTGCATAGTCCAAAGGACCTCAGTCTCCTCAGGAAATAGAGACGACTCTGGCCCTTCTTGTACACAGCCTCTGTGTTGGTGCTCCACTCAAGTCTGTCATCCAGGTGCACCTCCAGGTACTTGCAGGTCCTCAACACATCCACGCCCTCACCATCAATAGTAACAGGAAGCACTGCAGGCTTAGTCTTCCTAAAGTCCATCACCATCTCTTTTGTCTTTCTAATGTTGAGTTGCAGATGACTCAGCTTGCTCATTTGACAAAGTCCTCCACCAGGGCCCTGTACTCATCCTCCCGTTCTCGCTTTGTACACCCAACTATTGCTGAGTCATCAGAGAATTTCTGCAGATGACATGACTTAGTGTTGTATCTACAGTCTGAGAAAGGGCAAACAGAAAGGGAGCCAATACAGTCCCTTGTGGGGCTCCAGTGCTGCTTATAACCATGTCTGGCACACAGCTCTGAAGCTGCACAAACGGTGGTCTGCCAGTCAGGTCATCCCATAAGCTCTGCATGACACTTGCAGCACTATGACACCTACGTGTCTGCTCTCCCTTGCCACACCTCAACCCTTGTCCTCTTTCTTTTAACTGCTGAGAGTTCTATTGCCTCTTAATGCATAGAGTAAGACTAGTAGACCATTACTAGATTTCTCACGGGCACCAGATGAGATACATGTGCATATTCTCAGTGAGGAATTTTCTCAAGGCTACTCACCAGGAACAAGAACGCATAAGTCAGGCCAGAATAGGCCAACTCAGGTGCTCACTTTTGAGATTCCATCCACTGATGTGCATTCATGAATGCACATTAAAAGATGCTGCAGGCAGGACAGACTGGCAGGAACCTGAAGTAACAGCACGAACTTTGCTTCCAATGAGTCCACACCACCCAATGTTGAATGAGTGATCAGTTCCTCCATTGCAACCTACCATAATCGTGTCTTTTATGACAACTCTGTTCCCACAGGAACAAAATAAGTACCAACACACAGTGTTTTGCCCCTGAAATATCATATCACTCCCAAAGTCTGTACTCTAGTGAAGGCCTTGGTATGCTGCGATTTCACTCTAGGAACGTACCTGGATTCCATAAGAGAGAATCCTGGTATCTCTCAGGACCAGGAATATGCATGTTGCTTCTGGTGCTAAAACACTACAGTCTGAAGCCTCGGCCTCTGATAAGAACTAATTGTACTTATCCTGAATTCTCAGTAATCTTCTAATATTCAAATGGGGCACAAACATCAGGAATGGAAAACCAGCATGTGACTGTCTTTGTGCAAGAATAATTGGCAATTTATTTGATCTTCTTATGATTTGTTTTGTGAATTTGACTGCTGATTTGAACTTCATGTTATTTGCCTTTGTAGCAAGGTGAGGGCAAAACCCAGAAGTTTGAAGTGAAGAATCCTCTGGTAAGTTTGTCAAGATGCTGAGGTAGGCATGCTTAAAGATGATATTTCTGTAAAAATTGGAAGTACAATCAAGGTTTGCCTTGAAGAGGTCTAGAAGGCCACTGGGTTGAAAAGTAATTAGAGATGGGCAATCCATAAGCAGGAATGAATTTAAAAAGAAAATACACAGAGAAGAAGCATTTGGTTGCTGTAAGACTGAAGAAAATAATTGAAACCTTTAGGGTTATCTGGTTAACTGCTACCTCAGTGCATGTGAGAATTTTGCTTTCCTGTTGTAGGTGGGAGCTTGATTAACGTGACTGCACAATGGTGAAGGCTTGCTGTTGCTTAATATTTCTTGCGGTTGCTCATATCGTGGTGCCCAGCTACTCAGGTCAGTATGAAATTTAAATGATTATGCTGCGGTAATGCTCAGAAAGTGCTTAACCCTGAGATAGATGTCCATCGACGACTTTCCCTTCCGTCAATTCTACATTTCGGTGAAACAGAGGCAGCCTTTCTTTGTAGGTGATTCATCATTCTGGTAAAACTGTACACTGTCCAGGGTACAAAGTTCATATTACCCTGGTGCACATTCTGACTCAGAAGTGAGTTTCCTGCTACTCATCTGCTTTATCACCTAAATCGCTACCTTCTAGCTTTGTAGAATCTGCATCAACTTTGTTCCATCATGTTTCCTGCTGAAACCCTCATACCTAACTTAGTTAATTCTAAACTTAACTATTCTTGTCCTATCCTAGCACATCTTTTGCCATTCACCCAGAACTCTGCTGCCCATAATTCTATTTTGCTCTAAGTAGTTTACACAATTATCTCAGTAACCTTTGCGTAGATTGGTTTCTTGTCTGGAAATACCAGATTTAGATTTCCTTTCCCTGGGGAGAAAGATTGAGTGCATTCATCTCATGATTTTAATAAACCTCTATATTGTCTCCCCTCAGTCCCTACACTCCCAGGAATTAAGTCCTAACCTGCCCAACTTGTCCCTATAACTCAGTCTTTCAAGTCCTGGCAACAGTCTTGTAAATTTTCTCTGCATTTTTTTCAGCTTAATAATGTCCTTCGCATAACACAGTGCCCAGTCCTGTATGTGTAATACTCCCAGTTTAGCTTCACCAATATTTTGTACACAGATGATGCACTGTCCTTGTTTAGATCAAGTGCTATACTAGTATGGAGGATACACTGCCTTGGTACTAATGCCATAATTCATGTCAGATTGGTAAACTGTCCTGCAGAGAGCAATAATTAAGATGATTCTTTATTTTCCTTTTCAGTATTTTTATCAGAAAAAAAAGCCTCTGAAGTCTTGAGAATTAGGAAACGGGACAATTCTTTCTTTGAAGAATTCAAGACTGGAAATTTAGAAAGAGAGTGTTCTGAAGAATATTGTGATTTTGAAGAGGCAAAAGAGATTTTCCCAACAACAGATGATGCTGTAAGTATCCTGCAGTCAATTGGCGCAGAACCCCGGTTGCCTTAATAAATCTGTCATAGTTTTATTGGCACTGAGGGAAAGATTTACATACTTTGAACCTTTTGAATCTCCACAGAACGGTTGTAACACTAATGCATGAGAAAACAATTGGTGTTGTTATTGTGTGCACAGTAATGCCTTTCACTGGAGGAATATTTAACCTTGTACCTCTGGTGTATCCCTTCTGCCCAACCCACACCTCTTCTTTGGAATGAGTTACTTCATTTCAAGCAACAATAGATGTTCTGCAGTTGGCTCACCTTCACAACTTATTGAAGTTCCTCCTTTAGAGTAGCCTCTGTTGGGAATTGTTTGGAAAGTGGGCTTCAGTTGCAGTATTTACCCTTGGAATAGTTTTTCACCACATTGTATAGGGTAGGAACCCAACTCTTCCATATTTCTGAATTAAAGTAAGTTAGCACCTTGGAGACTGAGCACGTATTATGGAGCCTCCATCTAGTGAATCTTTAACATGTAACACATGGTATAATTATGAGACCAACTTCTACAGATATGTGGTGGTGAATATATTGACTGGTTGCATCATGGAAACACCAATGACCTTGAATGAAAAAACCTGCAAAAAGTAGTGGATATGGCCCAGTCCAATACAGGTAAAGCCCTCCCTGCTATTCAGTGCATCTACATGGAGCACTGCCACAAGAAAGCAGCACCATCATCAAGGAACCCCACCACCCAGTCCATGCTCTCTTCTTGCTGTTGTAGAGGAGCCTCAGGACCCACGCCATCAGGTTCAGGAACAATTATTACCCCTCAACCATCAGACTCTTGAACCAGAGGGGACACCTTCACTCACCCCGTCACTAAACTTTTCCCACAACATATGGACACACTTTCAACGATCCTTCATCTCACGCTCTTGATATTTATTGCCTGTTATTAATATTTTTTTCTTTGTGTATTTTCACAGTTTGTTGTCTTTTGCACATTGGCATTTGTCTGTCTTGTATGCAATCTTTCACTGAATCCATTGTGTTTCTTTGCACTTACTGTGGATGCCCGCAAGAAAAATGAATCTCAGGGTCATATATGGTGAGATATATGTTCTCTGACAATAAAGTTATTTTGAATTTGAAGTGTTTTTGTAAATAGTGTTATGAAAAATTACAGGGATCTTGATCAGCTGGTACATAGGCTGAGCCCTGGCTAAGGCTTTCAATCCAGATAAATGTGAGGTATTGCATTTTGGGAGATCGATCAGAGTAGGACTTCTACAATGAATGCTAGGGTCCCAGGGAATGTAATAGAACAGAGGGACCTAGGAATACATGCGCATAATTCATTGCAAACACTGTCACAGATATACAGGGTGGTGAAGAAAGTGTTGGGTTCATTGGCCTTCATCAGTCAGGATATTGAATATAGGAGTTAGGAAGTTAGGTTGCACTTATTTAAGACATTGGTGAGGCCACACTTGAAGAATTGTGCCCGGTTTTGGTCACATTACTACAGGAAAGATGTTACAAAACTGGAAAAGAGTACTGAAAAGATTTACTAGGGTGTTGTCTGGACTTGGGGGACTGAATTACAAGGAGAGTTTGCATAGACTAGGATTTATTTCTGGAACGCAGGAGACTGAGGGGTGACCTGATAGAGGAATATAAGGTCATGAGGGTATAGACAGGTTGAAAGCACATAGTCCATACAGGTTTTTTCCCAGGGAGTGGGTGCAAACATGTCGATGTAGATTTAAGATCAGGGGCATCTTCTTCACACAAGAACTGATACAGATTTGAAATAAGGAACCAGAGGTAGTGGTTGAGACAGGCATATGAGCAGCATTTAAAACAAACCTAGATAAGTACATGGATAGAAGAGATTTATGAGGCTGTGGGCCAAAAATGGACAAATAGAACCAGCTAACACAGTTGGCATGGTTTGAATTGTTGGGATGAGTTGGTTCGAAGGGCCTGTTTCTAAGCTCTTATGATTCTATGACGCTGACAGACCACCATTTGGTTCTGAACTTGAAAAGCGAGCAAGCATCAAAGATAATATTTTTCATTTCAGTTACTTGACAATAGTATAAATTGTTCTTAGGCATAGACTCAACCCAAAGGAATATGATTAGAGAATGTGCATAAAAATGTTCATGATGGTTTAAATAGCATTTCCAACACATGAGCATGATGAAGAAATGAGTTCACTATGATGAAGAGTCCAAAGCCTAGAAAAAAATAGACTGAGGGATATGGAGAAAAGCTTGGATTGATGAATTTGACAAGAATGTGGGTGAGTGGGATTCTGGAATTTAGGAAGTGTGATTATGGAAACTAATAATATGTTCACTAAGCATAATTGTATGAAATGGTGGTGGAGGGATTAATTTTTTTTAAATGTGAACAGGCTTTTTGCACAATGTGCTTTTGTTGGAGTTTAGTTGCCTAATTGTTTTGTTCTTGTCATTAGGTATATAGTACAGAAGTGTTCTAATTAATTGCATTCACACAGGATCTCAGATTACAGTATCTGGTATTTTACTAAGGCATCTAATCAACTGTATACTTTTTTGACAGTTAATATTTTGGAACAAGTATGTCGGTGAGTAAACTGCTTTCTCACAAGCTAGGAATAGATAAAAAAAATTAATAAACAATATTAAAGCAACGTTTGCATTTAATGTTCATTGTGAACTGTGATTGGTTATTTTCTTTAAAATGGCTAAAAGATTACAATTAGCTTCAATGTGAGATATTCCTTCATATATCATCCAGTGTGCTATCAGTAACAATTTCAAATAGAATAGAATGGTGTTCTGCCATCAAAAAAAATTCCACCCTTCTGTCCCATGTTGTGTTTTCCTGGATGTGTTATAATCCCAATTTTTCTACTCTCATCCTACTCTAGTAACATGCAGATTTTTAAACAGGCCATTGATCTCTTTCCATGCCACATTGGTTCCTGTAGGTGATGTTCATTAGAAAGATGTAGAATGGGTGGTCTTACTTTCCAGTATTAGGCCATTTCTATGATGGGGAATTCTATTATCACTTAATTCCATTATTAAATTATTTTATTCCATTTATCATATTACATATAACAGTAAGACTGTCTGAGATAAGTGGAATTGAGTAATTTTAGTAATGGATTTTTAAAATCATGGCTATGAAGTTACTTAGTTATCTGTCTAATAAATGCGTGAAAATAGTGAAAACTTTATGCTTTACATTAACATTGCTTATATGAAACACTGCGTTATGGAGTATTTTTATCAGCCTAGCAATATTTTGTACCTAAATTTATACAGAATTGGAATAGAACCCTTTGAGAATGTTTTGTCATTCAGCGAAGTCATTACTCCTCTTCTGTTTCATCTACACCTTCCTTTAATATCCCAATTTCCTTGAGTCCCTGGGTATCCAAAAATATGTATATTGATTTCCTTTGTGGATGTGTCAATGAACATTTATTGTGTTCTTGTTAGAGAATTTCAAAGCTTCATATTTGTTTAGTAATTCATTTTTTTGCACTACCTTACTTTCCATTTTTCTATTTTCTATTTATGATTTATAATTTAAATTTTTAATATTTACTATCGATTTGTAATCCAGGGAGCGGGAAGTGCAGAATCAAATATCGCTATGATGATTATACATTCTAGTATCAATTGTTTGGCAACAATAAAGTATAAAATAATGAATTGGCTATTCCCAATCCTTTATCCTGTGACCATGACTCCTCACTCTAGTTTTTCCAGAACCTTCAGTTTCCATTCTTTATGGGAAGCAGGAAAGAGTCAAGCTCCAAGATAGTATGCGTCCACTGAGCTTTGCCACTTAGGATAATCTCCTGATTACAGAAATCAGACTAGTAATTCTGTATTTTTCTAGTCAGCCAAATGGAATGATGACCCATTGCAACTTCATCTTGTCCTCTCTATCACTGTTGGAAGCCTGGCTTCAGTCAATTCAATTCACTCTATCCAGTGAAAAAGAAACAAAAAAAAGAGAATGTTTGGATAAAGTTCATAACTTTCCATCTCTGAGAAGACTATTTGTGCACTATTGCTAGAAGCTCAGCTCTTCAAGCCAAGCTGTTCCAGTAAATCTTTTCTGTCTGTCTGTATCTTGTTTTACAGCGGTTGGCATCCAGCTTAATGGTGCATTACCGCCACCCTCTGCTCCAGAATGTGCACTAGACATACATTCTAAATCCCTTCACCCAATCACACGCGTGTGTGTATATATATATATATATACACACACACACAAACCTACACTTCACCCTCCCATCTTTGACCATCCTAGTATCCTATTCTTGTTTACTCATCATATTCTATAAAAAAAACCCTGTACCCCTTAAAAACGCTAAAAATACCCGGACTTGTGCTTTCTCACCCATGCCCAGCAACCCTTTTAATGTGAATTCCTGCATCCCCAACTCCCTTAATTTATTTCTCATCATCTCTCTCTGTATCCCATACTTCCTGCAACACAAAACTACATGTTCTACTGACTCCTCTTCCTGACATTCCTCACACAATCCTGTCTGGTGTTTCCCTATCATTTTCAATGTTTTGTTTAATGCACAATGCCCCAGCCTTAACCTAGTCCACACAATTTCCTCTCTTCTGTTTCCATTACCTACCCTAGTAACTGCAACACTCTTTTGTATTTGATATAAATGCCTCCCTTTCCCCTCCCTGTCCCATCTTTCTTGCCACATTCGGTTGACTTTTTCCCAGATTACACACTTAACCTCTGCTTTACTGATACTAATGTGCATTTCCACATTTTCTTTCTTTAATGCCCTCTTTGCCAACTCATCCACCCTCTCATTCCCCTTCACCCCTACATGTGCTGTAACCCATAGAAATTTTACCTGACCTCCTTGATTTGCAATTCTTGTAACTAACTGAAGGACTTCATAATGTACATCTTGCTGACTGTTTGTGTGAAAAGACCTTAAACTTGCTAGAACTGAGGATGAATCTGAACATATCAATGCTTTGGCTTGTCTGGCTTTCTGCACCCATTGCAACGCAACCAACACCGCCAGCATCTCCACTGTAAACACCTCTAACTCATTAGATGTTCTTCTGCTGATTCCAATTTCTTTTGCTGGTATTACCACCCCAAACCCTGTCACTCCTGTTTCAGGTTCCTTCGCACCATCCGTATAAATGTGAGTATAATCACTATACTTTTCCATCACATGACAGTTAAATGCATTTACTAAATCTGTTTATATCTTTCTTTCCTTTTTACCTCTAATAAATGCCAGTCTATATCAGGCCATACAAGCTTCCATGGAGCTACAACCGGATAAACTACTGGAGGACTTATCCTCAGATCAAATACTCCACATTCTTTCGCGATATCATTCCCTACCCGACTAAAGGTATCCCTCTGAAACTTCCCATTTTCCCAGCACTCCTGCAACACTCCTTTAGTAGGGTGAGAATCATTGTGCCCCTGCAAGTTAGCCCAGTAGTTTGCCATCAGTTGCATCCTTCTTAGTTCCAAAGGCATTATTCCCATTTCTACCTGTAGGGCTGACACTGGTGACATTTTAAAAGCCCCACTGCACACTCTCAAGGCCTGAGCCTGAATCACATCCAGTTTCCTTATAAGAGACCTAGCTGCTGATCCATATACTATATTTCCATAATCCAATACAGATCTTACTAAAGCCACATACATTCTCTTCAAAGCTGAACAACTTGCTCCCCATTCCCTACTAGTCAAACATCTCATCACATTTATTACTTTTTTACATTTCTCCTCAACTTTCCTGATATGGTCTGCCCATGTTAATCATGAATCAAATATAACTCCCAGAAATTTAAATGATGCAACCCTTTCTAATTCAACCCCATACATCCTTAACTTCTTCCCTACCTCAACCCTTTTCCTGGTAAAAAAAATACAGTTTGAGTTTTGTCTACTGAAAATCTACATCCCCAATCATAACCCCACTCCACCACTTCATCAATTGCTTCTTGTAGTTTCCTGATTATATGGTCCATGTTCCTGCCTCTTTTCCACAAGGCCCCATCACCCGCAAACAGTGACCTACCTATATCCACTGGTACCTTTGTGAAGACATCATTGATCATAATGATGAAAAGTAACGGGCTAATCACACTACCTTGAGGTGTGCCATTTTCCACTATGTACTGTTTTGATAATTCTGATCCAATCCGAACTTGAATTTTTCTACCAAACAAAAAATCTTTAATCCAATTAAAAACGCTCCCACCAACCCCCACCTTGTGCAGTTTAATTAATAATCCTTCCTTTCACATCATATCATAGGCTTTTTCAATGTCAAAGAACACTGCCACTACTGACTCTCTATTTGCCTGGGCCTTCCTTATTTCAGTCTCTAACATAATCACTGAGTCCATGGAATTCCTTCCCTTTCTAAAACCACTCTGATAACTTGCCAGCATTCCCCTTTTCTCAAGCTCATATGATAACCTTTCTGTTATCATCCTTTCCATTATCTTACACATACTTGATGTTAATGCAATTGGTCTGTAGCTAGTGGGTTTTGACAGATCCTTGCCAGGCTTCCTTATTGGAATTACTACTGCTTCTTTCCATGCACTTGGTAATCTTCCCTCCTCCCACACTCTGTTATAAAAATGCAGCAACTTCAAGAGCGCTCCTTCTCCTAGATTTTTTAGCATCACAGAGCATATCAGATCTTTCCCTGGGGAGGTTGGTCTCGATCTCTTTATTGCTCTCACCATTTCTGCTAATGTAAATGGATCATCAATTATATCATCTGTTCCTTCCCTCCTGCTTAACACACCTGGGTGTTGGCTCATTATTCTTTCCCTTCTTCAGACAAATTTTCTGAACTGTGTATCAGTACAAATGACTTGGCCATGACCTCAGCCTTATCCCTACTGGAGACTGCAGTTTCCTCCTCAGATATCATTACTGGATATTCTCATTCCCTTCTATCTCCTCCCATCCTCTTAATCATTCCCCATATCTCTCACACAGGTGTTGTTCTTCCTACCTTGTTGCAAAAACTCCTCCAACTTGCCCTTTTAGCTTGACGTATAGTTCTTCTCACCACTGCCTGTGCTTTCTTATATTGAACCAAATGCTGCATATTATGGGTTCTTTTAACTAGCCTGAATGCTCTATTTCTGTTTTTTACAGCCTGACAACATTCCTCTGTCCACCATGGTACCAGTTTTCTATTCATCCTATTTTTACTCCTAGGTATAGATCCTTCTGCTGCCATGATAATTGCTGAAGTCACCTGACTGTTTAATTCATCTACATTTCCAGAAATATCAATCTTTGTCAACCCTTCTTCACTCAACTTCTGGAACTTACCCCAATCAGCTTTTTCAAACACCTACTTTGGGGTTCCGCCACCTGGTCTTACTTCAACTCTTTCAACCACTGAACACAAAACTGGGTAGTGATCACTGCCTACTGTTGAAGCAGTCCAAACTCCCCAGTTACTAATGCCAGCCAAGGTATTAGACACTAACGTAACATCTAACACTGACTCAGTTCCTGTTGTTATATCTATCCTTGTGCCGCTACCATCATTCATACACACCAAATCCCTTTCTTCCATCAAATCTTCAATTACCTTTCCATTTGGATCTGTAATCTGATCCCCCCATATTGTGCTATGAGCATTGAAATCCGCACACCACACTACTTTATGTCTGTTTGTCCTTGTATCTCTAATAGGCTGTCCAAATCCAACCTTTTACATGGATTGTAGTAGTTAATTATAACCACTCCCTCCCCTCTCTCTCACACTTCCACCACTATGTATTCCTGATCATCTCCTTTTTCCAGTACCCTATATGGTATACCTTGCTTGATTAACATAGCACAACCCCCTCCTCCCCCTAGATTTCTATCTTTCCTTATCATTGTATACCCATATACCACAAAGTCTAAAGTTGGTTTTAACCAAGTTTGCTGAATACACACTACGTCTGGTTTTACAACCATTTCTTTAATAAAGTGCTTGAATTCCTGGCTATTGGCCAGTAAGCTCCTTGCATTCCATTGTAAAAGAATCACCATAATTAGTATTAACCAACACATGACACTTGGTTCTCCCTCACTTCCTCCCATGTCAGTCCTACTAACCCTAAATGGTTTACTGCTGCTTTTACCACCAGCTGAATTTTGTCACTTTTTGACTTTACCTCAGCCGTACTATTAATCACTCCTGCAATGAATGTTACTAGAGCCTTTTTGTCTACATAAATCCTGTCATTTGTTCTTTGTTGCATCTCTCGTATCCCTATTGCTCCCTGTTCATTATGAGCATTATTCTGTTCTCTTGACATTCTTACAGCTTCTGCATAAGTGATCTTTCTTTTCACTCTTATTTCTTGAATTTTAGTCTCCCGTCTGACAACCTCACACCCACTATATGCAACATTATGAGCTCCTCCACAATTGCAGCATTTTGGTTGAACTCCTATTCCGCACTTTCCATATTCATGATCACCCCCACATCTAGCACATCTCCTCTGCCTTTTACAGTTTTTAGCCACGTGTCCAAACCTTTGACAATTATAGCACCTCAATGGCTTTGGCACATACACCCTTACTGGGTAACTCATGAAACCCAGGAACACCTTCCTTGGCACTCTTCTTCAAATTCAATCAATACTGATTCACTTTCCTTTTTCACTCCCTCCTTTGTTGTTTTCAGTCTTTGAACAGTCATTACTTTCCCTCCTTTTATATTCCTCTTTATCTCCTCCATATTTATACTCATTGGTATCCCCGTGATCACTCCTTTACAACCACTGTTTTGTGCTCCCACCCTCCCAGTGTATTCCACCTTGCATTTTCCTATCTCTTTTAGCTTGAGTGCTTTCTCAAGTTGTTCCTCATTCGCACATCTTACCAATAAGTTGCCATCATTAAGGACTTTTGCAAATACTATTTCCCCTACCTTATTTGTCAGAGTTGTTGTTAGCACAAATGGGTTAATTTTCTTCATATGTCCCTGAGCCTTCTCATTAAACCTAATTATGACAACACCTCCTCTCTGAGCTTGTTCATCCTCCTCACTTTCAGAGCTTTCTCCACTATCATTTCTTATTCTTTTATTCCCTTTGTCTTGGTTTTTATTCATCCGACCCCTCACTACCTCCTCATTCCCTTTATTTCTCCCTTCACAATAATCCACCTCTCCCCAGCTGCCTACCTCTGGTCCCAAGTCTCTATCCCTCTCCTTCTCCACTTTCTTTCCCTCAACCCCGCCTCTTATCTTGTCTGCCATTACCGGACCCACATGACCCCCTCCCAGCAATTTCCGTTCCTTCCCCACTCTCTTTCCCTCAACAGGTTCCAAACCACATTCACGCATCAAGCAAAACACAGCCAGCTTCCAGTCTGCTCCCACGGTCAGCCAGCAATCTCCTCAGCAGCCAACCATCTCTAAAATCAGTAAATCTTTTAAAAGGATTGTGCTCCTTTAAGTGGAAGATTGCCAAGATGTGCTGTGTTTGAAATAAGTAAGACAAGTTCAGTGCAGCTGATTCCTGCCCAAGCTGCATACTCTCAGTTGACAGTGAGTAACAGGTGATCTTGTCAGTACTTGCTGACAAATGACCATCGACAGCTGTGCTCAGTTTTGCTTTCTCCTGGGCCATGTGCTTCCAGCTTTCTTTACAGCCTTGGTCTAAAAGAGCTGGATTCCAGAAGTGAGATTTCCTGCCATTGATGTGAAAGTAGCACTTAACCAAGTCATAGAGTACTATAGCACAGAAATAGTCCCTTCAGCCCATTTAGTCCTTGACAAACTGTTAATCTGCCTAGCCCCATTGACCTACAAATGGATTATAGCCCTCCATACCCCTCAGTACCTATGAAAATTTTCTCTTAAATGTTGAAATCAAACCTGGATCCACCACTTTTGCTGGCAGCTTGTAATAATTGTCCTATTTATGCTTATCTTATTTGACTGCATTTACCCCATATTCCTCTAAACTTTTCATATCTGTCCAAATATCTTAATATCTGCACTTGCCTCTATTGTCTTTGACGGCTTGTTTCATAGACCTACTGCTCTCTGTGTGGAGAGGGTGAGCTTGTCCCTTGGATCCCCTTTAAATCTTCCCTCTCTCATCTTAAACCTTTGCCCCTTGGTTTACTCTGGGGAAAAGACTGTGAACATGTACCCCAGCAATGCCTTTCATAATCTTTATAAAACTCTATATGGTCATCCCTCACTCCAGGGAAAATAAATTGAATGTAGCATTAGTTATTCTACCTTGTGTAGAAGGAAGTACTCAACTCTTCATTGCTGGTGGCCAATAAATTAGTATCCTTCTGCAAGCATGTTTACATCAAAATGACTGACTTCCAGGTTTTTGCCTTTTGGGGCAGTATTTTTTGGGGGTTGGTTTGATCAGATAGAGCAATCAAGCATAGCCTTGGTTTTAGGGTCTTGCCAAAAGTATAGCACATCACGAATGTCTCAACTGCTTTACACATGACCGCAAGAAACTGCAGAGAGGGTTCACCTCATCACAGAAACCAGCCTCCTCAGTAAAGCAGCCAGCAGAATCAAATACAGCCCTCCCCTACCCCCACTTTGGACTTCCTCTATTCTCCCCTCTTGCATTAGGCAGGAAATATGAAGATTGAAGAAACATAGCACCAGACTCTTGTGCAGTTTCTTAGTGTGATAAGTTGGACTCTTGACTCTACAATCTGCCTCACTATGACCTTGCTTCTCACTGTTTTCCTGCACTGCACTTTCTCTGCAGCGGTTACACTTTATTCTGCATTGTTAGTGTTTGGCCTTGTTCTGCCACCACTTGCGCCACCACTTTCACCACCTTCTGAGTGCAGAAGTTCCCCCTCGTGTTCCCCTTAAACATTTCACCTTTCACCAGTAACCTCGAGTTCCAGTCATACACAACCTCAGTGGAAAAGCCCTGCTTACATTTACCTTCTCTATGCCCCTCACAGTTTTATATAACTCTATCAAATCTCCCCTCATTCTCCTATGCTCAAGGCAATTAAGCCCTAATTTACTCAACCTTTCTCTATAACTCAGGTTTCCAAGTCCAGCAAATATAAGACCAAAAGACAAGGGAGCAGAACTAGGCATTTGGCCCATCCAGCCTGTTCCGCCATTCAATCATGACTGATTTTTTTTCACCTCCTCAGCCCCACTCCCCGGCCTTCTGCCCGTAACCTTTGATGCCATGTCCAATCAATAACTTATCAATCTCTGCCTTAAATACACCCAAAACTGGCCTCCACAGCTGCCTGCGGTAACAATTTCCACAAATTCACCACCCTCTGGCTAAAGAAATTTCTCTGCATCCCTGGTTTAAATCGATACCCCTCTATTCTGTGGGACACCACTAGTCACTGGCAGCCAACCAGAAAAGGATCCTTTTATTCCCACTCACTGCCTCCTACCAATCAGCCAATGCCCTAACCATGTTAGTAACTTTCCTGTAATATCATGGGCTCTGAACTTGGTAAGCAGCATCATGTGTGGAACCTTGTCAAAGGCCTTCTAAAAGTCCAAATATACAACATATTTGCATTCCCTTTATCTATCTTACTTGTAATCTCCTCAAAGAATTCCAACAGGTTCATCAGGCAAGATTTTCCCTTAAGGAAACCATGCTTGTCCTGTGTCACCAAGTCCTCCATAACCTCAGCCGTAACAATTGACTCCAACATCTTCCAAACCACTGAAGTCAGGCTAACTGGTCTATAATTTCCTTTCTGCTGTCTTCCTCCTTTCTTAAAGAGTGGAGTGATATTTGCAATTTTCCAGTCCTTTGGCACTATGCCAGTGTCCAATGATTTTGAAAGATCATCACTAATGCCTCCACAATCTCTACCGCTACCTCTTTCAGAACCCTAGGGTGCAGTTCATCTGGTCTGGGTGACTGATGTACCCTTAGGTCTTACAGCTTTTTGAGCACCACCTCCCTTGTAATAGTAACTGCACTACTTCTCTTCCCTCTCTCCTTCCAACACCTGGCTCACTGCTAGTGTCTACCACAGTGAAAACTTGCAAAATACCCATTTAATTCATCTGCCATCTCTTTGTCCCCTGTTATTATTTCTCCAGCCTAATTTTCCAGTGGTCCTATATCCACTCTCATCTCTTTTATTTTTTACATATTTGAAAAAGCTTTTACTATCCACTTTGATATTGTTTGCTAGTTTGCTTTCATATTTCATCTTTTCCCTCCTAATGATTCTTTTATTTGCTTTCTGTAGGTTTTTAAAAGCTTCCCAATCCTCTACCTTCATGCTAATATTTGCTTTGTTGTATGCCTGCCAGCATCTCCTTCCAATTTTACTTTGGCCAACTCCTCTCTCATATCACTATAATTTCCTTTTCTCCACTAAAATGCTGCCACTTTTCCCCTATTTTATTTCAAGTTGAATTCAATCATATTGTGATCACTGCCTCCTAATGGTTCTTTTACCTTAAGCTCCCTAATCACCCCCGGTTCATTCCATAACACCCAATCCAGTATAGCTGATCCCCTAGTAGACTCAACGACAAACTGCTCTAAAAAGCCATCTCACAGGCATTCAACAAACTCACTCTCCTGAGATCCATTACCAGCTTGATTTTCCAAATTGACCTGCATGTTGAAATCTCCCATGACTATCATAACATCACCCTTTTGACACGCCTTTTCTATTTCCTGTTGTAATCTGTGGTCCACATCCCAGCTACTTTTGGGAGGCCTGTATATAACTGCCATCAGGGTCCTTTTATCCTTGCAGTTTTTAATTCAACCCACAACTATTCCACATCTTCCAATCCTATGTCACATATTTCTAATGATTTGATGCCATTCTTCACCAGCAGAGCCATGCCACCCCCTCTGACTACCTTCCTATTCCTTTGACACAATGTGTAACATTGGACATTCAGCTCCCAACCTTCATCCCACAACATCATCCACCTTATTTTTTATACTCTGTGCATTGAGATATAACACTTTGAGTACTGTATTTGCTACCCTTTTTGATTTTGAATCTCTAATACACTGATACTCACCCTGCTGGCTGTAATTTTGTCCTATCATCTGCCTGCCCTTCCTGACTGTCTGACTAACAAAGTCTTCAAGAAGCTGCAGCTGGATGCATTTCACGCAGATGTAGTCCCTGGGAAACTCTGGGTCTCCCAGGACTCCCGCATCTGGCAGGAAGAACACACAATAGTAATTTATTGCACTAGGTACAGTAAGAGAAAAAAGGGGAAACTTAATAGAAATTTACCCAGAGCCAATACCTCTTTCGAGCTGAAGCCTCCTTTGAGCCAAAGCCTGACACTCCTACTCTCACCATTGGCCTACTCCCAACAATGGCCACCCCGCTTGTCCCTTTTGTACTTTTAAACAAGTGTCATCGACCTGCAAGAAACCTCATCACTGTGGCCTGCACCTGCTGCTGATTGGGCCGTCAGAATGAGCCCAAACGCCCGCTTGTACATTCTTTCTGCCCTACCTTTCTGTAGTTAGGTGACCAAAAATGGGCACTAGGCTCAAATTAGGCCTCACCAATGTCTTACAGAACTTTAACATAACATTCCAAATCCTGTATTCAATACTTCTTTGATTTATGAAGGCCAATATGCTAAAAGCTTTCTTTATGACTCTATCTACCTGTGACAACCACTTTCAAAGAACTATCGATCTGTATCCCAGATCACTCTGTTTTACCACAATCCTCAGTGCTCTACCACTCACTGCACAAGTCCTCCCAAAGTGCAACACCTCCTACTTGTCTGCATTAATTTCCATCTGCCATTTTTCAGCCTATTTTTTCAGCTGGTCTAGATCCCTCTGCAAATTATGATAGCCTTCTTCACTGTCCACTATACCCCCTAATCTTGGTATCATCTTCAAATTTGCTGATCCAGTTAACTAAATTATCATTCAGATCATTGATATGGATGACAAACAGCAATGGACCCAGCACGAACCCTGCGGCAATCCAATAGTCACAGGCCTCCAGTCAGAGAGACAACCATCTACTACCACTCTCTGGCTTCTCCCACAAGGCCAATGTTCAATCCTATTCACTACCTCATCCTGAATGCCAAATAACTGAATTTTCTTGACCAACCTCTCATGTGGGACCTTGTCAAGTGCCTTTCTAAAGTCCATGTAGACAACATCCACTGCCTTGCTTTCATCAACTTACTTGGTAACTCCCTCAAAATACTCTAAGACAGTGGTCCCCAACCTCCAGCCCGCGGACTGATAGGTTGCCGCGAAGAATGCAGCGGTAGTCGGAACGCACCCTGCACATCTTTAAGAAAAAAGCCAAAATAAACAAGCTAATTAATTAGGTGCCGCCCGGCACATAAATGTCAGGCCAGATCAGAGGCGATTGCTGCAAGTCTCCCCTCTCCACGCCACCGATGTTGTTCAAGGGAAGGGCATTAGGACCCATACAGCTTTGCACCGGTGTCATCGCAGAGCTGTGTGTGGTTAAGTGCCTTGCTCAAGGACACAACACGTTGCGTCAGCCAAGGCTCGAACTAGTGACCTTCAGACCTTAACCACTTGGCCAAGTGTTGTCATAGTCGATACTAAAATAAAATAGCTGCAATAACTGAGCCCAGAACACACACACACTCTTACGACTCAAACATGTTTTTGTTTTACATGTGCATCCACACTGTTCTGAAGTCTGAACAGAAGTCTGCTATTTTTATACAGAATTGACTTATCAGTTATGCATATCGACCATTTGGTAAATTATATATGTTTGAATTCCTTATTTGCAGGATTAATCATCATTCACAATAGAGATGGTAAAAGTTAATAGGAACAACAAGCTGGCACTTTGAAGTTAGTAAAGCAATTGTCCCTCCTCAGCCGTTGGGTGTATTTCACATCCTTCTTCTATTCCACTCTCGTCTGTCTCCACGCCCCTCCCCCCCATTGTGTAAAAGGATGCTATGTTTTAGGAAGATCTTTCTGGAGAAGTGTCACTACAGGGGCCTCAGTGGTTTGAGTATGCACTGCCGCCATCACCCCCATCTATCTTGTCTGAATTAAGCAGAGGTGTCTCCAGTGATTTCACTCCAAAGGTCTCCTTTGTCTGGGTTTGCCTACACACCACTGCAGTCATTCTTGCCTGGGTGTTGTCGTTAATTGTTACCTTACCACAGCTTCCACAACTGTGCAAGAGGAAAGAAAGAGATAATGATTGAAAAAAATCTGCCTACAGCCTCTCCTCTCTGTAGCCTCCATGAGCCAAGCCTCAACTTCCCACTCTAACATTGGTCCCGTCACACAATAGCCACACCTATAATGCCGCTCTGCTTAAAGCTAACTTATTCTTATTGGCCCTTTCCAAGTGCCTAACTACGCAAAATCTGATTTCTCCTTTCAATGTGTGGTGCGCAGAATGCTCCAACTGTCCCCGCACGATTCTTTTGAAATCCCTCTCCCACCACTCAAATCCAATGTCTCCTGTCGATGTGTGCAACGTAGAATGTCCCGAGTGCCCCCAGTTTCTTCTTTTGAAATCTCTCACTATGCAAAATCCATCTCCTTGTAATGTGTGGCATACAGAATTTCTTCACTGACCCCGCTTGCTTCTTTTGAAATCTCTCCCGCTATGCAAAATCCAATGTCCCTTAGTGAACTGAAGTCTGGCATGCGGAATATCTCCACTGCCCCTGCTTGCTTCTTTTGAAATTTCTCTCCTGCAACACAAAAAATTAATTAATGAGTCCTGTTGGAACAAAACTTTTACCAGGGTTCTTCTCTGGACTGGCTGGATTCATATCTGTCACTGCTGTAAATTGTTATGATTAAAAGTCAGTCAACTCAGCCCCAAGTCATCACTGCAGGAGTTCTGGGGACAGTGTCCTGGGCCCAACAATCTTCAGCTGCTGCATCAAGACCTTGTATCCATGAGGATGTCAAGAGGGTATATCCACCGATAATCCCACAGTATCTAATAATATTAGCAACTCATCAATTAGAGATGTTACATCTATTCTTGAGATTTACTGATACTGCTTTTGCCAAGTAACCTACGAAAAATATCTTTTGGGTTACAATTGACCCAAAATGAAGCAAACACAAGCCTATAATTTCAAATCATGTCATTTTATTAACAGTATTAGCTTACTCAGAATGAATAGGTAGCAATGAACTTACGGTAACACTAGTCTAAAAGTCTAACCTCCTGTTGCTAAAAAGCTTCTTGAATCATGGCACCTTATATTCTCATCCAGTCAAATTATTAATTTCACTGTGTATCCTTGATCTTAATGCACTTACTATTCCTTCAATATAGCTAAAACTGCCACTCTTTAGCCCCTTTTCCCCTTTTGTGCTAAAAAAAACTTCTCCGTTTCTTCTCAGGCTCGAGTACTTCATCTTCTTTGTTCTTAATCCTTTCACTACATTGCACTTCTGCAAGTCATCAAAAAATGTGGAAATCCATTCTATCTTTAGTCTATCTTCTTTAGATGATCTGTTGGTTTTTGGAACACCCTAACCCTGGTTTCCTGATGTACATCTTCTGCCTGCTGTTTCTCAGTGTAAAGTCTGAGACAATAGTTCTTGACCCTTTCATTTGTTTTAGACCATAAGACAAAGGAGCAGAATTGGGCCATTCAGCCCAACAGGTCTGCTCCACCATTCCATCATGGTGATTCATTAACTCCCTCAACCCCATTCTCCTGCGCTCTCCCCACAATCTTTGACACCCTTATCAAGAACCTATCAAACTCTGTATTAAACATACCCAATTACTTGATGTCCATAGCCGTATGTGGCAATGAATTCTATAAATCCACCACCCAGTGGCTAAAGAGATTTTTCTTCATCTCTGTTCCAAGTGAATGTCCCTCTATTCTGAGGCTGTGTCCTCAGGTCCTAGACTCAGTTATGATAGGAAATATCTTCTCTACATCCACTCTGTATAGGCCTTTCAATATTTAATGGGTTTCTTTGAGATCACACCCCCACACACCTCATTCTTCTAAACTCCAGCTAGTTCAGAGTCAGAATCAGATTTAATATCACTGGCATATGTTGTGAAATTTATTAACTTTATGGTAACAGTACAATGAAATACATGAAAAGTAAATGTAGAGAAACAAATGAGTTACATTAAGTATATATCTATCTATTAAATTGTTAAGTTAAAATAAGTAATGAAAAATAACAACTAAAAATACAGACACAGAGCCTTCAAAGGCTCCTTTCATTCCTGGAATCATTCTTGTTGCCCTCCTCTGGACCCTCTCCAGTGCCACATCTTTTCTTAGATAAGGGGCCCAAAATTGCTCACAATATTCCATGTACAGTCTGACCAATGCCTTAAAAAGCCTCAGCATAACATCCTTGCTTTTATGTTCTAGTCCTCTTGAAATAGATGCTAACATTGCACTTGGCTTCCTTAACACCGGCTCAGCCTGCAAGTTAACTTTTAAGGAATTTTGCACGAGGACTCCCAAATGCATTTGCGCTCTAATATTTGAATTTTTTGCCCATTGAGAAAATAGTCTAGGCTCTTATTCATTCTAACAAAGTACCTGACCATGTAACACAAAGAAAATGCTGGAGGAACTCAGCAGGCCAGGCAGCAACTATGGAAAAGAGTACAGTCAACAGTTCAGGTCGAGACCCTTCAGCAGGACTAGGGGGAGAAAGATGAGAAGTCACATCAAGAAGGAGGGTGATGTGGTAAATGACCATATACTTCCAAATGCTATATTCCCTCTGTCTCTTCTTTGCCCATTCTCCTAATCTGTCTAATCTTTTCTGCAACTCCCTGCTTCCTCAGCACTACCTGCCCCTCTACCATCTTTGTATTGCCGCAAACTTGGGCCACAATGCCATCAACTCCATCATCCAATTCATTGATATGTATATGAAAAGTAGCAAACCCAACGTGGACCCTTGTAGAACAGTACTAGTTACCAGCAGCCAAATAGAAAAGGTCCCTTTTATTCCCACTCTTTGCTTCCTGCCAGTCAGCCGATCTTCTATCCATACTGGTATCTTTCCTGTAATACCATAGTTTCTTATCTTGTTATCAGCCTTATGTATGGCACCTTGTCAAAGGCCTTTTGGAAATCCAGGTATACAATTTCCACCAATTCTTCTGTCTATCCTGCCTGTTATTTTCTCTAGGAATTCCAACAGATTTGTCAGGCAAGGTTTTCCCTGAAGACTTTGGCCTATTTTATCATGTGCCACCAAACCTCATCCTTAGTAATGGTCTCCAACATCTTCCTATCTACTGAAGTCAGGCTAACTTGCTATATTTTCCTTTCTTCCACCTCCCTCCCTTCTTGAAGAGTGGAGTGACCTTTACAATTTTCCAATCCTCCAGAACCATTCCAAAATCCAGTGATTCTTGAAAGATTGCTGTTAATGCCTCCACAATATCTCCAGCTACCTCTTTCAGAACCCTGGCATGTAGTCAATCTGGTCCATGTGACTTATCTACCTGCAGACCTTTCCGCTTCCCAAGCACCTTCTCATTAGTAACAGCAACTACACTCACTTCTGCCCCCAGACATTCTTGAATTTCTGGTATACTGTTGGTGTCTTCCACAGTGAAGTAATGTAAAATGCTTATTAAGTTCATCTGCCCTGTCTTTGTCCCCCATTGCTATCTCTCCAGCACAATTTTCAGCAGTTCAACATCCACTCTTACCTCTCCTATACTCTTATATATCTGAAAAAAACAACTTTTGGTATTCTCTTCTAAATTATTGGTCAGCTTAACTTCATGGCAAAAAATTTGCTCACGAAAGTAATCATTCTTTTGAAAGAAGTGGAAGGGAAAATCAGATCATATGTCCTGAGAGGAAGTTCCAAAGTAACTTACGGAAGCCAAAGAGTGGTATTAAATATATTTTATGTTTCCAATTCATGGACTATTGCTGAAGGGAAAAAGTTTTCTCCCTCAACAGCCATTCATTTTAATCCAACTTCTCTTGCAATGAAAAAGAGTGAAACTGTCTAACATTCTGATTGGTCTGAGTTTGTAAGGGCTTGCGAACCAGTCTGAAGTCTCTGCAGTGAGTATCAGTGATCTTGTCCTTAACAGTGCCCTGGGATTAAAGGACATGATGGTCAGACTAGGACAAAGTCATCAGTTCAA
Source organism: Mobula birostris (assembly GCF_030028105.1). NCBI lineage: Eukaryota > Metazoa > Chordata > Chondrichthyes > Myliobatiformes > Myliobatidae > Mobula > Mobula birostris. The sequence continues at coordinate 82,805,732 of NC_092373.1, forward strand.
GGAATTGAGGGAATCATTTTACAGACTTTTTTTTAAAGAATAGAAGGAGCTTGAACCAACAGAAAGCATTAGCATGTTTGAAAACCTGAACCAGTCAGTCATTTAGAATTTCCATTTGCCCCTGACGAAATTCTTTTAATTCAATGGGGCTACAGAGAGCATAGTGTTTTTCTAGTATGGGTGATCTTGGAGTTTAACAAGCTAAAATTATACAGTCTGGCAGATGTAATAAACTTAAAATAGATTGGTCCCACCAACATGACACCTTCCTTAAAATTTTGTGGAATTGTGTGGAAAAGGTACGACTCTTACCACACAAACTCCCACAGGACTGACTGGTCATTCATCTGCAGAGATTGTAGACTGTTGTAGACCTCGATAATTCAGCCATCCTTACTGTTTCCATTAGACATTTCGTTCAATTCCAAGCTTCCACAACCAGGAAGTCTGGGGCTACCTTTTCCACCTGAAAAGTATCTTAATTACCAAGCTGTCACTCATAGTTTTATTCTAGCATTCACAACAGAAGTCCTAGGCTCAAGCCTCACATGAAATCAAGACTGACATTACAATTTAAAACAAAGGAAGTGGTCTTCTGTCCAATATGCTGACTTCTGGCTGACAGATGGGGCTTTCAGTTGCCCTGTCATCTCTGGTGATACAAAAGATCCTCCTTGTCTATTTTGAAGACCAGGAGATTTATCCATAGTGCCTTCACCAATATTTGAGTCTTATACCATAAACTATATGTATACCCAATATTTCATCATGTTTACATGACAAAGGATCATTTTTGATATATGTGGCTCAACCTACTCCCAGACGTAATAAATTCATTGTGCTCTCAAACAATATAATATTGAGCCTTTCCTGACACTCACCTCTTACACAGCTCTTCCCCATAATTTTATTTCTGCTTAATTGAGAGGGCAGAAAGAGTCTTGGTTTGATAACTCATCTGAGAAACAAGACTTCTGGATGCAGAACTCCTTCAGTACTACAGCAAACTTAGCCTGTAAATTTATCAACCTGGGTTGAAAATTTTATTTGAGCATTAAGGTTAACATTTAAGTTGTTGCAGAATACTCCTTGACAATATCCTTTCCAATTAAAACTTGTTTAAATTTTAAGATCATTACGTGACTACCTAGTGCTTTTTATCCTAATATTTTAATATGGTTTCCTTTGGAGATCAGAACAAAAAATATTGAAACAATCAAAGGTTAATGACATATTGTTCCTCAGTATTGAAATAACAATGTTTAAAGCCTTCCGTTCCTCATTTACCACATAGATTAATAATGTTTGCAGATTTATGTTATTAAAACATAAACATATCCGATTGCAATTACATACTGACCTTCATCAATGTTGTCTCTGAATTTATCATATTTAAGGGATGTGTATATCAATCCATATCTGAATTCATGTATCACATTTGAGAAAGGGCTTACTAAGAGTAGTTGATGAAGTCAATGAGAGTGGAAGTTTACATTTTTCAAGAGTCTCTGTGATTCATTAAATATATCCATCATAGACGGTGATCAGTGTGAAACTAATCCATGTACCAACAATGGAACTTGCCAGGATCTGATTGGGGGCTACTATTGCCACTGTCCTCAAGATCGAGATGGACCACAGTGTCAATATGGTAACGTTGAATCTTTTTCATTTGAAATGATGTCCTTGTTCAACACTTCCATGTGTTGTTGTTTATTGTGTTTGTGTTTAATAAAATTAGAGGCTTACAATTCTGTGTCTAATGAGAGCACCAAACAATATAAATGCAGTTACAGTCTGAATCTGCCATCAGAATTCTCCTAATTCACCATGTATTGATCTACAAAAATGTTCCCAATGACTTTATCTAGAGAGGAAGTAGCAGAGGGTGCAGACTGTAGGCAATGTCAGGAATGTTGTAATCAAATTGAAGGAAGAAAGCAGATTTGGTTTTTGGGTCGATGAGGGAACACCCTGCTCCTCTGGGCCCAAGAGCAATGGTGTAAAGGCACCAGCTGATGGACTCAGCCTTTTTGACTTCATTTCAATTGCCTGATTATCTGAACTCTGGGAAATCTACCCACAGGTTTTCCATTTATGGAATATTTAATGACAATACTCTGTTAACAGATAAGTTATGAGGGGAGAGACATATGACTCTTTGCAAATAATCTAATGTCCAATTTTCTCTGCAAAGAGTGCCTTTTTAAATGACAGAGGAAAAACAAAATACAGTAAAAGGAGCAACACACATCAAAGTTGCTGGTGAACGCAGCAGGCCAGGCAGCATCTCTTGGAAGAGGTACAGTCGATGTTTCAGGCCGAGACCCTTCGTCAGGACTTCGTCCGTTAGTCCTGACGAAGAGTCTCGGCCTGAAACGTCGACTGTACCTCTTCCTAGAGATGCTGCCTGGCCTGCTGCGTTCACCAGCAACTTTGATGTGAGTTGCTTGAATTTCCAGCATCTGCAGAATTCCTGTTGTTACAGTAAAAGGAGGGCAATTTTACCAGAGAAAAAAATTGTAGTTACATTTGTGGTTCACAGTCTCATTAAAGTAACTTAAATATACAAATCCAAAACTGTAGATACTGGTAATATGAAATAAAATCAGAAAATTTTCAGAGCACTGAGTGAGTCAGGGCAAAATATGCAGGGAAAGAAACAAAGTAAATATTTCAGGTCAAAGACTTATTGACAAAACTAAATGAGTTAATGTTGGAGTTTCCTCAGCACAGTTGTCACAAGTGCCAAAACCCATTTTGTATAAACTGAAAACAGGCATTCTGGGATGGGTTTCTCTTTTATTTTAATTTTTAACTCTACTGTCTGGAACATCAAGTTAACCCATTGTCACCCATTAAAAGCATATCGTGAAACTGATGTAAATACACTAAAGTGTTCAACACACAGAAAATGCTGGAGGAACTCAGCAGGCCAGGCAGCATCTAGGAAAAGAGTACAGACAATGCTTCGGGTGAAAACTCTTCGGCAGGACTGGAGAAAAAAGCTGAGAAGTAGATTTAAAAGGTGGGGAAGGGGAGAGAGAAACACCAGGCGATAGGTGAAACCTAGAACAGGAAGGATGAAGTAAGGTTCTGGGAAGCTGATTGGTGAAAGATCAGAAGGCCATTTGCCGAGCACCTACTCACTGTCCTTCAGAAAAAGCAGGAACTCCCATGTTAATTCCACTTCCCATTCCCATTCCGATATGTCCATCCTTGGCCTTCTCCACTGTTGTGATGAGGCCACACTTAGGTTGGAGGAACAACGCCTTATATTCCGTTTGGGTAGCCTCCAACCTGATGGCATGAACATCGATTTCTCAAACTTCTGGTAATGTACCCCCCCCCCCCCCGCTTCACCATTTCCCACCCCTTTTTCCCTCTCTCACCTTATCTCCTTGCCTGCCCATCACATCCCTCTGGTGCTCCTCCCCATGGCCTTCTGTCTCTTTCACCAATCAACTGCCCAGCTCTTTACTTGATCCCTCTCCCTCCAGGTTTCATCTATCACCTGGTGTTTCTCTCTCTCCCCTCCCCCACCTTTTAAATCTACTCCTCAGCTTTTTTCTCTCCAGTCCTGCCGAAGGGTTTCGGCCAGAAACATCAACTGTACTCTTTTCCTAAATGCTGCCTGGCCTGCTGAGTTCCTCCAGCATTTTGCGAGTGTTGCTGGGATTAACAGCATCTGCAGATTTTCTCTTCTTTGACATTAATGATTGTCAGTCATCAAGGCCTAGAGAAAGTCTGCACTGACTTATTTGTAATGTTTGAAGTCCAAACCCCAAGCATAATTCTGCTGTGTTGTTCACTAGTGACCCTAAACCCCCAATTTTCCATCTAGAACAGCTAAATGTCATAGCCTAGAAACACCAGCGGTGCCCTTCAGTTCAAATTTGTGACTTAGCAGGGCTTCTGTTTGGTGTAAAACAATAAAAACTGCTGAAGGAGCACAACAGATCTTCCAAGTGGTACACCATTCATAGTGACTCCATCTCAATTTCTGAAGTAGGGCTATTTAACTATATATGAAACACGATCACATCAGTACGTACCCTGCTGAGGCTCTTGCTCAATAAATACAACAACATTTTTAGTGATCCGGTCAAAAATATACAGTACTGTGCAAAAATCTTAGGCACATTTATATAGCTAGGGTGGCTGAGAGATTTGCACGGTACCATATTTGTCAACGTGGAACGGAGATTGAGTTTGTAAATCTGGTGGGAGCAGAAGATTCTGGCAATGACAAGGGTGGAGCGCCACGGGTGCAGACACTCCCAGTCCTGAGACACCAGGCAAGGTCATTTGATTCCAAACAATTTGTTTATTGATCATTACAGAATGCCCCTCCGGTGCTTCCTTCTCCCTTCCCCTCTTTCCAACCGTGATTCCCCTCTCCCTGCCCCCTTCTCACTCTCAGTCCACAACACAGACCCATATCAGAATCAGGTTTATCATCACTTACATATGTCATGACATCTGTTTTTTTGTGTTTGGCAACAATACAGTGCAATACATAAAATTACTACAGTGCTTTGCAAAAGTCTTAGGCAGCCTAGCTATATATATGTGCCTAAGACTTTTGCACAGTACTGTAATTCACCCCAATTATTTCACCCTACTTTCCCCTCACCCAGTGGTTCCTGCTTGCAAATGGGAATTGGTGTTTTATGGATTGGCTGCTACTGAACGTAGTATATGGGACTTCTGTATGAGGCTGCACTCCTGTTCCAGCTGGCATACCCACTAGAGGAAATGAGAAAGCCAATACTTAATTGTTTAAAAATCAATCAGATTTCAGCTTCTCTACATATCCAGGCTGCTTATGATCTTCACTTACAAGTAGTTACCTGTCCTATCATTGTGGTAACACCCTAAAGGAGCTGTGTGGTGTGTGGCCAAGTGGTTACGGCTCACGATCTGAAGGTTGTGGGTTCGAGTCTCGGCCAAGGCAGCATGTTGTGTCTTTGACCACACACTGCTCCAGTCCACCCAGCTGAAAATGGGTACCGGCAAATGCTGGGGGTTAACCTCGCAATAGACTCCGGGGGGAGTCTCGTACGCTCAGTTGCTTCACGCCACAGAAACCAGCATAAGCAGCAGCCTGATGGGCCACAAAGGCTCGGAACAGACTTTGACTTCGACCTAAAGGAACCGCCATTAATGGAAGACTGACAGATTCATCTGATTCACTAATGCAAGTTCTTGTATCTCACATAAAAAATTATATAATTGTGTACTTAAAGGAGAAAATCGAGAATTTGTCTTTAACCGACCAGTTCAAAGGGTGTGCCATAGCCCTTAATAAACTTTTCCGAATAATGCATGTGTGTTGTGTGGTATAGGTGTTTCCTTTGCATAGATAATTTTTCAGTTTGTTTGTTCAGCACTGTTACTTGGTCTAATCAATCCAGAGTCATCCATGGATAAAGTTTAATTTCAATATTTAATGATTTCAGCACTGAAGGCAACAAACTGCTCTGACAATTATGGTTATTGTGAACATATCTGTAAAGAAGTTCCCTCGAAAAATAGGCGGGAATGTTCATGCGTGAATACCTACAATCTAAGTGATGATGGCTTTTCCTGCATTCCTAAAGGTGAGGAGTTTCCTAATCTTAAGGGTAATATTCTTCATATTTCTGCTCCTTCTTTGAGGAGTGACACTAAATAGTACCAAGTCGATAATGCAAAGTACATGGGTGCTAGATGGACTTCTATAAATGATCCTTCTTGTAAATGGGTGTAAGGTGAACCCAACAGAGCTGTTGGGCAAAAGGAGAAAATAGCTTATAGCCAAATAAGAAAAATGGGACATGTGGGAACAATATGAAAGGGAGCACATACTTGAATGCCTCTCTTTTCTAAAAGAAAAAAATGTACCATATAAGAATATAAAATCTAATGGACATGGATCTATAGATTACCAGTTTCCAGGTTTATTTGATCTTATTGCACTTTTATTAAAGAATCCAGACTTCCTCAAGTATCTGCATTTCTTGAATTGCATGAGTTATTTATCTCAGTACTTGTCCGACCTTCTTCAGCTCAACAACTCCGACAGCATGGAAGCTGTGCTAATCTGCCAATAGCTCCCATAGCTGTGACTTCTATCTTTGCAGAAAAAGACTGAATTCAAGTTCCACTCCAGAGATCCAATCTTATAAACTACGCCAACACGCCTGGTTAATACTAAGGGAGTTCTGTCTTCTGAATGAGATGCTAACCCAGGCCCACATCTACTCTCTTGGCTGGATACAAACTATCCCATGCTTCTCTAGTAAAGCTTTGATATCTAGCATGCACCCTCAAGATTTTAGTGATGCAGGACTCACAGATTTTCCACCCTGCTGAATTTTATTTCTGTTAACACTCCAACACTGTTTTTATTTACTCTTTTAAAGATGTTTTATGATAGTGCAACAAATTTTCCAATTAAGGTAGGTAGGGGAAGTGTGGGAAAGGGGGGACTGATGGATTTAAAAAGGAACACAAGAAGGAAGGCCCTGATGTGTTTAAAAGCAGCTTGAGAAGGAGGGCCATGGTGAGTTTAAAGGAAGAGCGCAGAATGGGGCTCCAGTGAGTTTAAACAAAGTGCAAGAAACAGTACCTGGCACTGGAGATTCTCAATGGGATAGTGGAGTTTTACTGTAATTTTGTAGAAATGCAGTGAGTTCTCCCCAGATTCCTGATGAACTTTGCCACAAACAGATCTTCTGTTCATTGTCAGACTGGTGTTTGTGGGAGCTTGTTGCGTGCAAATTGGCAGCGTGTTTCCTACCATTGTTCATACTACAGTAGAAACAAACCAAAATTCTGAGGGTTCCTGCCATTTATTGGGGCTCTATTACAAGAGCATGCAATAGTTACTTATTGGCTTTAAAGAGACAGGTAAAGCACATTATTAAATGCTGGCCTCTTGCGCATTCTTAAGTTGCATAGGCTGCATCATGTCTTCATCTGCCTATGTTTGACACTGAGAATCCCATCCCTAAGTCTCTGTACCTTCCTGCCCATTTTCAATAGATTTCAATGGGTATACTTAATTGCAGAGAAATGTATACAATATACATCCTGAAATTCTTTTTCTTCCCAAACATCCACGAAAACAGAGGGGTGCCCCAAAGAATGAATGACAGTTAAATGTTAGAACCCCAAAGTCCCCTGCAGCTTCCCCCTCCCGCACATAAGCAGCAGCAAAGCCCCTCCCCCACCAACAAAAAAAAACTTACACCCCCTACGGGGCACTCAAGCGTGCAACAAATCATCAATAAAGGCACAGACGCAGTACGCCAAAGACTACTCGTTCATCCGGTAATTCGACATACCACAGGCTCTCTCTCTCCCTAATAAGGAAAAAAGACGTATCCCCATTTCACAGAGAGTGGGGAGACGTAACAAAGCAATTCACTAAAAGATATGTCAGCCTCTTTGAGCAAGTTTTGGATATCTGCTTTAGTTTCTCAAATTTTCTTTGTTAACATTATATAATACCAATCCAGGTTTTTTTTTTTGTTATTGATGTTATTAGGTTGTGTGTAGATATCGCAACTTTAATTATCTGTACTCCGGTGTATCTGTGGGTTACCAGGGTATCTTGTTTTGGGGTTTTTTGATATTCCAGGGTTTGGGAGGCTTTCTGAAAGTATCCTGAGGTCTCTGAATTAAAGGTACATCCAAGGCACAGTATCTTTGAAGTCAGTGTATGTACTCTCAGTGCTCACTTTATTAAGTTCAACTGCACACTGAGTGTATGTTTGTTGCCCATCTACTTCAAGTTTCGACATATTGTCCATTCAGAGATGCTCTTCTACACACCACAGTTGTGATGTGTGGTTATTTGAGTTCCTGTCACCTTCCTGTTAGCTTGGACCAGTCTAGCCATTCTCCTCTGACCTCTCATTAACAAGGCACTTTTGCCCACAGAACTGCCGCACGTGATGCTTTTAGCTTTTCACATCATTCTCAGTAAATTCTAGTGAATGTTGCGTGTGAAAATCCTAGGAGATCAGCAGATTCTGAGATATGTGATCAAAGTCACTTGGATCACATTGCTTCCCCATTCTGATAGTTGGTCTGAATAACAACTGAACCTCTTGACCATGTCTGCATGCTTTTATGCATTGAGTTGCTATCACATGAATGGCTGATTGAATATTTGCATTATTGAGCAGATGTACAAGTATACCTAATAAAGTGGCCACTGAGTGTATAATCAACCCTTACCTTTGAATTGTGGAAATTTCTACTGTGTGAGGCAACAAGTTTCAAACACAGTGAGAGTATCTTCATCTCGAAACTGCAGAAGCAAGCAATGTTTTGAAATAACAGTTTTTTTGGGCAACTGTGATTACTTGATATATCAAGAGTCACTTGAGTTATCAGTCTTTAAGTGCCGAGATTGATATGACAATTTACATTTTGGAATATTTTTGTACAGTGATGCCCAGTACAATATCCAAGATTTCTGTGTTTATTAACTGCAGAAAAAATATTGGTTGATATAGCACTTTTTGTCCATTACAACGTTCCCAAAGTGGGTCAAAGGAACTCAATTACTGAGTCAGGAAGAGGTATTGGACAGGAAGCTATAAACTTTGTGGTTGGCAAAGCGAAGGGAGGTGAAGATGGGAGACGGAGTTCTCAGAGGGTTAAGTACAGAAATCAGTAGAGGAGATGTTATCGAATTAAACATGATAAACTGAAAATTGAATGAAAGTAAGTCATTAGCTTTAAATAAATAAAAAAAAGGTAAGTTCCAATGATGATGTTTGCCCATTAAGTGATAGCTTATGTTGGATACTGCCCTAAATCCTTAGAATTGTGGTTGTGAACGGTACATTGGGATTAGGATTACACTGTAATCTCCTCTGCATATCATTGAATTGAAATACAATATACATTGCAGAATATGGTTGCGGATACCTCAGAACAGTAAATAAAAAATCACTTTCTCAAGGCATGGAAAATTCAACACTAGACCCTCGAATCACTGGGGGCAAGACGATGAAGAAAGGAAGCAGCCCCTGGCAGGTGAGTTGCTTTACTGTAGTAATCTAGTGAACATTCTGTGTACAGAAAACTGAATCCTGGGGCTGCTTGTTTCTGTTTCAGTTAATATTTTTGTTAATGTAGTGCTTAGGTGTTAATAAATAAACCAACTATAGTATTTGTACTAAAGCATGTGATTTCTCCGGCCAAGGCCAAACAAGTGACTTACAAGTATTTATCCTGACGAAGGGTCTCGGCCTGAAACGTCGACTGTACCTCTTCCTAGAGATGCTGCCTGGCCTGCTGCGTTCACCAGCAACTTTGATGTGTGTTACAAGTATTTATAAGAGCTTTCTTGATTTTGTAATGTTGCGCTGGTGTTGGTAAAGCCATGTAATCTGTCTGTATTTTTAACTACTTCTTCAAATTTTCTTGCTGCCTTCAAGAATTTATACACAGTGGCCCATAGGCTCTGTGTTCCCCAGCCTCTTTTAACATGAAACCATCATGTTTGTAAGTTAAATGTTGAAGGATTAAAGAAAAGTAGCAAGCAAAAACTGCTCCAGATATTTAGAAAGGGGATTATGCTAAATGATAAGGAGGAAGACGGGGAACCATTGGGAAGGAAGGCACTCAGCCCGTGCTGGTGCTGTGAAAGAACTACCAGTTATTATTGCTTCCCAGGGCTTTCTCTGCCAATCATTTCAGCTAAGTATTAAGTGAATGACCTTTCTGAAAGTTGAAATGTAATCTGTTTCTACCACCCCTCCACTCACTGAATTTCAACGTGAATAGGTTCCTACTCCTCTACATCCTGACTTGGTTTGCCAGTTACTTTAAATCTGTAGCTCAGTAATGGTCACAGTGCACATGTAGGTGTGCGAGCATTAATAACCATACAGCAGAGCCCTGACTCAGTTCACCTTGGTCCTCTTTGCCCCTGCATCGGGACCTTGCTCCATCAAGTTTGGGTGGGAGTTGGTGTGCAACATCTGTCTGACACTAAAAGCAAATTGTGCACAGGCAGCTTCCTTACCTTAACAAGGAGGAACCTGGCACGAGAAGGATTTTACTATCATGCGAATGAGAGAATGCAAAGACATCTGTGCCAACTGTGCCATTTCAGGGACTAGTGACTGTTGGACGATTCATTGGCTAATTCACTCTGTTATTTTCATCATTCTAGCTCCCATTAAAAACAGTGCCAATGGAAACATTGCAGCTGGAAAGTCAATGCAGGCTGGTGCTCTAGAGAATGTTGGAAACATCAAGTCAGGCAGTATTTTTGGTGAGAAAAACTGAGTTAAATTTCAGGTCAAAGGCGCTTCATCAGAACTGGGAAAGAGAGAAAATGAGCTGCTTTCATGTTGCAGAGGGTTGAACAGGGATGGATATGGCAAAGGGAGTGCTATGACTGGGGTTGCCAAGGGGAAAAGTTGTATTGGAGGTCATCAGATCAATGGATTAATGGGGATAGTTTGAGAGAGAGTCCAGACAAATGAACATTAAAAACTATGAAATGAGGCCAGTTAGCATGAGAACAGAATCAAAATTGTAGTGTGCAGAGCTTTAGAATGTTCTTTAGCGGTCAGGCTGTGTTAATGGAGAAACAATGAAAACCGAGCCAGTATCACAAATGGACTGACCAGTTCTGATAAAGGCAGAGAAAGTTTGAAGTTTGATATCGAGTCCAGAAAGATGCAATGTACCAATATAGAGCGAGGGGTGCCATTGTGCTCATCAAGCTCCATTACAACAATGCAGGAAGCTGCAGATTGGCAGTGGAATGTAGGATATACTGGCAGGAAGCTGAGGATCAGACCTGCAGACTGAATGCAGGTTTTCCACAAAGCAGTCACTTAATCGGTTTTTGTTTACTCCACTGTGGAGAAAACCACATTGTGAATGCAGTACGCCAGAATGGAAGAAATGCTTGGGAATTCCTGCTACAACGGATAAGAGTATTGATCACAAATGGTGATCAATACTCTTATACTCTGATCAGAAGTAGTGGGCTGCTCTATTTGCTGCAGTGATCATGGTTATGAGGCTATTCTTAAAATGGTCAGAGATATGGGATTTCTCTCAGTGCTGATCCCAGTACAAATGTGAGCACTAAGAGCAGCTCCTAATCTGTATTGCTGTGAACATTGCCATAGGAACAGCAACTGCAGGACTGTAATCCTCACAGCTGTGACACCATCACCTTTAAAGAAGTAAGAGATCTAGCACCAGAGTGTCTCCATTACTGGAGTGAGAGCAGCTCCAGAACTCTTATCATTACTGCAGGTGTAAGAACAGCCCTAGGACTGTGAGCATTATTGCAGGGAGAACAGTCTCGGAACTGTGATCTTTTTTTGTGATTTGAGCAATGTGGAGCGGTGGCCATTTCTGCAGCGAGTGAAGCCGCAGCAATAGGAGCACTACTGAAGTAGAAGAGCATCCCCAGATCTTTGACCACTAATGCAATGAGTGCAGGAACAGCAAAGCAATAGACCAGTGAAGCTTTGCCACTGGAGAGCAGATGTGATTAGAGTGGTGGGGGATTTCAGTTCCCAGCTTTGTTGGTGGATGGCGCTATCTAATGAAATTCTTTACAAGGGCTGTGTGGTTAATGTTATCTACGTGGACTTGATGAAAGGCTTTTGACAGGTCCTTCATGTATGGCTGGCCTAAACCATTGGATGCTGTGGGATGCTATGTGTGTTGTAAATTGGATCCCAGACTAGCTTGGTAATAGGAGAAACAAGGTGATTACGGAGAGCTGCCTTTGTAATTGGAAGCCTGCGAATCTGGTATGCTGCAGACATTGATGTTGAGAGATTTGTTGTTCATGCATTCATTGGGCACTTCATTGGGTTACCTCCTGGATGTCCATGGTTATTCTGCTGCTGTAGCCCGTCCACTTCACCATTCGAGATGTTGTGCCTTCAGAGATGCTCTTCTGCACACCACTGTTGTGCGTGTGGTTATTTGAGTTACTGTCACTTTCCTGTCAGCCTGAACCATTCTGGCTGTCCTCCTCTGACCCCTCTCATTAACAAGGCATTTTCACCCACAGAACTACCGCTCATGGGATTCTTTTTTTTTCATTTCTTTGCACCATTCTCTAAAAACTCTAGAGACCGTTGTGTGTGAAAATCCCAGGAGCTTAGCAATTTCTGAGATACGCAAACCATCCTATCTGGCAGCAACAATCACTCCATGGTCAAATTCACTTAGATTATATTTCTTCCCCACTCTGATGCTTGGTCTGAACAACAACTGAATCACTTGACCATGTTTGCATGCTTTTATGCATTGAGTTGTTCTCTCATGCTTGGCTGATTAGATAATTGCATTAACAAACAGGTGTACATGATAGAGTGGCCACTGAATGTACAGTAATTTGGATATGAATGTAGGAAGTTTGCAGTCAATACAAAAAAGTTGTACATTGTAGATAGAGAGGGAGATAGTCTTAGTTTATAGAACAATACTGGTGAGCTGGTAAATTGACCAGATAATAGCAGATGGAACTTAATCCTAGTAACTATGAGTTGATGCAAGTTGGTGGTCCAACACGGATATACGTTCTGAACTGTATTGCCCGATGGAGAACAGTGAGACCATCATGTGCAGGCAATAGGTTGCTAAAAGGAAGGTGTTAAAGAAGAGATAAGAGTTGCTGGCTGTCATTAGCTGCAGCATAGATCTGAAGTGCACGGAAGTCATTGAACTTTGGTTAGGCCATAGCTGGAGTACTACCTTAGCAATGGCCCACTGCTAGAGTACAGGCTGCCAAATGCACTGAAGAGGGTGAAGCAGAAAGATCCATTAGGATGTTGCCAGGGTGGAACCTTACAATTATGAAGGTAGACTGGCTGGACTGGGTTTCTTTTCCTTCAACACTGTAATACAAAATTATGAGAGACATAGGTAGGGTGGAGTGTGAGAAACTTTTCCTCATTATGGAGGCACCTAGAGCCAGAAGGCATAGGCTTGAGGTGAATATTAAGAGAGTTAAAAGGCATCTGAAGAAATATTGTTTCACCCAGAGAGTGGTTGCAATCTGGAATGCACTGCCCTCAAAGATGGTACATTTGAAAAGTATCTGGATGCACACTTGAATCATTAAGGCATAGGAGGCCATAAACCTGGTACTGTTAAATGGATTTAGTGTGGACAGGGACTTGATAGTGCTCTTGGATGTCATTAGTCAATGCTTCTTTGTTGTCGAACACTATTTCTCAATCATATCTTTCTCTGGAAATACATGCAGATGGGCAAAATTAGCCTTATTTCCCTCTCCAATCCACAATCAATTTTTATCAGAGCAAAATGAATCTTTGATATTAGCTTTATTCTTTATATCACTGGGAAATCCTTAAGATGTTTTAAAAATAGACTCAACCTTGGGGCATTCTGCTTTTACTTGATCCTCAAACACAAGAAAATCTGCTGATGCTGGAAATTCAAGCAACACACACAAAATGCTGGTGGAATGCAGCAGGCCAGGCAGCATCCTATAGATGCACTGATCCTATAGATGTATAGTCCTATAGATCCTATAGATGGCAGCATCCTATAGATGTACAGTTGATCCTATGGATGCTGTCTGGCCTGCTGCATTCCACCAGCATTTTGTGTGTGTTGCTTTACTTGATCCTACAGGTTTAGTTACTGGGCTTGTAGTGAAGTTATTTTTTTAGGTCTACGGGTGGAGGGTTTGTTTCTTGAGGTTTGTGAATGTCTCGTTTCTGGAGTTGTATTTAATTTTATGAGGTCACTCTGTATTTTAATGACAGATCCTACTTATGGATGCAGGTGGACATTTCAAGTGTGGAGGAGTTCTAATTCATCAGTTTTGGATCTTGACTGCCGCTCATTGCGTTGATGAAGGAGGTCGATTTAAAGTCAGACTTGGTATGGGAAATCCAGTCATGCTTGCTATAGCTCATGCCTACTCCAAGTGCCTGGTACATATAGTGCAGTGTGCTCCTCCCTGAGTACAGTTCACAATTTCTAGTTCCTGCACAGAGTTGCATCCAGTACCTCTTTGCTGCCCGCATTTGTCTCATTGGACTTCTATTCCTCATCAATGTGTTTTCTGTTGACAAGGTCATTCAAAGAAGACATCAGTTTTGCATACATGCTGCTGCTGTAGCAGCTAATTTGAACCCATCAATATTACTCTGCATTGCCTTAATTTCTCCAAGTGACAATGTTTTTCGATGTTGAGATTTGCTCATTTCAGCTGTCTCTTCATTCCCCACCGCACCCCACCCCCATCACCTTTAAGGCCACTATTGAAGATATCTAAAATGAAACACCATGTTATTCTTCTTCATTAAAGACATGACATAAATTCAAATTATTATTGTCCCACTGAATGGAATTCAAACTTGTAGTTTTCAGAGGCATGTATCTCTCACTGGCAAAGTGCAGTTGTAAGCCAGACTTTGTAGTCTTTGCTGCTGAGTGTTTGTTAACTTTACTTGCTTCTTCTCGAGAGAATGCTTTATTTTGAGGTATAGCTGAGATAATGGGAGCAGGGAGCCTTTGTGTCAGGTCTCCACCCTCCACCCACTCTTCCTGGAGTAACGTCGCAGAATGTGGCTCAAACATACAAGTGGTAAAGCGCTGAATCTGGATTGTCTCCCCCTTTCCTTCCTTCAAAGCTCAGCAATAAATACAGAAACAAAGGGACAGTTCATAAAACCTTTCGGTGGGGCTGCAGGTCACCTTGGCTGTGGGGATCGTAACTCTACCCAAAAGAAGAAAGAGTACAACATCAGGCCAAGTTCTCATGGCAAAGGACCCTGGTGCCTTGGAACTATTGGTCTACTGCTCTAAGCTTCCAGCGCAAGGTGGTGCTGATGAACTTCAGATAACAAACGCAACCAGATTAGAAGCAAACTTCTCTTGTCAAAGGATTGCTTCATTGTGAGGTCCAGTGGGGGAAATCAGCAGTCAGCAGAGTCATTTCCACTAACAGCATGTGGACGAGGCAGTCTTGTTGTTATACTGACAGTAATACTGACTCCAGACAGTGAGACAAGAGTCCTGAAGAAGGGTCTATTTCCATAGACGCTGCCTGACCTGCTGAGTTCCTCCAGCATGTTGTGTGTATTGCTGAGTGATATTGACTGTTCACATGACATAATGCCCATCTATGTTTCAGGTGAGCATAACCGGTCAGTTAATGAGAGAACAGAGGATACTATCATCATAAGTGAAGTGATCATCCATCCCAACTTCAGCCGCAGCAGGTTGGATAATGACATCGCTCTCCTCCGACTATCTGTACCTGCTATCTTCAGTGATTACATCCTCCCAGTATGCCTGCCCAGCCAAATGATGGCAGAGGAAAGATTACACATTCCGGGAAACAAAGTATTGGTCACAGGTTGGGGAGCAGTGGATGAAAACGATGACACAATCCGCCCTACCACTCTGTTATTCATCGACATTACATTGGTTTCCCATAAACAGTGCAAGAATATGCTAGGAAACAAAATCACATCGAACATGATCTGTGCAGGAGACCGAACTTACAGGAGAGATGCCTGTAAAGGTGACAGTGGTGGGCCAATGGTTATTGTAAAGAATAGCACGTGGTTTCTGATAGGACTGGTCAGCTGGGGAGAAGGATGTGGCCGGTTCCATAAGTTTGGTGTTTACACAAAAGTGTCTAATTACCTAGACTGGATATATTCAGTAACTAATATCTAATTTTTTTTTCAAATCTGCTCCTCTCTGATTGATCTACAGGACAAAGTTATCTTTATCATCTCTTTCCAATTCAACTACAAATGTATTAAATAATATTGGACAAATAAGTTCTTGAGATGTGAGGTGCTAAATATGTTGTATTACTTTGGTGATAGTCTACCATAATTAAATATAAATTATGACTAATATTCAGATAAGGTTTGTGCATTATGACTCATGCTAATAATCTGGAAAGAATAGTAACTGAATTTCAACAAAGAAAAATATAGTCAGTTCAGTTTTCTGTCCTGCTTGCTTTCTTAGTTTGCTCCATGAATTTTTCTATTCTCCTAAATGTATATGTTGAAAGTGCTGATTGAATCATTTTAAATATTTCATGTCTTTCCAGGTTTTTGTCAATATGGTACACAGCTGATCAGTGTGTGCTGTCATATTCATCTAGTTAATATGCTGTGTGTCTCATTATCCACTATTGAACTCTTTAAGTTTAGTTCTGCCTTTGGCAGAGTCTTTTTGTCAAGGCTAATTGGGGCCCAAGAGAGGGGCAAGAAAGGAACCAAGGCGTGTATTTTTTTCTGCTTCATCTTACTATCAGGAACTAGTTCCAGAAAGGAATTGGTGTAAGACCAGGAAAAGTGAACATGGAAGAGGAAAAAAAATGAAGATTATACAGGTTTGGACATAAAGATTAAACTGAGTTGAATGCAACATGGTCAAAAAGGTTAAATGGACTTGGCTGCCAATTAGAGTATTAGCTCTGACACAATTTAAACTCGACATAATAAACCTATCTTTCAAGTTTCAATTTGATTTTCTTGCTGCATTTTTGACTTAGCATATATTGTAAACCAAGTTCTCAAAGGAATAAATTATGTTATAAATAGACAGAGCTAGAGGGGTGACAAGAAGCATTGTTAGGACATGCAAAATAATATGTTCATGGCTCACATAGAAGTTATACTTATATTCATTCACCATAGACCAACAGTTTCTACAATACTACATTATATTAACACTGTCTAGTTTCTTGTCAGTTATCTCGTCCAAAGACAAAACTGTTCTTAGTAACAGTCATTTTATGCACATCATTTGCACTGTTTAGCACTCCTCATTGTATCCGAGAGGCTATCTCATTCAATATATTTAAGACACAGTTAGATAAATTTTTGCGTAGCAGGGGAATAAAGGGTTATGGGAAAAAGGCAGGTAGGTGAGCTGAGACCACAGTCACGTCAGCCATGGTTTTATTGAATAGTGGAGCAGGCTTGATAGGCTAGATAGTCTAGTTCTGCTTCTATTTCTTATGTTCTTATTCTTCTTCAGAAATAATCTTTTCTTTTACAGGACCCTCCAAACCCTTGCGCTCCATGTACCTATCCAAATGCCCCTTAAATGTTGCAATTCTACTCACCTTTGCCTCTTCCTTTGGAAGCTCATTCCAGATGCTCACCACCCTCTGTGTAAAGAGGTCTTTTAGACAAGGAAATGCCAATGAACTAAATAAGTATTTTGCATCAGTCTTCACTGTGGAAGACACTAACAGTATTTGAGAGTATTGGGGGCAGCAGTGAGTGCAGTTGCTTAGTAGGGAGAAGGTGCTTCGGAAGCTGAAAGCTCTGGAGGTAAATAAATCACCTGGACTGGTGACTAGTGGTGTTCCTTAGGGGCTTGTATTGGGATCGCTTCCATTTATGTTGTATGATCTGGATGACAGAATTGATAACTTTGTGGCCAAGTCTGCAGATGATACAAAGATAGGTGGGGGGTGGGGTGGTGCAAGGTAGTGTTGAGGAAGCAGGGATACTGCAGAATGACTTACATTAGATGAATAGTCAAAGAAGTGCCAGATGGAATACAGTGTTGGGAAGTGTATGGTCATGTACTTTAACAGAAGGAATAAAAGTCTAGATTATTTTGTAAGCAGGGAGAAAGTTCAAAAATCCAAGGTGCAAAAAGACTTGGGAGTCTTTGTGCAGGTTTCCCTAAAGGTTAACTTGCAATTTGATTTGGTCATGAGGAAGGCAAATACAATGAACCATAGAACCATAGAATATTACAGCACAGAAACAGGCCTTTTGGCCCTTCTTGGCTGTGCTGAACCATTTTTCTGCCTAGGCCCACTGACCTGCACCTGGACCACATCCCTCCATACACCTCTCGTCCATGTACCTGTCCTAGTTTCTCTTAAATGTTAGCAGTGAGCCCACATTTACAACTTCATCTGGCAACTCATTCCACACTGCCACCACTCTCTGTGTGAAGAAGCCCCCACTAATGTTCCCTTTAAACTTTTCCCCCTTCACCCCTAACCCACGTCCTCTGGTTTTTTTCTCCCCTAGCCTCAGTGGAAAAAGCCTGCTTGCATTCACTCTATCTGTACCCATCATAATTTTATATACCTCTATCAAATCTCCCATTGTTAGCATTTTATTTCAAGTGGTTGAGAATATAAAAGTAAAGATGCATGGCTTCATCTTTACAAGGCAATGGTGAGGTTTCACTTTGGAGTTTTGGGCCCCTTATCTAAGAAAGGATGTGCTGACATTGGAGAAGGTTATAAGGAGGTTCATGAATATGATTCCAGTTTTGCAAAGCTTATCATATGAGGAGCATTTGATGGCTCTGCACCTGTACTTGCAGGAATTTAGAAGAATGAAGGGGTATATCATTGAAACCAATTGAATATTGAAAGGGCTAGTTGAAATGGACATGGAGAGGATGTTTCCTAAGTGGGGAAGTCCAGGACCAGAGGGTGCAACCTCAGAATTGTGGGACGTCCATTTAGAATGGAGATTCAAAGGAATTTCTTTAGCTGGAGGTGGGTGAATGTGTGGAATTTGTTGCCACAGGCAGCTGTGGAGGCCAGGCCATTGAGTGTATTTAAAGTGGAGATTGATATATTCTTTATAAGTCAGGGCGTGAAAAGTTACAGGGAAGAGGCAGGAACATGGAGTTGAGAGGGAAATGGATCAGCCATGATGAAATGGCAGAGTAGGCCCAATTGACCAAAGTCCTAATTCTGCTCCAATGTCTTATGGTCTTTTAAGTCTCTTCCCTTTCATCTTGTATTTGTGCCCTCTGGCTTTGAATTCCCCAGCCCTGGGGAACAGACTGTGACCATACACTTACCCAGACCACGCATGAGTTTGTAAGCTTCCATGTGGTCTCCTTAAAGCCTACCAACTCTCCACGGAATAAGGATCCATGACCTCTGCCTATAACTCAGGCCGTCTAGTCCAAGCAGCAGCCTCATAGATTGCTTCTGCACCTCCGCCATAGTGACAGTGTCTTTCCTATGACAGGGTGACCTGAAGTGAACACAGTACTCCAAGTGCAGTGTCAACAACTTGTGTAACTGCAATAAAATGTCCCTACTATTGAACTTGATGCCCTAACTGATGAAGGTCGGCATACGAAATGTCTTTGTTACCACCCTGTGTACTTTTGCTCCATTATCAGCGAACTGTGCTCAGGCCTACAACACTCATCAGTGCCCTGCCATACATTGTATGGGTCCTCCCCTGGTTTCAAAATCCAAACCGCATTACCTCATGCATATCTATGTTGGAATCCATTTGCTATTCATTACTCATTTCCTTAAATGACCAAGATCTCTTTGTATTTCATTGTAACCTGCTTCACTATCAGCAAGAACCCCCAATTTAATATTATCAGCAAATTTGCTAATTGTTCCATGAGTATTCACAGCCCAATCATTTACATAAATAATAACAGAGGTCCCAACATTGACCCATGGGGTATCCCACTAGTAAAGGCCTCCAGTCAGAGAATCGACCTCCAAGCATCACCCTCAGTTTCCTATTATTGAGTCAGTTCTGAATCCATCTCAATAGTTCCCCCTAAATCCCATGTGACCTATTCTTCCAGATCAGTCTGCCATGTGGGACTTTGTCAAAGGCATTGCTAAAGTCTATATCGACAACATCCCACTGTCTGGCTTTCATCTATCCCCACGTTTGTCCCTTTGAAACATTTCAAAAGATTCATTAGACATGACTCCCCACGTATAAAGCCATGCTGACTACTCCTGATCAGGCTTTGACTATCCATGTGATTAAAGATCTTATTCCTCAGAATTCTCTCTAGTAACTTCCTTACAACTGAAATCTGTGTCACTGGCCTGTAGTTCCTGGCTTGTCCTTGTTATCTTTATTGAACAATGGAAGAACATCAGCCATCCTCCAATCTTCCAGAACTCCAACAGTAGCTAACGATGAAGCAAATATCTCTACAAGAGCTTCTGCAATTTCTCCCCTGACCTCCCATAAGGTCTGGGGTGCACTTAGTCAGGCCCTGGGGAACCTTAATGGCTACGAATAACTTATTCTTCGTAAAATGCATGTTTCAAGACCTCACTACTTATTACCCTCATTTTTAAGCATCCATGATATTCTCTTTAGTAAACAAGAGGAGAAATAGAGATTTAAAAAGTCAGATAGCAACTAAAGAGGGGAATAAATAGTCAATATTTCAGATCCTGAAGAAGAGTCTCAGTCCAAAATGCTGACTGATTATTCCCCAACACAGATACTGCCTGATCTGCTGAGTTCTTCCAGCATTTTGTTGTTGTTGCTCAAGATTTCCAGCATGTGCAGAATCTCTTCTGTTTATTGATTGCATCTCATGCCCTCTTTTTGCCCTGCTAATTTCCCCTTAAACCTGCTCTTATACTTTTCACATTTGAACCCAGCTGCCAAAAAGCAATGAAAAATAAAAAAAATTCACAGACCAGGGATTCAATATTGCTCATCAACCAAGGTTCACTGAACTTGATGTGTCTACCGTTCACCCTAAAAGGACTATGCTGTTCCTGGACCCTCGATATGACCCTTTTAAAAGTCTTCCACTTGCCAACTGTTGTTTTGCCTTTAAGTAGAGTCTCCTAGTGGACCCCAGCTTAACACTGCCTAATACACTGGAAGTTGGCTCTGTTTCAGTTCAGGACTTTAACCAATGGATCTGTTTTTAATTTTTTCCACTATTTTAAATTAATAGAATTATGTCACTGAACCCAAAAGGCTCCCCAATTACCACATTGGTTACTTGGCTTTCTTTGTCTCTTAGTATTGTTCTTTCCCCAATAGCCTTCTCTATATATTACGTGATGAACTGGACTTGAATGTACCACACATATTCTGCCCTGTCCAGACCCTTTGCGCATTGGGTGGCCCAGTCAATACTGGGAACATTTAAATCTCCACTAGCACTACCCTAGTATTTTTACAACGGCATGCAGTTACTCAACACCTTGACTTCTCAAGTTCCCACTAACTGTTAGGGGATCTAGCCCTATGTCGTCGTCTTCTTCTAAACTATGATGAACTACTAAAGTTGGAGTCAAAATGGCTTAGCAGGAAAAACCAAAAGTGGTCGTAGATAGTTGCCTCCAACCACAAACACCAGAAAATCTGCAGATGCTGGATATCCAAGCAATACATACAAAATGCTGGAGAAACTCAGCAGGCCAGACGGCATCAATGGAAAAGAGTACAGGCGATGTTCTGGGCCAAGAAACATTGACTGTTTGCTCTTTTCCATAGATACTGCCTGGCCTGCTGAGTTCCTCCAGCATTTTGTATGTGTTGCATAGAAAATTACATCTCTGACTGGAGGCCTGTGACTAATGGGGTACCGCAGGGATCGGTGCTGCTTCCATTGTTGTTTGTCATCTACATAAATGACTTGGATGATAATGTGATAAACTAGACCAACTATTTTGCAGATGATACCAAGACTGAGGGTGCAGGCAGTCTGTAAGAGCTTGGGAAAATGAGCTGAAATTGACAGATGGAATTTATTGCAGGAAAGTGTGAGATGTTGCACTTTGAGAGGACAAACCAGGGTAGGAGTTACACAGTGAACTGTAGAGGATGGAGGAATATGGTAAAACAAAGGGATCTGGAGAACAGATCCATAATTCCTTGAAAGCAGCATCACAGGTTGATAAGATCATAAAGAGGGCTTTGGTCACTTTGGACTTTATAAATCAAAGTACTGAGTACAGGTGTTGGGATGTTATACTGAAGTTGTATAAAATATTGGTGATGCCACATTTGAAGTATTGTGTGCATTTCTGGTTACCTACCAACAGGAAAGATAGCAATAAGATTGAAAGAGTACAGAGAAAATTTACAAGGATGGTGCTGAGATTCAAGGACCTGAGTTATAGGGAAAGGCTGAATAAGTTAGGACTTTATTTCCTAGAGCATAGGAGAATAAGGAAGATCTGATAGAGGTGTACAAAATTATGAGGGGTATAGACAGGGTTTTTCCACTGAGGTTAGGTGAGAGTAGGATTAGAGGTCATAGGTTAAGGGTGAAAGGTGAAATACTTAATGGGAACCCAAGGAGGGACATCTTCACTCAAAGGATGGTGTGAATGTGGAATAAGCTGCTAGTGGAAGAGGTGAATGTGGGCTCAGTTGCAACATTAAAGAGAATTTTGGATAAGTAAGGAGGGCTACAGTCCAGGTACGAGTTGATGGGACGTGCCAGAATAACATTTGAGCATGGATCAGGTGTGCTGAAGGGCCTGTCACTGTGCTGTGGTGCTTTAGGATTCTATGACTCTAATGGCATGTTTTTGAGACAGAGGTAGATGAAAGGATGTTTAATTAAGATGCATAAAGTTTTAAGGTGAACAGAAGGAGCATTAACTATCTAAATGTGAATGTAGAATTCCATTACTCAATATTTCAAAGCAAATCATCTATTCATTATCCATTGCTCTTTGCAGGAGGTCACTTTGTGTAAATTGGCTGGTACATATCCAGCATTATATTCCATCCAGACAGATCATTCACGCCTGTGCATCGAGATAATTCTAGAGAAAGTCAACAGCAGAAACAGAGTTCCAAAGAAAAGGCAATAAGGGGCAAGACCAGGATCAGTTAGATTGTGATGGCAAGAGTCCATTCAATTGTATTATTTAGGTATATGATGATGAAGACTAGCTGGACAATGATTTGCACTGAGATTGATTCTACTGTTTTAGATTACAACTTGCGTGCCATCACAAAGCAGATGCAAGTGGAGACAAATTTCTGCGGTCAGATATCTTTAAGAAGGATGCTCCACCTGTGATGGCAGTAGAAGAAATTATGAAGTAAAAATTGGCTCCTTGCATTTCTCTTGAGTTGATACGTACTGACAATCCTGTTCAGCGTACCTTTAGGTGAATGCAACGCACTATGGGTTTCTGGAAGCATCCTGACATTTTTCATTGTGGAGGGCCAGGATAACCCTCCATAATTTTTACATTCAGATTTACTTCCTATTCTGTTGGTGATCTTATAACCATCCTAAACTTCATTCACTATAAAAGTTGCTTTGTGGGCATTGCAAATGACCTCTAATAGTGGTATTTCAAAGTGGCCTAAAGTACGTGTTTTTATATAAAATTTCCAGTCACTTTTACATCAGAGTTATTGTTCACTATTATTTTCCATTATTGGTTCCTTAAGGTTGTTATAGCTGGGGGTGGTAATGGGGACAACTTCCCACTACCTGTTAAATGCTCCCAATGGGGTGAACCTCAAATAGCCTCTGATAGCCAGGTTCAGCTCCTGGCCTTCAAGCGTAGCTTAACTACTAAACCTGGCAGAACCATCTCTATCAACAGGAGAAGGGGCAAAGGTGGGGTACTGGCGCCTTCAAACCAGTCGCTTTGGGCAGATGTGGCTCGTCAGCCGTGGTTGGCAGCTCATCTAGGAGAAGGGAAACTCTGATCTCAAACCACCGCTGCCTTGCAGCTATACCCACTAATGGGGAAGGCTTTGGCTAAACGCCAAGGAAAATTCTGGAGCTGGAGTCCCTAAGGCAGCCCTACATTGAGTTCAATGCTGACTGGCAACTCCTGCAATGCTGCTGGTACCGAAAAGTATCGGTCTCTGCCATTCCTTTGGGTTCATCAGATGCGTGGAGAGGGGGAGCTTGCGACATGGGCAACAGCTTGCTCTCCATAGCATACTGCCCAGAGTTGCGGATCTAGACAGCTAGGACACAACATCCATAGCCAACTCTGACTGACAGAGGCCTCAACTTCACATATTTTCCACAGAAATGTGGATCCAGAGTTTTCCTTGCTGGTGCCTCACAAGAACAAGTTCATAGGCTACTCAGTTTCCTGGTAAATTGTTGTCTAATCAAACAACACACAAGATGATAATTAACTTATTCCAAATATTGACAGATGCTATCGAATATGTACAAAATACTAACTTGGTTTAATAGATGAATGCTGCCTTTAATCCTGTTCAAAATTTAGCTGATGTTATTAATAGTTCCTTTTCTTTTGATACCATCTCCCTCATTTACATATCTATAGACAACACCTCCTCCTCAAAACCCTCACCCGTGATATAATGCAGATTCAGATTCATTTATTTATCACCTGTACATTGAAACATACAATGAAATACATCAACAACTAACACAGCCAAGGATGTTCTGGGGGCAGCCCTTGAGTGTTGCCAAACTTCACGGCGCCAACATATCATGGCCACAGTGTTTATCAGAGCAATACCAGCAAAACAAGCCCTTTTCCCCTCTCCCAGCCTCCACCCACTCACCACATCCGTCCCTCACACACAAAGACAGGCCACTAGCCACAGGATAGGTGACCTCCAGGCCTTCAGTCCTTGACCTCGGACTCTCAGATTCATAGACATCAGGCCTCCAGCTTTGGACTTTGCCCCAGCACGTGTCAATCATAGCTCTGACCTTCAGCCCCTGACTTCTAGACTTGCACAGATCTCCCTGGTGACTTGGGCCCTTGTGACTCCTTCAGGGTTCTATCTTCTGCCTTTGACCTTCAAGTTTCGGACTCACTGGGTTCAGTGCTTCGACCTTTGGCTTTGACAACCGGACTTCGCTGACGTCTGGATATCAACTCCAGGACTCACTAATCACTGCTTTGATTTTTGAGCTTCTATTTTCAGACTCAAACAGTCCTCTGACCCTGGTGAACCAGGGGTGGAGTAGGCCACTGGCCTTTGTGATTTCTGACAAAATATCTGGAACTCACTGCCCTTATGGACTGGAACCAGGACTTGCTAATTTAGGGATCACTAGTCTCCTCAGTGGCTGCTGATCAGGCCTTCAGGGTCAATGACATTTGACCATGAAGCACCCGGACCTGGACTCAAACTCGGTCCCAGTCTCTTCATTTACTGCCCCTAACCTCCAACTCCCCTTCATCTCTGTCCCTAAGCCCTAACTCCCAACTCTCCACTCTGATCCAGAAACCATCCCAACGAACATTAAAAAAACTATGTCTAAGCCACTGAGCACAACATTAATGAACGTGGCAGTTCAGCTCATCATGCCTTCAATTCCCTCCCCGCATTCCACCATCAACTTCGCTTTTCTCTTGAAATTCTTTAAACATGATGCTTCCTAAATCCGAATCTGTATTGCAAGTAGTTTGTATTTGAACTCATCCAATCTGATGTCTATTTGCCATAGCTCAGAAGAGCCCCTACACAAGGACAGCAAGGGCAGTGGTGATCCATTGTCTTTGTCTCCTTGACCTAACTACAACCTTTGACATATTAGGCCGTACAATCCTTCCCCAACACCTTTCCTTTATGACCCACCTGAGAATATTTCCCTTGCCTATTTTTTATCTCTGTCCTTCCAAAAGCATGTTTTACCACTGTAACTCATCTACATCCCAAGGATCTACACTTACAATCCTCTATTCATCAATTGATTCAAGATCAGAAGTATATTTATTATCAAAGAATATATAAATTGAACAACTTGAGATTTGGCTGCTTACAGGCAGTCACAAAACAAGAAACAGAAAGAAACCAATAAAAAACTAAAGACCAACCCCCAATGCATAGAGAGAAAAAAAAACAAATCATGCAAACAACAGAAGCCAATAACAGCATTCCAAACCAAATTGAGTCCGTTGATCTGTGTCCCCAGAGCAGTTTGGAGTAGGCCCAAAGCCTTTGTCTCAGTTCATCCTACCAGTGGAGCAAATCACCGTGAAGCTTGCAGACATGAAGCATGGCAGCCAAGGCAGTCCCACAGCCTTAATGCCGCAGAGAGAGAAGTGAACATCACAGGAAACTGAACAAAATTGGCTGACATTCATATTCGGTCCTAACTGGTCCAGTTCTATCTGGCTGGCTCTTAAACTGTCGAAACAGCAGATCGTGTCCTTCTTTAGGACCTGGGTCCCACCACAGTGAAGTGCTCCAGGCTTAGACCACACCACCCAGTGATTCGCTCTGGGCCTAGACCTTGCTGCCCAGCCCGAAGTCATTCTCGACTCTCCAAATCGGTCTGGTGCTTAAAGCGATCCAACCTCATACCCGGGTTAGTTGGACGGGCATAGAAACTCCTTCCCTCTGACTCCAATTCCATCTGCATCGATTTTGCAAATGTACCAGCATGGCTCATCCCTCGAATTCACCTCGCCTTTGCTCATCTCTTCATTGTTTGCAGTGACACACATTTACTTCAGGAAAACTGTTATTAATAATTCCTTGCCTTTTGAACTACCAGTGAGCTATCACTGGCCTCCAGTAGAGCCACCTTAATGGTACCAAAATGTATCAATATGCCCCGCTGCCTTGACAAGTATAGCCTTTTGCATTCAAGAGATGGCCAGAGATTCACCCTTCCCTTTGGCCGGTGTATGAAGGGCAACCCAGTGCTGCCTCCGAGACTTTTGCTGTTTCCTCCTTTATATTTTGTAGTAGTCCTCCATTAACCATGGCATATCCATAGAGTACTGGAAAACAGTTCAGAAAATAAACAGCAAAGTTCACAAAGTTAGCTCTTCAAAACTTTCTAGTTTCCCCCAACCTCAGTGGGAAAAGTCTGCTTGAATTTACCCAATCAATACCCCTCATGATATTGGATAACTCTTTTAAATCTCCACTCATTCTCTTACACTCTAGGGAATAAAGTCTAAATGTATTCAACCCTTCTTGTAACTCAGCTCCCGATGAAGGTAGCTATAAGTTACTGATGAATAATGTAGTTGTTAGAGTAATTTTTGGGTTTAGGCCATTCACATGTAGTAAATGGCTTTAGCCACCAGTCTTCTGTTTATTGACAATTTTTAGGTTGTAACAATGCATTTCTTAAAAGCTGTGAATACCAGAATACCAGTCCAGATGCAGCTGGTGAGAAGGTGTGAGGTTTGCATGCAGTTTCAAAGACAGCATTAATCTATATTTTGTAAATATGGATTGCGCTTCATGTTAAGCATGTAAAATACCAAATAAATATATTGTGGATTCAGTTTGGAACAGTGGATTCCTGAATACCAGTCCTGATGCTGCTGGCGCCGGTGGGATGGATGTAATCGGGAGGTGTGAAGTTTGTATGTAGCTTCAAAAGAAAGCATTGTCTATACTTTGTAAATATGGAATTATCTTTTATGTGTGTAGCAAATAAATATTGAGCCCCACATTGGGCAGTAGACCTTTCCACCGAAAGTGTCTCTGTCTGTATGATGCCTGCTGAACCTTGTTTTGTCAAACAAAGAAGCTGTTTTGTATCTACCAGTAACTCTTTCTCCGGTGATTTCATTCACACAACAACAGTAGCTATGAACATGCAGATTTGCTTGTCTCTTTTCAGCTGACGTACAGTAGAACCGGGAAGCTTAGGAAAACCCCAACTGTCATTAAAGTCCCAAATTTTCCTGATCGTATCATCCTTAATGTAGTCTGACAAGTTTGCTTTAAAGCTTCACTTGCCGTTCTGATCACCTACCTACAGGAAAGATATCAATAGGATTGAAAGAGGGCAGAAAAAGTT
This sequence comes from Mobula birostris, assembly GCF_030028105.1. NCBI lineage: Eukaryota > Metazoa > Chordata > Chondrichthyes > Myliobatiformes > Myliobatidae > Mobula > Mobula birostris. The sequence goes on from NC_092373.1 coordinate 82,833,245, forward strand.
TACAAGGATTTTGATGGTACTTGACAACATCAGTTATAGGGAAAAATTGAATTGGTTAGGATTTTATTCTCTGGAGTGTAGGAGAATGAGGGGAAATTTGATAGAGGTATACAAAATTATGAAGGATATACAAAGTTTGAAGTTAGGGTAAATGCAAGCAGGGAGAGACTACAACTAGAGGTCATAGGTTAAGGATGAAAGATGACATATTTATTTTTAAAATTTACTTTACTGAGATGCATTGCAGAATAGGACCTTCCAGCCCTACGAGCCACACCACCCAGCAATCCTCTGATTTACTCCAAGCCTAATCACAGGACAATTTATAATACCCAATTAACCTATCGACCAGTAGGTCTTTGGATTGTGGGAGGAAACTGAAGCACCCAGAGGAAACCCATGCTGTCACGGGGGAGCTCCTTGCAGGTGGTGGCAGGAATTGAACCCAGGTCACCTGTACCATAAAGCATTGAGCCAAGTACTATGCTACCATGCTGCCCCACAAGGAGAACCTGAGTGGGAACTTCTTCACTCAGAGCATGTTGCAAATGTGGAATGAGCTGCAGCAGAAGTGGTGGTTGCAGGTTTGATTGCAGCATTGAGGAGAAGTTTGGATAAGTACATGAATGGATGGGGTATGGAAGGCTATGGTCTGCGTGCAGGTCGATGCGGGTAGGCAGATAATAGCTCCGCGTGGACTAGGTGGGCTAAAGGCTCTGTTTTGGTGCTGCCATATTCTGTGATTCTAAATGGAGAAGTTGATGGGCTAACACCAGATTTCCAACTTGTTCTTCCTTATCGATGATATAATGCAGTACCTGCTTTTAAAAAAATCTGCTATAGTGGTTGCAGTTCTCTCTGACACCAGCAAAACTCTATCACCATCAAATTTATTCCCTCATCTGCAATCCACATAAAGGGTCTCGTACTGAAATGTTGATTGCCTATTTCCCTGCATAGATGCTCCCTGACTGACTGAGCTCCTCTCGCTTTTTGTGTGCTGCTCCAGATTCCAGCAAGTGCCATCTCTTGCGTCTCCAAACCTTTCCCTTTCGCAACTACTTCCAGAGGCTGAACTTGCATATCCACCACTGCATACCTCAGCTTCTTATGCCAATGATTTGGATGAAGGAATTGATGGCTTTGTAGCCAAACTTCCGGACAATACGATGATAGGTGGAGGGGCAGGTTGTGTTGAGGAAGCAAGGTGTCTGCCGAAGGACTGCTGCTAAGTTAACAAATTTCACGTCACATGCCAGTGATAATAAACCTGATTCTGATTCTGACTATTTACTAAATGGGGAGGAAAGCCTAAAATCAGAGGTGCAAATGGACATGAGAATCCTCGGGCAGAATCTCCTAAAGGTTAACTTGCAGGTTGTGTCATTGGTATGGAATGCAAATGCAATGTTAGCATTCGTTTCAAGAGGACAGGAATATAAAGGCAAGAATGTAAGGCTGAGGCTTTATAAGGCATTGGTCAGACCACGCAGAGTATTGTGAGCAGTTCTGGGCCTCTTATCTCAGATAAGATGTGCTGGCATTGGAGAAAGTCCAGTGGAGATTCACGAGAATAATTTTGGATATGAAAGGGTGCATTTAGAGGAGTATTTGATAGTTCTATGCAGTTTTGGGCCACTTATCTAAGAAAAATATGTGCTGGCAGTGGAAAAGGTGCAGAGATGGTCCATAAGAATGATCCCAGGAATGAAAGGTTTAACATTTGAGGAGTGTTTGATGGCTCTGGGCCTGTACTCACTGGAGTTTAGAATGGTGGTGTCTCATTGAAATGTATCGAATATAGAATGGATATGGAAAGGATGCTTCCTATAGTGGGGGAGACTAGGACCAGAGGGCACAGCCTCAGAATAGAGGGACATCCATTCAGTACAGAGATGAGAAAAAGTTTCTTTAGCTAGAGGGTGGTGAATCCATGGAATGCATTGCAGGCCTAGTTGCAGTGTATATTTAAGGCAAAGGTTGATAGGTTCTTGATTAATCTGATGTCAAAGGTTACTGGGAGAAGGTTGGAGAATAAGGTTGAGAGGGATAATAGATCAACCATGATAGAACGACAGAGCAGACTTGATGGGCCAAATGGCCTAATTCTGCTCCTACGTCTTATGGTCTTATCAAGAATTAAACTTGTCTTTGATACTAGTCCACTGGTTGATACATGTATTATTATTTTAAGGATAAGTTTGGTTTTCAGTGGTTTAGAACCTAATTCAGAATGCAATATGTCACCTACTGACTAGTCACTCAGTTACAGCCACAGTTCACACTTAGTAGCCTCGGTGGATTGCTGTAGAGCTGCAGAGAACAATACTGTGAATCTGTGTTTAGCAAATTATATAGAGGCATCTGATCAGACAGAAGTGAAAGGCCATTTTAGCGCATCCAGACACCAACAGAGGATTCCCAAATAGCATTAATTTGCCCTTCAGCTTGGTACCAAGTTGAATGAATGCATGATACTCCTTATACCACCCTACCTCATTTTCTGTCATCACTAACTACAAATGCTGCTTTAGAGATCTTTGATGCTACACATTGTTTCTCCCCTCTGTATCCTTCATTAACAACTGCATATCCGTAGAGAATTGGAAAACACCATGAAACAGTGGGTGTCCTCCACTATCACCTTCCCCATTTTTTTGCCAGCTGGTTAATACTATCAACTAAGTTTTCAAGCCTTCTAACTATTCTTGTAACTAAGAACATGATGGGTGTGAGAATGAGCTGAAACATCCTAACTCAAGACATTCTACCCCAGATTGTGATTGTCAGCAAAGTATTAATTATATGGAGTGTGGAAGAAGAAGATGCCACATCTCAAATTCATCTAATCCTGATGCTGGAGAATGATCAGGACCAGGTAGCCAGCAGCCCTGGGTGCTTTATCAGCTCAAGTGCAGACGTTTTAATCAAAGGCTTATATTAGCCAACTTTTCCACACAGAGACAAGTCCTTTGGACTATTGGGGTGTAGATGTGTTGGACAAAATTCAGGAATGGATTTGTTGATGGGAATGTTTTAGGATGGTCCATTCCCTCTCTGGTATCAGAGTCAAACATGTCACAAAGGTAATAGAAACATAGAAAATAGGTGCAGGAGTAGGTCATTCGGCCCTTCCAGCCTGCACTGCCATTCAGTATGATCATGGCTGATCATTCAACTCAGAACCCTGTACCAGCCTTTTCTCCATACCCCCGATCCCTTTAGCCACAAGGGCCATATCTAACTCCCTCTTAAATATCGCCAATGAACTGGCCTCAACTGTTTCCTGTGGCAGAGAATTCCACAGATTCACCATTCCCTGTGTGAAGAAGTTTTTCCTAATCTCGGTCCTAAAAGGCTTCCCCTTTATCCTCAGACTGTGACCCCTCGTTCTGGACTTCCCCAACATCGGGAACAATCTTCCTGCATCTAGCCTGTCCAATCCCTTTAGGATTTTACACGTTTCAATCAGATCTCCCCTCAATCTTCTAAACTCCAACGAATATAAACCTAGTTCATCCAGTCTTTCATTACATGAAAGTCCTGCCATCCCAGGAATCAATCTAGTGAACCTTCTTTGTACTCCCTCTATGGCAAGGATGTCTTTCCTCAGATAAGGGGACCAAAACTGCACACAATACTCCAGGTGTGCCAGAAACTGTACAGACAGAAGTTACAGGCTTTATTTGTTTAAATGGAATGGACAAAAATAAATGAATATAATCCTATAGACAAATTTTAAGCAGTTAGCAAAAGGTAGTAATCTCAAATATATTTACAGTGCCTCACCCACATAAATATAGTTAAAAAGAGAGAAAATGTGAAAAAAGAAACATAACCATGAATGAGGGTAATTGGAGAGTAACTGGTGATCACAAAGAAAGAAACTGACATAATTAGCCTGGCTACGTGTAACCATTAACCCAGGGACCGGATCCCCTTTGCAGTATTTCCCAATGGTCACCCCAAACATATCAGAGATATTTTCTTTGTGTGTCTGCCCCCTCTGCAATTTAAGTTCAAGTTTAATCATCATTCAACCATACATGAATATAGCCAAATGAAACAGTGTTTGTCTGGAGCCAAGGTGCAAAACACATTACCAACAGCACACTGCACATAGCACAAATAGTTATGATCTCAGAAAAATAAGATCAGGTGTATGATCTCAGAAAAACATTCATTCACAAAGAAAAAAATATATATAGCCCTTGCCCCATAACTGTAAGTAGTCCTGGATCAGCTTGTTCTTCCACTGAGTGAACACCAGAGGGCAGCATGAATGGGAGGGATCAGCCCCACCCCAGCATGAATTCCAAATCCACCAGCAGAGGCCCCTGCTTACTTCTCTGGGTGACTGCAACAGGCCGCTGTGTCCGAAGCCTAATTTTTGCCACAATCGAGTTAACGCAGCTCCCCCACCATCAGTCTTCCAATGAACTAGTGAACCGAACTTGCAGTATTCTGCATTACTAATGTCCGTCAGGTTCTTGTGATTCCAATAAAAATGTCCAAGATAATTGATAATTCCAATCAACACACATCAAAGTTGCTGGTGAACGCAGCAGACCAGGCAGCATCTCTAGGAAGAGGTACAGTCGACGCTTTGGGCTGAGACCCTTCGTCAGGATTGACTAAAGGAAGAGCTAGTAAGAGATTTGAAAGTGGGAGGGAGAGGGGGAGATCCAAAATGATAGGAGAAGACAGGAGGGGGAGGGATGGAGCCAAGAGCCGGACAGGTGATTGGGAAAGGGGATATGAGAGGATCATGGGACAGGAGGCCCAGGTAGAAAGACAAGGGGGGCGGGGTAACCCAGAGGATGGGCAAGGGGTATAGTCAGAGGGACAGAGGGAGAAAAAGGAGAGTGAGAGAAAGAATGTGTGTATGAAAATAAATGACCGATGGGGTATGAGGGGGAGGTGGGGCATTAGCGGAAGTTAGAGAAGTCAATGTTCATGCCATCAGGTTGGAGGCTACCCAGACGGAATATAAGGTGTTATTCCTCCAACCTGAGTGTGGCTTCATCTTGACAGTAGAGGAGGCTGTGGATAGACATGTCAGAATGGGAATGGGAGGTGGAATTAAAATGTGTGGCCACTGGGAAATCCTGCTTTCTCTGGCGGACAGAGCGTAGGTGTTCAGCAAAGCGGTCTCCCAGTCTGCGTCGGGTCTCGCCAATTTATAGAAGGCCACATCGGGAGCACCGGACACAGTATATCACCCCAGCCGACTCACAGGTGAAGTGTCGCCTCACCTGGAAGGACTGTCTGAGGCCCTGAATGGTGGTAAGGGAGGAAGTGTAAGGGCATGTGTAGCACTTGTTCCGCTTACAAGGATAAGTGCCAGGAGGGAGATCAGTGGGGACGGATGGGGGGGACGAATGGACAAGGGAGTCGCGTAGGGAGCGATCCCTGCGGAAAGCGCGGGGGGGTGGTAAGATGTGCTTAGTGGTCGTATCCCGTTGGAGGTGGCAGAAGTTACGGAGAATAATATGTTGGACCCGAAGGCTGGTGGGGTGGTAGGTGAGGACCAGGGGAACCCTATTCCTATTGGGGTGGCAGGAGGATGGAGTGAGAGCAGATGTGCATGAAATGGGAGAGATGTGTTTGAGAGCAGAGCTGATGGTGGAGGAAGGGAAGCCTCTTTCTTTAAAAAAGGAGGACATCTCCCTCAGCCTGGAATGAAAAGCCTCATCCTGAGAGCAGATGCGGCGGAGCCAGAGGAATTGCAGGAAGGCGATGGCATTTTTGCAAGAGACGGGGTGAGAAGAGAAATAGTCCAGATAGCTGTGAGAGTCAGTAGGCTTGTAGTAGACATCAGTGGATAAGCTGTCTTCAGAGATAGAGACAGAAAGATCTAGAAAGGGGAGGGAGGTGTAAGAAATGGACCAGGTAAACTTGAGGGCAGGGTGAAAGTTGGAGGCAAAGTTAATAAAGTCAACGAGCTCAGCATGCATGCAGGAAGCAGCGCCAATGCAGTCGTCGATGTAGCGAAGGAGAAGTGGGGGACAGATACCAGAATAGGTAGAGAACATAGATTTGACTTTTTGTTGGCTTTGTGGACCAAACTAAAGGTGTAGCTATGGGCACCCGTATGGGTCCTAGCTATGCCTGCCTTTTTGTTGGCTTTGTGGAATTTCTCCTTTGGCCCCTCCCACTTCCTCCAAACTAAGCGTGTAGCTATGGGCACCCGTATGGGTCCTAGCTATGCCTGCCTTTTTGTTGGCTTTGTGGAACAATCTATGTTCCGTGCCTATTCTGGTATCTGTCCCCCACTTTTCCTTCGCTACATCGACGACTGCATTGGCAGGAAAGCAAAATGGCAACTCCAGTCTGAAATGGCATCAGAGAAGGATGCTTGACAGCAGAGGCAAGGCTTGATTGCTATCACCTACTACTACACCTACCCCTTAACCATCAGGCTCTTGAACCAGAGGGGATAACTTCACTCACCATCACTGAACTGTTCCCATAACCTGTGGACTCACTTTCAAGGACTTTTCATCTCATGTTCTTGATATTTATTGCTTACATATTTATTATTATTGTTTTTGTTGTTTGTATTTGCACAGATAGTTGCCTTCTGCACACTGGTTGTTTGCCCTGTTGGATGTGCTCTTCCATTGATTCTATTGTTTTATGTATTTGCTGAGTGTGCCCACAAGGAAATGAAACTCGGGTTTGTATATGGTAATGTATATGTACTTTGGACTTTTGAGTTCAGTCTCTTTCATGGAAAACATCTGACCCAAACGTGGTACCCCGCCAATCACGAAGACCAGTGCTGATCAACTGCCTGGAGTGCTCACTAATATCCTTACTCTCTCACTTTGGTAGACTTCAATTATTCTGTTGCCGCAGAAGAACGTTGTAACCTGCCTCAGAAACTATCATCCAGTTGCATTTAGATTTTTTGTGATGAAGTTCCTTAAAGAGATTGGTAATGAAACATATCATCTCCTGGCTCAGGAATGACTTGGATCCACTCCAATTTGCCTACCATTATAACTGGTCAACAGCAGATGCCATTACATTGGCTCTTCAATCAACCCTGCAATACATGGAAAATGAAGATATATACATCAGGATGCTCTTGATTGACAACAGCACAGCATTCAATACTATCATCCCCTCAAAACTAATCAATAAGCATCAAGACCAAGGAACAATACCTCCTTGTTGAACAGGATCCTCAATTTCCTCACTTGCAGATCCCAGTCAGTTCGGATTGGTAACAACATCTCTGCAATCTCCATCAGCACAGGTGTACCTCAGGGCTGTGTGCTTAGCCCCCTCCTCTACTCACTTTATACTTACCATTGTAAGACTATGCACAGTTCCACTGCCATATTTAAGTTAGCAGGCAACACCGCTGCCGTTGGCCAAATCAAAGGTAGTGATGAATTAGGACGTAAGAGGGAGAATGAAAGTCTGGCTCAGTGGTACCTAAAGCAAAATCTTCTCACTGAATGTCAGAAAAACCAAAGAGCTTATTATTGCCCTCAGGAGGAGGAAATTGGAAGTCCATGAGTCAGTCCTATCAGGGGATCAGAGGTGAAAAGTGTCAGCAACTTTAAATCCCTCGGTGTTTCTGAGAATCTCTCCTGGATCCACCAAGTAAGTGCCATTACAAGGAAAGCACTGTAGTGCCTCTACTTTCCTAAAGGTTTGCAAAGACTTAGTATGTCATCTAAAACCTTGACAAACTTGTGGAGAGTATACTGACTGGTTGCATCATGGTCTAGCGTGGAAACACCAATGCCTTTGAATGGAAAAGCCAACACAAAGTAGTGCATACAGCCCTTGTCATCACAAGGAGTGCTGCCACAGGAAAGCAGCATCCACTCTCAAGGACCTACACCACCCATGCTCTCTTCTCACTGCTGCCTTCAGGAAAAAAGTACAGGAGCCTCAGAACCCACAACAGCAGCTTCAGGAACAGTTATTACCCCTCAACCATCAGGCTCTAGAACCAGAGGGGTTTTCTTCACTCAACTTCACTCACCACAACACTGAACTCCTCCTACAAACCATGGATTCACTTTCAAGGTCTCTTCATCTTGTGTTCTTGATATTTATTGCTTATTTACTTTTTTTTGTAATTGCACAGTTTATTGCTTTTTGCACATTATTGCTTGTCCATCTTGTGTGCATTTTTCATTGATTCTATTGTGCTTCTTTGTATTTACTGTGAATGTCTGCAAAAAAATGAATCTCATGGTAATATTGGTGACAACATCATTATCATCAGCGATCACTTTTGGTTGAGTATGATTGTTCTCCTGGTGGTAGATCTGACCATTTGTGGGTCTTGAGATGACTGAAGAGGCTGATCTCTGATTCACAAGTCCTGTTGCAGTGTTGGCAGGTGTTGGTCATTGAAGTGGTGATGGATGTAGCTGGTTAGGCCTTTCCCAGTCTCTCCTTACGTTAAAGCTGCTTAGTCTTAGCGGCATGGTGGAGGTATTCTTCGAGATGTGCAGTCCCCTCATAGACAATCCTTCTCCAGCTTTCCCTATCCTGTGCTAATTTCTCCCATCCATTCAAATTGATGCGGCACTTCTTCGGGTCGGTCTTGATATTGTCCTTGAGATGTTTTTACTGCCCTCCAGGAGTGCGCTTTGCATCCTTGAGTTGGCTGAACAGGAGATGCTTAGGGAAGCGGAGCCAGGAATATGGATGATGTGGCCGACCCAATGCAATCGGTGTTGAGTCACGATTGTGGTTATGGAGTTAATGTTAGCCTCCTTCAGGATGCTGGAGTTAGTACGCCTGTTCTTCCAGCTTTCAGAATCTTTTGGAGGCAGCTTTGATGGTAAGTTTCTAGGGACTTTATGTGCCTGCTGTATGTTGTCCATGACTCTGCTCCATATAGAAAGGAGGGGAGGACTATAGCTTTAAAGACCAGGAACTATAGTGTTAGTCTTGACATCCCGATGTTCAAAATTTGGCTTCAGGTGTCGGCTCTTGAAGAAAGAGGCTGCCAAGATATGGAAAATGATCAGTGTTCCCCAGAGGGTTGTTGTGAACTTGGATGGTTGGAGGTTTAGGAGCTTGATCAGGAGCAGGTTGGTGCAGCATTGAGGCTAGGCAATTAAAAGATTCCTTCATTCATATTTCTTTATTTTATCGATACAGCACGAAATAGGCCCTTCTGGCTCTTTGAGCTCTGATGTGAACAACCCCTGACTTATCCCTAGCCTAATCATGGGAAATTTACAACAACCAATTAACCTACTAACCAGAGCAACACACACAAAGTGCTGGAGGAACTCAGAGTGTCTCGGCCTGAAGTGTCGACTTTTTTCTGTTTCCCATAGATGCTGCCTGACCTGCTGAGTTCCTCCAGCGTTGTGTGTGAGTGTTGGGGTCATATACTGTGTCTGGTGCTCCCGGCGTGGCCTCCTGTATATCATGGAGACCCAACATAGATTGGAGACCACTTCACTGAGCACCTATGCTCCGTCTGCCAGAAAAGGCAGGATCTCCCAGTGGCCACCCATTTTAATTCTGCTTCCCGTTTCCATTCCCTTCCGACATGACAGCCCATGGCCTCCTGTACTGTTGCAATGAGGCCACACTCAGGTTGGAGAAACAACACCTTATATTCCATCTGGGTAGCCTCCATACTGATGGCATGAATATTGATTTCTCAAACTTCTGGTAATGCCCCCCCTTTCACCATTCCCCACCCCCTTTTCCCTCTCACCTGAGGTCCTTGCCTGCCCATTGCCTCGCTCTGGTGCTCCTCCCCACTTTCTTTCTCCCATGGCCTTCTGTCCTCTCCTATTAGATTCCCCCTTCTCCAGCCCCATACCTCTTTCACAATCACCTTCCCAGTTCTTTTCTTCACCCCTTCCTCCTTCCTTGTATATCACCTTGTGTTTCTCCTTCCCCTCCCCCCACCTTCCAACTCTAACTCCTCATCTTTTTTTTTCTTCAGTCCTGCTGAAGGGTCTCGGTCAACTGTAACGTCAACTGTACTCTTTTCCATAGATGTTGCCTGGCCTGCTGAGTTCCTCCAGTAGTGTGTGTGTGTGTGTGTGTGTGTGTGTGTGTGTGTGTGTGCGCGTGTGTGTGTGTCTGTGTCTGTGTGTGTGTGTGTGTTGCTTGGATTTCCAGCATTTGCAGATTTTCTCTTGTTTGTGAAAGAAAGAGACAAGTTAGTCCAGGGAACAGAGACAGGGAAGTGCGAAGGGTGAGTCCAACCCATTCCACTACCAATCAAGTATTCCCATCCCTTCCTCTTTCTCTTTCCATGGGCATGTCTCTTTTTGTGACTCTTGGTTTTGTCTTCCTTCCCCACATACCATTCCCCATTACCTGGCACTAATACTCCTAATCCAACTGCATTACAGGCAACACTTGCCCTTGGCTTCCTCCCTTCCCAGCATCCCTGACCCAGTCTTTCCAGATGTAGATTTTTTCACTTGCACTGCTTGTGATCTAGTGTACTGCATTCTGTGTTCACAGTGTGACCTGCCCTGCCCTGGGGAAACGAAAGACAGACTGGGTGATCATTGTGCTCGGTCTGCATGAACAGCCCTGAGGTTTCAGTTGCCTGCCACTTTAATTCACCACCCTCCCCTGACCTCTCTGTCTGTGGCCTCCTGAGCTGTTATGAGGTCCAATGCAAGCCTAAAAACACTTTATGTACGACTGCGCATCTTGCAGTCAGCAGGACTCAAATCAAATTTTCCAATTTAAGATAACTTGCTCTTTCCTTCCGTTTGTAACAGAACTGACCTTTTTCTTTGTCTGCCATCTCACTTATTTCCTTTTTTTTCATTTGTACACTCTGGCTGCTGGGCATATCCATTTGACTGAACCCACAAAGGAGTTCAACTGCCCCTTGATAGCCACCTTTGTCACTTGATCAGAGAAGTTTCCTCTATTCCACCACCCTCTCTGCAATCCAGACTAACGTGCTTTTCTCTTTCTCCGTTCTGACTCAGGGTCCTGAAACCAAAATCTTTAACCCTTTCACCTTTTTTCACAGGTGTTACCTGACCTATTGAGTTTCCCCCTGCATTTTCTTCACTTCACTTGCCCCAATGTTCCCACAATCATTTGCATGGACTCTTATGTTATCGATTCCTTATTTATTTATTATTATTGTTTCTTCATTTTGCATTTACACAGCTTGTTGCCTTCTGCAGTCTGGTTGAATGTCCGAGTTGGGCGGTCTCTCATTGATTCTGCCATAGTTGTTAATTCTGTAAAATTGTTGAGTATGCCCACAAGAAAAGGAATCTCGGGGTTGTATATGGTGACATTTATGTACTTCGATAATAAAATTTACTTTGAACTTTTCAGTTCATGTTTCTTCTGTTCTGTGCTCTGATTAATGCAAATGACTGTCCCATGTAGTGCAATCAGCACCTTACCTACTCATACTGCCACCTACAGGGATCCAGGGACATGTGCAAGGAGATGCCTTGGTTCAGATGAAATTTTATTTTGAAAATTAGGGTTAGGGTTAGGTTTAGGCACTGTGATACAAAGATAAGGAAAGGGAAATAAGGTTAGTGGGCATAACTGCAGAAGAGGAACAAGTACAGTGAGATTGGGATTTACTGCATCTGCTCAGTACAGGTGATCCCCACGTTATGGAGATGTTGTGTTCCAAGAAAGCAGTCGGAATCACAATTTTCTTATATGTGAATGTATGTCGTCTGCACATGGGTCAAGAAAGATAAGTCTTAAGAACCCGAGTTGATCTATTTAGTTTTTTTTTATAAATTCCACAAAGATGCATTTTATTCCATATCTCAAGTTTATTCCCAATCACAATTGTTTGGGTAGTGATTTCTGGATTCTATGAAGGAGAATTTCCGTAATCTGAACAGTTATAAGACGGGTGGGGGATGTTAACTGTGAAAGTGTTGCAGAATATGGATATGGGCATTTCTGTCCATCTGCTTCGCCTTGACTAATTGCCCCATTTGCCCATGTTTGGCCCATTTTCCTCGAAAGCACGTACTTGTCCAAGTACCTGAAGAAGTTAAAAGAGTACACAGCATCCTTGGCTTTATAAAAGGAGTGTAGGGCACAAGAGTAAAGAAATAATGATTAACCTTCATAAAATACCAACAATGCCACAATTATAATGTTGTCCCCTGTCCTAGTGGGGCATATTCTTGGAAAGATGTGAAGGCTTTGGAGAGGATACAGAAGAGATTTACTGAGGAGATTTCAGGAATGATAGGTTCTATAGACCGGAATAGCTGAGCTTTGACTCCTTTAATCAGAAGAGATTGTGAAACGGTCTGACTGAGATACTTAAGATCATGTAGGGGAATAGTTGGAGAAAAAATGTTCTCTTTGATTGAATGGGTGATGAACTAAGGGACACAGAGTGAAAATAACATGCAAAAACAAAAGAGAAAGAAGACTTCTTTCATAAACAAAAAAGACAAGAGGTGGGTGAAGAGCAGATTTTCAATCAGGTGGCAATAAAAGATGATTATTTTATTATCTCTAAATATGCAATATAACCTGTTTTTCAGCTGATTATGAATTTAATCTATGAGCTCAATGCAGACCAGGAATAAAATTTGAAGCACACTGAACCAGTTTCATTCAGGTTTGTATCTGCTGTCATCAGGAAAAAACTGGAATTCCAAATGATTGATTAACTGAGTCAATATTTAGAATTAGTTATTTAACAACTAGTGTACTGTTTGAAAGAAGTGGAATTTAGCAGAGGGACAAGGACATGGTAAGTGAAGAATAGCTTAAACTTGAACAATCAAGATAGAATATCATTTCACTGAAGAATTCAATTATAACAAACATAAAATAAATTTGATAATTTCAAAAGATAAATGTTTAACCAAATTATGTGTTTTTTAACAAGTCTCAAGTAAACTTAAAGGACTTCTTGTATTCTTATGAATTACTTGACTATTAACTGTTGTGGTTGGAAAGCAAAAAGGATTCTTATTTTTACAGAGACCTTTTAATGTCAAAGATCTACTTAAAGAACATTATAACGACTTGTGTGTCTGTGTTCAGAGTTTCATTTGGTTTTGTTGGCAAAATAAGAAGTTAAGGGTTTTTACTTCATCTTTATATTTAACAAGCAAACTGCACGCTATAAAAACCTGCTTCTTCAATCTCATGCAGAGATAGTTAATTAATTTCCTCATTTATATTTTGCTGTTGAGTCCCCGGATTTTTGGTGTGTTTTACATTGTTTCTCTCTTTCTATTGGGGCAGGTATAGTGGTTACACACTCAGTGTTTTCTCACTTGCTTGGTTTCCTGAGGATTCAAGATCAAGAGCAAAGCCAGGTGCACCACTTGCTGATAGGATTGGCGCAATCACTAAATTCCATTGTGTCAAGGATTTAAAAAATAGTGCATGTTCTCGGACAACAAAAGCTGCCTTCTTCCGTGAACTTACTTAGGGTGCTATTTTAAAGAAATTACTGATACAGTGACTGCTTTCTGATACACCTATCAATGACAGCTCCATTCTAGGAGTAAAGCACACAACTAGATGATTAGGAGGTTTTATTATTCTGCCTCATGTGCAGATGAAAGACGTGTTGTTCTTGATTTTCGATTGCCAGTGTAATAGAAAAAAATAGAAATAGTCAAGAAGTCACAAGTCACAAAGCACCTGATATATCTGTAACCTGTTTTAAAAAGAGTCTTTGAGTGATTTGTTGGCATCTCTTTGTGAGCACCACTGAGAGAAAATTACAGAATCACTAACTCTAACACACTAATGCTCTTATAGAACATAGAGGAGACCATTTGACACATCAACTGTTCATGCTGGCTCTCAGAAGCAGTCCCATTAATCATATTCCTGCACATACTTCTCTTGTAACCATTCTCCTTTAAACACAACTCCCCATCCTTCATTATCCTAGCATTCTCTACCCTTGGGGTAATTTATAGTGATTAACTACCAGCCAGCACGTAGTTGGGATGGGATGGGGGAGGAAAGCCTGGGTACTCAGGGGAACCCTATCCAGTCAGAATGAGAACATGCCACCTCCACAGAGTTGGAGGGATCAGGAAGAAGCCAGATCAATGGGACCGTGAAGCTACATCAGCAATTTTACCACCAGACAGGTCAGCAGATTCCTTAGAATATTCATTACAGTTTCTTCATCTGGGCAGATGACCAACTTACTGCAGATGACATGCTCAGACATCCTGGGAGTATTTCCCAGGCTTGCTGATCTAACCTAGGCTAGGTTTCACTAGGAACGGCTTAATAATATTACCCCAATCAAACAGACAACATACAAGCACTAATTGTTGGGTAATGAGCATGGCCAGGTGACTGACTATCAATGGGTGAGCAGTTAGGGAACAGTGACCACAACTCCTTAACTTTCAGGATAGCTATAGGTAAGGATAACTAATATCCTTGTGGGAGAGTTTTCAGTTGGAGTATGGCAAATTATGAAGGCATTAGGCAGGAACTAAGAGGAGTTAATTGGGAAACACCTTTTCTCTAGCAAGTCCACATCAGACATGTGGAGGCTGTTTAAAGATCAAATGCACAGAATACAGGAAAGGTACATTCCTTTTAGAAGGAGGGGGGTGGAAAGATAAGAGAACCTTGGATGTGCCGAGAGGTGATTAGTCAAGAAGAAAAAGGGAAAGTACGAAAAGCTTCTGAAGTCAGGATCAAACAGCACATGAGGATTATAAACAAACCAGAAAAGAACTAAGGAAGGGAATAAGGAAAAGCCAAAGAGGTCATGCAAAGTCTTTGGCGAGTAGGATTAAGGTGAGTCCCGTGACATTCTACACATACATCAAGAGCAAGAGGATAACTAGGGACAGGGAGAGACCACTCAAGGGTAAAGAGGGGAACATGTGCTTGGATGTGGAGAATGTGAGTGAGGTACTTAATGAGTACTTTGCTTCAGTATTTACTAAGGAAAAGGATGTGGAGGACCAGGAGATCAGTGCTGAATGTATAAATACATTAGGTATAAATACAAAGGTCAAAGGTTGGGCTTCCTAATGAGTATTAAGGTGGATAAGTTCCCAGGGCCTGATGGGATTTATCCCAGGTTTTTGAAGGAGGCAAGAGATGAGATTGCTGGGTCCTTGACCAGTATATTTCCATGTCCTCTCTGGACACAGACAAAGTCCGAGAGATTAATGTGTACCTCTATTTAAGAAGGGAACAAGGGAAAATCTGGGATCTATAGACTTGTGAGTCTCATGTCAGTTGTAGGGAAATTATTGGAGAAAATTCTTAGGGATTGGTTATATTAGCATTTGGAAACACATGGCCTAATTAGGGAGAGCCAGCATGGCAGGTCATGTCTTACCAACTTGATTGAGTTTTTTGACAAGGTGACGAGAGAGATTGATGGGGGTAGGGCAGTGGATGTTGTCTACATGGATTTTAGTCAGGCGTTTGACAAAGTTCCTCATGGGAGGCTAATCCAGAAGATTAAGAAGCACGAGGTCTGTGGCAAATTGTTTGTTTGGATTCAGAACTGGCTTGCGCATAAAAGACAGAGGGTAGTGGTTGAAGAGGCTTATTCGAGCTGGAGCTCTGTAATTAGTGGTGTTCCGTAGGGATCTGTGCTGGGACCTCTGCTGTTTGTAATGTATAAAAATGATCCGAATGAAAATATAGATGGGTGTGCTAGTAAATTAGTGGATTATACCAAGATTGGTGGAGATGTGAATAGTGTAGAAGACTGGCAAATAATACAGCACGATATAAATCAGTTGCAGATACGGACAGAGAAATGGCAGATGGAGTTTAACCGAGGTAAGTGTGAGGAGTTGCACCTTGGTAGGGAAAATGCAAGGAGCCAGTACACTGTTAAGGGCAAGATCTTTAACAGTGTTGCTGAGCACAGATCTTGGGCTCCAAGTTCATAGCTCCTTGAAAATGGCTGTACAGGTCAATAAAGTGGTTAAGATGAAATGCTTGCTCTTATTAGTCAAGGCACTGAGTTCAATAGTCAGGAGCTTATGATGCAAACTTATAGGTTAGGCCATATCTGGAGTATTGCATACAGTTGTGGTTGCCCCACTATGGGAAGAATGTTGAGGCTTTGGAGAAGGTACAGAAGAGGTTCACTAGGACGCTGCCTGGTTTAGACGTAATGTGCTATCACGAGCTGCTGAATAAACTTGGGCTGTTTTCTCTGGAGTACCGGAGGCTGAGGGGAGATCTGACAGAGATTTATAAGATTATGAGTTGCATACATACAGTGGACAGAGAGTTTCCGTTTCCCAGGGTTGAAATGTCTAATACCAGAGGGCATGCATTGAAGGTGAGAGGGGATAGGTTGAAGGGGGGTGTGAGGGGTAAGTTTTTTCACTCAGAGAATGGTGGATGCCTGGAACGCGCTGCCTGGTATGGTGGTAGATGCAAATACAGTCGAGGCTCCTAAGTAACGTTTAGGTAGGCACATGGATGTAAGGAAGATGGAGGGATATGGACATAGTGTAGGTAGCAGGGATTAGTGTTTGGGTGTTTTTGATTTGCTTTTTAGCTGGTTCAACACAACACTGTGGGCCCACTGTCCTGTTCCTGCGCTGTAATGTTCTGTTCTATATTCTATATTGTATGTACTAATCTGCATTAGCATTTTAGCAGACCAAATTTAAATTCTGAAATCCAGAGTAAGTAGACAACATCACAGCAATAAATGTCACAACGTTTACAATATTTAGGTCTTAGATGCTGACCTTGGGTGTTTTAAAACAGAGCCAGCACATGGACCGACACAACAAGCTGAAGGATCATAGGATGTTGTCCAGAAACTGAGTTTCGAGATCTGTGTCATATGCACAGAGCTTGGAATTCAGTGTATGGATAATGTCTAAATCCAGCAACTTTACATGTTGTCAGATGAAATGATGATTGCAATTTTCTTTGTTATTCTAGAGAGCGAAATTCCAGGTTGAGAATTATTTGTTCAGGAACATCATTTAAAAGTAATCTGTTAGCAAATCTGGGAATTCCTGGTGGACAATGAACACAATTCTAGAGTGTGAAATGTGTTCCACAGAAACATAGAAAACCTATAGCACAATACAGGCCCTTCGGCCCACAAAGCTGTGCGGAACATGTCCCTACCTTACAAATTACTAGGCTTACATATAGCCCTCTATTTTTCTAAGCTCCATGTACCTATCCAAAAGTCTCTTAAAAGACCCTATCGTATCCACCTTCACCTCAGTTGCCAGCAGCCCATTCCAAGCACTCACCACTCTCTGCGTAAAAAACATACCCCTGACATCTCCTCTGTACCTACTCCCCAGCACTTCAAACCTGTGTCCTCTTGTGGCAACCATTTCAGCCCTAGGAAAAAGTCTCTGACTATCCACACGATCAATGCCTCTCATCATCTTATACACTTCTATCAGGTCACCTCTCATCCTCTGTCGCTCCAAGGAGAAAGAGCCGAGTTTACTCAACCTGTTTTCATAAGACATGCTCCCCAATCCAGGCAACATCCTTGTAAATCTCCCCTGCACCCTTTCTATGGCTTCCACATCCTTCCTGTAGTGAAGCGATCAGAATTGAGCACAGTACTCCAAGTGGGGCCTGACCAGGGTCTTATACAGCTGCAACATTACCTCTCGGCTCCTAAATTCAATTCCATGATTAATGAAGGCCAATACACCGTATGCCTTCTTAACCACAGAGTCAACTTGTGCAGCTGTTTTGAGCGTCCTATGGACTCAGACCCCAAAATCCCTCTGATCCTCCACACTGCCAAGAGTATTACCATTAATACTATATTCTGCCATCATATTTGACCTACCAAAATGAAACACTACACATTTATCTGGGTTGAACTCCATCTGCCACTTCTCAGCCCAGTTTTGCATCCTATCAATGTCCCGCTATAAACTCTGACAGCCTTCCACATTATCCACAACACCTCCAACCTTGGTGTCATCAGCAAACTTACTAACCCGTCCCATTACTTCCTCATCTAGGTCATTTATAAAAATCACAAAGAGTAAGGGTCCCAGAACAGATCCCTGAAGCACACCACTGGTCACCAACCACCATGCAGAATATGACCCATCTACAACCACTTTTTGCCTTCTGTGGGCAAGCCAGTTCTGGATCCACAAAGCAATGTCTCCTTGGATCCCATGTCTCTTTACTTTCTCAATAAGCCTTGCATGGGGTACCTTATCAATTGCCTTGTTGAAATCCATATACACTACATCTACTGCTCTTCCTTCATCAATGTGTTTAGTCACATCCTCAAAAAGTTCAATCAGGCTTGTAAGGCATGACCTGCCCTTGACAAAGCCATGCTGACTATTCCTAATCACATTATACCTCTCCAAATGTTCATAAATCCTGCCTCTCAGGAACTTCTCCATCAATTTACCAACCACTGAAGTAAGACTCACTTGTCTATAATTTCCTTGGCTATCTCTACTCCCTTTCTTGAATAAAGGAACAACATCCGCAACCCTCCAATCCTCCGGAACCTCTCCTGTCCCCATTGATGATTCAAAGATCATCACCAGAGGCTCAGCAATCTCCTCCCTTGCCTCCCACAGTAGCCTGGGGTACATCCCGTCCGGTCCTGGTGACTTATCCAACTTGATGCTTTCCAAAAGCTCCAGCACATCCTCTTTCTTAATATCTAAATGCTTAAGCTTTTCAGTCTGCCGCAAGTCATCACTACAATCACCAAGATCCTTTTCCATAGTGAATAATGAAGTGAAGTATTCATTAAGTACCTCTGCTATTTCCTCTGGTTCCATACACACTTTCCCACTGTCACACTTGATCAGTCCTATTCTTTCACATGTTATCCTCTTGCTCTTCACATACTTGTAGAATGCCTTGGGGTTTTCCTTAATCTTGCCCGCCAAGGCCTTCTCATTGCCCCTTCTGGCTCTCCTAATTTCCTTCCTAAGCTCCTTCCTATTAGCCTTATAATCTTCTAGATCTCTAACATTACTAAGCTCTCTGAACCTTTTGTAAGCTTTCCTTTTCTCCTTGACTGGATTTATTACAGCCTTTGTACACCACGGCTCCTGTACCCTACCATAACTTCTCTGTCTCATTGGAACGTACCTATGCAGAACTCACACAAATATCCCCTGAACATTTGCCACATTTCTTCCGTACTTTTCCCTGAGAACATCTGTTCCGAATTTAAGCTTTCAATTTCCTGCCTGATAGCCTCAAAATTCCCCTTACTCCAATTAAACACTTTTCTAACTTGTCTGTTCCTATCTCTCTCCAATGCTATTGTGAAGGAGATAGAATTATGATCACTATCTCCAAAATGCTCTCCCACTGAAAGATTTGACACCTGACCAGGTTCATTTCCCAATACCAGACCAAGTACAGTCTCTCCTTTTTGTAGGCTTGTCTACATATTGTGTCAAGAAACCTTCCTGAACACACCTAACAAACTCCACCCCATCTAAACCCCTTACTGTAGAGAGATGTCAATCAATATTTGGGAAATTAAACTCTCCCATCACGACAACTCTGTTATTATTACACCTTTCCAGGATCTGTTTCCCTATCTGCTCCTCGATATCCCTGGTACTATTGGGTGGCCTATAAAAAATACCCAGTAGAGTTATTGACCCCTTCATGTTCCTAACCTCCACCCACAGAGACTCCGTTGACAATCCCTCCATGACTTCCTCCTTTTCTGCAGCCGTGACACTATCTCTGATCAGTAGTGCCACGCCCCCACCTCTTTTGCCTCCCTCCCTGTCCTTTCTGAAACATCTAAAACCCAGCACTTGAAGTAACCATTCCTGTCCCTGAGCCATCCAAGTCTCTGTAATGGCCACCACATCATAGCTCCAAGTACTGATCCACGCTCTAGGCTCATCCGCTTTGTTCACAATACTCCTTGCGTTAACACAAAATAATCTGCAGATGCTGGGGTCAAAGCAACACTCACAACACGCTGGAGGAACTCAGCAGGTTGGGCAGCATCCGTGGAAAAGATCGGTCGATGTTTCGGGCCGGAACCCTTCGTCAGGACATCTACTTGCGTTAAAGTAGGCACATCTCAAACCATCCATCTGAGCGCGTCCCTTCTCTATCACCTGCCTATCCTCCCTCACACACTGTCTCCAAGCTTTCTCTGTTTGTGAGCCAACCACCTCTCCCCAGTCTCTTCAGTTCGGTTCCCACCCCCCAACAATTCTAGTTTAATCTCTCCCCAGTAGCCTTAGCAAACCTCCCTGCCAGGATATTGGTCCCCCTGGGACTCAAGTGCAACCTGTCCTTTTTGTACAGGTCATACCTGCCCCAAAAGAGGTGCCAATGATCCAGAAATCTGAATCCCTGCTCCCTGCTCCAATCTCCCAGCCACGCATTTATCCTCCACTTCATTCTATTCCTATACTCACTGTCGTGTGGCACAGGCGGCAATCCCGAGATTATTACCTTTGCAGTCCTGCTTCTCAACTTCCTCCCTAACTCCCTGTAGTCTTTTTTCAGGACCTCTTCCCTTTTCCTACCTATGTCGTTGGTACCAATATGTACCACGACCTCTGGCTGTTCTCCCTCCCACTACAGGATATCGTGGACGCGATCTGAAACATCCAGAACCCTGGTATCTGGGAGGCAAACTACCATCTGAGTTTCTTTCCTGCATCCACAGAATTGACTGTCTGACCCCTTAACTATAGAGCCCTCTATCACTACTGCCTTTCTCTTTCTTTCCCTACCCTTCTGAGCCACAGGGCCAGACTCTGTGCCAGGGGCATGGCCACTGTTGTTTCCCCCAAGTCGGCTGTCCCCCCCAACAGTACTCAAACAGGAGTACTTATTGTCAAGGGGTACAGGCACAGGGGTACTCTCTACTACCTGATTCTTCCCCTTCCCTCTCCTGACTGTGACCCACTTGTCTGTCTCCTGTGGCCCTGGTGTGACCACTTGCCTATAACTCCTTTCTATTACCTCCTCGCTCTCCCTGACCAGATGAAGGTCATCGAGCTGCAACTCCAGTTCCCTAACACGATCGCTTAGGAGGTGCAGATATGGCCATCTGGGAGGCTGGGCGACTCCAGGACCTCCCACATCTGACACCAAGCACAGAAAACCGGCCCCACACTCACACTACTTCCTTTCTGCAATTAACACAGGCAAACCCACCTCACCTCGTCCCGTTACGGCCTAGGCCCTTTGAGCCAAAGCTCTATCACACTGCTACCTCTCACTCTGCTGCCCGCTGGATATGGCGGTCTTCTTTTTAAATTTTTCCCGCTCTACTGGCTGACATCATGCGCCTGCGCAGTCTTGCCTCTCTTTTACCCTGAGTAGTAAAATGCCTTCGCTCCAGAAATCCTTAGCCGTTCACTCGCAGCCTTCTTGCTCCGAATCCTTAGTACATTAAGTTTGGTCTGTTCCCAGTATGATAACCACCAGCATGGGTATGAGCACATGGGAGGTTCTGGCCAGAGAAAGAGCAGACAGTGGATGCCCAGAAACATTGAATGGAGCTGCATTTACTAAACAAATGGGGTTTCTCAGAATACGTATTCCCTTGATGAAGAGAAATTCAAAGAAGTTACTCAAAATTTCCTTATAAACTTTTTGTCAAGTTTTACTTGCACTGAACTTACTGATTGATCAGGAGGTGGTATGAACTATTTGTTTTCAAATGTTTTTATTGTGAAGCAACTCAGTTTAACCACAACTGACAATATCCTAAAGTAGAATGCTTCTTTTTTCTTCTCTTTCTTATAACAACATAATGAAAGTCAAATGAATGTATGTGTAGTAAACAAGCAAAAAGCAAAGGAGACCCTACCACCCCGTCTCCTTTCCCCTTCTCAGCCCTACCTTCCCGTCACCCCTCCCGGATGTGCTGTTTAGGTCCTACCGCCCCCCCACACTTAGTTCAGCTGTTGATCTCTTCTAAATACAACAGTAATTGTTGCCAGAATTTTTCAAATTCCTTCAGTCTGTCCTTGATAACGTATTTTATCCTCTCTAGATGCAGAGTATCCATTAATGCAGCCAGCCATTGTCTGAGTGATGGAATTTCCTCCTTTTTCCAGAACATCAGTATGAGTTTCTTTCCATTAAGTATGCCATAGATCAGGAGTTGTTGCTGGGTAGCCTGGAATTTATTTGACCTCGCAGAAGTTCCAAAAATTATTAAAATGGGGTCTGGTATTATCTGAACCTTTAGTACCTTCGATAGGACCTCAAATATTTGCTTCCAATACTCTTGTATCCTGGGACATAAAGCATAACTATGTAACAAATTTTCCTCCAAGGACTTGCAGTTCTCACACATTGGGGACACCTCTGGGAATATTTTATGAATCCTTACTTTTGAGTAATGTAATCTATGTAGGCTTTTAAATTGTATTAAACAATGCCTTGATGGAAAAGTAGTTAACATACTCCAAAGCCTCATTCCATATAACCTCCTCTATCTCTGTACCCAACTCCTTTTCCCACTCTTTCTTAATATTAAACACCCAGTACTCAAGAATAACTCATTTTAGAATAGGAATGCAAAAGGCAGATTTTTACTACCAGGAACTGATTCAGTGACTTGTATCCCGATAATTGCTATCTCAAAACAGGATCATAGATTTATAAATGCATTGAATCAGCAACCCTCCTTTATAAAATAAATGTCTTTGACTGTTTACTAGCTCACATCAAAAACAGGTGCGACCATTTATTTATTGATTTAGTGATACAGACCAAAACAAGTCTCGATGTCCAGCAACCACCTATTTAACCCTAACTGCAAGGTAATTCACAATGGCTATTAATCTTTTAACTGGTACGACTTTGGAATGAAAGAGGAAACAGAGCAATGTAGAAAACCCAAACATCCATGGGGGCAGGATGTACAAAGTTCTTACAGATGGCATCAGAATGATATTCCAAACTCTGATGTCCCACGTTGTACTAATGTCGTGCTAACCACGATGCTACCGTGGTGCCCAAATATCTGGAAGAGGCTCCTGCTCCAGTGGAAAATAGGACAGGTTATACGGAGTCATCATTTGTCAGTTGCAGTTCAGAGAAACCAGTAGTTCCAAGGTAGTTCATTGAAGGGCTTATTCTAATATCTGACCTTCCTATCTTTTACCTGGACCAGGTTTGCATTCGGACCCTGAAAATGCTGGGATGTTACTGGTGTTTAGCATCACTGATGATGGTCAGCTGGGCTGTGAGTGTTGAGAGCTCAGGTGGGTGCCAAGATCACACTATCCCATGTATAATGTTGTATTCAGAGATGGATCGCCTCCTTACTGTTGTGATGAGGCCACACTGAGGTTGGAGGAGCAACACCTCCAACCTGATGGCATGAACATCGATTTCTCTAACTTCAGGTAATGCCCCCACCCATTCTCTTTCATCATCCCCCATCCCCCTTTTCCCTGTCTCACCTTCTCCTTAGCTGCCCATCACCTCCCTCTGGATCTCCTCCTCCTGCCCTTTCTTCCATGATCTTCTACCCTCTCCTATCAGATTCCCCCTCTTCCAGCCCTTAATCTCTTTTATCAATCTATTACACAGCTCTTTACTTCACCTGCTCCCCATCTCCTGGTCTGACCTATCACTTGCCTCGTTGTACTTCTTCCTCACCTCTCCCAACTTCCTACTCCGACTTCTTATCTTTTTACCAGTCCTGATAAAGTGTCTCGGCCCAAAACATCGACCGTTTACTCTTTTCCATAGATGCTGCCTGGCCTGCTATACTCCTCCAGCATTTTGTGCGTGTTGCATGGAACTGACTGCATTGCTGCTTCAAAAAAAGAAAATTACCAGGAATGTTTAATGAATCTTATTGGTATTCATGATGTGAAAATATTAATACAGACGTTCATTTTGGTATGGTAATTTGAACAGAAGTAAGATTAGCCTAAAAGGCACCCAATAGGCAAATCCTTTGTAACATGTAAAGAACATAAAACAAATTGGGTTTACTTCAGTCAAGAACCATTTGCTTGGTCTTCATCTGCTGGAGACCTGATGGATTAGCCAATGTACCTTTCAAAGTTGCTGCATAGAGGTGCCTTTTTACAACCCATCTTGTTTGCCCCTTCTTGGCATCCCCTTCTTTGTTTTCCTCCATCTGCCATTTACTGGAAATTAATATTCTCCATCTTTAATGTCATTCCATGAAATATCTTTCCAGTTTTTAATTAAACTTTCCACATTATTCACATTTCATTACCTTGCAGGGAATCCGCTCTCACTACTTTGGGCCCCGCTATCTAAGGCTTAAACTAGGCTTGAAGGGAAAGCTTGAGAGACATTAGGAGGTGGGTTTCCAGACTGACTCTGAAAGGCAACGTCACCTTCCAAATGATAGTGGGGATTTACATCAGAGGCCCTTCTCAAGCTGGTGAAACATCAATTTGAAGCTGAAAGGAAAAGGTATTTCTTTTCTCTTTGAGGTTTCACACTTAGTGGCCCACAACTCCAGTTCTCAGTGCAACTGCTTCCAGCAGTAAGACCAGGCTACTTCAATAGCCCAGCTTACTAAACTGAAGGAGAGCAGTTGACTAAATGCAGAGCAACCGAGAATGAAATGTACTATTCTGGGCTACCAAAGACTGGATCAGGGATCAACTTTATTCCCCATATAATTTACATGTATTAGGAATTTTCTACAGTGTGTTGGTCAGGGTGTGTGATCTGTGACAAATAAACAACAGCATTTAACAATTATGAAGAATTATGTCAAAAATATAGTTGGGGGTTAAAGTGTAGATAGGGAATAAATTGTGCATAAATACCAGCATGTAGTTCCCGAGTAAACAGCTTTGTAAACAGTGGTTTAAAGTTTTTACAATGCAGCGATGGGGTGACAGGGGCAATAGATAAGGGTGCGAGTGGTCTAACTAGAATGGATGATCAGATTAACTGCCTGGGGGGAAGAAGCTTTCAAGATGGTGTGAAGCTTTTGTTTTATAGCGCTTTCCAGAAGGAGGTTTTGGAAAGGGCAGTCTGCAGGGTGGGTTGCGTCCACAATGATTTTTCCTGCCTGCATCTTTGTCCTGGTGGACTGCAGCCTTTTCTGCTGACCTGACAGTTTGCTGCAGATCTCATATATTGTGAGAGGTTGCTGCACCAAATCAAACAGTGTAGAATTGCACCAGTATGTTCTGAGAAAGATGGAATTTTACCAACTACCACAAGAAGTACATCCTCTGCTGAGCATTTTGTTAATGAAGCAAATACAGTTCTCCCACAGGAAGCCCTATGAAATGATGCTGAGGAGCCTGAAGGTTAAAGTGGAGCTAACTGCAGAATTGTTGGTGATGAGAGGGTGGAGAGGAGGCTCATTTCTCCTGAAGGCTATATGCATTTCCACAGTTTTGAGGTCATTCTGCTCCAAGTTTTTGTGATTGCACCAGGACACTAGCTTGTTTGCTTCAGGTGGTACTTGGATTCATCGCTTCCAGTGATTAGTCCAATGACAGAGGTGCCCCCAAACTTTATCAGGATGTGGATCATTCCAAATGCACATCAGTTGAAAATTACAACAGTAAATTCTGATTTTAGCCAACAAATCTGTCGACTATTGAGCCCAATATAAACAAGTATGAATCATCCCAAGCCCAGTAATGGTTAGAAACACATTCATGTTCCCAGCATCTGAGAGGAAGACGTTAATGGGATTGCTGGTAAGTTACTGAGCACATCATAAGATGGTTTAGAAAGGACAGAGATCTGGTATGTTCTGGGAGGAGATGCAGTGGGCAGATTTCACTCTCTACTGTTTATTTTTCATCCTTCGTTCAGAGTGTTTGACCAGGTGTAGCAGTTCGGGTACAACTTGCAGGGCAACGTGTATTGTACAAACAATCTTGGTCTGTATTTATTAATGATTTGAATCCTGATCAGTCCTGGAACCAGTCTGGATTACTGATCGTGACCTCAGCCTTTAAATGTCAACCCCTCCCTAAATTCCCCTCCTCACACCCCACCTTCACTCCCACTACCCAACCCTCCACAACATTTTTAGTGTTTTTCCAGAAGAATAAAGCAGCAAGGGTGCTGAAAATTCGGAAACGAGCAAACTGGTTCTGGGAAGAGGTTAAACCAGGGTCTCTAGAGCGAGAATGCTACGAGGAAACCTGTTCATTTGAGGAAGCACAAGAAATTTATAAATCCAGAGAGAATACAGTAAGCATCTGTAGTCTGATAAATGCATGTACTGTAGATGAGTGTGCTTCTATTCAAGCCTGTTTTGTATATGTCTGTGTCTTCTATGGGGATATATTATATAAGCTTTATACATGTGAGTCTGATTTAGGATATAATTGTATATATAAAATAAAGTTCAGAGTTTCGTTTATTGTCAAAGTATGTACGCATTATACAACTCTGAGAGTCATCTTCTCCAGATAGCCACGAAACAAAGAAAACCATGGAAGTCATTCAGAGGAAAACATTGACCCCCTCCCCCGCATGAATAAACAAATCTCACAAATGACAACCCGATCATCAACCCCCACGCCAAACAAAAATAGTGTAAGTGCCAACAAAACCATCAAACACCGCTCCCCCCACGTGGGAAAACGATCATGCAAACAGCAACAAGAACATCAAACCCCAACACCCCCCTCACCAAATACCAACAAGAAAGAATGGGAAAGACAATGATATGCACTAAAAGTCCATAAATCAATTTCAGTAAAGCTGTCTTATCCGGGTTTTTTAAAAGGACAAAAGTACAATTTTCTATTCTCATTTCTTACTACATCCTTGAGTTAACCTTCTGCAGTTTATAGAAAAGAACTCCAAATCCCTCTGAATAACATCCTTTCCTGATCACTCAATTTTAAAAGAAAATATTCCATTTCTCTATTATCCTGAGCTAGGTAACATCTCATCATTGTAACCTCCCGTTATGTTGTTGTGTACTTAATTAACCTGTCCTAATATCTTGATAGAGCTTTATAGCCTCTTCATAACCTACTTTACCAAAGTATCATTAACAAACTTAGATTACTTTCAGACCCCATATCTATGTCACTGTTAAAAATTATATAAATTGGCTCAAATACCAATTCTTGCAGCACTGTAATATACGAACCCAAGATTAATCCAATCACTTCCACTCTAACTTTTCTCTTAAGTGACCCAATTAGTCCTGGATTTTGTGCATTACCTTCTTGAGTGGTACCGTACTGAGCTACTACACAAAATTCACTAATTACTATAACCACCCCCTTAGTTACAATATAGGCCATGGACCAAGTACTGGTAA
Source organism: Mobula birostris (assembly GCF_030028105.1). Lineage (NCBI taxonomy): Eukaryota > Metazoa > Chordata > Chondrichthyes > Myliobatiformes > Myliobatidae > Mobula > Mobula birostris. The sequence continues at coordinate 82,860,450 of NC_092373.1, forward strand.
ATCTGATTAAATGGGGTGGTACGCAAGACAGTATGCATTTTCCATTGCTAATCCCATTCCACATGCAATGGAAGACTTAAAATCCATTCAATTTGCCTTGCTCGTTGTTTTGTCTCTCTTTCACCATCAGGAATTATTTGTTGAATTCTAAAATCATCTGTCACAAGTCTCATTGCTCATTTGGGAACTTGTTAAGCCTTTAATTTAATACTGTAATGCATGTATCATTAAGTTGACTGGTCTTTCTCAAGGGGTTTATATATTTGTGGTAAAGTATAAATTATTTCCTTAAATGTTCACCAGTGCTTATGACTATCGTACCTTTTAGTTTTGTTTCCCAAAGCGTCTTAGCAAATGCCTTTCATCCATTCCTGCAGTGGCACAGCTAGTAGAGCTTGTTCATTAACAGCTCCAGTAACCTGGGTTCAGTACTGACTCTATTTGTGTGGAGTTTACATACTCTCCATGTGCAGCATGATTTCCTCTAGGTGCTCCACTCAGGATCAAAATCAATAGCAAAGGAGGAGGAGAAGATGGTGCGACAGCAGTGCGCACAGCCTCTCCGGTGAATGATATCTGTAATCTGTCAAGTAGGGGACCGTGTACAACTGTGATTTGATGGAGAAGGACGTGAGAGTATGGAGGAACATATGGAAAACTTCTGAAATGCCTGCTTCGTTGCCGCTGCTGCTGTGTGGTAACCGGGATCTCCGGAGCTGAAGGCGCCCGAAATCCTCGGCTTTGTATGTTTCAGTGGCAGGGGATAGGTCAAAGGTGCTCAGCAGAGGATAGCCCTCAGGAGGGGCTGTATCAGAGGGACTGGTTGGAGGCTCAAAGTTTTCAGACGGATGGACTCAGTGTCGGCTGTAGTCAGCTGCTTCCAAGGCATCGGCAAGTTGACGGTGCCTGGAGGTTTATGGCAGGGAGCTTCTCCCTTTTGCTGAATGTTATCGGGGACTCGGGAGTCGATCGACTATGTGACTTGGAGACTTCTTTTACAGTGCCCATGGTTTGTTCATCAAATTATGGTACTGCTTTGCACTGCTGTATCTATATATTATAATTATGTGGTTCTGTCAGTGCTAGTCTTTGGTTTGTCCTGTTTTCTGTGATATCACTCCGGAGAAACATTGTATCATTTCTTAATGCATGTATGTATTTCTAAATGACAATAAAAGAGGACTGAGTGTTCTCATAATCTAATCTAATATATCGTGAAAAGTGTTTTTTTGCAGCAGCGGTACTTTCCAATACATAATAAAAAAAAACGATAAATTACAATAAATTAATTAGCTACTACAAAAAGAGTTTCTTTGTAGATCATGAAGTGATGGCTGTCTGATAACTTCCATGAATAGAATCTTAACACTTTTATTTTATTAACAGATGGAGTTCTGGTTTTCCTACAAAAGTAAGTGATGTAACATTTTTGTGATTTTGAATGTGAAGTAGTTGCATGCTATTTCTAGCTCTAGAATTTGCAAGTTAGGAATTGACATAGCAAGATTGGAAGGAGGGAACCAAATTTCTTACAGAAATGGGAGGTATTTACTGGAAGCAGGTTAAACCAAGAGACATTTATTTAATTCTTCTCAAGCCAAATCCATTAATCAGAATCCTGAGAGATTATGATTCTACAAGAGGGCAGCTCAGTGGTGCAGCTAGTAGAGCCAATGTCTCTGAGCACCGGTGGCCTGGGTTCAATCCTAACTTCAGGTACTGTCTGTGTAGAGTTTGCATGTTCTTCCTGAGACTATGGGGGTTTCTTGGGTGTGCTCCAGTTTCCTTCCACATCCAGGTTCCTAGATTAATTGTCCACTGTAAACGTGCCCCTAGTGAGTGGTAGAATCTTGGGCGAGTTCATGAGAATGTGGAAAGAAGAATGAATTGGATTAATATTGGAAAGTGTCATTGGGTTCTTAATGGTCAGCATGGATTAATTGGGCTGAATGGCTTGGTTCCGTGCTACATGAATCTATGAAATCCATATTGCTGAATCCTTATGAACATATTCTCCAAATGTTTCTCTGATGCTTTTATCTCTGTCACACCCAGATTTGGATCCTTGTAGATCCAATCCATGCTTGAATGGTGGTTTATGTAGATTCGACAACCACAAGTATATCTATATCTGTCTCTGCCCTCCCCTGTGGAAAGGGAAAAATTGTGAATCAGGTTAGTGGTTGCTTCTAATAATGTGTACATCCTCCCCGTGTCAGTGGTCATGCAGTGTACATATAGCATGCATGTATTTGGCTTATTGCTTTTTATTCTTTGTGGAAACCTATCTAATCAGTATTGAAACAAGATGGACAGCATCTCACATCGCCAGTAAATTTATGGATATATGTTAGACGCCAGGCAAAAGCACAGTTGGAGGTGATAGCCCCACTGTTCGTGCCAAATGACCTCGATAAAATACGCACACCAGTGAATAATATATTCCCTTTGAGGTTTTATGTTTGTTGTTTTAATGTTAAAAGTTAGAAATTTTGTAGGGCAATAAAGCAGTGTACGCTATAGTTCAGAAGGCTGTTCAAGTAATTCTCAGGAAAGAGAAACCAGTGTTTCCAAAAACATCACTTGAGAGACACAAGGATTTCACAACAACCATTAAAGCTGTAAAGTGTCCATAAAACAATGTCTACCTTGTGCATCTGCAACCTAACCAGTAAGTGTATAGAGTTCCGAGAACTGCTGATAATACCAGATACTGGAAGTGACCAAACGTCTCAATGACCAGTGAAATCACTAACTACTGGTTGGTCCTTTCAGTTCCTAGACTCTCCCCAGCCTATCACACCCCACTTTCCAGGTGAGATCCTTGGTGTTCCAAACACCATCCAGCTATTAAACCTAGAGGATGGACACTGTTCTATCCAACTGATATTCTTGGACTCACTCCTTTGACTCCTCAATGGCATAACAAAGCAAAGACAGCAACAACCAGCGTATAATATGGAATTTCACTGTGCCACTCTCTCTGAAGAGAGGGAGCAGGATCAGGAAAGTAGGAGAGCAAGTGGGAGTGATTTTTTTCCCCAAGGTTTCCTCCTCTAAGTAGGCATAATTTCTACTAATGTTTTTCATTGGGTGATGCATAATTAGTTAGATTTTCCTGCGCACATTGTGCATGATATGGGTTATTGAAATCTCAACATCACAAGTGAAGATGGAACAAGGGAGATTTAGTGCATTGCTGGTTTTGTCCTGCATCAGAGGGAGACCCTAATGAAGTTCATTCACCTTTTTGTTCCTTCACCCACTGCCAAGATTCATCTTTTCACAATAGTGTCAGTAGTCTTAAAGTTAATACAGAAATCCACTGTCATATTGGACTATATTTAAGAAAGAATGGTTTGGTTATATTTAAGCCTTCACCAAATGAAAATTTAAAACACTGCAGATGCTGCAAGTCTGAAATAAAAACAAAAATAAAATTATTTGCCGTTCAGGCACCAACCTGTGAATCTCCTCAACACACACACACAACATGCTGGAGGAACTCAGCAGGCCAGTCAGCATCTATGGAGGGAAATGAATGGTCAATGTATTGGGTCAAGTGTTGATGAAGGGTTTTGGTCTAAAATGTTGACTGCTTACATAGATGCTGTCTGACCTGCTGAGTTCCTCCACAAGTCTGTGAGTGTTGTTCAAGATTTCCAGCATTGGCTGGAAGTCTTGTGTCTCCATTAAATCTGCTCAAACTTTTTGCCTCAAGCAAAACAATTACATCTTCTTTAGTCTCTACATGAAATATATTTGCATATCCTTGGTATCATTCTATTTATGTTCTAAGATTTTGACATCCTTTCTAAATTGCAGTGGCATAATACTCCAAATGGCTTATAGAGATAACCCGAGAAAGTTTAACAAAGTATTTTTGTGCTCTGTGCTTCTATGTGGCCCTTTTAAGGCATATTGCCACTTTACCCTTCGTCAGAGTGTTCCCAAGCCCTGTTTAACATTACATCATTTGGCTTATATTGCCTCATAATGCATTATTTCACACTTTTATGCATTAAGGCTAATTTGCCATGTAGTACATTGTTGGACAAGTCTATATCCATGCTCTTCTTACATGTGTTTCTATCCTCCTCAGTTTCCTCCATCTCCAAGTTTTGGGTTAGCTTCAAACTTCCAAAGTTCTGTTTTGAATGTTGAAGTCAATATCTCAAAAAATGAGCAATGGCTCTAAACTTGACCCCTCAGAGGTACCACTGCATGCTTCTTTTTAACCTGAAAGAATTGCTGTCCATCATTATGTTCTGCCTACTTTAGCACTGTGACTGTCACGCTGTGTTTCACTTGGACTTCCCTGACTCAGTAGCCAAAAGGAGTCATGTATTCTTTCTGTGTCTTGTTCTTTAATTCAGAAAACCGCAACTGTGAATACAAGAATGGCTTCTGTCAACAGTATTGCAGCATCAACACAACAACACAAATGCCAATGTGTTCCTGTGCGGAAGGTTATCAACTAAATCAGGATCAACAGCAGTGTTCCGCAAGTGGTACTGATTAGACTCTGTCGTCATTTCTTATTTTTACGTACATATATATAATTTACTAATGCCGGCAGGATCCGCATTGTTATCTACTCCCAAATTCTCCTTGAACAGAGTGGCCATATCACTTCAAAGGACAGATAATGGTCAACTAAATTGGTGGGTTTTGAGTTACACATTGACCAGCAGATTTTCTACCCTGAGAGACATTAGCAAAAACAAATGAACCAGATGGATTTTTAAATGTCAATAAGTCAATAGCACATTTATTTCAAATTTATTTAAATCCATTCATTTAAATTCCATGGTATGATTGGAAATGGTGTCTCCAAATTAATATCTCTAACCTGTGATATTATCGAGTGACTTTCACCCAGTCTTGCAATTAATTCAAAACTATCAATTCAGTGACTTGCTCCTCAGCCAAGTGCCCAAATTAACTTTAAGCCAATGTTGTAACTTGGGATGTGAACTTCTGCTTGAGAAATTCCAGCCTAAAAATTGGATTATATTAAACATCTACAATTTTTAATCACAAATCGTGCATAAAGGTATTGTTTGATATTTTCCAGCAGGTCTTCTTTATTTGGAAATGGACAAGACACTATCTGATTCACTTAAGCACACATGCCATTTTACTTTGCATTTTGTGCATATAATATTGTCATCAACCTGCCGAGCAGAAATTATATAAAAGTTCATGACCTACAATCTTCACCTCACTCATTGTAAAAACAATGAGCAAACCACCTGGCAGATTGGGAAGTTTATGATTTCAAAGATCCCGATGCAATAGCAATGTTAAGAGTACTGAGACAGCACATTGATATCACACGCTGCAGACAGGCATCACTAATAAAGGTCTCAGGGTTTGTGTACCTTGCTGCAAGGTCCTTGCATCTATTACCATAATGACCAATATGGCAATGGCCTGATGGGGCAGCTACAAGGCGTGGAGTGCTTGCTCAGCACAGATATTAACCCTTCCATCCCCTAAAAGCCCCTTTTCTTTTCCCTCCTGTCATTTCTCTACTACCTCTACATTTTCCCTCATTTCTGTGGTAGTGGCCAACTGCAAATATACAAGTATGGGAGAAAACCATGAAAATGGTGATATCTTAGTTTCTCAACTTTATTTTGGTGACCCCTGATTTACCGTAAGAAAATGTCACATCCATTTAAAGTAATAAAGTGAATGAGATCCAATTTCTAAACAACATGGACAAGCTGGGATGGACACCATAGAAACATAGAAAGCCTACAGCACAATACAGGCCCTTCTGCCCACAAAGCTGTGCCACACATGTCCTTACTTTAGAATTTACCCAGGCTTACCCATAGCCCTCTATTTTTCTAAGCTCCATGTACCTTTACAGGAGTGTCTTAAAAGACCCTATCGTATCTGCCTCCACCACCGCTGCCGGCAGCCCATTCCACGCACTCATCACTCTCTGCATAAAAAAGCTTAGCCCTGATATCTCCTCTGTACCTACTTCCAAGCGCCTTAAAACTGTGCCTTCTCGTGTTAGACATTTCAGCCCTGGGAAAAAGCCTCTGACTATCCACACGATCAATGCCTCTCATCATCTTATACACCTCTATTAGGTCACCTCTCATCCTCCGTCACTCCAAGGAAAAAAAGGCAGAGTTCACTCAACCTACCCTAAGGCACACCCTCCAAACCAGGTAACATCCTTATAAATCTCCTCTGCACCCTTTCTATGGTTTCCACATCCTTCCTGTAGTGAGGCGAACAGAACTGAGCACAGTACTCCAAGTGGGGTCTGACCAGGGTCCTATATAGCTGCAACATTACCTCTCGGCTCCTAAGCTCAATCCCACGATTGATGAAGGCCAATGCACCGTATGCCTTCTTAACCACAGAGTCAACCAGTAGCTTTTCTTCCAGGAAATGTCCCATTAGGGTGTGGACCACATTGACATATACTTCCAAAGGTTTCCTAGAAGCAGTTATAGATTCCATGAAACTTTTGATATCGCTGGGTAAAGGAGGAAATAACGGGGATTGTAAATCTATTGATTTCAACCTGCAACCATTAAAACAGAACATGTCTAAAGTAATGAGTTGTTCTAACCTTGATGTGGTTGTAAGCTCACTGTACATATGATCTGATGCTTCATGGAATATGATAGTTGCTGAACTTCTGCTAAGTAAGTTCAGGAACTCATTACCTACTCTATGCCAGTTTTTACTCAAATACTTGCTGCTGCAGAGTCGCTTCCCTGTAGTTAGCTGTGAGAATATCTTAATCTTCAGCCAATTGCAGTTTATTATGATTATATATGAATCAATCTCTGCTAATTTATTTTGATTAACCTCTTAGATAATACTTAACAGTTTATTAGTGGAGTCGGCTGGTGGCACAGTGACATCAGCACCAGACTCCGGAATGGAGCTTCCTGGGTTCGAATCCAGTCGGGACGCTCCCGAGTACGCTTTCCATCCGTGCCGGGTTGAGTGTTGAGCTCGCAACTGGACCTCGTAAAATAAAGAAAAATACTGCGAAATGTCTGTGCGAGGAGTGTCGCCCCACACAGCCTTCCGATCCGCACCTTGTAAGGGATGAAAATGCCCGACACCGGCCTCTGAGGCTTGAGTCGATGTCATCATCATCATCATTGTCATTAGTGGAACCTTCATATTCTATTGTTGTTACTTTCCAGTGGACTACCCATGTGGGAGAATACCTCTATATGGATCACGAACTCGCACACACATTGAGGAAGAATATTCCCTCAACGATACAGATACGGACTATGAACACTTAACGAAGTTAAATTACTCTGAATCAGACGCTCGGGTACGAATTATTGGTGGACACCTTTGCAGACAGGGACATTGTCCTTGGCAGGTGAGGCATATAAAGCTGCGCATTTGGTTTGTAACTCATCAAGCCGTAGAAACATGTTTAATTTTGTGGAGATACAATTGGAATATGTGAAGTCCGGTTGTGTTTTGCTATTTTATGAAACATAAAATAGTATTTTTGTAAAATTGGCAATCAAAGAGTACCACTAACCACCTCTTCCCAGGGCCTGCTGCTGCACAATTGTGCACACACAGCCCAGGGGTGGTGTCTGGAAATAGGGACTGCTGGAATATCCAGAGTGGGATCACTGGGATGAGATCTGCACAGTACAATGAGGAACAGGAGGTGAGAGTGCAAAATTAAGAAATTCAAATTTCTTAGCAGATGGTGTTGCCCCTTGCAAGGAGACAATAGACTGTTAAGGGCAAGATCCTTAACAATGTTGCTGAGCAGGGAGATCTTGGGGTCCAAATCCATAGCTCGTTGAAAGTGGCTACACAGGTCGATAAGGTGGTAAGAAGGCTTACGGAATGCTTGCTTTTATTAGTCGAGGCATTGAGTTCAAAAGTCAAGAGGTTATGTTGCAAATTTATAAAACTCTGGTAAGGCCACATTTGAAGTATTTCATACCGTTCTGGTCACCCTACTATAGGAAGGATATTGAGGCTTTGGAGAGAGTGCAGAAGAGTTTTACCAGGATACTGTCTGGTTTAGAGTGCATCATAGAGTAGACAGAGAATACCTGTTTCCCAGGGTTAAAATGTCTAATACCAGAGGCCATGCACTGAAGGTGGGGGGGGGCGTGAAATTAGTAGGTTCAAGGGGGATGTGAGGGGCAAGTTTTTTTAGTTAGAAAGCACTGCCTGGTATGGTATTAGAGGCAAACACATCAGAGGCTTTTAAAAGACGTTCCGATAGGCACATGGATGCCAGGAAGTTGGAGAGATATGGGTATGATTTAGATAGGAGAGATTAGTGTTTGGGTGTTTTTGATATACTTAGCAGCTGGTTCAGCACAACACTGTGGGTTCCAGTGCTATACTGTTCTATGTTCTAAATTAGAACTTGATGAATTCCAATCACTGGACTGACACCTTCTACAAAGTAACCCCCAAACTGCACCCCCGCTCCCAACTTCAAGCAGAGATGTCCTGAAAGCATTGAGAATGATCCTCCATGAAGGGGATAGGACCCATCAGTGAAGAAAGGGTGTCATGCAATCACATTCTCCAGGCTGTTGTTTCTTAAACTAAGGCCATGGAAGTAGTACAGAAGGTGATCTATTCTGGATGAAAGTTCCCCAATGAGATCTGTTCAACATTGTACTCTGAATATAATTTCATGGAATCAATTTGATTGTAGCTCAAGTAATCCTCAGTATCACACATTTTATAGAGTTCCCTGAGTATCTTACACTCTACCAGCCTCACAGTCTCTCGGAGATATCTCCTGTACCTAATAAAGTGGCCATTCAGGTATGTTCATGGTCTTCTGCTGCTGTTGCCCATCCAATTCAAGGTCCAACATGTTGCGCGTTTGGAGATGCTCTTCTGCACACCACTGTTGTAACGTGGTTATTTGCATTACTGCCACGTTCCTATGAGCTGGAACAAGTCTGGCCACTCTCCTCTGACTTCTCTCGTTAACAGGCATTTTCACCCACTGAAAGGGTTTCATTTTTTGCACCGTTCTCTGTAAACCCTAGAGACTGCTAGATGTGAAAATCACAGGAGGTCAGCCTTTTCTGAGATACTCAAACTACCCCATTTGGCAACAACAATCATTCTGCAGTTAAAGTCACTTAGATCACATTTCTTATGTTTGGCCGGAATAACGTCTGAATCTTTTGACCATGTCGGCATGCTTTTATGCAATGAGATGCCACATGCTTGGCTGATTAGATATTTGCATTAACGAGCAGGTGTACAACAAAAGCTGGTAAAGTGGCCACTGAATTTATTTTTGTAATTACCTTTAATTTCAGACATCACATTGCTATCTCACTATGCAAAAGAAATCATTAATTAGTGACACAGCATAACCTAAAATTAGGCAAATCAGTTTTAACCTTTGTGGCTGTAATGCAAAGCTCCAAACAGAATAAAATCTTTTAGAACTACACACAACTCATGTATTTGCTCTTGCTGTTCTTAGGTATTGATACATGCCAAGAATGGTTACGGATTCTGTGGCGGAACATTGATTAACAATCGTTGGGTTGTGACAGCTGCTCATTGCTTTGATTTAGCACATCCACACTCAGTTACAGTAGGTAAGATGCAGTAAATGTATTTTTAGAAAAAGATCTCAACATCAACAACAAAAACAAAAATCAGCATTGACCATTAATCTGGTTTGTTAGTCACACTGATATGTAAGTGGCTTTCCTCTTTATTGAAATTAACTTTTGGTGGTTTTAAAATTTCACTCGAACAGCCTTGCATCACCAATAGAACAAAAAAAATTAACCTATTTATTCCTTGTTAATTTTATGATTTAATTGCTTCAAGTGACATTGAGTAAAAGATGAATATAAGAACACATCAACAAAAGCACCTAGAAACTGCACTCGTTGTTTGGTGTGTTAAGTGGAGAGCTGTATATAAAGCACTGCATCCTGTTGGCTCCTCCATGAAAATCTATGAAACTGAAAATGCATTTGAAATAGCACTAAGGAGGTTTGAACACAGAACCATGAGCTTTGTGATGTTCTCATTGACAACTGCTGAATCTCGAGGTAGAGTGTGTTCACTGGAAAGCTGCATAAAATGCTGCTGCAGGAGTCAAAAATGAACAAAGTGCAGAGTGAAGGGTGGGTTGATGGGAGGTTGGGGAGAGAGAATGCTGCTTGCAGCTCTGATGTGAACAGTGAAGATATCACTGATTTTCAGTACCATGACTGTTAAAGGCTGATGTGCTGTGAACAGAACAACTGTCATATTTTGCTGACAATTGTTAATCCTATGATACGCTTCTAGCTTTGTCTGTGAGTGACCAGAGGCTGAAGGTTGCCCTCAAATCTCCCATCTATGCTGGCAATAGAAGAAACGTAATCCTGACAGTTTTTTTTTAAAATTAGAGAATCAGCATAAGACCACAAGGTAGAGGAGCAGAATTGGGTCATTTGGCCGATCGAGTCTGCTCCGCCATTCAATCATGGCTGATCCCTTTTTCCCCTCCTCAGCCCTACTTCCCAGCCTTCTCTCCGTAACCTTTGATGCTGTGTCCAATCAAGAACTTATCAAGCCCTGCCTTAAATACACCCAATGAACTGGCCTCCACAGCTGCCTGAGGTAATAAATTCCACAAATTCACCATGCTCTGGCTAAAGAAATTTCTCAGCATCTGTTTTGAGTAGACACCCCTCTATCCTGAGGCTATGCCCTCTTGTCCTGGATTCTTCCACCATGGGAAACATCCTTTCCATATCTACCCTGTCTAGGCCTTTCAACATTTGAAAGGTTTCAATGAAATACCCCCTCATCCTTCTAAATTCCAGTGAGTACCAACTCAGAGCTATCAAACGTTCCTTGTATAAATCTTTCATTCCCAGAATAATCCTTGTGAACCTCCTCTGAATCCTCTCCAATGCCAGCACATCTTCTCTTAATGAGGAGCCCAAAACTGTTCACAATACTCAAGATGAGATATCACCAATAGCGGAACACCACTAGTCACTAATCAGACAAGGATCCTTTTATTCCCACTCACTGTTTTGTACCAATCAGCCAATGCTCTAACCATGCCAGTAACTTTCCTGTAATGCCATGGGCCTTATGTGTGGCACCTTGTCAAATGCCTTCTGAAAGTCCATATATACAACATCCACTGCATCTATCCTACGTGTAATTTCTTCTTTAATCATCTTTAACAACTGACTCCAACATCTTCTGAGGTCAGGCTAACTGGTCTATAATTTCCTTTCAGCTGCCTCCTTGCTTTCTTAGTGTGACATTTGCAATTTCACAGTCCTCTGGCACCATGCCAGAGTCCAATGATTTTTGAAAGATCATTACTAACGCCTCCACAATCTCTACTGCTACTCCTTTCAGAATCCTAGGGTGCAGTTCATCTGGTCCAGGTGATTGATGTACCCTTAGGTCTTACAGCTTTTTGAGCATCTTCTCCCTTGTAATAGCAACTACACTCACTTCTCTTCCCTTCCACCTTTCAACGTTTGGCTCACTGCGAGTGTCTCCCACAGTGAAGACTGATGCGAAATACTCACTTAGTTCATCTGCCATCTCCTTGCCCCCGTTATTTCTCCGGCCTCATTTTCTAGCAGTCATATATCCACTCCTGCCCCTTATTTTTTTTTAAACATACTTGATAAAGCTTTTACTATCCACTTTGATATTGTTTACAAGCTTGCTTTTATATTTCATCTTTTCCCTCCCAATGATTCTTTTAGTTGCTCTCTGTAGGGTTTTAAAAGCTTCCCAATCCTCTGTCCCACTATTTTTTGCTTTGTTCTATGTCCTCTCCTGCTTTTACATTAAGCTTTGACTTCCCTTTTCAGCCAGTTGTACTATTTTGCCATTTGAGTATTTCTTCAGTTTTAAAATACATTTATCCTGCACCTTCATTTTTCCCATCAAGTCACACCACTGCTATTCTACTGTGATCTCCTTCGAACTGACTTTGGCCAACTCCCCTCTCATACCACTGTAATTTCCCTTACTCCACTGAAATACTAATACATCAGGTTTTATTTTCTCCCTGTCAAATTTCAAGTTGAATTCAATCATAGTGATCACTGCCCCTAAGGTTCTTTTACTTTAAGCTCCCTAATACCCTGTGGTTCATTACAGTATAGCTGATCCCCTAAAGGCTCAACGACAAACTGATCTAAAAAGCCAACTTGTAGGCTTTCAACAAACTCACTCTCTTGAGATCCATTTCCAACCTTTTTTTCTCAATTAACTTGCATGTTGAAATCTCCCTTGACTATCATAACATTGGCCTTTTGACACACTTTTTCTATTTCCTGTTGTAATCTGTGGTCCACATCCCAGCTACTGCAAGGAGGCTTGTATATAACGGCCATCAGCGGCCTTTTACCCTTACAGTTTCTTAACTCAACCCACAAGATCGGAAGATGTTGAATCCTTATGTCACATCTTTCTACTGATCTGATGACATTCTTCACCAGCAGAGCCATGCTATCCTCTCTGCCTCCCTTCCTATCGCTCTGAAACAATGTAACAGGCCCTGATAATAGGCCCTTCCAACCCTATGAGCAAAAACCCATTTACACCCATGTGACCTATTAACGCGTCCATTTTTGTTGGGGGGGGGAATGTGGGAAAAACCAGAGTACCTGGAGGAAACAGATAATGTCATAGGGAGAACTGCAAACTCCTTACTGACAGCACGGAACTGACTCCAAACCACTGGGGCTGTAATAGCTTTACGCTGCTATGGGTATCACTGTTTGTGCATCTGACTCCCTGTAAGCTGTACACTGGTAAAATATGAAAGTGCCAAGACCTATTCCCTGTGGGCATGATTACACTGGGAAATCATCATGCGCATGATCTCAGCTGAGTAGCATTACCTTCAAGTGCGATTTCCACACGAAGAAATGTTTGCAAATTGATCCAATTTCTAGGCTATGGCTTATTAGGAACACAACGTATACAAGTTGTACTATGCTATGAGTATCCACTTCTTCCAAAATATTCAAAGTAGACATTGAACAGTTTTTATAGTGTTTCTCCCTCATTTCATCTTTCCCCTTGCTCATTTTCTTGACTGCAGCTATATTAATTTCCCTCTTAATTGTGTCTCTTTCTCCTTCGCCTTAGTATTTCAGACTCTACGATCTCACTCAGGCAACTTCTGCTCATCCTGCCTCAGCTCTTTAGTTACTCTTCTCTTCCCTTTATCTGTCAGCTTTCATCCTGTCGAGTATTTCAGCATTTTCTGCTTTTATTTCAGATTTTCTGTATTTGCAGTCTTTTTTATTCATTTGGATTTTCACCAGTTGATTTCACTGCTCTAAAGCTTTTGCTTTAGATTTGGACAGAATCTATTATAGCACGAGACCACCTTGACAATAGTGTACATTCTAGTTTTCTGAGGGAGTGATCTACTAGTTCTATTAATTCACTCCTTTTTCGTAGTACATTTCAGAGAAAATCAGGATGTTGCCTGGCCTACTGAGTTCCTCCGGCATTTTGTGTTTGTTGCCTGGATTTCCCGCATCTGCAGATTTTCTCTTGTTTAGGATGTGTATTTAAATTGTTTCCAATACCCATTCAGTACATTTCAGATTATAAAAACTGTAGAAGTTAAATGACTGGTTCTTACATTTTGTTGTTAATCCCTGCAGGTGAATTTGATAAGCTCCGAACAGGGATCTGGGAACAGAATGTTTTGGTGAAGAAGATTCTGACACACCCTCAGTATGATCCAGTAACATATGACAATGATATTGCCCTGTTGTATTTGAATCAGTCTGTGAATTTTACTTTTGCTGTTTCTCCAATTTGCCTGCCCAATCAGAACCTGGGCAAGCTGCTACTGCTAAATGGGAAAGCGGGAATGGTAAGTGGTTGGGGCATAACCAAAGAAAGAGGAAGACTATCCCGATTCTTGCTCAGAGTGGAGCTTCCTTACGTTGAACAGGCCACTTGCATAAATTCAACAAACTTGGAAGTTACAGATAATATGTTCTGTGCTGGATACACAGATGAGTACATGGATTCCTGCAGAGGGGATGCTGGGGGACCGTACGCAGTTTTGTATCGAAACACCTGGTATCTGACTGGTGTGGTTAGTTGGAGTGAAAGTTGTGCCAGAGAAGGAAAGTATGGATTATATACTAGGGTGCCAGGTTACTTATCATGGATACATGATAATTTGTTACAACACAGCTACTGACTTACAACCACTATAATGGCATCATAGAAAGGATAAGCTCTGATTGTGAATGATCATTATGACACTGGGTGTGTTTCTAAACAAATAGCTAATAAATTTGCAAACTGAAAAGATTATGTAGAACCAGTTTGAAATTAAACTAGCAGTTTTGCTTAAGATGTTTCAGCTGGTCATATTGTAGCCTAGAAATTACTGATTGCTCCATTGCTACAGAATGCTCATTGGATGCTATCTAATGACAAATATAAGAACAAAAATGCTACCATTTGACTGCATGAAACTAACAGAAATGATCACATTTGAATGTTTTTTTTAAAAAAGAACAGTTATATAGATTATATTTTGATCACAAACTTCTCTCAGAGTTAGATAGTCTTCAGTGATGCTGTGGGTTAGAACCAGATTCAAACATGGATTTGAAGCCCATGTGCAGTACACAATTTGCCACTAATTATCTTACAGTTTTGGATGTTCAATAAATAAACTCCTTTGCAAATGCTGACAACTGAATTTCCCCATATTGGACAGCTGGTATCTTTTAATCCATTACATACAAGTCAGACAAAATATGCAAAACTACACACAATGCCTGAAGTCCAGTAACTTTTCAGTTGTATATATTTTGGAAAAGCTTTTTTCCCCCAAAAGTCATTTAAACTTTACCTCTATTCAAACATTAGTGAACTGTCTCATTTTGTGATCAGTTAATCATCCCCAACCTACTGTTAACAGATCTACATCCAGAAAGCAAGTACACCGTGATTTTGCTCAGACACAGTTCAAAGTTAGACACGAAGCACAAATTTCCAAGTGCTGTAGCTACTCCTTTCGCTCTAAGCTGGGACCTCGAGGCATGGAACGGCAGTAACTTCCTTCACCCAGGCCATCTAGCAAATGGGCTTTCCCCATGTAACAACATTATTAGCAGGGTTTAAAAATAAGCTGGTTACTGTCAGTAGTTTTTTGAAATACATATAAAAGCTTGCATCTCTTTGAATAATCCTGCTAAACCAAGGCACTTGCTGCAAATTACACTAACGGTCTACCCTTAAGAGTTTGAATTAGTTCTTTGACTCAATTACGAATTACCTGTGACTCTGATTCAGTGTCATTTGTTCCCACTAAAATTGTTTCTACTTGAAGTTTGAAACCTTACACTGTCTCTTACCCACTTTCCTTATAGTGATTTCTAATTTGATTTTTATTTTTAAACTAGACAATGGGGTGACCCATTGGGGCACCCCTTTGAGAGAAGGGTAATGCAGTCTGATGTGACCAGAATGAACATTAAATTTTCCTGAATGCTATTGGTATCGCTTTGCTTTGGAAACTGAAGTAGAAAACCTCAGTTTATTAAAGAAGAACTACATGTAGCAAAGCAAATATAGCTGCTCCACATTTAACGAAGGACACTTTTGATGGCATCATTTCTGGTTTATCTGCCACCCTCGTGCCTCTTGTTGTCATTCTGGAGACATGCAGCCCTTTCATCGCCCATCTCTTCATTTCTTCTGCTGTTTGTTGTTTGTCTCTGATCCTGGAGATGTGCATGCCTCTCCTCCCCTGTCTCTTCTTCTCTCATCTTTTTTGGCCCTGGCTCTTTGATCCTGGAGTCGTGTGGCCCTGGCCTCATATGATTCCTGTTCTCTCCCTCTTCTTGTTGCTTCCCGACGATGTTTGGCATCATCTCTTGATCATAATGTCCCCCTTCCCTTTCCACGCGGCATAATTAGGCTGACCATTTTTTTTTTACCCTAATACTGGATGGAAGATACGAAGCAGTAATACCAAAGGATGCTGATTATTCTTGATGATATGGTTGATGCTCTCCTAAATGGACATGATATAGTCACCGCTGTCCTTTGACTGCAGCAAAGGGTTTTATGGGTGTCTCGAAGTACGTCATTACAATAAGATTTAATTATCTCTTATTGATAGGTGGCAGTTAGATCTGTCCCAATCCTGCACATGCTGATGGTGATTGGCAGAATGTGACCCCTCAAAATACAGCTGCCCTGCCCTGTTGCTCTGGTAGCTGTCACTGCTGAGGCTGGCCATGAGCATGCGTCGCGTCGGGCTGTCACGTCCCAATTTCCATGGTGGCGGATCAGCTCTTGCGTTAAAAGGGAGCCTGCTGATTTTTGTGAAGGAGCAATTTTATATGCATATATAACCCTGAACTTTGCCTGCATTCTGTAAGTTAGTGCATTCTAATTCTATCGAGCCAAAAAAAGTGCCCCTGTAATGCACTGTTTGCGCTAATTGGAGCCTTTGGAGCTCACAAACAGACAGAGCATGAGAGTTTTAGTAGTATATAGATTATAAAGGTTACAAGAATGGTTCTTTTTATAAATAAAACATGGTTTCCCAAGCCAGTAAAGTGACATCTTATTATACAATGTTGAATTAAGAGACAGCAAACCAACATTAAAACAATCAAAGACTGTTTTCATACAGTATCAAAGTAATTAAATTGATTGATATATTATCATCACGTGTACTGAGAACAGTGAAAAACTCAGTTACAGATAATGGGGCTATACCATCAATATTCAAAGCTATCCCCAAGAATTCAACCACAAGAAGTAAACAGGGGAACCTGGAGTTGTTCAGAATAGTTCAAGTAGATTTTAATCAATAACTTGAGAAACCTTGAATAATCAATTTTTAAATGACAGTAAATGTGTAAAATTTTAAAATGACAAGAATAAAGTGTAATAAAATAACTAAAACGGAAACCTGCGGTAGTGTTCGTGATCACTGGAGAAGGCCTCAGCTTCGTTTTCCTCACTGTCTTCATACCTAGAGTCTCTTAATAAATGAAATGAATGAAGTGATGTTTAGGGGACAGGGTGAGCAGCCACAATGGAGTAAGAGACGACTGCAAATGTCAAGGACACCCCGTTAAACGGATATTCACAGAACAATTTAAAAAAATGTAAAGCAGAGTGGAGAAAGACTAACCTGAAATAGATAGTCAGGTGATGGAAAGAGAGCAAGAATCAAGGTGATGGATGTGCTTAGTGATATAACAGAGTGGGGAGTGATGTGTGTCCATCGTGGATTCTTTGTGAAGGGCCATTCTGTTCACTTCATCTAGGGTTTGAATTTAATAGCAAGCCAGTCTTATTATTTTAAGAACTCTATTGGTAGTCTTTCCCAGAATAAAATTAGAAGTAATTTGTTTCTTAAAGGCATAAGCTCTCACGATTACTGGCAACACACACTTCCCAGTGATATAGAAAAGTACCAAGCGCTCACCAATCACCAGTACCTTGTGCATCAGATTTCCTTTAAAATGTCGTGAAAGTGCTTTGACCCAACAGTGAACATTTAAATAAATGTTTTGCGAGTATAAAGAAATGAAAAAAGGTATCAAAATGAACCACCCAGACACCATTTCAATTGAAAATATAACCCAAGTAGTGATTTTTACCTTCCAAGGTGAAATCTGGCAAAGTGTTACATTCTCCTGTAGTAGAACTTTTCTCAAGTGTTATACCAGGAAATACTGAATTACATATAGTGGGTAAATCCATCTCCATTCTTTAAGATGTTCAGTTTCCTCATGCTAATAGGATTGCTGACATAGAGGAGGCAGTGAAGGATAAAAAAAAAAGGCACAGTGTCTTTATTGAGATTGGGAGACCGAAGCAGAGCACTTTTCCCTACCACACATGATGGTTTCAGATATAATGCTGTTTTTATGAAATTTGTCATCTTGGAAGTTTGATGAACATGACAATAGCATGTTACCGAGTCAAGTTGCTACATAGCAGATGGGAAGGTAAGAGCAGAAAAGTTTTTTGATGAAACATTCTTGAGGATAATTTTACTCCATCTTGTCAGCAGTTCCTATTTTTATGTGGATCCCAAACATCAGAGAAGTTTAATATATAACAAATCAAAATCTGTTACAACTAACTACACTGGAACCCTACCTACATCAGTCTAAACAGCGTTAGCAGTTGCTTCCAGCTCAGTCTGTGAATCCACAGGAGACCCTAAAAGTTGCTATCTTAATCAACCTAGCCTGGAAAATTAAACCTTTGTGGACTCTATCACACTAAGCACACTGTACAAAACATCACATTACATATTATACTCTAATAAACTTCATGCTCCTGCTGTGATTGATACACTAGATTAGAGCATAGAAGTAAATGGAAGTGACATACTTATGTAATGCATTCGTTATTTTAAAGGTACATCATCTAGTCACTGATTAAACTTGAGACCAAGTAACACTTGCAAACCAAATTGTTTTTCAAAACACGCAAGTTAGCCTAGATCAGTCTGTCCCTGGCCCAGGCAGTTGTCCCCACAAGCTTCAAGATCGCCACCATTGTGCCAGTGCTGAAGCAACTTCCATCCAGTTGCACTCACCTCCATCATTGCAAAGTGCTTTGAGAGACTGGTTATATCACATCTGAAATCCTGTTTGCCCACTACCCTGGACCCCCATCAATTTGCCTATCACACCAACACGTCAACAGAGGACGCCATCTCCACGGCACTTCACTCTGCCCTGACCCACCTGGACAGCCCCAACTCTTACGTCAGAATGCTGTTCATTGACTTTAGTTCAGCATTCAATACTGTGATCCCCTCCAAGCTGATTGCCAAACTTCACCAGCTTAGTATCAGCTCATCCCTCTGCAATTGGACTTTGGACTTTCTGACTAACAGACCCCAATCAGTTAAGTTAGACAACCTCTGCTCCTCCACTCTCACCTTGAACACCGGCGTGCCTCAAGGCTGTGTGCTGAGCCCTCTTCTGTACTCCCTCTTCACTTATGACTGCATTCCTGTACATGGTTCTAACTTCATAATCAAGTTTGCAGACGACACTTCGGTGGTTGGCCTAATCAGAGGGGATGACGAGACGGCCTACAGGGATGAGGTCCAGCACCTGGCCATGTGGTGTGCCGACAACAACCTGGCCCTTAACACCCAGAAGACCAAGGAGATCATTGTGGACTTCAGGCATGCTTGGAGCCCACACTCACGTCACCACCTACATCCACGGAGCTGTAATGGAGCGTGTATCAAGCTTCAAATTCCTTGGTGTCCACATTTCCAAGGATCTCACCTGGTCCCTGAACTCCTCCATCCTGTTCAAAAAGGTGCAACAGCGCCTTTATTTCCCGCGAAGCATCAAGAAAGCTCACCTCTGTCACAGGATACTGACGGACTTTTACCGCTGTACCATTGAGAGCATACTTACCAACTGTATCTCAGTGTGGTATGGCAATTGTCCCGTATTGGACTGCAAAGCACTCCAGCGTGCGGTGAAAACTGCCCAGCTGATTATTGGCACTCAATTGCCTACCATTGAGAACATCTACCATAAATGCTGCCTGGGCAGGGCGAAAAGCATTATCAAGGATGCATCTCACCCTAAGCATGGACTTTTTTACTGTCCTCCCACCCGGTAGGCACTACAGGAGCCTCCGCTCCCACACCAGCAGCCACGGGAATAGCTTCTTCCCGGAAGCTGTGACCCTGCTGAACCTCACATCACAGAGCTAGGCAGTATTGCACCCATATTGTACTGTCTTTTTATTCACAGTTGTTTTGTAAATAACACTATTCTTTGCATTTCTGGTCAGATGCTAACTGCATTTCATTGGCTTTGCATCTGTATTCGGCACAATGACAAAGTTGAATCTAATCTAATCAATTCTGTTACGTACATACAGTTGTGTAAGGGTAAATCTTGGAGTTCACGTGTTAGTTTTGCAGATAATACTGTTCACATATTGACTAATTCTTCTTTCCTGTCAACCCCAACAACTGTAATTCATTTTTCCAGTGTAACAATAGTATTTTACACCAGCCACTTTTGACGAATTATACTTTTTCTGGAGTAAGTTCAGAAAAAAATATACATTTGTCAGTTCTTCACCAGGAAACTAAAGGACAGATTTATAGTGTGTGCTCTAGTATTACATATCAAAATTATAATTCATGGTCAGGTACCTGCTCAGAAGGCGTCGCATTGGCATCTGGTCAATGTCTCTCTGCTCTCGTTCCTCCCGCGTCATCCCTTTATAATTTGATGTCAGGCCAAAAATGAGTCTTGACCACTTATGTGGTAGAAAAGTGAACAACTATCCAATTAGATTGCCAGAAAGTAAAAGCTCTTTGCTCAGTTTTCAATGATCCTCAAAGTGATGCCTGTTGGAAAAAAGCAGTGACACAGAGCAAGAACACTTTATGATTTAGTGTTCAATGCACGCGGCCACTTCGGTGATGAATATCTGTTATCTGCCAAGTAGGGGACCGTGCACAATTCTGATTTGATGGAGACAGTTGTGAGAGCACAGCAGAACATCTGCAAAACTTCTGAAATGCCCACTTCACTGCCGCTGCTACTGTGTGGTTAGCAGAATCTCCGGAGCTGAAGGCCCTGAAATCCTCAGCTTTGCGTGTTTTAGCGGCCGGGAAGAGGTCGAAGGCACTCGGTAGAGGATGGCGCTTGGGAGGCTGTATCGGAGAGGCTGGTCGGAAGCTCGAAGTTTTTGGACGGATGGACTCAGTGTTGGCTGTTTCCAAGGTATCGGCAAGTTGACGGTGCCTGGAGGTTTATGGCAGGGAGTTTCTCCCTTTTGCCACCTGCTATTGGGCACTCGGGAGTCAATTGACTCGGGACTTTGAGACTTTTTTTTACTGTGCCCATGGTCTGTTCTTTATCAAATTATGGTATTGCTTTGCACTGCTGTAACTATATGTTATAATTGTGTGGTTCTGTCAGTGTTAGTCTTTGGTCTGTCCTGTTTTCTGTGATATCACTCCGGAGAAACATTGTATCATTTCTTAATGCATGTATGCATTTCTACATGACAATAAAAGAAGACTGAGGGTTCTCATAATCTAATTCAACCTGCCAGTACTGGCAACTCAAACGGCAGATACTTAGACCAATTACGTGAGAGGATGAGCGTGGGAATTGAGCAGCGGTGGAAACACCTTAACAAAAACTATAGACATTTTCAGCGTGGGTTGACAATAACCTTTGTAAATAACATACACGGTTCAACACTGTTAAATATATTAAACTTCTCAAAGATTTTGAATCCTACATCTTTTTTGTACCACTGACTATTGAATCCCAACAGAGCCAAGACACAATTCTATCATTCATTTATGTACAAGCAGAGTCGATGTCGTCAAATAGGCCTTCCTGGATTATACAAATATATCTCTCTGATCTCTGCACAAAAAAATGGAGAAACCAGAACAAGAATCTCACTTTGATGCAATATGAATAACTATTCAGACTCTTCTTTTAGAACAGCACAGGAAGATGACTAACTCATGTAATATATTCCAATAAACGTTGTAAACAACAACAACAACAAAAAAAGAAAACAAAGAAAGTAAGAATTAAGGCAAACATACTGATGAGCTTCCCAGCAAGTTCTTTGTTGCTTCTATTTTCCTTGGGATGTTTATACAAGTACATCACACAACGTCAAATCCCACTATGTTTCAGAGTCTCCTGACTCACACTGGGCAACTGTACATAAAAACAGTCAATTACTTTCAAAGACACTAAGGCAAGTTAAAGAGAGAATTCCATTGAACTAAACCACAGAGTACTGTATTCAGTGCTAGTTACACAACCCTAGAAAAGATACAAGGTGATCCATGACAATATTGACAAGATTGAGGAAGTGATCTGGAAAGATTGACAAGGCTGTGATTATTTTCTTAACAACGAAGTCTGAGGTACTGAGACATACAGCACTCATGAACCTACAACTCTGTGTGTTTCAGTGCTTGAGGGCAAGAATGGAAGAAAGAAAATTTTCATGCATCTGTAAGGGGGTTTCATCTCTTATGTTACTGCGTAGGCTCATTAAAATGGCTTCTTTGTTATGTTTTTCTTAGGAATGCTTCTTTGTTATGTTAAATGCTGAGAAAGTTTTTGCGCTAGCAGCTTGTTTTGGTTTAGAGTGTGATAAGAATATGTTATGAACCAATTGGGATAGTTGTTACATTTTTGATGTATTTGAAGATACTGTATGCGCGGGGTTTTGGGGCAGAAAGCGGGAGAGAGAGAGAGAGAGAGACAGAGGATGGACCAGGTGCTGTGAGTCTGCTAACGGGGTCGGACCCTGAGGAGGGCGTTCGGCGAGGAGACAGAGACAGACTCGTGTGGAGGGTCTGGTCGACCACCGCTGTTGGTCCCAGGTGGCCGGTTGAGGTGGTCCGAGGGGTTGCAGGGTGAAGAAGAAAGGTCCTGAGCTCCAACTGTTTGTGCACGAAGAGATTGAACTTTGATGAGTGTGGCGCCTTTTATTTTCCTTTTATATTTTATTCTCTATTAATTATATAGTTCCAATAATATCTATAAACTGTAAATCATTTAATTGTATCCGGTGTATTGTCTGTTATTTGGGCGGGGTGGGGTACATCACACAGCATCCACACAAACTAATTACCCAGTTTGGTGGCGCCAAGGGCTGTTTCCCTAGACGACAGCGAGCCGAGCGACCCTGAGGCTGACCGGGGGGCTACACATCCATCTTTTCATTTTTACAAGATCATAGAGATGCGACTGGCACAATTATCTCACAGTACTGATCTCTAAAGAAAGCAGTGAAGACATGGTTTACCTGATGATTTTTGTTAATGCTTCGACAAAGTACACAGGCACTTTAATGCCATCCTTTACTTCTTGCCCTGTAAGTACTAACTCTTGTTCTGTATAGTAGCTCAACTAAATGTCTATTCAACTGTCAGCCCAGTAAGATCAAGGTAATACAGATGTAACTGAATATAAATGCATCTTAAGGAGGGTTAATGGATTTCCTTAAATACAAGGAGAATTTAAACTTATCAGATACCAGATATTTTTTCCTGAAGGTTTTGGTAATTAAAGCAAAAATATAAATGAGCAGATTATTGAAAGAGTACAATCTGTGCTGAATACTATCTTGATGAGACTCCTACAACTACAGGTTTGGAAGAGCAAGGGATGAAAACCCTCCCGATGTGGAGGGAAAAAAGCTGTTGAAATACAAATGTTAAAACAAGCTGCTACGACCCTATGCTATCTTAGGGCTAGGCACTCCTGCTTACCTCTTGTAGTATCTTTAGCAACTCCTCACGGATCTTGAGATGTGGCAAAATCTTGTCTGGCAAGGGTGTGAGCCATTCCTTTATAGCAGCCATCACCCGACTATCAATAAAAGTGTTCTTCAAATCCTGTCTGCAAGAATTAATAGGAAAGTTGGCATCAGCAAAAAGAAACATTACCTGTTAGTCATAATGACTGTCAAATATTTACTTGAGCTCTCCTAGATTGAGAACTTCTAACAATCTTTTAACCTTCTGCTGTTTCAGTAACCCCTTATTCTGCATAATTTAGCTCCAGTAATGCTTGTCTTTTATTTATATTTTCTGTATCCTGCAGGATTATAAGAGAATGCATAATATCATGAAATTCTATGTGACCCAAGCTCCATCATGATCTTAGGTGTTGGCTGTGTATAGTTTACATATTCATCCTATGACCAAGTGGGCTTTCTGTATGCTTGTCTCATCTCCAACATGCCAAATACAGTCTGGTTGCTAGGTTAACTGGCTACTCCGAAGTTCCCCTGTTAAAGCTGGACGGCAGGTAAATTACTGGGGGGAGCAGGAGGAATTGGTAGTAGTGCAAGAGGGAAAATGGCATTAGAGGAATGAGGTGTCTGTTTATCAGTATGGATGTGGTAGCTGAAGGGCTTTGTTTCCTGCTGAATGAACTGTATTTGACAGTTAATACGTGATCAATTGTTCTCATTCACAATCTACGAGCAACATTTAAAAGATGCTTCTTAAAAGCTTTTCATAACACTTTCATCATGTCAAAATATAATTTAGTTTGGCCAAGTACTGATGGACTCCAGATTCCACAGCTTCCAGAAAATATGAGCATGTTCGACACACAAACTTCTACAGTTCCTAAAAGGGGATATGTGGCTTTGGTAAACTTATCTCTAACAAATTAAACCTAACAGATACGACAAGAAATTCTATTCAGAGTACTAATTCCAATCTGCATTGATTACTAAATAATTCTTTCAATGCCATGGGTTGCCCAAACATTAAGAACCTATAGTAAAATACAATTCACTTGTGAGAAGCATCTCATCTGAAAATGTTTTTATCTGTTATCCCTGAAAATATCAACATTATCCTCAAGTTCAACCCTTGTGTTGTTCGGTTTTACTCTGACCACTCAACTGAGCTATCACTTTAGAGAGGCGAGATTGTTAGAACTTTTTTGGGGTTAGTACATATAGCAAATAACTTCAGCAATTGACTTCAGCCACTAGTCTTTAGATCTGAATATGAACTGTAGATTAAAACTAAAATGCAGTTCTGAACAGTGGGTTCCCAAGAATCGTGAAGTACAGTTAATCAGAAGACTAGACAATGCTGATTTAAATTCATTATTTGGATGTCTGTAATGTGGATATGAAGAGGGAGGTGCAAAAGTTGCATGTGTTTGGATGTCTTCAGTGTGGGTGTGAAGAGGGAGGTGTGAGGGTGGTGTGTAGTTCAAAGGGAGCATTGTAAATGTGGAATTGTTCTTTGACCTTTAGCATATAGAATGTCCTGTAGTGTTGGGTGAAGCAGACCTGCTGCTCCAAAAGGGTCCCTCTCTTTCTCTCATGACTCCAAAAGGCTGTCAGCTTATTTGTGAGTGTGTGAATATGAAATAAAAAGACTAGTTTTCATATCTACCAACATCGTCTCTCTAGTGACTTTGTTCTTGCGACAACAAGATCATTGAGCATCTGTAGATTATGCATACATGCAAGATATCAGATTGCATTCATACTATCTGTACAGTTTGGAACACATACCAGTGGACACACCAGTAATGGGAACTAACACAAGAAACTCAGCACCGGAATTACAAAGAGGAACAGGGGTGAATCACTACTTACTTTTTCAAATGCATTACGACTGTGGGGAGAAGGGTCAGTTTCTTCAAAGCTGGCTTCTTTTGGCCATTGAGTTGTCTATCTTCCTGCCAAAAATAAAAGGGAACATAGCTGGGTTTGGAAAGATATCAGTGATTGGACGAGTGTAACAGCAAGCACGTCATTGGGTTTTACAGTACTGAAACATGTCCTTTGGCCTATCATGGCAATGAAGCACATTACACCTAGCGATATTAATTCTGCTTGCATGCATGCCTTGGAGATTTCAGTACTTGTCTTGAGTGCTGGCCTCCATCACATGGAAATACAATCCAGAATCAAAGCCCGCTCTGTGTGATAAAGTTCCCCCACAGGCCCCTCTCTGTCTCCTACCTCTTACTGTAAACCCATGTCCTCTTGTATTAGGCACTAATCCTGGGAAAAAATGATTTTATAAAAAAAAATTATCTGCTCCATCTAACCCTTTCATAATTTTATATACAGAAATGAAAAACAGTTCTTGGGCACGTGTAAAAAAAATTCTGTAAAGCACAGACAGTTTCAAAAATAATGAAATGAAAGGTTTCTAAATAACCAAGTAATTACTAAAAAGAGCAGTAAACAGTTAAAACCAAATCACAATTTGGTGTGACCGCCCTTTGTCTTTAAAACTGCATCAATTGTCTTTGGTACACTGTTGTGTCAGTATAAGAAAATCGGCTGGTAAGTTGTTCCAAGCATCTTGGAGAGCTTGCTATAGTTCTTCTGCAGACTTTGGCTGTCTCGCTTGCTTCTGTCTCTCCTGATAGCCTGAGGTAGCCTCAACGATGTTGAGATCAGGGCTCTGTGTAGGCTATACCAACTGTTGCACAACACCTTGCTCTTTTTGCAGAAAGTAATTCTTTATGACCTTGACCGTGTTTTTGAGATCATTGTCCTGCTGCAGAATGAAGTTGGGACTGATCAGCACAGCTCAATGAATCAGAATGTGCTTGTAATGTGCATGTGCAATGAATCAGATTGTCACCATCAAGGATTCCATTAATTCTGACCAGATCACCAACTCCATGAGCAGAAATGCAGCCCCAAACCTGCAGGGAGATTCTGCAGTGCTTCACTGTTGGTTGCAGACACTCATTCATGTAGCACTCTCCAGCTCTTCTACGGACAAACTGCCGTTTGAGACAAAAATGTCAAATTTTGACTCATCAGTCCAGAGCACTTGCTGCCATTGATCAACATCCCAGTCCTTCAGTTTTTGTATGATTATGATTATGAGGACACGCAGTCCCCTTTTATTGTCAGTTAGTAATGCATGCATTAAGAAATGATAAAAATGTTTTTCCAGAATGATATCACAAAAACGCATGACAAACTGACTTGAAAACTAACAAAAACCACATAATTATAACATATAGTTACAACAGTGCAAAGCAATACCGTAATTTGATAAGAACAGAACATGGCACAGTAAAAGTCTCAAAGTCTCTCGAAAGTCCCATCATCTCACACAGACGGTAAACCTCCAGCACCGCCAACTTGCCGGTGCAGCATCCCGGAAGCATCCGACCACAGCCTGACTCCAAGTCCGTCCAAAAACTCCGAGCCTCCGACCACCTCTTCAACACCGAGCACCATCTCTGCCGAGCGTTTCGACCCCGGCCCCAGCCCCGGCAACAGGTGATACACAAAGCCGAGGATTTGGGCCTTCATCTCCGGAGATTCTCGATTGCACAGTAGCAGTGGCAGCGAAGCAGGCATTTCAGAATCTCTGTAGTTGAATCTCTGGATTTGTTTCCAGTTTGGAGGAATGGCTTTTTGGCAGCAACTCTCCCATGAAGATCACTTTTGATAGCTCCTCCAGACTGTAGAGGGATGTACTTGGATTCCAGTGGTTTCTGCAAGTTCAGACTTGCAAGTAATGCTGGGTCCCCGATTTAGAAGGGACATCATTTTGATGCACCTCTCATCTGTTGGACACAGTTTCTGTGGTTGACCTCTGTGTTTCTGGTCTTCAACCTTTCCTATTTCTTTGTGCTGCTTCAGAAGAGCTTGGACAGCACAAATTGAAACTCCTGTCGACTGCAAAATTTCTTCCTGGGAGAGACCTTGCTGATGCAAGTTGACAAATTTGTGTCTTGTTGCTATGCTCACCCTTGCCATAGTGTAAGAATTGATGATAAACTCAATAATAAGCAAATGTTTTGAGAGGCTGGTTAAGGACTACATCTGCAGCATGCAACCACCCACACTGGACCCCTTACAATTCGCCTACCGACACAACCGACAGACAGATGATGCAATAGCCACAGCTCGACACATTGTCTTTACACATCTGGAGAAGAAGGATGCTTCTTCTCCAGCATTCTTGGACTACAGTTCAGCATTCAACACCTGCCTTCACCCTGCCTTGTGCAGCTGGATCCTGGACCTCCTTTCAGATCGCTGGCAGGTGGTAAAAGTGGGCTCCCTCACCTCTGTCCCTCAACACAGGTGCCCCCCCAGAGCTGTGTCCCAAGCCCCCTCCTTTACTCTCTGTATATCCTTTTTTTTCGTAATATAATTTTTATTGAGTTTTCAAAAAGAATACATGAAAAGATAAAATCTACCCTCCCCCCCTCCCCTTAACCCTCCCCCCCCATATATATAGTCCTACCTAAAAAGAAAGAAAGAGAGAAAAAAGAAAAGAACCGCCTGGGTGTTGGAAGGTTTCCACATGCTCCATGGGATTCAAAATAAATTTGGTATAATTATTCGTTACTTTCCCCAGGGGACCAAGGTCTTTATCGGAGCACTTAATTATGCCATCCTATCTTTTGTAAATAAGGGCGCCAAATATTCAAAAATGTTACATATTTATCTCTTAAATTATAAGTAATTTTTTTGAGTGGAATACAACTAGCCATTTCATTATTCCA
Organism: Mobula birostris; assembly: GCF_030028105.1. Taxonomy (NCBI): domain Eukaryota; kingdom Metazoa; phylum Chordata; class Chondrichthyes; order Myliobatiformes; family Myliobatidae; genus Mobula; species Mobula birostris. The sequence continues at coordinate 82,888,514 of NC_092373.1, forward strand.
ACGATCCATACTTAAATACGAATCCGATTTCCAAGTAACTGCTATAGTCTTCTTAGCTACTGCCAATGCAATTTTTATAAATTCTTTCTGATATTTATTCAATTTAAGTTTCGGTTTTATCCCTTCAATATCACCTAATAGAAATAATACAGGGTTATGTGGAAGTTGAGTTCCAGTAATTTGTTCCAATAAGACTCTTAAATTTATCCAAAAGGGTTGAATTTTAAAACAAGACCAAGTAGAATGTAAAAAAGTACCAATTTCTTGATTACACCGAAAGCATTTATCAGATAGATTTGAATTTAATCTATTTATTTTTTGTGGTGTAATATATAATTGGTGTAAAAAATTATATTGTACTAATCTAAGTCGAACATTTATTGTATTTGTCATACTGTCAAGACAGAGTCTTGACCAATTTGTTTCATCAATATTAATATTCAAATCTGTTTCCCATTTTTGCTTTGACTTATGGGTTCCTTGTTTAATTGTCTGTTCTTGAATCAAATTATACATACAAGAAATAAATTTTTTAATTTTCCCTTTTTGAATTAAAATTTCAATTTCATTAGGTTTTGGCAAAAACATTGTTTGACCCAGCTTACCTTTTAAGTAAGCCCTTAATTGAAAGTAACAAAAGAAAGTATTATTAGATATTTTATATTTATCCTTTAATTGTTCAAATGACATCAATATACCTCGTTCAAAACAATCTCCTATAAATTTAATCCCTTTTTGGTACCAATTATATAAAAGTTGATTGTCCATTGTAAAAGGAATAAGTCTGTTTTGAAACAAAGGTCTCCTTGCTAATAGAGATTTGTGTTTCATTATCAACATTTATCTTATTCCATAAATCAATCAAATGTGTTAATATAGGAGATTCTTTCTTTTCCCGTATCCATTTAGATTCCCATTTATATATAAAATCTTCAGGTCTATTTTCTCCTATCTTACCTAGTTCTATTTTAATCCATGTTGGTTTTTGATCATCGAAGAAAGATGCAATAAATCTAAGTTGATTTGCTTTATAATAGTTTTTAAAGTTTGGAAGTTGTAACCCTCCTAACCCAAATTTACATGTCAATTTTTCCAATGATATTCTTGACATTTTACCTTTCCAAAGAAATTTTCTCACACATTTATTTAACTCTTGAAAAAATTTCTGTGCCAATTGTATTGGTAATGTTTGAAACAAATATTGTAATCTAGGAAATATATTCATTTTTACAACATTGACTCTACCTACTAATGTTATTGGTAGTATCATCCATTTGTCAAAATCTTCTTGAATTTTTTTCAACAGTGGTAAATAATTAAATTTATATAAATTCTTTACATCATTATCAAGTCTTATACCTAAATACTTTATACCATTTACCGGCCATCTAAATTGGGTTACTAATCGACATTGACTATAGTCTCCTTTAGTAAGAGGTAAAATTTCACTTTTATCCCAATTTATTTTGTAACCTGATACCTTCCCATATTCATCCAATCTAGAAGATAATTCATGTAACGAATGTTGTGGGTTTGTTAAATAGATCAAAACATCATCGGCAAAAAGATTAATTTTATATTCCTCCTGATTAACTCTAAAACCTATAATATCTGGATCAATTCTGATTAGTTCTGCTAATGGCTCTATCGCCAGTACAAATAAAGCAGGTGATAATGGACAACCTTGTCTAGTTGACCTTTTTAACTGGAATGGTGTTGAAATTTGAGAATTTGTCACTACTTTAGCTTTAGGGTTAGAATTTAAAGTTTTAATCCAATTTATAAAAGATGTTCCTAACCAATATTTTTCTAATACTTTAAATAAAAAATCCCATTCTAATCTATCAAATGCTTTTTCTGCATCCAAAGCTACTACTATACTCTTCTCATCCCTTTTTTGTGCCAACTGAATTATACTGAGTAGCCGGGTTACATTATCTGCCAATTGTCTATTTTTAATAAATCCTGTTTTTGATCCATATGTATTAATTTTGGTAAATATTTAGATAATCTATTCGATAAAATTTTTGCTATTATTTTATAATCCGTATTCAATAAAGAAATAGGCCTGTATGATGTTAGTTTCATAGGGTCTCTGTCTTTTTTTGGCAATACTATTACAATCACTGTTGAAAAAGATTCTGGAAGTTTATGTATTTTTTCTGCTTGACGTATTAGTTTCATAAAAAGAGGAAATAATAAATCTTTAAATTTTTTATAAAATCCAGGTGGAAAACCATCTTCTCCTGGAGATTTATTACTTTGGAGTGATCCTAAAGCTTCTTCAACTTCTTTTAATGTAAAAGGCATATCTAATCCCTTCTGTTCTTCCAAATTCAATTTTGGAAGAGAAATTTGTGATAAAAACCTTCCTATCTCATTAACATCATTTTGGTATTCTGATTGATATAATTCAGAATAGAAATTTTTAAAAGTTTCATTTATTTCAAGAGGTTTATAAGATATTTTATTTGCCGTTGTTCTAATTGCATTTATTGTTTTGGAAGCTTGTTCTGTTTTCAACTGCCAGGCAAGAATTTTATGTGCTCTCTCACCTAACTCATAATACCTTTGTTTAGTTCTTATAATTGCTTTTTCCGTTCTATATGTCTGAAGCGTATTATATTGTAACTTCTTATTGACAAGTTGTCTTTGTTTTTCTTCTGACATATAGCTTTGAGATTCTTTTTCTATTTTTGTAATCTCTTTTTCCAATTGATCTAGTTCTGCCATATATTCTTTCTTAATTTTAGACGTATAACTTATTACCTGGCCCCTAAGATATACTTTCATCGCATCCCATAATATAAATTTATCATCCACTGAATGAAAATATGTATCTAAAAAAAATTGAATCTGCTTTTTCATAAAATCACAGAAATCTTGACATTTTAATAATGTTGAATTAAATCTCCATCTATAAGCCACTTCTTCCTTATCAGCCATTATTATTGTCATTAATAAAGGGGAATGATCTGATAATATTCTTGCTTTATATTCCATATTTTTCACTCTGTGTTGAATATGCATTGATAATAGAAACAAATCTATCCTTGAGTAAGTTTTATGTCTATGGGAATAGAACGAATAGTCTCTTTCTTTAGGATTGATTCTTCTCCATATATCAATCAAATTTAAATCCTTCATCAATGATAAAGTTAAATTTACTACCTTCGATTTTATAACAGCCTTGGTTGATCTATCTAAGACTGGGTCTAAGCAAAAATTAAAGTCTCCTCCAATTAATATTTTTTCATGTGCATCCGCCAAATTCAGAAAAGCTTCTTGTATGAATTTTGCATCATTTTCGTTTGGTGCATAAATATTCATAAAAGTCCATAATTCAGAAAAAAGTTGACAATGTATAATTACATATCTCCCCGCAGAATCAGTTATTACATTTTGTATTCTAATTGGTAACGTTTTATTGATCAAAATTGCTACTCCCCTCGCTTTTGAATTAAATGAAGCCGCAACAACACTACCCACCCAATCTCTCTTTAGTTTCTGATGTTCTGTTTCTGTTAGGTGCGTTTCCTGTAAAAAAGCTAAAGCTATCTTCATTTTTTTTAATATGTGTTAAGATTCTTTTTCTTTTCACTGGTCCATTAAGCCCATTAACATTAAAACTCAAAAAATTCAATAAATTAGTCATTATTCTTAACAAAGTTACTCCAATCTAAAACATTACTTATCTTCTCAACTCTCATAGTTCCTTGGGGAATCTCTTTAAGCTTCACCATGTTGCTATGTGTTTCCCTCCCAACCTTCCAGGCAAAAGGAAAAGAAAAGATAGAAAGAATACAAAAAAAAGAAAAAACAAAATACCCCCCCACTAATGTTGTGAATGAAAAGATACACAACACTACCCCCCTCCATTTTACGGGTCATGGCAAAAGCCACGCTTGCACACATGATTAGCGTAGCAATTGATCAGTGCTTCTTCCAGCTCCCCCGCAACAAAAAATAATTATGTATATATAGGCAAAATTAATGTTACTATTCCCAACTTATATTCCTCCAGTTTTAACCTTTCTTACCCCCCTCGTATAATTAATGATATCTTATACATTCATCCAGCTTCAAAAATCCAACAAGTCCATTCTTTAACCCAATCTTCATCTTCAATCTATTTTGCTCCCCTGGATTTGTTCTTGTATCTGGTGAATATTCAGAGAATCTCGCACAAACTGCTCTGCTTTCTGGTAGTCATCAAAAAATCTTTTTTCTCCACCAGGCAAAAAAATCTTCAAGGTTGCAGGATAACGCAGTATAAATTGATAACCATGATCCCATAGGATTTTTTTCACTGGATTAAATTTCTTCCTTCTCTTCAAAAGTTCATAACTTATATCAGGGTAGAAAAAAACTTTGTTCCCTTTAATTATCAATGGCCCTTTTCTATCCTTGGCAGCTCAAGCAGCTGCCTGTAGAATCCTTTCCTTGTCTTGAAATCTTAAGAATTTTATTAAAATCGATCGTGGATATTGGTCATCTTTTGGTTTTGGTCTTAGAGCTCTATGTGCCCGCTCAATTTCAATTGGTCGAACCTCCTCTTCCATTTGCAAAACATCCGGGATCCATTTTTGAAAAAATTCTATTGGTTTTTCTCCCCCCATACCTTCTTTAAGACCAACAATTTTAATATTATTACGTCTGCTGAAATTTTCCAACATGTCCACTTTCTCCAAGAGTCGATTTCTTTCCGAGTTCCAGACAAGCAGATCATTTTCTGTTTTTTTCCACTCTATCATTCATATGCCCCATTGCTCTTTCCATCTTTTGAAGCTTCTTATCAATTTTGTCCTGTCTTTCCCTAACTTTATTATAGCACATCTTCGTATCTCTAAGCTCTTCTCTTACTTTTCTTAGTTCAGCCGTTAATTGCAATATAGCCTCTATTATGTCTCTATCATATCCTTTACTTCCAATCACTTCCAATTCTTCCTCCTCTTCTTCATCTGTGTTCTCTGCAGAATCCAATTCTGACTGAGTCATTTTTTAAAAATTTATTTATTTATTTATTTATTTATTTAAAATATGTGCAGGAGTAGGCCATTCAGCCCTTCGAGCCTGCACCACCATTTATTATGATCATGGCTGATCATCCAACTCAGAACCCCGCCCCAGCCTTCCCTTCATACCCCCTGACCCCGTGTAGCCACAAGGGCCATATCTAACTCCCTCTTAAATATAGCCAATGAACTGGCCTCAACTGTTTCCTGTGGCAGAGAATTCCACAGATTCACCACTCTCTGTGTGAAGAAGTTTTTCCTAATCTCGGTCCTAAAAGGCTTCCCCTCTATCCTCAAACTGTGGCCCCTCGTTCTGGACTTCCCCAACATCGAGAACAATCTTCCTGCATCTAGCCTGTCCAATCCCTTTAGGATCTTATACGTTTCAATCAGATCCCCTCTCAATCTTCTAAATTCCAACGAGTACAAGCCCAGTTCATCCAGTCTTTCTTCATATGAAAGTCCTGCCATCCCAGGAATCAATCTGGTGAACCTTCTTTGTACTCCCTCTATGGCAAGGATGTCTTTCCTCAGATCAGGGGACCAAAACTGCACACAATACTCCAGGTGTGGTCTCACCAAGGCCTTGTACAACTGCAGTAGTACCTCCCTGCTCCTGTACTCGAATCCTCTCACTATAAATGCCAGCATACCATTCGCCTTTTTCACCGCCTGCTGTACCTGCATGCCCACTTTCAATGACTGGTGTATAATGACACCTAGGTCTCGTTGCACCTCCCCTTTCCTAATCGGCCACCATTCAGATAATAATCTGTTTTCCTATTTTTGCCACCAAAGTGGATAACTTCACATTTATCCACATTAAATTGCATCTGCCATGAATTTGCCCACTCACCCAACCTATCCAAGTCACCCTGCATCCTCTTAGCATCCTCCTCACAGCTAACACTGCCACCCAGCTTCGTGTCATCCGCAAACTTGGAGATGCTGCATTTAATTCCCTCATCCAAGTCATTAATATATATTGTAAACAACTGGGGTCCCAGCACTGAGCCTTGCGGTACCCCACTAGTCACCGCCTGCCATTCTGAAAAGGTCCTGTTTATTCCCACTCTTTGCTTCCTGTCTGCTAACCAACTCTTCACCCACACCAATACCTTACCCCCAATACCGTGTGCTTTAAGTTTGCACACTAATCTCCTGTGTGGGACCTTGTCAAAAGCCTTTTGAAAATCCAAATATACCACATCCACTGGTTCTCCCCTATCCACTCTACTAGTTACATCCTCAAAAAATTCTATGAGATTCGTCAGACATGATTTTCCTTTCACAAATCCATGCTGACTTTGTCTGATCATTTCACCGCTTTCCAAACGTGCTGTTATCACATCCTTGATAACTGACTCCAGCAGTTTCCCCACCACCGACGTTAGGCTAACCGGTCTATAATTCCCCGGTTTCTCTCTCCCTCCTTTTTTAAAAAATGGAGTTACATTAGCCACCCTCCAATCCTCAGGAACTAGTCCAGAATCTAACCAGTTTTGAAAAATTATCACTAATGCATCCACTATTTCTTGAGCTACTTCCTTAAGCACCCTGGGATGCAGACCATCTGGCCCTGGGGATTTATCTGCCTTCAATCCCTTCAATTTACCTAACACCACTTCCCTACTAACATGTATTTCGCTCAGTTCCTCCATCTCACTGGACCCTCTGTCCCCTACTATTTCTGGAAGATTATTTATGTCCTCCTTAGTGGAGACAGAACCAAAGTAATTATTCAATTGGTCTGCCATGTCCTTGCTCCCCATAATCAATTCACCTGTTTCTGTCTGCAGGGGACCTACATTTGTCTTTACCAGTCTTTTCCTTTTTACATATCTATAAAAGCTTTTACAGTCCATTTTTATGTTTCCTGCCAGTTTTCTCTCATAATCTTTTCTCCCCTTCCTAATTAAGCCCTTTGTCCTCCTCTGCTGAACTCTGAATTTCTCCCAGTCCTCAGGTGAGCCACTTTCTCTGGCTAATTTGTATGCTTCTTCTTTGGAATTGATACTATCCCTAATTTCTCTTGTCAGCCACTGGTGCACTACCTTCCTTGATTTATTCTTCTGCCAAACTGGGATGAACAATTGTTGTAGTTCATCCATGCAACCTTTAAATGCTTGCCATTGCATATCCACCGTCAATCCTTTAAGTGTCATTTGCCAGTCTATCTTAGCTAATTCACGTCTCATACCTTCAAAGTCACCCCTCTTTAAGTTCAGAACCTTTGTTTCTGAATTAACTATGTCACTCTCCATCTTAATGAAGAATTCCACCATATTATGGTCACTCTTACCCAAAGGGCTTCTCACGACAAGATTGCTAATTAACCCTTCCTCATTGCTTAAAACCCAGTCCAGAATAGCCTGCTCTCTAGTTGGTTCCTCGACATGTTGGTTCAAAAAACCATCCCGCATACATTCCAAGAAATCCTCTTCCTCAGCACCTTTACCAATTTGGTTCACCCAATCTACATGTAGATTGAAGTCACCCATTATAACTGCTGTTCCTTTATTGCACACATTTCTAATTTCATGTTTAATACCATCTCCGACCTCACTACTACTGTTAGGTGGCCTGTACACAACTCCCACCAGCGTCTTCTGCCCCTTAGTGTTACGCAGCTCTACCCATATCGATTCCACATCTTCCCGGCTTATGTCCTTCCTTTCTATTGCGTTAATCTCTTCTTTAACCAGCAACGCCACCCCACCTCCCTTCCTTCATGTCTATCCCTCCTGAATATTGAATATCCCTGAACGTTGAGCTTCAATTGCAGTGGCTGTCGGTTCTTGTAGTTTGCGTTGTGTCGATTTGCGCATGCGCATTTCCGGTGTCTTCTTCGAAGAACCCGTTACCACTGCCATTGCTCCCTGTTCTACCGAAGGAGATCCAACCCGAGTCTGAGGCTCCATCGTTGCAATAGGCCCTTTTTTCTTCCCCTCTCGTGGCTGCTTCGCAACAGCAGACTTCTTTTGTTGCGGTTTAGGAGGCATATCGTAAAGTAGTCTTACAAAGTTTATAAATAGTTTTCAGAAAATATTTATTAACTTTGTTTTGTTTAAATGGTACTTTACTGATTTGTTGCGGGAGAGCTGGATTTACACGTCTCAATCCCACGTCATCACGTGACGCCCCCTACTCTCTGTATATCCTTGACTGTGTCACCACCCACAGCTCTAATCTGCTAATTAAATTTGCTGATGATATGTTGATTAGCCTAATCTAAAATAATAACAAGGCAGCAGCCTACAGAGAAGAAGTCATCACCCTGACACAGTGGTGTCAAAAAAACAACCTCTCTCTCAATGTCGCAAAAACAAAGGAGATGGTTGTGGACTACAGGAGGAATGGAAACAGGCTAACTTCTATTGACATCAATGGGTCTGGCGTTGAGAGGGTGAATAGCTTTAAATTCCTCAGCATACACATCGCTGAGGATATCATGTGGTCTGTACACACCGGCCATGTGGTGAAAAAAAAAGTATAACAACACCTCTTTCACCTCAGACAGTTAAGGAGTTTACAGTCCAATGGGCACACGGATTCTCACCCTGCAAAAGGAGTGTTGCAGGAGTGCTGGGAAAATGAGAGGTTTCAGTAGGATAATTTTAGTTGGGTAGGGAATGATATTGTTAAAGAAGTGGAGTGTTTGATCTAAGGATAAGTCCTTCAGTAGTTTATCCGGTTGTAGCTCCACGGAAGATTGTATGGCCTGACAGAGACTGTGTGACGAAAGAGGGTTACAAAAGTACACATAGACTGAGATGTTAACTGTCCTGTGCTAGCACCAGTGGGATCAACAGTTGATCTGCCACTCGTCTTCAGGAGAGAGAGATAAGTAAGACAATGGAGCAGCATTTGGAAATGTTAATGAAGAGACGAGAGAGTTTAACGGAAGGAGACATCGGTCTGAGTATTGTCAAGACCGGCTCCTTTTGAACCCTGAACTGTTTGAAGTGTGATGGACAGGCGATACCCCAGCAGGGGGATAAAAAGGGACAGGTTCGCTAAGGCAATGCACACACGACTCCACGAGGTAACGAGACCCTGAAAGCGGTGTGCCCCCCCCCTACTAGTTGGTGGGAGTTGTTGGAGGTCTGGTCACGGGACCAGCCATAGACGCACAGGGTAGAAAGGTACGGATCGGCAGGAACCTGGTGTGTGTGTCCACCCTTGCCTGGGTGCTGGGTTCACCGCAGAAGAACGATCGTATCTGGAATGGAGGGGTCACAGTCGGTGACCTCAGAAGACATTACCAAGGACTCGCCCGAAAGCTAACTGCGAGGAATATCGAAGGTCTGTGTGGAATCCATTTTTGAATATTCATTCGCTTTCGCTCTCTCTCCTTTTCCCCGCCCAACGGCACAACAGTGATTACTGCAAACTGAACTGAGCTCAATTGAACTGAACTTTGCGTCACTTGAAACTGGTCATCTACCCCTAGACTGCGATAGAGCTTGATTGATCCTATTATCCTAGTTCTGTGTACATGTGTGTTTTATCGTTGCTGAACTGTTGCATTTATTATCCTTGTGATTAGAGTACTGTGTTGCTTATTTCTTTAATAAAACTTTCTTAGTTCCAGTAATCCAGACTCCAACTGAGTGGTCCATTTCTGCTGGTTTGGCAACCCAGTTACGGGGTACATAACAACTGACACTTGTTAGCGGTAAAAAGGAAAGGAAAATATAAAACTGATTTTGTAAGTGCATTTAACTGTCATTTGACGGAAAAGTATAGTGACTATACTCAGATTTATACGGATGGTGCTAAGGAACCTGAAACAGGAGTGACAGGGTTTGGGGTGGCCCTACCAGCAAAAGAAATTGGAATCGGCGAAAGAACATCTAATAAGTTGGGGGTGTATACAGTGGAGATGCTGGCGGTGTTGGTTGCGTTGCGATGGGTGGAGAAAGCTAGACAAGTCAAAGCGTTAATGTGCTCAGATTCATCCTCAGTTCTAGCAAGTTTAAGGTCTTTTCACTCAAACAATTGGCAAGATGTACTTTATGAAGTCCTTTAGTCAGTCACAAGAATTGCAAATCAGGGAGGTCAGGTAAAATTTCTATGGGTTCCAGCACATGTAGGGGTGAAGGGGAATGGGAGGGTGGATGAGTTGACAAAGAGGGCGTTAAAGAAAGAAAATATAGAAATACACATTAGTATCAGTAAAGCAGAGGTTAAATGTGTAATCTGGGGAAAAAAAATCAACCAAATGTGGCAAGAAAGATGGAACAGGGAGGGGAAAGGGAGGCACTTATATCAAATACAAAGGAGCGTTGCAGGTACTAGGGTAGGTAGTGGATACAGAAGAGAGAGAACTGTGTGAAGAGGAGTCAGTAGAACATGTAGTTCTGAGTTGCAGGAAGTATGGGATACAGAGAGAGATGAGGAGAATTAATCTAAGGGAATTGGGGTGCAGGAATTCACATTAAAAGAGTTGCTAGGCATGGGTGAGAGAGCACAGGTCAGGGTATTTTTAGCTTTCTTAAGGGGCACAGGGTTTTTTTTAAATAGGATATGACGGATAAGCAGGAATAGGGTACTAGGATGGCCAAAGATGGAAGGATAAGATGTAGGTTAGGGTATGTGTGTGTGTGATTGGGTGAAGGGATTTAGAATGTAAGTCTATTGCACGCTCCGGAGCAGAAGGTGGCAGTAATGCACCGTTAAGCTGGGTGCCAACTGCTGTAAAACAAGACAAAGAAGAAGAAGAAGTTGAAGAGTTTGGCATGGGCCCCCAAATCCTAAGAACTTTCTACAGGGGCACAATTGAGAGCATCCTGACTGGCTGCATCACTGCCTGGTATGGGAACTGTACTTCCCTCAATCACAGGACTCTGTAGAGAGTGGTGCAGACAGCCCAGTGAATCTGAAAATGTGAACTTCTCACTATTCAGGACATTTACAAAGACAGGTGTGTAAAAAGGGCCCAAAGGATCATGGGGGACCCAAGTCACCCCAACCAAAAACTGGTCCAGCTGCTACCACTCAGGAACTGGCAGCACAGCATAAAAGCCAGGACCAACAGGCTCCAGGACAGCTTCTTCCACCAGGCCATCAGACTGATTAATTCATGCTGATATAATTGCATTTCTGTTATATTGACTGTTGTACATAATATTCACTACAGACGATTATAAATTGCACATTGCATATTTAGACAGATGTAACATAAAGATTTTTACTCATGTATGTGCAGGAAGTAATAAAGTCAATTCAATTCAAAACTGTCACATATACCACACCCTCACCTTTTAGTTTGGTTGTCCTTCGCCCAGTTTGATTCCTTCTACCCACTTCTGTTTCAGTTAATCAGTTTAGTTCATTCAACTCATTATATCATTATCATTAGCACCTGTTAGTTATCTTTCTTTAATCATGCACTGGGCAAAATGCCCTCAAGGTAATAAGCTTTTATTTGAAAAGTGGTCTCTTATTTAACATGTTACTTTTTTAATGAAATACAAAAGGTTTTCTGTAACACTTCACTTTTTGAAAAATGAATGTTTGGAAATTTAAAATTTACTTTTTTCTTCTGACACACTATTGCAGAAAGCAAAAAATAAACATCTAAAACTAAATTTATATTTAAAAAGCTAGGGTGCCACAAGCTTTTACACAGTACAGTACTCCTCAGCTTCTTTCACTCTGTTTTTTATTGTACACCTGAAATTTCTATACCCTGAAGTATTCAACTGCCAGTCATACACTTCTTTCAACCATGTTTATATGTTAAGAATTACGCAATTCCAAGCAAGGCAATATCTGGATTGAAATTGCTGAAGTAATACATCTACTATTCCCCTATGATTTTCATTTTTTACAACCCGCTTCATCCTCTCCTCTAGACTCCTTTCCTCTTCCTTTAAATGATGAAAAGAATCTCAAACCAATAACCTAGTAATTCTGTCACCACATCACACACTTCACTGCCACTGAATTGCTACTGTCAAATGATCTTTTAATGTAAACTGCAAATCCAGAAACACTAACAAAAAGTCCTGGAAGTTCATCCCTTTCAACAGATGCAGCTAGACCTATTGAATGCTTCCAACATCTTCTGTATTTTTTAAAAAATACCAGCATTTCCAATTATTTTTACTTTTCATTTAGCATCATTGTGTTCCCTAATCTTCCGCCAGAGATATAGAATGTTCGAGCATTAGATTTTGCAATATATTCCACTCACTCTTCTTTGCTTTTTGGGTGATTGCTCCCATTTGACCTAGTTATCTACAAGTGAATGGTCTGCTCAAAACTATGCATACCAATCAGCTACTTGGCTGACAAGTGGAATATATTACAAAATCTAAAATGTAAAACCTCTGGAAGAACAGGAAGATACTAATATCCTTACTCCCAAACAATGTGACATTACGAGCATAATATCTTTTGTCCCTAGAGAACATTGCCTATTCTTCAAAATCCAAAATAGTGATAGAAGCAAATTCCACAGGAAATTTAGAAGGGGAATAAATTGGATTGTTCTGGCTGGACAATACAATCAGCTGAATAGATTCATCTTACAACTAAGATTTCACATTTTAATGTTCCCAACTGGGTACTCCTACTTTATAACTTTTTGTTTAATAGTTTTAAACTAATTGCATTACACTCCTCAAACTAATATTTTCAAAATATATGTTAGTATTGGACTGGAGGTTGTCATAGTTGGGGTAGGTAGTGGGAATAAGCTCCCACTACCTATTATCTGACAACCAAGTGCAGCTGCTGGCCACGTGTGGCTTCTACTGGGCCCAGCGGAACCATCTCTTCTAACAGGAGCAGGGGCAAAGGTGGGTTACTGGCACCGTAAAACCAGTCGCTTCAGGCAGATGAGGTACGTCAGCTGTGGTTGGCAGTTCATGCAGGAGAAGGAAAACTCTGATCTCAAACCTCAATGCCTTGTGGCTATACCCAGTGATGAAGGAGGTTTCATGAGTAAACCCCAAGGAAAAATTCGGAGCTGGAGTCCCGAAGGTTAGTTCAATGCTGAGTGACATGTCCTGCGATGCCGCTGGTGCCAAGCTGTATCGGTCTCCGCCATTCCTTTGGATTCAGCAGCTGCATGGAGAGAAGCAGCCTGCTGCATGGGCAACAGCTTGCTCTCTACATCCTACTGCCCTGGCTTGCATAGAAGGCTAGGACATGATATCCACAGTCAGCGCTGACCAACGCAGGGCCTCAAATTGGATTTAGTCACAATGCACTTCATTTCCAATTACTGTACTGCAAACATATCATCAAGCTTTCTAGTTGAACGTGTTTTACTTTAAAGGGCAAGTGGCATATTTACGGCCAAATGGCAACAATTTAATTATAGGGAAATTTGTTAGGTTGTTAGCAAGGTCACGTGGAGTTCTGCGTATACAGACCAATAGCATTAACGTCAAATATATGTAAGAAAATGGAAAGGATGATAACAGAAAGGTTGTCGTATGAGCTTGAGAAGAGGGGAATGCTGGCAAGTTATCAAGGTGGTTTTAGAAAGGGAAGGAATTCCATGGAGTCAGTGATAAGGTTAGAGACTGAAATAAGGAAGGCCCAGGGAAATAAAGAATCGGTAGTTGCAGTGTTTTTTGACATTGAAAAAGCCTATGATATGATGTGGAAGAAAGGATTATTAATTAAACTGCACAAGATGGGGGTTGGTGGGAGAGTTTTTAATTGGATTAAAGATTTTTTGTTTGGTAGAAAAATTCAAGTTCGAATTGGATCAGAATTATCAAAACAGTACATAGTGGGAAATGGCACACCTCAAGGTAGTGTGATTAGCCCATTACTTTTCATCATTATGATCAATGATGTCTTCACAAAGGTACCAGTGGATATAGGTAGGTCACTGTTTGCAGATGATGGGGCCTTGTGGAAAAGAGGCAGGAACATGGAGCATATAATCAGGAAACTACAAGAAGCAATTGATGAAGTGGTGGAGTGGGGTTATGATTGCGGATGTAGATTTTCAGTAGAAAAAACTCAAACTGTATTTTTTGCCAGGAAAAGAATTGAGGTAGGGAAGAAGTTAAGGATGTGTGGGATTGAATTAGAAAGGGTTGGATCATTTAAATTTCTGGGAGTTATATTTGATTCATGATTAACATGGGCAGACCATATCAGGAAAGTTGAGGAGAAATGTAAAAAAGTAATAAATGTGATGAGATGTTTGACTGGTAGGGAATGGGGAGCAAGTTGTTCAGCGTTGAAGAGAATATATGTGGCTTTAGTGAGATCTGTGTTGGACTAGGGAAATATAGCATATGGATCAGCAGCTAGGTCTCTTATAAGGAAACTGCATGTGATTCAGGCTCAGGCTTTGAGAGTGTGCAGTGGGGCTTTTAAAATGTCGCCAGTGTCAGCCCTACAGGTAGAAATGGGAGTAATGCCTTTGGAACTAAGAAGGATGCAATTGAAGGCAAACTACTGGGCTAACCTGCAGGGGCACAATGATTCTCACCCTGCTAAAGGAGTGTTGCAGGAGTGCTGGGAAAATGATAGGTTTCAGAGGGATAACTTTAGTTGGGTAGGGAATGATATCGCGAAAGAAAGTGGAGTGTTTGATCTAAGGATAAGTCCTTCAGTAGTTTATCCGGTTGTAGTTTCATGGAAGCTTGTATGGCCTGACATAGACTGGCATTTGTTAGAGGTAAAAAGGAAAGGAAAATATAAAACTGATTTGGTAAATGCTTTTAACTGTCATGTGATGGAAAAGTATAGTGATTATACTCACATTTATACGGATGGTGCGAAGGAACCTGAAACAGGAGTGACAGGGTTTGGGGTGGCTATACCAGCAAAAGAAATTGGAATCAGCAGAAGAACATCTAATAAGTAGGGGTGTTCACAGTGGAGATGCTGGCAGTGTTGGTTGCGTTGCAATGGGTGCAGAAAGCCAGACAAGTCAAAGCATTGATACGCTCAGATTCATCCTCAGTTCTCTCAAGCTTAAGGTCTTTTCACTCAAACAGTCGGCAAGATGTACTTTATGAAGTCCTTCAGTTAGATACAAGAATTGCAAATCAGGGAGGTCAGGTAAAATTTCTATGGGTTCCAGCACATGTAGGGGTGAAGGGGAATGAGAGGGTGGATGAGATGGCAAAGAGGGCGTTAAAGAAAGAAAATGTAGAAATGCACATTAGTATCAGTAAAGCAGAGGTTAAGTGTGTAATCTGGGAAAAAAATCAACCAAATGTGGCAAGAAAGATGGAACAGGGAGGGGAAAGGGAGGCATTTATATCCAATACAAAGAAGTGTTGCAGGTACTAGGGTAGGTGGTGGATACAGAAGAGAGGAAACTGTGTGGACTAGGTTAAGGCTGGGGCATTGTGCATTAAACAAAACATTGAAAATGATAGGGGAACACCAGACAGGATTGTGTGAGGAATGTCAGGAAGAGGCGTCAGTAGAACATATAGTTCTGAGTTGCAGGAAGTATGGGATACAGAGAGAGATGATGAGGATTAAACTAAGGGAATTGGGGGTGCAGGAATTCACATTAAAAGGGCTGCTGGGCATGGGTGAGAAAGCACAGGTTAGGGTATTTTTAGCTTTCTTAAGGGGTACAGGGTTTTTTTTCATAGGGTATGATGGATAAACAGGAATAGGGTACTAGGATGGCCAAAGATGGGAGGGTAAGGTGTAGGTTAGTGTGTGTGTGTGTGTGTGTGTGTGTGTGTGTGTGTGTGTGTGTGTGTGTGTGTGTGTGTGTGTGTGTGTGTGTGTGATTGGGTGAAGGGATTTAGAATGTATGTCTATTGCACACTCCGGAGCAGAAGGTGGCAGTGGGTGCCAACCGCCATAAAACGAGGGAGAGGGAGAGGGAGAGAAGTTTTGTGCAGATTTTTGGTTTCTCTCATCAGGAAGGATATAGTAGCATTGGAGGCAGTCCAAAAGACATTCTCCAGGCTAATTTCTGGGATGACAGGATTGCCCTATCAGGAAAGGCTAAATAAGATAAGTTATTTGTTCAGAAGGATTAGGGATGATCTTATTGAAACACACTTAGGGGCTTTACAGATTAAATGTCGAAAAGTTTTCACTAGTAGAAGAGCTTCCAACGAGGGGACACAAGTAGTTTCAAGATAAGGGGTTGGTCACAATGAAAAGAATTACGTGGAAATTTCTTCCCGTAGAGGGTAGTGAATCTTTCGAATTCCCTATACTTTGGAGTGGGGAGGCTAGTTCATTAGCAATATTTAACATGAAGGGAAATAAAAGACCATGGGATTGAGAGGAGTTAAGGTCTTGGGTAATTAGTGATTATTTTTATTGACTGGCAGGGCAGGCAGCCTACTCCTGCTCCCAGTTTATTGTGGTCTTTGAGCAATTCCCCAATCCCCATCTTGCCTTATGAGCAGTTGACTCACTTCTGCTGCTTCATTCATCTTGATGATCATAGAGCTAACCACATCATCCGCGTCTGTGTCGCCCTTCAGGTATTTATTTGACTTAGTTAAATTTCTGCTTTAAATAATTTGTTTGTAACTATTTTCTAGTTAAAGTTAAAGACAAAATTCATTGTCTATGGTCTATCGCGGCATGTGATGACGTCACCTCTGGTTTCGCCCCGCTTTGGGGTAACTCTCTGGTTCGGAGGAGGTTGAAAGGTGTGGCATGAACGTGAAGAGTTCCGTCTCTGCCCACAGAGAAACATTATAGAAGCAACGCCGTAAGTTCATATGACAGTATTTGAAGTAAAAATATTAACTGGAATTCTGTTAAAGGAAGCGGCGCGCGGGGTGGGCTCGAGCCCGATGGCGGTTTGACGCGACCCCCTCGCCCGCTACTCGGGGCGGCTGGAGACTCTCGCTAAAAGAAGAGAGCACGCTGGTCTCAAGAATGAAACAGACGTTGTATATATTTGTATTTTTTTAACAACAGTTTTCACCATGCGATGTTAATGTGGAAGAGTGAACAGTACAATAGCCTTCTCAAAAGATTATTTATCCTTAGATGCCCTTACTATAGCGAGTGATGATGGAAGGTTCCACACATCACCATTTGATAAATGTTTATTTAAAATAATGCATATAAAAGCTGCCCTCATCCCTGTAGGTACTCACAATTATTCTGTACTTCTTTATCATCCTCGCTATCAGGAAGTACTGGCTTCTTCCTTTTCACTGAAGTAGAAAAGCAATACATTTAGACATGGAATTGGTTGGTATTCAGACCATCACTCTACCACATCATTCATAAAATCCACTTCCCTTTCTCTTTTCTGATACAACATCCTTTAGTTAAGGTTTCAAATGGAACTGCTGGACAACAACTACATTCAAAGATTCGATCAATAGTAAGTTGAACTCAGTAAGGGAACTGGATACTATAGCTAGAATCAGAGAAAAAAAATCTGTTGAGAATTGTTGGTCTTCAGCACAATTCTTTTGGAAGGTGCAATGGCAGTTAGCAGACTTGCTGCCACTCAGCTCCAGAAATCACATTTAATCCTAACCTCTGGTGCTATCTTGTGGAATTTGCACCTCCTCTGTTAAGCAGGTTTCTCCCTGAGTGTTCAAGTTTCCTTCCACATTTCAAATGTGGCCTGGTTGGCTGCTGCAATTACTCTTGGTATTGGAGGGCACTAAGAAAATTGGAGTGGTGATAATGATCATACAAGAGAGAATAGGTTACAGGGAAATACCTGAGGGAATGGAAGGGATGGGTTTCTCTGAGAAATGGCATAGATGTGATGGACTTAGTGGCCTTCAATGTCATAAGGAAATATGAGGATCCTTGTCTGAACTTGCACATCAATTACAGGTTCAGCGTAGGGTTGCTGCCTTGTCAGTATACAGTTATGCTCACCAGAAAGAGCGTGGAGAGAAGTACTGGATAGAAGCAAAATGATATTGGAACCTACAACTTCACAGATCTCTGATTTGCCTATACACATTCTAATACTTATCAAAATGAGCTATTTCAAGATTAAATATTTACTGCCTCAAGCAACTGTACATACAAATGATACATTATGTGTATGAATAGTTCAATAAAATAAATCACTAAATGTTAAGTGCATCTAAATTCTGCTTGCAGCCAAGCTTCAAAAGCATGTTTGATTTAATTTATGGACAGTGAATCAACTCAGTACAAAGTAAACCTGCTTCTGGGCTGCAACCCTTGACAGGACTTATTCCGCAATTATAAGAGGTATTATGGAATTGGTTCGGCTTCACTCAGGTTTAACAGTACTGAGGGAGGCACTAGAAGGCAATGATATACATACAGCTTGAGAAAGTTATGAGTCAATCAATCCTTTTAGTGTTTGGTGATGCTAATTCTGTTATCGTTAATATTGCTCATCTTTGCTGGTTTTGCAATGAAGGATCAAATGTACTTCCCCCCCCCCCCCCCCACCCCGACTTGCAACTGGATTATTTGGAAGCACGCCATACACCATTAATACCCTCACTCAATCTCCTGGCAGTTTTGGTTTGTTTTGAGTAGCCGCCACAGGTTCTACTATGAATTTCACACCAGCTGTAGAAATTATACCATGCTCCAAACGAAATACATGTAAAGCCACAACTGATCTGCTGATATTTGAAGATAGGGGGCAACGTCAATGCTTCATCCAAGTGAGTTCTCGACAGATGGGCTCACTATACAAGAATAGAGCACATCACCATAGAGCCAATGCTATTCTCATTGAACATAATAAGATCTCTTACAAGAAAGCTATTTGGTTTGACAGTGAGCATTTTTATTTCTCTCTAATGCAGACTCAGCAGGTCACACTTTACCTACCTTAGATCCAGAGACAAAATAAAATATTCAAACATAACTCCTGTGACCATACAAATTTAAGCTGGTCAACATACTTTGCAAGGCTACATATCCCCAAGATCTTTGCTAGCCTACTGTGTACTTCTGAAGTGCATAAATATTCAAGAATTATAGTTATTATCCATATCAATTTAACTTATACTACAGGGGGCAAGTGAAGCATTAAGGACAGAAAAGACAGAATTTGTTTTGAAAACATAAGCTAAGCTGAGAAATACTGGTACAACATACTGAAAGTAAAAATACAATCTACATAGATTCTCTTTATGTGACTACTCTACTGAAACAGTATAACAAATTTAATAATAGAATATTAGATTAAATCACCATATCAGACGACTTTAAATAACGGACTGCTGAACATATTACAGAACCTCATCAAGACAGAATCTAGGATACCATGAAATGAAGGGGATATCCAGGCCTTAGGATGGTCTGTAGAAGGAAGAAATATCTTCTCCATTTTCAGCACTAATTTAAACAACAGCATCAAGTACCTGTTTTTTTATTCTCCTGCTCATCATCACTTTTGGAAGCCGTGAGAGGTCCAGGACTGTCATTATCACTGGCTCCTCTGCTCTCGTGCTGTACAGGTGACATTCTTCCATCCTTTTCACTGTCTGTGTCATTCAGCTGATTGTGGCTCCCTTCAGGTTCTCCTCCACTTCCTTCATTTGTGAAGTGATTCTCTTTATCGTTACCTGCTTCATCATCTGATTGTTCAATATTGCAAACATTTTTATTTTTTTCACTCTCAGAATCAGAGCTAACATTATTTTCCTCTCTGCTTTCTGGATGGCCAGGACCATCACTGTCTTCTGCATCACTCTGATCTTCCTTGTGACTTTCATCCTGAAACAGAAGCAAAATCAAAAATTGCAATAATTGGGGTTTTTAAAAAATCCATTAATATAATTAATATATGCTATTTCAGAGAATGAAAAGACAAAAAGAGTGGAAGGGTGAGGAAGAGAAATCAGAGGGAACATTATGAAGAGCAATGTCAAATCTTTGCTACAACAATGAATTAGTTAAGACTTGTAAATGTGGAAACGGAGGTGTTTGGCCAAGGAGCTTCAGAGATTAATATGCTGCAGTCACTGGTCAGACAAGAAGATAGGTGGAAATGCCCAAAGAACATTGCTGGAGGACAAGATAAAAGGCTGGCAAAGATTGAAGGCAAAACGAGGGTGAACACTAAAATAAAAATGAGAGTTGGGCCATTCAGTTTTATAAGCCTACTCTCTCACAAGAGCCTAGCTAATCATCCACTTGCTCACTTTCCTGCTCAATACCTAGATCCCTCTAACACGCAAAAATAAGTGGCCTTAAATATACCCAACAAATTAATATCTATTGCCCAGTTATAGAAAATGCAACAAATCTTAATCTTCCATAAAGGTAATTAGTATTAACAAGTTTACACCTTGTCCTTTAACTCCATACATCGCACTTGTAGACTCTCCACCAAGATGAAAATCTCTCAGAATCTAATTTACAAATCATTTACAACACATTGTTTATTTGAATATAATCACTCATTCCCCTCAAACAAATAAACCTAAACATTCCTATTCAGACCATCCAAAACAAATATTTTCTACCCTAGATTCCAAATTTACAAAGAAAATTCCTATAGAATTCTTGGAATACTTTTTTTTACATTTCAAACCTCAAAATTAAGATGAGGATACACGCAGACCCCACATAGCACTGATTCGTTACAACATGGTTATTCGATTCTTTATTGAAATTTTTTTAAATGACAAAAATTCATTCTAAACAACACTTAAAACTTTAAGAGCAGCCACCATTACAGTAAACAATCAGCCAATGAAAGAGCTTTACATCCTTCTGAGCCACTTACAGCCAATCAAGTATTAGATCACACTCTGCCTCCCTCGAGAGTGTAAACGTTTTTACACCCTTGCCAATTTATTCCATTTTTTTCCACCCATAATGTATGGAAAATGGCCTGCAACTTCCAGTGAGGGTAGTACATGCAAGATGTCCAGGAAAAGCGTCAGCATGGTTGTGAAACTGCAAGTGATATGCTGTTTGGAAGCTGGTGAGAATCAGGTAGATGTTGGTGCCTCTTTCAAATTTGCAATGTTCATCGATAATGACCTTGACTGGGAGTGAAGCAATAGGCAAAGAGAGGTGTTCTCGACAGAATTTCCTGATTTCCTGAATATTTTCTTTTACAGGACCCTCCAAACCCTTGCGCTCCATGTACCTATCCAAATGCCCCTTAAATGTTGCAATTCTACTCACCTTTGCCTCTTCCTTTGGAAGCTCATTCCAGATGCTCACCACCCTCTGTGTAAAGAGGTCTTTTAGACAAGGAAATGCCAATGAACTAAAGTGTTTTGCATCAGTCTTCACTGTGGAAGACACTAACAGTATTTGAGAGTATTGGGGGCAGCAGTGAGTGCAGTTGCTATTAGTAGGGAGAAGGTCCTTCGGAAGCTGAAAGGTCTGAAGGTAAATCAGTCACCTGGACTGGTGACTAGTGGTGTTCCTTAGGGACAGTACTCCAAGTGCAGTGTCAACAACTTGTGTAACTGCAATAAAATGTCCCTACTATTGAACTCGATGCCCTAACTGATGAAGGTCGGCATATGAAATGCCTTCGTTACCACCCTGTGTACTTTTGCTCCATTATCAGCGAACTGTGCTCAGGCCCACAACACTCATCAGTGCCCTGCCATACATTGTATGGGTCCTCCCCGGTTTCAAAATCCAAACCGCATTACCTCATGCATATCTATGTTGGAATCCATTTGCTATTCATCACTCATTTCCTTAACTGACCAAGATCTCTTTGTATTTCATTGTAACCTGCTTCACTATCAGCAAGAACCCCTAATTTAATATTATCAGCAAATTTGCTAATTGTTCCATGAGTATTCACAGCCCAATCATTTACATAAATAATAACAGAGGTCCCAACATTGACCCTTGGGGCATCCTACTAGTACAGGCCTCCAGTCAGAGAATCGACCTCCAAGCATCACCCTCAGTTTCCTATCATCGAGTCAGTTCTGAATCCATCTCAATAGCTCCCCCTAAATCCCATGTGACCTATTCTTCCAGATCAGTCTGCCATGTGGGACTTTGTCAAAGGCATTGCTAAAGTCCATATAGACAACACCTCCCTGTTTGTCTTTCATCTATCCCCATGTTTGTCTCTTTGAAGCATTCCAAAAGATTCATTAGACATGACTCCCCACGTATAAGGCCATGCTAACTACTCCTGATCAGGCTTTGACTATCCATGTGATTAAAGATCTTATTCCTCAGAATTCTCTCTAGTAACTTCCCTACAACTGAAATCTGTGTCATTGGCCTGTAGTTCCTGGCTTGTCCTTGTTATCTTTATTGAACAATGGAAGAACAACAGCCATCCTCCAATCTTCCAGAACTCCAACAGTAGCTAACGATGAAGCAAATATCTCTACAAGAGCTTCTGCAGTTTCTTCCCTGACCTCCCCTAAGGTCTAGGGTGCACTTAGTCAGGCCCTGAGGAACCTTAATGGCTACGAATAACTTATTCTTCGTAAAATGCATGTTTCAAGACCTCACTACTTATTACCCACATTTTAAAAACATCCATGATATTCTCTTTTGTAAACAAGAGGAGAAATAGAGATTTAAAAAGTCAGATAGCACCTAAAGAGGGGAATAAACAGTCAATATTTCAGATCCTGAAGAAGGGTTTCAGCCCAAAATGCTGACTGTTTATTCCCCAACACAGATACTGCCTGACCTGCTGAGTTCTTCCAGTATTTTGTTGTTGTTGCTCAAGATTTCCAGCATGTGCAGAATCTCTTCCGTTTATTGATTGGATCTCATACCCTCCTTTTGCCCTGCTAATTTCCCCTTAAACCTGCTCTTATACTTTTCACATTTGAGCCTAGCTGCCTGAAAGCAATGAAAAACAAAAAAAATTCCCAGACCAGGGATTCAATATTGCTCATCAACCAGGATTCACTGAACTTGATGTGTCTACCCTTCACCCTAAAAGGACTATGCTGCTCCTGGACCCTCGATGTGACCCTTTTCAAAGTCTCCCACTTGCCAACTGTTATTTTGCCTTTAAGTAAAGTCTCGTATTGGACCCCAGCTTAACACTGCCTAATACACTGGAAGTTGGCTCTGTTTCAGTTCAGGACTTTAACTAATGGATCTGTTTTTAACTTTTTCCATAACTATTTTAAATTAATAGAATTATGTCACTGAACCCAGGCTCCCCAATTACCACGTTGGTTACTTGGCTTGCTTCGTTCCTTAGTATTGCTCCTTCCCCAGTAGCTTTCTCAATATAGTATGTGAGGAACTGGTCTTGAACGCACCACACATATTCTGCCCTGTCCAGACCCTTTGTGCATTGGGTGGCCCATTCGATACTGGGAACAATTAAATCTCCACTAGCACTACCCTAGTATTTTCACAACGACATGCAGTTTCTTGACACCTCGACTTCTCAAGTTCCCTCGAACTATTAGGTGGTCTAGCCCTGTCAAGGTGACCATCCCCTTCTTATTTCTAATCAAATGAACTTGTTAGATGAATCCTCCCTAAGCTCTGATATTATGCCTTCCCTTATTAAAGGTACAATACCCTTTCACCCCTGCCTGTTCCTCTGTCACACCAACAGTGTCAGTATCCTGGAGCACTGAGCTGCCAGTCCTGCCTTTCTGTCAGCCACTTTTGTGTTATTGCCTCAACACCCTAGTCCTGAGAGGCATTCCATGCCCTCAGTATGTCCACCTTGCCTGCTAAGCTGTGGGGCTTGCAATAGGTGCAACTTAGGGCAGTGTTCCTATCTGCCTTTTTTCTGAAACATGGCTGTCCTGGTTGCTAGGTTTTTCTTGGTTGCTGCCTGTACTCATTTTCTCACTGTCTTCACTCTCTTGAGACCTACCCCCTCCACCCCACCCCTGCCAATATAGTTATAATCTCCTTGTTGGTGTTGTGGAGAGGGGTAACAAACTTTGGCTGTCATATGGTGTTACTTAAGGAGCAGGATAGAAGTGTTTGCATGTGGTTGTATTTGCAATTGTCTGACTCTTGAAAGAAGGAATGAAATTGCTGAAACCATCTTCAATGATAATTAGAAAACTGAACCAAAAGAGAAGTACAGTTTGATATCATGTCCGGCTTCAGCATTGAAGCATGTCAAGACACTGGAGAGGATACAGAAGAAATTCACTAAAATATTGCCATCAGTGCAATATTTGAATAAAGAAAAGCCCCAGAAAATTGGGACTTCATCAGAACAAGTGTTAGAAGGAGTTGTGAAAGCATTTAAAATTATAATTTTAATAATAATTATGTAAATAGGAAAATAATTTCTGCTAGTCACCCTCAGTAATCAGAGGGCAGAGTCTTTCTAATAGAATTGGAAGGTTATGAGAATTATTTAATATGGAGTAATTTAGGATGAGAAATGCCCCAAATATAAACAGAATGGGTGCAGAATCTTTAAAAGGCTTTCACAGAGGGTAAATAGTTAATGCTAAGTAGTTGTGGGAAATAGGAGAACAGAACAGAATTAGTTCAGAGATGCTGTTCAGGCATATAATCAGTATGGCACCAACGGAAGCCATTCTGTTCATCAAATCCATGCTGGGTTCCACAGGAGCAATCCTATCAATTTCTCTGCTGTTTCACCATTTTCCAAGAAATTATTGTCCAAAAGATAGGTCTTCAGTTTCCATTTGAAGTGCACCAATTGATCTTTCCAGCATCTTCCAGGCAGTGAATTCCAGACACCAAGCTATTTTAGATAATAATAATAATAAAAAATGATCTCACATTCAAACTAGGACTTTTTGCCCCAAATTTTAAATCTTTATACTTGCACTCTGAATCATTGACTAATGGAAACTCTTCTCTCTGATCACCCCATTAAAATCAGTCATGAGCTTTCATGCCTAGGCCAAAGCTCTTCTCAGACAACTTCACATGACAGATAACAAAGCTAGCTCTTCTGCTGTTTAACCATGGAGCCATTGGACCAGTTGGTGATTCTATGCTACAATCCTGCTCAGCACATTTCAGGGAGGGTGCTGTTAGACCCTGGATATGTCAACTCTGAAAGCGAAGATTGTGCGCGGCAGGTCATGTCTAACCAATGTTATACAGATTTTCGATGAGGTCACCAGAAAAGTTGATGCAGGAAAGGCAGTGGATAATGTCTAGATGGACTCTTGCAAAGCCTTTGACAAAATTCCATTTGGGAAACTGATCCAGAAGGTTCAATCACTTTGCGTTCAGGATGAACTATTAAGGGAGGGCGTCACGTGATGACGTGGGATTGAGACGTATGAATCCAGCTCTCCCGTAAAAAATCAGCAAAGTACCGTTTAAACAAAGCAAAGTTAATAAATACTTTCCAAAAACTACTTATATACTCCTCAAGACTATTTTACGATATGCCTCGTAAACCGCAACAGAAGAAGTCTGCTGTTGTGAAGTCGCCGCAAGACGGGAAGAAAAAAAGGCCTACTGCAGCAATGGAACCTCACACTCAGGTTGGATCTCCTTCGGAGGAGACACATGTTATCTCTGGCGTAGAAGAACAGGGAGCAATGGCGGCAGTAATGGTCCCTGGGAAGAAGATGCTGGAATTGCGGATGCACAAAGAAGTAGGCATGTGCAAATCGATACAACTCAAACTACAAGAACCGACGGCCACTGCAAGCAAAAGTGATTCAGAGTCAGAATTGGATTCCGCAGAGAACACAGATGAAGAAGAGGAGGAAGAACTGGAAGAGACTAAAAGTAAAGGAGACGACAGAGACATAAGAGAGGCTTTATTGCAAGTAATGATTGAATTAAAAGGATTAAAAGTAGAGATTAGAAACATGAAGCTGAGCTATGATAAAGCTATGAAAAGACAGGAGAAAATGGATAAGAAACTTCAAAAGTTGGAAAGAACAATGGAGCATATTAATGACAGAATGGAAAAAACAGAAAATGATATGCTTGTCTGGAAAACAGAAAGAAATCGACTGTTGGAAAAAGTGGACGTGCTGGAAAATTTTAGTAGATGAAATAATATTAAGATTGTTGGTCTTAAAGAAGGTATAGAGGGAGGCAATCCAATAGAATTTTTTCAAAGATGGATCCCGGAAACTTTGCAAATGAAAGGGGGAGACCGATCAATTGAAATTGAATGGGCACATAGAGCTCTAAGACCAAAACCACAAGATGACCAATATCCACGATCAATTTTAATAAAATGTTTAAGATTTCAAGACAAAGAAAGGATTTTACAGGCGGCTGCTCAAGCTGCCAAGAATAGAAAGGGTCCATTGATGATAGAAGGGAACAAAATTTTTTTCTACCCTGACATAAGTTATGAAATTTTGAAGAGAAGGAAGAAATTTAATCCAGTGAAAAAAGTCCTATGGGATCACATTTATCAATTTATACTGCGCTATCCTGCAACCTTGAAGATTTTTTGGCTGGCAGAGTAAAAAGATTTTTTGATGATTACCAGAAAGTGGAGGAGTTTATGCGAGATTCTTTGAAGATACAAGAACAAACCCAGGGGAGCGAGTTGGATTAAAGATAAAGATTTAGTCAAGGAATAGACTTGGTGGATTTTTAAAGGTGAAAGAATATATAAATATATTATTATATGATAGAAGGGAAGAAAGGTTAAAGTTTGAAGAATATTAGTTTGGAATAGTGATATTAATTTTTATATATATATATATATATATATATATATATATATATATACAACTTTTTTGTTACAGGGGAGCTGGAAGAAATACTGACCAATTGCTACGGAATTCATGTGTGCAACCATGGCTATAGCCATGACCCGCAAAATGGAGGGGGGTAGTGGGCTTTTTTTCATTCACAACATTAGTAGGGGGGTATTTTGTTATTTTTCTTTTTGTATCATATCTATCTTTTATTTCTTTCTTTTTGCCTGGATGATTGGGAGGGAAACACATAGCAACTTGATGAAGTTTAAAGAGATTCCCCAAGGAACTATGAGAGTCAAGATGTTAAGTAACCTTTTGGATTAGAGTAACTTTGTTAAGAATAATGACTAATTTATTGAACGTTTTGAGTTTTAATGTTAATAGGCTTAATGGACCAGCGAAAAGAAAAAGAATCTTAACACATTAAGAAAATGAAGGTAGATTTAGCCTTCTTGCGGGAGACGCATCTAACAGAAACGGAACATCAGAAATTAAAGAGAGGTTGGGTGGGTGGTGTAGTTGCAGCTTCATTTAATTCAAAAGCGAGGGGAGTAGCAATTTTGATCAATAAATGATCAATTAGAATACAAAATGTAATAATTGATTCTGCGGGGAGATATGTGATTATACACTGTCAACTTTTTTCCGAATTATGGACTCTTATGAATATTTATGCACCAAATGAAAATGATGCAAAATTTATACAAGAAGCTTTTTTGAATTTGGCTGATGCACATAAAAAAATATTAATAGGAGGAGATTTTAATTTTTGCCTAGACCCAGTCTTAGATAGATCAACTAAGGCTGTTACAAAATCGAAGGTAGTAAAACTAATTTTATCATTGATGGAAGATTTAAATTTGATTGATATATGGAGAAGACTGCACAGAGTCTTGTCATCTTCAGAAGTTTTCGGATGACTCTGCCATAGTTGGATGCATCAGCAAGGGAGATGAGGCTGAGTACAGGGCAACGGTAGGAAACTTTGTCACATGGTGTGAGCAGAATTATCTGCAGCTTAATGTGAAAAAGACTAAGGAGCTGGTGGTAGACCTGAGGAGAGCTAAGGTACCGGTGACCCCTGTTTCCATCCAGGAGGACAGTGTGGACATGGTGGATGATTACAAATACCTGGGGATACGAATTGACAATAAACTGGACTGGTCAAAGAACACTGAGGCTGTCTACAAGAAGGGTTAGAGCCGTCTCTATTTCCTGAGGAGACTGAGGTCCTTTAACATCTGTCGGATGATGCTGAGGATGTTCTACGAGTCTGTGGTGGCCAGTGCTATCATTTTTGCTGTTGTGTGCTGGGGCAGCAGGCTGAGGGTGGCAGACACCAACAGAATCAACAAACTCATTCGTAAGGCCAATGATGTTGTGGGGATGGAACTGGACTCTCTCACGGTGGTGTCTGAAAAGAAGATGCTGTCTAAGTTGCATGTCATCTTGGTCAATGTCTCCCATCCACTACATAATGTACTGGGTGGGCACAGGAGTGCATTCAGCCAGAGACTCATTCCACCAAGATGCAGCACTGAGCGTCACAGGAAGTCATTCCTGCCTGTGGCCATCAAACTTTACAACTCCTCCCTTGGAAGGTCAGACACCCTGAGCCAATAGGCTGGTCCTGGACTTATTTCATAATTTACATATTACTATTTAACTTTATGGTTCTATTACTATTTATTATTTATGGAGCAACTGTAACGAAAACCAATTTCCCCCGGGATTAATAAAGTATGACTATGACTAAGAATCAATCCCAAAGAAAGAGACTATTCGTTCTATTCTAATAGACACAAAACTTACTCAAGGATAGATTTTTTCCTATTATCAATCAATATTCAACACACAGTGAAAAATATGGAATATAAAGCAAGAATATTGTCAGATCACTCTCCTTTATTAATGACAATAATAATGACTGATAAGGAAGAAGTGACTTATAGATGGAGATTTAATTCAACATTAATAAAACATCAAGATTTTTGTGATTTTATGAAAAAACAGATCCAATTTTTTTTGGATACAAACTCTCATTCAGTGGATGATAAATTTATACTATGGGATGCGATGAAAGCATATTTGAGGGGTCAGATAATAAGTTATATGTCTAAGATTAAGAAAGAATATATGGCAGAACTAGATCAATTGGAAAAAGAGATTACAAAATTAGAAGAAGAATCTCAAAGACATACGACAGAAGAAAAACGAAGACAACTTGTCAATAAGAAGTTACAATATAATACACTTTAGACATATAGAATGAAAAAAGCAATCATGAGAACTAAGCAAAAGTATTATGAGTTAGGTGAGAGAGCGCACAAAATTCTTGCTTGGCAGTTGAAAACAGAACAGGCTTCCAAAACGATAAATGCAATTAGAACAAGTGCAAATAAAATTACTTATAAACCTTTAGAAATTAATTAAACCTTCAAAAGTTTCTACTCTGAATTATATCAATTGGAATCACAAAATGATGTTAATGAGATAGAAAGGTTTTTATCACAAGTAACTCTTCCAAAATTGAATTCAGAAGAACAGAAGGGATTAGATATGCCTTTTACATTAAAAGAGGTTGAAGAAGCTTTAGGATCACTTCAAAGTAATAAGTCTCCAGGAGAGGATGGTTTTCCACCTGAATTTTATAAAAAGTTTAAAGATTTATTATTTCCTCCTTTTATGAAGTTAATACGTCAAGCGGAAAAAATACATAAACTCCCTGAATCTTTCTCAACAGCAATTGTAATAGTATTGTCAAAAAAAGATAGAGATCCTTTAAAACCAGCATCTTATAGGCCTATTTCTTTGTTGAACACGGATTATAAAATAATAGCAAAAATTTTATCAAATAGATTATCTAAATATTTACCAAAATTAATACATACGGATCAAACAGGGTTTATTAAAAATAGACAATTGGCAGATAATGTAACTCGGCTACTCAGTATAATTCATTTGGCACAAAAAAGGGAGGAGATGAGTATAGTAGTAGCCTTGGATGCAGAAAAAGCATTTGATAGATTGGAATGGGATTTTTTATTTAAAGTATTAGAAAAATATGGGTTAGGAACACCTTTTATAAACTGGATTAAAACTTTAAATACTAACCCTAATGCTAAAGTAGTGAGAAACAGTCAAATTTCAATACCATTCCAGTTAAAAAGGTCAACTAGACAAGGTTGTCCATTATCACCTGCTTTCTTCGTATTGGCGATAGAACCATTAGCAGAATTAATTAGAATTGATTCAGATATTAAGGGTTTTAGAGTTAATCAGGAGGAATATAAAATTAATCTATTTGCTGATGATGTTTTGATTTACTTAACAAACCCACAGCATTCATTACGTAAAGTATCTTCTAGATTGGATGAGTATGGGAAAGTATCAGGTGTTACGTACCCTGTAACTGGGTTGCCAAACCAGCAGAAATGGACCACTTAGTTGGAGTCTGGATTACTGGAACTAAGAAAGTTTTATTAAAGAAATGAGTAACACAGTACTCTAATCGTAAGGATATAAATGCAACAGGTTAGCAATGATAAAACACACGTACACAGAACTAGGATAATAGGAATCAATCAAGCTCTATCGCAGTCTAGGGATAAAATGATCAGTCTCAAGTGACGCAGAGTTCAGTTCAACTGAGTACAGTTCGCAGTAATCGCTGTTGTGCCGTTGGAGAGAGAGAGATAATATGCAAATTCTGGTTCACACAGACCTTCGTTCTTCGCAGTTAGCTTTCGGGTGAGCCCTCTTACTGTCTTCGGAGGTCACCGACTATGACCCCCCCGTTCCGTATACGATCGTCCTTCCACGGTGCACCCAGGCAAGGGCGGACTCACACACCAGGTTCCTGCCGATCGTACCTTTTCACCCTGTGTGTCTATGGTCAGTCCCATGGTCAGCCCCGTGATCAGACCTCCAAACTTTCACCAACTTGTGGGGGCACACTGTACTTCTAGGGTCTTGTTATCTCATGATCTCATGGTGTCTGTCTTGCCTTAGCGAACCTGTTCGTTTTATCCCCCTGCTGGGGTATCGCCTGTCCATCAAACTTCAAACAGTTCAGGTTCAAAGCAACCGGTCTGTCAATACTCGGAACTGCGTCTCTTTTCGTTAATCTCTCTTGTCTGTCATTAACATTGTGGACGCTTCTCCCTTTTGTCTCTCTTATCTCTCTCATCAGCATCAATCTTCTGATAACTTGGTCTTTCGTCACACAGGGTATAAAATAAATTGGGATAAAAGTGAAATTTTACCTCTTACTGAAGGAGACTATAGCCAATGTCAATCAGTAACCCAATTTAGATGGCCGGTAAATGGTATAAAGTATTTAGGTATAAGACTTGATAATGATGTAAAGAATTTATATAAATTTAATTATTTACCACTTTTGAAAAAAATTCAAGAAGATCTTGACAAATGGATGATACTACCAGTAACATTAGTGGGTCGAGTCAATGTTGTAAAAATGAATATATTTCCTAGATTACAATATTTGTTTCAAACATTACCAATACAATTGCCACAGAAATTTTTTCAAGAGTTAAATAAATGTGTGAGAAAATTTCTTTGGAAAGGTAAGATGTCAAGAATATCATTGGAAAAATTGACATGGAAATTTGAGTTAGGAGGGTTACAACTTCCAAACTTGAAGAATTATTATAAAGCAAATCAACTTAGATTTATTGCATCTTTCTTTGACGAACAAAAACCGGCATGGATTAGAATAGAGTTAGATAAGATAGGAGAAAATACACCCGAAGATTTTATGTATAAATGGGAATCTAAATGGATATGGGAAAAGAAAGAATCTCCTATATTAAAACATTTGATTGATCTATGGAATAAGATAAATGTTGATAATGAAATAAAGAAATCTTTATTAGCAAGGAGACCTTTGATTCAAACCAGACTTATTCCTTTTACAATGGATCATCAACTTTTATATAATTGCTACCAAAAAGGGATTAGATCTATAGGAGACTGTTATGAACGAGGTATATTGATATCATTTGAACAATTAATGAATAAATATAAAATATCAAATAACACTTTCTTTTGTTACCTTCAGTTAAGGGCTTATTTAAAAGACAAACTGGGTCAAACAATGTGTTTGCCAAAACCCAATGAAATTGAAATTTTAATTCAAAAAGGAAAAATAAAAAAAATATTTCTTTTATGTATAATTTGATTCAAAAACAGACAATTAAACAAGCAAAACAAAAGTGGGAAACAGTTCTGAAAATTAATATTGATGAAACAAATTGGTCAAGGCTGTGTCTTGACAGTATGACAAATACAATAAACGTTCGACTTAGATTAGTGCAATATAATTTTTTACACCAAATATATATTACACCGCAAAAAAAAAGATTAAATTCAAACTTATCTGATCAATGTTTTCAGTGTAATCAAGAAATTGGTACTTTCTTACATTCTCTTTGGTCTTGTTCCAAAATTCAACCTTTCTGGATAAATTTAAGAGTTTTATTGGAACAAATTACTGGAACTCAACTTCCACATAACCCTATATTATTTCTATTAGGTGATATTGAAGGGATAAAACTGAAACTTAAATTGAATAAATATCAGAAAGAATTTATTAAAAATTGCATTGGCAGTAGCCAAGAAGGCTATAGCAGTTACTTGGAAATCGGATTCGTATTTAAGTATGGATCGTTGGAATAATGAAATTTCTAGTTGTAATCCACTTGAAAAAATTACTTATAATTTAAGAGATAAATATGATACATTTTTGAATATTTGGTGCCCATATTTACAAAAGATAGGATGGCATATTTAGTTGCTCCGATGATAAAGATGTTGATCCCTTGGAGAAAGTAATAAATAAATTACTAAATTTATTTTGAATCCCATGGAGCACGTGGAAACTTTCCAATATCCAGGCAGTTCTTTCTTCTTTTTCTTTCTTTTTTTTTTCAGGTAGGGGTATATATCGGGGAGGGGAGGGTTAAGGGGAGGGGTAGGGTAGATATTATCATTCTATGTAATCATTTCAAAAACTCAATAAAAATTAGATTTAAAAAAAAGGATGAACTACTAAAATTGGAGTCAATATGGCTTAGCAGGAAAAACCAAAAGTGGTCGTAGATAATTGCCTCCGATCACAAACACTAGAAAATCTGCAGATGCTGGATATCCACGCAATACGTACAAAATGCTGGAGGAACTCAGCAGGCCAGGCGGCATCAATGGAAAAGAGTACAGGCGATGTTCCGGGCCAAGAAACATTGACTGTTTGCTCTTTTCCATAGATACTACCTGGCCTGCTGAGTTCCTCCAGCATTTTGTGTGTGTTGCATAGAAAATTACATCTCTGACTGGAGGCCTGTGACTAATGGAGTACTGCAGGGATCGGTGCCGGTTCCATTGTTGTTTGTCATCTGCATAAATGACTTGGATGATAATGTGATAAACTAGACCAACAATTTTGCAGATGGTACAAAGACTGAGGGTGTAGGCAGTCTATAAGTGCTTGGGAAAATGAGCTGAAATTGACAGATGGAATTTATTGCAGGAAAGTGTGAGATGTTGCACTTTGAGAGGACAAACCAGGGTAGGAGTTACACAGTGAACTGTAGAGAATGGAGGAATATGGTAAAACAAAGGGATCTGGGGAACAGATCCATAATTCCTTGAAAGCAGCATCACAGGTAGATAAGATCATAAAGAGGGCTTTGGTCACTTTGGACTTTATAAATCAAAGTACTGAGTACAGGAGTTGGGATGTTATACTGAAGTTATATAAAATATTGGTGATGCCAAATTTGAAGTATTGTGTGCATTTCTGGTTACCTACCAACAGGAAAGATAGCAATAAGATTGAAAGAGTACAGAGAAAATTTACAAGGATGGTGCTGAGATTCAAGGACCTGAGTTATAGGGAAAGGCTGAATAAGTTAGGACTTTATTTCCTAGAGCATAGGAGAATAAAGAAGATCTGACAGAAGTGTACAAAATTATGAGGAGTATAGACAGGGTTTTTCCACTGAGGTTAGGTGAGAGTAGAATTAGAGGTCATAGGTTAAGGGTGAAAGGTGAAATACTTAATGGGAACCCAAGGAAGGACATCTTCACTCAAAGGATGGTGTGAATGTGGAATGAGCTGCTAGTGGAAGAGGTGAATGTGGGCTCAGTTGCAACATTAAAGAGAATTTTGGGTAAGTAAGGAGGGCTACAGTCCAGGTACGAGTCGATGAGACA
This sequence comes from Mobula birostris, assembly GCF_030028105.1. NCBI lineage: Eukaryota > Metazoa > Chordata > Chondrichthyes > Myliobatiformes > Myliobatidae > Mobula > Mobula birostris. Next base: position 82,922,286 of record NC_092373.1, read on the forward strand.
TGCCAGAATAACATTTGAGCATGGATCATGTGTGCTGAAGGGCCTGTCACTGTGCTGTGGTGCTTTAGGATTCTATGACTCTATTAGCAAGTTTTTGAGACAGAGGTAGATGAAAGGATGTTTAATTAAGATACAAAGTTTTAAGGTGAACAGAAGGAGCATTAACTATCTAAATGTGAATGTAGAATTCCATTACTCAATATTTCAAAGCAAATCATCTATTCATTATCCATTGCTCTTTGCAGGAGGTCACTTTGTGTAAATTGGCTGGTACATATCCAGCATTATATTCCATCCAGACAGATCATTCACGCCTGTGCATCGAGATAATTCTAGAGAAAGTCAACAGCAGAAACAGAGTTCCAAAGAAAAGGCAATAAGGGGCAAGGCCAGGATCAGTTAGATTGTGATGGCAAGAGTCCATTCAATTGTATTATTTAGGTATATGATGATGAAGACCAGCTGGACAATTCTGCTGTTTTAGATTACAACTTGCATGCCATCACGAGGCAGATACAAGTGGAGACAAATTTCTGCGGTCAGATATCTTTAAGAAGGATGCTCCACCTGTGATGGCAGTAAAAGAAATGTTGAAGTAACAATTGGCTCCTTGCATTTCTCTTGAGTTGATATGTACTGACAATCCTGTTCAGCGTACCTTTAGATGAATGCAACACACTATGGGTTTCTGGGAGCATCCTGACATTTCCCATTGTGGAGAGCCAGGATAACCCTCCATAATTTTTACATTCAGATTTACTTCCTATTCTGTTGGTGATCTTATAACCATCCTAAATTTGATTCACTATAAAAGTTGCTTTGTGGGCATTGCAAATGACCTCTAACAGTGGTACTTCAAAGTGGCCTAAAGTATGTGTTTTAATATAAAATTTCCAGTCACTTTTACACCAGAGTTATTTTCCACTATTATTTTCCATTATTGGTTCCTTAAGGTTGTTATAGCTGGGGGTGGTAATGGGGACAACTTCCCACTACCTGTTAAATGCTCCCAATGGGGTGAACCTCAAATAGCCTCTGATAGCCAGGTTCAGCTCCTGGCCTTCAAGTGTAGCTTAACTACTAAACCTGGCAGAACCATCTCTATCAACAGGAGAAGGGGCAAAGGTGGGTACTGGCGCCTTCAAACCAGTCGCTTTGGGCAGATGTGGCTCGTCAGCCGTGGTTGGCAGCTCATCTAGGAGAAGGGAAACTCTGATCTCAAACCACCGCTGCCTTGCAGCTATACCCACTAATGGGGAAGGCTTTGGCTAAACGTCAAGGAAAATTCTGGAGCTGGAGTCCCTAAGGCAGCCCTACATTGAGTTCAATGCTGACTGGCAACTCTTGCAATGCTGCTGGTACCGAAAAGTATCGGTCTCTGCCATTCCTTTGGGTTCATCAGATGCGTGGAGAGGGGGAGCTTGCGACATGGGCAACAGCTTGCTCTCCATAGCATACTGCCCAGAGTTGCGGATCTAGACAGCTAGGACACAACATCCATAGCCAACTCTGACTGACAGGCCTCAACATCACATATTTTCCACAGAAATGTGGATCCACAGTTTTCCTTGCTGGTGCCTCACAAGACCAAGTTCATAGGCTATTCAGTTCCCTGGTAAATTGTTGTCTAATCAAACAACACACAAGATGATAATTAACTTATTCCAAATATTGACAGATGCTATCGAATACGTACAAAATACTAACTTGGTTTAATAGATGAATGCTGCCTTTAATCCTGTTCAAAATTTAGCTGATGTTATTAATAGTTCCTTCTCCCTTGATACCGTCTCCCTCATTTACATATCTATAGACAACACCTCCTCCTCAAAACCCTCACCCGTGATATAATGCAGATTCAGATTCATTTATTTATCACCTGTACATTGAAACATACAATGAAATACATCAACAACTAACACAGCCGAGGATGTTCTGGGGGCAGCCCTTGAGTGTTGCCAAACTTTCTGGCGCCAACATATCATGGCCACAGTGTTTATCAGAGCAATACCAGCAAAACAAGCCCCTTTCCCCTCTCCCAGCCTCTCACCCACCACCTCTGTCCTTCACACACAAAGGCAGGCCACAAGCCTCAGGATAGGTGACCTCCAGGCCTTCACTCCTTGACCTCGGACTCTCAGATTCATGGACGTCAGGCCTCCAGCTTTGGACTTTGCCCCAGCACGCGTCAATCATAGCTCTGACCTTCAACCCCTGACTTCTAGACTTGCACAGATCTCCCTGATGACCTGGGCCCTTGTGACTCCTTCAGGGTTCTATCTTCTGCCTTTGACCTTCAAGTTTCGGACTCACTGGGTTCAGTGCTTCGACCTTTGGCTTTGCCTACTGGACTTTGCTGACGTCCAGGTATCAACTCTAGGACTCACTAATCACTGCTTTGATTTTTGAGCCTCCATTTCCAGACTCAAACAGTCCTCTGACCCTGGTGACCCGGGGGTGGAGTGGGCCACTGGCCTTTGTGATTTCTGACAAAATATCTGGAACTCACTGCCCTTACGGACTGGAACCAGGACTTGCTAATTTAGGGATCGCTAGTCTCCTCAGTGCCTGCTGATCAGGCCTTCAGGGTCAATGACATTTGACCATGAAGCACCTGGACCTGGACTCAAACTCGGTCCCCGTCTCTTCGTTTACTGCCCCTAACCTCCAACTCCCCTTCATCTCCGTCCCTAAGCCCCAACTCCCAACTCCCCACTCTGATCCCGAAACAATCCCTACGAACATTAAAAAAACTGCTTGAGCCACTGAGCACAACATCAATGAATGTGGCAGTGCAGCTCATCATGCCTTCAATTTCCTCTCCACATTCCACCATCAACTTCCCTTTTCTCTTGACATTCCTTAAACATGCTGCTTCCTAAATCCTAATCTGTCTTGCAAGTAGATTGTATTTGAACCCATTCAATCTGATGTCTATTTGCCATAGCACAGAAAAGCCCCTACACAGAGAAACGAGAGGCAGTGGTGATCCATTGTCTTTGTCTCCTTGACCTAACTACAACCTTTGATATATTAGGCTGTACAATCCTTCCTCAACACCTTTCCTTCATGACCCACCTGAGAATATTCCCCTTGCTTATTTTTTTATCTCTGTCCTTCCAAAAGCATGTTTTACCACTGTACCTCATCTACATCCCAAGGATCTACACTTTCACTCCTCTATACATTAATAGATTCAAGATCAAAAGTATATTTATTATCAAAAAATATATGAATTAAATAACTTGAGATTTGGCTGCTTACAGGCAGCCTAAAAACGAGAAACCGAAAGAAACCAATAAAAAACTAAAAACCAACCCCCAATGCATAGAGAAAACAAAGAAAAACACAAATCATGCAAACAGCAGAAGCCAATAACAGCATCCATACCAAATTGAGTCTTTCGATCTGTGTCCCCAGAGCAGTTTGGAGTAGGCCCAAAGCCTCTGTCTCAGTTCATCCTACTAGTGGAGCAAATCACCGTGAAGCTCGCAGACATGAAGCATGGCAGCCAAGGCAGTCCCACAGCCTTAATGCCGCAGAGAGAGAAGTGAACATCACAGGAGACTGAGCAAAATCAGCCTGACGTTCACATCCGGTTTTGACTGGTCCAGTTCTATCTGGCTGACTCTTAAACTGTCAAAACAGCAGATCGTGTCCTTCTTTAGGACCTGTGTCCCAACGCAGTGAAGTGCTCCAGGCCTAGACCACACCACCCAGTGATTCACTCTGGGCCTAGACCTTGCTGCCCAGCCCAAAGTCATTCTCGACTCTCCAAATCGGTCTGGTGCTTAAAGCGATCCAACCTCACACCTGGATTAGTTGGATGGGCATGGAAACTCCTTCCCTCTGAATCACTCACTCCAACTCCATCTACACTGATTTTGCAAATGCACCAGCTCGGCTCATCCCTTGAATTCACCTCGACTTGGCTCATCTCTTCATTGTTTGTAGGGACACACATTTACTTCAGGAAAACCATTATTAATAATTTCTTGCCTTTCGAACTACCAGTGAGCTATCATTGGCCTCCAGTAGTGCCACCTTAATGGTACCAAGATGTATCAATATGCCCCGCTACCTTGACAGGTATAGCCTTTTGCATTCAAGAGGCGGCTAGAGATTCACCCTTCCCTTTGGCCGGTGTATGAGGGGCAACCCAGTGCTGCTTCCGAGCCTTTTGCTGTTTCCTCCTTTATATTTTGTAGTAGCCCTCCATTAACCATGGCATGTCCATAGAGAACTGGAAAACAGTTCAGAAAATAAACAGCAAAGTTCACAAAGTTAGCTCTTCAAAACTTTCCAATCTCCCCCAACCTCAGTGGGAAAAGTCTGCTTGCATTTACCCAATCAATACCCCTCATGATATTGGATAACTCTTTTAAATCTCCACTCATTCTCTTACACTCCAGGGAATAAAGTCCAAATGTATTCAACCCTTCCCTGTAACTCAGCTCCTGATGAAGGTAGCTATAAGTTACTGATGAATAATGTAGTTGTTAGAGTAATTTTTGGGCTTAGGCCATTCACATGTAGTAAATGGCTTTAGCCACCAGTCTTCTGTTTATTGACAATGTTTAGGTTGTAACAATGCATTTCCTAAAAGCTGTGACTACCGCAATACCAGTCCAGACGCAGCTGGTGAGAAGGTGTGACGTTTATCTATATATTGTAAATATGGATTGCGCTTCATGTTAAGCATGTAAAACACCAAATAAATGTATTGTGGATTCAGTTTGGAACAGTGGATTCCTGAATACCAGTCCTGATGCTGCTGGCGCCGGTGGGATGGATGTAATCGGGAGGTGTGAAGTTTGTATGTAGCTTCAAAAGAAAGCATTGTCTATACTTTGTAAATATGGAATTGTCTTTTATGTGTGTAGCAAATAAATATCAAGCCCCACGTTGGGCAGTAGACCTTTCCACCGAAAGTGTCTCTGTCTGTATGATGCCTGCTGAACCTTGTTTTGTCAAACAAAGAAGCTGTTTTGTATCTACCAGTAACTCTTTCTCCGGTGATTTCATTCACACAACAACAGTAGCTATGAACATGCAGATTTGCTTGTCTCTTTTCAGCTGACGTACAGTAGAACCGGGAAGCTTAGGAAAACCCCAACTGTCATTAAAGTCCCAAATTTTCCTGATCGTATCATCCTTAATGTAGTCTGACAAGTTTGCTTTAAAGCTTCACTTGCCGTTCTGATCACCTACCTACAGGAAAGATATCAATAGGATTGAAAGAGGGCAGAAAAAGTTTACAAGGATTTTGATGGTACTTGACAACATCAGTTATAGGGAAAAATTGAAAAGGTTAGGATTTTATTCTCTGGAGTGTAGGAGAATGAGGGGAAATTTGATAGAGGTATACAAAATTATGAGGGAATATAGTTAGGGTGAAAGCAAGCAGGGAGAGACTACAACTAGAAGTCATAGGTTAAGGATGAATGATGAAATACTTATTTTTAAAATTTACTTTACTGAGATGCATTGCAGAATAGGACCTTCCAGCCCTCCGAGCCACACCACCCAGCAATCCTCTGATTTACTCCAAGCCTAATCACAGGACAATTTATAATACCCAATTAACCTATCGACCAGTAGGTCTTTGGATTGTGGGAGGAAACTGAAGCACCCAGAGGAAACCCATGCTGTCACGGGGGAGCTCCTTGCAGGTGGTGGCAGGAATTGAACCCAGGCCACCTGTACCATAAAGCGTAGAGCCAGATACTATGCTACCATCCTGCCTCACAAGGAGAACCTGAGTGGGAACTTCTTCACTCAGAGGATGGTGCAAGTGTGGAATGAACTGCAGCAGAAGTGGTGGTTGCAGGTTTGATTGCAGCATTGAAGAGAAGTTTGGATAAGTACATGAATAGATGGGGTATGGAAGGCTATGGTCTGCATGCAGGTGGATGCGAGTAGGCAGATAATAGCTCAGCGTGGACTAGTTGGGCAAAAGGCTCTGTTTTGGTGCTGCCATGTTCTGTGACTCTAAATGGAGAAGTTGATGGGCTAACACCAGATTTCCAGCTTGTTCTTCCTTATCGATGATATAATGCAGTACCTGCTTTAAAAAAAAATCTGCTATATTGGTTGCAGTTCTCTCTGACACCAGCAAAACTCTATCACCATCAAATTTATTCCCTCATCTGCAATCCACATAAAGGGTCTCGTACTGAAATGTTGATTGCCTATTTCCCTGCATAGATGCTCCCTGACTGACTGAGCTCCTCTCGCTTTTTGTGTGCTGCTCCAGATTCCAGCAAGTGCCATCTCTTGCGTCTCCAAACCTTTCCCTTTTGCAACTACTTCCAGAGGCTGAACTTGCATATCCACCACTGCATACCTCAGCTTCTTATGCCGATGATTTGGATGAAGGAATTGATGGCTTTGTAGCCAAGCTTCCGGACAATACGATCATAGGTGGAGGGGCAAGTTGTGTTGAGGAAGCAAGGTGTCTGCCGAAGGACTGCTGCTAAGTTAACAAATTTCACGTCACATGCCAGTGATAATAAACCTGATTCTGATTCTGACTATTTACTAAATAGGGAGGAAAGCCTAAAATCAGAGGTGCAAATGGACATGAGAATCCTCGTGCAGAATTTCCTAAAGGTTAACTTGCAGGTTGTGTCATTGGTATGGAAGGCAAATGCAATGTTAGCATTTGTTTCAAGAGGACAGGAATATAAAGGCAAGAATGTAAGGCTGAGGCTTTATAAGGCATTGGTCAGACCACACAGAGTATTGTGAGTAGTTTTGGGCCCCTTATCTCAGATAAGATGTGCTGGCATTGGAGAAAGTCCAGTGGAGATTCACGAGAATAATTTTGGATATGAAAGGGTGCATTTTGAAGAATATTTGATAGTTCTATGCAGTTTTGGGCCACTTATCTAAGAAAAATATGTGCTGGCAGTGGAAAAGGTGCAGAGAAGGTCCATAAGAATGATCCCAGGAATGAAAGGTTTAACATTTGAGGAGTGTTTGATGGCTCTGGGCCTGTACTCGCTGGAGTTTAGAAGAATGGCAGGGTGGTGTCTCATTGAAATGTATCGAATATAGAATGGATATGGAAAGGATGCTTCCTGTAGTGGGGGAGACTAGGACCAGAGGGCACAGCCTCAGAATAGAGGGGCATCCATTTAGAACAGAGATGAGGAAAAGTTTCTTTAGCTAGAGGCTGGTGAATCTGTGGAATGCATTGCAGGCCTATTCGTTGTGTATATTTGAGGCAAAGGTTGATAGGTTCTTGATTAATCTGTTGTCAAAGGTTACTGGGAGAAGGTTGGAGAATAGGGTTGAGAAGGATAATAGATCAACCATGATAGAACGACAGAGCAGACTTGATGGGCCAAATGCCTAATTCTGCTCCTACGTCTTATGGTCTTATCAAGAATTAAACTTGTCTTTGATACTAGTCCACTGGTTGATACAGGTATTATTATTTTAAGGATAAGTTTGGTTTTCAGTGGTTTAGAACCTAATTCAGAATGCAATATGCCACCTATTGACAAATCACTCAGTTACAGCCACAGTTCACACTTAGTAGCCTCGGCGGATTGCTGTAGAGCTGCAGAGAACAATACTGTGAATCTGTGTTTAGCAAATTATATAGAGGCATCTGATCAGACAGAAGTGAAAGGCCATTTTAGCGCATCCAGACACCAACAGAGGATTCCCAAATAGCACTAATTTGCTCTTCAGCTTGGTACCAAGTTGAATGAATGCATGATACTCCTTATACCACCCTACCTCATTTTCTGTCATCACTAACTACAAATGCTGCTTTAGAGATCTTTGATGCTACACATTGTTTCTCCCCTCTGTATCCTTCATTAACAACTGCATATCCGTAGAGAATTGGAAAACACCATGAAACAGTGGGTGTCCTCCACTATCACCTTCCCCATTTTTTGCCAGCTGGTTAATACTATCAACTAAGTTTTCAAGCCTTCTAACTATTCTTGTAACTAAGAACATGATGGGTGTGAGAATGAGCTGAAACATCCTAACTCAAGACATTCTACCCCAGATTGTGATTGTCAGCAAAGTATTAATTATATGGAGTGTGGAAGAAGAAGATGCCACATCTCAAATTCATCTAATCCTGATGCTGGAGAATGATCAGGACCAGGTAGCCAGTAGCCCTGGGTGCTTTATCAGGTCAAGTGTAGACGTTTTAATCAAAGGCTTATATTAGCCAACTTTTCCACACAGAGACAAGTCCTTTGGACTATTGGGGTCTAGATGTGTTGGACAAAATTCAGGAATGGATTTGTTGATGGGAATGTTTTAGGATGGTCCATTCCCTCCCTGGTATCAGAGTCAAACATGTCACAAAGGTAATAGAAACATAGAAAATAGGTGCAGGAGTAGGCCATTTGGCCCTTCCAGCCTGCACTGCCATTCAGTATGATCATGGCTGATCATCCAACTCAGAACCCTGTACCAGCCTTCCCTCCATACCCCCGATCCCTTTAGCCACAAGGGCCATATCTAACTCCCTCTTAAATATCACCAATGAACTGGCCTCAACTGTTTCCCGTGGCAGAGAATTCCACAGATTCCCCACTCTCTGTGTGAAGAAGTTTTTCCCAATCTCGGTCCTAAAAGGCTTCCCTTTTATCCTCAAACTGTAACCCCTCGTTCTGGACTTCCCCAACATCGGGAACAATCTTCCTGCATCTAGCCTGTCCAATCCCTTTAGGATTTTATACGTTTCAATCAGATCCGCCCACAATCTTCTAAACTCCAACGAGTATAAGCTAGTTCATCCAGTCTTTCATCATATGAAAGTCCTGCCATCCCAGGAATCAATCTGGTGAACCTTCTTTGTACTCCCTCTATGGCAAGGATGTCTTTCCTCAGATTAGGGGACCAAAACTGCACACAATACTCCAGGTGTGCCAGAAACTGTACAGACAGAAGTTACAGGCTTTATTTGTTAAATGGAATGGACAAAAATAAATGAATATAATCCTATAGACAAATTTTAAGCAGTTAGCAAAAGGTAGTAATCTCAAATATATTTACAGTGCCTCATCCACATTAAATATAGTTAAAAAGAGAGAAAATGTGAAAAAAGAAACATAACCATGAATGAGGGTAATTGGAGAGTAACTGGTGATCACAAAGAAAGAAACTGACATAATTAGCCTGGCTACGTGTAACCATTAACCCAGGGACCGGATCCCCTTTGCAGTATTTCCCAATGGTCACCCCAAACATATCAGAGATATTTTCTTTGTGTGTCTGCCCTCTCTGCAATTTAAGTTCAAGTTTAATCATCATTCAACCATACATGAATATAGCCAAATGAAACAGTGTTTGTCTGGAGCCAAGGTGCAAAACACATTACCAACAGCACACTGCACATAGCACAAATAGTTATGATCTCAGAAAAATAAGATCAGGTGTATGATCTCAGAAAAACATTCATTCACAAAGAAAAAAATATATATAGCCCTTGTCCCATAACTGTAAATAGTCCTGGATCAGCTTGTTCTTCCACTGAGTGAACACCAGAGGGCAGCATGAATGGGAGGGATCAGCCCCACCCCAGCATGAATTCCAAATCCACCAGCAGAGGCCCCTGCTTACTTCTCTGGGTGACTGCAACAGGCCGCTGTGTCCGAAGCCTAATTTTTGCCACAATCGAGGTAACGCAGCTCCCCCACCATCAGTCTTCCAATGAACTAGTGAACCGAACTTGCAGTATTCTGCATTACTAATGTCCGTCAGGTTCTTGTGATTCCAATAAAAATGTCCAAGATAATTGATAATTCCATTTGTTGGATCATGCACCGAATTTAAAATCAATTTTTTTTCTCTCTTCCGCAGTTTGAATGAAGGGTCTTCAACCTCAAACTGTTTCTCTTTCCACAGATGCTGCCTGACTTGCTGTACTTCCAACGTTTTCTGTTTTTATTTCAGATCGTCAGCATCTTCAGACTTATTTTTGATTTGTCATTTGGCATCCTTTGTACATAATGTATAAGGTATGCAATATGATAGATCTCTGCCTAACTTCTGATCCTTAGGGTTCTTCCAGGAGTCAAAAAATGGCGAGCAGTCTTAATTCCAAGATTTCAGTTTATTTTAGAGTACAGTCTAGCATACAAATACTGAGCAAACTAAAGAAAGAGCTGAGAAGTGATGTAAGAGAGGAATTAATGCTAAAGGGTGTAAGACAAAAGAATAAAAGAAAAACCTATCACTTTTATAGATAACATAAAAGAAATTCCATGGATACGAATGAATTCATTAATAGGCTACAGAATAGAACAATTACATCACGTGGGTAATGTGCTAACATTTAAGCAGTGAAAACTGAGAAAGGTGATGAACTGTTAGTTTAGCTGCTATACTGCTTTCTGCCAGTGAGTGTGAAAAACACGAGTTTCTTAAAGGTACAAATCTTTAAAAAAGTATTTTTAAAAAAGACAATGGTTTCCAATAGTCTCAGAGGGCTTGGAATCAGGAGTTTGGTTCATAATGAGGAAGACATTTTCTGCTTTTAGGAAGATATTAGTGGACTCATTCTGTGGGCAGAAGAGTGGCAAATGGAATTTAATTCAGTTTTGTACATAGTCATAGATTAATACAGGCCCTTTGGCCCAACTGGTACTTGCTAACCACAGTGTCCTCCCTGCTAGGCCCGGTTGCAATGTTTGGCCCATAACTCTCCAAGACCCTCCCCTCCAGGTACCTATCCAAATGCCTCCTAAATGTGCATCTGTACCCACCTCAACCAGTTGTTGTGGCAGTTCATTCCAAGTACTCACTACCCTCTGTAAAAAGTTACCTCTCAGATCCCTTCAAAATCTTTCCCCTCTTGCATCTTTGCCTTCTAGTTTTGGACTCTTCAACCTTGCGGAAAAGACGATGACCCTACACCTTATCCATATTCTTTATGATTTTTCATAAACTCATTCTCCTGCACTTCAGGGGACAAAGATTTAGCATGGTCAACCTCTCCCTATAACTCAGTTCTCTAATGCAGGCAGTATCCTCATAAATCCCTTCTGCACCCTGTCCAGTTTCACGATGCCAGGGTAACAAAAACCACAAAACACTCTAAGTTGCGGCCTCACCAATGACGTAGGAATTGCAATGGCGGGGTGTAAAACTTCCTTTGCCTGGTATCATGATATCAAATGTACTCCTGCTGGAGAACAAGAGTGAAGACTTAAGGGCAAGTTTGCTGGATCGGAGGGAAATGAGGGATTGCTGCATTCTCTATTTCATAAAGACATGGCATACCTCAGACATGCCGGATTCAGTAATCAGACTCGAGGGCTTCTCGATCCACCAGATGGATTGAACTGCTGATTCAAAAAGGGCAAGACGTGTTTGGGTCAGGGTCTGTGTTTCATGATAGATTCTTCATGGTCCTCGGATGTAGCGGTCTTTTGGCACTCTTGTTTTTCCAACCTGGGACATCTAATGGTTAAGTTCCACCTACTCTGCGTACTGAGAGAGCTCCTCTCCTTGATCCTGACTGCAATCTACGTACTGCCAAAAGCCAGTGTTAAGCAAGCAATCAACGTATCAAATACTGTGATTAGCAAACAGGAAACAGTCTACCCCAGTGCCTTTCAAATCCCTACAAAATCATTCAGAATCTTCCTCAACCAGAAACGTTGGATGAACCAAGAGATCCACAGTCTGCTGAGGGCTAGATCATGGGTGTTCAGGTCTGGAGACCACGTAAAGTACAAGAGTTCCAGGTACAACCTCCGGAAAGCAAAATGGCAACTCCAGTCCGAAATAGCATCACAGAAGGATGCTCGACAGCTGAGGCAAGGCTTGATTGCTATCACCTACTACAAAGTAAAATTAAGCAATATATGCGACAAGGTTTTGCTTCCAGATGAAATCAATGCCTCTTATGCTCACTTTGACCAAAAACCATTGACTTGATGAACACCCACTGTCTCCGACAGCCCTGTGTGGTGATCGGACAGAGCATTCTTATCTTACTCTTGCTCCCCGGACCTGGAAGATCTGATGATTAAGTGCTGACCACTCTACTTAGCAAGAGGGTTCTCTGTGTTCCGGACTGCAGTTTACCCAGATGACCTCAATGCCTCAAACCCACAGCCCCGATTAACTGGTGATTTCAGTCTCTGAGGCTGACATGACAGCATCCTTCAGGAGGGTGAACCCACAGAAAGAATCTGGCCAGATGAGGTACTGATCAACTGGCTGGAGTGTTCAGCAATATATTGAATCACTCATTTTGGCAGCTTGAGGTACTCACCTTCTTCAAGCAGACTTCAATTATACCAGTGTCTAAGAAGAACATGGTAACCTGCCTCAGATTATCATCCAGTAGCACTTACACCCAAGTGATGAAATGCTTTGAGAGGTTGGTGTTAAAATATATAAACCACCTGAGAAGCAACTTGGATCCACTCCAATTTGCCTACCAATGTAACAGTTCTATGGCAGGTGCCATTTCATTGGCTCTTCACTCAAACCTGGAACATTTGGACCACAAAGATTCAACTTCAGCTCAGCATTCAATACTATCATCCCCTCAGCAAAACCAAAGAGATGATTATTTTCTGCAGGAGGAGGAAACCGGAGGTCCATGAGTTAGTTTTCACTGGGGGATCAGAAGTGAAGAATGTCAGCAAATGTCAAATTCCTCGGTGTTATCATTTCAGAGGATTTGTCCTGGGACCAGCATGTAAGTGCCATTGTTAAGAAATCACAGCAACAGCTCTACTTCCTTTGAAGTTTGAAAAGATTCAGCATATCTAAAACTTTGACACCCTTCTATAGATGTGTGGTGGAGAGTACGTTGCATCAGAGATTGATTGCTTCATGGCCTGGTATGGAAACACCAATTCTCCTGAATGAAAATCCTACAAAATGTAGTGGATATGCTCCAGTCAATCACCACCAAATTCAGGAACAGTTATTACCCCTTAACCATCAGGCTCTTGAACCAGAGGGGATAACTTCACTCACCATCACTGAACTGTTCCCACAACCTATGGACTCACTTTCAAGGACTGTTCATTTCATGTTCTTGATATTTATTGCTTATTTATTTATTACTATTATTTTTTGTCATTGCGCAGTTTGTTGCTTTTTGCACATTGTTGCTTGTCCGTCTTGTGTGCATTTTTCATTGATTCTATTGTGTTTCTTTGTATTTACTGTGAATGCCTGCAAAAAAATGAATCTCATGGTAATATTGGTGACAACATCATTATCATCAGCGATCACTTTTGGTTGAGTATGATTGTTCTCCTGGTAGTAGATCTGGCCATTTGTGGGTCTTGAGATGACTGAAGAGGCTGATCGGTGATTCACAAGTCCTGTTGCAGTGTTGGCAGGTGTAGGTCATTGAAGTGGTGATGGATGTAGCTGGTTAGGCCTTTCCCAGTCTCTCCTTACGTTAAAGCTGCTTAGTCTTAGCGGCATGGTGGAGGTATTCTTCGAGATGTGCAGTCCCCTCATAGACAATCCTTCTCCAGCTTTCCCTATCCTGTACTAATTTCTCCCATCCATTCAAATTGATGCGGCACTTCTTCGGGTCGGTCTTGATATTGTCCTTGAAATCCTTTTACTGCCCTCCAGGAGTGCGCTTTGCATCCTTGAGTTGGCTGAACAGGAGATGCTTAGGGATGCCGAGCCAGGAATATGGATGATGTGGCCGACCCAATGCAATCGGTGTTGAGTCACGATTGTGGTTATGGAGTTAATGTTAGCCTCCTTCAAGATGCTGGAGTTAGTACGCCTGTTCTTCCAGCTTTCAGAATCTTTTGGAGGCAGCTTTGATGGTAAGTTTCTAGGGACTTTATGTGCCTGCTGTATGTTGTCCATGACTCTGCTCCATATAGAAAGGAGGGGAGGACTATAGCTTTAAAGACCAGGAACTATAGTGTTAGTCTTGACATCCCGATGTTCAAAATTTGGCTTCAGGTGTCGGCTCTTGAAGAAAGAGGGCTGCCAAGATATGGAAAATGATCAGTGTTCCCCAGAGGGTTGTTGTGAACTTGGATGGTTGGAGGTTTAGGAGCTTGATCAGGAGCAGGTTGGCGCAGGACTTGGGTTTTCTTGATGTTTAGATCAAGTCCCAGGAGCTTGTATGCTCTGGAAAAACATCCTTTAAGCACTGCAGATCCTCCTCAGAGTGAGCTATGATGCCATTGTCATCTGCATATTAGAACTCCATGATTGAAGTAGTTGACACCTTGCTCTTTGCTTTAAACCTGTTAAGAGCCTCTCCATCTGTCCAAAGGAGAATCTGGACTCCTTGTGGGAGGTCTTGGCCAGGGAGGTGAAGAATGGTTGCAATGAAAACAGCAGCAGAATTGGGGCAATGATGTCCTCGTTTGACCCCAGTCTCAAGCTTAAAAGTGCTGTTTCAGAGCTGCTGCTGCTGACTGTTGCACTGATATCATTGTGTAAGAGTAGCAGGACCTTGAGATATTTCAGCGGGCACCCGATTTTGGACAGTACCTCCCAAAGGGCAGAACGATTTACGGAGTCAAATGTTTTTGTAAAGTCTATGAAGGCCATATAAAGTGAGAGATATTGTTCCCTGGTTTTCTCCTGCAATTGATGTGCTGTAAAAATCATTTCAGATGTTCCTCTGGCTGGGCAGAAGCCACATGGAGACTCAGGCATGGGGTCTTCTGCCAGAGGTGAAAGGTGATAATTCAGGTGAGCACCTTTCCTGTCGTAGAGAGGAGAGAGATGCCTCTATAATTTCCACAGTCAGCTTTATCACCCTTTTTGGAGAATGTGACATCAGGACATCCCTGAGTTTAGCTGGAATCTTCTCCCGGTCCCAGATCTTGACAAGTAAGCCATGAATATGATTTAAAGGTTTTGTGCCACCTTCCTTTAGAATTTCTGCTGGAATTCCATCAGGCCCGGTGACCTTGTTTTTTCTCAATTTCTTGCAAGCCGTCTGCACCTCTTTAATACTAGGAGGCTTACTCATGGGTCATTGTGAGAGATAGTTGATGATTTCAATGTCAACAGTGGTGTTACGATTAAGTAGCTCCTGTAAATGTTCCTTCCATCAAGAATTGATGGCATCATTATCCTTTAGCAGCCTTTGCCCATCCTTGCTGATATACATGCACTATGATAATAAATTTACATTGAACTTTGAACACAATGTCCCTCCGATTAAACTCAATGCCCTGACCGATAAAGGCCAGCATACTAAACAGCTTCTTCACCGGCCTGTCTAGTTGTCTCGTAATATCAGGTTCCTCTGTTCCACAACACTCATCTGTGCCCTGTCCTTCACTGTATCAGCTTAACCCTAGTCTGACTGTCAAAAATTCATCTTCTCACACATATCTAGGTTGGAATCCAATTGCCACTCCTATTTCACTATCAACAATACCCCTAATTTAATATCATCTGCAGACTTGTTAATCGTGCTATCTACCTTCATATCCAAGTCATTTGCATAAATAATAAGTAACATAAGTCAGAATGTTTACTCCTGAGGCATACTTCTAAGATGTGAGGAACACAGAAACAGAAGTCTGGTGAGTAAATGAGCGTTTAAGTACTGTAAGCATTTGATTTAAGAAAATCTATGCATTGAGGCTAGACAATTAAAAGATTCCTTCAGTCATATTTCTTTATTTTATCGATACAGCATGAAATAGGCCCTTCTGGCTCTTTGAGCTCTAATGTGAACAACCCCTGACTTATTCCTAGCCTAATCATGGGAAATTTACAGCAACCAATTAACCTACTAACCAGAGCAACACACACAAAGTGCTGGAGGAACTCAGAGTGTCTCGGCCTGAAGTGTCGACTGTTTACTGTTTTCCATAGATGCTGCCTGACCTGCTGAGTTCCTCCAGCGTTTTGTGTGTGTGTGTGTGTGTGTGTGTGTGTGTTGCTTGGCTTTCCAGCATCTGCAGATTTTCTCCTGTTTGTGAACCTACTAACCAGTATGCCTTTGGATCGTGGGAATAAACCGGAGCTCCCGGAGAAAACCCACGCATTCTACAGGGAGGATGTCCTGATTCCTTACAGGTGACACCAGGACTGGACTCTGAACTCCAACACCCTGAGCTGTAATAGCGTCATGCTAACTGCTATGCTACCATGCTATATAGGAAACTAGTAAATGAGGCAAATATCCAGAGAAAAGCAACTGTAATATTGTAAGTTCACAAAAAGACAATAGTAGTCAATTGGAAAAGCATCCATTTCAATGTAATTATAGTGAATAGGGAATGGCAGATTTGGAATTAAATAGGGGCAGACAAAAATGTACTTAAACAGTAAAATCCTTTTAAAGAGGTAAACCCTCTAGTGTTAGCTGCCTCTGCTTTATATAAAAGACTCCTACTATCTCCCTATCAATGCACTTCACTGCATTAGTGTAACTTTGTTATAAACCCCCTCAGCCTTCTCTACTTCAAGGAAAACAAGCCCACACTATCCAGTCTCTGCCTACAACTGAAATTCTTCAACCCATCCAACATCCTTGTGTGTTCCCTCAGCACTCTCTCCAGTGTAATTTCATCCTCCCTAGAATATGGCAACCATAATTTACAAAGTACTCCACCTCCCGCCTAAATTACATTTTATCAAATTTGTACCGCACCCTCTCTACTTTTATATTCTGTAAAAAAGACATTGCAGATGCAGGAATTCTGCAATAAAAACAGAAAATGCTGGAAAAACTCAGCAAGTCAGGCAGCAACTGTAAAGGTTAACATTTCTACTTTGGAACCCTTCATCAGGACATTTGAACAGAGAAACAAAGCCACCTGGACTATATCTCTTCCCACCCTGTTACTTGTAAACATCCCATCCCCTACTCACAAATCCTCCACCACTGCCGCATCTGCTGTCAGGATGAGGCTTTTCATTCCAGAATGAAGGAGCTGTTCTCTTTCTTCAAAGAAAGGGGCTTCCCTTCCTCAATCATCAGTGCTGCCCTCAACTGCATCTCTTCCAATTCGCTTACATCTGCCCTCACCTCATCTTCCTGCCACCCCACCAGGGATAGGTTCCTCTTGTCCTCACCTACCACCCCACCAGTCTCCACATCCTGCACAGAATTCTCTGTAGCTTCTGCCACCTCCAACAGGATTCCACCACCAAGCACATCTTTCCCTGCCCCCTCCCCAATTTCTGCTTTCCGCAGGGATCACTCCCTACGCAACTCCCTTGTCTATTTGTCCCTCCCCACTGATCTCCCTCCTGGCACTTATCCTTGCAAGTGGAACAAGTGCTTCACCTGCCCCTACACTTCCTCCTGTTCAGGACCCTAAACAGTCATTCCAGGTGAGGTAACAACTCACCTGTGAGTCTGTTGGGGTCATATACTGTGTCTGGTGCTCCTGGCGTGGCCTCCTGTATATCAGGGAGACCCAATGTAGATTGGAGACCCCTTCACTGAGCGCCTACGCTCTGTCTGCCAGAAAAAGCGGGATCACCCAGTGGCCACCCATTTTAACTCTGCTTCCTGTTTCCATTCCGATGTGACAGTCCATGGCCTCCTCTACTGTTGCAATGAGGCCACACTCAGGTTGGAGGAACAACACCTTATAGCCTCCAAACTGATGGCATGAATATAGATTTCTCAAACTGCTGGTAATGCCCTCCCTTTCAACATTCCCCATCCCCTTTTCCCTCTCACCTCAGGTCCTTGCCTGCCCATTGTCTCGCTCTGGTGCTCCTCCCCCCTTTTCTTTCTCCCATGGCCTTCTGTCCTCTCCTATTAGATTCCCCCTTCTCCAGCCCCATACCTCTTTCACAATCACCTTCCCAGTTCTTTTCTTCACCCCTTCCTCCTTCCTTGTATATCACCTTGTGTTTCTCCTTCCCCTCCCCCCACCTTCCAACTCTAACTCCTCATCTTTTTTTTTCTTCAGTCCTGCTGAAGGGTCTCGGTCAACTGTAACGTCGACTGTACTCTTTTCCATAGATGTTGCCTGGCCTGCTGAGTTCCTCCAGTATTGTGTGTGTGTGTTGCTTGGATTTCCAGCATTTGCAGATTTTCTCTTGTTTGTGAAAGAAAGAGACAAGTTAGTCCAGGGAGCAGAGACAGGGAAGTGCGAAGGGTGAGTCCAACCCATTCCACTACCAATCAAGTATTCCCATCCCTTCCTCTTTCTCTTTCCATGGGCATTTCTCTTTTTGTGACTCCTGGTTTTGTCTTCCTTCCCCACATACCATTCCCCATTAACTGGCACTAATACTCCTAATCCAACTGCATTACAGGCAACACTTGCCCTTGGCTTCCTCCCTTCCCAGCATCCCTGACCCAGTCTTTCCAGATGTAGATTTTTTCACTTACACTGCTTGTGATCTAGTGTACTGCATTCTGTGTTCACAGTGTGACCTACCCTGCCCTGGGGAAACGAAAGACAGACTGGGTGATCATTGTGCTCAGTCTGCATGAACAGCCTTGAGGTTTCAGTTGCCTGCCACTTTAGTTCACCACCCTCCCCTGACCTCTCTGTCTGTGGCCTCTTGAGCTGTTATGAGGTCCAATGCAAGCCTAAAAACACTTTATCTACAGCTGCGCATCTTGCAGTCAGCAGGACTCAAATCAAATTTTCCAATTTAAGATAACTTGCTCTTTCCTTCTGTTTGTAATAGAACTGACCTTTTTCTTTGTCTGCCATCTCATTTATTCCCTTTTTTTTCATTTGTACACTCTGGCTGCTGGGCATATCCATTTGACTGAACCCACAAAGGAGATCAACTGCCCCTTGATAGCCACCTTTGTCACTTGATCAGAGAAATTTCCTCTATTCCACCACCCTCTCTGCAATCCAGACTAACGTGCTTTTCTCTTTCTCCGTTCTGACTCAGGGTCCTGAAACCAAAATCTTTAACCCTTTCACCTTTTTTCACAGGTTTTACCTGATGTATTGAGTTTCCCCAGCATTTTCTTCACTTCACGTGCCCCAATGTTCCCACAACCATTTGCATGGACTGTTATGTTATTGATTCCTTATTTATTTATTATTATTGTTTCTTCAAATTTGCACTTACACAGCTTGTTGCCTGGTTGAATGCCCGAGTTGGGCGGTCTCTCATTGATTCTGTCATAGTTGTTATTCTGTAAAATTGTTGAGTATGCCCACAAGAAAAGGAATCTCAGGGTTGTATATGGTGACATTTATGTACTTCGGTAATAAAATTTACTTTGACCTTTTCAGTTCATGTTTCTTCTGTTCTGTGCTCTGATTACTGCAAGTGACTGTCCCTTGTAGTGCAATCAGCACCTTACCTACTCATACTGCCACCTACAGGGATCCAGGGACATGTGCAAGGAGATGCCTTGGTTCAGATGAAATTTTATTTTGAAAAACTGTGATGCAAAGATAAGGAAAGGGAAATAAAATTAGTGGGCATAACTGCAGAAGAGGAACAAGTACAGTGAAATTGGGGTGTTTTGGATCGGGACAAAAAGAGCAGCGTGAGAGCTGAATTCTGAAGGAAGGCAGTTTTTTAAGAAACTTCTTCAAGTGCAAGAAGGACGAGACTGCGCAGGCACGTGACGTAGACAGGACAGTGTGGAGAGTTTAAAAAGACCACCCTATACAGCGTGCAGCAGTCAGAGTGGGCAATGGAGTGAGTGGTATCATAGTGTAGGGCTTTGGCTCAACGGGCTTAGGCGGTAACGGGAAGAGACGTGAGCGAGGCACCAACTCTTTTCTCCCCTTGGCGAATCGTCCCCGACAGACAGAGGAACAGCAAGGCTCACACAGCTAACAGTACGAGCTAACAGTTTAAAAAGTCCGTGTGTTTGGCAAGGTAAGTGGGTGAGTAGACTTATTTTTCCTTGTTTCATTCCTGTAGAATTAGGTAGCAGGTTTAGTGCTTTGTTCAGGGTGTCAGATGTGGGAATCCTGGGAGATCTCCAGCCTCCCTGATGGCCACATCTGTGCCAGGTGCACCGAGTTGCAGCTCCTCAGAGACCGTGTTAGGGATCTGGAGCTGCAGATTGATGACCTACTGCTTATTAGGGAAAGTGAAGAGATGATAGACAGGAGGTACAGGGAAGTAGTCATCCCTAGGCTACAGGGGTCAGAAAATTGGGTGATTGTCAGGAGAGGAAAGGAAAATGCCCGGATAGTGGAGAGCACCCCTGTGGCTGCCCCCCTCAGAAAAAGTATCTTGTTTTGGATGCTGTTGAGAGGGATGACCTGACAGTGGACGGCCACGGTAACCGGGTCTCTGGCACTGAGCCTGGCGCTGTTGTGCAGGAGGGAAGGAGGGAGAGTACCCCGGTGGCTGTGCCCTTTGACAATAGGTACTCCTGTTTGAGTACTGTTGGGGGGGATAGCTTACCTGGGGGAAGCGACAGTGGCCGTGACTCCGGCACAGAGTCCGGCCCTGTAGCTCAGAAGGGTAGGGAAAGGAAGAGGAGGGCAGTTGTAATAGGGGACTGGATAGTAAGGGGGTCAGATGGGCGATTCTGTGGACGCAGTCCAGCGACCCGGATGGTAGTTTGCCTCCCTGGTGCCAGGGTCCAGGATATTTCTGATCGTGTCCAAGATATCCTGAAGTGGGAGGGTAAGGAGCCAGAGGTTGTGGTACATATAGGTACCAATGACATAGGTAGGAAAAGGGAAGAGGTCCTGAAAGGAGAATATAGGGAGTTAGGAAGGGAGTTGAGAAAAAGGACCGCAAAGGTAGTAATCTCGGGATTACTGCCTGTGCCACGTGACAGTGAGAGTAGGAATGCAATGAGGTGGAGGATTAATGCCTGGCTGAGGGATTGGAGCAGGGGACAGGGATTCAAGTTTTTGGATCATTGGGACTTCTTTTGGAGCATGTGTGACCTGTACAAAAAGGACGGGTTAGACTTGAATCCTAGGGGAACCAATATCCTGGCGGAGAGATTTGCGAGGGCTACTGAGGTGACTTTAAACTGGAATGGTTGTGGGGTGGGAATCAAATTAAAGAGACTAGGAGAGAGGAGGTTAGTTCACAATAGGGGGATGGGAACAAGTTCAAAGAGACAGAGGGGTGTAAAATGAGGGTAGAAGCAAAAAGTAGTAAGGTGAAAAGTAAAAGTGGCAGGCCAGCCAATCCAGGGCAAAAATCAAAAAGGGCCACTTTTCAACATAATTGTATAAGGGCTAAGTGTGTTGTAAAAGCGAGCCTGAAGGCTTTGTGTGTCAATGCAAGGAGCATTTGTAACAAGGTGGATGAAATAAAAGTGCAGATTGTTATTAATGAATATGATATAGTTGGGATCACAGAGACATGGCTCCAGGGTGACCAAGGATGGGAGCTCAACATTCAGGGATATTCAATATTCAGGAGGGATAGACATGAAAGAAAAGGAGGTGGGGTAGCATTGCTGGTTAGAGAGGAGATTAACGCAATAGAAAGGAAGGACATTAGCCGGGAGGATGTGGAATCGATATGGGTAGAGCTGCATAACACTAAGCGGCAGAAAACGCTGGTGGGAGTTGTGTACAGGCCACCTAACAGTAGTAGTGAGGTTGGGGATGGTATTAAACAGGAAATTAGAAATGCATACAATAAAGGAACAGCAGTTATAATGGGTGACTTCAATCTACTTATAGATTGGGTGAACCAAATTGGTAAGGGTGCTGAGGAAGAGGATTTCTTGGAATGTATGCGGGATGGTTTTTTGAACCGACATGTCAAGGAACCAACTAGAGAGCAGGCCATTCTAGACTGGGTATTGAGCAATGAGGAAGGGTTAATTAGCAATCTTGTCGTGAGAGGCCCCTTGGGTAAGAGTGACCATAATATGGTGGAATTCTTCATTAAGATGGAGAGTGACAGAGTTAATTCAGAAACAAAGGTTCTGAACTTAAAGAGGGGTAACTTTGAAGGTATGAGACGTGAATTAGCTAAGATAGACTGGCAAATGACACTTAAAGGATTGACGGTGGATATGCAATGGCAAGCATTTAAAGGTTGCATGGATGAACTACAACAATTGTTCGTCCCAGTTTGGCAAAAGAATAAATCAAGGAAGGTAGTGCACCCGTGGCTGACAAGAGAAATTAGGGATAGTATCAATTCCAAAGAAGAAGCATACAAATTAGCCAGAAAAGGCGGCTCACCTGAGGACTGGGAGAAATTCAGAGTCCAGCAGAGGAGGACAAAGGGCTTAATTAGGAAAGGGAATAAAGATTATGAGAGAAAACTGGAAGGGAACATAAACACTGACTGTAAAAGCTTTTATAGATATGTGAAAAGAAAAAGATTGGTTAAGACAAATGTAGGTCCCCTACAGACAGAAACAGGTGAATTGATTATGGGGAGCAAGGACATGGCAGACCAATTGAATAACTACTCTGGTTCTGTCTTCACTAAGGAGGACATAAATAATCTTCCGGAAATAGTAGGGGACAGAGGGTCCAGTGAGATGGAAGAACTGAGGGAAATACATGTTAGTAGGGAAGTGGTGTTAGGTAAATTGAAGGGATTAAAGGCAGAAAAATCCCCAGGGCCAAATGGTCTGCATCCTAGAGTGCTTAAGGAAGTAGCCCAAGAAATAGTGGATGCATTAGTGATAATTTTTCAAAACTCTTTAGATTCTGGACTCGTTCCTGAGGATTGGAGGGTGGCTAATGTAACACCATTTTTTTTAAAAAGGAGGGAGAGAGAAACTGGGGAATTATAGGCTGGTTAGCCTAACGTCGGTGGTGGGGAAACTGCTGGAGTCAGTTATCAAAGATGTGATAACAGCACATTTGGAAAGCGGTGAAATCATCGGACAAAGTCAGCATGGATTTGTGAAAGGAAAATCATGTCTGACGAATCTCATATAATTTCTGTGTGGGACCTTGTCAAAAGCCTTTTGAAAATCCAAATATACCACATCCACTGGTTCTCCCAAAGGCTTTTGACAAGGTCCCACACAGAAGATTAGTGTGCAAACTTAAAGCACACGGTATTGGGGGTAAGGTATTGATGTGGATAGAGAATTGGTTGGCAGACAGGAAGCAAAGAGTGGGAATAAACAGGACCTTTTCAGAATGGCAGGCAGTGACTAGTGGGGTACCGCAAGGCTCAGTGCTGGGACCCCAGTTGTTTACAATATATATTGATGATTTAGACGAGGGAATTAAATGCAGCATCTCCAAGTTTGCGGATGACACGAAGCTGGGTGGCAGTGTTAGCTGTGAGGAGGATGCTAAGAGGATGTAGGGTGACTTGGATAGGTTAGGTGAGAGGGCAAATTTATGGCAGATGCAATTTAATGTGGATAAATGTGAGGTTATCCACTTTGGTGGCAAAAACAGGAAAACAGATTATTATCTGAATGGTGGCCGATTAGGAAAAGGGGAGGTGCACCGAGACCTGGGTGTCATTATACACCAGTCATTGAAAATAGGCATGCAGGTACTGCAAGCGGTGAAAAAGGCGAATGGTATGCTGGCATTTATAGCAAGAGGATTCGAGTACAGGAGCAGGGAGGTACTACTGCAGTTGTACAAGGCCTTGGTGAGACCACACCTGGAGTATTGTGTGCAGTTTTGGTCCCCTAAATTGAGGAACGACATCCTTGCCATAGAGGGAGTACAAAGAAGGTTCACCAGATTGATTCCTGGGATGGCAGGACTTTCATATGATGCAAGACTGGATCGACTAGGCTTGTACTTGATGGAATTTAGAAGATGGGGGGGGGATCTTATTGAAACATATAAAATCCTAAAGGGATTGGACAGGCTAGATGCAGGAAGATTGTTCCCAATGTTGGGGAAGTCCAGAAGGAGGGGTCACAGTTTGAGGATAAAGGGGAAGCCTTTTAGGACTGAGATTAGGAAAAACTTCTTCACACAGAGAGTGGTGAATTTGTGGAATTCTCTGCCATAGGAGACGGTTGAGGCCAGTTGTTTGGCTATATTTATTAGGGAGTTACGTGTGGCCCTTGTGGCTAAAGGGATCACGGGATATGGAGGGAAGGCTGGTACAGGGTTCTGAGTTGGATGATCAGCCATGATCATACTGAATGGCAGTGCAGGCTGGAAGGGCCAAATGGCCTACTCCTGCACCTATTTTCTATGTTTCTAGAAGAGGAATGCGGTAGTCATAGGGGATTCCATAGTCAGGGGAGCAGACAGGAGATTTTGTGAGCCTGATAGAGATACCCACATGGTGTGTTGCCTCCCAGGTGCCATGGTACGGGATGTCTCGGATCGGGTCCAGAATATTCTGAAGGGAGAGGGTGAGCAGCCAGTTGTCTTGGTACATGTTGGTACCAATGACATAGATAGGAAAAGGGAGGAGTCCTGAAGAGAGATTTCCGGGAGTTAGGAAGGAAGCTGAGAAGCAGGACCTCCAGGGTAGTAATCTCGGGATTGCTACCTGTGCCACGTGCTAGCGAGGGCAAGAATAGTAGGATCAGGCAGATGAATGCGTGGCTGAGAGACTGGTGCAGGGGGCAGGGCTTCAGACTCTTGGATCATTGGGATCTCTTCTGGGGGAAGTATGACCTGTTCAAAAAGGACGGGCTACACCTGAACCCAGAGGGGACCAATATCCTGGCGGGAAGGTTTAAAAGAGCTCTTAGGGAGGGTTTAACTTAATTTGGCAGGGGGATGGGAACCGGAATGATCGAGCGGAGGAGGGGGAAAACAGAAATAAATCTAAGATAGTGAGCAGTAAAGATGTCAGGAAGGACAGGCAGGTGATGGGGAAAATTTGCAGCCATTGGGATGAGTTGCAGTGCAATCAAAGCAAAAAGTACCAAATACTGGTCTTAAGGTGTTACACTTAAATGCACGCAGCACAAGGAATAAGGTGGATGATCTTGTCGTACAGCTACTGATTGGCAGGTATGATATTATGGTCATCACTGAGATGTGGCTAAAGGATGCATGTCTATGGGATCTAAACGTCCAAGGATACACGGTGTATCGGAAGGATAGGCAGGTAGGCTGAAGGGGAGGCATGACTTTATTGGTAAGAAATTATATTAAATCATTAGAAAGAGTTGACATAGGATCAGAAGGTACAGAATCTTTATGAGTTGAGCTAAGAAATCACAGTGGTAAAAGGACCCTGATGGCAGTTATATACAGGCCTCCTAACAGCTGCAGGGATGTGGACTACAAATTACAACAGGAAATAGAAAAGGTTTGTCAGAAGGGCAGTGTTATGATAATTGTGGGGGATTTTAACATGCGAGTGGATTGGGAAAATCAGGTCGGCACTGGATCTCAAGAGAGAGAATTTGTAGAATGTCTGCAAGATGGCTTTTTAGAACAGCTTGTTGTTGAGCCCACTAGGGGATCAGCTGTACTGGATTGGGTATTGTGTAATGAACCAGAGGTGATTAGAGAGACTGAGGTGAAGGAAAGCTTAGAAGACAGTGATCATAACATGATTGAGTTCACTGTGAAATTTGAGAACGAGAAGCCGAAATCCGATGTGTCGGTATTTCAGTGGAGTAAAGGAAATTACAGTGGCATGAGAGAGGAACTGGCCAAAGTTGACTGGAAAAGGGGCACCAGCAGGAAGGACAACAAAGCAACAGTGGCTGGAGTTTATGCGAGATGTGAGGAAGGTGCCAGACAGATATATTCCAAAAAAGAAGAAATTTTCGAATGGAAAAAGGATGCAACCGTAGCTGACAAGAGAAGTCAAAACCAAAGTTAAAGCAAAAGAGAGGGCATACAAGGAAGCAAAAATTAGTGGGAAGACAGAGGATTGGGAGGTTTTTAAAAGCTTACAAAAGGAAACTAAGAAGGTCATTAAGAGGGAAAAGATGAACTAGGAAAGGAAGCTAGCAAATAATATTAAAGGGGATACTAAAAGCTTTTTCAAGTATATAAAAAGTAAAAGACAGGTGAGAGTAGATATAGGACCGATAGAAAATGATGCTGGAGAAATTGTAATGGGGGATGAGGAGATGGCAGAGAAACTGAACGAGTATTGTGTATCAGTCTTCACTGAGGAAGACATCAGCAGTATACCGGTTACTCAAGGATGTCAGGGAAGAGAAGTGGTTGCAGTCACAATTACGACAGAGACTCAGGAAACTGAATAGTCTAAAGGTAGATAAATCTCTAGGACCAGATGGAATGCACCACCGTGTTCTGAAGGAAGTAGCTGTGGAGATTGCGGAGGCATTAGCGATGATCTTTCAAAATTCAATAGATACTGGCAAGGTTCCGGAAGACTGGAAGATTGCAAATGTCACTCTGCTATTTAAGAAGGGAGCAAGGAAGCAAAAAGGAAATTATAGACCTGTTAGCTGACCTGTGGTTGGGAAGTTGCTGGAGTCGATTGTCAAGGATGAGGTTACAGAGTACCTGGAGACATATGACAAGATAGGCAGAACTCAGCATGGATTCCTTAAAGGAAAATCCTGCCTGACAAACCTATTGCAATTTTTTGAGGAAATTACAAGTAGGCTAGACAAGGGAGATGCAGTGGATGTTGTATATTTGGATTTTCAGAAGGCCCTTGACAAGGTGCCACGCATGAGGCTGCTTAACAAGATAAGAGCCCATGGAATTACGGGAAAGTTACATACGTGGATAGAGCGTTGGCTGATTGGCAGGAAACAGAGAGTGGGAATAAAGGGATCCTATTCTGGTTGGCTGCCGATTACCAGTGGTGTTCCACAGGGGTCTGTGTTGGGGGCCGCTTTTTACGTTGTACATCAACGATTTGGATTATGGAATAGATGGCTTTGTGTTAAGTTTGCTGAGGATACAAAGATAGGTGGAGGGGTCGGTAGTGCTGAGGAAATGGAGAGTCTGCAGAGAGACTTGGATAGATTGGAAGAATGGACAAAGAAGTGGCAAATGAAATACAATGTTGGAAAGTGTATGGTTATGCACTTTGGCAGAAGAAATAAATGGGCAGACTATTATATAAATGGGGAGAGAATTCAAAGTTCTGAGATGCAACGGGACCTCATGCAGGATACCCTTAAGGTTAACCTCCAGATTGAGTCGGTGGTGAAGAAGGCGAATGCAATTTGGCATTCACTTTTAGAGGAATAGAGTATAGGAGCAGGGATGTGATGTTGAGGCTCTATAAGGCACTGGTAAGACATCACTTGGAGTACTGTGGGCATTTTTGGGCTTCTTATTTAAGAAAGGATGTGCTGACCTTGGAGAGGGTTCAGAGAAGATTCACTAGAATGTTTCTGGGAATGAGAGGGTTAACATATGAGGAACATTTGTCTGCTCTTGGACCGTATTCTTTGGAGTTTAGAAGAATAACGGGGTCCTCACAGAAACATTTCAAGTGTTGAAAGGCATGGACAGAGTGGATGTGGCAAAATTGTTTCCCATGATGGAGGAGTCTAGTACGAGAGGGCATAAATTAAGGATTGAAGGGTGCCCATTCAGAACAGAGATGAAAAGAAATTTTTTTAGCCAGAGGATGGTGAATCTATGGAATTTGTTGCCACAGGTGGCAGTGGAGACCAAGTCATTGGGTGTATTTAAGGCAGAAATCGATAGGTATCTGAGTAGCCAGGGCATCAAAGGTTATGGTGAGAAGGCAAGGGAGTGGGACTAAATGGGAGAATGGATCAGCTCAGGATAAAATGGCGGAGCAGACTGGATGGGCCGAATGGCCGACTTCTGCTCCTTTGTCTTATGGGATTTACTGTATCTGCTCAGTACAGGTGACCCCCGCGTTTTGGAGATGTTGTGTTCCAAGAAAGCAGTTGGCATCACAATTTT
This sequence comes from Mobula birostris, assembly GCF_030028105.1. Lineage (NCBI taxonomy): Eukaryota > Metazoa > Chordata > Chondrichthyes > Myliobatiformes > Myliobatidae > Mobula > Mobula birostris. Next base: position 82,949,939 of record NC_092373.1, read on the forward strand.
CTTATATGTGAATGTATGTCGTCTGCACATGGGTCAAGAAAGATAAGTTTTAAGAAACCGAGTTGATTTATTTAGGTTTTTTTTTATAAATTCCACAAAGATGAACTTTATTCCATATCTCAAGTTTATTCACTATCACAATTTTTTGGGTAGTGATTTGTGGATTCTATGAAAGAGAATTTCCGTAACCTGAACAGTTATAAAATGGGTGGGGGATGTTAACGGTGAAATAGAATATGGATATGGGCATTTCAGTCCATCTGCTTCGCCTTGACCAATTGTCCCATTTGCCCGTGTTTGGCCCATTTTCCTCGAAAGCACGTACTTGTCCAAGTACCTAAAGAAGTTAAAAGAGCACATTTCATCCCTGGCTTTATAAAAGGAGTGTAGGGCACAAGAGTAAGGAAATAAAGATTAACCTTCATAAAATACCAACAATGCCACAATTGTAATGTTGCCCCCAGTCCTGGTGGGGCATATTCTTGGAAAAATGTGAAGGCTTTGGAGAGGATACAGAAGAGATTCACTGAGGAGATTTCAGGAATGATAGGTTCTGTAGACTGGAATAGCTGTGCTTTGACTCCTTTAATCAGAAGAGATTGTGAGATGGTCTGATTGAGATACTTAAGATCGTGTAGGGGAATAGTTGGAGAAAAACTATTCTCTTTAATTGAGTAGGTGATGAACTAGGGGACACAGAGTGAAAATAACATGCAAAAACAAAAGAGAAAGAAGACTTCTTAAACAAAAAAGACAAGAGGTGGGTGAAGAGCAGATTTTCAATCAGGTGGCAATAAAAGATGAATATTTAATTATCTCTAAATATGCAATATAACCTGTTTTTCAGCTGATTATGAATTTAATCTATGAGCTCAAAGCAGACCAGGAATAAAATTTGAAGCACACTGAACCAGTTTCATTCAGATTTGTATCTACTGTCATCAGGAAAAAACTGGAATTCCAAATGATTGATTAACTGAGTCAATATTTAGAATTAGTTATTTAACAACTAGTGTACTGTTTGAAAGAAGTGGAATTTAGCAGAGGAACGAGGACATGGTAAGTGAAGAATAGCTTAAACTTGAACAATCAAGATAGAATATTATTTCACTGAAGAATTCAATTATAACAAACATAAAATAAATTTGATATTTTCAAAAGATAAATATTTAACCAAATTATATGTTTTTTAACAACAGTCCCAAGTAAACTTAAAGGACTTCTTGTATTCTTATGAATCACTTGACTATTATCTGTTGTGGTTGGAAAGCCAAAAGGGTTCTTATTTTTACAGAGACCTTTTAATGTCAAAGATCTACTTAAGAACATTATAACGATTTGTGTGTCTGTGTTCAGAGTTTCATTTGGTTTTGTTGGCAAAATAGGAAGTTAAGCGTTTTTGCTTCATCTTTATATTTAACAAGTAAACTGCACGCTATAAAAACCTGCTTCTTCAATCTCATGCAGAAATAGTTCATTAATTTCCTCATTTATATTTTGCTGTTGAGTCCCCGGATTTTTGGTGTGCTTTACATTATTTCTCTCTTTCTATTGGGGCAGGTATAGTGGTTACACACTCAGTGTTTTCTCACTTGCTTGGTTTCCTGAGGATTCAAGATCAAGAGCAAAGCCAGGTGCACCACTTGCTGATAGGATTGGCGCAATCACTAAATTCCATTCTGTCAAGGATTTAAAAAATAGTGCATGTTCTCGGACAACAAAAGCTGCCTTCTTCCGTGAACTTACTTAGGGTGCTATTTTAAAGAAATTACTGATACAGTGACTGCTTTCTGATACACCTATCAATGACAGCTCTGTTCTAGGAGTAAAGAACACAACTAGATGATTAGGAGGTTTTATTATTCTGCCTCATGTGCAGGTGAAAGATGTGTTGTTCTTGATTTTCGATTGCCAGTGTAATAGAAAAAAAACAGAAATAGTCCAGAAGTCATAAAGCACCTGATATATTTGTACCTTGTTTAAAAAAAAGGTCTTTGAGTGATTTGCTGGCATCTCTTTGTGAGCATCACTGAGAGAAAATTACAGAATCACTAACTCTAACACACTAATTCTCTTGTAGAATATAGAGGAGACCATTTGACACATCAACTGTTCATGCTGACTCTCAGAAGCAGTCCCATTAATCACATTCCTGCACATACTTCTCTTGTAACCATTCTTGCACACCATCCCTTTAAACACCCTTCATTATCCTTGCACTCTCTACCCTTGGGGTAATTTACAGTGATTGATTAACTACCAGCCAGCATGTAGTTGGGATGGGATGGGGGAGGAAAGCCTGGGTACTCAGGGGAACCCTATCCAGTCGGAATGAGAACATGCCAACTCCACAGAGTTGGAGGGATCAGGAAGAAGCCAGATCAATGGGACCGTGAAGCTACATCAGCAATTTTACCACCAGACAGGTCAGCAGATTCCTTAGAATATTCATTACAGTTTCTTCATCTGGGCAGATGACCAACTTACTGCAGATGACATGCTCAGACATCCTGGGAGTATTTCCCAGGCTTGCTGATCTAACCTAGGCTAGGTTTCACTAGGAACGGCTTAATAATATTACCCCAATCAAACAGACAACATACAAGCACTAATTGTTGGGTAATGAGCCTGGCCAGGTGACTGACTATCAATGGGTGAGCAGTTAGGGAACAGTGACCACAACTCCTTAACTTTTAGAATAGCTATAGATAAGGATAAGTAATATCCTTGTGGGAGAGTTTTCAATTGGAGTATGGCAAATTATGAAGGCATTAGGCAGGAACTAAGAGGAGTTAATTGGGAAACACCTTTTCTCTAGCAAGTCCACATCAGACATATGGAGGGTGTTTAAAGATCAATTGCACAGTATACAGGAAAGGCACATTCATTTTAGAAGGAAGGAAGAGGATGGAAAGATAAGAGAACCTTGGATGTGCCGAGAGGTGATTAGTCAAGAAGAAAAAGGGAAAGTATGAAAAGCTTCTGAAGTCAGGATCATAGAAACATAGAAAATAGGTGCAGGAGTAGGCCATTTGGCCCTTCGAGCCTGCACCGCCATTTATTATGATCATGGCTGATCATCCAACTCAGAACCCCGCCCCAGCCTTCCCTGCATACCCCCTGATCCCTGTAGCCACAAGGGCCATATCTAACTCCCTCTTAAATATAGCCACTGAACTGGCCTCAACTGTTTCCTGTGGCAGAGAATTCCACAGATTCACCACTCTCTGTGTGAAGAAGTTTTTCCTAATCTCGGTCCTAAAAGGCTTCCCCTTTATCCTCAAACTGTGACCCCTCCTTCTGGACTTCCCCAACATCGGGAACAATCTTCCTGCATCTAGCCTGTCCAATCCCTTTAGGATTTTATACGTTTCAATCAGATCCCCCCTCAATCTTCTAAATTCCAACGAGTACAAGCCCAGTTCATCCAGTCTTTCTTCATATGAAAGTCCTGCCATCCCAGGAATCAATCTGGTGAACCTTCTTTGTACTCCCTCTATGGCAAGGATGTCTTTCCTCAATTTAGGGGACCAAAACTGCACACAATACTCCAGGTGTGGTCTCACCAAGGCCTTGTACAACTGCAGTAGTACCTCCCTGCTCCTGTACTCGAATCCTCTTGCTATAAATGCCAGCATACCATTCGCCTTTTTCACCGCCTGCTGTACCTGCATGCCCACTTTCAATGACTGGTGTATAATGACACCCAGGTCTCGTTGCACCTCCCCTTTTCCTAATCGGCCACCATTCAGATAATAATCTGTTTTCCTATTTTTGCCACCAAAGTGGATAACTTCACATTTATCCACATTAAATTGCATCTGCCATGAATTTGCCCACTCACCCAACCTATCCAAGTCACCCTGCATCCTCTTAGCATCCTCCTCACAGCTAACACTGCCACCCAGCTTCGTGTCATCCGCAAACTTGGAGATGCTGCATTTAATTCCCTCATCCAAGTCATTAATATATATTGTAAACAACTGGGGTCCCAGCACTGAGCCTTGCGGTACCCCACTAGTCACCGCCTGCCATTCTGAAAAGGTCCTGTTTATTCCCACTCTTTGCTTCCTGTCTGCTAACCAATTCTCCATCCACATCAATACCTTACCCCCAATACCGTGTGCTTTAAGTTTGCACACTAATCTCCTGTGTGGGACCTTGTCAAAAGCCTTTTGAAAATCCAAATATACCACATCCACTGGTTCTCCCCTATCCACTCTACTAGTTACATCCTCAAAAAATTCTATGAGATTCGTCAGACATAATCTTCCTTTCACAAATCCATGCTGACTTTGTCCGATGATTTCACCACTTTCCAAATGTGCTGTTATCACATCTTTGATAACTGACTCCAGCAGTTTCCCCACCACCGACGTTAGGCTAACCAGTCTATAATTCCCCGGTTTCTCTCTCCCTCCTTTTTTAAAAAGTGGGGTTACATTAGCCACCCTCCAATCCTCAGGAACTAGTCCAGAATCTAACGAGTTTTGAAAAATTATCACTAATGCATCCACTATTTCTTGGGCTACTTCCTTAAGCACTCTAGGATGCAGACCATCTGGCCCTGGGGATTTATCTGCCTTCAATCCCTTCAATTTACCTAACACCACTTCCCTACTAACATGTATTTCGCTCAGTTCCTCCATCTCACTGGACCCTCTGTCCCCCTCTATTTCTCGAAGATTATTTATGTCCTCCTTAGTGAAGACAGAACCAAAGTAATTATTCAATTGGTCTGCCATGTCGTTGTTCCCCATAATCAATTCACCTGTTTCTGTCTGTAGGGGACCTACATTTGTCTTTACCAGTCTTTTCCTTTTTACATATCTATAAAAGCTTTTACAATCAGTTTTTATGTTCCCTGCCAGTTTTCTCTCATAATCTTTTTTCCCCTTCCTAATTAAGCCCTTTGTCCTCCTCTGCTGAACCCTGAATTTCTCCCAGTCCTCAGGTGAGCCACTTCCTCTGGCTAATTTGTATGCTTCTTCTTTGGAATTGATACTATCCCTAATTTCTCTTGTCAGCCACGGGTGCACTATCTTCCTTGATTTATTCTTTTGCCAAAATGGGATGAACAATTGTTGTAGTTCATCCATGCAACCTTTAAATGCTTGCCATTGCATATCCACCGTCAATCCTTTAAGTGTCATTTGTCAGTCTATCTTAGCTAATTCACGTCTCATACCTTCAAAGTCACCCCTCTTTAAGTTCAGAACCTTTGTTTCTGAATTAACTATGTCACTCTCCATCTTAATGAAGAATTCCACCATATTATGGTCACTCTTACCCAAGGGGCCTCTCACGACAAGATTGCTAATTAACCCTTCCTCATTGCTTAAAACCCAGTCCAGAATAGCCTGCTCTCTAGTTGGTTCCTCGACATGTTGATTCAAAAAACCATCCCGCATACATTCCAAGAAATCCTCTTCCTCAGCACCTTTACCAATTTGGTTCACCCAATCTACATGTAGATTGAAGTCACCTGTTATAACTGCTGTTCCTTTATTGCACACATTTTTAATTTCATGTTTAATACCATCTCCGACCTCACTACTACTGTTAGGTGGCCTGTACACAACTCCCACCAGCGTCTTCTGCCCCTTAGTGTTACGCAGCTCTACCCATATCGATTCCACATCTTCCCGGCTTATGTCCTTCCTTTCTATTGCGTTAATCTCTTCTTTAACCAGCAACGCCATCCCACCTCCCTTCCTTCATGTCTATCCCTCCTGAATATTGAATATCCCTGAACGTTGAGCTCCCATCCTTGGTCACCCTGGAGCCATGTCTCTGTGATCCCAACTATATCATAATCATTAATAACAATCTGCACTTTCAATTCATCCACCTTATTACGAATGCTCCTTGCATTGACACACAAAGCCTTCAGGCGCTCTTTTACAACTCTCTTAGCCCTTATACAATAATGTTGAAAAGTGGCCCTTTTTAATGCTTGCCCTGGATTTGTCGGCCTGCCACTTTTACTTTTCTCCTTAGTACTTTTTGCTTCTACCCTCACTTTACACCCCTCTGTCTCTCTGCACTGGTTCCCATCCCCCTGTTGTGAACTAACCTCCTCACGCCAAACAGCACATGAAGATTATAAACAAACCAGAAAAGAACTAAGGAAGGGAATTAAGAAAAGCCAGAGAGGTCATACAAAGTCTTTGGCAAGTAGGATTAAGGTGAGTCCCATGACATTCTACACATACATCAAGAGCAAGAGGATAACTAGGGACAGGGAGAGACCACTCAAGGGTAAAGAGGAGAACATGTGCTTGGATGTGGAGAATGAGAGTGAGGTACTTAATGAGTACTTTGCTTCAGTATTTACTAAGGAAAAGGATGTGGAGGACCAGGAGATCAGTGCTGAATGTATAAATACATTAGGGTGTATAAAGGTCAAAGTTTGGGCTTCCTAATGAGTATTAAGGTGGATAAGTTCCCAGGGCCTGATGGGATTTATCCCAGGTTTTTGAAGGAGGCAAGAGATGAGATTGCTGGGTCCTTGACCAGTATATTTCATGTCCTCTCTGGACACAGGCAAAGTCCCAGAGACTAATGTTGTACCTCTATTTAAGAAGGGAACAAGGGAAAATCTGGGAACTATAGACTGGTGAGTCTCATGTCAGTTGTAGGGAAATTATTGGAGAAAATTCTTAGGGATTGGTTATATAAGCATTTGGAAACCCATGGCATAATTAGGGAGAGCCAGCATGGCTTTGTGATGGCAGGTCATACCTTACCAACTTGACTGAGTTTTTTGACAAGGTGACGAGAGAGAATGATGACAGTAGGTCAGTGGATGTTGTCTACACTGATTTTAGTAAGGCATTTGACAAAGTCCCTCATGGGAGGCTAATCCAGAAGATTAAGATGTGTGCGGTCCAAAGCGAATTGTTTTTTTTTAAGTTCTTTATTTTCAAAATTTTCAAAAAAAAACAATGAGATCTACAAAAACATACCAGCTCAGACATGTATAAAAAAGAAATAAGCAAAAATAAAAGAAGACATAACATTAGAAGGATGCCTATTGTACAAAAAGTGCTCAAAAATACCAAATATTAAATCTCAAATGAGGGCGGTGAGAAATCAGCTGGGGGGAAATTGCTCATCTACCCACGGTCTCGTCCAGGTAGGCGAGAAATGGATCCCAGATAGTCGAAAATTTTTTAATTGAATTGGTTCTCAAGGACCTAAGTTTCTCCATTTGTATGACTGAGATAATATCAGCCATCCATCTCCGAAAGGAAGGGGGAGAAGGTGATTTCCATTTCATCAAGATAAGTCTTTTGGCAACAATCATCCCCAGCATAAGAGACTGTTGTATGGCTGCAGGGAAACAAATAGTAGATTGCGAGCAGCCAAATATAGCGAGACCAGCCTCCAAGGGGAAGGATCTTTTATAGGCCTTTGAGTACCATCGAATATTTTGGACCAAAATCCAGGCAGTAATGGGCAAAACCAAAAGGTGTGTGACAACGTGGCTTCCGTCCCTTGGCATCTATCACACATTGGTGAGACAGAAGGGTAAATCCTGTGCAATCTAAGTTTAGAGTAATGGAGACAGTGGACAACTTTAAACTGGATCAGTTGGTGCCTCCTGTTAACAGAGCAAGCCTGTATCATAGAGAAACACTTATCCCAGGCAGCTTCAGATAATTCAATGCCCAACTCCTCTCTCCAGGCATCCCTAATCTTCACAGTAGACACTACAGTGCAATTATCAAACAAATGTACAAACTTAGAAACGAGATGCCTGGAGTCAGGAGGGTTCTTTAAAATATCAAAAAGCATGTTTCCCTGGAAGGATTTCAAAATTACAAATCTTAGATTGAATGTAGTGTCTAATTTGCAAATAACAAAAAAAGTGCGAATGAGGCAGCTCAAGTTTCTGTTTCAGCAGTCTAAATGTTGCAAACCGTCCCTCTATGTACAGGTCTTCAATAGAAACTAGACCCTTCTCCCTCCAAGCATGGTAGGTTTTATGGAAAGGAGTGATTGAAACAGATTGGTGTTTGTACAGGGGTCTCTAGTAAATTCAGAACACTCTTAATCAGATTTAGAATTCTGACGGAATTTTTCAAAACAAAACTGAAACCTTTTGAAGTCCCAGGCCTCTCTAACTTGGAGAACAGCATGGTTGGAAAGGAGGAATTGACAACAGAGTTGGACCCCATACATAGCCACAAGGGAGCCCCAGGGGCTAGGTTATCCGGAGCCCCCTGTTGCCAAATCATTAAAGCCCTAGCATTAACAGCCCAATAATAGTGTCTAAATACAGGTAATCCCAGCCCTTCTTCAGACTTGGGCTTTTGTAAATGAATTTTTGAAATACTGTGATTCTTATAATTCCAAATATAGGACAATATTATGGAGTCCAACCCTTTAAAGAAAGCTGATATAAGAAAAATGGGGAGATTTTGACAAAGATAGAGAAACCTAGGAAGAGAAATCATTTTAATTGAAATTATACGACCAATCATGGACAGAGGTAGGGTTTTTTATATTCTGTTTAAGTTTTGAAATAAACTCTGCGAAGTTTAATTTAAATATTAATTTAGGATCTTTGGGGATTGTCAAGCCGAGGTAAGTAAAGTGATCTTTAACTACTTTGAATGGGACACTTTCCGAAAAACCCCGCGTGTAGTCGTTGGAGAGGGGCACAAAGTCATTTTTTGTCCAATTGATTGAGTATCCTGATAGTCTGCCAAAAGAGGTGATTAAATCTAGAAGAGGAGGGACTGACTTTTCTGGGTTTTGTAAGTAGAGTATCACATCGTCAGCATATAAACTAGTAAGTGTTTCAATACCTCCTACTTTCAAACCCAGAATATTTGGGTGACTTCGTATTTTTAAGGCGAGGGCCTCTACCGCGACGACAAAAAGGGCCGGCGAGAGAGGGCGCCCCGCTGGGCTGAACCGTGTAGGGGACACAGAGTTGAATTGTCACCATTAGTTATAATAGAACACACTGGGCTGGCATATATCAGTTTTACCCAAGATACAAATGACTTGCCGAACCCAAACCTGTACAGTGACTCAAGCATGTAAGACCACTCAATCTAGTCAAAAGCCTTTTGTGCATCAAGAGCTAAAATTGCTGCCCCATTAGCTTTCCCATGATCAGCATATATAGTATTAAGGAGGCATCTGACATTGGAAAAAGAGAACCCACCCGGGACAAATCTTGTCTGATCAGGATGAATGATAGATGAGAAATGCTTATTTAGTCGGTTAGCCAGCATTTTAGTAATTAACTTTCTATCAAAATTCTGGAGTGCAATGGGCCTAGAGCTGGCTGGGTCTGTTCCCTCTTTACCTTTCTCTAAAATGAGGGAAATGTTAGCCTCGTACAATGTCCTAGGCAAGGCTTTATCTCTCAGAGAAGGACATCACTCTGAGGAGAAGTGGGGCAAGGATATCACAGAATTTCTTCTAAAATTCACAGCGAAATCCATCTGGCCCAGCAGCAGGTCGATAATGTGGTTAAGATGAAATGCTTGCTCTTATTAGTCAAGGCACTGAGTTCAATAGTCAGGAGCTTATGATGCAAATTTATAGGTTAGGCCACATCTGGAGTATTGCATGCAGTTGTGGTTGCCCCACTATGGGAAGGATGTTGAACTTTGGAGAAGATAGAGAAGAGGTTCACCAGGACGCTGCCTGGTTTAGACGGAATGTGCTATCACGAGCTGCTGAATAAACTTGGGCTGTTTTCTCTGGAGTGCCGGAGGCTGAGGGGAGATCTGACAGAGATTTATAAGATTATGAGTTGTATACATACAGTGGACAGAGAGTTTCTGTTTCCCAGGGTTGAAATGTCTAATACCAGAGGGCATGCATTGAAGGTGAGAGGGGATAGGTTGAAGGGGGGTGTGAGGGGTAAGTTTTTTCACTCAGAGAATGGTGGATGCCTGGAACGCGCTGCCTGGTATGGTGGTAGATGCAAATACAGTCGAGGCTCCTAAGTAACGTTTAGGTAGGCACATGGATGTAAGGAAGATGGAGGGATATGGACATAGTGTAGGTAGCAGGGATTAGTGTTTGGGTGTTTTTGATTTGCTTTTTAGCTGGTTCAGCACAACACTGTGGGCCCACTGTCCTGTTCCTGCGCTGTAATGTTCTGTTCTATATTCTATATTGTATGTACTAATCTGCAGTAGCATTTTAGCAGACCAAATTTAAATTCTGAAATCCAGAGTAAGTAGACAACATCACAGCAATAAATGTCACAACGTTTACAATATTTAGGTCTTAGATGCTGACCTTGGGTGTTTTAAAACAGAGCCAGCACATGGACCGACACAACAAGCTGAAGGATCATAAGATGTTGTCCAGAAACTGAGTTTCGAGATCTGTGTCATATGCACAGAGCTTGGAATTCAGTGTATGGATAACGTCTAAATCCAGCAACTTTACATGTTGTCAGATGAAATGATGATTGCAATTTTCTTTGTTATTTTAGAGAACGAAATTCCAGGTTGAAAATTATTTGTTCAGCCACATCACTTAAAAGTAATCTGCTAGCAAATCTGGGAATTCCTGGTGGACAATGAACACAATTCTAGAGTGTGAAATGTGTTCCACAGAAACATAGAAAACCTACAGCACAATACAGGCCCTTCGGCCCACAAAGTTGTGTGGAAGATGTCCCTACTTTAGAAATTACTAGGCTTACCCATAGCCCTCTTTTTTTCTAAGCTTAATGTACCTATCCAAATGTCTCTTAAAAGACCCTATCATATCTGCCTCCACCACCATTGCCGGCAGCCCATTCCACACACTCACCATTCTCTACATAAAAAATATATCCCTGACATCTCCTCTGTACCTACTCCCCAGCACTTTAAACCTGTGTCCTCTTGTGGCAACCATTTCAGCCCTGGGAAAAAAGCCTCTGACTATCCGCACGATCAGTGCCTCTCATCATCTTATACATCTCTATCAGGTCACCTCTGATCTTCCATCGCTCCAAGGAGAAAAGGCCGAGTTTACTCAACCTGTTTTCATAAGGCATGCTCCCCAATCCAAGCTACATCCTTGTAAATCTCCTCTGCACCCTTTCTATGGCTTCCACATCCTTCCTGTAGTGAGGCGACCAGAACTGAGCACAGTACTCCAAGTGGGGCCTGACCAGGGTCCTACACAGCTGCAACATTACCTCTCGGCTCCTAAGTACAATTCCACGATTAATGAAGGCCAATACACCGTATGCCTTCTTAACCACAGAGTCAACCTGCGCAGCTGCTTTGAGCGTCCTATGGACTCGGACCCCAAAATCCCTCTGATCCTCCACACTGCCAAGAGTATTACCATTAATACCATATTCTGCCATCATATTTGTCCTACCAAAATGAAACACCACACTTGTCTGGGTTAAACTCCATCTGCCACTTCTCAGCCCAGTTTTGCATCCTATCAATGTCCCGCTGTAACCTCTGACAGACCTCCACACTATCCACAACACCTCCAACCTTTGTGTCATCAGGAAACTTACTAACCCATCCCTCCACTTCCTCAGGACATTTATAAAAATCATGAAGAGTAAGGGTCCCAGAACAGCTCCCTGCGGCAGACCACTGGTCACTGATCTCCATGCAGAATATGACCTGTCTACAACCACTTTTTGCCTTCTATGGGCAAGCCAGTTCTGGATCCACAAAGCAATGTACCCTTGGATCCCATGCCTCCTTACTTTCTCAATAAGCCTTGCATGGGGTACCTTACCAAATGCCTTGCTGAAATCCATATACACTACATCTACTGCTCTACCATCATCAATGTGTTTAGTCACATCCTCAAAATATTCAATCATGCTCGTAAGACGTGACCTGCCTTTGACAAAGCCATGCTGACTATTCCTAATCATATTATACCTCTCCAAATGTCATAAATCCTGCCTCTCAGGATCTTCTCCATCAAGTTACGACCACTGGTCTATAATTTCCTTGGTTATCTCTACTCCCTTTCTTGAATAAAGGAACAACATCCGCAGCCTTCCAATCCTCCGGAACCTCTCCTGTTCCCATTGATGATTCAAAGATCATCATCAGAGTCTCAGGTCAGAGATTCAGCAATCTCCTCCCTCACCTCCCACAGTAGCCTGGGGTACATCTCATCCGGTCCTGGCAACTTATCCAACTTGATGCTTTCCAAAGGCTCCAGCACATCCTCTTTCTTAATATCTAAATGCTTAAGCTTTTCAGTCTGCAGCAAGTTATCACTATGTAACCTCTTTAACCCCACCTGACTCCCGTTGTCTAGGGTGAATAGCTTTTGACCCCCGCCAAACAGTGTAAATGCTTGATGTGGATATGGTGTGAGACCCCCAAATATCAGCAGCGACACTGATATCAAACAATAGACAAAGTGCGAGTAACAAAATATACTTTATAGCAATTCGTAATGATGTGTTAGTAGAAACAACTAAAAGAAAAGGGGCCGAGTAAGTAAATTTATTAGTTTTGTGCACGTAATATTTTAATACGTTGGAGCTCACGCCTCCGATTCTATCCACAATGTCCTTCCGAGACTTCAGCCACCATCCGAATCGCCGAGGTCCAGTATCTGCCACCCTGGAACCGTAATCCGTTCCCGCACGTCCGTCCTCTCCACTTGCCTCCTGAAAAAGCCCACGATCCTCAGCTCAGCACACATATACAAGGTAGCATAACATGACTTCCATTGGCTAGCAAATGAATACAATTTCCATTATCATTAATTATAACCCAAACATGCTGCCACAGAGAACCCCCGACTCAGCAGTTAACGGTACAAGAAAACACTTCAGAGAAGCCATTTTGTAATAAGCAATTAACAGTTAACAGTCCATCTAATATCACTAAGAACCCTACGTTCTGCCCCCACCGAATAAAGTCATGCCCTCATGACATTCAAATAATTTGCCACCCCTTCCTTCAGAACACACAGCCCTATCCATGTGCAGGAAGCAGTGACATGACTCCCCAAAACAGTAGAGAATACACCCTGTCCTCCTCTCCGGGGCAGGGTGGAGGGGTTCCAACTCCTCTGAGACCTATGTACCCCCTCTTCTAACTCTTCTGCCTCACACACTACAGGGGACCCTTCGAAACTACGAGGCGAACCCTCCCTCGAGCGGTCACCCAAGCCCCTCTGCACCTCAGAACCCTCTATCTCTGGTTCAGGCCCTACATCCTCTCCTCCAGCGCCCTGCGGTACCACGGACTGCCTCTCACTAGCCCCTCTTACCTCGTCTAACCCAGTGAGGGAAAGGCCAGGAGTTTCTTCCTCCATCACAGGAGTATCAGCGAATGGCAGAATGTACCAACCATCCCAGACATCATCCTCCGAATCAGTATCCCTCACAGAGGCTGGGCTTGGGCCCATCTCTCCCGGGGTAGGCGTGTCCTCCACCCTACGGGGACACAGAGTCCTGGTATTGGGTACAGCCTCCTCAACAGGCTCCCACTCTACCTGTACATCTTGCCCCAGGGACAACAGGTAATTACGGTGGAGAATATTGATGGGCCCTTTTCCATCCTCAGGCAGCACCCAGAAAACCAGTAGGTTTGGCATCTGACTCTCCACCACATAGGGCGTGGCTTCCCAGTGATCAGGCAGCTTGTGTTTTCCCAGTAATCCCAGATTGCTGATGAGGACTCGGTCTCCCGGTAGGAGTTGAGAGAACTTTACTTTCTGGCCATACTTCCTCTTATTTCCCCGATTCTGCCGGACGGCCGCCTCCCCGGCCAACACGTAAGCTTTTTACAGTTCTTTCCTCATATCAGACACATACTTCAAGTAAGACTTCGGTGATACCTCACCCACTTCAGTCCCGAAACAAAGGTCAATGGGCAACCTTGCCTCATGCCTAAACATAAGATAATAGGGCAAGTAACCAGTAGCTTCATTGCATGTACAGTTGTAACAGTGAACAAGGTGCCCAATATGTCGAATCCAACGATTCTTCTTGCTGATCTCCAGAGTCCAGAGCATGTCTAGCAGTGTCTGATTAAACCTTTCCGGCTGGGGATCGCCCTGCAGATGATAGGGCGCGGTCCTCGATTTCTCAACCTCCAGCATGCCCAGTAACTCAGATGAGCTTACTCTCAAAGTCTCGTCCTATGTATCCTCCGAGGAAGGCCATAATGCACAAAATACTTCTCCCATAGCACTTTCACCACTGTAGTCGCCCTCTGATCCTTGGTAGGAAAAGTTTGACCACATAGTGGTCTGTGATGACCAAGACATTTTCCGTGTTGCTGGCATCGGGTTCTTTGGCCAAGAAATCCATACACACCAGGTCCAAAGGCCCCGCACTATGCAAGTGGGACAAAAAGGCAGCCTACCCGGGCAGCGTCTTCTGCCGTATGCAACGAATGCAGGATTTGCTGTACTCTTCAACCTCCGTCCTCATTCGGGCCCAGTAATACCGATCCTTGAGCAATCCACAGGTCTTTTCCACTCCCAAATGTCCAGAGTCATCATGGAGGGACTTCAACCCAACCTCCGATACTTCTCTGGCAGGACCAGCTGCCAACACCGAGGTCGGTCCGGGGGTACATCACCCGGTACCCAGTATAACATTTGGTTCTTCAACCTCAACCGAGGTCATTCTCTCGGTAACAGGGACACTTAACCGTGCTTAGCCTTCTCTGCCAGTGTCATATCCCCCTCTTCCACCGCATGCCAGACAGGGCCTAGTCTGTGTCATCTCGCTGAGCAGCGGCCACTTCCCCAGGGCTTAATCCTGGCAGCTGCGTGGTCTTCAGAGCAGTCAGGTCACAATAAACTAGGGGCAGGGTGTCATCGGGACCCCCAATGAATCCACTGCTCAATCTGGCCTCTCCTCCTCCTCAGCCTGCACGGTGATAGCAAACTGGCACATTGCCTTCACCCCGGATGCAGGAACACTCTCCCACTCATCGTCCTTCTCCAGCCCCTCATGCCCCCATCGGGACAGCGCATCCGCGTTGACATTCCGGCTCCCCAGCAGGTACTTCAGGCTGAAATAATACACAGACAAGGCTGCCAGCCACCGATGACCTGTGGCATCCAGTTTTGCCGAGATCAGGATAGAAAACCATAGAAAAACTACAGCACGGTAACAGGCCTTTTGGCCCTTCTTGGCTGTGCCGAACTATTTTCTGCCTAGTCCCACTGACCTGCACACGGAACATATCCCTCCATACACCTCCCATCCATGTATCTGTCCAATTTATTCTTAAATGTTTAAAAAAGAACCCGCATTTACCACCTCGTCTGGCAGCTCATTCCATACTCCCACCACTCTCTGTGTGAAGAAGCCCCCCCCTAATGTTCCCTTTAAACTTTTCCCCCCTCACCCTTAACCCATGTCCTCTGGTTTTTTTCTCCCCTTGCCTCAGTGGAAAAAGCCTGCTTGCATTCATTCTGTCTATACCCATCATAATTTTATATACCTCTATCAAATCTCCCTCTTTCTTCTACGCTCCAGGGAATAAAGTCCTAACCTATTCAACCTTTCTCTATAACTGAGTTTCTCAAGTCCCGGCAAAGTCCTTGTAAACCTTCTCTGCACTCTTTCAACCTTATTTATATCCTTCCTGTAATTTGGTGACCAAAACTGAACACAATACTCCAGATTCGGCCTCACCAATACCTTATACAACCTCATCATAACATTCCAGCTCTTATACTCAATACTTTGATTAATAAAGGCCAATGTACCAAAAGCTCTCTTTACGACCCTATCTACCTGTGACGCCACTTTTAGGGAATTTTGTATCTGTATTCCCAGATCCCCCTGTTCCACTGCACTCCTCAGTGCCTTACCATTTACCCTGTATGTTCTAACTTGGTTTGTCCTTCCAAAGTGCAATACCTCACACTTGTCTGTATTAAACTCCATCTGCCATTTTTCAGCCCATTTTCCCAGCTGGTCCAAGTCCCTCTGCAGGCTCTGAAAACCTTCCTCACTGTCCACTACACCTCCAACCTTTGTATCATCAGCAAATTTGCTGATCCAATTTACCACATTATCATCCAGATCATTGATATAGATGACAAATAACAATGGACCTAGCACTGATCCGTGTGGCACACCACTAGTCACAGGCCTCCGCTCTGAGAAGCAATTCTCTACTACCACTCTTTGGCTTCTTCCATTGAGCCAATGTCTAATCCAATTTACCACCTCTCCATGTACACCTAGCGACTGAATTTTCCTAAATAACCTCCCATGCGGGACCTTGTCAAAGGCCTTACTGAAGTCCATGTAGACAACATCCACTGCCTTCCCTTCATCCACTTTCCTGGTAACCTCCTCGAAAAATTCCAATAGATTGGTCAAACATGACCTACCATGCATAAAGCCATGTTGACTCTCCCTAATAAGTCCCTGTCTATCCAAATGCTTGTAGATTCTGTCTCTTAGTACTCCCTCCAATAACTTACCCACTACCGACGTCAAACTTACTGGCCTATAATTTCCCGGATTACTTTTTGATCCTTTTTTAAACAACGGAACACCATGAACTACTCTCCAATCCTCCAGCACCTCACCCATAGACACCGACATTTTAAGTATATCTGCCAGGGCCCCTGCAATTTCAACACTAGTCCCCTTCAAGGTCCAAGGGAATACCCTGTCAGGTCCTGGGGATTTATCCACCTTAATTTGCCTCAAGATAGCAAGCATCTCCTTCTTTTCAATCTGTACAATTTCCATGATCTCACTACTTGTTTCCCTTAATTCCATAGACTTAATGCCTGTTTCCTTAGTAAAGACAGACACACAAAACTCATTTAAGATCTCCCCCATTTCTTTTGGTTTCGCACATAGCTGACCACTCTGATCTTCAAGAGGACCAATTTTATCCCTTACAATCTTTTTACTCTTAATATACCTGTAAAAGCTCTTTGGATTATCCTTCACTTTGACTGCCAAGGCACCCTCATGTCCTCTTTTAGCCCTCCTGATTTCTTACTTAAGTATTTTCTTGCACTTCTTATACTCCTCAAGCACCTTATTTACTCCATTTCCTCCTATACATGTCGTACAACTCTCTTCTCCTTCTTTATCAGAGTTGCAATATCCCTTGAGAACCAAGGCTCCTTATTCCTGTTCACTTTGCCTTTAATCCTGACAGGAACATACAAGCTCTGCACTCTCAAAATTTCTCCTTTGAAGGCTTCCCACTTACTGATCACATCCTTGCCAGAGAACAACCTGTCCCAACCCACGCCTTTTAGATCCTTTCTCATTTCTTCAAATTTGGCCTTCTTCCAGTTCAGAACCTCAACCCTAGGACCAGATCTATCCTTGTCCATGATCAAGTTGAAACTAATGGTGTTATGATCACTGGAACCAAAGTGCTCCCCTTCACACACTTCTGTCACTTGTCCTAACTCGTTTCCTAACAGGAGATCCAATATTGCATCCCCTCTAGTTGGTACCTCTATATACTGATTTAGAAAACTTTCCTGAACACATTTTACAAACTCTAACCCATCTAGACCCCTAACAGTATGGGAGTCCCAATCAATATATGGAAAATTAAAATCCCCTACCACCACAACTTTACGTTTCCTGCAGTTGCCAGCTATCTTTCTGCAGATTTGCTCCTCCAATTCTCGCTGACTATTGGGTGGTCTATAATACAACCCCACTAATGTGGCCATACCTTTCCTGTTTCTCAGCTCCACCCGTAAGGACTCAGTAGACAAGTCCTCTAATCTGTCCTGCCTGAGCACTGCTGTAATATTTTCCCTGACAAGCAATGCTACTCCCCCACCTTTCATTCCTCTGCCTCGATCACGTCTGAAACATTGGAACCCTGGAATATTAAGCTGCCAGTTCTGCCCCTCCTGTAGCCAAGTTTCACTAATTGCTATAACGTAATAATTCCACGTGTCAATCCACGCCCTCAACTCATCCGCCTTCCCCGCAATACTCCTAGCATTGAAATATATACACCTCAGAAGATTTTTACCACCACTCACAACCTTTCTATTTGCAGCTTTGCTTGAACTTTTAACATCATTTATTTTCACCCCAGCCACACTGTCAGCTCTGGCACTCTGGTTCCCATCCCCCTGCAAATCTGGTTTAAAGCCTCCCTAACAGCACTAACAAACCTTCCTGAAAGGATATTGGTCCCCTTGTAGTTCAAGTGTAACCCGTCTCTCTTGTACAGGTCCCACCTGCCCCAGAAAACTTCCCAATGATCCTGAAATCTGAAACCCTGCCCCCTACACCAGTTCCTCAGCCACTTGTTCATCCTCCAGAGCATCCTATTCTTACCCTCACTAGCACAGGTAGCAATCCTGAGATTACCACCCTCAAGGTCCTGCTTTTCAACTTCCTACCAAGCTCTCTATACTCACTCTCCAGGACCTCCTCACTCTTCCTTGCTATGTCATTGGTACCGATGTGCACCACGACATCTGGCTGATCACCCTCCCACTTGAGAATGTCATGCAAGCGATCAGAGACATCCTTGACCCTGGCACCCGGGAGGCAACAAATCATCCTGGATTCTCTGTCATGACCACAGAACCTCCTATCTGTACCTCTAACTATCGAGTCCCCTATCACTACTGCTCTCCTCTTTTTCCACCCTCCCTTCTGCACTGCAGAACCAGACTAGTGCCAGAGATCTGGCTGCTGCAGCTTGTCCCAGGTAAGTCATCCCCCCCAACAGGATGTAGGTGAACGGGTTGTTGTCTGTCCTCACCTCAAACTAGGCCCCGTAGAGATAGTCACTCTGCTTATCCACCACTGCCCATTTCAACACCAGGAACTCCAATTTGTGAGTGGGATAGTTTCTCTCTGAGGGCAACAAACTCCAGCTGACAAATGCTACAGGCCTCAGCCCAGCGCGCTGACCCTGATATAAAACGGCCACTAACCCCTCATGGCTGGCGTCAGTGTGTAACACATGGGGCAATCGGGGGTCCGCAAAAGCCAGTACCAGCGTCTGAGTCAGCGTCTCCTTCGGTGACTGGAAAGCCACTTCACATTGGTCATCCCATCTCTGTCCGAAGGGCTCTGGCGGGTTCAAATATTCTCCAATCTCTCGTTCTTTCCTCCCTTTCCCCCTCTGTCCCAGGGGAGGGTAGCCTCGCAGAAGCTGGTTCAAGGGATGACTCACTTTGGTGCAGCCCTTCATGAACCTCCGACAGTATCCACAGAACCCCAGAAACGAGTGCAGAATGCTCACGGTCTGGGGCCTCGGTCAGGTGGTCACTGCCTCAATCTTAGCCGGGTCGGTCGCTACTCCAATCGCGAGACAATGTGTCCAACATAGCCAACAAACGTCTGGCAGAACTGGCACTTGTCCAGGGAAAGATTTAACCCTTCCTGCTTCAGCCGGTTCAGCACCTTCATCAGTCTCGCTTCGTGGTCTTCCAAGGTGGATCCAAATACTGTGAGGTCGTCCAAATATACCAGCACTTTGAGCAGGTTCATATCCCCCACTGTCTTCTCCATGACCCTCTGGAAGGTGGCAGGGGCCCCTGATACGCCCTGGGGCATCCTTTCAAATGGGAAAAATCCCAAAGGGCATATGAAGGCCGTCTTCTCCTTATTGGACTCACTCATCAGGATCCGATAATATCTACTCCTCAAATCCAACACACTGAACCACTTCGCCCCACTCAGACAGGCCAGCACGTCTTCGACCCGGGGGACCGTGTACTGATCTGGGACCATGCGCCTGTTCAGTGTCCTATAGTCCACATACGTATGAACCTTCCCATTCTTCTGGGTCACTACGATAGGAGATGCATAAGGGCTTCGGGACTCCATGATGATCTCAGCCGCCTTCAACTTACACAAATGCTGCTGCACGTCTTCCACATCTGCAGGGGCCAGACGCCGTGATCGTTCCCTAAACAGAGTATCCTCAGTCACCCGTATGGTGTGGTGAGTGCTCCTGGAACAACCCACATCAAACTCGTCAAGGGAAAAAACATCTGTCATCCTCAACAACTTCTCCACCAGACCCCGCTTCCAATCCTCCGGCACAGGTGATGCCCTAAATTTGAAAGCATCAGTGGCCAACTTAGGCCTTACTCCCGACAGCTCCCCCCCAACTGGCCTCATGGGGGCGCTATGCATCACCGTCACCGGGAACAAATGCGCCAGGGGCATCCCTAGCCTAAAGGTGACCTCCCATGCAGTCGTGTTCCTGACAATCACCACTAGCCTGCGTGCCTGTACCACCGAGGGCTTCTGCAACTTGGGTCTCACCAGCACCCAAGCAGGGAATCTCGACTCCCCTTCGAGATCTTCCAGGGTGTCCACTAAAAGGGCTTCACCCTCAGGCACTCCTGGGAATCTAGGAATCCACATCACTCTGGCTACTTCACCAGGCCGTACCAGCCTGGGCTTCGACTGGGCACATCACATAGTGCCTCGTTCACCTGCCGTGTCCAGCCCAGGGTGACCCCATGATTCCACAAAAGCGGCTCGGAACACTGGGTGCACTGACAGGGTCTCCAAAAAGTCACCCACCTTCTCCTTCAAGGATCCCAGGAGTCCCTGCACAATAGGGGTGTTGGTCCCCACCACAATTGACACACCCCCAGTCTCACTGGGATCTGGGCAAACCGGTACCAGGGCCTCATGAGCCTCAGGCACCCTCACCTCAGCTTCCAGGAACTCCAGTTTCACAGACAAATAGCCATTGTACAGGTGATCACCATACCCCAAATTTCCAGTGCACTGAAAGGGGTCAGGGGTAAGTGCGCCAGATCCTGATTGTAAAACGACCAGTACAGTAATGTAACCTGCGACCCCGTGTCGAGGATGGCTTTTGCATCTATCCCCTCGATCCGTATCGACACGTTGGATCGGGGCCCCACCAATCCTTCTGGGATAGGGTCTTTTCCTCTCGATGGTTCCGCGGCACATTGTTGGGAACGTATTTTCCCAGAGACTCCAGTCCGTTCCCTCACTGAGTCCCCTCTAAGTTTCCCAAGCCCCTTTCCTGCTGGGACACCCGGGGACTCTCCCTCTGAGGGGCTCCCTGCCATTCACATTCTCACCTGAAGTGCCCCTCTTCCCTGCAGTTATAGCACACGCCTCGCCTCGCGGGACCCCAACCTCCACCTGGCCTCAGTGCTGTCCGTCCCGCCCGGGAGGGGCCTTCTCCGCTAGTCCCTTCCGGCGGAGAGACTCCACCAGCCGCGACCCCTTTTGCTATCCCCCGCGAGGAGCTGGCCCCGGTCATTTCACCACAAGGAGCTACTACCGAGGACCGCACCTCTTCTGCTTCCAATTCGTCCTCCTCCTCCCTTATCTTTCTGAGCAACTGAACAAAAAACGGGGGCGGGGGGGAGGAACACGCTCTACGGGATTGCTGGAAACACGTAGTGATCGCATCATGTCTCTGTGCACCCCTGACTACCTGGTCGACCCTTATCCTATCTACCTCATCCCCCAAAATGACCCCCCCGGCGCCTCAAGCAATTTAGCCTTCACTCTAGCCGGAGAAGCTACTCAGAAAGCTTTTCCCCTTTCTCCTGATGCAAATTCTGAATTCCCCCTAAAAGCTCCACTGTGCCTCCTGTCAGCCCCAAAGCCTTCTCTAATGCATCTAGACACTCCCTCCAAGAAGCCAAGGGCTGGTTAACTTTCACGCCTTTTACCACCTCAGCTGCCACCCTTCTCAAACTGTCCCCCAATCTTTGCCGCTTCTCCTCCTCAGAACACTGCCACTCACCTAGCAACTGAGAGGTATGTTCTATCTAGGTCTCATAATCATCCTCCCCTTCGGGGATGGGTGCCCTCCCTGAGAAAATTCTTAACTTCTGTCGCGAACCCACTGCCCTGTTCACCAGGGAGCTAATGGCTGAGGCCAACTCAGAGCCCTCCCCTTCCGTGGGGAATGAGAACTAATTACATTCTCCAAATCTGACCTCTCCCTTCCTTCATCCTTCAAAAACGATTGGACCTGCTCTCTAAAATCACCGCTCCCAGCTTCGGGCAATTTCTCTTGTGTCCCATTAGACCCTTCCTCCGTGACAGCGTGCACGTCCCATAGCCCCGCCTCACCGAGGTCACCTATACACGGCGGCAGTCCCAATTCCTTGACGTCAACACTAGTTTGTACCAGCACAATGGCTGAGTCCCCTGTTTCACCAACCTTTCTGCTTACAATTTCAACCTTACCGATAGCTCTGACCATACTCAAAACATCGAATTAACACATCGCCTGAGGTACACGTATCCACCCCACTTAATACGCAGGCATGATTAACCGGTACTTCCTCGATCTCACACCGAAGTTCAATCTTATCCGAGTCCATCTCTTCTAATTTAAATGGGTAACTTACACCGTATCCCTACAGAATTCAGATCCCGGACGAGCTCCCACAATGTAACCTCTTAAACTCCACCTGACTCCCGTTGTCTAGGATGAATAGCCATCGACCCCCGCCAAACAGTGTAAACGCTTGGTGCGGATACAGTGTGAGACCCCCAAATATCAGCAGTGACACCAATATCAAACAATAGACAAAGTGCGAGTAATGAAATATACTTTATAGCAATGCGTAATGATGGGTTAGTAGAAACAACTAAAAGAAAAGGAACCAAGTAAGTAAATTTATCAGTTTTGTGTACATAATATTTTAATACGTTGGAGCTCACGCCTCCGATTCTATCCACAACATCCTCCCAAGACTTCGGCCACCATCCGAACCGCAGGGGTTCGGTATCTGCCGCCCTGGAACTGCTGTTTGTTCCCCGCACGTCTGTCCTCTCCGCTCGCCTCCTGAAAAAGCCCGTAATCTTCAGCTCAGCACACACATACAAGATAACATAACATGACTTCCATTGGCTAGCAAGCAAATACAATTTCCATTATCAATAATTATAACCCAAACATGCTGCCACAGAGAACCCCTTACTCAGCAGTTAACGGTACGAGAAGCCATTTTATTATAACACTTCAGAGAAGCCATTTTGTAATAAGCTATTAACAGCTAACAGTCCATCTAATATGACTGAGAACCCTACAACTAAAATCACCAAGATCCTTTTCTATAGTGAATACTGAAGTAAAGTATTCATTAAGTATCTCTGCTATTTCCTCCGGTTCCGTACATATTTTCCCACTGTCACACTTGATAGGTCCTATTCTCTCCCATCTTATCCTCTTGCTCTTCACATACTTGTAGAATGCCTTGGGGTTTTCCTTAATCCTGCCCACCAAGGCCTTCTCATGGCCCCTTCTGGCTCTCCTAATTTCCTTTTTAATCTCCTTCCTATTAGCCTTATAATCTTCTAGATCCCTAACATTACCTAGCTCTCTGAACCTTTTGTAAGCTTTTCTTTTCTTCTTGACTAGATTTAATACAGCCTTTGTACACCATGGTTCCTGTACCCTACTGTACCTTCCCTGTCTCATTGGAACGTACCTATGCAGAACTCCACACAGATATCCTCTGAATATTTGTCACATTTCTTCCGTACTTTTCCTTGAGGACATCTGTTCCTAACTTAAGCTTCCAATTTCCTGCCTAATAGCCTCATAATTCCCCTTACTCCAATTAAACACTTTTTGAACTTGTCTGTTCCTATCTCTCTCTAATGCTATTGTAAAGGAGATAGAACTATGATCATTATCTCCAAAATGCACTCCCACTGAGAGATTTGACACCTGACCAGATACATTTCCCAATTCTAAATCAAGTACAGTCTCTCCTCTTGTAGGCCTATCTACATATTGTGTCAAGAAACCTTCCTGAACACAGCTAACAAACTCCACCCCATCTAAACCCCTTTGCTGTAGAGAGATGTCAATCAATATTTGGGAAATTAAAATCTCCCATCACAACAACTGAGTTATTATTACACCGTTCCAG
This sequence comes from Mobula birostris, assembly GCF_030028105.1. Taxonomy (NCBI): domain Eukaryota; kingdom Metazoa; phylum Chordata; class Chondrichthyes; order Myliobatiformes; family Myliobatidae; genus Mobula; species Mobula birostris. Next base: position 82,973,780 of record NC_092373.1, read on the forward strand.
GATCTGTTTCCCTATCTTCTCCTCGATATCCCTGTTACTACTGGGCAGCCTATAAAAAACACCCAGTAGAGTTATTGACCCCTTCCTGTTCCTAACCTTCACCCACAGAGACTCCGTAGACAATCCCTCCATGACTTCCTCCTTTTCTGCAGCCATGACACTATCTCTGATCAACAGTGCCACGCCCCCACCTCTTTTGCCTCCCTCCCTGTCCTTTCTGAAACATCTAAAACCCGGCACTTGAAGTAACCATTTCTATCCCTGAGCCATCCAAGTCTCTGTAATGGCTTCCACATCATAGTTCCAAGTACTGATCCACGCTCTAAGCTCATCTGCTTTGTTCACAAAACTCCTTGCATTAAAATAGGCACATCTCAAACCGTTGGTCTGAGCACGTCCCTTCTCTATCACCTGCCTATCCTCCCTCACACACTGTCTCCAAGCTTTCTCTATTTGTGAGCCAACCGCCTCTTCCCCAGCCTCTTCAGTTCGGTTCCCACTGCCCAACAATTCTAGAGTAAGCTCGCCCCAGTAGCCTTAGCAAACCTTCCAGCCAGGATTTTGGTCCCCTTGGGATTCAGGTGCAACCCGTCCTTTTTGTATAGGACACACCTGCCCCAAAAGAGGTTCCAATGATCCAGAACCAACATGTCGAGGAACCAACTAGAGAGCAGGCTATTCTGGACTGGGTTTTGAGCAATGAGGAAGGGTTAATTAGCGATCTTGTCGTGAGAGGCCCCTTGGGTAAGAGTGACCATAATATGGTGGAATTCTTCATTAAGATGGAGAGTGACATAGTTAATTCAGAAACAAAGGTTCTGAACTTAAAGAGGGGTAACTTTGAAGGTATGAGACGTGAATTACCTAAGATAGACTGGCAAATGACACTTAAAGGATTGACGGTGGATATGCAATGGCAAGCATTTAAAGGTTGCATGGATGAACTACAACAATTGTTCATCCCAGTTTGGCAAAAGAATAAATCAAGGAAGGTAGTGCACCCGTGGCTGACAAGAGAAATTAGGGATAGTATCAATTCCAAAGAAGAAGCGTACAAATTAGCCAGAGGAAGTGGATCACCTGAGGACTGGGAGAAATTCAGAGTTCAGCAGAGGAGGACAAAGGGCTTAATTAGGAAGGGGAAAAAAGATCATGAGAGAAAACTGGCAGGAAACATAAAAACGGACTGTAAAAGCTTTTATAAATATGTGAAAAGGAAAAGACTGGTAAAGACAAATGTAGGTCCCCTGCAGACAGAAACAGGTGAATTGATTATGGGGAGCAAGGACATGGCAAACCAATTGAATAATTACTTTGGTTCTGTCTTCACTAAGGAGGACATAAATAATCTTCCAGAAATAGTAGGGGACAGAGGGTCCAGTGAGATGGAGGAACTGAGCGAAATACATGTTAGTAGGGAAGTGGTGTTAGGTAAATTGAAGGGATTGAAGGCAGATAAATCCCCAGGGCCAGATGGTCTGCATCCCAGGGTGCTTAAGGAAGTAGCCCAAGAAATAGTGGATGCATTAGTGATAATTTTTCAAAACTCGTTAGATTCTGGACTAGTTCCTGAGGATTGGAGGGTGGCTAATGTAACTCCACTTTTTAAAAAAGGAGGGAGAGAGAAACCGGGGAACTATAGACCGGTTAGCCTAACGTCGGTGGTGGGGAAACTGCTGGAGTCAGTTATCAAGGATGTGATAACAGCACATTTGGAAAGCGGTGAAATGATCGGACAAAGTCAGCATGGATTTGTGAAAGGAAAATCATGTCTGACGAATCTCATAGAATTTTTTGAGGATGTAACTAGTAGAATGGATAGGGGAGAACCAGTGGATGTGGTATATTTGGATTTTCAGAAGGCTTTTGACAAGGTCCCACACAGGAGGTTAGTGTGCAAACTTAAAGCACACGGTATTGGGGGTAAGGTATTGGTGTGGGTGGAGAGTTGGTTAGCAGACAGGAAGCAAAGAGTGGGAATAAACGGGACCTTTTCAGAATGGCAGGCGGTGACTAGTGGGGTACCACAAGGCTCATTACAATATATATTAATGACTTGGATGAGGGAATTAAATGCAGCATCTCCAAGTTTGCGGATGACACGAAGCTGGGTGGCAGTGTTAGCTGTGAGGAGGATGCTAAGAGGATGCAGGGTGACTTGGATAGGTTGGGTGAGTGGGCAAATTCATGGCAGATGCAATTTAATGTGGATAAATGTGAAGTTATCCACTTTGGTGGCAAAAATAGGAAAACAGATTATTATCTGAATGGTGACTGATTAGGAAAAGGGGAGGTGCAACGAGACCTGGGTGTCATTATACACCAGTCATTGAAAGTGGGCATGCAGGTACAGCAGGCGGTGAAAAAGGCGAATGGTATGCTGGCATTTATAGCGAGGGGATTCGAGTACAGGAGCAGGGAGGTACTACTGCAGTTGTACAAGGCCTTGGTGAGACCACACCTGGAGTATTGTGTGCAGTTTTGGTCCCCTAATCTGAGGAAAGACATCCTTGCCATAGAGGGAGTACAAAGAAGGTTCACCAGATTGATTCCTGGGATGGCAGGACTTTCATATGAAGAAAGACTGGATGAACTGGGTTTGTACTCGTTGGAATTTAGAAGATTGAGGGGGGATCTGATTGAAACGTATAAGATCCTAAAGGGATTGGACAGGCTAGATGCAGGAAGATTGTTCCCGATGTTGGGGAAGTCCAGAACGAGGGGCCACAGTTTGAGGATAAAGGGGAAGCCTTTTAGGACCGAGATTAGGAAAAACTTCTTCATACAGAGAGTGGTGAATCTGTGGAATTCTCTGCCACAGGAAACAGTTGAGGCCAGTTCATTGGCTATATTTAAGAGGGAGTTAGATATGGCCCTTGTGGCTACGGGGGTCAGGGGGTATGGAGGGAAGGCTGTGGCGGGGTTCTGAGTTGGATGATCAGCCATGATCATAATAAATGGCGGTGCAGGCTCGAAGGGCCGAATGGCCTACTCCTGCACCTATTTTCTATGTATGTTTCTATGTAAATCTGAATCCCTGCTTCCTGCTCCAATCTCTCAGCCATTCATTTATCCTCCACCTCATTCTATTCCTATTCTCACTGTCGTTTGGCACAGGTGGTAATCCTGAGATTACTACCTTTGTGGTCCTGTTTCTCAACTTCCTTCCTAACTCCTTGTAGTCTTTTTTCAGGACCTCTTCCCTTTTCCTACCTATGTCATTGGTACCAATATGTACCACGACCTCTGGCTGTCCACCTTCCCACTTCAGGATATCTTGGACGCGATCTGAAACATCCCGGACCCTGGCACCTGGGAGGCAAACTACCATCTGAGTTTCTTTTCTGCGTCCACAGAATCGCCTGTGTGACCCCCTAACTATAGAGTCCCCTATCACTACTGCCTTTCTCTTCCTTTCCCTACCACTTCTGAGCCACAGGGCTGGACTCTGTGCCAGAGGCACGGCCACTGTTGTTTCCCCCAGGTCGGCTGTCCCCCCCAACAGTACTCAAACAGGAGTACTTATTGTCAAGGGGTACAGCCACAGGGGTACTCTCTAGTACCTGACTCTTTCCCTTCCCTCTCCTGACTGTGACCCACTTGTCTGTCTCCCATGGTCCCGGTGTGACCACCTGCCTATAATTCCTTTCTATCACCTCCTCGCTCTCTCTGACCAGACGAAGGTCATCGAGCTGCAACTCCAGTTCCCTGACGTAGTCCATTAGGAGCTGCAGCTCGACACACCAGTTGCAGATATGGCCGTCTGGGAGGCTGGGAGACTCCAGGTCCTCCTACATCTGACACCGAGCACAGAAAACTGGCCTCACACTCATACTACTTCCTTTCTACAATTAACACAGGTAAACCCACCTCGCTTCGTCCGGTTACCGCCTAGGCCAGTTGAGCCAAAGCCCTATCACTCTGTTACCTCTCACTCCACTGACCGCTGGATATGGCGGTCTTCTTTTTAAATTTTTCCTGCTCTACTGGCTGACATCATGCACCTGCACAGTCTTGCCTTTCTTTTACCCTGAGTAGTAAAATGCCTTCACTCCAGAAATCCATAGCAGTTCACTTGCAGCAGCCTTCTTGCTCCAAATCCTTAGTACATTAAGTTTGGTCTGTTCCCAGTATGATAACCATCAGCATGGGTATAAGCAAGTGGGAGGTTCTGGCCAGAGAGAGAGCAGACAGTGGACGCCCAGAAACATTGAATGGAGCTGCATTTACTAAACGAATGGGGTTTCTCAGAATACGTATTACTTTGATGAAGAGAAATTCAAAGAAATTACTCAAAATTTCATTATAAATTTTTTGTAAAGTTTTACTTACACTGAACTTACTGATTGATCAGGAGGTAGTATCAAACTATTTGTAATTGAACAGCCAGTACTCAAGAATAACTCATTTTAGAATAGGAATGCAAAAGGCAGATTTTTACTACCAGGAGCTGATTCAGTGACTTGTATCCCTATAATTACTATCTCAAAATAAGATCATAGGTTTATAAATGCATTGAATCAGCAACCCTCCTTCGTAGAATAAATGTCTTTGACTGTTTACTAGCACACATCAAAAACAGGTGCGACCATTTATTTATTGATTTAGAGATACAGATCAAAACAAGCCTCGATGTCCAGCAACCACCTATTTAACCCTAACTGCAAGGTAATTCACAATGGCCATTAATCTTTTAACTGGTACGACTTTGGAATGAAAGAGGAAACAGAGCAATGTAGGAAACCCAAACATCCATGGGGGCAGGATGTACAAAGTTCTTACAGACTGCATCAGAATGATATTCCAAACTCTGATGCCCCACATTGTACTAATGTCGTGCTAACCACAATGCTACCGTGGTGCCCAAATATCCAGAAGAGGCTCCTGCTCCAGTGGAAAATAGGACAGGTTATACGGAGTCATCATTTCTCAGTTGCAGTTCAGAGAAACCAGTAGTTCCAAGGGAGTTCATTGAAGGGGTTATTCTAATGTCTGACCTTCCTATCTTTTACCTGGACCAGGTTTGCATTCGGACCCTGAAAATGCTGGGATGTTACTGGTGTTTAGCATCACTGATGTTGGTCAGCTGGGCTGGTGGGTGCTCAGGTGGGTGCCAAGATCACACTATCCCATGTATAATGTTGTATTCAGAGATGGATTGTCTCCTTACTGTTGTGATGAGGCCACACTGAGGTTGGAGGAGCAACACCTCCAACCTGATGGCATGAACATCGATTTCTCTAACTTCAGGTAATGCCCCCACCCATTCTCTTTCATCATCCCCCATCCCCCTTTTCCCTGTCTCACCTTCTCCTTAGCTGCCCATCACCTCCCTCTGGATCTCCTCCTCCTGCCCTTTCTTCCATGATCTTCTACCCTCTCCTATCAGATTCCCCCTTCTCCAGCCCTTTATCTCTTTTATCAATCTATTACCCAGTTCTTTACTTCACCTGCTCCCCCCTCTCCTGGTCTCACCTATCACCTGCCTCCTTGTACTTCTTCCTCACCTCCCCCAACTTCCTACTCTGACTTCTTATCTTTTTACCAGTCTTGCTAAAGTGTCTCGGCCCAAAACATCGACTTTTACTCTTTTCCATAGATGCTGCCTGGCCTGCTATATCCCTCCAGCATTTTGTGCGTGTTGCTTGGAACTGACTGCATTGCTGCTTCAAAAAAAGAAAATTGCCAGGAATGTTTAATGAATCTTATTGGTATTCATGATGTGAAAATATTAATACAGACGTTCATTTTGGTATGGTAATTTGAACAGAAGTAAGATTAGCCTAAGAGGCACCCAATAGGCAAATCCTTTGTAACATGTAAAGAACATAAAACAAATTGGATTTACTTCAGTCAAGAACCATTTGCTTGGTCTTCATCTGCTGGAGACCTGATAGATTAGCCAATGTACCTTTCAAAGTTGCTGCAGAGAGGTACCTTTTTACAACCCATCTTGTTTGCCCCTTCTTGGCATCCCCTTCTTTGTTTTCCTCCATCTGCCATTTACTGGAAATTAATATTCTCCATCTTTAATGTCATTCCATGAAATATCTATCCAGTTTTTAATTAAACTTTCCACATTATTCACGTTCCATTACCTTGCAGGGAATCCGCTCTCACTACTTTGGGCCCCGCTATCAAAGGCTTAAACTAGGCTGAAGAGAAAGCTTAAGAGTCATTAGGAGGTGGGTTTCCAGACTGACTCTGAAAGGCAACGCCACCTTCCAAATGATAGTGGGGATTTACATCAGAGGCCCTTCTCAAGCTGGTGAAACATCAATTTGAAGCTGAAAGGAAAAGGTATTTCTTTTCTCTTTGAGGCTTCACATTTAGTGGCCCACAACTCCAGTTCTCAGTGCAACTGCTTCCAGCAGTAAGACCAGGCTACTTCAATAGCCCAGCTTACTAAACTGAAGGAGAGCAGTTGACTAAATGCAGAGCAACCGAGAATGAAATGCACTGTTCTGGGCTACCAGAGACTGGATCAGGGATCAACTTTATTCCCCATATAATTTACATGTATTAGGAATTTTCTACAGTGTGTTGGTCAGGGTGTGTGATCTGTGACAAATAAACAACAGCATTTAACAATTATGAAGAATTATGTCAAAAATATAGTTGGGGGTTAACGTGTATATAGGGACTAAATTGTGCATAAATACATAAATACCAGCTTGTAGTTCCCGAGTAAACAGCTTTGTAAACAGTAGTTTAAAGTTTTTACAATGCAGTGATGGGGTGACAGGGGCAATAGATAAGGGTGCGAGTGGTCTAACTAGAATGGATGATCAGATTAACTGCCTGGGGGAAAAAGCTTTCAAGATGGTGTGCAGCTTTTGTTTTATAGCGCTTTCCAGAAGGAGGTTTTGGAAAGGGCAGTCTGCAGGGTGGGTAGCGTCCACAATGATTTTTCCTGCCTGCATCTTTGTCCTGGTGGACTGCAGCCTTTTCTGCTGACCTGACAGTTTGCTGCAGATCTCATATATTGTGAGAGGTGGCTGCACCAAATCACACAGTGTAGAATTACACCAGTATGTTCTGAGAATGATGGAAATGAAGCAAATACGGTTCTCCCACAGGAAGCCCTATGAAATGATGCTGAGGAGCCTGAAGGTTAAAACGGAGCTAGCTGCAGAGTTGTTGGTGATGAGAGGGTGGAGAGGAGGCTCATTTCTCCTGAAGGCTATATGCATTTCCACAGTTTTGAGGTTCCAAGTTTTTGTGATTGCACCAGGACACTAGCTTGTTTGCTTCAGGTGGTACTTGGATTCATCGCTTCCAGTGACTAGTCCAACGACAGAGGTGCCTCCAAACTTTATCAGGATGTGGATCATTCCAAATGCACATCAGTTGAAAATTACAACAGTAAATTCTGATTTTAGCCGACAAATCTGTCAACTATTGAGCCCAATATAAACAAGTATAAATCATCCCAAGCCCAGTAATCGTTAGAAACACATTCATGTTCCCAGCACCTGAGAGGAAGACGTTAATGGGATTGCTGGTAAGTTACTGAGCACATCATAAGATGGTTTAGAAAGGACAGAGATCTGGTATGTTCTGGGAGGAGATGCAGTGGGCAGATTTCACTCTCTACTGTTTATTTTTCATCCTTCGTTCAGAGTGTTTGACCAGGTGTAGCAGTTCGGGTACAACTTGCAGGGCAACGTGCATTGTACAAACAATCTTGGTCTGTATTTATTAATGATTTGAATCCTGATCAGTCCTGGAACCAGTCTGGATTAATGATTGTGACCTCAGCCTTTAAATGTCAACCCCTCCCTAAATTCCCCTCCTCACACCCCACCTTCACTCCCACTACCCAACCCTCCACAACATTTTTAGTGTTTTTCCAGAAGAATAAAGCAGCAAGGGTGCTGAAAATTCGGAAACGAGCAAACTGGTTCTGGGAAGAGGTTAAACCAGGGTCTCTAGAGCGAGAATGCTACGAGGAAACCTGTTCATTTGAGGAAGCACAAGAAATTTATAAATCCAGAGAGAATACAGTAAGCATCTGTAGTCTGATAAATGCATGTACTGTAGATGAGTGTGCTTCTATTCAAGCCTGTTTTGTATATGTCTGTGTCTTCTATGGGGATATATTATATAAGCTTTATACATGTGAGTCTGATTTAGGATATAATTGTATATATAAAATAAAGTTCAGAGTTTTGTTTATTGTCAAAATATGTACGCATTATACAACTCTGAGAGTCATCTTCTCCAGATAGCCACGAAACAAAGAAAACCATGGAAGTTATTCAGAGGAAAACACTGACCCCCTCCCCCGCATGAATAAACAAATCTCACAAATGACAACCCGATCATCAACCCCCACGCCAAACAAAAATAGTGTAAATGCCAACAAAAACTTCAAACACCGCTCCCCCCACGTAGGAAAACGATCGTGCAAACAGCAACAAGAACATCAAACCCCAACACCCCCCTCACCAAATACCAACAAGAAAGAATGGGAAAGACAATGATATGCACTAAAAGTTCATAAATCAATTTCAGTAAAGCTGTCTTATCCAGGTTTTTTAAAAAGACAAAAGTACAATTTTCTATTCTCATTTCTTACTACATCCTTGAGTTAACCTTCTGCAATTTATAGAAAAGAACTCCAAATCTCTCTGAATAACATCCTTTCCTGATCACTCAATTTTAAAAGAAAATATTCCATTTCTCTATTATCCTGAGCTAGGTAACATCTCATCATTGTAACCTCCCGTTATGTTGTTGTGTACTTAATTAACCTGTCCTAATATCTTGATAGAGCTTTATAGCCTCTTCATAACTTACTTTACCAAAGTATCATTAACAAACTTAGATTACTTTCAGACCCCATATCTATGTCACTGTTAAAAATCATATAAATTGGCTCAAATACCAATTCTTGCAGCACTGTAATATACGAACCCAAAATTAATCCAATCACTTCCACTCTAACTTTTCTCTTAAGTGACCCAATTAGTTCTGGATTTTGTGCATTACTTTTTTGAGTGGTACCGTACTGAGCTACTACACAAAATTTACTAATTACTATAACCACCCCCTTAGTTACAATCTCAAGAAACCTGATCAGAGTTACCAAATGTGAAAATCTCTCCATAGATTCATATAGACTTTGTTCAGTCATATTTTATATTTTCCTACTGTCTTTGTACCATATTCCTAATAATAAATTGTGACATTTCACAACCAAGATTGAAGTCAGAAGAAATTTCTTCGCTCAGAGAATGGAGAGTCTTTATTATTCTCTAAATTAGAAGATTGCAGAGAGGCAGTCATTAAGTTTCAGTTTCAAGAAGAAACTGAAATTTCTGGATGTTAGGGAAATCAAGGAAGTTTGAGAATAGTGCAGGAAAATTGTGCTGAGGCTGAGTGTCAGCCATAATATTGATGAATTGTGGAGCTGGTGGCCATATTCATTTTCTTATGATACTCTGTTCATGTTCTATTTTCTCTCTTTCTTCTTTCAGAAATATCTAGATTACATTTGCTATCTTTTTTTAATCTATGACCAATTCTGAATAATCAAAAATCAATTTACTATCTCTAAAGAAATTGTTAAACTACATAAGAATGTAAACCATCACTTCAAGGCTTTCAGATAGCTTTTACTCCCATTAATCAGTCCAATAACTTTTCTTTATTGACACTCATATTGTTAAGGTCATCACTCTCACTAGAACCTTGATACGACTGCAGAATCTGAATCACCAAAGCATATAGGCCATGGACCAAGTACCGGTAAACCTGATTAAATGGGGTGGTACGCAAGACAGCATGCATTTTGCATTGCTAATCCCATTCCACATGCAATGGAAGACTTAAAATCCATTCAATTTGCCTTGCTCATTTTTTTGTCTCTCTTTCACCATCAGGAATTATTTGTTGAATTCTAAAATCATCTGTCACAAGTCTCATTGCTCATTTGGGAACTTGTTAAGCTTATAATTTAATACTGTAATTGATGTATCATTAAGTTGACTGGTCTTTCTCAAGGGGCTTATATATTTGTGGTAAAGTATAAATTATTTCCTTAAATGTTCACCATTGCTTATGACTATCGTACCTTTTAGTTTTGTTTCCCAAAGCGTCTTAGCAAATGCCTTTCATCCATTCCTGCAGTGGCACAGCTAGTAGAGCTTGTTCATTAACAGCTCCAGTAACCTGGGTTCAGTACTGACTCTATTTGTGTGGAGTTTACATACTCTCCATGTGCAGCATGATTTCCTCTAGGTGCTCCACTCAGGATCAAAATCAATAGCAAAGGAGGAGGAGAAGATGGTGCGACAGCAGTGCGCACAGCCTCTCCGGTGAATGATATCTGTAATCTGTCAAGTAGGGGACCGTGTACAACTGTGATTTGATGGAGAAGGACGTGAGAGTATGGAGGAGCATCTGGAAAACTTCTGAAATGCCTGCTTCGTTGCCGCTGCTGCTGTGTGGTAACCGGGATCTCCAGAGCTGAAGGCCCCGAAATCCTCGGCTTTGTGTGTTTCAGCGGCAGGGGATAGGTCAAAGGCGCTCGGCAGAGGATGGCACTCGGGAGGGGCTGTATCAGAGGGACTGGTTGGAGGCTCAAAGTTTTCAGACGGATGGACTCAGTGTCGGCTGTAGTCGGCTGCTTCCAAGGCATCGGCAAGTTGACGGTGCCTGGAGGTTTATGGCAGGGAGCTTCTCCCTTTTGCTGCCTGTTATCGGGGACTTGGGAATCGATCGACTATGGGACTTGGAGACTTTTTTTTACCATGCCCATGGTTTGTTCATCAAATTATGGTACTGCCTTGCACTGCTGTATCTATATATTATAATTATGTGGTTCTGTCAGTGTTAGTCTTTGGTTTGTCCTGTTTTCTGTGATAACACTCCGGAGAAACATTGTATCATTTCTTAATGCATTTATGCATTTCTAAATGACAATAAAACAGGACTGAGTGTTCTCATAATCTAATCTAATATATCGTGAAATGTGTTTTTTTTTGCAGCAGCGGTACTTTCCAATACATAATTTAAAAAAAACTATAAATTACAATAAATTAATTAGCTACTACAAAAAGAGTTTCTTTGTAGATCATGAAGTGATGGCTGTCTGATAACTTCCGTGAATAGAATCTTAACACTTTTATTTTATTAACAGTTGGAGTTCTGGTTTTCCTACAAAAGTAAGTGATGTAACATTTTTGTGATTTTGAATGTGAAGTAGTTGCATGCTATTTCTAGCTCTAGAATTTGCAAGTTAGAAATTGACATAGCAAGATTGGAAGGAGGGAACCAAATTTCTTACAGAAATGGGAGGTATTTACTGGAAGCAGGTTAAACCAAGCGACATTTATTTAATTCTTCTCAACCCAAATCCATTAATCAGAATCCTGAGAGATTATGATTCTACAAGAGGGCAGCTCAGTGGTGCAGCTAGTAGAGCCAATGTCTCTGAGCACCGGTGGCCTGGGTTCAATCCTAACTTCAGGTACTGTCTGTATAGAGTTTGCATGTTTTTCCTGAGATTATGGGGGTTTCTTGGGTGTGCTCCAGTTTCCTTCCACATCCAGGTTCCTAGATTAATTGTCCACTGTAAACGTGCCCCTAGTGAGTGGTAGAATCTTGGGCGAGTTCATGAGAATGTGGGAAGAAGAATGAATTGGATTAATATTGGAAAGTGTCATTGGGTTCTTAATGGTCAGCATGGATTAATTGGGCTGAATGGCTTGGTTCCGTGCTACATGAATCTATGAAATCCATATTGCTGAATCCTTATGAACATATTCTCCAAATGTTTCTCTGACGCTTTTATCTCTGTCACACCCAGATTTGGATCCTTGTAGATCCAATCCATGCTTGAATGGTGGTTTATGTAGATTCGACAACGACAAGTATATCTATATCTGTCTCTGCCCTCCCCTGTGGAAAGGGAAAAATTGTGAATCAGGTTAGTGGTTGCTTCTAATAATGTGTACATCCTCCCCCTGTGTCAGTGGTCATGCAGTGTACATATGGCATGCATGTATTTGGCTTATTGCTTTTTATTCTTTGTGGAAACTTTTCTAATCAGTATTGAGACAAAATGGACAGCATCTCACATCGCCAGTAAATTTATGGATATATGTTAGACTCCAGGCAAAAGCACAGTTGGAGGTGATAGCTCCACTGTTCGTGCCAAATGACCTCGATAAAATACACACACCAGTGAATAATATATTCCCTTTGAGGTTTTATATTTGTTGTTTTAATGTTAAAAGTTAGAAATTTTGTAGGGCAATAAAGCAGTGTACGCTATAGTTCAGAAGGCTGTTCAAGTAATTCTCGGGAAAGAGAAACCAGTGTTTTCAAAAACATCACTTGAGAGACGCAAGGATTTCACAACAACCATTAAAGCTGTAAAGTGTCCATAAAACAATGTCTACCTTGTGCATCTGCAACCTAACCAGTAAATGTATAGAGTTCCGAGAACTGCTGATAATACCAGATACTGGAAGTGACCAAACGTCTCAATGACCAGTGAAATCACTAACTACTGGTTGGTCCTTTCAGTTCCTAGACTCTCCCCAGCCTATCACACCCCACTTTCCAGGTGAGATCCTTGGTGTTCCAAACACCATCCAGCTATTAAACCTAGAGGATGGACGCTGTTCTATCCAACTGATATTCTTGGACTCACTCCTTTGACTCCTCAATGGCATAACAAAGCAAAGACAGCAACAACCAGCGTATAATATGGAATTTCACTGTGCCACTCTCTCGGAAGAGAGCGAGCAGAATCAGGAAAGTAGGAGAGCAAGTGGGAGTGATTTTTTCCCCCAAGGTTTTCTCCTCTAAGTAGGCATAATTTCTACTAATGTTTTTCATTGGGTGATGCATAATTAGTTAGATTTTCCTGCGCACATTGTGCATGATATGGGTTATTGAAATCTCAACATCACAAGTGAAGATGGAACAAGGGAGATTTAGTGCATTGCTGGTTTTGTCCTGCATCAGAGGGAGACCCTATTGAAGTTCATTCACCTTTTCCTGTTCCTTCACCCACTGCCAAGATTCATCTTTTCACAATAGTTATTTCAGCAGTGTCAGTAGTCTTAAAGTTAATACAGAAATCCACTGTCATATTGGACTATATTTAAGAAAGAATGGTTTGGTTATATTTAAGCCTTCACCAAATGAAAATTTAAAACACTGCAGATGCTGCAAGTCTGAAATAAAAACAAAAATAAAATTATTTGCCGTTCAGGCACCAACCTGTGAATCTCCTCAACACACACACACAACGTGCTGGAGGAACTCAGCAGGCCAGTCAGCATCTATGGAGGGAAATGAATGGTCAATGTTTTGGGTCAAGTGTTGAAGAAGGGTTTTGGTCTAAAATGTTGACTGTTTACTTCCCTGCATAGGTTCTGTCTGACCTGCTGAGTTCCTCCACAAGTCTGTGAGTGTTGCTCAAGATTTCCAGCATTGGCTGGAAGTCTTGTGTCTCCATTAAATCTGCTCAAACTTTTTGCCTCGAGCAAAACAACTACATCTTCTTTAGTCTCTACATGAAATATATTTGCATATCCTTGGTATCATTCTATTTATGTTCTAAGATTTTGACATCCTTTCTAAATTGCAGTGGCATAATACTCCAAATGGCTTATAGAGATAACCCAAGAAAGTTTAACAAAGTATTTTTGTGCTCTGTGCTTCTCTGTGGCCTTTTTAAAGCATATTGCCACTTTACCCCTCGTCAGAGTGTTCCCAAGCCCTGTTTAACATTACATCATTTGGCTTATATTGCCTCATAATGCATTATTTCACACTTTTATGCATTAAGGCTAATTTGCCATGTAGCACATTGTTGGACAAGTCTATATCCATGCTCTTCTTACATGTGTTTCTATCCTCCTCAGTTTCCTCCATCTCCAAGTTTTGGGTTAGCTTCAAACTTTCGAAATTCTGTTTTGAATGTTGAAGTCAATATCTCAAAAAATGAGCAATGGCTCTAAACTTGACCCCTCAGAGGTACCACTGCATGCTTCTTTTTAACCTGAAAGAATTGCTGTCCATCATTATGTTCTGCCTACTTTAGCACTGTGACTGTCACACTGTGTTTCACTTGGACTTCCCTGACTCAGTAGCCAAAAGGAGTCATGTATTCTTTCTGTGTCTTGTTCTTTAATTCAGAAAACCGCAACTGTGAATACAAGAATGGCTTCTGTCAACAGTATTGCAGCATCAACACAACAACGCAAATGCCAATGTGTTCCTGTACGGAAGGTTATCAACTAAATCAAGATCAACAGCAGTGTTCCGCAAGTGGTACTGATTAGACTCTGTCACCATTTCTTATTTTTACGTACACATATATAATTTACTAATGCTGGCAGGATCCGCATTGTTATCTACCCCCAAATTCTCCTTGAACAGAGTGGCCATATCACTTCAAAGGACAGATAATGGTCAACTAAATTGGTGGGTTTTGAGTTACACATTGACCAGCAGATTTTCCACTCTGAGAGACATTAGCAAAAACAAATGAACCATAAATGTCAATAAGTCAATAGCACATTTATTTCAAATTTATTTAAATCCATTCATTTAAATTCCATGGTATGATTGAAAATGGTGTCTCCAAATTAATATCCCTAACCTGTGATATTATCGAGTGACTTTCACCCAGTCTTGCAATTAATTCAAAACTATCAATTCAGTGACTTGCTCCTCAGCCAAGTGCCCAAATTAACTTTAAGCCAATGTGTATGCTTGAGAAATTCCAGCCTAAAAATTGGATTATATTAAACATCTACAAAAAATTGGATTATATTAAACATCTACAATTTTTAATCACAAATCGCGCATAAAGGTATTGTTTGATATTTTCCAGCAGGTCTTCTTTATTTGGAAATGGACAAGACACTATATGATTCACTTAAGCACACATGATGGCATTTTACTTGCATTTTGTGCATATAATATTGTCATCAACCTGCCGAGCAGAAATTATATAAAAGTTCATGACCTACAATCTTCACTTCTCACTCATTGTAAAAACAATGAGCAAACCACATGGCAGATTAGGAAGTTTATGATTTCAAAGATCCCCATGCAATAGCGATGTTAGAAGTACTGAGACAGCACATTGATATCACATGCTGCAGACAGGCGAGGGCTTGTGTACCTTGCTGCAAGGTCTTTGCATCTATTACCATAATGACCAATATGGCAATGGTCTGATTGGGCAGCTACAAGGCGTGGAGTGCTTGCCCAGCACAGATATTAACCCTTCCATCCCCTAAAAGCCCCTTCTCTTTTCCCTCCTGTCATTTCTCTACTACCTCTACATTTTCCCTCCTTTCTGTAGTAGAGGCCAATTGCAAATATACAAGTATGGGAGAAAAACTATGAAAGTGGTGATATCTTAGTTTCTCAACTTTATTTTGGTGACCCCTGATTTACTGTAAGAAAATGTCACATCCATTTAAAGTAATAAAATGAATGAAATCCAAATTCCAAACATCATGGATAAGCTGGGATGGACACCATAGAAACATAGAAAGCCTACAGCACAATACAGGCCCTTCTGCCCACAAAGCTGTGCCACACATGTCTTTACTTCAGAATTTACCCAGGCTTACCCATAGCCCTCTATTTTTCTAAGCTCCATGTACCTTTGCAGGAGTGTCTTAAAAGACCCTATCGTATCTGGCTCCACCACCGCTGCCGGCAGCCCATTCCACACACTCACCACTCTGCATAAAAAAGCTTACCCCTGACATCTCCTCTATACCTACTTCCAGTCACCTTAAAACTGTGTCCTCTCGTGTTAGACATTTCAGCCCTGGGGAAAAAGCCTCTGACTATCCACACGATCAATGCCTCTCATCATCTTATACACCTCTATTAGGTCACCTCTCATCCTCCGTCACTCCAAGGAAAAAAGGCAGAGTTCACTCAACCTACCCTAAGGCACACCCTCCAAACCAGGTAACATCCTTATAAATCTCCTCTGCACCCTTTCTATGGTTTCCACATCCTTCCTGTAGTGAGGCGACCAGAACTGAGCACAGTACTCCAAGTGGGGTCTGACCAGGGTCCTATATAGCTGCAACATTACCTCTCGGCTCCTAAACTCAATCCCACGATTGATGAAGGCCAATGCACCGTATGCCTTCTTAACCACAGAGTCAACCAGTAGCTTTTCTTCCAGGAAATGTCCCATTAGGGTGCGGACCACATTGACATATACTTCCAAAGGTTTCCTAGAAGCAGTTATAGATTCCATGAAACTTTTGATATCGCTGGGTAAAGGAGGAAATAACGGGGATTGTAAATCTATTGATTTCAACCTGCAACCATTAAAACAGAACATGTCTAAAGTAATGAGTTGTTCTAACCTTGATGTGGTTGTAAGCTCACTGTACATATGATCTGATGCTTCATGGAATATGATAGTTGCTGAACTTCTGGTAAGTAAGTTCAGGAACTCATTACCTACTCTATGCCAGTTTTTACTCAAATACTTGCTGCTGCAGAGTCGCTTCCCTGTAGTTAGCTGTGAGAATATCTTAATCTTCAGCCAATTGCAGTTTATTATGATTTTATATGAATCAATCTCTGCTAATTTATTTTGATTAACCTCTTAGATAATACTTAACAGTTTATTAGTGGATTCAGCTGGTGGCACAGTGACATCAGCACCAGACTCCGGAATGGAGCTTCCTGGGTTCGAATCCAGTCGGGACGCTCCCGAGTACGCTTTCCATCCGTGCCGGGTTGAGTGTTGAGCTCGCAACTGGACCTCGTAAAATAAAGAAAAAT
The DNA here is from genome assembly GCF_030028105.1 of Mobula birostris. Classification (NCBI taxonomy): domain Eukaryota; kingdom Metazoa; phylum Chordata; class Chondrichthyes; order Myliobatiformes; family Myliobatidae; genus Mobula; species Mobula birostris. Next base: position 82,990,574 of record NC_092373.1, read on the forward strand.
ACTGCGAAATGTCTGTGCGAGGAGTGTCGCCCCACACAGCCTTCCGATCCGCACCTTGTAAGGGATGAAAATGCCCGACACCGGCCTCTGAGGCTTGAGTCGATGTCATCATCATCATCATTGTCATTAGTGGAACCTTCATATTCTATTGTTGTTACTTTCCAGTGGACTACCCATGTGGGAGAATACCTCTATATGGATCACGAACTCGCACACACATTGAGGAAGAATATTCCCTCAACGATACAGATACGGACTATGAACACTTAACGAAGTTAAATTACTCTGAATCAGAGGCTCGGGTACGAATTATTGGTGGACACCTTTGCAGACAGGGACATTGTCCTTGGCAGGTGAGGCATATAAAGCTGTGCATTTGGTTTGTAACTCATCAAGCCGTAGAAACATGTTTAATTTTGTGGAGATACAATTGGAATATGTGAAGTCTGGTTGTGTTTTGCTATTTTATGAAACATAAAATAGTATTTTTGTAAAATTGGCAATCAAAGAGTACCACTAACCACCTCTTCCCAGGGCCTGCTGCTGCACAATTGTGCACACACAGCCCAGTGGTGGTGTCTGGAAATAGGGACTGCTGGAATATCCAGAGTGGGATCACTGGGATGAGATCTGCACAGTACAATGAGGAACAGGAGGTGAGAGTGCAAAATTAAGAAATTCAAATTTCTTGGCAGATGGTGTTGCCCCTTGCAAGGAGACAATAGACTGTTAAGGGCAAGATCCTTAACAATGTTGCTGAGCAGAGAGATCTTGGGGTCCAAGTCCATAGCTCGTTGAAAGTGGCTACACAGGTCGATAAGGTGGTAAGAAGGCTTACGGAATGCTTGCTTTTATTAGTCGAGGCATTGAGTTCAAAAGTCAAGAGGTTATGTTGCAAATTTATAAAACTCTGGTAAGGCCACATTTGGAGTATTTCATACCGTTCTGGTCACCCTACTATAGGAAGGATATTGAGGCTTTGGAGAGAGTGCAGAAGAGTTTTACCAGGATACTGCCTGGTTTAGAGTGCATCATAGAGTAGACAGAGAATACCTGTTTCCCAGGGTTAAAATGTCTAATACCAGAGGCCATGCACTGAAGGTGGGGGGGGGGGGCGTGAAATTAGTAGGTTCAAGGGGGATGTGAGGGGCAAATTTTTTTTGGTCAGAAAGCACTGCCTGGTATGGTATTAGAGGCAAACACATCAGAGGCTTTTAAAAGATGTTCGGATAGGCACATGGATGTCAGGAAGTTGGAGAGATATGGGTATGATTTAGATAGGAGAGATTAGTGTTTGGGTGTTTTTGATATACTTAGCAGCTGGTTCAGCACAACACTGTGGGTTCCAGTGCTATACTGTTCTATGTTCTAAATTAGAACTTGATGAATTCCAATCACTGGACTGACACCTTCTACAAAGTAACCCCCAAACTGCACCCCCGCTCCCAACTTCAAGCAGAGATGTCCTGAAAGCATTGAGAATGATCCTCCATGAAGGGGATAGGACCCATCAGTGAAGAAAGGGTGTCATGCAATCACATTCTCCAGGCTGTTGTTTTTTAAACTAAGGCCATGGAAGTAGTACAGAAGGTGATCTATTCTGGATGAAAGTTCCCCAATGAGACCTGTTCAACATTGTACTGTGAATATAATTTCATGGAATCAATTTGATTGTAGGTCAAGTAATCCTCAGTATCACACATTTTATAGAGTTCCCTGAGTATCTTACACTCTACCAGCCTCTCAGTCTCTCGGAGATATCTCCTGTACTTAATAAAGTGGCCATTCAGGTATGTTCATGGTCTTCTGCTGCTGTTGCCCATCCAATTCAACGTACAACATGTTGTGCGTTTGGAGATGCTGTTCTGCACAGCACTGTTGTAACATGGTTATTTGCATTACTGCCACGTTCCTATGAGCTGGAACTAGTCTGGCCACTCTCCTCTGAGTTCTCTCGTTAACAGGCATTTTCACCCACTGAAAGGGTTTCGTTCTTTGCACCGTTCTCTGTAAACCCTAGAGACTGCTAGATGTGAAAATCACAGGTCGTCAGCCTTTTCTGAGATACTCAAACTACCCCATTTGGCAACAACAATCATTCTGCAGTTAAAGTCACTTAGATCACATTTCTTATGTTTGGCCGGAATAACGTCTGAATCTTTTGACCATGTCGGCATGCTTTTATGCAATGAGATGCCACATGCTTGGCTGATTAGATATTTGCATTAATGAGCAGGTGTACAGGGAAAGCTGGTAAAGTGGCCACTGAATTTATTTTTGTAATTACCTTTAATTTCAGACATCACATTGCTATCTCACTATGCAAAAGAAATCATTAATTAGTGACACAGCATAACCTAAAATTAGGCAAATCAGTTTTAACCTTTGTGGCTGTAATGCAAAGCTCCAAACAGAATAAAATCTTTTAGAACTACACACAACTCATGTATTTGCTCTTGCTGTTCTTAGGTATTGATACATGCCAAGAATGGTTACGGATTCTGTGGCGGAACATTGATTAACAATCGTTGGGTTGTGACAGCTGCTCATTGCTTTGATTTAGTACGTCCACACTCAGTTACAGTAGGTAAGATGCAGTAAATGTATTTTTAGAAAAAGATCTCAACATCAACAACAAAAACAAAAATCAGCATTGACCATTAATCTGGTTTGTTAGTCACACTGATATGTAAGTGGCTTTCCTCTTTATTGAAATTAACTTTTGGTGGTTTTAAAATTTCGCTCGAACAGCCTTGCATCACCAATAGAACAAAAAAAATTAACCTACTTATTCCATGTTAATTTTATGATTTAATTGCTTCAAGTGACATTGAGTAAAAGGTGAATTTAAGAACACATCAACAAAAGCACCTAGAAACTGCACTCGTTGTTTGGTGTGTTAAGTGGAGAGCTGTATATAAAGCACTGCATCCTGTTGGCTCCTCCATGAAAATCTATGAAACTGAAAATGCATTTGAAATAGCACTAAGGAGGTTTGAACACAGAACCATGAGCTTTGTGATGTTCTCATTGACAACTGCTGAATCTCGAGGTAGTGTGTTCACTGGAAAGCTGCATAAAACGCTGCTGCAGGAGTCAAAAATGAATAAAATGCAGAGTGAAGGGTGTGTTGATGGGAGGTTGGGGAGAGAGAATGCTGCTTACAGCTCTGATGTGAACAGTGAAGATATCACTGATTTTCAGTACCATGACTGTTAAAGGCTGATGTGCTGTGAACAGAACTGTCATATTTTGCTGACAATTGTTAATCCTATGATACGCTTCTAGCTTTGTCTGTGAGTGACCAGAGGCTGAAGGTTGCCCTCAAATCTCCCATCTATGCTGGCAATAGAAGAAACGTAATCCTGACAGTTTTTTTTTTAAATTAGAGAATCAGCATAAGACCACAAGGTAGAGGAGCAGAATTGGGTCATTTGGCCGATCGAGTCTGCTCCGCCATTCAATCATGGCTGATCCCTTTTTCCCCTCCTCAGCCCTACTTCCCAGCCTTCTCTCCGTAACCTTTGATGCTGTGTCCAATCAAGAACTTATCAAGCCCTGCCTTAAATACACCCAATGAACTGGCCTCCACAGCTGCCTGAGGTAATAAATTCCACAAATTCACCATGCTCTGGCTAAAGAAATTTCTCAGCATCTGTTTTAAGTAGACACCCCTCTATCCTGAGGCTATGCCCTCTTGTCCTGGATTCTTCCACCATGGGAAACATCCTTTCCATATCTACCCTGTCTAGGCCTTTCAACATTTGAAAGGATTTCAATGAAATACCCCCTCATCCTTCTAAATTCCAGTGAGTACCAACCCAGAGCTCTCAAACGTTCCTTGTATAAATCTTTCATTCCCAGAATAATCCTTGTGAACCTCCTCTGAATCCTCTCCAATGCCAGCACGTCTTCTCTTAATGAGGAGCCCAAAACTGTTCACAATACTCAAGATGAGATATCACCAATAGCAGAACACCACTAGTCACTAATCAGACAAGGATCCTTTTATTCCCACTCACTGTTTTGTACCAATCAGCCAATGCTCTAACCATGCCAGTAACTTCCCTGTAATGCCATGGGCCTTATGTGTGGCACCTTGTCAAATGCCTTCTGAAAGTCCATATATACAACATCCACTGCATCTATCCTACGTGTAATTTCTTCTTTAATCATCTTTAACAACTGACTCCAACATCTTCTGAGGTCAGGCTAACTGGTCTATAATTTCCTTTCAGCTGCCTCCTTGCTTTCTTAGTGTGACATTTGCAATTTCACAGTCCTCTGGCACCATGCCAGAGTCCAATGATTTTTGAAAGATCATTACTAACGCCTCCACAATCTCTACTGCTACTCCTTTCAGAATCCTAGGGTGCAGTTCATCTGGTCCGGGTGATTGATGTACCCTTAGGTCTTACAGCTTTTTGAGCATCTTCTCCCTTGTAATAGCAACTACACTCACTTCTCTTCCCTTCCACCTTTCAACGTTTGGCTCACTGCGAGTGTCTCCCACAGTGAAGACTGATGCAACATACTCACTTAGTTCATCTGCCATCTCCTTGCCCCCATTATTTCTCCGGCCTCATTTTCTAGCAGTCATATATCCACTCCTGCCCCTTATTTTTTTTAAACATACTTGATAAAGCTTTTACTATCCACTTTGATATTGTTTACAAGCTTGCTTTTATATTTCATCTTTTCTCTCCCAATGATTCTTTTAGTTGCTCTCTGTAGGGTTTTAAAAGCTTCCCAATCCTCTGTCCCACTATTTTTTGCTTTGTTCTATGTCCTCTCCTGCTTTTACATTAAACTTTGACTTCCCTTTTCAGCCAGTTGTACTATTTTGCCATTTGAGTATTTCTTCAGTTTTAGAATACATTTATCCTGCACCTTCATTTTTCCCATCAAGTCACACCACTGCTATTCTACTGTGATCTCCTTCGAACTGACTTTGGCCAACTCCCCTCTCATACCACTGTAATTTCCCTTACTCCACTGAAATACTAATACATCAGGTTTTATTTTCTCCCTGTCAAATTTCAAGTTGAATTCAATCATAGTGATCACTGCCCCTAAGGTTCTTTTACTTTAAGCTCCCTAATACCCTGTGGTTCATTACAGTATAGCTGATCCCCTAAAGACTCAACGACAAACTGATCTAAAAAGCCAACTTGTAGGCTTTCAACAAACTCACTCTCTTGAGATCCATTTCCAACCTTTTTTTCTCAATTAACTTGCATGTTGCAATCTCCCTTGACTATCGTAACATTGGCCTTTTGACACACTTTTTCTATTTCCTGTTGTAATCTGTGGTCCACATCCCAGCTACTGCAAGGAGGCTTGTATATAACGGCCATCAGCGGCCTTTTACCCTTATAGTTTCTTAACTCAACCCACAAGATCGGAAGATGTTGAATCCTTATGTCACATCTTTCTACTGATCTGATGACATTCTTCACCAGCAAAGCCATGCTATCCTCTCTGCCTCCCTTCCTATCGCTCTGAAACAATGTAACAGGCCCTGATAATAGGCCCTTCCAACCCTATGAGCAAAAACCCATTTACACCCATGTGACCTATTAACTCGTCCATTTTTGTTGGGGGGGGGGAAATGTGGGAAAAACCGGAGTACCTGGAGGAAAGAGTTAATGTCATAGGGAGAACTACAAACTCCTTACTGACAGCACGGAACTGACTCCAAACCACTGGGGCTGTAATAGCTTTACGCTGCTATGGGTATCACTATTTGTGCATCTGACTCCCTGTAAGCATTAGCTGTACACAGGTAAAATATGAAAGTGCCAAGACCTATTCCCTGTGGGCATGATTACACTGGGAAATCATCACGCGCATGATCTCAGCTGAGTAGCATTACCTTCAAGTGCGATTTCCACACGAAGAAATGTTTGCAAATTGATCCAATTTCTAAGCTATGGCTTATTAGGAACACAATGTATACCTCTTCCTACAGATGCTGCCTGGCCTGCTGTGTTCACCAGCAACTTTGATGTGTGTATACAAGTTGTACTGTGCTACGAGTATCCACTTCTTCCAAAATATTCAAAGTAGACATTGAACAGTTTTTATAGTGTTTCTCCCTCATTTCATCTTTCCCCTTGCTCATTTTCTTGACTTCAGCTATATTAATTTCCCTCTTAATTGTGTCTCTTTCTCCTTCGCCTTAGTATTTCAGACTCTACGATCTCACTCAGGCAACTTCTGCTCATCCTGCCTCAGCTCTTTAGTTACTCTTCTCTTCCCTTTATCTGTCAGCTTTCATCCTGTCGAGTATTTCAGCATTTTCTGCTTTTATTTCAGATTTTCTGTATTTGCAGTCTTTTTTATTCAAATGGATTTTCAGCAGTTGATTTCACTGCTCTAAAGCTTTTGCTTTAGGTTTGGACAGAATCTATTATAGCACGAGACCACCTTGACAATAGTGTACGTTCTAGTTTTCTGAGGGAGTGATCTACTAGTTCTATTAATTCACTCCTTTTTCGTAGTACATTTCAGAGAAGATCAGGATGTTGCCTGGCCTACTGAGTTCCTCCGGCATTTTGTGTTTGTTGCCTGGATTTCCAGCATCTGCAGATTTTCTCTTGTTTAGGATGTGTATTTAAATTGTTTCCAATACCCATTCAGTACATTTCAGATTATAAAAACTGTAGAAGTTAAATGACTGGTTCTTACATTTTGTTGTTAATCCCTGCAGGTGAATTTGATAAGCTCCGAACAGGGACCTGGGAACAGAATGTTTTGGTGAAGAAGATTCTGACACACCCTCAGTATGATCCAGTAACATATGACAATGATATTGCCCTGTTGTATTTGAATCAGTCTGTGAATTTTACTTTTGCTGTTTCTCCAATTTGCCTGCCCAATCAGAACCTGGGCAAGCTGCTACTGCTAAATGGGAAAGCGGGAATGGTAAGTGGTTGGGGCATAACCAAAGAAAGAGGAAGACTATCCCGATTCTTGCTCAGAGTGGAGCTTCCTTACGTTGAACAGGCCACTTGCATAAAATCAACCAACTCAGAAGTTACAGATAATATGTTCTGTGCTGGATACACAGATGAGTACATGGATTCCTGCAGAGGGGATAGTGGGGGACCGTACGCAGTTTTGTATCGAAACACCTGGTATCTGACTGGTGTGGTTAGTTGGGGTGAAGGTTGTGCCAGAGAAGGAAAGTATGGATTATATACTAGGGTGCCAGGTTACTTATCATGGATACATGATAATTTATTACAACACAGCTACTGACTTACAACCACCATAATGGCATCATAGAAAGGATAAGCTCTGATTGTGAATGATCATTATGACACTGGGTGTGTTTCTAAACAAATAGCTAATAAATTTGCAAACTGAAAAGATTATGTAGAACCAGTTTGAAACTAAACTAGCAGTTTTGCTTAAGATGTTTCAGCTGGTCATATTGTAGCCTAGAAATTACTGATTGCTCCATTGCTACAGAATGCTCATTGGGTGCTATCTAATGACAAATATAAGAACAAAAATGCTACCATTTGACTGCATGAAACTAACAGAAATGATCACGTTTTAATGTCTTTTTAAAAAAAAAACAAGTTATATAGATTAGTTGATCACAAACTTCTCTGAGTTAGATAGTCTTCAGTGATGCTGTGGGTTAGAACCAGATTCAAACATGGATTTGAAGCCCATGTGCAGTACACAATTTGCCACTATCTAATTATCTTACAGTTTTGGATGTTCAATAAATAAACTCCTTTGCAAATGCTGACAACTGAATTTCCCCATATTGGACAGCTGGTATCTTTTAATCCATTACATACAAGTCAGACAAAATATGCAAAACTACACACACTGCCTGAAGTCCAGTAACTTTTCAGTTGTATATATTTTGGAAAAGCTTTTTTCCCCAAAAGTCATTTAAACTTTACCTCTATTCAAACATTAGTGAACTGTCTCATTTTCTGATCAGTTGATCATCCCCAACCTACTGTTAACAGATCTACATCCAGAAAGCAAGTACACCGTGATTTTGCTCAGACACAGTTCAAAGTTAGACACGAAGCACAAATTTCCAAGTGCTGTAGCTACTCCTTTCACTCTAAGCTGGGACCTCGAGGCATGGAACGGCAGTAACTTCCTTCACCCAGGCCATCTAGCAAATGGGCTTTCCCCATGTAACAACATTATTAGCAGGGTTTAAAAATAAGCTGGTTACTGTCATTATTTTTGTGAAAATACATATAGAAGCTTACATCTCTTTGAATAAACCTAAGCCAAGACACTTGCTGCAAATTACACTAACGGTCTACCCTTAAGAGTTTGAATTAGTCCTTTGACTCAATTATGAATTACCTGACTCTGATTCAGTGTCATTTGTTCCCACTAAAGTTGTTTCTACCTGAAGTTTGAAACCTTACACTGTCTCTTACCCACTTCCCCAATAGTGATTTCCAATTTTTCTTCTAATTTGATTTTTATTTTAAAATTAAGAATAATCTTTCTTTTGTAGAATGTCTCATAATTATTCCTTACCCAAAAAGAAAGCATTCTTTGAGTAATGCTAGGAAATAATGAAAATTAGTTAACAGTAACCGTTGTTCTCAGCTCCACCTCCCTCTCCCCCCCCCAAAAATAATGGAATTACATGAGATGATTCTCTTAATTTAACTTTCTGATTAGGTAATTTCCAATTACCAAACGAGCAAGGTTACAAGAGGACCAATATCTGTAAATAGCCACCAACTACTGAGAAGCGAAAACCTTTACAAAGAGGGGTTTATTTGTTTAAAAAATACAACTTGTGTCTACAATTACATATTTCATCACAATCTATGTTTGAACAAGACAATCAGCCCAACCTTTAACATCGCTATCCACTTACAGACCTACCCAGTTAATGAGAGCTTACTGAAAGATTTAAAAGACCAGAATGATGTGAGATTGTACTGATCTTGCAGAGACAGCACGATTCAAGCCATATATTCAAACACAGCGCATGTCTATATTTAATTAAGTCCTTTTTACCCCTGTTTTCAACTTAATTGGACAACTTGGCTTAATGCCAGACAGCTGTGTTCCTCCTCTCCTCGATGTAGATTTGTAAAAGGAGTTTGTTCAACCTCTATATGTGCAGTCTTCAGTGATGTAAACTCATCCATTCAATCTGCAGACTGGGTTCATCAAACATGCTGTCGTCAGAAACATTGACTGGATATCTGGAGCTCAGATATGACATAACTTTAGTCCACCATTTCATGACTAAAAAAATCTCTTGAAAAGAATGCTTGAAAACAGAAGAGAGCAGAGGAGGTATGTTGATTCCACTGGGCTGGATGTTAGGAGCGCACAATTGTGTTTGTAAGCTGTTGCACAATGTTACCCAGCTCCAAGTCACTAATAAGTATGCATTACAGAGGCATACGATTGCCTTCAATGCTGATTTTTACTGCCCGAGATGACTTGGTCATTTTCTTGATATCTTGAAATCGGCGCATTTGCTTGTCAAGACGATTCAATGTTTTCTTTACTGCTCCCTGAGGGACGAGGCAGAAAATTGACACACATCAGTTCACTTTGCACAAGTACAGTATTTCCCTGCATATACTGATGAACCATCAAATTTTCTCCTTTTAACTTTAAACCTGAAAAGTTTGCAGAATTGCAATTGAGAGTCTTCATTAAAATTTTTTAATATTTGATCCTGAACCAAAGGAAATATCTTAGAACAAGGCTTCACTGTGTTCTTAGAATAACCTAATATTTTGATTAAAATGTTGAAAATGATAGCATTCTGACTGGTGATTTTCATTATTTTAACAATCAAGCAGTGCATAAAAATAGATTTATGAATAAGAGTAAACAACTCACCTAATAAATATACCTTCAGGATGCAATGGTGTGTACAGCCTGCATATGCTCCAATATCATTTAATAATCCACAAGGCAGGAAATGACAAAGACATTCCTCCTTCACTCATTCCACCCAACCATGTAGAATTAGAATAAGAATTTCACAACACATGTCTGTTCTAAATGGACATCCCTCTATTCTGAGGCTATGTCCTCTGGTCTTTGACCCCCCCCCCCCAATCCTCCCCACATCCACTCTGTTGAGGTCTTTCAACATTTGACAGGTTTCAATGAGGTCCTCTCCTCATTCTTTTGAATTCCAGTAAGCAAGGATCCAATTCCAAGATGTTCCTTTTTGCTTTAAATGAAGATAGACATACTAGATCCCACAGTCTTGAACAAAGCCCTTTCAAGTACACAGAATCAAACTGTGCCAAGATTAGAAGCCAGATTGTCTGACCTGACTTGGCTCACAATGCGATTGCAACCTATGACACTGAAGAAAGATCAACCAAATTCAGCACACACTAAATTATCAACATGCTGGGGAAGCCAAATGATCAGCTCTTGCACATTATGATCATGCAACCTCCTTGCTTTCATAGTTAACTGAGATGGGAACCTGATGATGCATTGCTGACTCTTGGCCTTGTGTATTTGGAGTGGACAGTGGCCTTGTACCCAACCCAATACAAAAAAAAAAGAGAAACATCACCAGGACTTCAGTCAAGTTATTGGAGAGCAGGAGAGAATTTTAAAACTATTTGGATCAGCTTCTATTTTCATTTAATTGCCCAAATTGACTTATTGTCTTCTATTCTGGACTAATGAAACAGACATATAATATTTTAAAAATGTAATTTCCCTTCATCCCATTTGGGGATCACAAAGCAAGGCAGGATAGGCCAGAGCTCTGTCAGTGGCCTCCCACTGTGGCTCAAGAATCCTAGCGGAACTGGGCTTCCATTTGGCAGGTATATTATGAAACCCTTGGAGACTCAAGTTCCCAGGGGCACAGTCACAGACCAGACTATCTAGAGCTTGTGAAATGGCCCGCTTCAAGTAAATAACATCATAGACACATTGGCAGTTTCGATGTAAAACTATTCAAGTTCCCAGAGATAGGTTTGGCATCGTCAGATAATAATTATAAAACAGCAAGACTCAAAGGTACACGTAACATATCACCAGAACTCCCTGTACCTTTCACTGACATTTACAATTACACACTGAGTCACATTACTACCAAAGCAAATAATATTCCATGATGGTCTCTGAAAGAAAGAATCCGATTCTGTGTCCAATCCCAGCAGGCAAGTATGCAACTAAAAGTTGATTACCTTTTCCTACTGAGCCCTTCTTGACCCGAATTCAGGTTCCAGCAAGTATCAAACCACAATTACTCCCCTCACCTTCAACCATATCAAGTGCAAAAGAGAACCTGCCTACTCATGTGGTTCAGATCAGACATTAAAAAATAGAATCCAAATCCGTAGTACATTAACACTATCACTGATGGAAGATTTTCTTTGGAAATCTACTTTCTTAAAAAAATGACAGTCATATCACCAACTCAATCTTCTTTACCCACCCTGCTTGCCTCGATTTCTACATTCCACTTTGGTCTAACAACATAATCCCTGTTTGACGGTAACGGCACTCTGGCTCTTGCACAGAATCCGGGATCACCAGGTCGAAGTGCTCTAAATTTGAAAGATGCAAATGAAAGGTTAAGTTGAGGATTTGTAAAGATCAGAGTTATTTTGAATTTTTAAAAATATTTTTAATCTCCACCCATTCTCCTAATTTTGGTTATTTAAAAAGCACCACCAGTATAGGGAATGATGGGTATGTGATAGCTGTAAATTCTAGCTTCCTGCATAATTATATCAGCTGCAACATTTGCTTCTGTCCAATTTTCAACCTCCTTCAATCTGTACATCACTTACTTTTCCTCTCCTGTTAACACCTTCTCCAGATCTCTGCGAGGGGTCTGCCCACCAGAACTATGAAAAAAGAAAAACAGTTGTTTAATTCTTTTCACAACATGCAAAGGTATTTCGAGCAGGACATAGATAGATGCACTGCATTCAGGGATGCCAATGTAACTTAGAAGTCTTCTTATGGAATGGATTTCAAGATTTGCTACAACAACTGAATGATCTACTAGAAATTTACCACAGCAAAACTAGTATTTAGGATAATATATTTTTCAGACATTTCCCAGGGACTAGAGTTGAAAGTGTGTGGTAAACATTGATGCTGGTAAAACAGATGCTTGCATACCCATTCCCCAAACCCACAAGTTTTCCCCAGCATTATGTTTCCTCTTACAGTGATTTGTATATCTGCACATACTGAGTCCTACTTGATGTTTTTGATATCTTTCATTGCCTTTGCAAAAAATGCTTCTTTCTCCTAGATTAAAAATACAAACATAGTGTACCTCCATATGAGATTTTGGCTAATTGGGAAAATGAAAGTAATGAGAATGAGGAACATTTAAATAACAAACTTCCATTCTAATGATGCTTTTGCATTCACAGGATGTTACCAAGGGCTTTGGATCAATTTGTCATTTTGTTATTAAGCAATTGCAGTTAGTAATTAATACAAAGCAAATTAAAATTATCATGGCAATGCTTGTTGAATGAACAAGCCAGCCAGTATACCAGAGAAACAACTAAACCTCTGAATAAATTCCTTTACAAGTGGGTTCACCTACACTATTTTGATTCTACCTATGCCATGTTGACATATCAGTCTTGAACCAAGGACCTTCTAACTTTAGATCCAAATGTATTTCCTGTAAATTTTTGCCACAAAATGGATCACAGCTGCCATGACTGTCAAGCAATGTAAATTGAAGGCCAGACAATACAATTGCTTTTAGCATAGGCTACGTTCACAGAGCAGGTGACAGAGTCATGGAGTCTTATTCATCTCTTGAGAGAATAAGGGGTATGTCTACAGAATTAGTGTTCTCTTCTGGGTGTCAGATGTGGGAGTTCCAGGAGACTCCTAGCCTCCCCGAAGGCCACATCTGCACCAGGTTATCAAGATGCAGCTCCTTAAAGACCATGTTAGGGAAATGGAGCTATAGTCAGGGCAACATATAGGCAATTCTGTGGATGTAAAAAGGAAACACAGATGCCAGGATCTGAGATGTTTCTGGATGCCTCCACAATATCCTGAAAAGGGAGGGTGAGCAGCCAGGAGTGGTGGTACAATGACATAGGAAGAAAAAGGGAGGAGGTCCTGAAAAAAGAATATAGGGAGTTAGGAAGGAAGCTGAGAAACAGGACCTCAAGAGTAGTAATCTCGGGATTGCTGCCTGTGCCATGTGACAGTAAGGAGAGGAATAGAATGAGGTGGCACATAAATGTGTGGCTGAAGAATTGGAGCAGGGGGCAGGGATTTAGCTTCCTTGATAACTGGGACCTCTTCTGGGGCAGGTGGGACAGGGAACAGAAGGGACAGGTTGCACTTGAATCCAAGGGGAAACCAATATTCTTGCAGGCAGATTTACTAGAGCTGCTAGGAGTGGTTTAAACTAATATGTAGGGGGATAAAACCAGGATGATAGAGCTGAGGATGAGCCAGCAGGTTTACAAGTAGGTGATGGGTGTAACATGAATGTAAAGAAGGACAACCCAAGTACAAATACAGACAAAGCCAAGAGTTAAACTGTACCACAGAGGCAAAATTCATAAGAGCGAAGAATGCAGAACTGAAGGTGCTGTATTTAAGTATGCATAGCATTTGAAATAAGGTGGAGGAACTCGTGGCGCAATTAGAGATTGGTCGGTATGACATTGTGGACATCACTGAGTTGAGGCTGAAAGGAGGCTACAGTTGGGAGCTTAACATCAAAAGACAGGCAGGAAGGCATAGGCAGTGGTGTGGCTCTGTTAGTAAGAAATAGAATTACATCTTTAGAAAGAGGAGACAAAGGGTCAGAGAGTGTTGAATCTTCATGTTTGGAGTTAAGAAACTACAAGGGTAAAAACAAACATAATGGGAATCACACATAGGCCTCCAAATAGTAGCCAAGATGTGGGATTGAGATTACAAAGGGAGCTGGAAAAAAACATAGAAACATAGAAAATAGGTGCAGGAGTAGGCCATTCGGCCCTTCGAGCCTGCACCGCCATTTATTATGATCATGGCTGATCATCCAACTCAGAACCCTGCCCCAGCCTTCCCTCCATACCCCCTAACCCCCGTAGCCACAAGGGCCATATCTAACTCCCTCTTAAATATAGCCAATGAACTGCCCTCAACTGTTTCCTGTGGCAGAGAATTCCACAGATTCACCACTCTCTGTGTGAAGAAGTTTTTCCTAATCTCGGTCCTAAAAGGCTTCCCCTTTATCCTCAAACTGTGACCCCTCGTTCTGGACTTCCCCAACATCGGGAACAATCTTCCTGCATCTAGCCTGTCCAATCCCTTTAGGATTTTATACGTTTCAATCAGATCCCCCCTCAATCTTCTAAATTCCAATGAGTACAAGCCCAGTTCATCCAGTCTTTCTTCATATGAAAGTCCTGCCATCTCAGGAATCAATCTGGTGAACCTTCTTTGTATTCCCTCTATGGCAAGGATGTCTTTCCTCAGATTAGGGGACCAAAACTGCACACAATACTCCATGTAATAAGGGTAATAACATAATTGTAATGGGAACTTCAATATGCAAGGGGATTGGAAAAGTCAGGTTAGTGTCAGATAACAAGAGAGGCAATTTGTTGAATGCCTACGAGATGGCTTTTTAAGAGTCTACCCGGGGAAAGGCCATCTTATTCGGGAGCTTAATGTAAAGGAATCCTTAGGAGGCAGTGATCATAATATGACTAAATTCATACTGCAATTTAAGAGGGAAAAGCACAAGTCACACGTATCAGTATCGCAATGAAATAAAGGGAATTACAGAGGCACGAGAGAGGAGCTTGCCGAGGCAGATTGTAGGAGGATACTGTCGGGGATGACAGCGGAGCAGAGAAGGCTGAAGTTTCTGGGAATAGTTCACAAGGCGCAGAATAGGTATGTCCTACAAAGGAAGTAGTTTTCAAATGGCAGAGGTAGGTAACCGTGGCTGACAAAGGAAGTTAAAGACTGCATAAAAACCAAGAAAAGGGCATATAAGGTAGCAAAATTGAGTAGGAAGTTGGATGCTTGGGAAGCTTTTGAAATCCAACAAAAAGCAACTAAAAAAGCTATGAGAAGGGAAAAGAAGAAATATGAGAGCAAACTAGCCAATAATATAAAGCAGGATATTAAAAGTTTTTTTCAGTTATATAAAGAGTAAAAGGGAGGTGAGAGTTGATATTGGACCACTGGAAAATGATGCTGGTGAGGTAGTAAGGTGGGGGGGGGGGTGGGGGTGGAACAAAAAAAATGGCAGATGAACTTAAAGGGTACTTTGCACCTGTCTTCACAGTGGAAGACACTAGCAGTGTGCCAGTCATCTGTGAGTGTCAGGGAGCAGGAGTGAGTGCCATTGCAAAGGAAAAAGTGCAGGCAAACTCAAAGGTCTTAAGATGGATAAGTCACCTGGACCAGATGGACTATGTCCCAGAGTCCTGAGAGAGGTTGATGAAGAAATAACAGATGCACTGGTCATAATCTTTCAAGAATCACTTGATTCTGTCATGGTCCCGGAGGACTGGGAGATTGCTAATGTCAGGTGGCAGCGAGTGGGAATAAAATGAGCCTTTTCTGGTTGGCTGCCAGTGATTATTGATGTTCCGCAGGGAACGGTATTGGGACTGCTGCTTTTCACATCGTTTGCCAGTGATTTAGATAATGGAATTGATGGCTTTATGGCAAAATTCGCGGATGGTACGAAGATAGGTGGAGGGGGAGGTAGTGCTAACGAAGCACTGCAATTGCAGCAGGACTAGTCAAATTGGAAGAATGAGCAAAAAAGTGGCAGATGAAATAGTGTTGGGAAATGTATGATAATGCCTTTTGGTAAAAGGAACATTAGTGCACACTATTATCTAAATGAGGAGAAGGTTCAAACATCAGAGGTGCAGAGGAACTTAGAGGTCCTCTACAAGACTCCCAGAAGGTTAATTTACAAGTTGAGTCTGTGCTAAAGACAGCAAATGCAATTTTGGCATTTATTTCAAGGGGAACAGAATATAAAAGCAAGGAGATAATATCAGATATTAGTCAGGCCACACTTAAGAATATTGTTGACAGTTTTGGACTCCATATCTCTCTCCATATCTCACTGGAGAGAGCGCAGAAGAGGTTCATAGGGATGATTCTGGAAATGAAGGAGTTAACATATGAGGAGCGTTTGGTAGCTTTGGGCCTGTACTCAGTAGAATTTAGAAGAATGCTGGGGGGTCTCATTGAAACTTACCGAAAATATTGAAAGGACTACTTAGGGTGGATTTGGAAAGGATGTTTCCTATAGTGGGGGAATCCAGAACTAGAAGGCATAGCCTCAAAGTTGAGGGGTGACCCTTTCGAACAGAAGTAAGGAGGAATTTTTTTAACCAGAGTAGTAAATCTGTGCAATGCTCTGCCACAGACCGCGGTGAAAGCCAAGTCCGTGCATATATTTAAGGCGGAAGTTGATTGTTTCCTGATCAGTCAGGGCATCAAAGTATATGGTGAGAAGGCAGGAATGGCAGAGCAGACTCAATAGGCTGAATGGCCTAATTCTACCCCTATGTCTTATGGAGTCATAGAGCATGGAAAGAGTCCTTTTCACCTAACTGGTACATACCAACCGAGATGCCCATCCATGCTACTCCCATTAAGCCAATATCCTTCTAAACCTTGCCTGTCCATGTACCAGTCCAATCGTTGCTTAAAAGTTGTTTTTGTACTTGCCTGGACGACTTTCCTGGCAGCTCATCCTACATTATACCACCCTCTGTGTAAAAGTTGCCCTCAAGTTTAACCCTATTTATGCCCCTCATGATTATATACACCTCTATAAGATCACTATACTCCAAGGAAAAGGGTCTAGCCCATCAAACCTCTAACAAAGATCTCAAGTCCTGGCTACATCCTTGTAAATCTTTTCTGCACTCTTTCCAGTTTAATGACATCTTTTCTAATAGTTAGGTGACCAAAACTGAACACAATACTCTTAAATGAGGCCTCACCAACATCTTGTACAACCATATCATGATCTCGCAACTTCTACAAGTCATGCCCATACTAATGCCAGAAGTCTTTACCACCCCCTCCATCTGCACCTCCACTTCCAGTGAACTATGTACCTGAACGCTAAGGTCCCTCTGTTTTACAACAAAATTACTGACAACTGATATGAATGATTGATCAGATTTATCTGATCAGTTCTAGGCAAGATATACAAATTTCTCTATTATTTAGTCTAAAGTTTAGGAAAAAAATCAGCAATATATAGCTTATTTTATTCTTGTGAAACAAAACTCGTCCAAGCTTTTCCAAGAGGAATTAATGCTGGTATTACTTACTGCATCACGCAGTCATGAAATAAAATTCAAAGACAGCTAAAGTGCACACAATCTTGTACAATTACCTTCCACTGAATGTCTGCTCTTGATGGCGAATGTGAAGCAAAGAGAAAATTACTTAGAACAAGACAGGAGACAACCGGCCGCTAAAGCAAAGCAAAGTCACAAGGTATTGAAATGTCTGTGCTCTACGTTTTGGTGGCGTGTTTTTGGGCTGATTGAGCGATCTTGGACTTTGCTACCTCTAAGAAGGCCCTGTGAAGCTTCGAGTGAAGTGTGTGGTCTCGAGGCCAAGAAGCCCAGAGATAAGACACGAGTCCATGATTGACCCAATTTCTTATCAATTAAAGCACCAAGGAAGATTGAAATCTTCAAGGCGAGCAGGATTTCAGTACCATCTGCCAGCCTCTCGTTTGCTGCTCCAGGAGGAAGCTTCCTGTGTTCGAATGGTCTCTCGCTTTCCCTTAATACTGTCAGAGGGTAGTGTCGGAGTCCTGGGTCTTAGGCAAAGTTTAATCGACACAATTTGTAGATTGGACTCTGTAGTTCACATTATGATGTGTTTCAGTTTGTTCCTTTTTTTGTTGCTATTTTGAGCAGTTTTGATTGGGCGACCTGCAGATAATGAACCGGGCTCTTTCAATTTTGTGTTTTATATTCTGTACTTTTTGATCATTTTTTTGTTGCCATGTGCATGATTTGTATTTTTTGCATGTGGGAGGTGGGTGGGTTTGATGCTTTTCTTTGGAACTGGAGTTCCATG
Source organism: Mobula birostris (assembly GCF_030028105.1). Taxonomy (NCBI): domain Eukaryota; kingdom Metazoa; phylum Chordata; class Chondrichthyes; order Myliobatiformes; family Myliobatidae; genus Mobula; species Mobula birostris. Next base: position 83,008,643 of record NC_092373.1, read on the forward strand.
GTTTTTCTTTGTTTCGTGGCAGTCTTTGGGGAAGACAAATCTCAGGGTTGTGTACTGCGTATATACTTTGATAATAAATGTTCTTTGAATCTTGATAAAGCAATGAATGACATGGGTCCTGTTCTATTGCCATATTTAACTGACTTAGTAGACTGATCTACTCTATTTTTCATTTAAAACCACTTGATGAAATTAAACAGTAAAATAAATATGTTTTATCATTATAAAGGTTACAAGAAATGGTTCTTTTTATAAGTAAAACATGGTTTCCCAAGCCAGTAAAGCGACATCAATGTTGAATGAAGAGACAGCAAACCAACATTAAAACAATCAAAGACTGTTTTCATACAGTATCAAAGTAATTAAATTGATTGATATATTATCATCACGTGTACTGAGAACAGTGAAAAACTCAGTTACAGATAATGGGGCTATACCATCAATATTCAAAGCTATCCCCAAGAATTCAACCACAAGAAGTAAACAGGGGAACCTGAAGTTGTTCAGAATAGTTCAAGTAGATTTTAATCAATAACTTGAGAAACCTTGAATAATCAATTTTTAAATGACAGTAAATGTGTAAAATTTTAAAATGACAAGAATAAAGTGTAATAAAATAACTAAAACGGAAACCTGCGGTAGTGTTCGTGATCACTGGAGAAGGCCTCAGCTTCGTTTTCCTCACTGTCTTCATACCTAGAGTCTCTTAATAAATGAAATGAATGAAGTGATGTTTAGGGGACAGGGTGAGCAGCCACAATGGAGTAAGAGACGACTGCAAATGTCAAGGACACCCCGTTAAACGGATATTCACAGAACAATTTAAAAAAATGTAAAGCAGAGTGGAGAAAGACTAACCTGAAATAGATAGTCAGGTGATGGAAAGAGAGCAAGAATCAAGGTGATGGATGTGCTTAGTGATATAACAGAGTGGGGAGTGATGTGTGTCCATCGTGGATTCTTTGTGAAGGGCCATTCTGTTCACTTCATCTAGGGTTTGAATTTAATAGCAAGCCAGTCTTATTATTTTAAGAACTCTATTGGTAGTCTTTCCCAGAATAAAATTAGAAGTAATTTGTTTCTTAAAGGCATAAGCTCTCACGATTACTGGCAACACACACTTCCCAGTGATATAGAAAAGTACCAAGCGCTCACCAATCACCAGTACCTTGTGCATCAGATTTCCTTTAAAATGTCGTGAAAGTGCTTTGACCCAACAGTGAACATTTAAATAAATGTTTTGCGAGTATAAAGAAATGAAAAAAGGTATCAAAATGAACCACCCAGACACCATTTCAATTGAAAATATAACCCAAGTAGTGATTTTTACCTTCCAAGGTGAAATCTGGCAAAGTGTTACATTCTCCTGTAGTAGAACTTTTCTCAAGTGTTATACCAGGAAATACTGAATTACATATAGTGGGTAAATCCATCTCCATTCTTTAAGATGTTCAGTTTCCTCATGCTAATAGGATTGCTGACATAGAGGAGGCAGTGAAGGATAAAAAAAAAAGGCACAGTGTCTTTATTGGGATTGGGAGACCGAAGCAGAGCACTTTTCCCTACCACACATGATGGTTTCAGATATAATGCTGTTTTTATGAAATTTGTCATCTTGAAAGTTTGATGAACATGACAATAGCATGTTACCGAGTCAAGTTGCTGCATAGCAGATGGGAAGGTAAGAGCAGAAAAGTTTTTTGATGAAACATTCTTGAGGATAATTTTACTCCATTTTGTCAGCAGTTCCTATTTTTATGTGGATCCCAAACATCAGAGAAGCTTAATATATAACAAATCAAAATCTGTTACAACTAACTACACTGGAACCCTACCTACATCAGTCTAAACAGTATTAGCAGTTGCTTCCAGCTCAGTCTGTGAATCCACAGGAGACACACTTATGTAATGCATTCATTAAAGGTACATCATCTAGTCACTGATTATACCTGAGACCAAGTAACACTTGCAAAACAAACTGTTTCTGAAAACACGCAAGTTAGTCTAGATCAGCTATCATTTCTATTTCAGATAAAGCCCATCCTGTTTAAATCTGCTGAAATCATCAATTCTGTTACGTACATACAGTTGTGTAAGGGTAAATCTTGGAGAGTTCACGTGTTAGTTCTGCAGATAATACTGTTCACACATTGACTAATTCTTCTTTCCTGTCAACCCCAACAACTGTAATTCATTTTTCTAGTGTAACAATGGCATTTTACACCAGCCACTTCTGACAAATTAAACATTTTTTGGAGTGAGTTGTGAAAAAAATATACATTTGTCAGTTCTTCACCAGGAAACTAAAGGACAGATTTATAGTGTGTGCTCTAGTAATACATATCAAAATTATAATGCATGGTCAAGTACCTGCTCAGACGGCGTCGCATTGGCATCTGGTCAATGTCTCTCTGCTCTCGTTCCTCCCGCGTCATCCCTTTATAATTTGATGTCAGGCCAAAAATGGGTCTTGACCACTCATCTGGTAGAAAAGTGAATTGTACAATTAGATTGCCAGAAAGTAAAAGCTCTTTGCTCAGTTTTCAATGGTCCTCAAAGTGATGCCTGTTGGAAAAAAGCAGTGACACAGAGCAAGAACACTTTATGATTTAGTGTTAATTCAACCTGCCAGTACTGGCAACTCAAACGGCAGATACTTAGACCAATTACGTGAGAGGATGAGCGTGGGAATTGAGCAGCGGTGGAAACACCTTAACAAAAACTATAGACATTTTCAGCTTGGGTTGACAATAACCTTTGTAAATAACATACACGGTTCAACACTGTTAAATATATTAAGCTTTTCAAAGATTTCCAATCCTACGTCTTTTTTGTACCACTGACTATTCAATCCCAACACAGCCAAGACACAATTCTATCATTCATTTATATACAAGCAGAGTCGACGTCTTCAAATAGGCCTTCCTGGATTATACAAATATATCTCTCTGATCTTTGCACAAAAAAATGGAGGAACCAGAACAAGAATCACACTTTGATGCAATATGAATAACTATTCAGACTCTTCTTTAAGAACAGCACAGGAAGATGACTAACTCAAGTAATATATCCCAATAAATGTCGTAAAAAACAAGAAAAAAAGAAAACAAAGAAAGTAAGAATCAAGGCAAACATACTGATGAGCTTTCCAGCAAGTTCTTTGTTGCTTCTATTTTCCTTGGGATGTTTATACAAGTACATCACACAACGTCCAATCCCACTATGCTTCAGAGTCTCCTGACTCACACTGGGCAACTGTACATAAAAACAGTCAATTACTTTCAAAGACACTAAGGAAAGAACTCCGTTGAATTAAACCACAGAGTACTGTATTCAGTGCTAGTTACCACAACCCTAGAAAAGATACAATATTGCCAAGATTGAGGAAGTCATCAGGTAAGATTGACAAGGCTGTGATTATTTTCTTAACAACAGAGTCTGAGGTACTGAGACATACAGCACACATGAACCTACAACTCTGTGTGTTTCAGTGCTTTTGGGCAGGAATGGAAGAAAGAAACTTTTCATGCATCCATCTTTTCATTTTTACAAGAACGTAGAGATGCGACTGGCACAATAATCTCACGGTACTGATCTCTAAAGAAAGCAGTGAAGACATGGTTTACCTGATGATTTTTGTTAATGCTTTGACAAAGTACACAGGCACTTTAAGGCCATCCTTTACTTCTTGCCCTGTAAATACCAACTCTTGTTTTGTATAGTAGCTCAACTAAATGTCCATTCATCTGCCAGCCCAGTAAGACCAAAGTAATACAGATGTAACTGAATATAAATGCATCTTAAGGAGGGTTAATGGATTTCCTTAAATATAAGGAGAATTTAAACTTATCAGATACCAGATATTTTTTCCTGAAGGTTTTGGTAATTAAAGCAAAAATATAAATGAGCAGATTATTGAAAGAGTACAATCTGTGCTGAATACTATCTTGATGAGACTCCTACAACTACAGGTTTGGAAGAGCAAGGGATGAAAACCCTCCCGATGTGGAGGGAAAAAAGCTGTTGAAATACAAATGTTAAAACAAGCTGCTACGACCCTAAGCTATCTTAGGGCTAGGCACTCCTGCTTACCTCTTGTAGTATCTTTAGCAACTCCTCACGGATCTTGAGATGTGGCAAACTCTTGTCTGGCAAGGGTGTGAGCCATTCCTTTATAGCAGACATCACCCCACTATCAATAAAAGTGTCCTTCAAATCCTGTCTGCAAGAATTAATAGGAAAGTTGGCATCAGCAAAAAGAAATATTACCTGTTAGTCATGATTACTGTCAAATATTTACTTGAGCTCTTCTAGGTTGAGAACTTCTAACAATCTTTTAACCTTCTGCTGTTTCAGTAACCCCTTATTCTGCATAATTTAGCTCCAGTAATGCTTGTCTTTTATTTATATTTTCTATATCCTGCAGGATTATAAGAGAATGCATAATATCATGAAATTCTATGTGACCCAAGCTCCATCATGATCTTAGGTGTTGGCTGTGTATAGTTTACATATTCATCCTATGACCAAGTGGGCTTTCTGTATGCTTGTCTCATCTCCAACATGCCAAATACAGTCTGGTTGCTAGGTTAACTGGCTACTCCGAAGTTCCCCTGTTAAAGCTGGACGGCAGGTAAATTACTGGGGGGAGCAGGAGGAATTGGTAGTAGTGCAAGAGGGAAAATGGTATTAGAGGAATGAGGTGTCTGTTTATCAGTATGGATGTGGTAGCTGAAGGGCTTTGTTTCCTGCTGAATGAACTGTATTTGACAGTTAATACGTGATCAATTGTTCTCATTCACAATCTACGAGCAACATTTAAAAGATGCTTCTTAAAAACTTTATAACATTTTCATCATGTCAAAATATAATTTAGTTTGGCCAAGTACTGATGGACTCAGAATTCCACAGCTTCCAGAAAATATGAGCATGTTGGACACACGAACTTCTACAGTTCCTAAAAGGGGATATGTGGCTTTGATAAACTTATCTCTAACAAATTAAACTTAACAGATAACGACAAAAAATTCTATTCAAAGTACTAATTCCAATCTGCATTGATTACAAAATAATTCTTTCAATGCCATGGGTTGCCCAAACATTAAGAACTTGCAGTAGAATACAATTCACTTGTGAAAAGCATCGCATCTGAAAATGATTTTATCTGTTTTTCCTGAAAATATCAACATTATCCTCAAGTTCAACCCTTGTGTTGTTCGGTTTTACTCTGACCACTCAACTGAGCTATCACTTTAGATAGGCGAGATTGTTAGAACTTTTTTGGGGTTAGTACATATAGCAACTTCAGCAATTGACTTCGGCCACTAGTCTTTAGATCTGAATATGAACTGTAGATTAAAACTAAAATGCAGTTCTGAACAATAGGTTCCCAAGAACTGTGAACCACAGTTAATTGGAAGACTAGACAATGCTGATTTAAATTCATTATTTGGATGTCTGTAGTGTGGATATGAAGAGGGAGGTGCAAAGGTTGCATGTGTTTGGATGCCTTCAGTGTGGGTGTGAAGAGAGAGGTGTGAGGGTGGCGGCGTTCAAAGGAAGCATTGTAAATGTGGAATTGTTCTTTGACCTTTAGCATATAAAATGAACTGTAGTGTTGGGTGAAGCAGACCTGTTGCTCCAAAAGGGTCTCTTTCTCTCATGACTCCAAAAGGCTGTCAGCTTATTTGTGAGTGTGTGTATATCAAATAAAAAAGACTAGTTTTCATATCTACCAACATCGTCTCTCTAGTGACTTTGTTCTTGCGACAACAAGATCATTGAGCATCTGTAGATTATGCATACATGCAAGATATCAGATTGCATTCATACTATCTGTACAGTTTGGAACACATACCAGTGGACACACCAGTAATGGGAACTAACACAAGAAACTCAGCACCGGAATTACAAAGAGGAACAGGGGTGAATCACTACTTACTTTTTCAAATGCATTACAACTGTGGGGAGAAGGGTCAGTTTCTTCAAAGCTGGCTTCTTTTGGCCATTGAGTTGTCTATCTTCCTGCCAAAAATAAAAGGGAACATAGCTGGGTTTGGAAAGACATCAGTGATTGGACGAGTGTAACAGCAAGCACGTCATTGGGTTTTACAGTACTGAAACATGTCCTTTGGCCTATCATGGCAATGAAGCACATTACACCTAGCGATATTAATTCTGCTTACGTGCATGCCTTGGAGATTTCAGTACTTGTCTTGAGTGCTGGCCTCCATCACATGGAAATACAATCCAGAATCAAAGCCCGCTCTCTGTTATAAAGTTTTCCCACAGCCCCTCTCTATCTCCTTCCTCTTCCTATAAACCCTTGTCCTCTTGTATTAGGCACTAACCCTGGGAAAAAATGATTTGATAAGGAAAATTATCTGCTCCATCTATCCCTTTCATAATTTTATATACAGAACCGAAAAAAAGGTCTTGGGCGCATGTAAAAAAAAATTCTGTAAAGCAAAGACAATTCCAAAAATAGTGAAATGAAAAGTTTGTAAATAACCAATTACTATAAAGAGCAGTAAACAGTTAAACCCAAATCACAATTTGGTGTGACCGCCCTTTGTCTTTAAAACTGCATCAATTGTCTTTGGTACACTGTTGTACAGTATAAGAAAATTGGCTGATAAGTTGTTCCAAGCATCTTGGACAGCTTGCTACAGTTCTTCTGCAGACTTTGGCTGTCTCGCTTGCTTCTGTCTCTCCTGACAGCCCTAGATAGCCTCAATGATGTTGAGCTCAGGGCTTTGTGGAGGCTACACCAACTGTTGCACAACACCTTGCTCATTTTGCAGGAAGTAGTTCTTTATGACCTTTGAGGTCATTGCCCTGCTGCAGAATGAAGTTGGGACTGATCAGCACAGCTCAATGAATAAGAATGTGCTTGTATATTGTCACCATCAAGGATTCCATTAATTCTGACCAGATCACCCACTCCATGAGCAGAATGCAGCCCCAAACCCGCAGGGAGCTTCTGCAGTGCTTCACTGTTGGTTGCAGACACTCATCCATGTAGCACTCTCCAGCTCTTCTACGGACAAACTGCCTTGTGTTTGAGACAAAAATGTGAAATTTTGTCTCATCAGTCCAGAACACTTGCTGCCATTGATCAACATCCCAGTCCTTGAGTTTTTGAATGTAGCTGAATCTCTGGATTTGTTTCCAGTTTGGAGGAATGGCTTTCTGGCAGCAACTCTCCCATGAAGACCACTTATGACAGCTTCTCCACACTGTAGAGGGATGTACTTGGATTCCAGTGGTTTCTACGAGTTCAGACTTGCAAGTAATGCTGGGTCCCCGATTTAGAAGGGACATCATTTTGATGCACCTCTCATCTGTTGCACACAGCGTCTGTGGTCGACCTCTGTGTTTCTAGTCTTCAACCTTCCCTATTTCTTTGTGCTGCTTCAGAAGACAGCACAAATTGAAACTCCTGTCTGCTGCAAAATTTCTTCCTGGGAGAGACCCTGCTGATGCAGGGAAATTTGTGTCTTGATGCTATTCTCACCCTTACCATGGTGTAAAAGTTGATGATAAACTTGGACTACAGTTCAGCATTCAACATCATAATTCCCTCCAGGCTTGACAAGAAGCTCAGAGACCTCAGCCTTCACCCTGCCTTGTGCAGCTGGATCCTGGACTTACTGTCAGATCACCAGCAGGTGGTAAAAGTGGGCTCCCTCACCTCTGCCCCTCAACACAGGTGCCCCCCCAGCGCTGTGTCCCAAGCCCCCTCCCTTACTCTCTGTATATCCTTGACTGTGTCGCCACCCGCAGCTCCAATCTGCTAATTAAATTTGCTGACGATATATTGATTGACCTAATCTAAAATAATAATGAGGCAGCCTACAGAGAAGGAGTCATCACCCTGACACAGTCCTGTCAAAAAAACAACCTCTCCCTCAATATCGCAAGAACCAAGGAGCTGGTTGCGGACTACAGGAGGAATGGAGACAGGCTAACCTCTACTGACATCAATGGATCTGGGGTTGAGAGGGTGAATAGCTTTAAACTCTTCGGCATACACATCGCCAAGGATTTCACATGGTCTGTACATACTGGCCATGTGGTGAAAAAGAACGTAACAACACCTCTTTCACCTCAGACAGTTGAAGAGTTTGGCATGGGCCCCTAAATCCTAAGAACTTTCTACATGGGCAAAATTAAGAGCATCCTGACTGGCTGCATCACTGCCTGGAATGGGAACTGTACTTCCCTCAATCACAGGACTCTGTAGAGAGTGGTGCAGACAGCCCAGTGAATCTGAAAATGTGAACTTCTCACTATTCAGGACATTTACAAAGACAGGTGTGTAAAAAGGGCCCAAAGGATCATGGGGGACCCAAGTCACCCCAACCAAAAACTGGTCCAGCTGCTACCACTCAGGAACTGGCAGCACAGCATAAAAGCCAGGACCAACAGGCTCCAGGACAGCTTCTTCCACCAGGCCATCAGACTGATTAATTCATGCTGATATAATTGCATTTCTGTTATATTGACTGTTGTACATAATATTCACTACAGACGATTATAAATTGCACATTGCATATTTAGACAGATGTAACATAAAGATTTTTACTCATGTATGTGCAGGAAGTAATAAAGTCAATTCAATTCAAAACTGTCACATATACCACACCCTCACCTTTTAGTTTGGTTGTCCTTCGCCCAGTTTGATTCCTTCTACCCACTTCTGTTTCAGTTAATCAGTTTAGTTCATTCAACTCATTATATCATTATCATTAGCACCTGTTAGTTATCTTTCTTTAATCATGCACTGGGCAAAATGCCCTCAAAGTAATAAGCTTTTATTTGAAAAGTGGTCTCTTATTTAACATGTTACTTTTTTAATGAAATACAAAAGGTTTTCTGTAACACTTCACTTTTTGAAAAATGAATGTTTGGAAATTTAAAATTTACTTTTTTCTTCTGACACACTATTGCAGAAAGCAAAAAATAAACATCTAAAACTAAATTTATATTTAAAAAGCTAGGGTGCCACAAGCTTTTACACAGTACAGTACTCCTCAGCTTCTTTCACTCTGTTTTTTATTGTACACCTGAAATTTCTATACCCTGAAGTATTCAACTGCCAGTCATACACTTCTTTCAACCATGTTTATATGTTAAGAATTACGCAATTCCAAGCAAGGCAATTATCTGGATTGAAATTGCTGAAGTAATACATCTACTATTCCCCTATGATTTTCATTTTTTACAACCCGCTTCATCCTCTCCTCTAGACTCCTTTCCTCTTCCTTTAAATGATGAAAAGAATCTCAAACCAATAACCTAGTAATTCTGTCACCACATCACACACTTCACTGCCACTGAATTGCTACGTCAAATGATCTTTTAATGTAAACTGCAAATCCAGAAACATCAACAAAAAGTCCTGGAAGTTCATCCCTTTCAACAGATGCAGCTAGACCTATTGAATGCTTCCAACATCTTCTGTATTTTTTAAAAAATACCAGCATTTCCAATTATTTTTACTTTTCATTTAGCATCATTGTGTTCCCTAATCTTCCGCCAGAGATATAGAATGTTCGAGCATTAGATTTTGCAATATATTCCACTCACTCTTCTTTGCTTTTTGGGTGATTGCTCCCATTTGACCTAGTTATCTACAAGTGAATGGTCTGCTCAAAACTATGCATACCAATCAGCTACTTGGCTGACAAGTGGAATATATTACAAAATCTAAAATGTAAAACCTCTGGAAGAACAGGAAGATACTAATATCCTTACTCCCAAACAATGTGACATTACGAGCATAATATCTTTTGTCCCTAGAGAACATTGCCTATTCTTCAAAATCCAAAATAGTGATAGAAGCAAATTCCACAGGAAATTTAGAAGGGGAATAAATTGGACTGTTCTGGCTGGACAACACAATCAGCTGAATAGATTCATCTTACAACTAAGATTTCACATTTTAATGTTCCCAACTGGGTACTCCTACTTTATAACTTTTTGTTTAATAGTTTTAAACTAATTGCATTACACTCCTCAAACTAATATTTTCAAAATATATGTTAGTATTGGACTGGAGGTTGTCATAGTTGGGGTAGGTAGTGGGAATAAGCTCCCACTACCTATTATCTGACGACCAAGTGCAGCTGCTGGCCACGTGTGGCTTCTACTGGGCCCAGCGGAACCATCTCTTCTAACAGGAGCAGGGGCAAAGGTGGGTTACTGGCACCGTAAAACCAGTCGCTTCAGGCAGATGAGGTACGTCAGCTGTGGTTGGCAGTTCATGCAGGAGAAGGAAAACTCTGATCTCAAACCTCAATGCCTTGTGGCTATACCCAGTGATGAAGGAGGTTTCATGAGTAAACCCCAAGGAAAAATTCGGAGCTGGAGTCCCGAAGGTTAGTTCAATGCTGAGTGACATGTCCTGCGATGCCGCTGGTGCCAAGCTGTATCGGTCTCCGCCATTCCTTTGGATTCAGCAGCTGCATGGAGAGAAGCAGCCTGCTGCATGGGCAACAGCTTGCTCTCTACATCCTACTGCCCTGGCTTGCATAGAAGGCTAGGACATGATATCCACAGTCAGCGCTGACCAACGCAGGGCCTCAAATTGGATTTAGTCACAATGCACTTCATTTCCAATTACTGTACTGCAAACATATCATCAAGCTTTCTAGTTGAACGTGTTTTACTTTAAAGGGCAAGTGGCATATTTACGGCCAAATGGCAACAATTTAATTATAGGGAAATTTGTTAGGTTGTTAGCAAGGCCACGTGGAGTTCTGCGCATATTTTTGGTTCCTCTCATCAGGAAGGATATAGTAGCATTGGAGGCAGTCCAAAAGACATTCTCCAGGCTAATTCCTGGGATGACAGGATTGCCCTATCAGGAAAGGCTAAATAAGTTATTTGTTCAGAAGGATTAGGGATGATCTTATTGAAACACACTTAGGGGCTTTACAGATTAAATGTCAAAAAGTATTCACTAGTAGAAGAGCTTCAAACGAGGGGACACAAGTAGTTTCAAGATAAAGGGTTGGTCACAATGAAAAGAATTACGTGGAAATTTCTTCCCGTAGAGGGTAGTGAATCTTTCAAATTCCCTATACCTTGGAGTGCGGAGGCTAGTTTGTTAGCAGTATTTAACATGAAGGGAGATGAAAGACCACGGGATTGAGAGCTATGAGGATGTGACATAGAGGAGGAGTTAAGGTCTTGGGTAATTAGTGGTTATTTTATTGACTGGCAGGGCAGGCAGCCTACTCCTGCTCCCAGTTTATTGTGGTCTTTGAGCAATTCCCCAATCCCCATCTTGCCTTATGAGCAGTTGACTCACTTCTGCTGCTTCATTCATCTTGGTGATCATAGCGCTAACCACATCATCCGCATCGCTGATGAAAGTACCACCATCACGATTTCGCCGCCGCCTCCGGTTCTGATCTTTCTTCTTCTGTAGCATCATCTCAAAATCAGAAACAAAGTCTGAACTGCAACAGAAATAAACCCATCAATGCATAAACGATTACCTTATACGGTATACACTAGATAGAGCACAGTTTCAGCAAACAAGCCCAATACTATTAAAAATTCCAGTAACACATGGATGGGTCTGTACATCCCTTGGCATGTGGAATTTTCCAATAGTGGAATGTGTAATTTCACACTTCCGTTATTTCAAGCTTTAAGTCATTGGATCAGGCCATCTGAACCATAACTCTCTGGCAAAAGAGCATGATCATCCCAGCACTGCCTATAAGGAGTTTGCATGTTGTCCCCATGACTGCACAAGTCTTCACTGGGTGCTCTGGTTTCCTTCCACAGTCCAAAGTTGGTAGGTTAATTGGTCATTGTAAATTGTCCTGTGACTAGGCTAGGATTAAATCGGACAATTGTTGGGGTTGCAGCTCAAAGGGCCGGTAGGGCCCATTCCGCACTGTATCTCAATAAATAAATACCAAATGCACAGTAGTGCATTTTCAGAGTGGGGTTCTTTAAAATCTGATTGGGTCATTAAATAAATAAAGTCTTGCAAGACCATGGATCTGCGCCTGGAAAGTCTTCACTCTCCAGGGCACAGGCTTGGGCAAGGTTGTATGGAAGACCAGCAGTTGCCCATGCTGCAAGTCTCCCCTCTCCACGACACCACTGTTGTCCAAGGGAAGGGCATTAGGACCCATACAGGTTGGCACCAGTGTTGTCGCAGAGCAATGTGTGATTAAGTGCCTTGCTCAAGGACACAACACGCTCCCTCCGCTGGGGCTCGAACTCACGACCTTCAGGTAGCTAGTCCAATGCCTTAACCACTTGGCCACGTGCCCACATTGGGTCATTAACTTACCATTTTATTGCTTAATCTCAATTCACCCCTGGAACTTTTGAAGTAAAAAATTTCCGTTCTGGGGTGGTGGGATTCTGTTCAGCATTTTCTACCAACCAAGGTGATTTTAGAACTTATTGTAAAAATCTATGTCACTACAACAATAACAGTGCTTTGCAAAAACTTCAACAAAATCACATTCCAGCATAAGATGATGCTGTACAATCTGAATTTTAAGACGCTTGTACTTACTCTAACCCTTTTCCTCTAACTTCATTGTCCGAATCTGACTCTTCAGCAACTATTTTCTTTCTCTCTGCCTCCTGTGCAGCTTTTTCACCATCTAGATCTTCCTGGTTAAAACCCTGAGCAGAAGAATAAATTTTAGAGTTATGGATAATTTCTCCAGAACATAGCCAGAAATGAAACAAAGGATAGGAGGAGCATGCTTCAATCAAGCTTTATAAGTTCTTTCCCATAAACCCTACTCAAAGCTTGTTGGTTACAAGTGTGTTATAGCGTGCAACTATATTATGAATACAGTTGAAATGATCTTACAGCAACAAGCTGAAAACTTACCCTACAGAAAACAAACTCATAAGCTTGATCTTGAAAATCTACAGTACTTGGAAATGCAGTTTGAAGTGTCTTGCAACGTTGAATGTCAGTACAGTCAATACCTTATTTTCTCAGAGCCACTACAAATCAGATAGGTTAGACAATAAATGACATACTTACCGTGAATCTAATTCATTTTAAATAGAGCATTACCAGCATCAAACTCCTGAATCAAACTTTTGTTACCAGTATAGTTTCCTCTATACCACCAACAAATCAATTCCAAGTCAGAGAGGGTATGGCATACAAACAGATGCCTTTAGATTAAGCATACCTGCCATAAAGTTCATACCACACGTCTTTCTTTGGTTCAATAAGCTGATGCTTACTATACTAGTAAAGATTGAATAGTGATTTGACAACTTTCTCAGTATGGTTTGGCCAACAGAAAACTTCACAGTATGTGAACAAAATTATAATAACTTGGTTAGAAGTGAGTTTGATTATTGAGTAATGCCACTGCTACAACTCCCGGATCACCTCATCTATTTTCTTTGGTTTGGAAGTACTAGTAAATCTCATATCATGGTTCACATATCCCCTGTGCATTTCTTTACCATACATCAGTGTTACCAATTTCCAGTCAAGCAAAATCATAAACCATGCCTTTAAGTAAGAGTGCTACTCCCTTGCAAAATGAACAGGCTAAAGTGTGTTTCATGTGTATGTCCAATCTGCCAATTGACATTTTATGAAAGGAGTATAGCACCAAAACAGACAACTTAAATTTAAGTAATTAAATTTAACTCACTTTCATTTAACCTGCCAATTTTTTTTTGAATCACAAGTACATAAAAGGTACATAGTTCCCTTATAAATGAACTGCTTTGTTATCATTCTGTCAATTAAACTGACTAATAATCTTCCTAAGTTTCACTAGCTATTAAATCAGAAAATCTATCCATTCCACATCTCCATTACCACAAAAATGCACATTCCTCTCATTCTTTTAATTATTTTCCAAACGAGAATTTGCCAAATTTGCAGTGGAGGAGGGTGCGGCAACAAGCAACCTCCTTAACTGCTCCTCTGTGCAACAAAATACACTACACTTTTAACAAACCCCCAACTCCCAAGAGTGGAATCTTGGCAGTTACCTCATGCCGAGCTTAAATGTATAGGATCATCGCAATAATAGATGTAGATGATTGTAGAAATTTTGAAAACATTATTAGCCATTGTCCGCAGCCATTGTGGAACACAACTCCAATGCCAGGCTTTGAAAAAATTTCTGCCATGTGGCTGTAAAGAGAATTTTAAAGGTACTTGAATTTGCCATAGCTTAAAAACATACCACTTACACAAAATGCATTTCCAAATGCCCTCTGTGGAACACTAAAGAATCCTGAAGTGTGAAAGTTCCAGTGGCTTGTATTATGTGCTTTAGGTCACTTTCCAGTTTATAAGGAATGAGAACTGGACCCACTAGAGTGATCTTGACTCCATAGGGTAAGTCCTCGTACTGATATGGTGCTACATGCTCTTTCAGCTGGGAGATTCTCTCTTTATCTTAGACAAAAAGTTTTCTTCAACCAGGAAGACCAGAACACTTGTTTAATTTTGTTTAATTGTGTCAAATGGTTTGTACTCAACATGTTCACAAAGGAGCAGGCAAACTTAATATATGATTGTGAAGAACTACAAGATATCTCAATGAGGTGAGTGATGCTGGAAGGGCAGTAAAACACTTGATTTGGTTTAATGGGAAAGCCACAATAAGAAAACAGATTCTGAGAATTCATCCACAAGTGTCGAACATAAATCCAGAGGGACTGAGAATATACAACTCACTTGATCATAATATCTGAAACATACAGGACAGAGTTAATTTTAGATCTCTCTAGTTAAGATATGATGGGCCAAATCGTGCATTGTAGACATTCATGAGACTAAGTAGCCCAAAGTGAAGTTTCAGTTACAAAGATATGTGTGACGGAGAACACTCGGTAGATGCACTCCACACACACACACTCGTCACTCTGCTGTCATTGCAGTAAGGGTGTGCACTTCACTGTCTTCCCCAGTATATTCTCACAATAGGTTGCAAGCTGGGCTGATGCACTCAGGCTGACTTTAAGGTGCCTTTCACGCCATACATGGTGGAATATTCCATTTCTTTAGTAATGTTGTTTGTACATGTATTGGGGGGAGGGAAATTCACACTGGACATAAATAGTAGAACTATTATTGCATTTTCTGGTAGATATACTTTTGTAGGTATTGACAGGTTACTTTTCACTATTTTCTCTAATTTTTGACACACCCTTGCACTAAAGGGCTAAGCGTCTCCAGCCATTTTTCTCTTTGGTCATAACCAATGTATCCAGCAATATTGCAGTGACTGGAACTAAGAAGCAATCTGATATACAGTGCAGCGTGAACTGAACACTGGCTGAATGTCAACACAGCCTTCTCTCCCAAATAGATGTAATGACTAATTACTGTGCAATTCATAGCCCATGTATCTTTACTGGCTAAACACTCTGAAATTCCTGATCATTAGCTCTCAGTTGTACTAGTGCTAGACTATAGGCACTTTGAAAAGCAAACCTCTACCCAATTATTAGAACTAAAGCATTAAATATTCAAGGGCTCAAAATCTTTGTAAGTAAATAAACCACTAAGTCTAGAAAATGTGTGTCTCAGGCCATTGAAAAAGAAAGGGAAGAAACAGTGTTGGCATTAATTGTGTTTAATTACATGGAGGGTGAACAAGTGCAGGAGGATTGGAAAAGTACTTAATATGGCACTTTTGTTCAAAAAAGGAGAAAAATAATAGACCAAGTATCACTCGACAAACACACAGGAAGCAAATTATTAGTAAACCTCTGAGGAATGCACTCAGAAAGGTACAGATTGATCAAGAACAGTCGATATAGTTTTGTTAAGGCACAGTCAAACTGATGTTAAGGAGGCATGATGATATAGCCTATATGACAGAATAATCAAGAATTAAAAGCCCGTGGAATCTCAAGCAATGCAATAGCTTGGATCCAAAACTAATTCTTTGATAGGAGGTTCAGGTTGATAAACTATAGGAAGGTTTATAAAGGTATATAAAATTACAAAATGTCTGGAATCATTGAACAGGAAGTACTTTTTCACTTGAATATATCATTAACAACAGATAAGTACCTTTGAGTTATTATGTAGGATTATGAAGAGTAAGATTTTATCCCATCTCCAGAATTATGGGAGTTTGATTCTTATACAAGTATACAGGCAGAAACCCTCACTGAATTTTAAATAGGACCTGGAACAGCATTTTATTTGCTATAACATACGAGTTTGGAAATTTTGTCTAAAGAATCTTTTTTATTGTTTACAAGGTAGGCTGAAGTGGCTTCTTTTATAAACTTTTACAATAACTTGAGATTACCTGGTTTTCAGAACAGGCTAAGTGTCAGATTGAAAATGCTATTTAAGAGTTATTTAAATAGATATGAGTATTTTGTATGTTGCCCTCCAAATACCTTTCCTTGGAAAGGTTACAAACATTTACTATTTAAGTTAACATTATGATTTTCAAACATTCTTTGACAGAGTTTTAGTCTACAACAATAAGCAGGATTTTTTTTGTCTTTAAAACAGTAATAAATCTGTTGAACCACAGTGCTTACAAACCAACTCCATACGTACTGTAAACTCTTCCCCTTCATCATCCGATTCACCAAAAATGTCAGCTATCAAGTTTCCAACACCAGTCCTGTTTTGAGGAAGCAGAGGACAATGTTACCAGGTTACCCGTAGATATTTGTCCTATTAACAGGAAATATTATCTATATGTAAGGGCATATTCTCATATTCCACTGCAGTGCTTCCTTACGAGTTGCAACGTCACTAAGCATTGGCACATATCCTATTATGGCCAATGGAGATTTCCTAATATGGTACATCTCCAAAAGAAATAAAATTACACTAAAATTTAGAACAACTGATTGCTGTTTGTGATGTATATAAATGACCTGGATGCAGATAGAGATGGGTGGATTAGAAAGATTGCACATGGTACCAAGATTGGTGCAGTTGTAAATAGCGTAGAAGACTGGCAAAGAATACAGTGCAATATAGATCAATTGCAGATATGGGCAGAGAAATGGCAGATGGAGTTTAACCCAGATAAAAGTGAGGTGTTGCATCTTGGTAGGGAAAATGCAGACAGTCCAAGGAGAGAGATCCTGGGGTCCAAGTTTATAGCTCCTTGAAAGAGGCTACACAGGTCGATAAGGTGGTTATGGAATGCTTGCTTTTATTAGTCGAGGCATTGTGTTCAAAAGTCAAAGGGTTACGTTGCAACTTCATAGAACTCTGATTAGGCCACATCTAGAGTATTGCATACCATTCTGGTCATTCTACTATAGGAAGGATCTTAAGGCTTTAGAGAGGGTGCAAAAGAGGTTTACTAAAATGCTGCCTGGTTTAGAGGGCATGTGCCATTATGAGACGCTGGGCAAACTTGAAAACAACAAAAAAATCTGCAGATGCTAGAAATCCAAGCAACACACGATAGAAGCTCAGGGTTGATCTGATCGGGATTTACAAGATTATGAAAGGCATAGATAGAGTAGACAGGGAGTATCTTTTTTCCCAGGGCAAAAGTGTCTGATACCAGAGGGCATGCATTGAAAGTGAAAAGGGGTAGGTTCAAAGGGGACATGGGGGGCGAATTTTTTTTTTACTCAAGAGTGGTAGATGCGTGGAATGTGGCTGCCTGGTATGGTGGTAGAGGCAAATACATTAGAGGCTTTTAAGAGACATTTAGATATGCACATGAATATGAAGAAGATAGAGGGATATGGGCATTATGTACAGAGGAGGGATTAGTTTTTGGAGGATTTTTCATTTGCTATTTAGCATGGTTCGAAACAACATCGTGGGCCGAAGGCCGTGTTCCTGTGCAGTACTGTTCTATGTTCTATTGTGCACACATCTGGTTAATTGGTGGAAATATCTTGGCTCCTGATCCTGATGTATATTCACAAAAAAGCTACAATTCATCCAGCTGGAAACTACATTGCCATTATGCATCATGATCTCTTGAATAGCATGGCTCAAACTTAACTCAAATGCACCAGCACATAATTCAGATTGTTATAATACTGAAGAAGGATTATATTGGAGGTTAGGTGTCAAGTGTGTGTGTGTGTTGGGTACCTTTGGTTTTTAAACAAATCCTAGTGAGATTCTCTGGCCAGTCATTAAACATCTTGTGAACTTAAAGAGTTCTCCTGTTGAACTGCATACAATTATTCTTCCATCAAAGGTGCTAAAGCAATTTAACTATTGCAAACATGGCTGTTTGCGTACCTTATACTCTGATTGGCAGCCTATAAAACAATGACTGTATTAAAATTATTTTTCTTTTTCACAAAAGACTTTGGAAAACTTGATGAAGCAACAAGAAGCTTCAAGGAAGAATGCTCAAAAAAACTCATCAATTCCTCTACTCTCTGAAGAGAGCTGGACTTTGCACATCCACATTCACATCGTCCAACAAATGTGCAGTCGAGAGCATCCTAACAAACTGCATCACTGCTTGGTCGGAAAACTGCACTATGGCAGACAGGAAGGCTATACAGTAGGTAGCCAAAACTCCCCGACACATCTTTGACACCAGCCTCCCCTCCATCAAGGACATATATACATAAAGGTGCCAGAAAAGGACCAGTATCATGAATGATCCTACCCACTCTGCTCAAGGACTGTTACTTTCCCCAAGTAGCAAGGCTGATCAACACTTCACATGCCCCATCACCGATACTTTATCATTTCCTGTCAGCTGCCTTATGTACAGATACCCCCATGCCCAGCGTCAGTTTATGGACATACGATCAATGTAAAGAGAGTCACAGAGCCAAGAAAAGTACAGCACAGAAAAAGGCCATTTGGCCCATCTAGTCTGCACCAAACCATTTAAACTGCCTGCATCCATCGACCTTCAGCAGGACCTCGGCCCTCCATACCCCTACCTATGCAAACCTTCTCTAAAATGTTCAAATCAAATTCGCATGCACCACAAGTGTTGGCAGCTCACTCCACGCTCTCACAAACCTGAGTGAAGAAGTTTCCCCCACCATGTTCCCCTTAAACTTACCATCTTTCACCCTTGGAGGTCATGGGTTAAGTGTAATCATGCCCAACTTCAGTGGAAAAAGCCTTCTTGCATTTACCCTATTGATACTCCTCATAATTTTGTATACCTCGATCAAATCTCCCCTCAATCTTCTACATTCTAAGGAATAAATCACAACCAAGTCAATCTTTCCTTATAACTCAGGTCCTCCAGTCCCAGCAACATCCTTGTAGATTTCTCTGTACTCTTTCAAATCTTGCTTACATTGCTCCTGAGGTAGGGTGACCAAAATTGCACACAATACTCCAAATTAAGCCTCACATGTCGTATGCAACTTCAACAAAACATCCCATTCCTTACACTCAGTACTTTGATTTATGAAGGCCAATGTGCCAAAAGCTTTCTTTACAACCCTATTTAGCTGTGACATCAATGAATTATGGACCTGTATTCCTAAATACATTTGTGTACGGCACAGTTCAGTGCCCTACCATTTACAGTGCAAGATTTACCCTGGTTCGGCCTACCAAAGTCCAGCATCTCACCCTTGTCTGCATTAAATTCCATCTGCCATTTTTCAGCTCATTTTTCCAGCTGGTCCAGATCCTGCTGCAAGCTCTGATAGTCTTCTTTGCTGTCCACTACACCCTTAATCTTGGTGACATCCACAAATTAGCAGATCCAGTTAACCATATTATCATCCAGATCGTTGATATAGATGATAAACAGCAATAGACACAGCACCGATCTCTGTGGCATTTCCCTAGTCACAGGCCTCCAGTTAGAGAGGCAACCATATCCTACCACTCTCCAGCTTCTCCCATGAAACCAATGTCTAATCCAATTTACTACCTCATCTTGAATGCCGAGCGACTGATACTTCTTAACCAACCTCCCACGTGGGTCCTTGTCAAATGCTTTGCTAAAGTCCAAGTAGACAACATCCACTGCCTTGCCTTCATCAACTTTCCTAATAACTTCCTTGAAAATCTCCATAACACTGGTCAGACATGAAGCCATGCTGACCATCTCTAATCAGTCCATGTCTATCCAAATACTCATATATCCAGTCCCCTAGAATACCTTCCAATTAACTTTCTCAATACTGATATCAGGCTCTCTGGCCTATAATCTCTTGGCTTATGTTTAGGGCCTTTCTTGAACAGCTGAGGGTAGCAACATCAGCTATTCTCCAACAACACTGTCGCTAAGATGATTTAACTATCTCTGCCGGGGCCCCTGCAATTTCTGCACTTGCCTCCCACAGAGTTCAAGGGAACACCTTGTCAGGCCCTGGGGATTTTTCCACACTAATTTGCCTAAAGGCAGTAAACATATGTATATACATTATCTTAGGTATTTATATTGATTGTGTTTTTTAATTATCATTGTGTTCTTTATCTTTTGTGTTTTTTTTTGTGCTGCATCTGATCTGGAGTAACAATTATTTTGTTCTTCTTTACATCTGTATACAGGAAATGACATTAAACAACCTCAAGTACTACTTAAATGCCAGCTTTTCACTGCTTCCATAAAGTAATGGTGGGTGATTTCACGAGATACAAGTTACTGCCGTGAGGTATTTAGCGTCAGGAAGTAGGCTCTTTAGCCCATCAAGTTCACAGCAAACATTCCAAATGCAGAAAGAGAATTCTGACCTTGACTTTATCAGGCTACATCTTGCCTGCTTTTCTAAAGAAGGAATGCAGCTTTTTGTTTATACAATATTTTCAACGCAACATTTTTACTATACCAGCAAGTTAGAAACTAGGTACACGTGAGTCTTTACTTAATGGAATACTGAACAATTGTGAAGGTGTGAAGAGCTTGCCTTGTATGTGAAAGCTAACTGGATTACAAATTAGTACATTACTTCAGAACTGGAAGAGGTTAAACATAACGGCACTCAAGTATCATGCATTCTGACTCATTTTTTGACCATAAATCAATTTCTACAATGCCAAATGATTAGCTAAAGAGCAAATAAGACTTTGAAACTTTACAATGATGTTAACTGAAGTGATAAGGTACAGCAATTTAAAAATTTAAAAGGAAAAGGAAAAATAATGTGAGGTGTGGGAGACGCAAGAGGGATAACCATCCAGGAACTTAAAAACATGTTAGTCATTGTAAGTCTTGACATATTCCTCAAAGGAGGAAGTTTCAACAGCTTTTTGCAACAGAGTTATTTATCTTCGAACATACCATCAACAAAGAGGAAAAAAACAAATACAGGCCAACAGACAGTAAGAGATCATTAAATAAGGAATGGGGTAAATACAAAAGAGATGCTGAAAAGTCAGTTCTATTAGCTCTCCTGTACAAATGATGACATTTTGGTCTCAGGATGAGAGAAATAAGCAGGCATAAACAGCAAAGAGTACTTTGCAAATTCAATAAGTGAGTTAAGAAAATACAGAGCGAAGAATAATGTATATCTTTAACTTAATTGGTAGGAATTAAAGGGTTCACATCAAATTATAAAAGCATTAAAATTCAGTACTCAAAACAGACAGTTTCAGATAATGATTTATCATGAGTTAGCGAATGCTTTTTCTCCCTAATGAGTTAGTCAATAGACAGCAAGGAAACCGTTTATCAACAAAATACCTCAAAGTCTGATGTGTTTTTTTCTGCAATGACTGACTTATCCTGGAAGCATAAACAATAACTTACTGTTACTCCCTGAGACTGTAGCCTGGTGCTAAATGGTACAGTTCAGAAACTCTCAGCACTGGACTATAGTACTGAGTGCTCTTCAAAGTTCAGTCATACACACTATAAAGAGTCATCAGCATTTACTAAAATCATTCCAAAACAATCTAGGATGGAGAATTGGGGAAATAATGTAATTCACCTACAATACTCCCATCCTAGCTTTAAGAACACATCACTTACTCATCCTCAGATTCACTGTCACTGCCAAACAGACCGGATTCAGCTTTCTGAGCAGGCTGCTTATTTTCCTCATCACTGTCAGATAACATAGCCTTGGACTCTTTTCCTGGTGCAGCATCACTGTCGGAATCCTCACCAGCAGAAAGGATGCGTTTTTTCTTAGCACCTGTATCACTGTCTGAGTTGGAGTCCTCATCGTCTGAAACAATGCGCTTTTCCTTCGGAGCAGAATCGCTCTCTGAACCATCGCCATCCGAGAAGACCCGCTTTTTCCTTACACCCACATTGCTATCAGAATCCTCAGCATCAGAAACAACCTGCTTTTTTACACGCATATTTGAGTCACTGCCAGAGTCATCATCAGAGGCTACATGCTTGGCTTTTGAAGTGTTCACGCTGCTGTCAGAATCATCATCTGAAATTATCCTCTTTACTGGAGCAACATCAGCTTCACTGTCTGACTCCTGGCTTCCCGAGACAGCCTGCTTTCTCTTTGTGTCACCAGATTCACTATCCGATTCCTCCCTATCAGAGTCAATGACAGTGTTCTTGGTGGGAGCAACGTCACTGTCCGAATCCTCACTGTCTGACATCAAGCGTGTTTTCTTTGCAGCTGTGGGAAGGGAAAAATAGCATCTTATTTAGACTAGTCCTATTAACTGCAGCAGGTTGTTAACCATTTCAAAGACTTATCTGTTCTCTGAGTGATAGGAAAGTACTTTGATGGGCTAACCACATAGCATCCTCAAAAGATTATTCATCCTTAGATGCCCTTACTATAGCGAGTGACGATGGAAGGTTCCACACATCACCATTTGATAAATGTTTATTTAAAATAATGCATATAAAAGCTGCCCTCATCCCTGTTGGATACTCACAATTATTCTGTACTTCTTTCTCATCCTCGCTATCAGGAAGTACTGGCTTCTTCCTTTTCACTGAAATAGAAAAGCAATACATTTAGACATGGAATTGGTTGGTATTCAGACCATCACTCTACCACATCATTCATAAAATCCACTTCCCTTTCTCTTTTCTGATACAACATCCTTTAGTTAAGGTTTCAAATGGAACTGCTGGACAACAACTACATTCAAAGATTCGATCAATAGTAAGTTGAACTCAGTAAGGGAACTGGATACTATAGCTAGAATCAGAGAAAAAAAATCTGTTGAGAATTGTTGGTCTTCAGCACAATTCTTTTGGAAGGTGCAATGGCAGTTAGCAGACCTGCTGCCACTCAGCTCCAGAAATCACATTTAATCCTAACCTCTGGTGCTATCTTGTGGAATTTGCACCTCCTCTGTTAAGCAGGTTTCTCCCTAAGTGTTCAAGTTTCCTTCCACATTTCAAATGTGGCCTGGTCGGCTGCTGCAATTACTCTTGGTATTGGAGGGCACTAAGAAAATTGGAGTGGTGATAATGATCGTACAAGAGAGAATAGGTTACAGGGAAATACCTGAGGGAATGGAAGAGATGGGTTTCTCTGAGAAATGGCATAGATGTGATGGACTTAGTGGCCTTCAATGTCATAAGGAAATATGAGGATCCTTGTCTGAACTTGCACATCAATTACAGGTTCAGCGTAGGGTTGCTGCCTTGTCAGTATACAGTTATGCTCACCAGAAAGAGCGTGGAGAGAAGTACTGGATAGAAGCAAAATGATATTGGAACCTACAACTTCACAGATCTCTGATTTGCCTATACACATTCTAATACTTATCAAAATGAGCTATTTCAAGATTAAATATTTACTGCCTCAAGCAACTGTACATACAAATGATACATTATGTGTATGAATAGTTCAATAAAATAAATCACTAAATGTTAAGTGCATCTAAATTCTGCTTGCAGCCAAGCTTCAAAAGCATGTTTGATTTAATTTATGGACAGTGAATCAACTCAGTACAAAGTAAACCTGCTTCTGGGCTGCAACCCTTGACAGGACTTATTCCACAATTATAAGAGGTATTATGGAATTGGTTCGGCTTCACTCAGGTTTAACAGTACTGAGGGAGGCACTAGAAGGCAATGATATACATACAGCTTGAGAAAGTTATGAGTCAATCAATCCTTTTAGTGTTTGATGACGCTAATTCTGTTATCGTTAATATTGCTCATCTTTGCTGGTTTTGCAATGAAGGATCAAATGTACTTCCCCCCCCCCACCCCGACTTGCAACTGGATTATTTGGAAGCACGCCATACACCATTAATACCCTCACTCAATCTCCTGGCGGTTTTGGTTTGTTTTGAGTAGCCGCCACAGGTTCTACTATGAATTTCACACCAGCTGTAGAAATTATACCATGCTCCAAACGAAATACATGTAAAGCCACAACTGATCTGCTGATATTTGAAGATAGGGGGCAACGTCAATGCTTCATCCAAGTGAGTTCTCGACAGATGGGCTCACTATACAAGAATAGAGCACATCACCATAGAGCCAATGCTATTCTCATTGAACATAATAAGATCTCTTACAAGAAAGCTATTTGGTTTGACAGTGAGCATTTTTATTTCTCTCTAATGCAGACTCAACAGGTCACACTTTACCTACCTTAGATCCAGAGACAAAATAAAATATTCAAACATAACTCCTGTGACCATACAAATTTAAGCTGGTCAACATACTTTGCAAGGCTACATATCCCCAAGATCTTTGCTAGCCTACTGTGTACTTCTGAAGTGAATAAATATTCAAGAATTATAGTTATTACCCATATCAATTTAACTTATACTACAGGAGGCAAGTGAAGCATTAAGGACAGAAAAGACAGAATTTGTTTTGAAAACATAAGCTAAGCTGAGAAATACTGGTACAACATACTGAAAGTAAAAATACAATCTACATAGATTCTATTTATGTGACTACTCTACTGAAACAGTATAACAAATTTAATAATAGAATATTAGATTAAATCACCATATCAGACGACTTTAAATAACAGACTGCTGAACATATTACAGAACCTCATCAAGACAGAATCTAGGATACCATGAAATGAAGGGGATATTCAGGCCTTAGGATGGTCTGTAGAAGGAAGAAATACCTTCTCCATTTTCAGCACTAATTTAAACAACAGCATCAAGTACCTGTTTTTTTATTCTCCTGCTCATCATCACTTTTGGAAGCCGTGAGAGGTCCAGGACTGTCATTATCACTGGCTCCTCTGCTCTCGTGCTGTACAGGTGACATTCTTCCATCCTTTTCACTGTCTGTGTCATTCAGCTGATTGTGGCTCCCTTCAGGTTCTCCTCCACTTCCTTCATTTGTGAAGTGATTCTCTTTATCGTTACCTGCTTCATCATCTGATTGTTCAATATTGCAAACATTTTTGTTTTTTTCACTCTCAGAATCAGAGCTAACATTATTTTCCTCTCTGCTTTCTGGATGGCCAGGACCATCACTGTCTTCTGCATCACTCTGATCTTCCTTGTGACTTTCGTCCTGAAACAGAAGCAAAATCAAAAATTGCAATAATTGGGGTTTTTAAAAATCATTAACATAATTAATATATGCTATTTCAGAGAATGAAAAAACAAAAAGAGTGGGAGGGTGGGGAAGAGAAATCAGAGGGAACATTATGAAGAGCAATGTCAAATCTTTGCTACAACAATGAATTAGTTAAGACTTGTAAATGTGGAAACGGAGGTGTTTGGCCAAGGAGCTTCAGAGATTAATATGCTGCAGTCACTGGTCAGACAAGAAGATAGGTGGAAATGCCCAAAGAACATTGCTGGAGGACAAGATAAAAGGCTGGAAAAGATTGAAGGCAAAACGAGGGTGAACACTAAAATAAAAATGAGAGTTGGGCCATTCAGTTTTGTAAGCCTACTCTCTCACAAGAGCCTAGCTTATCATCCACTTGCTCACTTTCTTGCTCAATACCTAGATCCCTCTAACATGCAAAAATAAGTGGCCTTAAATATACCCAACAAATTAATATCTATTGCCCAGTTATAGAAAATGCAACAAATCTTAATCTTCCATAAAGGTAATTAGTATTAACAAGTTTACACCTTGTCCTTTAACTCCATACATCTCACTTCTAGACTCTCCACCAAGATGAAAATCACTCAGAATCTAATTTACAAATCATTTACAACACATTGTTTATTTGAATATAGTCACTCATTCCCCTTAAACAAATAAACCTAAACATTCCTATTCAGACCATCCGAAACAAATATTTTCTTCCCTAGATTCCAAATTTACAAAGAAAATTCCTATAGAATTGTTGGAATACTTTTTTTACATTTCAAACCTCAAAATTAAGATGAGGATACACTCAGATCCCACATAGCACACTTAAAACTTTAAGAGCAGCCACCATTACAGTAAACATTCAATCAGCCAATGAAAGAGCTTTACATCCTTCTGAGCCACTTACAGCCAATCAAGTATTAGATCACACTCTGCCTCCCTCAAGAGTGTAATCATTCGAGGGAATTCTCGCCAATTTATTTCATTTTTTTCCGCACCCATAATGTATGGAAAACGGCCTGCAACTTCCAGCGAGGGGAGTACATGTAAGATGTCCAGGAAAAGCATCAGCATGATTGTGAAATTGCAAGTGATATGCTGTTTGAAAGCTGATGAGAATCAGGTAGATGTTGGTGCCTCTTTGAAATTTGCAGTGTTCATCGATAATGACCCTGACTGGGAGTGAAGCAATAGGCAAAGAGGGGTATTCTCGACAGGATTTCCTGCTATCAAGAATGGCTTCAGAGTGGAAACTTTAGAAAAGGAGGTCAAATCTCAACACCAACTTGAAAAGAGAGCCACTGTTAGAGGAGGACCCACAGCCTAGTCCCTCCTCCAAGATGTAACCACCACCTGCTTCCGCTGCTGTGACACATTACTGCTCCACTGATGTAAAGGTTAGGCCTATTTGCATATTTGTTACTCCACAAACTACCGTGCATGCATAAAATATCATGTCATACATCTTGGGTTTGACTTTTGTTAAAAATCAGGCACACATGCCCATTTACGTAATGTTATAATGATCCCGCATAGCACGGATTTACATAGCGCTCCACCTCTAAGGAATGCATGCTCAGTGTTAGAGGGGCCAAAGTACATTTGTTATTGGAAACAGGGTTGAGTACAGCAGGTAATGCCTTTATCAGTAGCAAAGTTTTCTCCGCTAAATATACATGTTCCATGCTTAAAACCAAATAAGCTGTAAAAACATCACGAACCAAAGCATATGTTGTCCAAATTCAAAATAGAGCGCTTTACAGAATGAAACATTCCAAAGGAATGCTCAGAGGACTAATTTGACACAAATAAATGCAGAGCCAGAAAAAAATCTATTAGAAAACACATCCTCCATTTGTAATTGTCGTATTTAATACTTTCAATATGGCTTCCTCTACATTGGCGAGATAAAGCACAGACAAGGTGACTCTAATGATAGGTGTGTCTTCACCGAGTGCTCCGGTCCTCTTCCCCCCCAGTACAAAGATGTATCAGATAGGCCACAGTAAATTTTCCCATGGTTAGGTCGGGGTTAAGTCAGGGGTTGCTGGGCAAGAAGGGCCTATTCCGTGCTGTGAAACTCACTAACCCCAACCTAATTATTTCACTATGATCTTACTTAATGGTGAACAGGTTTGAGTGGTTGTGTAGTCTATTCATGCTTCTAATTCGTGCATTTGTATGTTCAAGAGCAACTGTGAGGGTGACAGTTATCTCAGGGAGAGGCCATCCACCAACAATTTTCTTCAGACCTTTCCCACTTCCACCCGTCTCCTCTCAGCTTCTTACATCATTCCCATACTCCCTCTCCCTCACCTGCCTATCAAAACCCTCTCACCTGGACCTACTAGCTCTTGCATCACCCCTCCCCCTGCCTTTTTATATAGGCCATCTTCCTTCTTTCTTTCCAGTCCCAATGAAGAGTCTTGACCCAAAATGTCAACTGTTCATTTTTTTCTATTCATGCTGCCAGAGCTCCTGAATTCCTCCAGCCTCCGGTGTTGCTCAAGGTGATGACAATGCTGGAGCAGAGTGTGATAGGATCAAGATGGCAAGTCTCTCACCTCAGTATGATGACCTACACTGCTGCCTTCAGATGCTGCACAGTGTTCAGTTGGGTCTTCCTGATCATCTGAGCCTGAATTATGTTCATCCTGTACTGGCGTTGCTCCACCATCATCTATTGAAAGTAAAATAACAGTTACTACCACTGTAGCACACTACCTCTGAACTCCACATAGCCAAAAATACTCTATTGGTTGTATAGCTATTCTGGGATGCCCTGAACTACAAGTTTCATTCTTTCCCTGTGATCTACTGAACATGTGAAGGGTGAACCAATACTCACTGAACAAAATGTGCCAACTGCCTGTCAGATCTGATGATTTTTGATCCACAGTTGTTTTAGGAGTCCAAGAATGAGTTGAAAACTTGCTGCTTTATGATTGTTTATTTAAGGTTTAAACAAAGGAACAGACACAGCGCACAAGAAACTTAACGGAACCAAGGATAAAGACAAAGACAAGAACAAGAACAAAGATGGCAATTTTTGCAGAGACTGACATGTATACTGAGATAAGGCCACACTCCTGAGATAAACAAATGACAATTAAAAGACACACAGGAATAGCACGTTCAACACATAGCTAATGAGGAATGATGATAAACCGTTATGTAACTGTTATATCACTCTACCACCTGTAGGTGGAGTCTAACACAATATATTGTGAAGAAGTTAAAATACAAATTATGTTAGTAAACTACAATTTGAATCCTGCTAAAAGGATAGTAATTCAACTAATACCTTATGAAAAACATTAAAAAACCAACTGATTCCAACATGTGTTATGATTGCACTATAGTCATAAAATTACAAAACAAACAAGAAAAGTTTCTATACTTCACATAATATCATGGTATCATTTAAGTGGACAAATAGGGATTTAATGAGCATTGATAATTGTCTGAACTTTGCTGGCAAGGCTAAGATTTAGTGAGAAAAAGGAAGCAAGCATCCTCCATTGTGAGGGTACTCCAATGCTGTTTGGTAGTAAGTTTCACCCAAGATTTTGTCACAGAATTATAGAATAATAGAAAAGTACAGTGCAGGAACAGGCCATTCAGCCCTCAATGTTGTGCCAAACCAACTAAAAAGCAAATCAAAAATCTCCTTCAATGCATGCCCTTGGGTATTAGACACATCAACCCTGGGAGACAGATACTGTCTGCCACTTTACCTATGCCTCTCATAACCTTATAAACCTTCATCAGATTTCCCCTCAGCCTCCGACGCTCCAAAGAAAACAACCCAAGTTTATTCAACCTCTCATGATAGCACATGCCCTCTCAACCGGGCAGCATCCTGGTGAACCTCTTCTGCACCCTCTCCAAAGCCTCAACATCCTTCCTACAAGTGGCCTAACCAAAATGTCATAAGGTTGCAACAAACTTCCTGACTTTTGAACTCAATACCTCAACTAATAAAAGCAAGCATTCCATATGCTTCTTCCACTACCTTATCGACTTGCATGGCCACTTTCAAGGAGCTATGAACATGGATCCTAGATCTCTCTACTCAGCAACACTGTTAAGGCCCCTGCCCAAACAGTGTACTGTCTCTTTGCATTTGCACTGCAACACCTCACTTTTACTGTGCTGCATTCTTTGCCAGTCTTCTACACTATCCACAACTCCACCAATCTTGGTATCATCTGCAAATTTACCAACCTATCCATCTACATTTTTATCCAGGTCATTTATATACATTAAAACCCTGGGAAACAGATACACTCTGTCCACTCTTATCTATACTCCTCATAATCTTATAAACCTCCTTCAGGTCCCAGTGCAGAATCCCTGCAGAACCCTTCTAATTATAGACCAACTCAAGTCTCCTCAACCACTATCCTCTCTCTTCTATGTACAAACCCCATTTCCAGAAAAGTTGGGATGTTTTCCAAAATGCAATAAAGGCAAAAATCTGTGATATGTTAATTCATGTGAACCTTTATTTAACTGACAAAAGTACAAAGAAAAGATTTTCAATAGTTTTACTGACCAATTTAATTGTATTTTGTAAACATACACAAATTTAGAATTTGATGGCTGCAACACACTCAACAAAAGTTGGGACAGAGGCATGTTTACCATTGTGTTACATCACCTTTCCTTTTAATAACACTTTTTAATCGTTTTGGAACTGAAGATACTAATTGTAGTAGATTTGCAATTGGAAATTGTGTCCATTCTTGCTTGATATAAGACTTCAGCTGCTCAACAGTCCGTGGTCTCCGTTGTCTGATTCTCCTCTTCATGATGCGCCATACATTTTCAATAGGAGACAGATCTGGACTGGCAGTAGGCCAGTTAAGCACACGCACTCTGTGTCTACAAAGCCACGCTGTTGTAGCCCGTGCAGAATGTGGTCTGGCATTGCCCTGCTGAAATAAGCATGGACGTCGCCTTGATGGCAACATATGTCTCTCTAAAATCCTAATATACACCTCAGAGTCAATGGTACCTTCACATACATGCAACTCACCCATGCCGTGGGCACTGATGCACCCCCATACCATCACAGATGCTGGCTTTTGTACCTTTCGCTGATAACAATCTGGATGGTCGTTTCAATCTTTGGCACGGAGAACTCGACGCCCGTTTTTTCCGAAAACTAGCTGAAATGTGGACCCACTCTGACCACAGCACAGGGTTCCACAGTCTTTTGGTCCATCTGAGATGAGCTCGGGCCCAGAGAACTCACCGGCGTTTCTGCATAGAGTTGATGTATGGCTTCTTCCTTGCGTAATACAGTTTCAAGTTGCATTTCTGGATGCAGTGACGGACTGTGTTGAGTGACAATGGTTTTCCGAAGTACTCCCGAGCCCAGGTGGCTATAATTGTCACAGTAGCATGACGGCTTCTTAGGCAGTGCCACCTGAGGGCTCGAAGATCACGCGCATTCAACAGTGGTTTCCGACCTTGCCCTTTACGCACTGAGATGTCTCTGAATTCTCTGAATCTTTTCACAATATTATGTACTGTAGATGTTGAAAGACCTAAATTCTCTGCAATCTTGCGTTGAGAAATGTTCCTTTTGAACTGACTAGCAATTCTCTCACGAATTTTGGCACAAAGGGGTGAGCCACGACCATCCTTGCTTGCAAAGACTGAGCCTTTGATGGACACTACTTTTATACCCAGTCATGATACCTCACCTGCTGCCAATTAGCCTGCTTAACGTGGAGTCTTCCAAACTGGTGTTACTTGAATATTCTGTGCACTTTTCAATCTTATTTTAACTCTGTTCCAACTTTTGTTGAGTGTGTTGCAGCCATCAAATTCTAAATTTGTGTATGTTTACAAAATACAATTAAGTTGGTCAGTAAAACTATTGAAAATCTTTTCTTTGTACTCTTGTCAGTTAAATAAAGGTTCATGTGAATTAACATATCACAGATTTTCATTTTTATTGCATTTTGGAAAATATCCCTACTTTTCTGGAAATGGTGTTTGTACAAGAGAGCTCTGAATACAAACAGCCAATTCACCGTGAATCCCGAGCATCTTAATCTTCTGGATTAGCCTCCATGAAGGACTTGTAAACTCCTAACTAAAATCCATGTAGATAACGTCCACTGCCCTACACTCATCAATCTCTCTCCTCAGTTTGTCAAAAAAAAACTCAATCAAGTTAGTAAAACACGACTTACCACACACAAAGCCATATTGGCTCTCCCTAATTAAGCCATGGATTTCCAAATGCTCATATATCCCATCCCATTAACTTCCCTTCAACTGATGCAAGACTCTCCAGTCTATAGTTCCCATGATTTTCCCTTATTCCCTTCTTAAATAGAGGTAAAACATTAGCAACTTTCCAGTTCTCCAGGACCTTGCCTGTGGCTGGAAAGGACACAAAGATACTGGTTGAAGGTCCTGCAATCTCGTCTCTTGTCTCCTTCAATAACCTGGGTTAAATACCATCAGGCTCTGGAGACTTATCCATCTTAATACTCCCTAGGAGGCCCAATACTTCCTCCTCCTTTACCTCTAAATTCCCTAACCTATTTATACACTCAGTAATGATCTGATCTCCTGGTCCTCCATATCCTTTTCCTTGGTTAAAACTGAAGCAAAGTACTCATTAAGCACCTCACTTACATTCTTTGAATTGTACCACCCTCTCCCTAGTTATCCTTTTACTCTTCATGTATAGAATGACTTGGAATTCACCCTAATCCTACTTACCAAGGACTTTTCATGGCCCCTCCTGGTTTTCCTAATTCCCTTCCTTAGTTCTTTTCTGGCTTGTTTATAATCCTCATGTGCTTTGTTTGATCCTGACTTCTGAAGCTTTATGTACTTTTCCTTTTTCTTCTTGACTAAATTCATCACCTCTCTGAACACCCAAAGTTCTCATATCTTTCTATCCCCATCCTTTCTTCATGCTGGAAGTCCAGGGAGACCCAGAGTCTCCCAGGGAACAATATCTGCGTGAAGTGCATCCAGGTTCAAGCCCTTTGGCTTGTATGGGAGAAAGAGGAGATCATTGATCGGGGCTATAGGGAAGTAGTCACCCCAAAGTTGCAGGAGTCAGGTAGCTGGGTGACCGTCAGGAGAAGGAATGGAGACTAGGTTACTGGCACTGAACCTGGGTCTGCAGTGCAGACGGAAAAGAGGGAGAAGAGGGGAGCGGTAGTGATAGGGGACTTAACGGTCAGAGGAACAAACAGGAGATTCTGTGGATGTGAACAGGACATCCGGATGGTGTTTTGCCTCCCAGGTGCCAGGGTCAGGGATGTATCGGATCTCGTCCACAGCATTTTGCAGGAAGAAGGAGAGCAGCCAGATATCTCAGTACAGGTTGGTACCAATGACATAGGAAGGAAAAGCAAAGAGGTCCTGAAGAGAGAATTTAGAGAGCTGGGCAGAAAGCTGAGAAGCAGGACCTCCAGGGTAGTAATTTCAGGATTGCTACCTGTGTCATGCACCAGTGAGGCTAGAAACCGGATGATTTGGCAGAGAAGCTGGTGCAGGGGGCAGGGTTTCAGGTTCTTGGATTATTGGGATCTCTTCTGGGGGATGTATCACCTGCACAAAAGGCACAGGTTACACCTGAACCCAAGGGGGACCAAAATTCTTGCAGGCAGTTTGTTAGCACTGATGGGGAGGATTTAAACTAATTTGGCGGGGGATGGGAACCAGAGTGAAGGGACTCAAGTTAGGATGCATGGTAAAAAAGCAAAGATAGCGTGCAGTCAGACTGTCAGGAAGTGCAGCAGATGACAGGACAAAATTGCAGCCAGCAGGCCAAGTATCAGTGCATTTGGGATGCAGAATCAAAAATAGTAGTAAATACAGTACTCAGTGTTATATCTCAGCGCACAGAGTATAAGAAATAACGTGGATGATCTTGTTAGGTATGATGTTGTGGCCATCACTGAATCATGGCTAAAGGATAGTTGTAGAAAAGAGCTGAATATTCAAGGTCACACGTTGTACTGGAGAGGTAGGGAGGTAGGCAGAGGGGGTGGCAGGGCTCTGCTGGTAAAGAATGGCATCAAATGTCACTCCACTCTTTAAGGAAGGAGGAGTGCAGTAGAAAGGAAATTATAGACCAGTTAGCCTGACCTCAGTGGTTGGGAAAATGTTGGAGTCAATCGTTAAGGTTGAGGTTTATAGAGTACTTGGTGACACAGGACAAGATAGCACAAATCCAGCATGGTTTCCTTAACGGAAAATCTTGCCTGACAAATCTGTTGGAATTCTTTGAGGAAATTACAATGTTGGAAAATCTATGGTCATGCATTAGGTTGAAGAAATAAATCTGCAGACTATTTTCTAAACGGGGAGAAAATCCAAAAATCTGAGATGCAAGTCCTTGCGCAGAACATCCTAAAGGTTACCTTGCAGGTTGAGTCAGCGGTGAGGAAAGCAAATGCAACATTAGCGTTCATTTCAAGAGGTCTAGAATATAAGAGCAGGGATGTGATGCTCAGGCTTAATAAGGCACTGGTGAGACCTCATCCTGAGTATTGTGAACAGCTTTGGGTTCCTTATCTAAGAAAAGATGTGCTGGCATTGGAGAGGGTTCAGAGGTTCACAAGGATGATTCCGGGAATGAATGGATTATCAGACGAGGAATGTTTGATAGCTATGGGCCTATACTGACTGGTATTTAGAAGGATGAGGGGGAATCTGAAACTTTTTGAATGTTGAAAGGCCTAGACAGGATAGATGTGAAAAAGATGTTTCCCATGGTGGAAGAGTCTAGAATAAGTTACAGCCTCAGATTAGAGGGGCATCCATTTAAAACAGGGATGCAGAGAAATTTCTTTAGCCAGAGGTTGGTGAATTTGTCAACACAGAACACAGAAATTTACAGCACATTACAGGCCATTCGGCCCACGGTGTTGTGCCAACCATGTAACCTACTTTAGAAACCACCCAGAATTTCCCTAGCACATAGCCCTCTATTTTTCTAAGCTGCATGTACCTATCTAAGAGGCTCTTAAAAGACCCCTTATTGTATCTGCTTCCACTACCGCTGCCGGCAGTGTATTCCACGCACCCACCACTCTCAGTGTGAAAAAACTTACCCATCATCCCCTCGGTACCTATTTCCAAGCCTCGTGTTAGCCATTTCAGCCTCTGACTGTCCACACAATCAATGCCCCTCATCATCTTATACACCTCTATCAGATCACCTCTCATCCTCTGCCACTCCAAGGAGAAAAGGGCAAGTACATTCAACCCATTCTTATAAGGTACACCCTCCAATCCAGGCAAAATCCTTGTAAATCTCCTCTGCACACTCTCTATAGAATCCATATTCTTCCTGTGGTGAGGTGACCAGAACGGAACACAGTACTCCAAGTGGGGTCTGACCAAGGTCTTACATAGCTGTAACATTACCTCCTGGCTCTTGAACTCAATCCCACAATTGATGAATGCCAACACACCATAAACCTTCTTAACACTATCAACCTGCGCAGCAGTTTTCAGTGTCCTATCAACATGCAGCCCAGATCCCCCAGGTCCTCCACACTGCCAAGAGTCTTAGCGTTTATATTATATTCTGTTTTCAAACTGGACCTACCAAAATAAACCACTTCACACTTCTCTGGGTTAAAGCCCATCTGCCACTTCTCAGCCCAGTTCCGCATCCTATCACTATCCTGCTGTAACCTCTGACAACCTTCCAGACTACCCACAACACCTCCAACTTTTCTGTCGTCAGCAAACTTACTAACCCATCCCTCTACTTCTTCATCCAGGTCATTTATAAAAATCACAAAGAGGAGGGGTCCCAGAACAGATCCCTGCGGAACACACTGGCCACTGACCTCCACGCAGAATACCATAGGCAGCTATGGATGCCAGGTCATCGGGTATATTTAAGGCAGAAATTAATAGATTCTTGATTGGCCACACCAAAGGTTATGTGGAAAAGGCTGGGGAGTGGGGCTGTGGGGGGAGGGGGGGGCAGAGAGATCAGCCATGATTGAATGGCAGAGCAGACTCAAAGGACCAAATGGTCAAATTCTGCTCTTATACCTTATGGTCTTCTAACAGGAACATACTTTTCCAGTACTCTGTGCAATTGATCTTTAAACACCTTCTATATATCTGATGTGGACTTGCCAGAGTAAAGGTGTTCTGAATTAATGCTTAATTCCTGCCTCATGCCCTCAACTCTAATTTAAAACTCTCCCAAGAAGTCCATACCTATCCTTATCTATAGTATCCTGAAAGTTAAGGAGTTGTGGTCACTGTACTCTAACTGTTCATCCACTGAAAGGTCATTCACCTGACTAGGCTCATTACCCAACACCAGGTGCAGTATGGCCCCTTCTCTCACTGGACCATCCAAGGGCTGATTTAAGAAACCACACTTAACAAAGTCAGCCCCATCTAAACCTGTTTCACTAGAAAGATCCCAACTTATATTAGGAGAGTTGAAATCCCTCATGACAACAACCCTGTTATTTTCACACATTTCCTTAATCTGATCACATAACTATTCCTTGATGTCCCAGTGGGCATTCGGGGGTCTGTACAATTCCACCAGTGTAATTGCACACTTCCTATACTTGAGTTCCACTCAAATAGATTTGGTGTCTGACCCCTCTATTATGTCTCCTCTGACTGCAGCTGTGATATTGTCCCTCATTAATAGTGCAATTCCACCTCTTCATTTACCTCCTCCTCTCTATCTTTTCTGAAACGCCAAAAACCTGGTATATTAATCACCCATTCTTGCTCCTCTCACAATCAAGTTTCGGTAATGGCTACAACATCATTGTTCCATGTACTGATCCATGCTCCAAGTTCATCACCCTTACCCATAATTCTCCTAGCATTAAAATATACACACTTCCAACTATCTGACCCATCATACCTGTTACTTCAACACTTTCCCTGACATCTACCTTGCGGTCTGATCCTTCTCTTACTGACCTGGGGCTCCAGTTCCCAGCCTCCTGCAAAACTAGTTTAAACTCCCCGAGTAGCATCAATAAACCTCCCGGCCCGGACATTGTTTCCCCTCCAGTTCAGGTGCAACCTGTCCCTCTTGTACAGGTCACCACTTCTCCAGAAAAGGTTACAATGATCGAAGAACTTGAAACCCTGAACACTGCACCATCTCCGCAGCCACTCATTTGTATGTGCTATCATCCCATTCTTGCCTGCATAAGCCTGTGGGAGTAAGCTGGAGGTTACAACCTTGGAGGTCCTTCTCTTCAGCCACATTCTGAACACTATATACTCATTGTGCAAGACCTCTTCCCTCTAGGTCTTTGGTGCCAATATGCATCAGGACCTCTAGCTGTTTCCTCCCCGCTCCCCCCCCCCAAGAATATCCTACAGCTGCTTCGATACATCATGAACCTTAGCACCAGGGAGGCAACACATCATCCTGGTGTCTCTTTTGCGGCCATAGAATTTCCTTTCTATCCCCCTAACTATAGAGTCCCCCATAACTACCATACTGTCTGACTTTACCCTTCCCTGTCAAGACTCAGAGCCAGCTACAGTGCCACCATCCTGGCAACTGCTGCTGTGATCTGATGGGTCATTTCCACCCCCACCCCCCCCCA
Organism: Mobula birostris; assembly: GCF_030028105.1. Classification (NCBI taxonomy): domain Eukaryota; kingdom Metazoa; phylum Chordata; class Chondrichthyes; order Myliobatiformes; family Myliobatidae; genus Mobula; species Mobula birostris. The sequence goes on from NC_092373.1 coordinate 83,045,616, forward strand.
GAGGCATTCAAAGCGGTATACCTGTTGCTGAGGGAAATAACCACAGGGGAACCCTGCACTGACTTCTTAATCCCTTTACCTTTCCTGATAATCACCATCTACTGTCCAAAGACTGTACTCTGGGTGTAACCACCTCTTCATAATTCTTGGTTATACTGTCTTTGGCCTTCTGAATGATCCTGAAGTTAGGTGCACTTCCCACAGATGTAGTCATCAGGGAAATAGTTAGGTATCCCAAATTCCCACATCTGATAGGAGAAATATTCCATCTTAACAACTCTACACCAAAAAAGGAAAAGGCTTGCCTTTTCTTGACTGTTCACGCCAAGGCTTGTTAAGTCAAAGCCTCCACACTATCACTGGCACACTCTGACAATAGCCACTCTGCTTGAGGCTACCCTCCTATGACTTACAGCTGAGGTCAGGCCTCTGACGCCCACACTTTCTGCACTTGTGCTGTCCAAAAAGACTGGACTTGCCCAGATCTGCTCTTTTCTCCTGTCTTCTGTAGGGCTATGACCTAATACACGCTCCTCTCCTTTGAGCCGCTAAAAAAAGACCAGCTTTAACAGAGTCTGTTCCTTTTATATTCGCACTCCAACTTTCGGCAGGCCTCTGATGACGACAATTGCTCTTGAACAATTTACTACAGGCAATATATTTCTTTCCAAATCAAAACACAAGACATAGAAGCAGGAATAGAATCTATTCAGCTACTCAATAAAAATAATGCTTCATCCAAACTCGAGCCTCGACTTTATTTTTCTGCATGATTGCCAAAAACATTAATTGTCAGACTTGGATAGACTTAAGCACCTTAGTATCCACCAACCTCTCAGGCTAAAAATATTAGATTCACAAAATTCATGGAAGACATTTTTTCTCAACTCGGTTTTAAATGGCTGACCTCCTATTCTGAGACTATGCATCTGATTCAATACTCCATATACCTATCTTCACAGCATACATCACGTCAAGCCACTTCAGAGTTTTCTGTTTGAGTGAGATTTTATTTTCATTCTTTTAAAATCCAGACAATAGTGCAAATCTCTACAATCATGAGAAAAATCAAAATCAATTTAGTAAACCTCTGCTGCATTGCCTTCAAGGCAATTAAGTTTTTTACTAAATTATGTAGCCCTAAACTACAGCTAATTTTCCGTGCGACCTCACCAAAGCCTTATCAAATTTTACCAATATTTTCATATTAATATACTTGATTCTCTCTCTCACTCTCCATTCCTCCTTCCCAAAAAGACTGTTAGCTTATTTGTTAGCCCATGTATCAAAATAAAAGACTACTTTTCATATCTACCAACTGTGTCTCTCCAGTGACATTGTTCACGCGACAGTGCTCATTATAATCTACCTGATTTACTTTTGCTCACTCATTTAACCTCTTTCCTCCCTTTGTAAACTTGGTGCCCTTCTTACACGTTACTTTCCCACCTATGTTATGTTGAAGCTGTGTAAGACAGTGAAACCAAATTTGGAGAATTACGTGCAATTCTGTTCACCTACTTACAGGAAAGGTACACAATTTAACGGAGTTCAGAGAAAATTTACAAGGATGTTCCCAAAACTTGAGGACTTGAGTTACTAGGAAAGGTTGAATAGATTAGGAGTTTATTCCCTGGAGCGTAGGAAAATGAGGGGAGATTTGATTGAGGTATACAAAATTATGAGGTGTATAGATGGAGTAAATGCAAACAGACATTTGCTACTAGAACTAGAGGTCATGGGTTAGGGGTGATTGGTGAAACACTTAAGGGGGACTCGAGAGGGAACTTCAGTCAGAGGGAGATGCGAGTGTGGAATGAGCTGCCAGTGGAAGTGGTGGATCCAGTCCAACTGCAACACGGAAGAGAAGTGTGGATAAGCACATGGATGGAAGGGTATGGAGGGCTATGGACTAAAGTAAATGGATGGAAGGGTATGGAGGGCTATGGTCTAGGAGTGCGTTGATGGGACTAGGCAAAGTTTAAAATATCAATTTGGCACTGACTGGATGGGCCAAGGGGTCTGTTTTTATGTTGTAGTATTCTGACCATCTTTGCATGGCAACAAATTTGGATACATTTCAGATGATCTTTCACCCAAGTCACTAAGACAGGTAATAAGAAAAAACCCCTGAAAAGAGATCCCTGAGGAACTCCACAAGGGATAGCTTGCCACTGTGAGATATTCCAAATTGCTCCTGCCTGTAAACCAATCCCCCATCATTGCTAATGATTAAAGTAAACCTTTTTGATGCTGAAGGCCAATCTGCCCACTAGGTTAGTGCGAGCTCGATACAGCCATTCAACATTTCCTACTTTTTTGGTGCAAATTATTTCTCTTTATTGTTAATTCCCCCTTGAAAATCGTGATTTACTGTTTCCACCACTCTTGCACAAGTTCTAGATTATAGTCACTGAGTGCAAATATTTTTTCCTTGAATTCTGAATCATCTAAAGAATGCAGTTGGATAACTAATGGATACAGTTACCCTCTATTTACTTGTCTCACTCTTGTGCATTTCCATCAAATCCCCTCTCAGCTTTTTTTAGCACCATCCCTTCTCTCAAAGTGGATGATCAAAGTTAAATCAATACTCTAGCAGGATTAGAATCAAATAAATCATAGGAAATTTACCATTCAGTAGTGTCTGTGCCAAACAAAAAAGAGCTACACAATCTCATCTCATTTATCAGCCCAATGTGTATAAATTGCTTGTCACAGCTTTTCAGATAGACAGCCATGTACCGATTTAAAAATGATAAGGGTTTTGGCCGCTACTATAGCTTCAGATAGTGGATTTCATATCCCTACTACCCATATCCCGTAAGAGATAGAAAGAAACCATTCGATCTATCCCAGTTCTTGGATCAATCCCTTTCCTCTACTCTCTTCGATGCAACCTATTCTTCCCAACATCCACTCTCCCCTATGATACCACCCATCTCCACTTGAGACAGGCAGCAGACTGGCAAAGGGGAATGGGGTGGCTCTTTGGTAAAATTTGAAATTAAATCCTTAGCAGGAAGATTAGAAGATGAAGAATCCTTGTGGTAAGAGTTAAGAAACTGCAAGTATAAAAAGATCCTGATGGGATTTATATGGAAGCCCACTGCCCATATCAAGGCAGCAGAGCCCAAGGGCATATCAAAGTGGCAGAGAGCAAGGAACACCATGAGGTTTGGACAACTCATACGCCAGGCCAGATTTAAGTGGTCAGGTTGTCAGGGTTGGAGGTGAGGGCCGGTCTGGTTGGGCTCACTGCTCCACAGGATTTGCTCATCTCTGTGCTGGCTCTGTTCTCATTACTACCATCAGGAAGGAGGTACAGGAGCCTGAAGACACACATTCAATGATTCAGGAACAGCTTCTTTCCCTCTGCCATCTGATTTCTGAATGGACATTGTTCACTAACTCGCTAATTTTTTATTTTTATTTTGCACTAGTTATTAAATTTAACTTATTTACAAGAAAAATGTCTCTGAACTGGTTTTATGCACTAATTACTCATAAAATATGTTCTGGTCTTCATTAAGTCACAATAATAGACACAATCTGCCTAAACTATTAACACATAAGCAATTATACTTTTCATGTCTTTATTGAACACATTCACAATCCAGGCTGGAAAAAGTATGTGACCCTTCTATTTATTGACTGGTAAAGCCTCCTTTAGCAGCAATAACCACCACCAAACGTTTCTTGTAGCTGCTGATCAGACTTGCACAACAGCGGGGGAATTTTAGACCATTCCCCCATATAAATCTGTTTCAGTTCATCAATATCCCTGGGACACCTTGCACGAACAGCCCTCTTCAGATCATGCCACAGCATCTCAATTGGGTTAAAGTCCGGACTCTGACTTGGCCATTGCAAAACTTGCAATTTCTTCCTATTAAACTATTCTGTTGATTTACTCATGTCTCAGATCACTGTCTTGTAGCATCACCCAAATTCTATTAAGCTTCAGGTGACGGACCACTACCCTGACATTATCCTGTAAAAATATCCTGATACAATTTTGAATTCATTGTTCCCTTGATGATTGTAAGCTGTCCAGGCCCTGTGGCAGCAAAGCAGCCCCAACTCTTTATGCTCCTTCCACCCTGCTTCACAGTTGGGATGAGTTTTTGGCATTGGAGTGCAGTGCCCTTTTCCCTCCAAACACAGCAGTGTGCATTTCTGTCAAAAAGTCCAACTTTTGTCTCATCTGTCCATAGAACATTGCCCCAGAAGTATTGTGGTACATCCAGGTGGTCTTTTGAAAACTTGAGAAGTGTAGCAATTTTTCCTGGAGAGCAGTGGTTTCCTTCCATGAACACCATTCTTTTTCAGTGTTTTTCTTATAGTAGACACATGAACAGAGACTTCAGTGGGTCTCTTGCTATTACCCTTGGGTTCTTTTTCACCTTGTTCAATATTACACATTATGCTCTTGGTGTGATCTTTACAGGATGCCCACTCCCAGTAGCAATAGCACTCCATTTCCTCCATTTGTAGACAATTTCTCTTACTGTGGAATGATGAACACTCAGGTCCTTAGAAATGCTTCTATAGCCTCTTCCAGCTTCATACATCTCTACAATGCTTCTCCTAAGGTTCTCTGAAAGTTGTTTTGATCGAGGCATGGTGCACATAAACAGATCTTTATTGAGAAGAGCAGGCTCTGTCAGTAACCTGGCTCTGTGGGTCCTTTTTATAGGGCAAGAGCACCTCTACACCCCACACTTTCATCTCATCTCATTGATTGGAGCACCTGATTTGTAGAAGGCTTTACCCTACAGGTTCACATACGGCTTTTGAAACTAAACTGATTGTTTAAATGGCATACTCAGTATTGTCGAGAAGTACAATTGTTTGTTTGTTTAGGCAGATCGAGTTTATCTATTAATGTGACAGATGAAGATCAGACCACATTTTATAAGTAATTAATGTAGAAAACCAGGTAATTGCAAAGGGTTCACAAACTTTTTCTTGCAAATGCACTTTGAACTTTGAATAGTAGCCAGGATGTGAGATACAACTTACAATAGGAGAAAGAAAAGGCACGTAAATAAGGCATTGTTCCAGTGGTTATGGGAGACTTCAACATGTAGGTATACTGGGAAAATCAGGTTGGTACTTGACTGCAAGAGAAAGAATTTATAGAATAATTACAAGATGACTTTTTAGGGCAGCTTGGGTCATACCCACGAGGTAAAAAACAATTTTAGATTTGGTATTGTGTAATGAAACAGCTTTGATCAGGGAGCTTAAGGTAAAGAAACCTTTAAGAGACGGAGATCATAATAGGATAGAATTCACCCTGCAATTTCAGAGGAAGTGGCTAACAAAGGATATATTAGTATAGTAAAGCAAAGCTAACTACAGAGGCAAGAGCGATCAGCCGACCAAAGTTGATTGCAAGGGGGGTCCCAGCAAAAATAGTGGAGCAGCAATAGCAGGAGTTTGAGGGAGTAATTCTTTGAGGGAGTAATTCAGAAGATGTAGAATTATTTCATCCCAAACAAGCAGCAGTAGCAGCATTCTAAATAGAGTAAAAGGAAAAAGTGGCCAACAAGGGAAGGCAAAGACAGCACAAAAGCAAGAGAAGACACACAACATTTCAAAACTGAACAGGAAGCTAAAGGATTGGGAAGCTTTTAAAAAACAACAGAAGGAAACTAAAATAAAGCAAAAAGGGAGAAAGGATGAAATATGAAAATAAGCTGGCCAATAATATAAAGGATACCAGAAGTATCTTTTTCAGAGATATATATAGCACTGGAAAATGACACTGAAGTAGAATTGGGGGAAAACAGAGAAACAACAGGAAAACTGAATGTATTGCAAGAGACCACACAATGGAAGACACCAGAAAAAGTGCCAGATATTCCAGAGAATCAGGTGGAGAAGTGAGTGCAGTTACTGTTACTAAGGAGAAGGTGTTGGGGAAGCTGAAATGTGAAGATAAGTCACTTGGACTGAATGGACTACATCTTAAGGTTCTGAAAGAATATCTGAAGAGATTGTGGAGGCATTAGCAGAGATCTTTCTAAAGATCACTATAATAGTCAGGATTTGTTCCAGAGGAATGCAAAATTGCTAAATGTCACTCCACTCTTTTAAGGGATGGAGGCAGAAGTTGTAGACCAGTTAGCCTGACTTCAGTGGTTGGCAAGGGTTAGAGTCTACTACTTAGAATAAAGTTTTGAGATACTTGAAAACACAAGATAAAATAGGGCAAAGTCAGCATGGTTTTGTGTTGGGGAAATCTTGCTGAACAAATCTGTTGGAATTCTTTACGGAAATAACAGGCAGGTTAAATAAAGGAGAGTCGGTTGATGTTTACTGGAATTTTCAGAAAGCCTTTGATAAGGTGACACACACATGAGACTGCTAACACAAGAAAATCTGCAGATACTGGAAATTCAAGCAACACACACAAAATGCTGGTGGAACACCAGCAGGCCAGGCAGCATCTCTAGGAAGAGGTACAGTCAACGTTTCGGGTCGAGACGCTTCATCAGGGCTAACAGAAAAGAAGAGATAGTAAGAGATTTGAAAGTGGGAGGGGGAGGGGGAGATCCAAAATGATAGGAGAAGACAGGAGGTGGAGGGATGAAGCCAAGAACTGGGAAGTTGATTGGCAAAAGGGATACAAGGCTGGAGAAGGGAGAGTATCATGGGACGGAAGGCCTAGGAAGAAAGAAAGGGGGAGGGGAGCACCAGAGGAAGATGGAGAACAGGCAAGGAGTAATTGTGAGAGGGAAAGAGAGAAAAAAACAAATAAAAAATAAATTAGGGATGGGGTAAGAAGGGGAAGGGGGGCATTAACAGAAGTTAGAGAAATCAACATTCATGCCATCAGGTTGGAGGCTACCCAGACGGAATACAAGGTGTTGTTCCTCCAACCTGAGTGTGGCTTCATCTTTACAGTAGAGGCGGCCGTGGATAGACATATCAGAATGGGAATGGGATATGGAATTAAAATGTGTGGCCACTGGGAGATCCTGCTTTCTCTGGCGGACAGAGCATAGGCGTTCAGTGAAGCAGTCTCCCAGTCTGCGTCGGGTCTCGCCAATATATAGAAGGCCACACTGGGAGCACCGGACACAGTATATCACCCCAGCTGACTCACAGGTGAAGTGTTGCCTCACCTGGAAGGACTGTTTGGGGCCCTGAATGGTGGTAAGGGAGGAAGTGTAAGGGCATGTGTAGCACTTGCTCCGCTTACAAGGATAAGTGACAGGAGGGAGATCGGTGGGAAGGGATTTGGGGGGGGAGAATAAATGGACAAAGGAGTCACGTAGGGAGTGATCCCTGCAGAAAGCAGAAAGTGGGGGGGGGGGGTAGGGAACGATGTGCTTGGTGGTGGGATCCCGCTGGAGATGGCGGAAGTTATGGAGAATTATATGTTGGACACGGAGGCTGGTGGGGTGGGAGGTGAGGACAAGAGGGACCCTATCCTTAGTGGGGTGAGAGCAGATGTGCATGAAATGGGAGAGATGCGTTTGAGGGCAGAGTTGATGGTGGAGGAAGGAAAGCCCCTTTCTTTAAAAAAAGGATATCTCCTTCGTCCTGGAATGAAAAGCCTAATTCTGACAGCAGATGCAGTGGAGACGGAGGAATTGAGAGAAGGGGATGGTAATTTTACAAGAGACAGGGTGGGAAGAGGAATAGTCCAGGTAGTTGTGAAACTCCGTGGGCTTATAGTAGACATCAGTAGATAGGCTGTCTCCAGAGAAAGAGACAGAGAGATCAAGGAAGGGGAGGGAGGTGTCAGAAATGGACCAAGTAAAATTTGAGGGCAGGGTGGAAGTTGGAGGCAAAGTTGACGAAGTCAACGAGCTCAGCATGCGTGCAGGAAGCAGGCACCAATGCAGTCGTTGATACAGTGAAGGAAAAGTGGGGGACGGATACCAGTATAGGCTTGGAACATGGACTGTTCCACATAGCCAACAAAAAGGCAGGCATAGCTGGGACGCATACAGGTGCCCATGGCTACACCTTGAAGGAAGTGAGAGGAGCCAAAGGAGAAATTATTAAGAGTAAGGATTAATTCCACTAGACGGAGCAGAGTGGTGGTAGAGGGGAACTGGTTGGGTCTGGAATCCAAAAAGAAGCGGAGAGCTTTGAGACCTTCCTGGTGGGGGGTGGAGGTATATAGGGACTGGACATCCATGGTGAAAATAAGACGATGGAGGCCAGGGAACTTGAAATCATTGAAAAAATCCAGAGCATGAATAGTGTCACGAACATAGGTGGGAAGGGATTGAACAAAGGGGGATAAAACTGTGTCAAAGCATGCAGAAACGAGTTCGGTGGGGCAGGACAATGGAAGCTGAAACAATGGGTCTACCTGGACAGGCAGGTTTGTGGATCTTGGGTAGGAGGTAGAAACAGGAAGTGCGGGGTGTGGGAACTACGAGGTTGGTGGCAGTGGATGTGAGATCCCCAGAGCTGATAAGATCAGTGATGGTGCAGGAGACAATGGTCAGGTGTTCCTTAGTGGGGTCATGTTCGAGGGGTAACTAAGATAAGGTAAATGAGACTGCTAAACAAGGGTATTACAGGAAAGCTGCTAGCATTGGGTGACAGGCAGTGGGAGAAAAAGTGGCCTTTTCTTGTTGGTTGCCAGTAACTACTAGTTTTGCCCAGAGGTCTTTGTTGGGTCCAGTACTTTTCATAGTATATGCTAGTGATCTAGATGACGAAGTTCATAGCTTTGTTGCCCAGTTTACACATGATACAAAGATAGCTGAAGGGGCAGGTCGTGCTGTGAAAGCAGGGAGTCTGCAGAAGGACCTGGACAGATTAGCAGACGCAAAGTGGCAGATGGAATACAACATAGGGAACCATATATTCATACACTCTGGTAGAAGGAATAAAAGCAATAGACTATTTTCTAAATGGGGAAAGCATTCAGAAATCAGAGGCGAAAAGGAACTTGGAAATCCTAACACAAAGGAATATTTGCAGATGCTGTAAACCCACGCAACACACAGAAAATGCTGGAGGAACTGAGCAGTTCCTGTGCAAGATTTCCTAAGGGTTAACTTACAAACTAAATCAACAGTATGGAAGGCAAATAAATGTTAGCATTCATTTCAAGAGGATGAAGATATAAAAGCACTGATATAATTCTTATAAAGCTTATCCTTATATGACATTGGCCAGAACACATTTGGAGTACTGTGAGCAGTTTTAGGCTCCATGTCTAAGAAAGGATGTGCTGGCACTAGACAGGGCCCACAGGAGGTCTACAAGAATGATCCTAGGGTTGTAAGGGTTAATCCATGAAGAATGTTTGATGGCTCTAGTTCTGTACTAAAGAACTCTGAAGGATGAGAGGGGTTCTCACTGAAACCTACTGACTATTGAAGGGCCTGGATACAATGGATGGGGAGAGGATGTTTCCAGTAGTGGGAAAGACTAGCACCATACAGCACAGTTTCAAAATAAAAGGGTACCCATTTGAATAGAGATGAGGAGGAATTTCTTTAGTCAGAGGGTGGTGAATTTATGGAATTCATTGGCATAGACAGCTGTGGAGGTAAGTCATTGGGTATATTTAAAACAGAGGTCAATAAGTTCTTGATTAGCAAGGATGTCAAAGGTTTCAAGAAGGCAAGAGAATGGAGTTGAGAGGGAAAATAAATCAGCCATAAAATGGTGAATCACTCAATGGGCCAAATGGCCTCCTATGCATTATTGCCACTAGGGGTAATTCACCATTTACAATTCAACTAACGACCAATACAACTTTAGAATGTAGAGGAAACCTGGGCACCCAGGTCACGGGGAGAATGTGTAAATTCCACAAAGACAGCACTGGAGGTCAGAATTAAACCCAGGGAGCTGACCACATCTACAGCCGGACTGTCATCAAGTGTTTTCCACATCTCTCTTCTTACTCTTTCATAACTTAAATGTATGTTCTCTAGTTTAGGCTCTTTTATCAAGGAAAAGGTCATTTTATCTACGCTAATAAAAGGTCCTTTTATCTAGACATCTCAAGATCTTCTACATACAATTAAGCCTCTCCCCACCCACCACTTTTACAAGGATATCAACTTTGGCTCAACCAATCTTTTCCAACTGGCAGAATTTTCCAACCCTGGTACTTGTAAACCTAGCCTTGCCAAGAGAACTACGTATTTCTTACGTGGTGAACAGAACTGTGTGACATCACCCTACCAGTCTTATCTACATTTCCAGCATAACTCCTGTAAAAGCAACCAGCGCTTTTTTAATGATTTTAATCTACACTAGAATCTTTGAGTCCACCAAGAACAACTTTCATCTGTTTAAGAAAATTCCATGACTTAAAGAAGCTGGGTGGCCAATTTTACAGGATTATCTAGTTATCTCCACAATATCAGTAAGGATTCAGAGAAGAACTTGTCAGATTTTTTAATTAAGAAATAGTTTTTGATTCAAGATCTAAGTAGAAAAGTCATTAATTGATAGAAAACTCAAACTATGGCTGAGTTTATTAGTATATCCAAGCTTATAAAACAGACTGATTATCAACTAAAGAAGCTAGAAAGCAAGGCTCCCTCACAGGGGAGGGTACTTCAATTCAAACCCAACTAATAATTAGACTCACAAGGCATTTTTTAAGCAGGAAAAGTTAGACCAAAAAAAGTACTTACATGAAACTTTCAAGAATTTAGCACATCCTAAAACACCTGAGTGCCAATTACATACTTTTCTAAAGTAAGGTTAAAAAAAAACACATAGTAGCCAATTTGGATAAAGGAAAGATCTAGCAAACAGTAATCAGGTGGTCAGGACAAAACAAAAATCCTGTACTCATCTTTGAACAGTACCATACAAGTAGCTTTACAATTGCTTTTACATTGAAGTGGGCATTGGTTGGTTATCAGCTTGGTATTGGACTTGCTCTGCCTGAGACTGCAAGAAACTACAGAAGTCCTCAAGAAATCTCCTGTCAATTCTACTCTCCAATGTTCATTCTCTGGAAAACAAACTTAATTACTTTTATCTGTAGCTGACCCAGTGTGAGATGAACTGCTGTGTGCTTATTCTTACAGAAACCCAGCTCCAGGACATCCTAAGCACCATCAATCTTTAGGCCATGCCAATCAGGGACCTGGGCTAATATTTTGTGACTATATTGTGCTGTAATGTAATTATGTTTTGCACCCTGGCCCCAAAGGAACAATATTTCATTTAGCTGTGAATGTTTGTACGGCTGAATGACAATAGACTGAACTTGAACTTGAAACTACAAAGAGCCAGGAACACAACTCAACACCTCGTGGAAACCAAACTCCCCTTCATGGACTGTCTATATTTTTCAATACCTCAGGAAAGCAGCCAACGTATTCAACCAACCTGGTCATTCTTTCTTCTCCCACCACTGCTCCCCCAATGGACAGAAAGTATGTACTACCAGGATCAAGATCAGCCCTATCCCACTGCAATAAAGCTATTGAACAATCTCCTAACAGTTAGTTTTATCATAACTCTTGACCTCAAGTTGTGGCATTTCACCTTAACTCAATACTATTATCCCCTCAACACTAATAAATAAGCTCCAAGATCTAGGCCTCGATACCTCCTTGTGCAACTGGATCCTTGATTTTCTCACTTACAAATCCCCGTGAGTATAGATTAGCACCAACACCTCCACCACAATTGCCATCAACATAGGTGCATCACAACGCTGCGTACTTGTTCCCCATTCTACTCGATTTACACTTATGACTGTGAGGCTACAGCTCCAATGCCTTATTTAATTCACTGATAGCACCACTGTCACAGGCCAAATCAAAGATGGTGATAAATGACACATAGGAGGGAGACTGAAATTCTGGTTTAATGGTACCAGAACAACCTCTCGCTCAACATCAGCAACACCAAAGGCCTGATTTTTGGCCTTTATTGGAGCTGCACAGTGGACAGTCTCCTGACTGGTTACCCCATTTGGAAACACCAATGCCCAGGAATGGAAAAAAACTACAAATAAAAGTGGTGTATAGAGCCCAGTCCATCACAGGAAAGACCCTTCCCACCTACAAGGAGTGCTACCACAAGAAGAGGGCTATAGGTAAGCCTAGTAATTTCTAAGGTAGGGACATGTTCGACACAACTTTGTGGGCCGAAGGGCCTGTATTGTGCTGTAGGTTTTCTATGTTCTAAGAAAGCAGCATTCATCAAGGGCCCCCGACATACTCTATTCTCACTGCTGCCATCAGGAAGGAGGCACAGGAGACCTTATTTCCCACACCACCAGGTTCAGGAATAATTACCCTTCAATCACCAGGTTCCTGAACCAACATGGGTAACTTCACCTACCTCAACACACAACTGATTCCCATGTATGAATATATATTACCTTTAAACAAGAATGCAACACTATACACATCATCCCCAATGTAGTTTCACAAATGCCCTGTTCTGAATTTACATATTCTTCCATCACTTTTCAATCAACAGACATCCATCCTTTCAGTAGTCTGAACATCATGATTTACAATGCATTCCCTGAATATCTTCCTTTTTTGACTGATCTTAAACCTAGGTACTCAAATCATGCTTCCAATCATTTGTCCTGATATTCATTTAATATGCCTTGACTAATTTCAGTTATGAGTGAGTTGTAATGTTAAAAATGCACACTACGAATGATTGAAACAAAATGCAAACAAACTACTCGGGGAACTGAACGGGTTAAGTGGCATCTGTGGAGGCAAAGGCATGGTCAACGTTTAGGACCGAGCTCCTCTGGCAGTTTGTGTGTTGTTCCAAATACCAGCACCTGCACTCCAATGTGTCTTCATTGCTGATAAGTGATGTCAACCATCACGCCAATATAACTTGTGACTGCGGGGATCTCAGAGCAGACGACTCAGAAACAAGCACAGGGGGGCTGAAACCATGGTTCCGCATTCTCCCGTGGCCCAGCTCCCAATGATATAGACCCCACGCCCACACAACTCTTACCCTCTCCATCTGGAAAGTACTCATCCTCCAAATCCATGCCTACGGACAAGTACCAGCCCGCTTTAATTCAATCTCAACCCTACACACCGTTATTCCGATGTGTACTTGCAAAATGGTAACCGACGCTCCGGCCTACATACTCCAACATACTGCGCGTGCGTGCAGAGTCGGAGGTCACTGGTCATGTGATCGGGTCAAGCGGAAGCATGCGCAGACTGATCAGAGGAGGTTGAGTTTTGGAGTCTCGACGTGGGGTGAATGTGATCATATCTTTCCCTTCATCTTTTGGCCTATCGTTTAGGGTACCAAATTTGCTGTAAAGTAAATCAGAAAAGTGTTTTTTTAACTTTTACTGTATTTGCAGTTTCTTACGGGAATTGTCAGTATTCTCAGTTCATAGAAATACAACGTTGGGCGGAAGAGTAAGATAGTCACTGATAAAGTTGGAAATGTTCGGTATATCGGTAACATCCATATAGAAGTAATGTTTACACGAGGAAGACTGTAATCCAAACCAGCACGCACAAAATGCAAGTTTGCATTTTGAACTCGGCAGGTCAGGCAGCATCTATAAAAAATGAATGAACAGTCAAAGACGCAAACACGAGGAATTCTGCAGATGCTGGAAATTCAAGCAACACACATGAAAGTTGCTGGTAAACGCAGCAGGCCAGGCAGCATCTCTAGGCAGAGGTACAGTAGACGTTTCGGGCCGAGTCCTGACGAAGGGCCTCGGCCCGAAACGTCGACTGTACCTCTAACTAGAGATGCTGCCTGGCCTGCTGCGTTCACCAGCAACTTTGAACAGTCAAAGCTTAGGCCGAGACCCTTCTTCGAGACTGAGAAAGAAGGAGGGAGATGCCAGAATATAAAGGAGGCCAGCTGGAAAGGGATAGGTGAAGCCAGGTGGGTGGGAAAAATGCAGGGCTGAAAAGGAAGGAATTACAGTCAAAAGCTTTCATCGGAACTGGAGGATATAACATACCCCTAACATTCATGGAAACCCATTAAGTTTCCTTTGCTAAAACAGTTCAAATAGGTTGCTTCTGTATAATGACAATTCTTTTATGGATCGTATCTCATTATAGAGGTCATGGAGCTTAGGGAATTAAGGGAATGACTAGTGATTTATTGGACTGTATCTAAATGAAGATAGAGGAGATACACTAAGTCTTAAGGCATATTAAGGTGGATAAATCCATGGGGCCTTTTCAACTACATCCTAGGACCCTGGGAGGCTAGGAAAGAAATGGCAGAGATCTTTGCATCACCTTTAGCCATGAATGAGAAACTGGAAGGCTGGAGGCTGACTAGTGTTCTGCTTCTACTTAAGAAGGGTTGTAAAAAAAAGTGAGGGAACTTATCAACAATAGTAGGAATATTATTAGAAGAATTTGTGAGAATAAAGATCTACCAACAATAAGGAATAATCAGCTTGGCTATGTGCATGGTAAATTGTGCCACTTTTTAAAAAATTCTGGTAACAATGAAGATGGACAGGAGTAGGTGGTAAATACTGTCTAAATTAGTGGTCGCCAACCGGTCGATCTTTGAGATTTTCCCAGTAGATCCTGAAAAAAATGAAAAATAAATGCACAAATACTGTTGTAATGTGAGCATTATAAAAATAAGTAATACTAATTAGGATAATGGTAATATAGCAATACTCCCACTACTGAAAGCTGTTTGTAAAGAGAGATTGTTTCCAGGTTGCAGGGTTTTAGTTCCATTCTTTCTGCCCAGTGTGCATGTGTGTATAGCTCCCCCACCATGCACTGCGGTTTCAGCATTGCTTGTGCTGCATCAAAATGGCCAATTAGATTAGATAAGAGTACAGACTCGAAAACATCAATATACGGCACTCGCTCGTGATATCCTGATAGCATAGTGGAGGCCTCATGAAAGAGTACAAATTCCATCCAGAATGGGAAGAGGAATTTCTATTTACCTTGGTGAAAGACAAGTGTGTGTGCCACCAAACACAAGCACTGACTAAAAGAGGGAATCTGAAGCGGCACCACAACACCAACCACCAGGAATTTAAAGACACCTACCCCCCCCCCCCCCAAAGAGCGCAATTTGTGCCAGGAAAAGCTGAGGAGCCGAAATCGGGGTTGAAGGCCCAGCAATGGGTTTTTCACAAAATATGCTGCTCAAAATATGGCTGCTATTGAAGCAACACACATCAAAGTTGCTGGTGAACGCAACAGGCCAGGCAGTATCTGTAGGAAGAGGTACAGTCGACGTTTCAGGCCGAGACCCTTCGTCAGGACTAACTGAAGGAAGAGTTACTAAGAGATTTGAAAGTGGGAGAGGGAGATCTAAAATGATAGGAGAAGACAGGAGGGGGAGGGATGGAGCCAAGAGCTGGACAGGTGATTGGCAAAGGGGATATGAGAGGATCATGGGACAGGAGGTCCGGGGAGAAAGACAAGGGGGGGGGGAACCCAGAGGATGGGCAAAGGGTATAGTCATATCTCATATCCCCTTTGCCAATCACCTGTCCAGCTGTTGGCTCCATCCCTCCCCCTCCTGTCTTCTCCTATCATTTTGGATCTCCCCCTCCCACTTTCAAATCTCTTACTAACTCTTCCTTCAGTTAGTCCTGACGAAGGGTCTCGGCCTGAAACGTCGACTGTACCTCTTCCTAGAGATGCTGCCTGGCCTGCTGCGTTCACCAGCAACTTTGATGTGTGTTGCTTGAATTTCCAGCCATCTGCAGAATTCCTGTTGTTTGCTGCTATTGAAGCATCATTTCGTGTAAGTCACCTTTTGGCTAAACACAAGAAGCCTTTTACAGATGGCGATTTATTCAAGGAAGCAATGGTCATTACCACAGAGACTGTTTTTAATGACTTTAAAAACAAAAACGGCATCACAACCACAATACATAACATACCGCTTGGCCCTGCAACAGTGACAAGGAGGGTAGAGTCATTGTCAGAGGACATGGATCGATAACTGTTAAAGGACTTGTCACTGTGAATATTTTTCACTACAATTCGATGAATCCCTGGATGTAATGCAAACAGCTCAGCTTGTTGTATTTGTCAGAATGGCTTTCCAGGATTTTACAACGAAGGAGGACTTCCTCACTCTTTTGCAATTAAAGGAGAGAATGAGAGGTGAGGATATTTACAATGAGTTTAAAAAATATGTCCGTGAAAATTACATCTCCATTCATAAACTGGTGGCAATTACTACTGATGGGGCCCCAGCAATGCGCGGTGTGCGCGTTGGTTTTATAGCACTGTTCTGTAATGACCCTGATTTTCCCAGTTTCCTGGATCGTCACTGTGTGATTCATCAGCAGGCCTTGGCTGGGAAGGTCGTGGACTTTTCTCATGTAATGACAGTGGTGGTCAAACTGATAAACTTGATTCGAGCAAAAGCGCTTCAGCACCACTTATTCAAGGCGTTATTGGATGAGCTCGATGCCGCTTACGGAGACATAATTCTTCATGCTGATGTTCGGTGGTTGAGTCGCGGCAAAGTGCTGCAACGATTTGTTGACTTGCTGCCTGAGATAAAGACTTTTCTGTTGACAAAAGACGAGGAACTGTCAGATGATGCGTGGCTACTGGATTTAAGGTTCCTGACAGACCTAACGGCTAAATTAAATGCACTTAACATGGGAAAAGATCGTCACCTAACCCAGATGATAAGCGCAGTAAATGCGTTTAAGGCCAAGCTCGGTGTTTGGATTTCAAATTTAAAGAATGGGAGGCTGACACATTTTCCCAACTTGGAAAAAATGTTACAGGCCATCAAGGAAAAAAATGCTTTTCGCCCTGAGCTGTACTGTGCTTACCTAGACAAACTGGCAATAGAGTTCGATCGGCATTTTGGGGAGTTAAACGTCATGAAAGATATTGCTGCATTTATTTCAAACCCATTTCTGCCGATCGATTTAGAACAGATAGCAGCCAAATTCCAGCAAGTATTTGGTGTGCCAAGTGATACTGAAATGGAAATAATTGATTTGCAAAATGACCTTAAAGCAAGATCAAGGGGCGGTGACTATTGGGGGCTTATCAGCAGGGTGAAGTTTCCTTATCTCACCACATAGGCACTAAAAGTCAGTGCCTACTTCTGGTCAACTTATCTATGTGAAATTGCATTTTCACAGATGAAAATTATTAAATCTAAGTACAGGAGCTGTCTTACTGACAGACACCTCACAGACTGTCTCAGACTGGCTGTCTGTAGTTATAAGCCAAATTTCAGGGAACTAGCAGAAAGTATTCAGCCCCAGTCATCACACTAAGTGCAACAGTCAATTTTTATTCATTTATTTTCTGTGTTGAAATAAAATTAAATAATGAAACTTAGAATTAAAGGTGTGAAGTATTGTAATATTCTTAAAGAAAGACAGCTATGGCCTGTTTGATATGCTAGTTACAGTGTTTTCTTGTTTGAATTAATTTGAAAGTTTGACAAAAGTATTTTGTGTAATTCAAGTACAATTAGCCCAAATAAAAGGCCTGAAATTGAAAGTACAATCTGAGCTGTTTTTTCTCTATAAGCGATTTAGTAGGTAGGTCTTGCCTTTCACTCAGGTTGAGGTAGGGGATCTTGGGCTTAAAAAGGTTGGTGACCACTAGTCTAAATGGACTTTAGCAAGGCCTTTGAGAAGTTCCTGCATGCTAGGCAATTTTGGATGGAGAGTTCACATAGGATTCAGGAAGAGCTAATGAACTGGATACAAAATTGGCTTGTTAGAAGGAGACAGAGGGTGGTGGTTGGGGAGTTATTCAGGTTAGAGACCTGTGACCAGTGATATGCCACAGGAGTTGATGCTAAGTCCACTTCCTCAGCCTCCATGCTAAATACAGATGAAAAATATTAACTTAACACCTGGAAAATGGGTTGTGGACCGGACATAAGGAAGGTTAGAACAAAGAAACAAATATTTGCATCATACTTGTTGAGATTTTCCATCGCAATTCCTGATATTTGTAATCTTACTAACTGTTTGGATGACCATGTTGTTAACATGATTAACAAGTTTGCAGATGACACCAAAATTGGAGGTGCGGTGAGCAGTGAAGAAGGTTATTTAAGATTATAGTGGGATCTACGCGAACTAGAGAAGCAGGTTAGAGAATGACAGATGAAGTTTAACTTGGACAAGTGCACAATGTTGCATTTTGGCAAATTAAACTACGGCAGGATTTACACAGTGAATGGTAAGGCCATTATAGATCAGATATACAGTGTAATGACCATAGATGTAAATAGGGTAGTGAAGGTGGTGTTTGGCACATTTGTCTTCATAGACCACCAAAGAACCAAGTACAGGAATGGGAACATTATGTTGCAACTGTACAAGTTGTTGATGTTTTACCATAGAGGTATAAGTGGTCTGCAGTAGGTTCCTGTACTAATGCTCGCGTCAATAATAATCCATAACTATTCTTCCATATGGACAAACATGGAAGCAGGAACAAAGAAAATGTGCAGATGCTGGAAATCCAAAGCAACACACACAGCATGCTGGAGGAGCCCAGCAGGCCAGGCATTCCAGGCTGAGACCCTTTATCAGGATACAATGGAAGCAGTTTACCTTTGTGTGTTCGCCATCCAGTAGTTGACCAAATGGGAAGATCTCTTACTACCATAGCGTAGTGATAAGAGCAATGCTTAACGGTACCAGCGATCTGGGTTCAGTTCCCACTGCTGCCTGTAAGGAGTTTGTATGTTCTCCCCGTGACGGGATGAGTTTCCTCCGGGTGCTCCGGTTTCCTCCCACAGTCCAAAGCCGTACTGGTTGGTAGGTTAATTGGTCATTATAAATTGCCCCATGATTAGGCTAGGATTAAATCAGAGGATTGCTGGGGAGTGCAGCTCGACGTGCCGGAAGAGCCTATCCTTGCTGTATCTCAATAAATAAATAATTAGATTCAGTACGTATCAAAACCTGTCCTGTTGTATTTACTTGTTTTACTTGAGTGAATCCATCTTTCTGGATTTTCATAATTGATCTATCACAGTACAGTATATGGGAATAGTGCTCTGAAGGATGTCCGTAAGACCATAAGATATAGAATCAGAATTAGGCCATTTGGTCCATTGAATCTGCTCTGCCATTCCATGAAGGTTGATTTACAGTATAATCCCTCTCAGTCCCATTCTCCTGCCTTCTCCCTGTAAACTTTGACACCCTGACTAATCAGCAACCTATCAATCTCCGCTTTAAATATACTCAATGACTTGGCCTCCACAATCATCTGTGACAATGAATTCCACAGATTCACCACCCCATGGCCAAAGAAATTCCTCCTGATCTCTGTTCTTAATGGATGTCCCTCTATTCTGAGACTGTGCCCTCTGATCCTAGACTCACCCACTATAGGAAACACTCTCAACACGCTTCCATTGTGGTCTGACCAATGCCTTATAAAGCCTCAGCATGACATCCTTACTGCTATATTTTAGCCCCCTCGAAATGAATGCTACCATTTCATTTGCCGTCCTTACCACCCAAATCTTCCTTCCTTGCCTCCCAAATCCCTTTGCAATTTTGTTTTTTGAATTTTCTCCCCATTTAGAAAATAGTCTATGCTTTTATTCCTTCAAGCAAAGGGCATTACCATATATTTCCCTACACCATATTCCATCTGCCACTTCTTTGGCCATTTCTCCAATGAGTCTAAGTCCTTCTGCAGACTCCCGACTTCCTCAACACTCCCTGCACCTCCACTGATCTTCATATTGTCCACAAACCTGATCACAAAGTCTTCCAAAATGATATCATATTTGTATGTAGGTACCGTGCACAATCCTGATTTGATGGAGACAGACATGAGAAGCACGGAGGAACATCTGGAGAAACTTCTGAAATGCCCGCTTTGCTGCCGCTGCTACTGTGCGATCGAGATTCTCTGGAGGGGAAGGGCCCATATCCTCGGCTTTGCCTATTGCCTGTTGCTGGGGCTGGCAGAGATGGTGCTCGGTGTCGGAGGGCTGGTTGGAGGCTCGAAGTTTTTGGACGGACTCAAGAGTCAGCTGTGGTCGGGTGCTTCCAGGGTGCTGCATTGGCAAGTTTGCGGCGCTGGAAACTCATGGCAGGGAGAGTTTTTCTTCCTTCTACCATCTGCGTGAGATGACGGGACTTTCGAGAGACTTTGAGACTTTTTTTTACCGTGCCCATGGTCTGTTCTTTATCAAATTACGGTATTGCTTTGCACTGTTGTAACTATATGTTATAATTATGTGGTTTTTGTCAGTTTTTCAGTCTTGGTTTGTCTTGTGTTTCTGTGATATCATTCTGGAGGAACATTGTATCATTTCTTAATGCATGCATTACTAACTGGGGATAAAAGAGGACTGTGTGTCCTCATAATCTAAATCTAAATCTAAATCAATTCCGTCATACAAATCATTGAATATAATGTGAAAAGAAGCGGTCCCACCACTGATCTCTGAAGTACCACTCGTCACCAGCAGTCAACCAGAAAAGGCCCCCTTTATTCCCCCTCTTTGCCTCCTGCCAGTCAGCCAATCTTCTGTCCATGCTGGTATATTTTCTATAATGTCTTGTGAAGCAGCCTAATGTGTGGCAGCTTGTCAAAGGCCTTCTGAAAATCAAGTAAACAACTTCCACTGACTCTCCTTTGTCCATCCTTCCTGTTATTTCCTCAACAGATTTGCCCGAAGGAAACTAGAGAAGTTAATGAATGGCATTCAGCAAGCAATAAAGCCCTGGACATCAGACCTAACAAAATCTCTTGTTCTGCAAACTTGTGTTTCTCCAGAAACTGCTCTGTCATGCTAGATTGGGTCATAGAGAAGATGGTCCTGCATCTTCAATGACAGGTAGGGGTTGTAAGTCGTAGCACTCAGGAACATATTCCCTCTTTAAGGTGTTGTCTTGTAAAACTATTTGCCATTTCCCATGTCCAGTTATGGTAACTCTCTGCTACTTGTTGATAATTTGCTATCATTTTTCAAAGCCCCACAGGCTGTATAATAATTGCTTTGTCCCCATGCAGTGGTCTTACTGCAATAAGTGTATGGAATACCATAAGGTGACATCATTGTAAGGCAGTACATTTCTGTTCTGTTGGGGTGAAATTATATGAGGCAGAGTGTGTAGGGGTTTGTGTTTCTTCTGCCTCATTATAACAGGTGGCACAGCAGTTTGTGGAGAGACTTGAATTCGCAGAACAAGAGATTTTGTTAGGTCTCTTGGCCGGAGGTCTATTGCTTGCTGACCTGCGTCCATCAATTTCTCTAGTGCCTCATGATTGTCTGAGGTAAAAACAAAATGGTTTTCATTTTTTGGTGTACATCTGTCAGATATTGGTTTTGATAATTGAGCATAGTCAGGTATGAAAGCTCTAACATAATTCAATAGGCCCAGGGCTTTAAGGTCTTTGGATATCCGACTTGAGCAAATTTTGTCTAAAGTTAGGGGTTAAACCATGTCTTTGATTGGTAATTGTTGTGCCTGAGAAAATTACTTCTGTACGAAGGAATTGAGATTTTTTATTGTTCATCCATAGCCTCTCTCTGTCAATCTGTCAACCTTTCAACCTTGACGTTACCGATATGTATTAAATGCTCATCCGGTGTGTCTGTCGGCTGTGAAGTATATATCACCAGCTTACTCACAAATGTCTGGTATTCCTTGCAGAGTCTGAATGACTCCTGTAAAAAATATCTGTGGACTATTCCAGAAACCTTTTGGGAGTCTGATCCACTGTGAGCCACTGCTGTTAAGGCTGTGTAATGCTTGTCGCTTTCAAAAAGTTGTTGTAACCAGAAGCCATTGGCCAGATCTATGCAGGATTTATACTCTTTGCAAGTCAATCCTTGCTGCATTTGTTGTAAGCAACACATAAAAGTTGCTGGTGAACGCAGCAGGCCAGGCAGCATCTCTAGGAAGAGGTACAGTTGGCGTTTCAGGCCGAGACCCTTTGTCAGGACTAACTGAAGGAAGAGTGAGTAAGAGATTTGAAAGTGGGAGGGGGAGGGGGAGATCCAAAATGATAGGAGAAGACAGGAGGGGGAGGGATAGAGCCAAGAGCTGGACAAGTGATTGGCAAAGGGGATATGAGAGGATCATGGGACAAGAGGCCTAGGGAGAAAGAAAAGGGGGAGGGGGGAAAACCCAGAGGATGGGCAAGGGGTATAGTGAGAGAGACAGAGGGAGAAAAAGGAAAGAGAGAAAAAGAATGTGTGTATATAAATAAATAACGGATGGGGTACGAGGGGGAGGTGGGGCATTAGCAGAAGTTAGAGAAGTCAATGTTCATGCCATCAGGTTGGAGGCTACCCAGACGGAACATAAGGTGTTGTTCCTCCAACCTGAGTGTGGCTTCATCTTTACAGTAGAGGAGGCCGTGGATAGATGTATCAGAATGGGAATGGGACGTGGAATTAAAATGTGTGGCCACTGGAAGATCCTGCTTTCTCTGACAGACAGAGCGTAGGTGTTCAGCGAAATGATCTCCCAGTCTGCATCGGGTCTCGCCAATATATAGAAGGCCACATCAGGAGCACTGGAATGGCAGTGAGGGAGGAAGTGTAAGGGCATGTGTAGCACTTCTTCTGCTTACAAGGATAAGTGCCAGGAGGGAGATCGGTGGGGAGGGATGAGGGGGATGAATGGACAAGGGAGCGATCCATTTCACGCACATCTGCTCTCACTGCATCCTCCCGCCACCCCACTAGGAATAGGGTTCCCCTTGTCCTCACCTACCACCCCACCAGCCTCCGGGTCTAACATATAATTCTCCATAACTACCGCCACCTCCAACGGGATCCTACCACTAAGCACATCTTTCCCTCCCCCCACCGCTTTCCGCAGGGATTGCTTCCTAAGCGACTCCCTTGTCCATTCTTCCCCCCGATCCCTCCCCACCGATCTCCCTCCTGTCACTTATCCTTGTAAGCGGAACAAGTGCTACATGTGCCCTTACACTTCCTCCCTCACTACCATTTAGGGCCCCAGACAGTCCTTCCAGGTGAGGTGACACTTCACCTGTGAGTCGGCTGGAGTGATATACTGCTTCCGGTGCTCCCGATGTGGCCTTCTGTATATTGGCGAGACCCAACGCAGACTGGGAGATCATTTCGCTGAACACCTATGCTCTGTCCGCCAGAGAAAGCAGGAACAACCAGTGGCCACACATTTTAATTCCACGTCCCATTCCCTTTCTGATATGTCTCTCCACGGCCTCCTCTACTGTAAAGCTGAGACCACACTCAGGTTGGAGTAACAACACCTTATATTCCGTCTGGGTAGCCTCCAACCTGATGGCATGAACATTGACATCTCTAACTTCCGTTAATGCCCCACCTCCCCCTCGTACCCCATACGTTATTTGTTTATATACACACATTCTTTTTCTCTCTCCCCCTTTTCTCCCTCTGTCCCTCTGACTATACCCCTTGCCCATCCTCTGGGTTCCCCCCCTCCCCCTTTTCTTTCCCCCTAGGCCTCCTGTCCCATGATCCTCTCATATCCCTTTTGCCAATCAACTGTCCAGCTCTTGGCTCCATCCCTCCCCCTCCTGTCTTCTCCTTTCATTGTGGATCTCCCCCTCCCCCTCCCACTTTCAAATCTCTTACTAGCTCTTCTTTCAGTTAGTCCTGACGAAGGGTCTCGGCCCGAAACATCGACTGTACCTCTTCCTAGAGATGCTGCCTGGCCTGCTGCGTTCACCAGCAACTTTTAAGTGTGTTGCTTGAAATTCCAGCATCTGCAGATACCCTGATGTTTGCATTTGTTGTAATATCTGTTGCTGGGCTGAATTAGATTGTGTGTGTTTACTCAGGACCATGGATTCGATGACCAATCACCATCATCTAGTCAACCTTTGCTGCACTGAACATTGACAGGTTAAATCAAGAAGGTTCTTTTATCAAAGCACCTTGTCTACAGTTTCCTTTTCGGAATTGCTTTCCTCTGTGGTCAGAAATATGCTATTGTTTCTGACAGATCCAACAGGAAGCATCCAGTGTTCCTATTAGAAGCGCCAGTTTACTACAGTCTGGGGCAAGCTAGTGTAAAAACTTTACAGCTATCTCTTTTGTTTATTTAATCCCATATAGCTGTAAAGGAACTTCGTAAGGTAGGCACTCTACTGTGTTTCGATATATGGCTACAATTTTAATTCTCCCTGTCATCTCCCCTAGTTTATTGCCTTGAATAACATCAGGATTTAGCATTGAAATGCCTGCACCTGTATCAAAGTGTCAGGGTCATGCAGCGGAGTTTGATCTGTCTAGTCTGCACCCAGTCTCTGACTTGAAGAATGAAATATTCATCATGTTCAACCTGAGGAGCAGTCAGGGTATTGTCCCATATTTCTGCTATATTACTAATACATTCATAATATCGACCAGCATTTGCCCATGCAACTGCTAGAAACCAGGATGTTGACCACTTTATAGTACTAGGTGGAGTGTTGCAATACTTGTCAATACATAATGATTCTTTTGAAAATAATACATTTGGTCTAACATGACCACAGGGTTTGCTGACTGCTAAATTTTAAACTCAAAAAAAAACCTTAAGCCCTATAGAATATAAATAGCTCTAGGTACCCTCAGTAAGGAGAGGTCATATTACCCAATCTACAAGGACTGGTCCAATTCCCTGGTCCAGATGCAGGACCTCGGCCTGAAACGTTCACTGTTTATTCCTTTTCATAGATGCTGCCTGCTTTGCTGAGTTTTACTCTGGATTTCCAGCATCTGCAGAACCTCTTGAGTTTATAAATAGTGAAAATATTGCAAAAATTGATTACAATAAAACTTCATTAATTGAGCATTAAGTGATTAACTTCATTAAGTAATGCTGAATGAGAGATTTTCTGAACTGTAGGATTCTGATTGTATTAATATCTTCATTTTCTTCAGATATTGTATTGTTATATTCTTTCTATCTACAAGAAGTCTTCCTGGTAAGTTTAATGGGAGTGTGGAAAATGTGACTCTGGTGAGTTTATGGAAGCACTAAATTCTGGACTTGTTATTTTAAAGGATGGGTGGGATGGGAATCACTGACTATAACAGGAGTGTGGAAAGAAAGGCCTTGGTGGAAAGAATGCTGGGCCATCAGGATATTTGAACAATGACAAGGTGGATTTTTTTCTGTAATCATTCATTTCATTTCACTCTACAAGCT
The DNA here is from genome assembly GCF_030028105.1 of Mobula birostris. Classification (NCBI taxonomy): domain Eukaryota; kingdom Metazoa; phylum Chordata; class Chondrichthyes; order Myliobatiformes; family Myliobatidae; genus Mobula; species Mobula birostris. The sequence goes on from NC_092373.1 coordinate 83,070,706, forward strand.
TGGCCCTTTCAACCAGAACATTATTTCAGACCCTTCCTTCTATGCATGTTTACTCATTCTTCGAGGGAACAAACCTTGGAAATATAACACTTTTCTTCTCAGTGTTCCCTCTAAGCATCACGGGTATGTGGCCCGCAGTAAATGAAATGCTCCTGCACACGTAGCCTTTGTTGTCACATAACTGGAATGTTCTTTTATATAATGATAATATCATTTCAAAATCTATGCTAATATAACTGTGAAATACCACATAATTAGTTTTGTGTTAATGAACATAATCTATAAATTTTCTAAATAAACATATCACAACCTTTACTTTGAAATATTTAAGGGCTTTAACGTTTTTTGTATTGTCAATGTTTCAAGTTATAATACTGTTACAAATTGTAACAATAAACAGAATGGAAATTGATAGCTCATTGTTAATAAATCAGCAGTCTTCTGAATGGTGATGCCATCCAGTCAAAATATTTTACTTTTGTCATTGTGCCTGTCAGTTGGTTTGACTACCTGCTGTTATTTACTTGTGGTGTGAGTTGTAGGTTGTGTTTGGTTGATGTGAAAAATTCTAAATCATCTTTCAAAAAAATCATAATCTAATAAGAACTTTTAAAATAAAAATTGTTAGAACAAGGTAAAAATTCATTTATATAAAATTGTTTGCCTGGCTGTAATTTTATTAAAATTATGAAAGAAAAAACAGGTTCAATTGAGGCATATGTTGAACTATGTGCTTAGAAATGAAGAATTTGAAGAACTGTAAGTTCTTGTTGACATTATTGGAACACTTCAAGCTTCCAGTGCTGATTGCAAATATGGATTCAATCTTATGAATTCAATAAAATGTCAATCCACAAACAGATTAGAAGTGGAACATTTGGGTCATCTAATGAGGATTAAGAGGTATCTTTCATCTGGATGTGAAATTAGTCTGGACAGTGTTTACATAAAATGAATTTATAATAAAGACAGACGAGAAAAAGTTTATGAAGTGAGAAAAATTTTCTTTGTTGTACTGCATTTCATTATACTCTTTAATTAATAAAATGAAAAGTATGTGATTTTAAAATTTTCATTCTAAATATTCATAGTATGCATTTTACAAAAAAAAATCATCTGAAGTGCTGCGCAGTTTTCAGGCTGTGTAAAAATTTCCAGCTCAGAGCAATGGTTAGTCCGCGCAGCTGTTAAAAAAAAAGGGAACATAGATGTCTGCTATGCATGCCACTTCCTTGGCTCTGTCTCCATTTTTCTTCCTAGTTATTTGTTCCGTCTGAGCTTGACAATGAACAACCTTGCTGAGCTTTGATTTCAACATTCTTTCATTCTACGAAATGACTTCCTTGCATCACAACCTACCACTGTATCTCAGTGGTGGTAATACAAATGCAAATCCATTGTTTGTACTAGGATTTTGAATCATCATCACCTGGGTGAGGTTCAGGTCATAGTTGAGCCAGCATAGGCCCCTCCGTGAGTTAATAGGGATAGAATTAAGGAAGCTTAATTGTCTCATTTTCCTCGTGAGGAATTTCTTGAAATCTATTTCTATGTTAAAACCAATACTGCATTAATAAAGGAAGAATTTTATACATTAACAGGGTGGACAACAACATTAATGGAGCAAAGATTAATGATGTAACTGAGTACTATATGTTCTTAGCATTCCTCTAACCAACATATTTCAGAATTGGCAGGCACAGTGTTTGATGCTTCAGATGTCAATACAGTGCAGTTCCCTTTAAAGGACTGTGTACAGGATGGATAATTAAATACTAAGTACAATGCAATCATGGTTTGTCTTTGATCAAGAGCTGTAGTTTTTCCCATATTAGTCAAAAAATGTTTGGTCTTTTAATTCTTTTCAATATAGGTGCACCTATGCCAGGACAAAAAAAAGGGTAAAGGTTAGACTGTAACATTTTCAGTTTTCAATTGTAACCACAATTTTGTCTGATTAAGGAAATAAGTGAAACTAAAACTGTCTGATCTATGCACTTTAAGTGTCTTCTATTGTGTACAATATTTTCAGAATCTCTGCAGTATTTTCTTTGGAGTGTATATATTTATTTGTCTCGAGATTCAGCGCAGAATAGGCCCATCTGACACAATGAGCCGCACCATCCAGCAACCCACCTTTTTAGCCCTAGCCTAATCTCAGGACAAGTTACAATGACCAATTAACCTACTAACAGGTACGTCTCTGGACTGTGGTGGGGGGAGGGGGTAACTGGAGCACCCAGAGGAAACACACACACTCATGTGGAGAATGTACAAACTCCAAAGCCCGGAATGGCCCGAGCTGTAACAGCATCACTCTGACTGCTGCACTACTGTGACACCATTGGTAAATTAGACACTATCCTTTCACATGTTGAGATTGGATGGTATAAGGGGCCAGGCTCAATACTGTAACAGTGTAAGTCCAGGTACTACAGAAATTCACTTTCCAAGGCTGGATGGAATAGCAGGACAGATCACTGTTCTATCCAGGAAGATTTTTAGAAATATTTGGATTACAGTACATACAAAAGAAATGCTACTAATCTCACTCTGGGTTTAATTGCTGATAAGCCTCTCTTTAGTTTCTTACCCATGCTTTTGCACCAGTTAGCCCTGCTCTTTTCCCTTGTGATACTCCTTAAAACCTATTGTTTATTCACATTTATGATAATCTTCCTCATGTAACTTAGGATCAGATTACATTTGCTAACAATATCTAAATAAATCTTTCCATTTAAAACAAATTACACAATTAATGTCTTCAATTCCTTATTCAATTTTCTCTAAAATGATGCTGTTATCAATGCCTCAAAAGTCACTTGAGGTAGAGCATCCAATATTCAATAACTTTATGCATGCCTTAAATTATTTATCTTCACTTGTCTTCTTGTACTGATAATTCACAGATCATTCAAATCCTTTTGAAATTTTGGAAATCTCCATGTGAGCAATTTCATCCTTCTCTGTCATAGACAATAACTTCCAAAATATCTGGCCCTTTCTCCAATATTCATTTTCCACTTCCTCAGAACTTTGCTTCCTGCTGGATATGTAACTGTTTTGACCATTATACAACTTGCAATGTTCTCCAGCAATCTCTTGCAATCTACCTAATAGGTTCCATTCTGCTAGTTTGATGCCAACATGTTGTCTTTCTTTTCCATTAGATACTGGATAAGGTAACATCGATACCAATCAGCAAAGGCATTTGATCATAGAATTAATCTGTGTGTCTGGCCAATTAAAGTGAGCAATACTGCTTCTGATGTTGTGGTTGTGGTGTTCGCCGAGTTTGGCAATTAGCTTGCAGACGTTTCATCACCAGTCGAGATGACATCTTCCGTACATAGTTATTTGTGTTTCTCTCTGGGAGTGCTCACATTTACATAGCCCTTGTTCGCTTGCCTTGGTCCTGTTTGGCTACCCCTTCAGTTAACCTTTGATTTCTATTGACTCAGGTTTCTTTGGCTCTTAGGGGTTCATAGGTGATGTCTATTTCAATATGTTTGTTTACAGAGTTATCAGAAGAGAACCATGCTTCTAAGGACACCAGTTTAACTGGGACATCATGGAGGTACTGGCGCAGGTAAACACAAAGCAAGTACGAGAATTTTTAGAAGGATGGTTCTCTTCTGCTAACTCTGTAAACAGACATATCAAGATAGATGCCATCTATGAACCCCTAGGAGCCAAAGAAATGTTAGCCAATAAAATTCAAAGGTCAACTGAAGGGGTAGCCATTCAGGGCTGGGGCAAGAGAATGGGGGCCTGTATAAATGTGAGCACTCCCAGAGAGAAATACCAACAACAGCACACTGACTAGATTGGTGATGAAATGTCTGCAAGCTAATTGCCAAGCTCGGCGAACACCACAACATCAAATGCCTCAACCCGAGTTACCACCCTAAACACTGCTTCTGTTCTGGTGAGATCCAGGGTCCAAGCACACACAAGCTTATGCTGCCCTCAACGTTTTTACAGTAGGTTTAGGATGAAAATGGAAACCTACAACTGTTTTATTGGGAACCATCAGAATTGTTTTTCTCATCAGCCCTTAACTAGGGAACATAGGTGTCTGATCTGCTTGTTCTTCTCTGTTGAATGATGATAAGGAAGAAAGAAAGATGGACTTCCAGAAAGTTTGTACTGTCATCCTTAACACTTTTTTCAGTGGCACATTCAATATTGATGTTCAGAGTTTTGGGAAGCTGCTGTTGATCTGTTTCTCCTAGTATGCGACACATTGTCAAACCAGTTAGCTGGCATGATTCACTATCAATTATTTATAAACCTACAAGATTTTGCACACCACACCTTTCTGATCAGGTTAGGTCAGCTTCTCTACAGAAGAAGGCCTCCTTAATGAATAAGGCCAGGGCTGTCAGACAAGGGCCTGGGGATATTTTGCAGAGCCCACTGCAAGATGCCGTCAATCGAGCCCTGTGACAAAATCAAAGAACAAAGTTACAAGTATCTGTTTGGACATGGTGCACCTCACCATATGGTCATGCTGGGTCAACATCAAGGCAAAGCCAGCCCAGTGTCTCAGTAAGGAAAATGATGAGAAAGGAAGTGGCAGGAGGACACGCACAAGATCAATCTCCACAGACCACACTGAGTACAGTGGATAAGCTGCTCAAAGTATAATGTCTGCCTTGTGCCAGGTGGGCTGATGTTGCGGTCCAAAGTGTGAGGTGTGTGCTCTGTTACGGTTGTTTTTGAGACAATATATTTCACTTTGCACAAACCACGATGAACAGAATCCAAGTCGGGAGGTACTGTATATTACTGTAAATGTATTTGTGTTGTAAAGAACTTGGTAGAATCAGAGGAGCCCCATGAAAGAGAATAGTAAATGCAAAATAAAGAAAAACCTCAGAATCAAGGAGATTTTTTCTCTCTATATATCTCCCCAATGAGGATTAGCACTACTCACAGGTAAAACCTTCTTGTCCCTGTTATTTATCTAAGCATCTGTGGCACCAATCATAGTACCTCATTCCCACACTGTCCATCCTCTCTACAAGTTACTGTCTATTAAGATACTCATTGTAATGTTGTTACGTTCAATTAGAGAACAGAATTCACAATACATTTACAGGTGTATTATAAACCTGTGCAAATCTCAGAATGTGAAAGGACAGTGTTTGACTAATTCAGTTCTGCAATGTGGAAAAGCAGTTTGATACACTATTGTTTAGTCCTGAAGAGTGAAAGAGCAATGCCTTGGTTCATCATACAAGTTGTGAAGATGCATTGTTACACCATCTACCTCTCTTACATTCATTTTGTCATCTTTATTTTACTTTTGGAGTTGTTTCTAAGATTACCTCTCTGAGAATTGAGTCCAAATCTTCTTTGTTGAACAGGTGATCATTAACAAATGAATCCATTTCTGGTTCATGATCAACAACCATCTAAAGTAAAGGAAGAAAAATCATGAGACTGAATATTAAACTTAGTGGCCAAAAAATATAGCAATGCTGATCCAGGTGGTCAAAATTACTCTATGAACAATTTTTTTCAATTCACCAAATGTGAAACTTTCCAAGAACCAATGCAATTAAATGGTAATTTAGATTCTGTTTAATTTTATATACCATTTGGATAACAGATTCTCCTTATGGAGGTATGGAAATGGTACCATTAAAGTAACAGAAAGCGAGCTCATCAGAAGAATCGTTTTAATTGGAATGTGCAATTCATCTTTCACATTGGCTTGGCTGATTTCAGGTGAATTTTGTTGGGGAAAAAAGTGCAACTGAATTGAAATATTGAATTAATAGTTTGGTAATAATACTTGCAGAGTTCAAAGTAAATTTATTAGCAAGGTACAGATATGTCACCATATATTTTTGTGGGCATACTCAATAAATCCATAATAGAATAATAACCATAATAGGATCAATGAAAGACCATACCAAATTGGGCACTCAACCAGAGTGCAAAAGACACACACTGCAAATAGAAAAAGAACAAAATAATAATCATAAATAAATAAGATATAAATATCAAGAGCATGAGTTGAAGAGTCCTTGAAAGTGAGTCCAAGAGTAGTGGGAATATTTCAATGATGAGAAGTTGAATGCAGTAATCCCCTTTGGTTCAGGAGCCTGATGGTTGAGGGATAATAACTATTCCTGAACCTGATGATGGGATTCCTGAGGCTCCAGTACTTTCTTCCTGATGAAAGCATGTCCTGGATGGTGGGGAGGGGGGGGGAATATGCTGGGGGCAGGGGAGAGGTCCCTGATGATGGATGCTGTTTTCCTGTAACAACGTTTCATGTAGATGTGCTCAATGGTGGGGAGGGCTTTACCCATGATGGACTGGGCCGCATCCACTACTTTTTGTAGAATTTTATGTTCAATGGCATTGGTGTTTCCAGACCAGGTTATGATGCAGCCAGTCAATATACTTTTGAATACACACCTATAGAAGCTTGTCAAAGTTTTAGATATCATGCTGAATCTTCACAAACCCTTAAAGAAGTAGAGATGCTGCCATGGTTTCTTCGTAATTGCACTTACCTGCTAAGCTCAGGACAGGTCCTCCGAAATAATAGCACCGAGGAATAGAAAGTTTCTGACCCTCCCCACCTCTGATCCTCCAATGGGGAGTGGCTTATGCACCTCTGGTCTCCTCCTCCTGAAGTCAATAATAAGCTCCTTGGTCTTGCTAACGCTGAGTCAGAGGTGGTTGTTATGGCACTACTAAGCCAGATTTTCGATCTCCCTCCTATATGCTGATTCGTCACCACCTTCGATTCGGCCTATGACAATGGTGTTGTCAGCAAACCCGAAAATGGCACTGGAGCTGTGCTTAGCCACACAGTCATAAGTGTAATGTGAGTACAGCAGGAGGCTAAGCACACATCCTTGTGTGCGACTGATGGAGAGCACGGTGGCAATATCGTTATCAATCCAAACCGACTAGGATTAGCAAGTAAGGAAGTCAAGGATCCAATTGCACAAGGAGGTATTGAGGCCAAGGTGTTCTGGCTTATTTATTAGTATCAAGGTGATGATGGCATTGAAAGATGAACTGTCGTCAATAAAGAGCGTCCTGACATATGCATCTTTGCTGTGTAGATGTTCCAGAGTTGACAACATCAGAAGAAGCCTTTTAATCAGAATGTGGATTTCATCTTTTTCATTGATGCCAGGGTAGATGCCAGTGAGATGGCATCTGCTGGGGACATGTTGCTCCAGAAGACAAATTGGAGCAGAGCTAAGTTGGGTGTCAAGCAGGAGCCGATATCCTTCATTACCATCCTCTGGAAACACTTCATCACTGTGGATGTAAGTGCTACTGGATGATAGTCATTGAGGCAGGTTATCACTGGTACAAATGAAGCCTGCTTGAAGCAGGTGGGTACCTCAGACTACCGAGGCAAGAGGTTAAATATCTCAGTGAGTACTCCAGCCTGCTGATCAGCACAGATTTTAGTACGCCTAGGTACCCTATGTGGGCCAGATGCTTTTCACGGGTTCACTCTCCTGAGGGATGTTGGCGTGTCAGCATCAGAGACTGAAATCATAGGATCATCGGGGCTCTGGGAGTTTGTGATGGTTCCTCAATAATTTGACAGTCAAAGCAAACATAGAAGTCATTGAGCTCAGCTGGAAGCAAAGCCCTGTTGTTACTTATGTTGCTTGATTTAACTTTATAAGAGGTGATAGTGTTCAAGCCCTGCCATGACTGTCAAGCATCCTTTGTTGATTCAGGTTTAGTCCAGAGTTGCCACTTCACTTGTGAGATGGCTTTCCTCTTGTAATTTTTTTGGTCACCGAACTTGAATGCCTCCTATATGGCCCTCAGCAGATTATGGATCTTATGGTTCATCGAGGGCTTCTGGTTGGGAAGACTGAATGATTCAGTGGGGAGACACCCGTCTATGGCTGTTTTAATAGAGCCTATTACAACCATGGTGTAGTTATTCAGATCCACAGATGAGTCCTTGAACACGGCCCAGTCCACCAACTCGAAGTAATCCTGTAGCTGTTTCTTTGCCTCCCATGACCATCTCTTTATTGTTCTAATTTCGGGAGCTTTTCTCTTTAGCCTCTGCCTGTATGCAGGTAGGAGAAGGACAGCCAAGTGATCAGATTTATTGAAATGTGAACTGGGCATGGCATGGTATGCATTCCTTATCTTAGTATTCTAATGTTTTACTGACCTCTGGTGCTGCAGGTTATATGCTGATGGTAATTGGGCAGGGTTTTCTTCAAACAAGCCTGGTTGAAGTGCCCAACTGTGATTTGAAATGTGTCAGAATGGACTTGTTTGGAAACGGAATCATGCACTATTTTAAGCACTTGATTATAGTTGGCCTCTGGTGGTATGTAAACTACGGTCAAGATTATGGAGGAGGATGCCCTAGGAAAATAGAATGGACAGCATTTGACCTTTAGGTGTTCAAGGTTGGGGGATCATGAGTTCGACAAAACTGCTGCATCGGAGCACCACCAACAGTTTATCATAAAACACACACTTCCACCTTTTGCCTTTTCTGAATCAGCAGTTCAATCCACCCTGTAAACTGCAATGCCTTCTGGTCTGATCCCTGCATCTGGTGTGCTGGGAGAAAGCCATGTCTAGCTCAGGCATAGAACACAACGATCCCTCATTTCCCTGCAAAACAGCAATCTTGCCCTCAGGTCCTCTATTTTTATCTCCAACAACATCACATTTGCTAACAAGATGCTGGGTAGACGGGGCTTCATCTCAGTTTCAGCCTGGCTTGGAGTTCCCCCTCCTGCCTCAGAAGGTCACTGTGGTTCACCAGCACCATCAGTCATTGAAATACTTAATTGCTGATAGGGTTCTTACTCCTTGTGTGAGCGAGGGTCAGTCCACAAACGTTGATCACCCGATCCAAGTTTTCGATATCAGAGAGCTGTCAGTGAAATTGGTGCATCCCTATTACACTACGTCCACACTGTCCATTTATTGCCTTAAAATGAACATCTCTCCCAGATGAGCAGACATTTTTTTTTATTTAGAGATACCGCGTGGAGCAGGCCCTTCTGGTCCAGCCATGCAACCTAGCATCCCACCAAAATAACCCTAATCACAGGACAATATACGATGACCAAGTAACCTACTAACTGGTACATCTTTGGACCCTGGGAGTAAAGCAGAGCAGCCAAACAAAACCCACACTCTTCATGGGACAGACATACAAACATTCTTATAAAGGACGCCGGAATTGAACTCTGAATTCTGATGCCGCAGGCTGTAATAGCATCGCGCTAACTGCTGTGCTATTGTGGCACCCCAACTTATAGAATTTCATGTTGGGATGGAGGCACTTTGAAACTGAGCTTCCTTAATTTTTGTTACGTTGACTCTGCAAGATCATTGAAGTTGTTAATTGCTAGTAATATAGTTAAGGTTCTATATCTGGCTAGTTTACAGATTTTCATTAATTTGCTGCCCTTTCCATCTTTTTATATTCTACTGTTTTCTTTCTCCCTCTTAAAGATGTTGCCGAACTCTTGCTAAAAAAAAATCTACAGAGGCAGGCTACTACGTCATTCAGCTGTTCATTCTCAAGCATGGATGCAGTCAGTGAATATGTAACACTGGGATTGTCACAGCTGCTCCTATCCCATCAAACTCATTCCAGCATCCTTCATTGGACAGGTCAGAGAGCAAGAATATTTTCTCTCCTTATTGCTGACACCAATTACAGCATCTTGCCTTTGCCCAAACTGTCGTTAACAAATTCAACAAAAACCATCACACACCTTCCAAGAAGAGTTCTGGCACAGCTTGTTGAACAGCTGATATGTGTGGATGTGTAATGCCAGCACCTGGTTTGAGAACGGTTGCATGCCTGTTTTCTGTTGGCATATAGTTCTCTTGTGAAGAAGGAAAACTATTGTAAAGCAATTAAAAAATGTCAATACAACCCAAAATATCCCAAATTGTCCCACTGTTAGGAAAATGATATTCAAGGGTAGTCACTGTTGTAATTTAGGAAACACAGCAACCAAGTCTCTTAAATTATAAGGCAAACAGCGGTGTGATTTTTTATGTGTATTCATATTAGGCGAAGCATAAATGTTGACTAAACAACTGGAAAACATTGTCTTGAGGTAATATCATGAGATCTCTTATAACTTGATATTAAAAGCAATGCTGCACTCCCTCATTGCACTGAAAAGTGGCCCCGATCAAGTACCTTAGGTCAATGGAGTAAGACCTCAGCTCATGACTGCAATAGGGATTCATTAGAAAGGACAAATAAAAATTAGGCAGGGGCAAGTGGAGTGGCCATTGTATAAGTGGGCCAGTGCTGGCATGGCTTTGGCTCATCAAGCTTGGATGAGGTAAGTATCTGGTAGGCAATCTTCTTCTTCTTCTTCTTTATTCTTCAGTCCTCATTTGTTAGGGCGCAGTTAGTGAAGTGACAATGGCTCCAGGGGCTGTGTTGTGAGGTGTGGGAATTCTGGGAGACCTCCAGCCTCCCAGATAACTTCATCTGCACCAAGTCCACCGAACTGCAGCTCCTCAGAGAACTTGTTAAGGAACTTGAGTTGCAACTCGATGACCTTCGGCTCCTACAGCTGACTGAGGAAGTGATAGATAGGAGTTACAGGTAGGTAGTCACCTCTGGGTTTCAGGAGGCAGGTAACTGGACGACTGTCAGGAGAAGGAAGGGAAGTGGGCAGCCGGTGCAGAGTCCGCTTGTGGCCATTCTGCTCGATAATAAGTATACCACTTTGGATACTGTTGAGGGGGTGACCTACGGTGGGGGGGAGGGGGGACACACACAGCAACCGGCGGGACGCTGGCACTGAGTATGGAGCTGTGGCTCAGAAGAGAAGAGAAGAGAGGTGAAGAGGACTGCAGTAGTGGTAGGAGATCCCATAGTTAGAGAATGGAGACAAGATTGTGCGGACGCGATGGATGGAGACAACGAGATGGTGTGTTGCCTCTCAGGTGCCAGGGTCAGGGATGTCTCAGATTGAGTCCATGGCATTCTAAAGGGGGAGGGTGAGCATTCAGAGGTCTTGGTATATATTGACACCAATGACATAGGTAAGAAAGGCAAGGAGGTTCTAAAGAGAGATTTTAGGGAGCTAGGTAGAAAGCTGGAAAGCAGGACCTCCAGGGTAGTAATCTTTGGATTGCTGCCTGTGCCACGTGCCACTGGAAGGTGAATGCGTGGCTGAGGAAATGGTGCAGGAGGCAGAGGTTCAGAATTTTGGATTATTGGGATTTCTTCTGGGGAAGGTATGACCTGTACAAAAGGAATGGTTACATCTAAACCTGAAGGGGCCAATATCCTTGAGACAGGTTTGCTAGAGCTATTCGAGAGAGTTTAAATTAATTTAGCGGGGGATGGGAATTGGAGTGATAAGGCTGAGGATGGGGTAGTTGTTTTATAAACAGAAGTAGTCTGTTGTGAAACTGCTAGCAAGGAGAGGCCGATGACAGGGCAGAATTGCAGTCAATGGCAACAGTTGCAATATAAAAGGGGGACAAAATCAAAGAGGGTGATGAATTCAGGACTGATGATTTTATATTTGAATGTACACTGTATATGGGATAAGGTGGATGAACTAGTAACACAGTTACACACTGGCATGTATGATGTTGTGGGCATCACTGAATTGTGGCTGAAAGAAGATTATAGCTGGGAGCTTACTGTCCAAGGATACAGATTGCATTGAAAGGACAGGAGGGAGGCAGAAGGGGTAGGGTGGCTCTATTGGCAAGTGAGTGTAGTTAACTCCTTTGTTAAAGAGCCTCATGGTTACAGGTAGTAAGTGTTCTTGAACCTGGTGGTGCAAGTCCTGAGGCTCTTGTACCTTTTACCGGATGGCAGCAGCGAGAAAAGAGCATGACCAGGGTGGTGAGGACCTCAGACACTAACTTGTCCATCCATTGAGATGTTCCAACAACCAGTGATCTCACTTTAAGGACTCTTTATCTCATTATTTCATGTTATCCTTATTTATTGCTATTTATTTATATTTGCATTTGCTCAGTTTGGTGTCTTCCGCACTCTGGTTGATCTTTCATTGATCTTGTTATAGTTACTATTCTATAGATTTTCTGAGTATGCCCACAGGAAAATGAATCTCAGGGTGGTATATGGTGACATATGTACTTTGATAATAAAACTTACTTTCAACTTTGAGTTACCTGTAACATTGTTTCATGAAGTAGCATTAACTCACCAAGGATGTTTGTGTGGTTGGAGGTTTCTGTTGCACTTCAGGCTCAGTTGATATATTCAGTATTGTCACGTTTGCACACGAGTTACATCTGCCTGACCTATGACACAGTTAATGTAATGAATTCAGTAAAGGTCTGAAAACCAAACAAAGGTTTTATATTTCTCTTTGAGTGTCAGATAATGTGGTAAATCTGATGGAGGCACAAGAGTCTGCAGATGCTAGAATATGAAGCAAAAAGCTAGAAGAACTCAGCAGGTCAAGCATCATCTGCAGAGCGAAAGGACAATTCTTTTCCCTGACAAATGCTGTTCATCTCTGTGAGTTTGTTTAACTGTTTGTTTTCTTTTGCTTCCATTAAACTAGACAGCACCACTGTTGTTGTCCCCCCTTCACCATCTCCCTCTCTCACCTTATCTCTTTGCCTGCCTGTCACCTTCCAGTGCTGTCACTCCTCCTTCCCTTTCTTCCATGTTCTTCTACCCTCCCACTATAGATTCTCCCTTCTCCAGTACTTTATCTCTTTCATCTACCAACTCCCCTGCTCTTTACCTCACCCCTCTCCCAGTTTCACCTATCACCTTGTACTTTTTCCTCCCCTCCCTCCACCTTCTTACTCTGACTTCTCTTCTTTTTTTCCAGTCCTGGTGAAGGGTCTCAGCCTGAAATGTCACTGTTTACACTTTTTTCCATAGATTCTGTCAGGCCTGCTGAGTTCCTTTAGCATTTTGTGTGTGTTGTTTCAGATTTCCAGTATCTGCAAATTTTCTTTTGTTTGTGATACCTCTGTTGTTGAGTGCACTATCCTCTACATGCTGGGGTCATCACTGACCAGGCACAAATATATAAAACACAAAATACTCTGCAGATGCTGGGGTCAAAGCAACACTCACAACACGCTGGAGGAACTCAGTAGGTCAGGCAGCATCCGTGGAAACGTTGACTGATCGTTTCCACGGATGCTGCCCGACCTGCTGAGTTCCTCCAGTGTGTTGTGAGTGTTACAAATATATAAAATGCCACTGCAGCATCAAGTCTGAGGCCATGAGTAACACATCTTCCAACTCAAAGCTTTTAACCATCTAAAGGACAGGGGTGTGACAGCAAATGCTCCAATTTCCTGCATAAGTGCATTGAAGCATCCCAGCACAAGCCAAAAACAAAACTGTCAATATGGTTTGTACCTTAAATAATCACACCAACATTTGAATACCATGATTACAGTGAATACTTCCTCTCAATCTGCCAAGACTCTTTTGCCACCAATTCTCAAAACACACAATCTGTTTCAACCAGTCCATTGTTGGAATGGGGACACTGGCAATTTCCCCCGGGCAGGGTGAGAGTGGGAAAGGGAGCATGAGTCACACCGCATGGGAAATTAACAAGGTTTCCAACGTGCTGAAAACAGTGTCAGATCTGTGGAAGTAAGTCAGACTCCGTGCTGTTAGATCACTCAGTTGTGCTCTTCCATTTTTATTGAAATTAACAATGTGCCATCAAAGGATCTTCCACTCTACCATTACAGTCTGTATTTCCAAGTATTGGGATGACAATTAAAAGCAGTGTCAAACACAACAGGTTTCAGTAATGTTCCTCACTCTCACTTTACTCACTCAACACTGTTTCTGTTGTTACTGGCAATGTGCAGCCAGTGGCAAACTGTCAGGACGAAACCCACAGGAAATTTAAGAACTTCCTCCTTTCCATGAATGATGTGTCAGCGGTATGCCATGCAGGTAAAAACAGTATCTTCACTCATCAAGTCTCTGGAGTGGAAGTCCTCACTTCATTAGCCATCACCTCACTGAGCTAAGCAGTCTGCACTGACTATTATATTCTCTTATATGCAGTAATTTTAGTTAACATTGGTGGTATTTCATAGAAGATGGACACTCCAGTTATAGTCAGAATCAGAATTAGAATGAGGTTTAATATCACGGACATATGTCGTGAAATTCATTAACTTTACAGCAGCAGTACAATGAAATACATGATAAATATAGAGAAAAAAACCTGAATTACGGTAAGTATATATATGTTTATTAAAAAGTTAAAATAAGTGGTGCAAAAAAAACTAAATTTAATAAAAACGTAGTGAGGTAGTGTTCATGGGTTGAATGTCCATTCAGAAATGGAATGGCAGAGGGGAAAACACTGTTCCTGAATCATTGAGAGTGTGCCTTTAGGCTTCTGTACCTCCTTCCTGATGGTAACAGTGTGAAGAGGGCATGTTCAGGGTGATGGGATCCTTAATGACGGATACCACCTTCCTAAGGCATCGCTCCTTGAAGATGTCTTGGATACTACAGAGGCTGACTAATTTTACAAGTTTCTGCAACTTACTTCGATCTTATGCAGTAGACCCCTCACCCCCCCATACCAGATGGTGATGCAGCCGGTCAGAATTTTCTCCACAGTACTTTTGCAGAAGTTTTGATTGTTTTAGTTGACAAACCAAATTTCCTTAAACTCTGAATGAAATATAGAAATAAAAGTTATATGAAGTATAACTTAGATATATGAAATCTTGTCCTCTCTATAGCTGCATCAATATGTTATGTCCAAGTTAGGTCCTCAGATATTGACACCCAGGAACTTGAAATTGCTCTCTCTCTCCACTTCTCTTCCCTCTATGAGGTTTGGTTTGTGTTCCCTTGTCTTACCCTTTCTGAAGTCCACAGTCAGCTCTTTGGTCTTGCTGACATTGAGTGCAAGGTTGGTGCTGCGACACCACTCAACTAACTGGTATATCTTGCTCCTGTACGCTCTTTCATCACCATCTGAGATCCTGCCAACAATGGTTGCATCATCAGCAAATGTATAGATGGCATTTGAGCTGTGCCAAGCCACAGTCATGGGTGTAGAGAGAGTAGAACAGTGGGCTATGCACACACCTCTGTGGTGCACCATTGTTGATTGTCAGCGAGGTGGAGATGCTATTTCCAATCCGCACAGATTGTGGTCTTCTGGTTCCAAAGTCACATGTGCTAATGGTGGAGTTTAAGGTGGTGGATAGATCCCAGTCAAGCAAGCCGCTCTGTCTGAGTGGTGAAAGCTGCCTGAGTGTCTTTGGAGCTGTACTGCTCCTGGCCAGCAAATATATTGCATCAAGCTTCTGAATTGTGGAAAGGCATTGGGATATCAGGAGATGAGTTATTTGCCACATGAAATCAAGACACATGACTTCAGTATTTATGTGATTAGTGCAGTGGAATTTCTAATTAATTGTAACACCTCTCCCTATCCCCTGTCCCGGACGCAGTTGGTGGGACACTTGGTGATAATAATGTTATTGATTAGCATGGATAAATACTTTCTTTTCAAATCTTTTTATTGTATATATAGGAAAAATAACATGAGTACATCGAAGTAACAACACTTACAATGCCTCAAAAAAAAACATCTTAAAGATTGAAAACAAAATTTTGTGATCACAAAAAAAAACCTACTGAGCAGAAAAGTGAGAAAAAGAAAAGAGAACCCGTTAGGTGTATAACCCTGGAGCCATGCGTCATACAAAAAGCTTCCAAAAATAAACAGCAAACCGCCAGCAAGAAAAGAAAATATACTAAAAAAATTTACAATTAGATCATGGGAAAATTATATCAATTAACTCAAATGATAATAACAAGCAAATGAGCCCCATCTTTTCTCAAAATCAAATAAAGGTTCAAAGGTTTGACTTCTAATTTTCTCTAAACTAAGACATAGCATCACTTGAGAGAACCATTGTGACAAAGTGGGAGCTGATGTATCCTTCCACTTCAACAAAATGGCCCTCCTAGCTATCAATCTAACAAATGCAATAACATGTTGGTCAGACACAGAAATACCATGAATACAACCTAATTTACAACCTAATAAATTAAATGTGCTTTTTGGAATAGTTCCTCAAAATATTCATGGATAAATAGTCAAACCCTCTCTTGTCAGAGATGGTTATTACCCCCTGTTGGCTACACAGAATGCTCAAGCTCCTAGCCTTCCCTGGTAAGGCTCCCCACTTGTCCTTTGCTACATTAACAACTGCATTGGTGTTGCTTCATGCTCACATAAAGAGCTCGTCAGTTTCATCAACTTTGCCTCCAACTTCCACCCTGTCCTTAAATTCACTTGGTCAATTTCTGATACCTCCCTTTCCTTTCTTGATCTCTCTGTCTCCATCTCTAGAGACAAACTGTCTACTGATATATTTTATAAACCTACCGATTCCTACAGCCACCTTGACAATCTCTTTCTTCTCTTTCCTCTCTGTCCCCTGTAAAAATGATGTTCCCTTTTTTCAGTTCCTTCATCTCCAATGAATCTGTTCCCAAGTTGAACCTTTCTTTCCAGCACATCAGAGATGTCCTCCTTCTTCAAAGAATAGGGCTTCCCTTCCTTCACCATTGATGCTGTCCTCACCTGCATCTCCTCCATTTCCCAGGCATTTGCACTCACCCCATCTTCCCATCGCCTTAACAGGGATAGAGTTCCTTTTGTCCTAACCTGTCACCCAGCCTCCTCTACAGTGGTGAGACCCGAGGTAAATTATGGGACTGCTTTGTCAAGCACCTCCACTTCATCTGCCAAAAGTGGAATTTCCTGGTGGCTAACCATTTTAATTCCTTTTCCCATTTCCATTCCAACATGTTGATCTATGGCTTCCTCTTGTGTTATGATGAGGCCACTTTAAGGGCAGAAAAGCAACACCTCACATTTATTTCTCCTTCCGGGATTTCCCCCCTTCCCTTCCTCTTCTTCTATTTCCCACTCTGGCCTCTTACCTCATCTCACCTACCTATCTCCTCTCCCTGGTGCTCTCCCTTCTTCCCTTTCTCCTATGGCCCACTCTCCTTGCCTATCAGATTCCTTCATCTCCAACCCTTTACCTTTCCCATCCTCCTGGCTTCACCTATCTATCTTCCTTTCCCCTCCCCTCACTTTTTTACTCTGGTGTCTTTCCCCTTTCTTTCCAGTCCTGAAGATGGGTCTTGCTCTGAAACATTGATTGTTTATTTGTTTCCATAGAAACTGTCCTGAAGAATTACTGTATTGATATTCAGGTTGTAAACTGGATTCGAAATTGGCTGTGTGGGAGAAGACAGAGAGTGGGAGTGGATGATTGCTTATCAGACTGGAGGCCTGTGACTAGTGGTGTGCCTCGAGGATCTGTGCTGGGACCATTGTTGCTTGTTATCTATATCAATGATCTAGATAATAATGTGGTAAATTGGATCAGCAAGTTTGCTGATGACACTAAGATTGGAGGCATTGTGGACAGCAAGGAAGGCTTTCAATGCTTGCAGAGGGATCTGGACCAACTGGAAAAATGGGCCAGAAAATAGCAGATGGAATTTAATACAGACAAGTGTGAAGTGTTGCATTTTGGAAGGACAAATCAAGGTAGGACATACACAGTAAATGATAGGGCACTGAGGAGTGCAAAGGAAGAAAGGGACCTGGGAGTTCAGATACATAATTCCCTGAAAGTGGTGTCACAGGTAGACAGGGTTGTAAAAAAGGCTTTTGGCATCCTGGCATTCATAAATCAAAGTATTGAGTATAGGAGTTGGGATGTTATGGGGAGATTGTATAAGACATTGGTGAGGTCAAATTTGGGGTATTGTGTACAGTTCTGGTCACCTAACTATAGGAAGGATATCAATAAGATTGAAAGAGTGCAGAGAAGATTTACTAGGATGTTGCCGGGTCTTCAGGAGTTGAGTTATACGGTAATATTGAACAGGTTAGGACTTTATTCCTTGGAGCGTAGAAGAATGAGGGGAGATTTGATGGAGGTTTACAATATTATGAGGGGTATAGACAAAGTATATGTGAATAGGCTCTTTCCACTTAGATTGGGAGAGATAAATACGAGAGGACATGGCATTAGGGTGAAATGGGAAAGGTTTAGGGGAAACATTAGGGGGAACTTCTTCACTCAGAGAGTGGTGGGAGTGTGGAACAAGCTGCCATCTGATGTAAATGTGGGCTCACTCTTAAGCTTTAAGAATAAATTGGATAGGTACATGGATGGGAAAGGTCTGGAGGGGTATGGACTGGATGCAGGTCAATGGGACTAGCAAAATAACGTTTCGGCACAGACTAGAAGGGCCGAATGGCCTGTTTTCTGTGCTGTAGTGTTCTATGGTTCTATATCCTGGGACCGAGATAACTGCTCTCAGCCTCAGCATCCTCCTTAATATAAGGTATTGCTTCAACCCTTGAGTACTTTCCTTTGCCCATTAACCAAGTTTAATCAGAACTCCTTGGTGTCACAATTAGTAATACTGTCACGATATTTAACAGCATTGACCCTAACCTCTGGAATTCAGCTCCTTGATCCATGATGGCACCAAGACTCTGGTTGGGTCTAGAGATGAATACTCCTGGTGAATCCCAGTCTGGGAACAACGAACAAATGAGTAAGTGCTGCTTGATGTTGTCATTGATTACATCGCTTTTCAGATGATTGAGAATAGATTGACTGGCTGTATTTAGTTCTTAGATTTGGCCTGCTTTTGTGAAGGGATCCTACCTGAGCAGATTTTCACATTCTTTGAAAGTTATCGATGTTGTATTTATACCAGAACAGCTCGGCTAAAGATTCATATCTTCAGTACTACAGGTTTTGTCTGTTTTCATACCTTTGCAGTATTCACTGCTCTGGTGAGGACTCAGGAACGAGCCAAGGTCGGTCATCTACCCAGCATGTCCGGCTCGCCATGGTTACGAATGCTGTACCCGTATCTCTTTTGTCACTTTTTTTTTGTCACAAGACATACAAGAAGACTATTTGGCCTATCAGCCTTATGCTGCCTCTAAGAGCAAACTATTTTCTTATGCGTGACCATTAAAACCCCCAATTTTCCAGTTGCTTGCACATGGGACAACTTGCAGTCAACAATTAGATGAAATAATGTCTTTGGAACATGGAAGGCGCCTAGGGAAAGCCCAAAAGGCCACAAAGAGATAGTAAAACCTTCATTCAGATAGCACTGGAGGTCAGAACTGAACCCAGGTTACGACTTTGAAATATCTGTCTTCCTATAGTGTGCCGCACTTGAGCTTCATCCTTTTGTTTAATTGTCATGATTATGCGTGGTGAAACTGCAGAGCTGTAGTCTGATCATTGGTTATGAAATCATACTGTTCTGCCTATCTAGTGCTGATTTATTGTTTGGCAATCATTGTTTTGTGCTATAACTTCTCTAGGCTAGCACCTCATTTTTTGGTGCCTCTTCAGCATCTCCTACTGCACTCCTCATTGACCAGAGTTGATCTCCTGCTTTGACAGAAATAGCAAGATCATGCAGATGCTGGGCCAAAGGGCGACAGATTATGATAGTGTATATTGCTACTGCCGCTGGTCCACAGAGCCTCGTGGATTTGGAGCTACTTGAACAGTTATGTATTTAGATGGGATTCTGACTGAAAGCCCATTGATGATAGCTTTTCACCATTGCTACGTCAGACACACACATACACCAAATGAATAAACTGCAATAGTCCTTAACTCCATAAAGTCTCATAGTATCAGGTCAACCATTGCCAGGAAATTTCTGAATTACCACCTCCCATCTCTATTCAGCTGATGAATTCTCAATGTTGAAGAATATTGGCAAGGGGCACAGTTCATTCTGGCTGAGGATTTCAATGTACTTCACCAAATGTGTCTTGGAGGCACCATCACCAGTCTCTGAGTTAGATGAGTCTCAAAGAATATGGACACCAGACTGGCTCTGCAGCAGAGTGAATCATACAAGGGTTAAATCCACCTGACTTCTTAGTCAGTAATCTACCCAAGGAAGATGTTTGGGTGCTTGAAGGCACTGGTAGAAATACTGATAAAAATTCCATCGTCATATTAAGGAAAGCCTCCATAATGTGTGGTATGATAATTCTGCTAAATGATATAATATATGGGTTTTTCCCTCCTGTGCAACTCCTTTTGGTAGGTCTGTCCTGCTGCTGTGATAAGGCACACTGAAGGATTGTGTTGGAGTGGGATGGATATGTTCCATGAGTATGACAATAACAAATGGTTCAAATGGTTCAATTTAATATCAGAGAATGTATACAGTATACGGCCTGAAATTCTTACTCTTCACAGACATCCACAAAACAAGAAACCACAAAGAATAAATGATAGAAACATCAGAACCCAAAGGCCCCCAGTTGCTCGACCAGTTTGGGGGGAACGCCTCTGCTAATTTAGGCACCCATCGCCAAATATTGATGATATGGACTTACCTCATATTACCAAATATTGATGATATGGACTTACCTCATATTATCGGGGGTGGAGAAGTTGCAGTGAGAGTGAAAGGTTCCCTGGCACTGAATACAGTCTTTTAGATCTCCACTGGTTTTGCACACTCCACATCTGGGGCTGAGTGTCTCATTTTCACTGGTCTGCAGCAACATCTGGAGCAGAAACATCAAAAAAAGCGTACTCTCTTACATGAAGGGTTGTTCAGGCCATTTTGTGTTTTCTTCAGTTAGTAATTCCATTTTGAATACAAAGCATAATTTTTATCTTGACACCCAAGCAATAGATGCTATTTACTTATTTTAAACCTTTATAGTATAAAGCAGAATGGGCTGGTGACAGCAATCGGCCAGATGACTTACTTGGACTCCAGCTGTGTTTTGTGATTGTTGACTCTTCTCAGACACTGCGGATAATGTGACTCGAGTGTCACCATCTTTTTTTGCACAGGAAAAACATCTCCAGGTACCTCTGGGCAGACAAAGAAGCCAAAATTAATAGGTGACAAACCAGAACTATCTTAAATCAAAAGATGCAACTCTTTTCAAAATGCATTGTTTTTAATCTATTGCATTTTTAAAGATTAAATATGAGAATCTTCAAAAAATAATTTAAATTGGCTCATTGCCTATTCTGGCAGATGTGAATGAGACAGAACGAGGCCTTGTCTGCCCTTATAGGTTGATGTAAATAATAGAAACATCTGTTATAGAAACATAGAAAACCAACAGCACAATATAGGCCCTTCAGCCCACAAAGCAGTGCCAAACATGTCCCGACCTTAGAATGTACCTAGGTTTACACATAAACCTCTATTTTTCTAAGCTCCATGTCCCTATCCAAGGGTCTCTTAAAAGTCCCTATTGTATCCGCCTCCACCACAGTTGCTGGCAACCCATTCCACGCACTCACCATCCTCTGCATAAAAAACTTGCCCCTGACATCTCCTCTGTACCTACTTCCAAGTACCTTAAAACTGTGCCATCTTGTGCTAGCCATTTCTAGCCCTGGGAAAAAGCCTCTGTCTATCTACACGATCAATGCCTCTCATCATCTTATACGCCTCTATCAGGTCACCTCTCATCCTCTGTCGCTCCAAGGAGAAAAGGCCGAGTTCACTCAACCTATTCTCATAAATCATGCTCTCCAATCCAGGCAACATCTTTGTAAATCTCCTCTGCACATTGTCTATGGTTTCCACATCCTTCCTGTAGTGAGGTGACCAGAACTGAGCACAGTACTCCAATTGGGGTCTGACCAGGGTCCGATATAGCTGTAACATTACCTCTCAGCTCCTAAACTTAATCCCACGATTGATGAAGGCCAATCGACCATACGCTTTCTTAACCACAGAGTCAACTGGCACAGCAGCTTTGAGTATTCTATCAACTCGGATCCCAAGATCCCTCTGATCCTCCACACTGCCAAAAATCTTACCATTAATACTATATTCTGCCATCATATTTGACCTACCAAAATGAACCACTTCACACTTATCTGGGTTGAACTCCATCTACCACTTCTTAGCCCAGTTTTGCATCCTATCAATGTCCCACTGTAACCTCTGACAGCCCTCTACACTATTCACAACACCTCCAACCTTTGTGTCATCAGCAAATTTACTAACCCATCCTTCCACTTCCTCATCCAGGTCATTTATAACAATCATGAAGATAAGGGGTCCCAGAACAGATCCCTGAGGCAGACCACTGGTCACCAACCTCCATACAGAATATGACCCGTCTACAACCACTCTTTGCCTTCTGTGGGCAAGCCAGTTCTGGATCCACAAAGCAATGTCCCCTTGGATCCCATGCCTCCTTACTTTCTCAATAAGCCTTGCACGGGGTACCTTGTCGAATGCCTTGCTGAAATCCATATGCACTGCATCTACTGCTCTACCTTCATCAATGTGTTTAGTCACATCCTCAAAGAATTCAATCAGGCTCATAAGGCACGACCTGCTGAGTATTCCAAATCATATTATGCCTGTCCAAACGTTCATAAATCCTGTCTCTCAGGATCTCTTCCATCAACTTACCAACCACATGGTAGCTTTTCCTGTGATTGCAAGAACCTTTTGGACATTGTTAATCTGGTAGGCTACAAGTTTGATTCGCTGATCTATTTTGAGAGCAGGAGTGGATGGCAGGGGGACTGCACGGCCTCGGTCATGGTGAGGATGAGGCGTTGCCTGTCGGCAGCTGCTAGGAGAGGGGTGAGAGCCGACAAAGCTAGTGTGCTCCACCAGGGGGCGGTGTGGTGCGGCGTCCAGGACAGAGTCAGTGCTGCCCTCCCAGTGCTTCGCTTGGCAGAAGTCAAAATCTGTTGTGGTCTACTGCAATTTCTGGTGGTAGTCAATGGCCTCAGGAACTCAAGTCGTGGGGTTGCCTGTTTGACAGCCACCAATAGAGAGACATCCGAGCCTATAACCTCAGTGTTCAGCTGAAATTGAAGTCTCCCGATGAACTAGTCATTATTTATCTTTTATATTCAACCTGACAGGAATAGTTAAACTGATCCTTTGTTTCATTTTATTTATGTGCTTCTTTATTAGTTTCTTTGTTTATTTATTTAGATTTACAGCACGGAATAGGCCCTTCTGGCCCTCTGAGCTGCACTGGCAGAAACCCACCGATTTAACCCTAGCCTAATCATGGGACAATTTACAATGACAATGAACCTACTAACTGGTACATGTTTTGACTGTGGGAGGAAACTGGAGCACCCAAAGGAAACCCAGGCGTTCCACCGGGGGGGGGGGGCGTGTGCGGGGGTTGGGGGGGAGACATACAAATCCCTTACAGAGGACATCGGGATTGAACAAGAGTGAACATTTACTTCAAGAACAGCGATGATTTCATTTGAGGAATTATCCTTTGGCTCTGCACCAGAACTTAAGTGGTGCTATCAGCAATTTAAATAGCATACAGTACACTATTATAAACTGTGAATGCATTGAAAAATTCATTATGAAGTCCCACCAAAGAATTTTCAGTGGCTGTAAGGTAACGAAGTAATCTCACATGTCTTCCTTCAATTACCTCTATCCTTTTTCTGAAATCACACTTTCCTAGTACAGCTATGTACTACACTGGCACCCTACCTGTGTGGCCATTCCTTGTATGTGAGTGTAAAGTATATGGTGACTGTATGATATTGAACAGTACAGCCTAATCTTAGGCTAGTACAGTGTTTATCATACATTTTTGGGAGTCACAATTAATTTTCAACCATTGATATACTTCTGAAATACAGCAACAGGTGCATGCACAGCAAAATCCCACAAAGAAAACCTATATATATTAGCAAGATATGCCATGTTCTGAACGTTGGATAAGAATTAAACAGCACTTGAGGAAGAAATTAACTGCTTTGAACTGCAGTAGTTAGATCTTTTCAATTCACCTCAGAGAATGGACATGACCTTTATTTATCTAAAGGATGACATCTCTGACAATGACACACGCACGCTGCATTGCACTGAAGTCAAATTTATGTGCTTAAATTCCTGTGGTAGGCTTCGTATCTGATGCTCCAGAGATGCTGATCAACAAAGCCCTGGTTAGATATGAAAACCAATTGAACCCAGATCTTCCCTTTCTATCTGTATGGCCTTGTCTGATCGTTTATCATTTAATGATTCTATGAGGTGATTTGCAGGTTCTACAATCCTTATACTTACGTGGGTATTTCTGTAAGAGGGGGAACAAGGCAACTTAAGTGAAAGGCCCTTGGACAACCATCACAGCAGATTAATTCACCTCCATCTCTGCAGATCGCACATTCATCATCGTTTTTTTGCTGTGATAGAAAATAGGAAAATATTGCAAGGATTATGTTGGAGTAAACCAAGACTTTGAAGATGAACTCATACCAAATTTGTGTGCTCATCATCTTTTAATCTAGTATTGAAATATTCAACCATAACTTGACCTCTAATTGTTTTGATTAACTCTGCACTAAATCAAACTTAATGAAGTATTGGAGGCACAAGAGACCACAGTTGCTTGAATCTGGTGCAACTAACAATCTGCTGGATGAACTCAATGGGTCGAGTAGCATCTGATTTAATGCAGATGCTGTTCGACCCACTGAATTCCTCCAACAGTACATTGTTGCTGGTGAACTCTCTGGTGCTTTGACATGAATGTTGGAAATTTGATACCTCAGGGTTTGTCCCTGCCTTTTGGTTTTTCTGGAAAAGTATGATAATTTTCTCTTCTCATCCCCTCCTGTTTAATGACCATTTGTTGGAGTGGACCATGGATGCTGCTTCCCAGCTGTCAATGTGATACACCAGCTGGTACACCAGTCAGAGCAGTACGATATGGAGAGCAAGCTGTCGCCAATGCAACAGGCTCCCCTTCTCCAGCCAGCTGATAAATCTAAAGGAATGGCAGAGACTGATACAGTTTGGCAGCAGCTCCATCACAGGAGCTGCAATTCAACATTGAACTCAACATAAGGCTGTCTTAGGGACTCCAGTTCTGGATTTTTCCATGGAGTTTACTCCTGAAGACTACATATGAGTGAGTATAGCTACGAGGCAGAGGAGGTTTGAGGTCAGAGTTTTCCTTCTCCTAGAGGATCTGCCAACCATGGCTGATGAGCCCCATCTGCCCGAAGCGACTGGTTTTAAGGTACCATTACCCCCCCCCCACTTGCCCCTTCTCCTGTCAGTAGAAATGGTTCTGCCGGGCTAAGCCACATGTGAAGGCCAGGAGCTGGACTTGGTTGTCAGAGGCTATTTGAGATGCATGCCATTGGAAGCATTTCGTAGGTAGTGGAACCTTATCTCCACTTCCTCCCCCGTCTATGACAATCTTAAGTTGAGAACATCATCCATTACTAGTTGTGATTGGTTTAGAATTCAAACATCTTGGAAATGAAAGGCAGGATCTGTTGAACCAATGATTCCTTGGTAATATGATTCTTTTATGTCATAATTCTATGGATTATTGTGGCATTACTACACCAGAGAAGTATTCAATGCAATGCAGCATCAAGCCCCTTTGTACCCTCTGTTGATGACAGAGTTTTGTAGGCTCAGTATAATCATGAATAATATTATCAATGACTGACTATATCTGTAGTATGGTTTCACTCCTCCCTATCTCTACATCCAGATCATCTTCCTGCATTGTCCAAATCATTGAGACTTCACTCATGTGATGCCATTCTTAACTATCTAATTTTTGCCCAAGTATCTCAGCAATGGCTTTTCTTCTGCCACTGCTTTGTTCTTTCTGATATCCTGAGATCGGTCCTTGCCCTTCTCATTTCAACCCCATCTGAGAAGATGAGATCAGCTTTGAACATTATTTTCTACCTCTTCAATCCTTCTCCTTCTGCATCTGCTGCCTTTGTGCCATCAGACTTCTTGTTTAACATGCCATCTTGCTATCCAGTTGTAATAGAATAATTCACTTTGGTCCTCCCAATTGATTCTGTCTTTCTTCATGACCATTGTCTCAGATTATATCAGTTTGTTCACATCCCCCATGTTTTTCCTTATCAAAAGTTGAAATGACAAACCCATTGCTTTCTCTACATGGTGTTGGCCTCTTATTTCTACTTCAGCACGGTCATCTCCTTTGTTATAATATAGTCCCAGTTATTTCCTTTTGAGAGACTATCACCCAAACCTTTCTCATCTCCAGACTTAAATACTTGAATGCTCTTCAAAGTAGCATGTCGTGCTTAAATTCTCCAAAGGGAGATCATTCAGAGTCCTACACCCCATCCAGTTGTGTTAACCACCATCTTTATCAATCTCCTTTAACTCCTGTTCTTCTCACCACATGTTTAAACTTCAATAGCATCATTCCTTATTACCCTTAAATTTCTTTAGCTTTACGCCTCCACCCATTCCTCTGACACTTGTTTGGTGTCCCACCATTTGTAGCTGTACCTATCCCCTTACCCTCGCCAAAACACACGTGTTTGCCCATTTCTGTCTCTTCAAAGATATTTCTGACTTAGCTCATATTCACTGTAACCACTTCTTTTGATATAGGCTATCACTGATTCGCTTTCTCTCCTCATAGTTGCTGTGGTCCTGCTGAATGTGTCCAGTATTCTCAATTGTTATTTACAATGTATTTTTTGTTCAGTATCCACCTTTCTACGATCTATGGTTCCGTTTCATGCCTTGTATTTTTCTGAACATTAAAGAGGATTTAACTACATATACCTAATTGTCACTATCCTTCTGTAATACCTGACTCACCCCTATTAATTGTCCCAGTGTTATTCCTTTGTAGCGTGCGGCCATCTTCCAAGTTTTGTTTTTACTTTTTCCTCCAAGTTCCTCGGGCTTGTTGAGCATTTGTGCATCTCCGACAACCTTGATACCTTTTTTTGAAATTCCTGAATGGAATGCAACATATCGCATTAATTTCGAAGGTATTTTGGTTCATTGCGCCCATGCAGCTCTTTAAGTCAGCTACTCTAGTAATATAGGCAGTGGTGCAACTGTCATTGCTGCTGACTGACAACTTTAGTGACCTGTGTTTGATTCTGGCCTTAGGTGCAATGTCCCCTCTAAGGTGTGCGCGCATGTGCATGCACACATCTTTTGCTACTGGTGAACAATAGATCGTCACCCTCTACCTCGATGGCGTGTTAAGTTTATTTCACAATCGTACCCAATCACATTTCCTTTCCTGGTTTCCGATGCAGACGGTGTTGACAACATGGGGTTTGCAATGATTTATCTGCAGATTTTAGTTTTTGCTAGCTGTTAAAATTAATACCTCTACATATAATATTCAGTGTGCACATCTTGTTGCAAATGGGCAAAAAAATTGCACAGCAGAAGATTTTTGCGCATACGAGTCATTGCAAGTTAGAGGGAACATTGCTTAGGTACTATCAATATGAAGTTGAGACATTCTCCTGTGACAATACATACTATCCCCTAGAGCTCCCATTTTATCACACATTTCAAAGTTGTGCTGGTAGATTAATCTGCTACTGTAAATAATTCAGTGCAGGTAAGTAGCAAAAAAGATTTATTGGAAGTTGATGGCATATTCAAGAGAATACATTAAAGGATTATAGAGAAATAAAAGCAGGAATAGAACTAATGAGATTGCTGTGTAGGCAGCAAATGAAGTAAGCTGAATGGCCTCTTTCTGTGTCATAATATGTAAGTAACCCATAACATGTCCTGCCAAGTAGTCTTGGAAATGTTTCCCCCTCAATCTGTTATCTGTGTATCTTTTAAACTTTGCTAAAGAATCCTCTTCTATCATAAGGCTTGTTCTTGTCTCTGGTTCCTTCACTAATCACCTTATATTTGTGTTCCCTGGTTACCAATTGAACCTGTAAACTATTTTGCCCTATTTTTAATCTTCACTGGTATAAAGAGAACAAGTCCTGCTTCTCAATTAACTCCACATGACTGCACAGCAACAGTCATGGTAATATCAGTTCATTAAGCCTTGAAATCTTTCTTACAGCCCAGGAATTGTCAGAACCTAGCGGCTGAGATTTAAACGTTGGTATATTAATGTTTTGTATTATATTCTGACTTTTCTAAATAATGCCTTTAATAACAAAACCAAGAATTCCATATTTTTCCAGTTTTCTTAGCTTGTACTGCCATGTTCAAACAGTCTGAAAATTGTACTGTTTATATAAATTCTTCTTCGGCTGTCCATCGATTTCGATGTTGACTGAGGCCTGGGCAAGGTTGTATGGAAGACCGGCAGTTGCCCATGCTGCCCTCTCCACGCCACCGACGATGTCCAAGGGAAGGGCACAAGGACCCATACAGCTTGGCACCAGTGTCGTCGCAGAGCAATGTGTGGCTAGGTGCCTTGCTCAAGGACACAACACGTTGCCTCAGTTGAGGCTCAAACTAGCGACCTTCAGATCACTAGAACGATGCCTTAACCACTTGGCCATGTGCCACACTTAAGTTAATATATTTTATTAACTCACTTCATCTTTCCTACCGAAATGCAAAATTGGATACTTCTTATGTTCAATTTTGTCTTCTAATTTACAAATCTATCTTTATGTCCCTGAAATCTTTTATTCTTGTCCTCTACTACATTTCTGAGCATTTGTTTCATTTGCAAACTCATAGAGGCCTGTATAATGTGGAATAAAGGATGTAACAAGACTTTCTTAGTTTCATATTCTTTGCCTCCAATTATGAATCCAAAGTGTTTGCATTTTTAACAGCCTCCTCCACCTGTTCTGCCGCATTCAGCTCCCAGAATACTTGAAATCTATGTCTCCTTGTTCCTACACTCCACTTAAATTCTACTTCGCTTCATTGAACATTTTGCACATTGAATTCTATGTGTTATGTTTCTGTACAGGCTATCTATATATGACAGAAGTTTCTTGCCATCTTTTGCACTAGTTGCTACATTTTCCACGATTCATATGATCAAAAAGCTTTCAAATTATATCCTTTATACTCTGATCCAAATCATTACCACACAACACAAGAGAAGTGGTCCATTCTCCTAACCCACAAGACTGATCTTTGATCACTCATTTTGGTTACCTATATTAAGCACTAGCTTTCTTACGTCCTGTTTACAACTTATCTTCATACTTATCTTGCGTCAATAGCAAATGTAGTGATCACAGTCTTTGCGTATCCACATTGATAATATCTGCATTGATTTAAAACCTGTCACTCTTCCTTTAGCAAATCCCTTTGTCTTCAGATAATTTACTTTCTTGTAATTCAGCCTTGTAATCTGAAGCAGAATCCAAGTGGCCAGCAGATGCCCTGAGCACCCCACTTCGATATATCCAGCAGTCCACCCTCTTTCTAATTTGGTTGCCTTGAAGCAGAAAAAGAAAGCTGCATCAAGTTTGTAGGTTAGGACTGTTTCTTTACTGAGGAGAACATAAAATAAATTGATGGCTCCTCTCGATTCTCAGGAAGCTGTAACATTAAAGTTTTACCATTCTGGTGCCAAACACTGATGGGATCAAGATTTATATTTTGACATCAAACTGTTCCTTGAGGCCAGCATTTTCACAAATTGTTCCCAGGTAACTTTTCTCTCTCTTACATTATAAAAAAATGAAGTGCTACTTCCCAATCCTTGCCACATATCACTTGCTGCTTGTTGCCAAAAAGATCAATTTATACTGTTTCCAGTTGGCTGGCCAATCTTCTATTGCACCACGGTAGTGTGAGGCTAGCTCGATATGATTACAGCTCGGGGTGTTGCAGAATTCAGAATTCAATTCCGGCACAATTCTGTAAGGAGTCTCTGTACATGGAATGTGTGGCTTTCCCAGGTTCTCTGCTTTCCTCCCACAGTCCAAAGATGTACCAGCTAGGTTAATTGGGCATTGTAAACTGTCCCATGATTAGTTTGGGTTGTGGGGTTGCGGGACAGTGTGGCTCAAAGGCCCGAAAGGCCTACTCTGCCCTTACGTCTATACCTCTCTTAATCTTATCATCTTCTGTCAGGCTTCCCCTCAGCTTCTGTCACTGCAGAGAATTAGCCTAAGTTCACCCAAACTTTCCTTATGGAACATGCCCTTTAATCCTGGCAACATTCTCATCTGCACCCTTTCCAAAACCTGTATATACTTCCTTGAATTTCACTAGATGCTCTGAATGATAATTTCCAACCAATTTCCAATAGCAGGTATTGAGCTAACTGGCCTATAGTTTTCTGCTTCCTGTCTACATCCCTTCTTGAATAAAGGTTTTAAATTCATTGTTTTCCAATCGTGTCATGAGAGCATGGAAAGGTGCAGCACAGAACAGACCCTTTAGCCCACCAGATCTGCACCGACCATCAAACACCCAGTTACTCTAATGAGTAACAAGACTGCTATTACACTGAAGGACTAAAGATGCTGTTCTTAGAGCAGGGTGGGTTAAATGGAGATTTGTTAGCATTGTTAAAAATATTGAAAAAAATTATTGGAATTAATAACCAGAAACTATTTCAATAGTTGGAGTGTGCTGGGAACAAAATAATATACTGAGAAAAGAAACAGAGGCAAAAGAAATTATAACTTTTTACCTAACAAGTTCTTATAATCTGAATTCCTGCGGGGTATGAGATATTAACTTGCAAAAGAAAATTGGTAATATAGGAAACAAAGGGTAAAACTTTGGAGGGCTATGAGGAGATAGCAGGGAAAAGAGTTAATTGTGGAGCTCATGGAGATGAACCAAATGTTTTCATTCTCTGCTGGGTCATTCTTACATTTCATGAATAGATGGCTTTTAGCTCCTCCTTGTCTCAACTTAGGTTTCTTTTAACATACTACTAAATGTGCAAGTTTGTCAAATTTGATTGGCTTATAACCTGATTCAAAAACTTGCTTGATGAAAATTCCTTTTGCACTGGAGGCAGGAGGATCATTCGCTGAAAGGTTGTTTTCTTTCTGAACTGAGGCTGTGATTGATTGTGCCCCTTATGAGAAGGGAAAATACAAGTATAATTATATGTAAAAAGACATCATTCATAATTTACAGTAAAAAGTTAGAGCAATGTTACACGATGCATCAAAATAACAAGTCATTGATGTTTAGATTAATATCTCAGTAACACACTGAGTAATACCTCGCTGATGTTGACTAATATCTTGCTGAGCTAGAGGAACAATTTTCTACCATAAGAGCAAATAAGTTAAGAAACAAGGTCAAGAGTAACTCTAATAGCTCAACAAGCCTACTCCAGCTTTGAAACCAGCTCAAATGCTTTCCATAAGTTCACCATTGGCACAAATGTTGTTGGCAAAATCTCAGATAACACTCAACATATGAGGGGTGATTGATAAGTTTATGGCCTAAGGAAGAAGGAGTCAATTTTAGAAAACCTAGCACGTTTATTTTTCGACATAGTCCCCTCCTATATGTACACACTTAGTCCAGCGGTCGTGGAGCATATGGATCTCTTCTTTGTAGGAGTGGTCCACAGCAGGGGTGATTGATAAGTTTGTGGCGTAAGGTAGAAGGAGATGAGTTATTAACTTCAAACTTTCTGCATTATCACTCAAAGAGTTGAACTGCACATGCATGTAACAAGAGAGTCTTGGACCCCTAGGTGGTCCACAGCAGGGGTGATTGATAAGTTCGTGGCCTAAGATAGAAGGAGGTGAGTTATTCAGCTCTCATTACATGCACGTGCAGTTCAACTCTTTGAGTGAAAATGCAGAAAGTTTGAAGTTTCTCCTCATCTCCTTCTACTTTAGGCCACGAACTTACCAATAACCCCTGTTGTGGACCACTTTCTGGAGGTCCAAGACGCCGACTTCTACAAAGAAGGGATCCATATGCTCCATGACTGCTGGACTAAGTGTGTAAATGTAGGAAAAATAAATGTGCTAGTTTTCTAAAATTGACTCCTTCTACCTCAGGCCATGAACTTATCATTCACCCCTCGTATTAAGAACAGCTTCTTCTCTGCCATTAAATTTCTGAACAGTCCATGAATCCTTGAAAATTACTTGTCCTTTGCACTATTTATTTTGTAAATTATAGTCATTTTAATGTCTTGCACTGTATTGTTGCCACAAAATAACAAATTGCATGACATATGTCAATGATAATAAACCTGATTCTGATTCTTATTTTCAGCATTTCACCAATATATATTTCTTGAAATTTCAATGTAGCATCTCACTGACACAGTAATTTTTTTGGATTTTTTTAATACAGTGCATTCCAGGTAATTGAGCCATTGGTTAATCGGGGCAGCTGGTTATCTGGGACAACTCTTAAAGAACAAAAATTAATCAAGAAAATAGCTGGGATTCCCATCATTTATTTGGAACACGATGCTGCTTTCATGGGGCAGGAGATAGCTGCCGTGCACTGTGCTTAGAGCATATAAATTTAAATAGTGTCAGTTGTGTGTGCTTGTGTTTTAAAAACAGTGATTTTTGTCACTGATTCTTGGTGAGAAATAAGCAGTAAGACGATTCAGAACTGTTTTACTCACTGTGATTCAAGCATTTAGTCTTGGAGATGCCAGAAGCAACCGAGAGTGAAAATGAAATGATTTCACAACTTCAACAAGTTTGGAACTACGAAGAATTTGAAGGTGTCAACAATCATCTTGAATGTTACAATGAAAATGAAGATTTGGATGATGCAACCGTCGATCACATTGTCTGAAGGCAGTCAATTATCTACACTAGGTGTCTACGCTGATTTTGTTCAATTACAGTCAATCAAAAGAACACACCTGTGTCCACTGGATGAATTCTTCCATTGGTAACTATTAGAAACTATTACACAGTTTTATAGCAGCACATGCAAAATGCTGGAGGAAACCAGCAGGCTAGGCAGCATCAATGGAAAAGAGTATTGTCGACATTTCAGGCCAAAACCCTTCATCAGGACTGAAGGTTCTTATGGGCATGTGAATATTTGGGGTCTCAATAAATTCTAATAATCCTATTTCCCACAATGTCTCTGTACCTCTGTCTGGTAGTTCTGAGAAACTAGTTCACATACCGTTTCTTGGAGGCAACCTGGGAATGTTTGTGTTCTCTGTTTTTCTTGCTATTCTTCCTTTTGCTGGCATCACTGAAAAACAGCAAGGTTAATGTGATAACACTTGAAAGGGCCAAGAACATTCTTCATTTGTATTACCACAAGATGACTCATCTGATATTCCCTATAGTCTCTGATTAAGAGGTTTATATGCTTCAGTAATTTTGTATGCTTCAGCAATCTTCAGCTCAATGATGAGTTGATGGTGCAGTGCTGGTGCATGTCAGACAAGACATTACATTTACTGACTCTCTAACTACTTCATAAGATCACAAGACATAGGAGCAGAATTAAGCAACTTATCCCATCGAGTCTGCTCCATTATTTCATCATGGCTGATTTATCATCCCTCTCAGCCCCATTCTCCTGACATCTCCTATAACCTTTGACACCCTGAATCTATCAGCCTGTGCTTTAAGTGTACTCAACGACTTGGCCCCCACAGCATCCATTGGCAATGAGTTCAACATATTCACCTCCTTCTGGCTAAAGAAATTTCTTCTCATTTCTTTTCTATATGGATGTCCCCCTATTCTGAGGTCGGGCCCTCTGGTCCTAGACTATAGGAAACTTCCTCTCCACGTCCACTCTATTTAGGCCTTTCAATATTCTACAGGCTTCAACAAGATCCCCCCCCTCATTCTTCTAAACTCCAGCGAGTACAGACTGAGAACCATCATAAGTTCCTCATATGTTAACCCTTTCATTCCCTGAAACATTCTCACGAACCTCCTCTGAACCCTCTCCGACACTCAATCCAGAATTGCCTTTCCCCTAGTGGGCTCAACTACAAGCTGCTCAAGAAAGCCAAGTCACAGCCATGCTACAAATTCTGTCTCGTGGTATCCAGCACTAACCTGATTTTCCCAAACTACCTGCATATTGAAATCTCTCATGACTATAATAACATTGCCTTTATTATATGCCTTTTATATTTCCTGTTGAAATTTATATCCCATATACTGGCTACTTTTGGGGGCCTGTATATGACTCCCATCAGGGTCTTTTTACCCTTGTAGTTTCTTAACTCTACCCACAAAGATCCTATGTCACCTCTTTCTAAGATTTGACTTCAATATTTCAACAGAGTCAGCCCAGCACCTGTGCCTACCTTTCTGTCCTTTCAGTACAATATGTACCCTTTGATGGTAAGCTCCCAATTAGCCGCAACTATCTGATGCCCACAATGTCATATCTGCCATTCTCTAACAATGCTACAAGATCATCTACCTTACTCTCTATACAGTGTGCATTCAAATATAACACCTTCAGTCCTGTATTTATCATCCTTTTTGATTTGGCCCGTTACTTTTTAACTCATCCCACTGACTGCAATTTTGCCCTATCATCTGCCTGTCCTTCCTCACAGTCTCACTATACACTTGTATACCAACTGCCCCATCCTCAGCCCTATCACTCTCATTCCCATCCCTCCTGCCAACTTAGATTACAACCTGCCCAGCACCTCTCGAAAATCTGCTTGCAAAGATATTGTTCCCCTTCTGGTTCAGGTGTAGCCCATCCTTTTTGTACAGGTTATATCTTCCCCAGAAGAGATCCTAGTGATCCAGAAATCTGAAACCCAGGCCCCTGCACCACTTCCTCGGCAACTCGTTCATCTATACTATTATCCCATTCCTGTCCTGACTAGCATGTGGTAATCTAGAGACTGCCACCTTTGAGGTCCGGCTATTCAGCATCTTCCCCAATTCCCTACACTGTGTAGGACCTCCTCTCCCCCTTCTGCCTGTTTTTGACACCATTGTGCACCATGACCTCTGGCTGCTCACCCTCCCTCCTGAGAATCTTCTGCAACTGCTCTGCGACATCCTGGACCTTAACACCAGGGTTGGAACACACCATCCTGGCTTTTTTATCGCAGCCATTGAATCTCCTGTCCATGCCCCGAACTATTGAGTCTCCTATCACTATCGCTCTGCCTGACTTTACCCTTCTCTGATGAGCCTCAGCACCAGCCACAGTGTTACTGGCCTGGCTGCTGCTGCTGTGTCCGGATAGGTCATCCCCCTCAGCCACATCCAAAGGGTTGTACTTGTTGTTGGGGGGAATGGCACAGGGAAACCTTGCACTGACTACCTACTCCCCTTACTCCTTCTGATGGTCACCCATATACTATCTGAGGTCTGCATCCTGACAGTGACCACCTCAGTAAAAGTTTCATCTATGAGGTCTTCAGCCTCCCACAGGGTCCTGAGTACATCCAGCTCCAGCTCCAGTCCCTTGAACTGGTCAGTCAGGAGCCGAAGTTGGGTGTACCTCCTACAGATGTAGTCATCAGGGAGACTGATAGGTACCCTGAAATCGCACCCCTCTACTGCCTGAACTACCATGCAGCCTACATTGGATACACCTCTAACTTCTCAAGCTTAAGTTCTAGCCTGCACCCATTCTTGCCTAAGCTTTTTGAACCAAAGCCTGACTACTCTATCACTGTCCACTCATACAAAAGCCACTTCAACAATGGTCATTCTGTTTTAACCCTGCTTCTTTTTTATTGGCCCTTGCTAACCCAAGCAATCTCTTGCTCCACAGAAAAGTCCTGACAAGCCTCGCTTGCTTTTTAAAACTGGCACGTAAAATCCACAAGGAACTGTCTCCAACTCACTCCATGATCTTCAGCTCCACAGACTCTAGTGAATTTTTAAAAAATGGCATTCTTGAAACATCAGTGTAATAATATTTGCAACCATCACCTCCATGCCAGGAATTTAGACTATACATTCATTTGCAGTTTTTTGAGCAGTTGGTGCAGTACACCAGTAACCTTCAGAGCCCATTATTGGGGATCAGATGCCTTGGCACATCCAGAGATGGGGCTGGGTAATGGGGGAAGTGAGGGTGGAGAGAATGAAATTAAGCGATTTATAAATGCAGCATAAAATACTGAAGGAACTCAAAGGCCAGGTAGCATCTATTAAAGATCCTGCCTGGCCTGCTGAGTCCCTCCAGCATTTCGTGTGTGTTGCTTGAATTTCCAGCATCAGCAGATTTTCCCTTGTTTATAAATGCAGCATTATTGTCATAGAATATGCATATAACCCACTCACCAAGTGACAGGTCTTCATATGAAACCTTAGGAGATGGCATGACCAATATCTCAGTTGTATGGGTAGACCTTAGGGAATGAGTTTCAATACTTGGTCCATGAAGTTTGTACTTCAGTGGACTGAGTAGAGCTGATGTGACCCAGAGAAGGACATTGTTTTCATTGTACAGTTTGTTTCTCCTCGAATATTGCACGTTCTCTTACCTGCTGTCACCTTACTGCTGGCGCACTTCCCATGTGTAATGGGTGCATTCTCTGTGAGCTCCTCAGGAGATTTTCGTTTTAATAATGCTTTTGCAGCTACTTGATCAGGAGGCACTTTGAGAGTCTTCTTTCCCCGTCTCAATTTGCTCAGCTCTAAATCTGTAAATTCCATTCAACGCAGAGTTTATTTTTAATTTTTGTCCTCCCGAGTTCCCCTTCGAATTGGAATTGGTTTATTATGGTCACATGTACAAGATACAGTGAAAAGCTCATCTTGCAGACTGTCCATACAGAGCAATTCATTACACAGTACATTAGGGTGGTACAAAGTAAAACAAAAACAGAATAAAGTGCAACAGCTATAGAAAACGCACAGTGTCAGAATCAGAATCAGGTTTATTATCACCGGCATGTGACATGAAACTTGTTAACTTAGCAGCAGCAGTTCAATGCAATACATAATCTAGCAGGGAGAAAAAAAACAATAAATAAAATAAAACATAATAATAATAAATAAACAAGTAAATCAATTACATAAGCAAGTAAATCAACAATAATGTGCAAGATCATAATGAGGTAGATTATGAGGTCAAGTGACCATATACTAAGGAATCATTCAATAGTTTTATAACAGCTGTAATGTGTGCTTTTAGGCTGTTGTATTTTCTGTCCAATGGAAGAGGGGAGAAGAGAGACTGTATGGAGAGGGTGGGTCCTTTGATCAAGCTGGCTGCTTTACTAAGGCGGCAAGAAGTATAGGCAGGGTCCATGGAGGGGGTGGCTGGTTCGATGACGTCCTGGGCTGTGCCCACAACTCTGCAGTTTCTTGTAGTCATGAGAAGAACAGTTACCGTTCCATGCCTCAATATATCCCAACAGGCCTCTTTCTGTTGTGCATTGACAAAAATTGGGAAAGGTCAACAGGGATATGCCGCATTCAATTTGCCAACTTACCTTGGATTCTATGAACTCTAACCTTATGAATCCATTTTCCACATGGCACCCTATCAGAAGCCATGTACACTACATCAATATATTCTTCTTCTTCTTACTGTGTCCACAGACACTCTACACATGGCCCAGCCGGAACTGGGCACATTTTTGTGCCTTGTTGTTGAATTCGGCAAGATCTGCAACAGTACAGGGTTCCGCTAGCGATGGGCATTGCAGGAGATGTTGCACAGTTTGTGGTTCAGTTCCACATTCACAAGTTGTCGGGCTGGTTGTATATCCCCATTTGCTTAGTGACACCTTTGAGCGACCTACACCAGTCCTAAGTTTGTTAAGGCACTTCCAGGTTGCCCAGATGCAATTAGCTCCTGGGAGAAGGCTTTCATCCGGTGGAATTTCCATTGTTGGGGGTTGTTTGAGGCTGGTGAGCCGGTCTTTCCACAAGGTGATGCGGGCTTCAGGTGGGGTTGATTGTAATGGAACAACACTGTTCATGAAGCTCTTCCTTGACTTTAGGCAGCTGGGTGTAGGTGTATGACCATGTAGAGGGTGCCTCTCATCTGATGTTTGACGGAGTCATTCTTTCTTGCTGGCTACCGTTCTTCTTGTGTTGGGGGAGCGATACCCACCAGGATATATAGGCTGTTGGTGTTTGTTGGTTTTAAACAACCTGTGATAAGTCGGCAGCTTGCATTCAGAACAGCATCCATCCTCTTAGCAGGAGTAGATCTTTCCCATGCAGGGCAGGTGTATTCGGCAGTGAAATAGCAAAGAGCAAGTGCACTGGCTCGCAATGTTTTCGAGCTTGCTTCCCATTTTGTGTTAGTGAGCTTATTCAGGGTCGACCAAGGATGTTACATCCCAGCTGTCTACATGATACGCAAGACAGGGCAGTAGGATGTAGAGAGCAAGCTGTAGCCCCTGCAGCAGGCTCACCCTCTCCACGCAGCTAATGAATCCAAAGGAACGGCAGAGACCGATACAGTTTGGTACCAGCCGCGTCACAGGACTTGCCAGTCAGTGTTGAACTCAGCGTAGGACTGCCTTGGGGACTCCTGCTCTGGATTTTTTTCAAGGTTTACTCCCAAAGCCTTCCTCATGAGTGGGCACAATTGCAAGACAGCTGAGGTTTGAGATCAGAGATTCCCTACCCTTAGGTGAGCTGCCAAGCTCGGCTGATGAGTCCCACCTGCCTGAAGCAATTGGTTTTAAGGCACCAGTAACCTACCTTTGCTTCTTCACCTGTCAGTAGTGACTTAGTAGCTAAGCAGCACGTGAAGGCCAGGAGCAGTACATGTTTGAGACTCATACAACTGGGAGCATTTAATAGGTAGTGGGACTTTATCCCCTCTACCACTCCCAGCTTTAACAACCTTGAGGAAAACTCAAATAAATTAATCAATAAGGATCTCTCACCAACAAGTCCCTGCTTGAGGGAGAAACAAGAAAGGGATCCACTGTAAAGAAAATAGAGAGTAAAGTACAGATTTCTTCAGATCAGAGTGATGAGGGAAGGTTGTGAACAACCCTATAGATGCACGTTGGAGATTATACTGATTGGTTGCATCACGCCCTGGTGTGGAAATACCAATGGCCTTGAACAGAAAGCCTACAAAAAGTAGTAGACACAGTTCAGTCCATCACAGGTAAAGCCTTCCCTACCACTGAGCACATTTACAAGGAGCACTGTCACAGGAAAGCAACAGGGATCCCCACCATCTAGGTCATGCTCTCTCCTCGCCTCTGCCATCAGGATGGAGGTTCAGGAGCCGTAGGTCTCACACCACCAGGTTCAGGAACAATTATTATCCTTCAACCATCAGGCTCCTGAACCAGCATGGGTATCTTCACTTGCCTCAACTCTGAACTGATTCCACAACCTATGCACTCCCTTTCTAGGACTCTAGAACTCATGTTCTCAATATAATTTATCGATCTATTGTTTGTACTTATTCATTCATTCATCTATTTATTTATTTATTTTCTTTTTGGTATTTGCTCAATTGTTGTCCTTTGCACATTGGGTGTTTCCCTGTCTTTGTTTGTATGCAAATTTTCACTGACTCTATTGTGTTTCTTCGTATTTACTGCAAATATCAACAAGAGATTGAATCTCAGGATAGTTTATAGTGACATATATGTACTTTGATAATAAATTCACTTTAAACATGACAGATAAACATAGAATTTGAGAGTTCCAAGTGGATTGATCATTTGAACAGTATGAGCAATATATTCAATATCCTGATGGGCATAGAATAGAAAAAGGGGAAGGAAGCATTATTATTGGTGGTGAAGTCAGAGAGTATAACACATTGTTGATTCTGCTGCGACTATGGGTCACAACACATATAAGCATTTATACATTTCCATGGGAGGTCTTGCAAATTCTCAGGAGAAGGCTGGGAATGGTGTGGTATAAGGACATGGAGCAAAGATTGCCAATGATCTTGGCCAATTGAATGATACAGTAGATAATAAGCGCAGTGGTGGACAGCACTCCCTTACTTGCATAGTGTTAACAACCAAGTAATGAGTTTCTACCTCTACCCACCGCACACCCTCCCCATTTCATACTTGTTTTCTATGAGCTAAGCGCATCATGGAGAAGAGTTTCCGCACCTACCTTTTGAAAAGCTCTGATAGACTGATTGGAGTTTTGGATACCGTTCCAAATTATAATCTTTGAACAGATTCCTCCAGAACTCAGTGATGGAGCCATTGCTTTTTTCCAGAAGCCAAGTGAGGACAGCATACACAGCTTTGTTGCTGCCCTTCTGCTCCTTCAGTTGTAATGTCTCCTGCGGAAGAAGAAATAACTGAATGAAACCATTCAGGGAACCTTAGTAATAAGAGTCTGGGCTGATCGGCATAGTGACAAAACTGTGCCTCTTGCCAATCATACGTAAATTCTTCTGAAACATAAAAGATTGTCTTCCACTTACACAAAAAATTCTGCAAATGCTGGAAATCCAAGCAGCACGTACAAAATACTGGAAGAACTCAGCAGGCCAGGCAGCATCTATGGAAAAGAGTAAACAGTCAACATTTTGGGCCAAGACCCTATTCGGATGAGTCCTGTTAAAGAGCCTCAGCCCGAAACATTGACTGTTTACTCTTTTCCGTAGATGCTGCCTTACCTGCTGAGTTCCTGCAACATTCTGTGTGTGTTGATTTTTCCCTTACTGCTCTTCTACTTATGGCCTACTTTATGCTGTTTAGTTATTTCTCTTTGTTGCACTTTTTCTCTCAAAATTCAATTCACACTCTACTTCTCCTACATTCTTCACACCTTCGCTATTCTTTTCTCCTATATCTTCATTATTTCTATTTTTATTTTTCTCTGTCACATCCTCTTTCTCACATTCTTGTATTTTTCTCTCTCTCGGACACACACACACACACACACACACACACACACACACACACAGTTACTTTCTCTTTGGTCCTACACATTTTCCTTGGTATTATTTATGCCTGTTAGAAGTTTGAAAGTTCTTATTTTTTTAATCATTCCTTTTTGTTTCTATTCATCTTTGTCACTCTTATTCTCTTGCCCTCAGAAGTCTTCTCTCTCTTACATATGTTCTATTTCACAATTTCTGTCTTTCATATCCCATTTGGAGATCTAAGCAATGAAGTTAATTTATGGTAAGGTGGTAAAAGAGTTGTTGTTGACTAATAAGTTGCCTTTTCAAGTAGGCATGCATCTCCTTCCAGAGCCACGCTCAAGAACATGAATGATCCAGGTCTGCTACACTGGATGGTGAATGGTACATGTTTGCTCTGTGCTGAGGTGGATGGAAAGCAGCAAAACAGGAGGGCGTGCTCTGCTCAGTTAGACTGCTTTGTGTGCTCTCCATGTGTCTGCAAAATAAATGAGGGCTCACTCCCATGTTTATGTTTTCCTACAACTATCCAGCTACCATTCGCAGATACTGTGGAGCTCACAGAGGATTCTTTGTAGTTAAGGCTGCTTGAAGGTAATATTCTGGGAATTGGATGATAGA
Organism: Mobula birostris; assembly: GCF_030028105.1. NCBI lineage: Eukaryota > Metazoa > Chordata > Chondrichthyes > Myliobatiformes > Myliobatidae > Mobula > Mobula birostris. The sequence continues at coordinate 83,111,891 of NC_092373.1, forward strand.
ACTGCGTCAAAACTGTGACAGATACAGCAATTGAAATATGGAAGGTGAGCACTGTTAATGTTTAACCGGTCGGGTAAATGTAGGATGTTACTAAATTTGGTTTTTCTGCCTACCATTCTGCAAAGGTTGAATGGCATATATCTGCTCTATTATGGTTTTGCTTATTAAGACCAAAAGTTGTGCAAATAAGTTCTGTTGTTATGAAGCTGATTCACCGAGTGGAGCATATGAACCATTTTGATACCTTGAATATTTGCTCTGTGATGATGTCGTGATCCACCAAACCATGTAGAAATGGGAAGAGGTCATCAATAGCCATTGAAATCTCTGTCCTGTTCAGCTTCAGTATCTGCCTGAGATCCAGCTCAGGAGCTTTATCACAGACTGACATTCTGTGGATAAAGGGAGGGAAGGCAAGTAGTCTAATGTGGCTATTCCAAAAACTACTGAAAGAATCAGAAGAAGAAACAGTTCCCAAAACACTAGCAATGCCTGAATTAGAATTAAATCCTGAGCACATGAAACTGAAATGAAGCATAGGCAAGAATCTGACCCAAGACCACAAACTATAATGAAATCATAACTGGCGTTTGCATCAAAGATCATTCATAAACACAAACTGGAAATTCGCCCAAACTGGAACTATGTTACAGTGATTGCAGTGGCGAGTGTACAAGAGAGAATTACAGTGTAACTACTCAGACTTGAGAATATTAGTTTTTGACTAAACTCTGGTTATTTTCTTTGAAAGGAAGAGGGTAAGGAAAAGTTGAATAAATTACTTTCTTTAGTAGCGAAGTCAACAATCAGGGTATTGATTTAAGGTATTTGGTAGAGGAATTAGACAAGATTGTTTTCACTGAAAGAGTCGTGGGAGTCCAGGACTTGCTCCCTGAAGCAGTTGTGAAGGCAGAACGCATTTTCATATTCAAAGTGTGCCTGGATGAGTTGTAGAAATGGTGCAACTACAGGGATATGGGCCAAGACTTAAAGAGGTGCAGAAAGCCTAAATATTTATTTTGACTGTTGTGGGTATGTAGGCCAAATTGCCTTATTTTGTGCTATAAAATTCTAAATAAAATGGACTAGTCTTGAAAAAGGTTCAAGATTATATTCTGGACAAGACTGTGAAGTGCAGAATCCTAGAACAGATAGGGGCCATGGGCACCCTTTTTTCTTCAGTTTATTTCTACACTTCAGCTTTTTCATTATTACCTTACAAATTAGTCAACACGCAGTAGATTCAGTTGTCTTTTGAAAATTCCAGTACAATCTGATGTATAATCCACAGGTTTAAAAAAAAGACTTTCCACTATAGCTTTTTGCCATTATGCTTATATCTACAGTATGACAGCTGAAGAAATTCACTGAGCTATCACAGAAGCAGGAACCATGCTATTTCAAACTGCTTTCCATTTGTTGCTCTTAAGAAAGGAGTTCCATCCACTTGGTTCCCCTGAGAAAGAGATGATGTTTTATCTAATAAGCCTAGTTGAATCGGGAGTCTGATCCATTGGTGATTTGTATAGAGGGAGTCTTATCCATCAGAGATCATTATAATGAATCTTGATTCAAGCCAGTTCTAGAGGATTTGCCTCTTGGTGTGTTGCCGGGGGGGGGGGGGTTGAAATTATCACCCTTTATACTAAATTGAATGCTTGACACTTAACTCCATGTCAAACATCTTGAAATATTTTCTTCATCAATAAGGTCCACAGAGGTTGTTTGGGAAGCATTTGTGAATGTATTTCTATTAGTGTCTCCTACCTAAAGTCTTTTTGATAAGAAACTTAGCTCAATAGTTTCTGTCTTTAAAAAAGCCTTTGCATAAAGCTTGTTTCTATACACCAGCAGAGAAAGCTTGCAAGTAAATGCATAGCTTACCTAACTCCACTGGCTATAATAATGGATTACAGTGATAAACCTTTATTCCAGTGGATTAATATACATTAGACTGACAAAGTGTGTTGCTATATGGTTGATACTTTAAAATAAATCATCTTTATTCAAACTGATCATTGTACAATAAGCTACTGTATTAAAAATAGAGTAACAATATATTAAATTCAAGTACTATTATCAGAATTGTGAACATACCTTTATTACAATGGAGTACTCCCTGAGAAGTTTGTAGAATGAATACAGAAGGATAATAAATCTCTTTATGAAGCCATCTATAAATAAGCACAGTTGGAATTTTATAAAAGACTTGTATAACCTGCCAATAGTACCAGGCGTGGAACAGATCTAGCTGGGTCCTCAGACAGATGTCCTTGTAAAAGCCTCTCATGACAGATATCAAATACGTATTCCCCAGTACCCAGCATCCCTCCCCACCATCCCCCATTGTTGGTCTTGGTTGGGCAGGACTGAGCTGTCAAGGTACCTATTAAACCGTGAATGCAATTAACCTGATACAGTAATATTTGGCTTCCCCTGAAATGCACCCGTAATTACCATTAAATAATGTCCTTTAAATAAAGCTCAATCTCTTTGGATTTTGCCCTAAGGTGAGGAGAAATTAACCCACTCATCCTGAGCATCATTTGTTAACTGAAGGGGTGATCATCACAGCAATGTCTTTAAAGTGACTAAGTAAGTGATTTTTGTTTTGATGTTGCACGGGTGCCCAAGACTGAAGAAGTAATTTTTAAATACTTAAGGGATGTGGGGATCATTAGCAAGGTCTTCACTTATTGCCCCTTCTTAATTACTCTAAATGACAATGGGGAGCCGCACTTCAGAACTCTGACTGTCTGTATGACAGAAGATTCCCTCCCATCCTGTGTAGTCGGGCTTCCCAGTAATGATGAGGAATCAGGAGTGTACTGTATTTCCTAAACAAGATGGAGTGTTCTGCATATCATATTCTTAATTCCCTGCATCAATCTATAGAAGCTAAAGCTTGGTATATGTCATTGTTTAGACTGATGTTCTGCTCTCATAATCTGCTTTCTTTTATCTGTGGATAGCTTTCGTTGATGAGAAACAAGTTGTAAAAGCAGAAGTAAGATAAATCCCCATGGAAATACACCTGACTTGCCATATTGTTTTTGTTCCTCATACAGTATCCTTCTTCATCTTTCTTTAGAGTGCATCTCCCAAAGGGCTTTTGTTACAACAGCTCTAACTACAGCTTTTCACATATATTGTGTCACCTTTTAATCCGTAAGGTGCAAAAACAGTTTTGGGTATTCCCAGTATACTTCTCCTGAAGGCACATTATCAATTTTGTAAAACCTTAGTTAAAAGTAATGAGGAGTATTCATAGTCATGTTTGGTCGGGATATGACTCAGCCACCCATCAAAGTTTTTGTTTTAACACTTTTATGGACAAGGTTTATTCTTGCCAACGATGTGCTATCGCCTATATGATTTGCTGAAAATAATTGAAATTTCAACTGAGAGACGAGAGGCGAGGGCTGGAGGCTCATAGCGGCCAGCAATTCCTGTACAATATTTTCCACATTGGGAGGCTGATCTTCAATGCCAGTTTGCTGCTGGGGTAGCAAGTTGTTAAATTCTACACAATTTATTTTGGAAGAGTAAGGGTTACTTAGTGTGTAACCATATCATTTTCAGACTGCAGAGTAACAGGCACTCAAATGTAATTTGCCACTTAAAATAAACTTGAAAATCAGTTCAGGAAATTTTTGAAAACTTTGTGCATGCTGAATCCCACAGGGTTTTTTTCACCATGAAAAACATCTTTGAATACTCAAGAGTACTGCACATTAATTGTTTGAGTGGGGAACTTCCAACTATTTGCTGCACCTAGTATCACCCTGGATCTATTACTCCAGTTTGATAAGAGGCAGGGTGGGGATCTCAAAATAGTTTCCACATAGTCGATGTCAGCAGGCAGAATGGTTTAGATAATGGAAGAGAGTCTAATATTTCTATTGCAATATTCTGTGTGTTGTAATAAATCTCATGATTACTGATCTACGAGGACAAATCCAGTATCAGTTAGGGAGACAGACAGGAGCTGTGAAGGAAACTCCAGGAAGGTTTGTTGCCTCCCATGTGCCAGGGTCAAGCGTGTCTCTGAGTGGTTGCAGAACACCCTTAAGGGAGAGAACGAGCAGTGAGATGTTGTTGTATATATTGGTGCCAATGATCAAGGTGTTAACTTTGGAGTTAGGCAAAAGGGTAAAAAGCAGAATGTCATTAGTTGCGATCTCTGTTTTACTGCCTTGCAACACAACACACTGAGAAGGATAAAAAGAGGAGGATAGCACAAATGAATGCTGAAGAACTGATGCAAATTGAAGTGATTATTGGGATCTCCTCCGGAGCAGGCATGACTGTGAAGAAGGGATGAGTTGGACTTGGGGGAGAAATTTGCTCGAGTTACTTAAACCAGTGGGAGGGGCAGGTCAGGTGGAGGGGTGATAGCCAGAGCAAGGATGTAACAGATGAGAAAGTTTAAGCAAATATAGAAGCAAGAAAGCAGAGGAGGCAGGATTGATGGGGCAGGATGGGCAGCAAGGAAGGTCTGTTAGGCTAAAACATTAATTTTAATAAAAGAGGCCTCTCAGTTAAAGTTGGTACATTCAGGACATGAATGGGTGGTGGAATTGTGATATTATAGCTATTACAGAAACATGATTGAGAGATCAGAAGGACTGTAATAGTTGCAGGATCCAGATGCTACATGTATGATAGAGATGGAGGTAAGAGAAGAGGGACGTTGAATTATTGATTAGGGTGAACATCAGGGAAGTACTTAAAAAGGATATTCCTGGGGGAACATCTCAAAAGGTTATATGGGTAGAAATTAAAAATAAGAAGAGTGTGATCACTTCAGTGGGTTTATACTACAGGCTTCCAAGAGTAGCTTTTACTATAGGAGCAAATCTGTATGGAGATCACAGACAAGTGTAGGAATAGTAGGGTTGTAATAGTAGGTGTTTTAACTTCCCTAATATTGTCTGGTCTGCCATAGTGCTAAGGAATGAGATAGGGCAGAATTTTTAAAGTGTGTCCAGGAAAGTTTCTTTTTCAGAAATATGTACCCCACTAGAGAAGGGACTACATTCAATATCCTCCTCAGTAATGAGGCTGGTCAAGTTGCTGATGTGTCAGTGGCAAAACACTTTAAGGCTATTGATGAGAATACTGTAAAATAGTTATGAGAAAGGTATTACTGGTCTACAACTGAATGTTCTCAATAAGGGAAAGCTAACTTTTGTAACAGACAGGAACTTGCAGAGTTACACTGGGAGAGACTGTTAGCAGGTGAAGGGACACCTGGCAATTGGGAGGGTTTTAAAAATGAAATAAGCAAAGTCAGGGCCAACAAGTTTCTTATAGAGAGAAGTTCAAGACTGGCAGGATTAGGAAATTTTGCTTGATAAGAAATATTGAAACTCTGCTCAGGAAAAAGAAGGTGGCATTTGTCAACTATGGAGCATTCAGATCAAACAAATCCCTTCAGGACTATAAGAAATGAAAGAGTACAACTGAGGATTTGAGGAAGGCAAAAAGAAGACATAGGTCTTTGGCAGATAAGGTAAAGGAGAAACCTAAAAGATTCTGTAAGTACAGAACATTAAGAGCAAAGAGGTGACAAAGGAGACAATATGTTCAATTTAGGATCAGTGTTGTCATCTATGTGTGGAGCCATGGGAGATGGGCAAGGTCTGAAGAGGCTCCTGTTGCCATGGAGGAGGTTGTGGAAGTTCATGAGCACAGTGATGTCCTGAAACATATCAACAGTATAAAAGAGGAGATGCTGGCAGTTTTGAAGCATATAAAGATGGATAAATAGCCGGGGCTTGACCAAGAGTATCCCTGAATGTTGGAGGAGCAAGGTAAGAAATTGCCAGGGCCCTGGCAGGAATTTTTGTCCCATAGTTAGTCAGGGCAGATACTGGAAGACTGAGGGTGGCTGATGGCCTGTTTTCAGTTAAATGGGGCCACAAGGAGAAGACATGTTGGTGAGCCCAAGATCAGTGTTGAGAGATTTACTGGAGAGGATTCTGATAGATGGATCTATCCGCATTTGGAAAGGCAGGGTCTGATTACAAATAGTCAACACAGCTTCAGGCAAGGGAAGTTGTCCCTCCCAAATTTAACTGAGCTTTTTGAAGTTATCTAGAGCATAAGGTGGCAGTAGATGTTGTGCATATGGACTTTGGTAATGCCTTTGACAAAGCCCTGTGCTCTTCCAGCTGGTGTGGAAGGTAGATTACATAGGATCCAAGGTGAATTTACCATTTGGATATAACACTTGCTTGGTGGTAGGAGGCAGAGAATGGCAGTGGAGGGTTAGATTGGAGCTCTGTAGATAGGGTGTCGCAGGGATCAATGCTATGTCCCCTGTTTTTTTTGTCACTTGTAGTAATAATTTGGATGAGAATGTAGGTGGCATGATTAGTGAATTTGTAGATGACATCAAAATTGTTGGTTTTGTAGACAGTGAGGATGGTTGTTGAGGTTTACAACTGGGTCCAGCTCAACCTTGAAAGTGGGCCAAAGAATGGCAGAAGGAATCTAACTCAGAAAAGTGCAAAGTGATACATCTTTGGAACTGGGGAAGACATGCACAGTGAATGGTAGAGCCCCGGAACGGTGCTGAAGAATGGGAAACTTTGTCAGGAAATGTAGAGGAGGCTTGACCCAAAAGCAGAACAGTGGAGACGATTCAGTGATGAATGATGACATAATAACACACTGCAAACCTAACAAGCCACAAGGGTAATCTTGAAAGGACCAATGAATCGGGGCGAGAGCTTGCAGGAGTCAATGTGCAGGGTCAGATCTCAGGTGAATATCCAGATACTATACTTGCAGGTTAAACTAGCAGAAGCTTGTTGAGGCTGCCTGGTTCGATGAGTGACCAAGGACTGTGGATAAGAGCTGGGTTTAAATAGGCTGCAGGTGATAAGTTGGAAACGAGTGGCAGGTGACTTCTGTTACTTGGTGGAGACTGGGATGTGCCTGACCGTGATACGTTGGAAACGAGTGGCAGGTGTCTCCTGTTAGTTGGTGGAGAGCCACGAAGCATTTCAAAGGGTGACATACCCGTGGCAGAGGGTATGTGTAGACTGTGGGACAGCTCAGCCCAGAGCTGATACGTCTTCTATGTGGAAGGGTTAGAGGCAGCAGCTGGGTGATTGGCTTTTTCTGACTGTTGGTCTGCGGATGAGAGCCAAGGGACAAACTCACTGATGAGCAGAGGAGGGACCGGAAGGCTTGCCAGAAGTGGGAGATGAATTATGGGCTCTAGTCCAACACAAAGTCCTGAGGGAAACGGTGGATGCAAACTACATGTTGGAGAACCAGGTCTGTGATCTCAGCGGCTGATGGAAGTATGGGGAGGGCAATGAAGTGGGCCACCTTGGAGAACCAGTCCACCACTGTCACAATCTCCATGGCCCCATCAGAAGGTGGCAAACGGGTGATGAAACCCTTCGGCAGGACTGGAGAGAAAATGCTGAGGAATGGATTTAAAAGGTGGGGGTGCGAGGGGAGAGAGGGAAACACTAGGTGATAGATGAAACCTGGAGGAGGAAAGGTGAAGCAAAGAGCCGGGAAATTGATTGGTGAAAGAGACAGAAGGCCATGGAAGAAAGAGGAAAGAAAAAGTGGTGGTGGAGAGGGGGGTGAGGAGCACCAGAGGGAGGTGATGGGCAGGAAGGAGACAAGGTGAGGGAGGGAAAAGAGGATGAAAAATGGTGAAGAGTGGCAGGCGGTTGTGAGCATTACCAGAAGTTTGAGAAATTGATGTTCATGCCATCAGGTCGGAGGCTACCCAAACGGAATATAAGGTGTTGTTCCTCCAACCTAAGTGTGGCCTCATCAAGACAGCGGAGGAGGCCATGGATGGACATATCAGAATGGGAGACTGGGAAGTGGAATTACAATGGGCGGCCACTGGTTCTGATTGTTGGAGCGTAGATGCTTGGCGAAGCCATCTCCCAATCTACGTTGGGCCTCACCAACATACAGGAGACCACAACGCGAGCATCAGACAGAGTAAATGACCCCAACAGTAAATATTCCCTCACCTGGAAGGACTGTTTAGGGCCATGAAAGGTAGTGAGGGAGGAAGTGTAGGGGCAGGTGCAGCACTTGTTCTGATTGCAAGGATAAGTGCCAGGAGGGAGATCAGTGGGGAGGGACAAATGGACAAGAGAGTCGCATGGGAGCGATCCTTGTGGAAAGCAGAAAGTGGGGAAGAGGGAAAGATGAGCTTGGTGGTGGGATCTCGTTGGAGGTGGCAGAAATTTTGGAGAATTATGTGCTGGACGCGGAGGGTGGTGGGGTGGTAGGTGAGGACAAGAGAAACTCTAAAAATGCCATCGCCTTCTTTTGATTCCTTCATCTCCGCCACACCTGGTCTCAGGATGAAGCTTTTCATTCTAGAATAAAGGAGATGTCCTTCTTTTTCAAAGAAAGGGGCTTCCCTTCTTCCACTATCAACACTGCCCTCAACCACATCTCTTCCATTTCATGCATGTTTTCTCTTACCCCATCTTCCCTCTGCCCTACCAGGGATAGGGTTCCTCTTGTCCTCACCACCCAGCCCACCAGCCTCCGTGTCCAGTACATAACTCTCCGAAACTTCTGCCACCTCCAGCGGGATCCCACCACCAAGCACATCTTTCCCTCCTCCCCACTTTTTGCTCTCTGCAGGGATCACTCCCTATGCGACTCCCTTGTCCATTCGTCCCTCCCCACTGACCTCCCTCCTTGCACTTACCCTTGCAAGTGCAATAACTGCTACACCTGCCCCTACACCTCCTCCCTCACTACCATTCAGGGCCTTAAACAATCCTTCCAGGCGAGGCGACACTTCACCTGTGAGTCTGTTGGGGTCATATACTGTGTCTGGTGCTCCTGGTGTGGTCTCCGTGAGACCCCACGTAGATCGGGAGACTGCTTCTCCGAGCAACAACACTCCAAAACCCAGAACGAGCTGGCCACCCAGTGGCCACCCATTTTAATTCCACTTACCATTCCCATCCCGATATGTCCATCCATGGCTTCTTCCAATGTCGTGATGGGGCTACACTTAGGTTGGAAGAACAACACCTTATATTCCGTTTGGGTAGCCCCCAACCTGATGGCATGAACATCAATTTCTCAAACTTCCAGTTATACCCCCCAAAACCCCCTTCATTATTTCCCTTTTTCCCTCCCTCCCTCATCTCCTTGCCTGCCCATTGCCTCACGCTGGTGCTCCTCCTCTCCCCCCCCCCCATTTCTTTCTTCCATGGCCTGTCTCTGTCACCAATCAACTTCCCAGCTCTTTGTTTCATCCCCCCCCAGTTTTTCTCTCTCTCCTGCACCCCCCCACCTTTTAAATCTACTCCTCAGCATTTTTCTCCAGCCCTGCTGAAGGGTTTCAGCCCGAAAAGTCAACTGTACTTTTTTCCATAGAAGCTTCCTGGCCTGCTGAGTTCCTCCAGAATTGTGTGTGTGGTGCTCGGATCTCCAGTATCTGCAGATTTTCTCTTGTCTGTGATGAACTCAGTGCTCATTTGGGATCACGGGTGTTAAGCGACCAGTAGGGCTGCCGGGTGCACGGAGGGCAGGCAGCGATGAACTGCGATATGGCGGGCCAACAGAACTGGCATCGCAGAAAATCCAGTGTCCATTGTGCGCGGGATGGCGGAGTTGTGGGCCCGCTGGAATGCACGTAGCGCACAGTGGCCGGCACGGTTCACGCAGTCGTCAAGTGTGACAACTGGAGCAGGCTCATGCTGTAGGGCCTGGCCAACCTGGTTCTCAAGATACCAGATAATCAGAGCAAGGATATGTGAGGATGGAATGATGGCTGAAGGCTAATCTCCGTTTCAGCATGGTCAAAGTGTTGTGACAGGGCGTATCCTCGGTGTTCTTGGAGACAGTTGATAGGAGATGGTGAAGTTGAATTGCTTGAAGAAGAGGGCTCAGTGAGCCTGACCTGGGTTGAGTTGGTGGGTCTGATGAGGAACTGGCATTTTTCTAACTTGCTGTACAGCTGGTTTTTGAGGAGACACTGAAGGACTGAATGGACATGACAGATATGGTCTAGGTGGTCCGTGGAGAAGATGAGGATGTCGTCGAGGTAGACAAACACATACCCATGTAGCATGTCTCAAAGGATCTCATTAATGAAGACTTGCAAAGTCCAAATGGCATCACCAAGTATCTAAAGTGGCCAATGGGTGCTATGAACACCGTCTCCCACTCATTTCCCTGGCAGATGTGGATCAGGTTGTATGCACTCCATAGATCCAGTTTGGTGAAGATCTGGCTGCTGTGGAGTGTTTTGAATGTTTTGAGAATGGAAAGCAGATGATCAATGGTTTCCTAATGCTTCTGGACTGTAGACTCGCATTGGTATCGACTTCCTTTATGCAAGCAAACTCTACTGGTCACCTATCCTGTCAGGAAGTGTAGAGAACTGTGGATGAGAGCTGGGTTTAAATAGGCTGCAGCTGATGAGTCGGAAACAAGTGGCAGGTAATTCCTATTAGCTGGGTGGAGACTGGGAGGTGCCTACCTGTGCAGGCCTGACAGATCTGGGAGTACAAGTACATAGTTCCCTGAAAGTGGTGATGCAGGCAGCATTTGGCACACTTGCTTTCATTGGTCAGGACATTTATCGGAGTTGGGATGTCATATGACAACTATAGAAGGTGTTGATGAACCCATGCTTGGAGTATTGTGCATATTTCTGGTTGTTACACTTAAATTACACTGATTAGATTAGAGATGGTGCAGAGAAGGTTCACAAGGATCTTGTAGGGACTCGAGGGCTTGAGTTATGAAAAGAGACTGGATAGGTTAGGACTTTTTCCCTCGAGCGTAAGAAGCGTAGGGCTGACCTTTTAGAGGTTTTTAAAAATCATGAGGTTTAAGGTGAGAGGGGAAATATTTTAAAAGGGAGATTTTAAACAGAGAATAAACAGGACATCTGTACAATAAAATTCCTATAATGACGTATTCTTGGTACTTTGGTGTCATCAAATGCCAGATTTTCTGAACTTTTAAATCTTAACTCTCTGAATATCCCAATATACAGTTAATTCCCTTTTATTTTTGATGTTAGACAGTAACATTATACATTTTCCAGTGTACCCTGTGAAGTTAAAGGGAACACTGGAACCATTGCTCAGTGATTTAAAGGAAATGCTATCAAAGGGCCTTGGATGCTGAGCTACTGAATTCTAAACAATGGTTTATGGGAGTTTTATGCTTTATGGAACTGTAAAAGAATAAGGAAGATATGAATAAAACTATAAGTCTGATCTATAAAAGTGTATAGAGTAATCAGGACAGAATAAACAAAGCACACACAGAGTTTGAACAGAACTGAAGAGGTGATAGTGATAGTGGAGGCAAATTAAGTTGCAGTGTTCAGAAGGGAATAGGAGCTTAAAGAAATTAACCTGCTGGATAATTCAGAGGAGAGGAATTCTTCATATAAATATAGTTGCAAAGAAAGCATGACAGCACCACTACTTTCTCAGGAGTCTGTGGAGATTCAGCATGTCATCAAAAACTTGAGCAGACTTCTACAGATGTGTGGTGGAAAGTGTGCTGTCTGGCTGCATTACAGCCTCGTATGGGAACACCAATGCCTCTGAGTGGAAAATTCTACAAACGATAGTGAATTCAGCCTAGTACATCACGGGTAAAACCCTCCCAACCATTGATCACATCTATATTTCATAGTCATAGTCATAGTCATACTTTATTGATCCGAGGGGAAATTGGTTAAATAAACATTGCTGTAGAAAAGCAGCATCTATCATCAAAGAGCCATGCTCTTTTCTCACTGCTGCCATCAGGTAGAAGGTACAGGTGCCTCAGGCCTCTCACCACCAGGTTCAAGAACGGATACTACTCCTCGACCGTCAGGCTCTTGAACAAAAGCAGATAACTACACTCATTCTATTTTGGGTGATCCCACAACCAATGATCTCACTTTAAGAACTCTTTACCTTGTTATTTCATGCTTGTTATTTATTGCTGTTTATTTACATTTGTAGTTACACAGTTTGCTGTCCATTGATCCTGTTTACAGTTACTGTTCTACAGATTTGCTAAGTGTGCCCGCAAAAAGAGAATCTCAGCATTGTATGTGGTGACATGTATGTAATCTGATAATAAGTTTTACCTTGAACTTTGAGGAGAGGGGAATGGAACTAGTTCAGTTGCTCTTATACAGAGCCAATATGGGTTGATTAAGCCAAATGACCCCCATTCCTTCTGTATGTCTAACTATGAATGTTAGAAAATGAACAGGACTGTACTGTGAATCTTTAAAAGTGCCAACACGAGAGAGCAGAGGATTGATAGTTACTACCATATAAGGAATCAGTAGATGTTCCATGATCAAATTTCCACTGTGAAATAATAACCATTGCTTCTCCCAGAGAAAAAATCAGTACATGAGTCACCTCTGCCAGATATCTTCCCTGGCGTACTTTCAATCCCTTAGGGCACTAGGCAAAGGAAATGTTATGTTTTGTAACTACAAAACATTAAATTAATTCAAATGAAAATAAGGGAGGCCAGGAATGTAGGTGTAACTTGGTCTTTACCTCAAGCGAGACACACATATATCATGAGGTAGTGTGATGACGTATGCAATTTATGTATTTTTACAAATAACCTGTAATTAATTATTTAAATGAACAAGAATGCTTAATCAGCCAATATATACAAGATAACTCGAATTATATTGAAAGATTAAATACATATCAAAAATATTTTATTAAAATAATTTGGCCCAAAAATTTTGTGATTAATCATTGAGAAAAGGCCTTTCATTTGTATGTCCACACCAAACATCAACCACCTATTTTACATGAATCCTACTTTAATCCTTTTTTTGACCTTTCCTCACTTTCTCATCAATTTCCCCAGATCCTGCCAGTCACTTATGCACCAGGGGCAATTTAAAGCAGCCAATGAATCAGCCAACGTAAATGTGTTTGGGATGTGGAGCACCTGGAGAAAACGGTGTGGTCACAGAGAGAACATACAACACCCAGTCTCATAGCTGAAGCCAAGCAACTGGCTCTGTGAACAGTGACTCCCTCCAGCTGTGCCAGCATGCAGGAGGGACTAGTGTGGCTGTGTATGTGCTGCTGGAAAAGGTACAAAGGAGCCATTATAGGGAACATTTAAAGTTTTCTCCCCTTTATCCAATCCAGCAGCATTTATACAGTCATACTGGTACCTTTCTGCTTGTGGATACATAAGATTCCTCAAGAGCAATTCTTGCTTGAACTCTGAGTCATTTCCTGCAATACACTGCTGATCATAGAAAGTGGGTGGAAAGGGGACATAGTTGGGTGGGCTGATTGCTGTAATATGTGAATGGAGTGTACGTTTGGGGTTCTTTTTGCTTTACTTTGGAAAGAGTTTGTCTGCATCAGGAAAATTGGGGAGGAGGTCTTAGGTGAAGTTGCAGGTGTTGTAGTGTGGATGAAATCAGCGGGGAGACAGTCACTGGTAGATACAAAGCAGCTTCTTTATTTGACACAACAAGTTACAGCAGGCATCATACAGACGGAGACGCTTTCGGTAGAAAGGTCTGCTAGCTCAATGTGGGCTCGATACTTATTTGCTAAAAGCAAAGGACAATTCCTATTTAAGAAGTTATAGACAATCTTTTGAAGCTACATACAAAACATCACATCTTCTGACTTCATCCTTTCCTCCTAACGTCCACAGGTCTGGGCTGGTACTCACAGCCTTTACGAATGCAAGTTAAATCCACAATACATTTATTTAGTACTTTACGTGCTAACATAGAGGACAATTCATATTTATAAATTATAGATAAAACTGTCTTTGAAACTACAGCATCTGGTCAAACTATGGCGTCAGCAGCGTCTGGTATTCGCAGCTTTTCGGAAATGCATTGTTGTGAACTCAATCCACAGTACTTTGTCAAACAGAAGACTGGTGGCCAGAGTCATTTAAGTGTAAATGAATCATCTACCCAAAAACTCACTCTAACACAGGTATAGCAAGGCCTCATATACAGTAAGCGTTACATCTTCTAAATTTGTGTTCCCACTTATAGGTGAGATAATGCAAACTAGAACTTCATTAGCTTTTATGCTGAGCTGCAAAAAATCATTGAAGTGATTTATATGATATAATCCTCCTGCCTGAGACTTTCAGTTACATACACATTATTACAGATTATTTTAATATCTCCATCATAATAATTTCAAAAGATTTAAAAGGATTTAAAGAATATTTATTATCAAAGTATGTATGCAATACACAGTCCTGAGATTCATCTTTGCCACGGACAGCCACGAAACAGAGTCATGGAACTAACCCGATCAAGGAATAAAACATCAAACCCACCACACCCCTCTTGTGCAGAAATAAACGAATCGCACAAGCGGCAACAAAAAACGAGCGAAAAACACAGAATGTAAAACACAGAAACAAAAGGCATATTTCAGTTCAGCTCAGTGTTTGTTATCTGCAGGTAACCCCTACTCAAAATCGCCCTAAATGGCAGTGGACAAAAAAGAGTCCCTAGGAAAGTAGAAACACATCATAATGTGAATTAGCGACCAATCCTCAAACCGTGTCGATTAACCGTGCTCCAGCAACATTCTCCAACAGCATGGAGGTGCCATCTTTTCCACCATTGATCAATGACTTCATTGGCCCAATCACATAAACACCATGAATACAATCGCAGAATAGATACTGAGCATTCTGCCAAATTGATCCATTTCTTGACTGTTCCAGCCTTTCCACTATCCATAGGTACATCGAGAGTACACCGGAATATCATCGCCTTCTCTGGGTGAACACACAGCCACATGGCGTGACAATGTGCTCACCTTGTAGAGCTGCTCCAACACAGCCCCAGTGATCCGGAACTTCTGTGTTGCTCGTGTCTTTATACATTTCCCCTGCTGTTTCCAATTCCTTCCCACATCTCAGACTTGTATATCTGGGTGGGGACTCTACATTGCCCCTGGAATCTGAGGTTACTTGATGGGAATGTGGGGAGAAATAACATGGGAATTAATGAGAATCAGGGTAAATGTGTGTTTGATATTTGTCCAGACTCAGTGGGTGAAAGAGACCGTGTCCATGTTGTTACTCTCTATGGCTCTAACATGGGTAAAGCATGATTGCATCAAGGAAACCCCAACCCAACTAGCTACACTCCCTCAACTTGGAAGCATTCACCCACCGTCGTGAGCCCCATGGGACTCTATGGCTTGCTGTAGAATGTGGATTTTCTACTTTTCTCAAGCACCTGTATTTACTAACTGTTATCTTAACTAGAGCCATCAAGCCCTTTTGTTTTCGGTTTAATCTGGTCAAGTTAACTGCGACTGGCCCGTGTTTCCCGCATTCTATGCGTATTTAAAGGGGTCTCTAGGTAGCTCTTTGTGTGGCGCATGGCCAAGTGGTTAGGGCGTTGTGCTCACGATCTGAAGGTCGTGGGTTCGAGTCTCGGCCAAGGCAGCGTGTGTAGTCTACCCAGCTGAAAATGGGTACTGGCAAAATGCTGGGGGGTTAACCTTGTGATAGACTGGAGTCCTAGCCGGTGGAGCTGGGGGAGTCTCGTACTCTCAGTCGCCTCACACCACAGAAACCAGCATAAGCACTGGCCTGATGCGCCACAAGGCTCGAGACAGACTTTAACTTTAGGTAGCTCTTTAGCTAAGTCCTACTGTATTGTAGAGAATGGCTTGTCTCGCGGTGTTGCTCAGTTGTCTCGCCGAGGATCTGTTGGTCCTACGCCTAACCTCTTGTTTCCGTCTCTTCGTGGGGATTCTGTTGATCCTCCGTTCCTGAGTCTTGCCTGAGCCTGCCGCCTGCTGCTCCTGAGCCAGCAACCACAGTGACAGGGAGATTCTCCGCACTTGGGTCCAGTCTTGCGAGCGCGCACCGTGACACCCACTCTGTCACCAGTCTGCCAGGTCTGCAGCTTGTACTGTCTGCAAAAAGTACAATAACTGCTGACCAGGTCTTTGATAACCCATTCAGATGCACCACCTTCATATGGGGAGGGTTTATGTGGGAGGGTGGGGACCGCAAGTGGAATTCATGAAGGAACAAAACAAATTTGAAGCTGAAGTGAGAAGTAGAAATAAATTCACAGCAGAAGCAAAGGCAAGTGATAAATGATGTCAAGATTTGCTTTACTGTTGAACATGCAAACTTAAAGGAGCAAATCTAAATCCTGGCAACACTCACAATGCATTCAATGAAACAATGTAATTATGTATAACTGAAATGCCTTCACAAAATCATGGCTATAGGTTGATCAGAGCTGGGAGCTGAATGTTCAAGATTATTTAACTTTTGAGAAAGACAGGCAAAAAGGAATAGCACTTTTTAAAAAGAGGAAATTACTACAATGGTAAGAAATAGTCTTGGCTCAGTAGATCCTAGTGTAGAATTAGAGTTTGATTAGGTGGATCTAAGAAGCAACAAATGGCAGAAAGCATTGGTAGGAGTTAGTTAAAAGCTGCCAAGCAGTAGTTGTGATATTGGGCTGTAAGGTCCAAATTAGGGAATCAAGTCTATTACAAGTTAGTTTATGAAATAAAAACTATTTAATCAAATTGCTGGAGTTAATTGAGGATGTGAGGAGTAGTGTGAGTAAGGAGGGGGACAGTGAGTGTGTTGTATTGGGGATTTCAGAAATTTTCAATAAGGTTCCACGCAGATGGTTTGTCACTAAACGTACAGTGTATGGAGTTGGAGTAACATACTGATGTGGAGCTGAGAATTAGCTATCAGAGTAACAACCAAGGGGTAGAATAAGTGGAGATTCTCAGCTTGTCAGACTACTTCTGGCAGGGTACTGCAGGGAGTGCCATAGTTTCTGGTGAGGCACCACCCCAAGAGTTCAAGGACTACATGTTCCTGTTAAAGTAAAAGTCAAAGCTGCTGGGAGTTGGGATCCCTGACTGTCAGGGGATAGAGTTACCCTGGTAAAGATAAAGGAGGCTTGGGCTAGATCCAGGCAGCCGGGATCAAGCGAATCACTGGATGTATATGTAGGATGCTTAAGTATACCCAAGAAGGAAATTAGGAAAGCCAAGAGGAGGCATGGAATAGTTTTGGCAGAGGAAACTAAGGAGAATCCTAAGAGATTTTTCAAGTATATTAAGGGTTGAAAATAGGGCCTCTCTAAGACCAAAATGGAAATCTAAATGTGGAGACGCTGAAGATGGGCAAAGTCTTCAATGATTATTTCTCCTCTGTTTTTACCAAGGAGAGGGATGTGAAGACCTAGGAACCTGACGAAGATGAGATGTTTTGGCAGCAGTTCATGCAACAGTAGAAGAGGGGTTGTATGTGTTAAGATGTATGAAAATAGACAAATCATTCGGACTGGATAAGGTTTATCCAAGAGCACTACGGAAAGGTAGAGTGGAAATTGTGGCAGTCTTTGCGCAGGTATTTGCAACATTGCTATCTTCTGGCGAGGTGCCTGGAGAATAGTAAACGTTGGCCGCTTATTTAAGAAGGACTGTAAGGATGGATCTGGTAATTGTACCACCATTAGCCTGACATAAGGAAGGTAAATTGCTGGAAAGCATTCTGAAGGATAAGATTTGGAAAGGCAGGGGTTCATTAGGGCTAGTTCATGGTTATTTGTATGGGAGATCTTTTTGTATGAATTGGATTGAGTTTTTTGATTAACTGATGGGGCATATATGGATTTTAGTAAGTTTTTTGATAATGTTCCTTGTAAGCTTCGATGGAAGATTAGACCACATGGCATCCAAAGAAGCTAGTAAAATGGATCTGAAATGAACTGAATGGCGGGAAACAGAGGCCATTAGCAGACGGATGTCTCTCAGACTGCAGGTCTTGGATTAGTGGTGTGCCCCAGGGATCAAATCAAGGTCAGATTTTTACATTGAACAGAAGGGCCCCTGGTACTGTTTCAGAGCAGAGAGACCTTGGTGTTCAGGTTCACAGTTCCTTAAAGTGGAATCACATGTAGATGGGGCAGTGAAGAAGGCTTTTGGCATGCTGGCCTTCATCAGTCAGGGCACTGAATATAGAAGTCGGGAGGTTAAGTTGTAATTATAGTCATAGTCATACTTTATTGATCCTGAGGGAAATTGGTTTTCGTTACAGTTGCACCATAAATAATTAAATAGTAATAAAACCATAAATAATTAAATAGTAATATGTAAATTATGCCAGGAAATAAGTTCAGGACCAGCCTATTGGCTCAGGGTGTCTGACCCTCCAAGGGAAGAGTTGTAAAGTTTGATGGCCACAGGAAGGAATGACTTCCTATGACGCTCTGTGTTGCATCTCGGTGGAATGTGTCTCTGTCTGAATGTACTCCTGTGCCCAACCAGTACATTATGTAGTGGATGGGAGACATTGTCCAAGATGGCATGCAACTTGGACAGCATCCTCTTTTCAGACACCACCGTCAGAGAGTCCAGTTCCATCCCCACAACATCACTGGCCTTACGAATAAGTTTGTTGATTCTGTTAGTATCTGCTACCCTCAGCCTGCTGCCCCAGCACACAACAGCAAACATAATCGCACTGGCCACCACAGACTCGTAGAACATCCTCAGCATCGTCCGGCAGATGTTAAAGGAACAAGTATGAGGCCACACTTGGAGAATTTCATTCAGTATTGGTTTTCTGTTATAGGAAGGATGTGATTAAACTGGAAAATCTGCAGAAAAGACGTTCAATGAATCAGGAGACTGACTTTTTGGACATACTTATACATCTATGTATATAAGCTGACTTGTGTATATGCATTTATCTTCTGTCATTATTATTAGTTTTGTGTTTGTTATTTTTTGTGGGTTTATTTGTGCTGCATTGTATCTGGATTAAGTTATCTTGTTCTCCTTACACTTGTTACAGAAAATGACATTAAACAGTTTTGAATCTTGTAGGAGGAATATGAACAGCCTGGGGCTTTATTCCGTGGAACACAGAAGAACGAGGGGATAGCCCATAGAAGTGTATAAAGTCATGAGGGGCATAGATAGGATGAGTGAACTTTGTTCCAGGGCCAGGGAATTGAAAACTAGAGGATGTAGTTTTAGGGTTAGAAGTGAAAGGTTAATAAGAACCTAAGGGGCAACTTTTATACAGAGCAGCTGGTAGATATATGGAACCAGCTACCAGAGGAAGTGATTAAGGCAGGTTCATTAGATACATTTAACAAGTGCATGAACAGGTATGACAACAATTTGAGATGTAGGCAAAATGTTTGGAGATGGGATTAGCTTGAACATACATCTTGGTCAGTATAGACACAGAAGGGCTGAAGGGCCCTTTTCTGTGCTATACAACTTCATGAATTTGTTAATAATTTATATTAACAGAGGCTGATGTTAGACTGTCTTTAAAGAGAGTGAACCCTCGCAAGGTGGAAGGTCCCGATGGAATACCTGATAAGGCTCTGAAGATCTGTGCCAACCAACTAGCAGGAGTATTCAAGGACATTTTCAACCTCTCATTGCTATGGGTGGAAGTTCCCACTTGCTTCAAAAAGGCAACAATTATACCAGTTCCTAAGAAGAATAACGTGAGCTGCCTTAATGGCTATTGCCCGGTAGCACTCACATCGACAATGATGAAATATTTTGAGAGGTTGGCGATGACTAGACTGAACTCCTGCCTCAGCAAGGACCGGGACCCATTGCAATTGGCCTTTTGCCACAGTAGGTCAACAGCAGATGCAATCTCAATGGCTCTTCACATGGCTTTAGACCACCTGGACAACTCAAACACCTATGTCAGGATGCTGTTCACCAACTATAGTTCTGCATTTAATACCATCATTCTCACCATCCTGATTGGGAAGTTGCAGAACCTGGGCCTCTGTATCTCCACTTTGGCGAAAATACCAGAACATAATGAGAGATTGGGTAGTGTTGGTGTTCAGAGAGACCTACATGTGCTTGTACACACATGACTAAAATCCATTATGCAGGTGTAAGTGGTATGTTGGCCTTTGCTACAATAGGATCTGAATACAGGAATAAGGAAATCTTACTACAATTGTATAGAGCCTTAATGGAACTGCACCTAGAGTACTTTATATAAACTTTAACCTCCTTCCCTAATAAAGAATGTACTTTATTTGTCACTGATTCAAAGATTGAGTATATTTATTATCAAAATGTGTATGCAGTATACAACCCTGAGATTCATCTTCTCCACAGAAAGCCACAAACCAAAAAGAACCAATAAAGAAAAGCATGGAACCT
Source organism: Mobula birostris (assembly GCF_030028105.1). Lineage (NCBI taxonomy): Eukaryota > Metazoa > Chordata > Chondrichthyes > Myliobatiformes > Myliobatidae > Mobula > Mobula birostris. Next base: position 83,132,101 of record NC_092373.1, read on the forward strand.
TTTCAAAGAAAAAAAAAGACACCAACTACCCATGTGCAAAAAAAAACAAATTGTGCAAACAGCAACGACAACATCAACACCTGCACAAAAAAATCATGCAAATGGCAACAAGAAAGAACAAGCAAAAACACAAAACATAAAACACAAAATCAAAGAATCTATATTCAATTCAGCTGAAGGAGTATGGTGAAGATTTAGTGAACCGGTTTTAAGGAGGATATGTTGCCTCTCTGAGGACTGATTGGATTGACTTGCCCTGGAGAATGAAGGAAGACCTCACTGAAATTTACGAAGTTCTTACAGGACTTGAATGGTTTGATGCAGGGAGGGCTCTTTTCCTAACAGATAGGTCTAGAGCTAGACATAGCTACCTCAGAATAAGGTATAGGCCTCTTAGGACTCAGACAGGAGAAATCTCTTCACTTAAGCAGAGGATTGGAGGGTTGCAAATGTTGTTCCATTGTTCACGAAAGGGAGTAAAGATAACCCAGGAAATTGTAGACCAGTGGGTCTGACTTCAATGATGACCAAGTTGTTGAAGAATCTGATTTATGAACATTTGGAGAGAATTAATTTGGTCAGGGATAGTCGGCATAGCTTTGTCAAGGGCAGGTCATGCCTTACAAGCCTGATTGAATTCCTTGAGGACGTAACAAAACACATTGATGAAGGTAGAACAGTGGATGCAGTGTATATGGATTTCAGTAAGGCATTTAATAAGGTTCCCCATGTAAGACTCATTGAGAAAGTAAGGAGGCATAGGATCCAAGGAGACCTTGCTTTGTGGATCCAGATTTGGCTTGCCCACAGAAGGCAAAGGGTGGTTGTAGATGGGTCATATTCTACATGGAGGTCGGTGACCAGTGGTGTGCCTCAGGGATCTGTTCTGAGACCCTTACTCTTCGTGATTTTTATAAATGACCTGGATGAAGAAGAAGTATGAAACCCCAGGTGGGGTTGTAAGTTTGCTGATGACACAAAGTTTGGGGGTGTTGCAGATAATCTGGAGGATTGTTAGAGGTTACAGTGGGACATCTATAGGATGCAGAACAGGCAGCTGGAGTTCAACCCAGGTAAATGTGAAGTAGTAGGTCATTTTGGTAGGTCAAATTTGAAGACAGAATATAATAATGGCAAGATTCTTGGTAGTGTGGAGGATCAGAGAGATCTTGGGGTCCATGTTCATAGGACACTCAAAGCTGCTGTGCAGGTTGACAGTGTTGCTAAAAAGGCATAAGGTGTGTTGGCCTTCATCAACTGTAGGATTGAGTTCAAGAGCCGTGGGATAATGTTACAGCTATATAAGACCTTGGTCAGACCCCACTTGGAGTACTGTGTTCAGATTTGGTCACCTCACTACTGGAAGGATGTGGATTCTATAGAGAGAGTGCAGAGGAGATTTCCAAGGATGTTGCCTCAACTGGAGAGTATGCCTTATGAGAATATGTTGAGTGAATTTGGCTTTTTCTCCTTAGAGCAACAGAGGATGAGAAGTGACATGATAGAGGTGTATAAGGTGATGAGGGGCATTGATCGTGTGGATAGCCAGAGGCTTTTTCACAGGGCTGAAATGGCTAACACGAGGGGGCATAGTTTTAAAGTGCTTGGGAGTAGGTACAGAGGGGATGTCCGGGGTAAGTTTTTCACACAGTGGTGGGTGGATGAAATGCACTACCAGCCATAGTGGTAGAGGTGGATACAAAGAGACTCTTAGATAGGTACATGGTGCTTAGAAAAATAGAGGGCTATGTGCTAGGGAAATTCTAGGCAGTTTCTGGAGTGGGTTACAATGGTCAGCACAACATTGTGGGTGGAAGGGTCTGTAATGTGCTGTAGATTTCTATGTTCTGTGTTTATGGAGTGCTGAACTTGTGGAATTCCCTATCTGACATGGCTGTGGCTCAGTTATTGAATTCATTCAAAACGGATCAATAGATTTCTGGATGTTAATGGGTTCAAGCAATGTGGGAATTGAGAAGAGAAATGGCACTGAGCAGCCATGACCTTGGCATCCACTCCTGCTCCTTTATCTTATGTTCACTACTCTCAGGAAGAATAAGCAGTCAATACTGGCCATTATCCTATAAGGATATTAAAAAAAAATGCTTTTATTTGCAGAATACCTATAAACAAAGTTGTTTTTCACCCCTGTAGCCGACAAGGTGATTGATATACAGAAAGCAAATGACGAATGCTTCAGGCCTCTTCCCCAGATAGCGTATAATTGAAAAGGTCAGACTGAACTCTCTTGTATCTAACCTGTGATGTTGTATAATCATTATTGAGGATTTCCACCAGATGTCACTATAATTACACAACACACTGTATGTCCTGATCAGGAAACAGCATTGATAGTTCCTGCCATGTGTGAAGATAAATTCTGCCTGGCACAAAGAAGTTTACACATGTGACTGGAGATCTGGAATTAGCCAATATTCCCTTGTCTGCTCATCCCCCTCCACTGATCATCCTCCTGGCCCCTAACCCTACAACTGTGCTAAATACCCGTCTATACTTCCTCTCTCACCAACAGCTGGGACCCTAAGCAGCCCTTCCAGCTGAGGAGACACTTTACCGCAGGTTTTTCAGTGTTATTTGGTGCCTCTGGTGTTCCTGCTGCGTCTCTACATCAGTGAGACCCACCGCAGACCGGAGAAGTGCTTCATCAAACATGTTCACTAGACCTTCAACAGCCATGATCTCCCTTTCCCACCCTGACATGGCCACCTCTACTGCCATGTTGAGGCCAGATGCAGTCTTCAACCTGACTGCATCAACACCAATTTCTTAAGCTTCCAGTAACCACTCCCTTCTATTTTCCTTTAACCTCTCCCTCTTCATTTTCCTCATTCCTATGGCTCTCTCTCCACTTCTCTTCCCTTCTCCCACCCTCACAACATACCCAGCATCTCCCTCTGGCTCCACACTTCCCTCCCTTTATTCCATGGTCCACTGTCCTCTCATATCAGATTTTTCTCCTTCTGCACGTTGTCTCTTCCATGTGGAACCACCTAAATTCTCTCATCGTTCCTTTCTATCCTCCCCTGCCCCTGCCCACCCACTTACCTTCCCCTCTCACTGGACTCGTGTATTACCTGCCAGTTCCACTTTATTCTAACTTCTGCCCTCTTCCATTTTAGTCCCAATAAAGGTTCTCAGCCAGTAATATTGATTGTTCATTTTCCTCCATAGATGCTGCCCAACTGCTGAGTTCCTCCAGTCTTTTGTGTGTGTGTGTGGCGCTCACGTTCCATTAGTATAATATTATTTCCTCCTGCTTACCCAACTCCCCCTTAAATATATTTCTGCTTTCCACCACAACTGCTCTGCAGTTTTGTGTACCACACACTACTAAATGAAAAATTACATCTGAACTGCATTCTGTTTTATATTCTCTTCTCTGATCAATAGTTATGATGTTCAGGTAATTATGTTGCACTGTTAAAACATATTCAATGAATTTATGCCTACGGACTCCAGAAATTCTCCTTTTGTACCTCTATGCCTGACAACTGAGGGTAGTTTATCAACTAGGACAGAGAGTTTACAATCCATAAACAGAAGGGAGCACCAGACAAACAATAAAATTCAATAATACTTTGTTTACTCAGGGTCAGAACCACAGTTGGTGAATTTGGAAACTGTAATATGCAGAAAAGAAAGCTGAGAAGTTTTCCTCCAATTAAAAGAACCAGCAATTTATAAAAGAAGCAGTAATCTAAGGAACATTTTGGAATGAACATATTTAGTTACTACAGCAAGAGATAACGAGATTACATTGACAATCCAGTCATTCTTGTCATATCAGAACAATACCGCATGAATGTTTTTAATTAATCAGATTCTAGACATGCCTGAAAGCTCTTTCAAAGACGTATATTGAAATTCTCAAGATGTTTGGCTACCCCAGTCTTCACTGAAATTGGTGCTCGTCCCAAACAGCAGTCTTGTCCTCCTACCCAGAGTAGAGTTTATTGTCATATGCACAAATATGTGTGTTACACACGTGCAATTAAAAATTTACTTGCAACAACATCACTGGCATGTAGCATCATATAAGCAGCATTCGCAGGAAAAGCATAAATTATACAGTATTTTAGAAGAAAAAATAATTTTTAGTGCAAAGTGGTCACAAGGGTTGCCTAACTATAGTGATTATGGTTGTGCTAGCTGGTTCCACACTGAATAGTTGAAGGGAGTTAGTTCATGAACATAGTGGTGTGGGACTTCAGCCTTCTGAACCTCCTGCCCAACGGAACCTGCAAAGTGTGGCATGGCCCCAGTGTTGGGGAACTTTAATGATAGACTTTGCCTTCTTGTGGCAACACCCCCTGTAGATATGACCAATGATGCGGAGGATGTGCCTGTGATGTACTGGTTAGAGTCCACTACTCTCTGTAGCTTCTTGCATTCCTGCATATTAAAATTGCTGGACAAGTCCATGATGCAGCCAGTTAGGTTACTTTCAACAGTACACACGTAGAAGTTTATTAAGCGTTTGGTGTCAAGCTGAATCCTCTTAACCTCTTTCCTTATGATTGGATCTATATGCTAGGCTCAGCACAGGTCATCAGAGAGTGATTTCTTCCACCATCAGTTCCCCAATGTAAACTGCTTCATGCTTGTCGTCCTTCCCCTTCCTAAAGTCAGCAATCTGCTCTTTCATTTTGCTGACGTTGAGCAAGAGGCTGTTATCACAGTACATATCAACCAGGTGGCCCATCTCGCTCTGCTAAGCTGGTTCATCACCCACTGTGATTCATCCAACAACAATAATTTTGTCAATGAATTTTAAAATTGTATTGGAGCTGTGTTTAACCACACAGTCAGGTGTTCATAGAGAGTAGAGAAGGGTGCTATCTTGTGTTGATGTTTAGCGAGGAGCAGGCATTGTTGCCGATCCTCACTGATTGAAGTCTGCTGATGAAGCCAAGCATCCAGTTGCAGAGGGAGGTATGGAGGCCCAGGTCTTGAAGCTTAATAAGTTTGAATGGGATAATTGTGTTGAACGGCAAGTGAACAGCAGCCAGTTGTAGACGTTCTTGTTGTTCAGAGCAGAGTGAAGAGCCAGGGCAATCGCAGCTGCTGTTGACCAGTTGATGTGGTAAGCAAAGTGGAGTGGATCAAGGTGACCTCTGAAGCAGCAGCAGATTTGTGTCGTAACCAACCTCTCAAAGCACTTCGTTACAGTTGATGTAAGTGGCACTGGATGGCAGTCAATGAGGCAGGTTACCATGCTTTTCTTAGGCATGGGTACAATAGATGCCTTTTTGAAGCAGGTGGGAATCTCAGACTGTGGAAATGAGAGGTTGTACACGTCCATAAATACTCCACACAGACTGTTGGTACGCAGCTAGGTACGCTGTCTGATTCAGTCACTTTTCATGGATTCACGCTCTTGAAGAGGGCAACAACCACCTCCACACAAAAAAATCAGTAATACCTGTCCTATAATGATCCCTGACGTACTGTATGTGGCTGGGCATCAAGGCCGTTACAGGCTACGCAAAGCAAAACACCATAGACTGTACCAGTGACGTATCCTTCCCTGATTGCCGAAACAACTTTTATGCATGTTCTGAGGCATGCAACACAACACCAGTGATGAAAGCTACCCCCTCCCAGGTGAGCAGCGGCTGTCTGTAACAGCAGCAGGTGGGAGAAGGACTCTGCGGAGCATCGTTCCCTGTGAGGCTACTGGGCTGGACAACATCCCAGGCTGATTGCTCAGGGAGTGTGCACACCAGCTCATGACGTCTTCACAGACATTTCAACACTCCACTCATCCAAGCTTCTGCTCTCACATGCTTCAAATCAGCCACCATCATCCCTATACCTTCAGAACAAGTGATCGCCACCCTGTGGCACTGATGCCAATCATCATGAAGTGCTTTGGATGGCTGGTAATGGCACATAGCAAAAATTCCATTCCTACCACACTAGACTCTCACCAATATGCTTCCAACAGAACCGCTTTACAGCAGATGCCGTAGCACCTGTCAAGCAGTTGTCCCTATCGCACCCAGAAAACAAGGACACTTACGTCAGAATGCTGCTTCTGTACTCATTTCGACATTCAACACTATTGTCCCACAGACCTTGGACAACAAACCCCGACTCCTCGGTATAAATATACCACTGTGCACCTGATTGTTGGACTTCCTAACCAACAGATAGAATGCACGACCTCTCCTCCCTCCCCGTCATCCTCAACATGGTTGTCCACCAAGGGCTGTGTGCTGAGCCCATTGCTGCACACTCTGCTCACACATTGACCACACGGCCAAACACCCGAGCAATCACATTGTCAACTTCGCCAATGACATGATGGTGGGGCTCATCACCAACAACAATGAGACGGCCTACAGAGAGGAAGTAGAAGAGCTCAAGGTCTGGTGCTGGGCAAAGAACCTCTTCCTCAATGTCAACAAGACAAGGGAGATGATTATTGACTTCAGGAGAACTCACACCACTCACACCACTCTTTACAGTGGTGCCACAGCAGTGGAAACTGCAAGAAGTTTCAAACTCCTGTGAGTGCACATCTCACAAAACCTCTCACAGTCCCAGAGCACATCCTACACAATCAGTAAGACTCACCACCGCCTCTCTCTGAGGAGGCTGAAGAGAACAGGATATGTACACCAATGATTACGACCTTCTTCAGAGACGCAGTAGAGAGCATCCTCAGATGCTTCATCACAGTTTGGTGTGGAAATTGCACCGCAGTGGACAGGAAAGCTCCACAACATGTAGTCAAAACTGCCCAACCTATCACCAGCAACAGCCTATCCACCACCAAGGACATGTATATAGAAAGGTGCCCGAAAAGGGCCAGTAACATCACAAAGGATCCAACCTACCCTGCCCATGGACTATTCGTCCCACTCCCATCAGGAAGGAGGCTACATAGCATCCACACCAAGACAACCAGACTCAAAAACATTTAATTCCCCTGAGCAATACGGCTGATCAACACCTCCACCCACGAATCCACCCCTCCACTACTATGTTACAATTTCCTGTCAGTCACCTTATGTACAGATACACCCATACCTACAGTCTCTTAGGGACAGTACATAAATCAATATCTTATGTATATTTAATGTGTTGTTTATTATATTGTTATTTTATTGATCCTACCACCAAACTCATCTTTACCTTCACCCCACTCTCTGTCTTCCGCAGGGGTTGCTCCCTCCGTAGTTCCCTTGTTCATTCATCCCTCCCCACTAATCTTCCTCTTGTCACTTATCCCTCAAGTGGCCAAATTGCCACACCTGCCCATTCCCCTCCTTCCTCACCTCCATTTAGGGCTCCAAACAGTCCTTCCAGGTGAGGCAACACTTCAGCAGCAAATCTGCTGGGACCGTCTATTGTGTCTGGTGCTCCCGATGCAGCCTCCTCCACATTGGTGAGACCTGACATAAATTGGAGGACTGCTCCATCTGCCAAAAGCACAAGTCCCCGTTCACTCAACATTTTAATTCCAACTCCCATTCCTGTTCCAACACGTCCATGGTACTTTCCTGGTCCATGGCCTTCTCTTGTGCCACAATGAGCTGCACCTTATATTCCGTCTGCATAGCCTCCAACCTGATGACATGAGTATTTATTTGTCCTTCCGGTAAAAAAAATCCCTTTCCTACCCTCTTCTTCTATTCCCCACTCTGGCCTCTTGCCTCTTCTCACACACCTATCACCTCCCCCGGTGTCCCTCCTCCTGTGGTCCACTGTCCTTTCCTACCAGATTCTGTCATCTCCAGCCCTCTACCTTTCCCACCCACCTGGCTTCACCTATCATTTTCTAGCTATCCACCTTCCCCTTACCCCCACTTCTTCATTCTAGAGTCTTACCTCTTCCTTTCCAGTCCTGAGAAAGGGTCTCAGCCCAAAATGTTTGTTCATCTCCATGGATGCTGCCTGACCTGCTGAGTTCCTCCAGCATTTTGTGTGTTTATTTTACTGAATTGGATCCAGAGTAACAACTACTTCGTTCCCCTTTACACGTGTGTACTGGAAATGATATTAAACAATCTTGAATCTTGAAGGATGCCTGGATGTTAGCCTCAGAGACTGAAATTACAGGGCCACCTGGAGAAGTGAGGGCTTGTATGGGTGTGTCATAATTCACCTGGGAGTGATGGTTTCTTGCTACTTATGCTGCCCAATCTCACCTTCCAGGAAGTTCTATTGTGCAAACTGTCAAGTGTCCAACAGTAATTCCAATTTAGTTTGCAAATGCCCCTTTGCTCTCAAAATGGCCCTCGAGGTCATATCTGGACTTCTAATATAACTCTAGGTCACTGGCCTTAAACACAACTCATCTGGCCCTCAGCAGATCATCCATCACTGAGCATGTAGTAGAGGTAAGTGAGGAGAGGGAACAAGCTCAGTTGCATGTGAGTGAAAATCACAATTACAACAAGAGAGTCACAGAGACTTCCTTCAAGAATGGGAGGTGCCATCCGTATCTTTCTAGACTGTCAAAACCAGGGGAATGGGCCATTCCAAATTCTTTGGAAAATCAGATCTGAAGTATATTAAGCATGTATAGTGAGTTTATACCTTTAATAATTCTAGCCATTTGAATTATTGGTAACTTGCTGGATTTGACTTTGTTTAAGCAACAATCCAATTTGTAATTATTCACTTATCAGGGGGTTCCCAACCTGGGCTCCATGCATAAAATAGGTTAGGAACCCCTCACTCAGCTTGTATGTAACAGCTTTATCTTGAGGAGTAGGCAAATCAGAGAGCTGTAGATTCCCTGAGGCTCTATTGCATCACACTACTACAATGGAGCACTTTATCCAGCCTATCAAATGCAATCCTACTTCAGAGACATGAGACCACAGATTACTTTTCCATAGGAAAGTCAGACAAACTTTTAACAGCTTGGCTCCTGTGGCCTCCATTTACAAAATAGAGTTTTATTTATTTATTCCAAACTGCTTTCTTAGCACCTCACTCCTCAAATACCCAATACCACCTTTGGGTCTGTTACCTCACCTCCCGAGTTTCTTAATCTCACTTTGTGCCTCTCGGAATCCAATGCTACGTCCCCGTTGTGAGAGGTGCAAACAGGTAAGGCCGGCCAACAGGGCTCTGGTGAAGCTGTATAGGCCGATCTGCTGTGCAGTGGATGCAATGGATTGCAGAAGCTTTGATGAACTCCAACCACACCATCCACTGCTGAGAACGATGGAGATGGGAGGTCACCAATGGCCGATGCTCCACTGGGAGGTAAGGGCATAAGAGGAATGGGGTAAATAGGGTATTTATTTCATATCCTGAGCAGTAAAGTGAGAAATGTTAACTTTTCCTTCACTTCTGAGTATTGAACTGGTGGGGAGGGGGGTATTGCTCACTCGTTACAGGAGGGATTATTACAATATGGTCATAGAGTTGTACGGCCCACTAGATCCATGCTTTTAACCATACACACTAATTGCATTTGCCCACATTAGGACCATATCCTTCGATACCTTCACTTCTTAAGTGTTGGTCTAAATGCCTCTTGAAAGGTAGTAATGGTTTCCGATATCACCACCTGCTTTAGCGGTGTGTTCCAGATATTGACTACTAATTAGATCGAGGATGCTGTTGTGGGGACTCATTACCTCACCTTAGGATAGATACCTCGAGTGCTCATTACTTCGCTGTGAGAAATAATCACTTCATTATCTAGATCACAAGTAGCAGACCCTCAGTTTAGCGGCCAGGGAGAATACAGTTGGAAAATCAGGTGCTTGGGATAAATACACTCTACAGAAACTGCACTGGGTTTTTTTTTGGAGAAACAAGGGATTGCAACTACTGTAATCTCATGCAAAAAAAACAATAATCTGCCAGAGGAAATTAGCAGGTTAAGCAACATGAGGTTCGGTTCATGTTTTAGGTCAAGACACCGCACTAGGACTGAGAGCATAGAGGGAAGATGGCCAGTATGAAAAGATGGAATCAGATGAGAAATCTGAATCAGAATTGGAATCAGGTTTATTGTCACTGACATTAGTCATGAAATTTGCTTTTTCTTTGTGGCAGACGTACAGTGCAGGTGTAACAAGTTACTGTACATTGTAATAAATGCAAGGCAAGGAAGACAAATACAATGTTGGCATTCGTTATGAAAAACCTAAACATAAAAGCAAGGATGTGATGCTGAGGCTTTATAGGGCATTGGTCGGAACACACTTGGAGTATTGTCGGCAGTTTTGGGTCCCTTATCTGAGAAAAGAGGTGCTGGCACTGGAAAGGGTCCAGATGAGATTCATGGTAATAGTCCCAGGAATGAAAGGGTTAACATATGAGGTGTGTCTGACGCCCTTGGGCCTGCACTCACTGGTTTAGAAGAATGAGGGGGGATCTCATTGAACCTATCGATTATTGAAAGACCGAGATAGAGTGAACATGGAGAGGATGTTTCATATAGTGGATGGAGTCTAGGACAAGAGGGCACAGCCTCAGAATAGAGGGACATCCATTTAGAACAGAGTTGAGGAAAATTTTTTTAGCCAGCAGGTGGTTAACCTATGGAATTCTTTGCCACAGTTGGCTGTGCAGGCCATCGGTGGACATATTTAAGATGGATGTCGATATGTTCTTGATTAATCAGGGCATCAAAGGTTACAGGGAGAAGCCAGGAGAATGAGGTTGAGAGGGATAATAAATCAGCCATGTTGAATTGATGCAGAAGACTCAATGGGCTGATTGGACTAATTCTGTTCCTATGTTTTGTGGTCTTATAAAAATAAATAAATGATCAGTGCAAAAGAGGAATAGTAAGGCAGTGTACAATGGTTTTCAGAAATCTGATGGCAGAGGGGAAGGGCTGTTCCTGAAACAGTGGGAGTCCAGCTGAAGTAGCTCCACTCTGGCATTAATGAGAAGAGGGCACGTCCTGGAGGGTGTGGGACCTTAATGCTGGATGCCCTCACTTTGTAGCACTGGCTTCTGAAGGTGAGATCAGTGGTGGGGAGGTTTGTGTCTTTGATGGAGCTGGCTGAACCTACAGCCCTCTGAAGCCTCCTGCGTTCCTGTACATTGGTGCCTTCACATCAGGCAGTGATTCAACCAGTTAGAATGCTCTCCACAGGGACGGTGGGTCAATGGAACCAGGAGGCAGCACACCATGAGGACAAACGGGATGAAAGGAAGTGATGCGCTTGTGACGGACTGGGCTACGTTAACCACTCTCTGTAGGTTCTGTGGCCCAGAGCAGAGCAATTGCCACACTCAGCCGAAAGGAGCTAGAATAAAAGACAGGGGGAGCGGAGGGAGTACAAGCTAGAAGGTGATAGGTGAAGCCAGGTGGGTGGGGGAGGGGGATTTAGTGAGAAGCTGGGCGGTGATAGGCGGAAAGGTAAAAGGCTGAAAAAGAAGGAATCTTATAGGAGAGGAGAGTGGACCATGGGAGAAAAGGAAGGAGGAGGGGCACCAGGGGGAGGTGATAGTCAAGTGAGGAGAAGAAAAGAGATGAGAGGAGACAGAGTAGGGGATGGAAGAAGAGGGAAGAAGGATGGGGATAAAGATATCAGAATTTAGAGAAATCGATGTTTGTGCCATCATGTTGGAGGCTCTCCACACTGAATATGGGTGTTGCTGCTCCAACCTGAGAGTCACCTCATTATGATAGAAGAGGAGGCCCTGCATCAACGTGTCAGAATGGGAATAGGGGTTGCAATTAAAATGGTTGGCCACCAGGAAATCTTGCTTGTTGTAGAGGGAGCGAGGGTGCTTGATAAAGCTGTCCCCCACCCCCCCATTCTACATCAGGTCTCACCAATTTAGAGGGGGCTGCATCGGGAACACCAGCAGACAACCCCTATTAGACTGCAGCCAAAGTGTTGCCTCACTTACGTAGAAGAACTGTTTGGGGCCCTGAATGGAGGTGAGGGAGGAGGTGAATGTGGAGGTGGAGCACTTCTTCCGCTTATCGGGATAAGTTGCCAGGAAGGAGATCAGTGAGGAGGGATAAATAGACAAGGGAACCACAGAGAGAGCAATCCCTGTTAAAATGGAGAGTTGCGTGGGGTGGTGGGGGGGAGTCAGCAGAGATGTGTTTGGTGGTAGGCTCCTGATGAAGATGTTGGGAGTTGCAGAGAGTGGTCTGATAGGTGTGGAAGCTCATATGGTGATAGTTAATACGGATTACTGGTCAAATTCTACATACGCTCAAGTACCTGGGTGACTTTAGAATCTCTGAGGTGAAAAGATTGAAAACGACAGGCGTCCACACTAAGCGTTTTTCAAAATATCTCTGTCCACATTAGACGGATATTTGGGCGAATCTCCTCCCACTGGACATGCACAGGACACACAGAAAACAAGCGAAGAGGAAATGACATACTTGGTGCGCGTTTGTCCTGTTACAGACTAGAAAAATTTAAAAGGAATTGCTCTTGGCTCTCACGCAGGAGGGCTTAAAACTAACAAAAATGCCAACTGTTCATTTCCCTCCACCAAGGCAGCCTGACCTGCTGAGTTCCTCCAGCATTTTGTGTGGGGTTGCTTAAGATTTCCAGCATCTGCAGAATCTCTTGTGCCTCAATGAGAAAACGACTAGCAAATCTTTTTCTAATCTGCAGTGCTATGCGATATTTCACAACTTAGTACATTCCTGCTAAATTACTATTGTGTAGAAGATTTTGCCAAATCTCCTGTTGTTTCACAAACAGGCATCAGTAACCACACTACTAGGAGGGTCAGAGGAGAAGGGGATATCAGAAACTAGAGTTCCAGATGATTGAATATGTGTCATTTCTCTATTAAAGTGACGATAAGGAGTTGGGTTAGCAAGAATCTCTCTACTTGCTTGCCCTCATTCCATAATCAGCCTGCCAGCTGGGTTAAACTGTGTATGCTGCTAATTATAACCTACAAGCAGTTCAGAACCGGATTCACCCAGCTCATTCTCAAGATGACAATCAATATTGCGTCAGTGGAATTTGAAGGTAGCTTACTCCACACCCCGACTGAGCAACATCAGAAATTCCTTTGATCTTCTAACATTTACTGCGGCTCTCACGCCTGTATTCCTGTGCTACCTGCTGCACGGTAACCACTCTGCCACTGTCCCACATGACAGAGCTGATCCAACAATATACTACAGGAAGCAAAGACACATGAAAAGAAGCCATGGAGAACGTCAGCATTCCTGCACCTTGTAAATTCTTTAAAATTGACTAAATGATGATTAGGCTGATAGAATTGGCATGCTTTCAGGGTTATTCATATAGATACCAAATGCCTTTGATTCAACTTCATTCCAAGTGAACTCCCTTCAATCCCTACTCTTCTGACATCTTCAAACTCTCGCTTCTGCATTCCTAGTTGTCCAATTGTTCCAAGCAGGCTTCAATCATGCCCGAGAAGAAAGTAGCAACCTGCCTCAATGACTGGCATCCAGTAGCGGTTACATCCACCCTGATGGACTTCAAGAAGTTGGTTATGGCGTGTATCAACTCCTGCCTGAGGAGTGACTCGGATCCACTCTACTTGCCTACCACCCCATAGTCATAGTCATACTTTATTGGTCCCGGGGGAAATGGTTTTCGTTACAGTTGCACCATAAATAATTAAATAGTAATAAAATCTTAAATAGTTAAATAGTAATATGTAAATTATGCCAGGAAATAAGTCCAGGACCAGCCTATTGGCTCAGGGTGTCTGACCCTCCAAGGGAGGAGTTGTAAAGTTTGATGGCCACAGGCAGGAATGACTTCCTATGACGCTCTGTGTTGCATCTCGGTGGAATGAGTCTCTGGCTGAATGTACTCCTGTGCCCACCCAGTACATTATGTAGCGGATGGAAGACATTGACCAAGATGGCATGCAACTTAGACAGCATCCTCTTTTCAGACACCACCGTCAGAGAGTCCAGTTCCATCCCACAACATCACTGGCCTTACGAATGAGTTTGTTGATTCTGTTGGTGTCTGCTACCCTCAGCCTGCTGCCCCAGCACACAACAGCAAACATGATAGCACTGGCCATCACAGACTCGTAGAACATCCTCAGCATCATCCGGCAGATGTTAAAGGACCTCAGTCTCCTCAGGAAATAGAGACGGCTCTGACCCTTCTTGTCGACAGCCTCAGTGTTCTTTGACCAGTCCAGTTTATTGTTAATTCGTATCCCCAGGTATTTGTAATCCTCCACCATGTCCACACTGACGCCCTGGATGGATACAGGGGTCACCGGTACCTTAGCTCTCCTCAGGTCTACTACCAGCTCCTTAGTCTTTTTCACATTAAGCTGCAGATAATTCTGTTCACACCATTTGACAAAGTTTCCTACCGTAGCCCTGTACTCAGCCTCATCTCCCTTGCTGATGCATCCAACTATGGAGGAGTCATCCGAAAACTTCTGGAGATGACAAGACTCTGTGCAGTAGTTGAAGGTCAACAGAAGATGCCATTTCATTGGCTCTTCACTCAGCTCTGAAACATCTGGACAGTGAAGGTGAATACATCAGGATGTTCTTCATTGACTACAGCTTGTCACTGAACATTATCATCCCCTCGAAACTAATCAATAAGCTCCAAAACCTGGGCCTTGATACCTCCTTGTGCAACTGGATCCTCGATTTCTTCACTAATAGACTCCAGTCAGTTGGGATTGGCAACATCTTCTCCACAATCATCATCAGCACAGATGCACCACAAGTGTGTGCTTAGCCCCCTGCTCTACTCACTTTATTTTTTATGACTGTGAGGCTAAGTACAATTCTAATGCCATATTTAGATTTGCTGATGACACCACTGTCCTTGGCCGAATCAAAGTTGGTAATGAATTGGAATATAGCAGGAAGACTGAAATCTGTTTGAATGGTGGCACCACAACTTTTCCCTCAATGTCAGCAAAACCAAAGAGCTGATTATTGACCTCAGGAAGAAGAAACCAGACATACACGAGCCAGTCCTTGATAGGAGATTATATTAGATTAGATTAAACTTTATTGTCATTGTGCCGAGTACAGATACAAAGCCAATGAAATGCATTTACCATCTGACCAGAAATGCAAAGAATAGTGTTATTTACAAAATAACTGTGAATAAAAAACGTGCTACAGCACACAAATATAAAAGTACTGAGACAGTACAATATGGATGCAATACTGCTTAGCGCTGTGAGGTGAGGTTCAGCAGGGTCACAGCCTCAGGGAAGAAGCTCTTCCTGTGCCTGCTGGTGCGGGAGTGGAGGCTCCTGTAGCACCTACCAGATGGGAGGAGAGTATAAGTCCATGGTTAGAGTGAGATGCATCCCTGATAATGCTTTTTGCCCTGCCCAGGCAGCGTTTATGGTAGATGTTCTCAATGGTGGGCAATCCGCTGGGCAGTTTTCACCACACGCTGGAGTGCTTTGCGGTCCGATACAGGACAATTGCCATACCACACTGTGATGCAGTTGGTGAGTATGCTCTCAATGGTACAGCGGTAAAAGTCCGTCAGTATCCTGGGACAGAGGTGAGCTTTCTTCATGCTCCGCAGGAAATAAAGGAAATAAAGAGATCAGAGGTAGACGGGGTCAGTAACTTTAAATTCCTTGGTGTTATCATATCATAAGTGCCATTACAAGGAAGACACAGCAGTGCCTCTACTTTATCAGAGATCTTTAGCAAACTTCTATAGATGCACAGTGGAGAGTATCAAGACCAGTTGCACCACAGCCTTGTCCGAAAGCACCAATGTCCAAGAATAGAAAAGTCTGCAAAAAGTAGAGCATACAACCTGGTTTGTTACAGGAAAAGCTCTTGCCACCATTGAGCACACTTACATGGAGCGCTGCAACAAGAAAGCAGAGTCTGTCAGCAAGGATCACCCCCCCCCCCCCCCCAATCACCATTGAGGCTACTCTTCTTGCTGCTGCCAAAGGGAAGGATATACAGGAGCCTTAGATCTGACACCACCAGCTCAGGAACAGTGAGTCCCCTGAACCAGCGTGGATAACTTTACTCACTTCAACTCCGAACTGATTCCATAACCTATGGACTCATTTTCCAGGACTCTCCAACTCACGTTCTCAGTATTATTTATTTATTATTATTTGTTTTGTATTTGCACAGATCTTCTTCTTTTGCAAATGATTATTTGTCAGACTTTTGGTGTGGCTTTTCTTTGGTTCTATTGTACTTTTTATTCTTCTGTGAATTTCTGCAAGAAGATTAATCTCAGGGTTGTATATGGTGACAGATGCGTACTTTGATATTAAATTTACTTTCAACTTTGATGGACTTTGGACTAGAATAGCCAGATAAATACTGTTCTGATGGGAGAAGGAGCATAAGTATGAAATGCTGCCAGACATACAGTACTGTGCAAAAATCTTAGGCACATGTAAAATAAAATTCTGCAAAGTGAAGATGTTTTATCAAAAAATTACTATAAAGAGCATTAAACAGTAAAAAACTAAATCAAATCAATATTTGTTGAGTTTTATGAGAAAATTGGCTGGTAGGTTGTTCTAGATATTGGAAAACTTGCCACAGTTCTGCAGACTTTGGTTTTCTCTCTTGCTTCTGATCTCCAGATTATCCCAGACACCCTCAATGATGTTGAGATTAGGACTCTGTGGAGGCCATACCATTTGTGCAGAACTTCTTGTTTTTCTCTTCACTGAAGATAGTTCTTTATGACCTTGGCCGCTGGTCATTGCCCTGCTGCAGAATGACGTTGGGTCCAATCGGACACCTCCCCGATGGTATTGTATGATGGATGAGAATCTGCTTGTACCTCTCAGCATTGAGGATTCCATTAATTCTGATCAGATCATCAACTCCTTTTGCTGAAAAGCAGCACCAAACCTGAAGGAGATCTCTGCCATGCTTTACTGTTGGCTGCAGACACTCATCCGTGTAGCGCTGTCCAGCCTTTCTACAAACTGCCTCCTGTTTGAGTCAAATATTTCAAACTTTGACTCGCCAGTCCAGAGCACTCGATGCCATTATTCAGTACTCCAGTTTTTGTACATAGATGAGTTTCTTGGCTTTTTTCCTACTTCAAAGGAATAATTTTTGGAATCACCTTTTCCATGGAGACCACTTCTGACAAGAGTTCTCCAGACTGTAGAGCGGTGTATTTGGGTTCCAGTGGTTGCTGTGTGTTCAGAGCTGAGAGCAGTGCTGGACTTCCAATTTAGAAGGGATGTCAGCTAGATGTACCCCTCATCTGCTGCACTCAGTTCCTGTGGGCAACCTCTGCGTTTCTGGACCTCAACCTTTTCTGTTTCTTTGTGCTTTTTCAGAAGAGCAAGGGCACCACATTTTGAAACTCCTGTCTGCTGCAAAATTTTCTGCCTGGGAGAGACCTTGCTGATGCAAGTTGACCATCTTGTTTCTTGTTGCTATGCTCACCCTTGCCATGGTGTGAGAGTTGATTATTTGAAGGTTAAACTCTTACATCTGCCACACCCTCACCTTGCAGTTTGGTTGTCCTTCGTCCAGTTTGATTCCTTCTACACCCGTTTCTGTTTCAATTAATCAGTTTAGTTCATTCAACCCAGTATGTCATTGGTCATTAGCACCTGTTAGTTATCTATGTTTAATCATACACTAGGCTAAATGCCCTCAAAGTAATCAAGATTACTTAATATGTTACTTTCTTTAATGAAATACAAAACATTCTACAACATTTAATTTTTTGGAAAATGAATGTTTAGAAATCTAAAGTTTGCTTTTCTACTGATACAATAACGCAGAAGACAAAAATAATCATCTAAAATAAAATTTATATTAAAAAAACTAAGGTGCCAAGGACTTTTGCACAGTACTGTATTCACATGCCTCCTCCAAATGGTAGTGAGTTGTATAAACCTGATAAATACTATCTTACAGTTTAATGAAACCTTTAACCACAATTGCAGCAAAAACACAATGAATGGAATGTATGTTAAAGGGGCCAGTGCTCTGTAATATAAAGGCAGTTTTGTGACCCTTCTGCATAATATGTGACTAAATTTAATGCAGCATACCACAAGGAATTAAGAGGTTCTATATTGGACAATAAAAGAAGCAGTCAGTGAGCTGAAGGAAATACTGAAAGAGCTGACGTGTATTGTTAAAGTTTAACTATCTGTTTCCTTCATTGAACCTCATTGGCTGTCAATAACACAGGGTGGACTTGTAAATTCACCCATCAAAGTACTGAAATGGAATGATATTTCCGAAATGGACTGCTTCACTAAGTCAACCAATTCATGAAATTAATGGACTGGATAAAGATGGCGAAGTGTTGGATGACATACAGAGACACCCAACCTGTTACTTGAAATAACTTAATTGTAGATTTTTGATCTGTTGAAATTGTACTAGGACAACTATGAGGCAGGCATAAGATAAACTATGACATCGATAGTTTAAGCTGACTTCTTGGGTGTTGAGGGGCAGATGAGTTGGGAAGCTGACAAGCAAGATCTTCAACATTTGCCTAAGTATGTAGTGTGAACTGTACTTCCTTGATCACATATTGTTAAATTTGGTTTCTTTCCTGGTTTGGACATGGACCACTGTACTTTCATTATTACTGGGCAATGTAGTGGACTTTGAAACCTATTATGGTGTAAGATCATATGGATTCCAATGGTTTAAAGTGAAGACCTGCCACCATCACCTCAGGGTGACATGCATATGGAAATAAGATTGAGTAAATAGCAAAAGGAACCAAACTTGAAAAGTATAAGTTTAGAGATCCTCTCTAAAGGTGGAGAGTGATGAGATGGTGGAATTTAGGGTTGATGTTTCACTGTTCAGAATGAGCATTGCCATCAAAGATTAAAGTACTTGAATAGCAGAGGACAGGAAGTGTTGGATGCATGTTCAACTAACCATTACAATCAGACTTGATTCTATTCTCCGATGATGCCCCATGTATTCATTTCTCAGTAAAAGGTGCTGGATTATGACAGCAGCATGATTTTATTGATGGTTCCTTTTCCTATTGCAGGAACTCAGGTCTCACTTTTAAACACTGCCTTGGTCTCAGTTAAATCACATATCCCAGAGTGAGAAATGATTTTTGTTTCTTACTGATTTTAATTCAACATTTATAACAAGAAAAGAACAGACTTAATTCATACCTGTGCCATTTGATTGTAGTATCTCAGAAAAGAAAGACCACAATAATATTTAAATGTTTGGAAAAAACTTGAGTATTCAATAATCATCTTGGCAAATAGTCCAATTTCAAAATAAATTGAAGGCAAAAGGCACAGATAAATTGGAAAGAATTTAGATAAGGAAGTGGAGAGTGGTATGGAAAATAGCACATTTTGAAATAGATTGATCTGAATGCTTCATTAGAATGCAAATTCTGCAACATCATTACAAGCAGAAAAGTGAGTTCATAAAGAAAGCATCAAATTTACAGTAAAAAAAAGGGGCATATCGTCCAACAGTTCCAGTGATTGTGCTTGATGTGAGTCCCCTCTTGTCCCATTTCATGTAATGATCATGATCTTGACCACTCTCATGGAGTGATCAAGAAAGCACACAGTATATGTACTTCCTTGTACTTAAGAAGATTTGGCATGTTCATAAGGATTCTCTCAGAATTTCCACAGATGTTGCTATAGAAAGTGTTTTGACAGGATGCATTTCTGCCTGGCATAGCAACTGCTCTGCTCTTGCCTGTCTGAAGCTGCAGAGAGTGGTTAACACAGCCCAACCCATCACAAACTCATCACTCCCTTCCATTCTGCTTGTCTCCATGATGCGGGTTTCTTCGGGAAGGCTAATAGCATTGGCAAGAATGCTTGCCACCCTAGCCATTCCCACTCCCTGCTTCTACCTTCCAGGAGAAGATGAAGCAGCTTGAAAGTCCATGCATGCAGAATTAAAAACAGCTTCTTCCCCACTACCCTCTGACTTCTGAACCAACCATCTCTTCCACACATCCTGGTGCTCTAATTCTAGCTCTGCCCGTTATTCTCTATTGTCACTTGAGCATTTTTTTGCACTGATTCAGATTGCGCCTCTATACTTTGCACCACTCTGTTCTGCACTCATCGTAGTATTTACTATTACATACCGTGTTTACTCTGTGAGCGTGGAATTTCATTGCTCCTTTGTGTATATGGCAGTAATCTGATCTCATCTCTTCACATCCTATCACTGTAGCACTTTTGCCTCCATGTGCTCAACTGGTTTCCACCGTGTCTCAGCCTGAAACGTTGACTATTTATTCCTTTCCATAGACACTGCCTGACCTGCCGAGTTCCTCCAGCATTCTGTGTGTGTTGCTCTAAATAAAGAAGTTTTTTCCCCTGAATTCCATACTTCAACCAAATCTTTTATATTTAGGTTAGATTAGATTAGATTTATTTAAACCACCTAATTTTGTTTTTCCTCACACTTAACAAACTCCTTCATAATTTGAAAAATCAAGTCACCCCCTCAGTCCCCTCTTTTGAGAAGAGAGCCTCAGTCTTTCCTGATAATAATCACCTAGTCACATAAAATAAAATGTGAATCCTTTATGCCCTACTCCAGCCTTTTATTTCTATTCTGAAGACCAAAGCAGTCAGTGCACAATTGTCATGCACCTACAGTTCTCTACAAATTTAACACAATTATCCCACTTTTGAATTCTATTCATCTAGAAATGAATTGCAATGCTTTGTAAGCCTTTTTAAGGCTTTGTTAACCTGTGACCTACTTTTATTGATTTTTAATTCTGTAACCTTATATTCCTTTGGCTCTTCACACCATTTTTTAAGAATTATAAGGGCTCTTTATTTCTTGCACCTAAGTGCATCAACTCATTTTGTAGTCCATGAACCTATTTAACTACTTATCGTGCATATTTGTCAATCTCTTTTATATGATATCGCTGTCACGCTGTAATTTTATGGTTCTCTGTTCATCCAAAAATGTACCTTGATTCTCAAATTCAGATCATTACTGTAAATTGTGATAACAATCATCTAAAAACTGACACAACTTCCCACCTTCAGCTTTGATTAATGACATAATACATGTGTAGAGAAATTTAAATTGAAAATGAGGCTTGCAAGTTCAAAGTAAATTTTAATATATTAAATTTTAATAATTTTAAGTATATATGTCATCATATACAAGTTTGAGATTCATTTTCTTGTAGGCATACTCAGCAAATCTATACAAAATTATAATGGGATCAATGAAATATCAATCAGAGTGCAGAAGACAATAAAATGTGCAAATACAAATATAAATAATGAGATAATGAAATAAAGAGTCTTCAAAAGTGAGATCATTGGTTGTGGGAATACTTCAATGATGTGTGAGTGAAGTTATCTCTTTTTATTCAAGACTCTGATGGATGAGGGGTCGTAACTGTTCTTGAACCTTGTGGTGCAAGTCCTGAGGCACCTGTACCTTCTTCCTGATGGCAGCAGGGAGAAAAGTGCATTGCCTGGGTGGTGAGGATCTTTGATAATGGATACTGCTTTTCTATGGCAACGTTTCATGTAGATGTGCTCAATAGTTGGGAGGTCTTTACTCATAATGTACTGGGCCAGATCCACTGTCTTTTACGTTCAAGGGCATTGGTGTTTCCATACCAGGTTGTGATGCAGCCAGTCAATATACTTTCAACTACACATCTAAAGAAGTTTGTAAATGTTTTAGGCATCATGCCAAATCTTCACAAACTTCTAAGAAAGTAGAGGTGCTGCCATGCTTTCTTCACAATTGATGGGTCCAGGATAGGTCCTCTGATATAGTAACACTCGGGAATTTAAAGTCGCTAACCCTCTCCATCTCCGATCCTCTGATGAGGACTGGCTCACGGATCTCTGGTTTTTCTCTCTCCTGAAGTCTACAATCAGTTCCTCGGTCTTGCTGAAATTGAGTGAGAGGTTGTTGTTGAGACAACACTCAGCCAGATTTTCAATCTTCCTCCTGCGTGCTGATTCATCTCCACCTTTGATTTGGCCCAAATCAACGGTGTCATCAGCAAACTTGAATGTGGCAATGGAGCTGTGCTTAGCCACACAGTCATAGGTGTGAAATGAGTAGAGCAGGGGGCTAAGCACACAGCCCTGTGGCGCACCTGTACTGATGGAGATAGTGGAGGAGATGTTGTTGCCAATCAGAATTGATTGGGGTCTATAAGTGAGGAAATCCCATACCCAGTTGCACAAGGAGGTGCTGAGGCCAAGGTCTTGGAGCTTATTGAAAAGAGTGTATGACAATCTTTGGGTGAATAACACAAAATAAAGTCACTTTCTATGTAATATAGGAATAAGTATGGCTATCTTGAGGAAAAATGAAATAAAAGAGAGAAGCAACACAAAAAGGAAGCAATAAAAGATTTTGTGGATATGTGCATGGCTTCGATACAGTGTAAAGTTTTCAATACACTGTTCCAGAACCCTGTCGGTACTTTGGTCTCAAATGTGAAAACTACCCCACTATTTGTTTGTCCAACTTGGTTGATTTCCTTTCAAAGTGAACAGTACTGGATCAGGAACATCTTCATATCCTGTTCATGAATTAATATTAAAATTCTCTGAACTCATTGTGAGTAGGTTCCTGAAGCTAGCAAGAGCTTAATCATGACTTGATTTAATAACGCTCTATTGAACAAAATGCTAAACCTGGTTGTGATGAAGTTTAAAGTTCAAAGTAAATTTAATATCAAAGTACATATACGTCACCATATACAACCCTGAGATTCGTCCTCTTGTGGGCATACTCAATAAATTTACAGAACAATAACCATAACAGAGTCAATGAAAGACTGCCCAGCTTGGGTGTTCAACCAGAGCGCCGAAGACAGCAAACTGTGTAAATACAAAAGGAAGAAATAATAATAATAAATAAGCAATAAATGTCAACAACATGAGATGAAGGGTCTGTGAAAGTGAGTCCACAGGTTGTGGGAACATTTCAATGATGGGGAAGTGAAGTTATCCCCTTTGCTTCAAGAGCCTGATGATTGAGAGGTAATAACTGTTCCTGAACCTGGTGGTGAGAGTCCTGAGGCTCCTGTACCTTCTTACCGATGGTATCAGTGAGAAGAGAGCCTGTCCTGGGTTGTGGGGGTCCCTTATGATGGATGCTACTTTCCTGCGACAGAGTTTCATGCAGATAGTGGGGAGGGCTTTACCCATGATGGACTGGGATGTATCCATTACTTTTCATTGAATTTTCTGTTCGAGGGCATTGGTGTTTCCATATCAGGCTGTGATACAGCCAGTCAATATACCTTCCACCACACAATAATAGAGTTCTGTGAAAGTTTTAGATGTCACGCCGAATCATGGAAAACTCTAAAGGAAGTAGAGGCAATGCTGTGCTTCCTTTGTAATTGTACTTATGTGCTGGACCTAGGGCAGGTCTTCCAAAATACCAACACCGAGGAGTTTAAAGTTGCTGACCCTCTCAACCTCTGATCCTCTGATGAGGACTCTGGTTTCCTTCTCCAACAGTCAACGTTTCAGCTCTGCAACCTTCCGTGCAACTCTGTGTAATAGGCACAGTGGTGCTGGCCTGTTCCTGCATGATGGTAACTCTAGTGGTGCTCTCCCAGCTCCGGACAGCTGCTAGCTCGTACATTGTAAACGTGGCTGTGTTGTCTTCAGGATATGGTGAACAATCAGAATGAGTCTCAGTCATTCAGTGCTGTATCTTGCCATCGGACCGCTGGGACTCGAATGGGAATTAGAATTGGTTTTATTATTGTTACAGGCACCAAGATACAGTGGAAAGCTTCTCCTGCATACCATTCATACAGATCAGCTGATTACACAGCAGATTGAGATGGAACGAGGTAAAACACTAACAGAATGCAGCATAAAGGGCGACAGCTGCACAAGATCATAAACATAAGAAACTCTGCAGGTGCTGGAATTCTTGCGCCACACACACAAAATGCTGGTGGAACTCAGCAGGTCAGGCAGCATCTATGGAGGAGAATACACAGTCGACGTTTTGGGCCGGAATTCTAGTTAGGAGTGCAAAGGAAGGGAGCAGAAGCCAGAATAGGAAAGTGGAGTTTGGGGAAGAAGTGAGATGTGAGACCAGATAAGGTGGAAGGAAGGTGTTTGGGGGGTGGGGGGGAGGTGGGGATGAATTAAGAAACAGAGAGGGGGTAGATGGAAGAGATAAGGGGCTGATTGGACATTGCAGAGAATCTTGGAAGAATTGAAAGGAGGAAAGGAACTGGAGAAAGCTGATGGGCAGATGAGAAGAAGAGAAGGGCCAAGAAGGTAACCAGAGTAGGGTATGGAAAATGTGAGAAAGAGGGAGGGAATGACCGGAGCTGGGGAAATCAATATTCATGACGTGGGTTGAAGGCTAACCAGATGGAACATGAGGGGTTGCTCCTCCTTGCCCTCACGTGGCAGTGGAGGAGCCATGGACAGACGTGTCAGGAAGGGAAGTTAAATCGAAATGGGTGACCTCTCCTGCAACAAATTGTGCAGTGCTGGTAAACAAGGACATGCAAGATCATAATGAGGTAGATTGTGAGGTCATGAGTTCAGCTTAACACATTAGGGAACCCCTTCAATAACCGTATGTGTATGTGCTTTCAGCTTTTGTATCTTCTGCCAAATTGGAGAGTAGAGAAGAGCCAAGGTCTGGTGTGGGAGGGTTCTTTGATTATGTGGGCTGCGAACTGACACAATGATAGACAGAGTAACTTGTTGACCCCTCCCTTCTCCCTCCAATGGTTCCCATTCTCACTCCCTGTACTTATCCAAACCCAGCACTGGTAACACTTTATGTTCCTGCTTATCTTCCTCCTTCAGCTTTCTTTCATCTTCGCATTGCCTTCCCCACACATTGCTCTATCTGTTATTTTACTTTAACCTCCGTTCCTGTCTGCCTCCATTTATCATTTACCCGCCACAGTCTTCCAAATCCACCCCAATCACATCATCTACCTGTCAAATCCATCACCCCAGTCACATCCCCTACCTGCCACACTATATACCTGTCAACTTCATCACCGGTCACATCCCCTACCTGTCAACTCCACCTCCCCAATAACTTCCCCTACCCGTCAATTCCACCTCCTCAGTCACATCCCCTATCTTTCACACTATATACTTGTCATCTCCACCCCCTGGTGACATCCCCTACCTGTCACACTGTATACCTGTCAACTTCATCACCGGTCACATCCCCTACCTGTCAACTCCACCTCCCCAATAATATCCCCTACCCATCAATTCCACCTCCTCAGTTACATCCCCTACCTTTCACACTATATACCTGTCATCTCCACCCCCTGGTGACATCCCCTACCTGTCACACTGTATACCTGTCAACTTCATCACCGGTCACATCCCCTACCTCCACACTGGAAAACTAAAGGAACACACACTGTCACGTACCTCGTGATGTATTAAAGAACCAGCAGAGACTGAAAACACTTTGGAGTCCAGTATTGCTACTAACTAAAGATATTTATTGGTAACTAAACAATACAGTAATATAAATGCAGATAAATCAAACAGGTTAGCAATGATTATATATGAGTAAGTGTGGAATATATATGAAAACCAAGCTTCTTCAAGTCTAGGGGTAAATAGATAGTCCTACGATGATGAGTGAAGTTCATTTCAGTTCGTGGTATTGAGTTGAGTAGTGATGGAGAGAGAGAGAGGGAGAGATTTGAGTCTTCAGGTGAGTTGAGGGGTAATCGAGCACAGTTCATAAGGGTAATTCAGGACCCCGTCACAACACAAAATGCTGGACGAACTCAGCAGGTCGTACTGCATTTATGGAACAGAATAGTCGATGTTTTGGGTCGAGACCCTTCTTTGAGCTGGGAAGGAAGGGGCAAGATGCCAGAATAGAAAGCGGGGAAGGGAAAAAGGTTAGCCGGAAAGTGATAGGTGAAGCCAGGTGGGCAGGAATGGTTAGGAATATCTTGTATTTATTATAGACAACGTCTGTGGAGAGGAGGCTCATTTCTGTGATGCGCTGAGCTATATTCACAACTCTCTGCAGTTTCTTGCTATCACGTCCAGCGCAGTTGCCGTAAGAAACCGTGGAGCATCCAGTTGAGATGCATTCTGTGGTGCATCAGTATAAACTGGTAAGAGGCAGCAAAGACACGCAGAATTTAGCCTCCTGAGAAAGTTCAAGCTCCAGAATGGAATTTCCTGCAGGTGTTTTCAATATTCTTTCAGACTTGAGTAACAGATTCCCATTTCTACTTAGCGTCAGTGAGGAAGTATTTAAACATTACTGCATGCAAAGCCAAACTCATCCAGGTTGTGCACTCATCCCTTCTTCAGATTTGTGAACAGTTGCGTAAGTGTGAGTTACATTGGGTCTCTGTACTAGGATAAAACTTCTGCTCATATTTCAAAAATAAACATCAGTCATAATTCTCAAAAAATATATTTGAAGGAACAGTGAAATACTTTCAGTGCTGATGGTTCTGCATATAATACTGTCGGCACTTCTTCTACAGAGGAGCTTCGTCACTCTGTTTGCTCACTTTTTTGTATACAAAATCTTTATTACAAATTCAGTGCTACAATATGTACAAACCAGTGACTAACACAATTACTACACTACAAATAGACAATACACATTAAACTAAAATGTTTCCATCTCTGTCAATGATGGCAATAACCCCCCACGGAGCCCAACGGTCCCAGAGCACCTCGATGGTCGCCGTGGACAGCGCTTGTTCCTTCTCAATATTTACCCGGGCACGAACGTACCCCCTAAACATTGCCAGGCAGTCTGCCTGGGCAGATCCTCCCACCACCTGTTTCCAAGACCTGCGGATGGCTGTTCTCGCCAGTCCCAGGAGAAGCTGACAAGGACATCTTCTTAATAGTTGACCGTATATAATAGGGTGGGGCTAAAATATAACCAGAAGGTGAGAAACAGCCCACACAGATACGCAAAGAGGAGCTGCAGCCTCACACATTCCATGTACATATGGTACACGGTCTCCTGCCCGCAGAAGTGACATGCGGCTGGGAGATCCGCGTACAAACCAAAGAACTTATTGCAGGGCACTGCTCTGTGCAGCAGCCTCCACTCCAGATCCCCCAGGTACATGGGAAGAACTCCCTCGTAAAGGGACTACTACTGGGGACCTTCCTCACCTCCAGGTGGAAAGACCTCTATGGCGTGTCGGGACGGTGGACAAGGGCTAGGAAGTGGAGGGTGTGGAGCAGCAGCCCATACAGGTACCTTCTACCTGCATCCCTGAATGGGATTGTGGGTGTCGAGGAGAGACGGCTCAAGTTGTGTGGACTTGGCTGTCAGATAAGATTTCGGGGCCTGGGCCCGACAAGCAGCTCAGCCTGAGTCGTTCCACACACCTGAGCCGCACCGACATCCGTTGGGGTAGGGTAAGGGACGGCCAGGACTTCGCCCTCTGCCAGAGGAGAAGATTCCTGGCCTGAGGCAACCATGTTCCAGACTCTCAGTAGGTCCTGATAGAAACCGGGCAGACTCTGCAAAGCAGCACAGCTGATGCCCACCGGTGGTAGCCGCATCCCTTCGTGAAGGCAGCAACCCCTCCGGAGAAAGAATGTCGCCAACACATGCCACCTGGGTGGCTGCTCATCATACAGGAATCTCTGCAGAGTCCTGAGGTGGAGAGCCACCAGTCATGTACGTACACACACAGTGACTGTCCGCCCTTTCCCACTGGGAGACTCAAGACCGCTGTGGAGACCCAGAGTTTCCTGTTACCCCAGAAGTCCACTAATTTCCTCTGCATTCTCGTGATGAAGGGGTCAAGTGGTGCCAAAGTGACCATACGGTACCACAACATGGAGGCCACCATCTGGTTTATGACCACCACCCTGCCTCAGTAGGAAAGAACTCTGAGAAGGCCTGACCAGTGCCCCCGCCATTCCATGACTTTCATCTCCGGGTCCTGCCAGTTTGCCAGCCAGGTCTCCCCAGAAGGACTCAGGCAGACTCCCAGATAGAGGAGATGCCTGGTGCTCTACTCAAAAGCTCTCATCTCCTTTGGCAGGGAGACCATCTGCCACTGACCCACTGAGAGTCCAGAACATTTCACCCAGTTGATCCTAGCAGAGGATGCTGCCGAGAAATCTTCCTGGCACTCACGCATCCTCCTCAGGACACTGGG
The DNA here is from genome assembly GCF_030028105.1 of Mobula birostris. Classification (NCBI taxonomy): domain Eukaryota; kingdom Metazoa; phylum Chordata; class Chondrichthyes; order Myliobatiformes; family Myliobatidae; genus Mobula; species Mobula birostris. Next base: position 83,160,162 of record NC_092373.1, read on the forward strand.
GTCTGTTACCATGAGGAGTACGTCGTCGGTGTAGGCTGGGAGGATAACCTCCATGTCCAGTTTGCGCAGAACCAGACCCATCAGCCTTCACCGAAGAAGGCTCAGGAACGGCTCGACATAGATCGCATACAACTGGCCAGACATGAGGCACTCCTGGCGTACTCCTCTTCTAAAGGGAATGGGCACTGTCAGTGATCCGTTGATCTCAACAAGGCACTCTGTGGCAGAGTATAGGAGCCAATCTCAGGCTACAAGCTGTTGTCTGAGCCCAACTGCCTGCAGTGCCTGAGTGTCCACCAGGAAACTATAGTCTACCCGGTCAAACGCCTTCTCCTGGTCAAGAGAGAGAAATGCTGCTGGGGACCCAATCTCCTGGAGCAGGTGGATCAGGCCCCATACTAGATGGGCATTGTCCTGAATGGAATGGCCTGGGGCCCTCTTGTTGCTCAGTGGGGTGATGTACCATTGCATTGTCTGAGAAACTTCCCCACCAAAAACAATCCTTCAATGTTTAGTAGTGGAAGGACCCTGAACTGTGGTCATTCCCCACAGAGTCTTTGCATTGTCTGCATCAGGTGCATTGATCAGATGTAGTCCTGCAGTCTGGATTGTGTCAGTGGATAGCATTCCCCAATGGTCACCTCACTGCGGTGAAAAAACCAACAAGCTTTGGTCAGACAAAAGAGTGTCCTTCAAGTTGATGATCTTCCAGCAGCACTTGATGTCCATCCCTGCTATCTCCTCAGTCTTACTTAATAAGTACAGCAAAGTCTCTCCATGATATTTCCTATTTCCCATACCGGGCATCACCCAGCCCCTTTCACTGAGATGGACAAAAAATGTTACTTCACACTCACATCATCATGTCTTTTTGAAGGAATTATAAAGTTACACCACTGAGCTTCTCTTTCTTAATAACATGCAAATTTTCATGTAAATTATATATTCAACTATTCTTTGCAAATTTTGAATCTGCTTCCAATATCCTCTGAGGCTGTACCATTCATTTTTGATTTGTTGTGAAGCAGGATTAATTTGGTATTAGGAAATTGAATCCACTTAGAGGAAAGTGAAGGCTGTCAATATATACTTAAACTCTGGCCCCTTCCTTATTACATCAGACATATAAAACAGAGTTTGATCCCCGGCAATCTGGTCTGGATTTTAGAGATGGGAGGCCAGTCTATCCATTAATGTGAAAGTTCTTCTGCTTTCATCCATTCCTTGCTTTTCCTGTTGATCAGCTATGGAGAGAATGCAGAGGAGATTTACCAAGATGTTGCCCGGATTGGAAAACAAGTCTTATGAGGCAAGGTTAGCAGAGCTGGGACTTTTCTCTTTGGAGCATAGCAGAATGACAGGGGACTTGATAGATTATGATTATGAGATTATTATTAAGATTATGAGAGGCATAGATAGGTGGAGAGCCAGTACCTGTTTCCCAGGGCACGAACAGCAAACACCAGAGGGCATATGTACAAAGTCAAGGGAGAGAAGTTTAGAGAACACATCAGGGGTAAGTTTTTGACACAGAGGGTTGTGGGTGCCTGGAATGACTTGCCAGGGATGGTGGTGGAGGCTAAAACATTAGGGGTATTTAAGAGCCTTGGACAGGCACATGGATGAAAGAAATATAGAGGGTTACGGGGTAGTGTGGGTTTAGTACTATTTTTAAGGAATATATGGGTCGGCACAACATCGAGGGCTGAAGGGCCTGTACTGTGCTGTGGTATTCTAGTGTTCTAGTGTTCTTTGTCCACCAAAATAGACTGGGCATAATCTACAGGTATTACAGTACTCAGGTTGAGTTGCGACACATCTAAACCACTCCCAGAATCACACAAAGTCCCTCCTTTATTTATTTCACAGGCTCACTTTATGAGTCAGGAGCTGAAGCATTATCGAGACTGCAAAAAGATCGTCAACATGTTGCTGTCAAATCGGGATAGTTTGGGTTGGTACCAGAGATATTTATTAGGGATAAAATCCCACCAGGACATGAAGATTATTGAAATACAGAAATGTGAAGATATTCTCTTCACAATACTTGACAGAGTCCATCAACAAGACAGCAGGTTCCAGGTAGACTATTCCAGGGAGCTTGCCTGCTTTGAATACACTCTCAGGACAGACTTTGATGAACTAGACATGGAGGTGCCTCTGAGATTCAATGATTCGTCCTTGAGAATTGAAAAGAGCTGTGACTCCCCCTATTCTGTGGATGGAATCATTCATCAGACCCATACAAGAAAGGGGTCAGTTTACCTAGCTGTACCAAAGGAAAGTGAAAGCAACTGGCTTGGAAGTGACATATTTCACCAGTTTTCTAAATCATCTCAGTACAGTGGACATATTGTTCCAGGAAAAGTCATAAGTATCTTGAAAGAGCTTCTTAAAGGAGCCATTGTTTACTGTGAGCAGAACTTCTTTCTTAAACCAGGTAAGGAGCTTATGAATTCTACTTAAATTACATTCCCAGCTTGTTGGCTGAATACTTGCCAATGGCTTGAACGAGCTTTGAGATGGTTTAGATCATGTACAAGGTGCTAGCGGATACAGGCAGTGGAACGAAGAGCAACGATCCACGTTTTGGTGTTATAATAATGGATACCACCCAGTGAGTTGTGAAGTGTTACCATATTTATGTTACCACTTTATTTAATAGAATGATGTATCGTCCTTTCACCATCCCTTATTTAATTTGTGTTATCCTTTGCATTACCTGATTGTAAATAATCATGAGAGTTACTGTAAATAGAGTCATAGAGTCATACAGCACGAAGACAGGACCTTTGACCCAGCTGGATCATAGCAACCAAGATACTCCATCCAAGTTACTGTCATTTGCCAGTGTTTAGCCCATAACCTTCTGAATCTTTCTAATCCATCTACCTGTCCAACTGTCTTTTAAAAGTTGTTTTTTGTCCTGCCTCAGCCGCTTCCTCTGTCAGCTCATTCCACTTAGATGGAATCAGTAAAAAAGTTGCCCTCACGTTCCTCTTAAATCTTTCTTTTCTCACCTTAAACCAATACCCTCTAGTTCTTGAGAGCTCAGCTCTGGAATTCACCCGAGTTATGCCCCTCATGATATACCTCTATAAAATCACCATCTCGGTCTTCTATGCTCTTAGGAATAGGTCCTAGATTGTCCAAACTCTCCTTATAACTCAGTCCCTCAAGTCCTGGCAGCATCCTTGTAAATCTTTTCTGCTCTCTTTCCAATTTAATACGTCTTTCCTATAGCAGGGAGACCAAATCTGAACACAATAGCCCAAGTGCATCCTCAGGAGTGTCCTCCATTGCTGCATCACAACCTCCCAACTTCTATATTCAATGCCTTAACTTATGAAGACCACCCTGTCTCAAGTTTTCATCACCACCTGGTCTACCTGTGACTCCACTTTCAGGGAACCATGTAATTATACTCCCAGGTTCCACTGTCCGAGAACATTTGAGATGGGCTCCTTTATTCAGAAAATGGAGTTTCCATTCCACCACTATCAATGCTGCTCTACCCGGCATCTCCTCCATTTCCCACACATCTGCCCTCACTCCTTTCCCTTGACATAACAGGGAAAGGGTTCACCTTGTCCTTACCTAGTACACCACGGGTCTCCATATCCATTCTCTACAACGTTTGTCATCTCCAACGAAATCCAACCACCAGGTGCAACTTGGCTCCCCTCTCTGTTTGCTTTCCACAGGGATTGCTCTCTACATGAATCTCTTGTCCACTTGTCCTTCCGCACTGATCTTCCTCCGGGCACTTATCATGAGAAATGCTACACCTGCCCCTACCTCCACCACCATTCAGGACCCTAAACAGGTGAGGCTGCACTTCACCTGTGGGTCTGTCAGGGTCATTTATTGTATCTGTGCTCCCGTTACGGCCTCCTCTACTTCAGTGAGACCCAATGCAAATGGGGGGTCCACTTTGTTGAGCATCTTTGCTTTGTCTGCACAACAGGCAGGATCTCCCAGTGGCCACAGTTCAATTTGACTTTTCAATCTCAGACCGACTTGTCTGTCCCCCATGGTCACTTCCATAGCCACCGTGAGATTGGAGGAGCAACACCTCATATTCTGTCTGCATACTCTCAATCTGATGGCATGAACGTTGATTTCTCTAACTCATGGTAACTACTCCCCTCTGATTCCCCCCTCCCTCTACCTTTTTTCTGTCTCCCCCCATTCTGGTGGCCCTCTCACCCTTTCTATTCTCTTTCCCCACCCTATTGACCTGCCATCAACTCCCTTTATTCCATGTTCCACGGTCATTGAAACCTATCGAATATTGAAGGGCCTAGATAGGAAAGATCTGGAGAGGATGCCTCCTATAGTGAGTGAGTCTCGGACCAGAGGGAATAATCTTAGAATGTAAGGACATCCCTTTAGAACAGAGCTGAGGAAGAATTCTTTCAGCCATATGGTGGTGAATCTGTGGAATGTATTGCCACAGATGGTTGTGCTGGCCAAGTCATTGGGTATACTTAAAGCAAAGGTTGTTGGATCCAACTTAGTAAGAGTGTCAAAGGTTATGGGAAGAAGGCAGAGGAATGGATTGATAGGGATCATACATTGAATGACAGAGCAAACTTGATGGAGCAGAATGGCTTAATTCTGCTCCTATGTCTTATGGTCTTCTGGTCCTCTCCTGTCAGATTCCTTCTTCTTCAGCCCTTTACCTTGTCCTCCAGCTTTTCACATCGTGAAATTTGTTGTTTAGTGGCAGCAGTACAGTGCAACTCTTTTAAAAAGTACTGTCAGTTTCATTTAAAACGTGAATAAGTAGTGCAAAAAAAGGGTAAAATGTGAGGTAGTGTTCATGGGGTCATGGACGGTTCAGAAATCTGGTAGCAGAGGGGAAGAAGCTGTTCTTAAAACTTTGAGTGTGGGTCTTCAGGCTCCTGTGCCTCCTCCCTGATGTTAATAATGAGGAGAGAACATGTCCTGGATGGTGAGGGTCTTTAATGATGGATGCTGTGTTCCTGAGCATCGCCTTTTGAAGATGTGGGTGGCTGGTGCCCATGATGGAGCCAGCTGAGTTTACAACCCTCTGCAGCTGTTTCCATTTGTGCTTTAGGGGGAATAATGCCAGTACATTAATTCCCTCCATAAATATTGTTAACTAATCATTAATCTACCACAGCCAACATTTCTGATGAGTTTATGCTATACACCCACCTCTAAAACAATGGAACATCACACCGTGTACAATTATGCTCTAACCAAATGTTTGACTATGTTCCCTTCATTGGTGTACTCCATGATCGACTTCATGAAAAGGTTCCTGGGACTTATTTTAACAGCTTTAGAGGACAATATACCTTCAATCTCAGATCCTTCTTTTGCTTTTAATCTTTCACGTGAACTCACTTGCACATTTCTTCTTATTTTGCAGCAAATACGGTACCCCCTCTGGTTTGCCCTTTCTATTGAACTGTTCCAGATCTCCTCAATGTTTTCTGATCAATGTGCTGTCAGCAGATTTTGCTGCAACTCCATAAAACTGGTTGAACTACTGAAACAAGTTTTTACACCACTGGTAGCTGGCAAACTTCTTTTGATTTGCATTATGATCCATACAGTTGAACTTGACGACAACATCCAAGTCATTTAAAATAAATGACCCAAAGCCAAACTTCTTTTTAGCAATTGCTTCACAAATCGATAGGGTTGTTAAGAAGGTGTATGAAGTGTTGGCCTTTATTAATCAAAGGATTGAGTTCAAAAGCCTTGAGATAATATGGCAGCTCAGTGAAACTCTGGTTCGACCTCTCTTAGAATATTGTGCTCCGTTCTGGTCACCTCATTATAGGAAAGATGTGGAAGGTTTAGAGAGGATGTAGGAAGGAAGGGTTAGATTGAGTTTAGAGCAAGTTAAAAGTTCAGCCAATATCTTGAGCTCAAGGAGCTGTAATATTCTAAGTTTACTTCCATTGAGAATAACTATTAGCTCCTCAACTTTACAAAACTAGGTAATGTATTCTGAGTAACGAAGCTCAAGCACAAGGAAAGGCGTAATTGTTTGTTCAGGCATTACTTTTCAGAATTGTAGTTGTAAATCTGTAACAACTTTAATTTTTAACTGGTACTCCCACCTTTTAGTCGATATTTTGTAATGGCTCCTCTGAATGCATGCTTTGTTTTCATGGTTATGTAAGCTATTACTTAATGACGCCGAGGATTATCACCCTTTTTATCATTTAGCGGTCAGGGTTTCAGAATCAGAATCAGATTTATTATCACTGGTATGAAACGTGAAATTTGTTAACAGCAGCAGCAGTTCAAAGCAATACATAATCTAGCAGAGAAAAGAAAAAAAAAATAATAATAAATAAAATTTAAAAAATAATAAATAAACAAGTAAATCAATTACATATATTGAATAAATTTTAAAAAGTGCAAAAAACTGAAATACTGTAGATTAAAAAAAACTGAGGTAGTGTCCAAAGATTCAATGTCCACCTAGGAATCGGATGGCAGAGGGGAAGAAGCTGTTCCTGAGTCATTGAGTGTGTGCCTTCAGGCTTCTGTACCTCCTACCTGATGGTAACAGTGAGAAAAGGGCATGCCCTGGGTGCTGGGTGTCCTTAATAATGGAGGCTGCCTTTCTGAGATACCGCTCCTTGAAGATGTCCTGGGTACTTTGTAGGCTAGGACCCAAGATGAAGCTGACTAGATTTAGAACCTTCTGCAGCTTCTTTCGGTCCTGTACAGTAGCCCCTCTATACTAGACAGTATAGAGAATGCTGTCAGAATGCTCTCCACGGTACAGCTATAGAAGTTTTTGAGTGTATTTATTGACATGCCGAATCTCTTCAAACTCACAATAAAGTATAACCACTGACTTGCCTTCTTTATAACTACATCGATATGTTGGGACCAGGTTAGATCCTCACAGATCTTGACACCCAGAAACTTGAAGCTGCTAATTCTCTCCACTTTTAATCCCTCCTTGAGGATTGGTATGTGTCCATTCGTCTTAACCTTCCTGAAATCCACAATCAGCTCTTTTGTCTTACTGACATTGAGTGTTCCTTTGTTCTCTCTCTCTCTCTCTCTCTCTCTCTTTCTCTCTCCCCTCCCCACTTTCTTGTCATCTTTTACTTCAAACTGATTTCTTCAACCAATGAGTATGTCACTTCCTACCTTCCAACCCATTTTCAGGGTGTGATTAAATTGACTAAGGATCAGCTCTGTGGTTTCACTCTGCTTACAAGAAACTTTGCTCTAAGAAATGGCTCATAATGAAATTCTTTTCTCCTTACTCAGCTGTACTGAATTTCACATAGGGTGACGCAAAGATTATGCACTATTCTGGGTGTGAAAGATAACTCATTCACAAATACTGAGACACTACCATCCCACCTGTAAAAATCTAACAACAAAATGTGATCCTGAAGTGATGTCATCATTGCACGTGTGTGCTGATTCACAATATCGTTTATTTGCTGCCCAGCACTCATGATGCCAAATTAAACCAAATCAATCTGCACATTTTTCCTATCCCTCCATTCCCTGAATCTTCATATGACTATATGAATGACTCTTAAACACCACTATCTCTCTGTTTCCACCACTGCCCCAGCCAGTTTATTCAAGACACCTACCACTCTGTGTGTAAATCATCTTTCCTCCTCACTTCAAAGCTACATTCTCTAGCTTTTGACATTTATATCCTGAGAAAAATAATCTATCTACCCTATCTAGGCATCTCAGGATTTTATAAATCCTCAGCCTATGAAGCTCCAGACAAAACAATCCCAGTTTGTCCAACCTCTCTTTAAAGCTAATACTCGCTAATCCAGACAGCAACCTGAACCTCTCCAGGGAAAGCATCCTCATCCTTCCTGCACAGGGCAACCAGCACTGCACATAATACAGCTGCAACATCACTCTTATGCCCAATGCCCAGTTTGACGAAGCATGCCATACACCTTCTATTTACTGATTTTTGCTACTTTTACAGAGACCCAAGATCATTAGTGGTTTTAAGGGTCTTACCATTTACTGCATATTTTAAATTCTGTACACTTTGCCCTGGGCTAAATCCATGGAACTCTCAGTGAACTACCGTATGTTGTAAGTTAATTAATGCTTTTAGTGGGTTATTTGTGTACCTAGTCTTGGGCTGCTTTTGGCATATCTTGAAGCCACAAACCATACATATACTCTGATGATATATTCACATTGATAGTTTATCTTTCCATATATATAGCCTGACTTGCTGAGTTTTCCTAGCATTTTCTGTATTAATTTGGGATTTACAAATCTGCAGTTTTGTTTTTCAAATTTGAAAACTATACATACCTGCCTTTTGCTACCTCAACATCCTGCATGAATCTAGCAGGAGTTTGTGAAGGTGGAGGTGGAGATTGGTATTGACTCAGAGAATGAAGTGTCAAGAAGGAAGAGGAGAGAATTAACATCAGAGAAAGGGAATCAAAAGTTTTGTTGTGAGCCTGAGAGGAATACTGTACTGCTGATTTTCCTGAACAACAATGAACAACAAAAAGTAAAACTTTCTTGCTTTCTGAGGTACCTACTGGTTCCAGTACCCCTTTCCACTTGAGGTAAATACTTCCAGTCTAAAGAGCTGGCATTGATTACATCAGCAAGTTCTTTTCTGCTAGTTAGGTGAATAGGAATTAGAAATTGGTTTATATTCCTCTATTTTTCCAGTGTTGTTAATTCAAGATCAGATTAATAGTCAAAAAAGTATTAATGATCATCCCAGGAGAAAATATGTCAAATGCAAAGTTGGATAAGGTATAGTTAATTGGAAGTTAAACCTTATGTCAGATGTGCACCTGGTACATTCTTGATATAAACTAGAGCTCTCGGCTTTAGGAAATAAATTCTGATTGGCAGCTACAAAAAGAAGCACAACCCTTGGTATTCTTCTGAAGGACACCATTTGAAGAATCACTCTGCTAACAGTAGGCACTTTAGAAGGCAGTTCCAAAGTTCTTTCAACACCTTTCACATACTTCCCAGAAGTATTTCCAAACTAACATCTCGTGCTTTTAGAAGTAAATAGGTGTCTCAGTGGTAACACTGATGGCAACACTTTTTGAATGGAATCTTCAAGTTAGATGTTGCTGGAAATTCGGACGACCTCAGAGCAGAAGGCATCTGGACTCACATAGGTAATGATTTCACACATAGAAAGTTTTCTACAATCCAGGCTTTTACCTCAATCTTTCCAACAGCAACAAATTTGTATGCTTAGAGTCTCAAATGGATTACCTTTAACCATGCAACTATCTTGCCAGCTGGTAGTGTAATAGCTTCAGCAATGGGTGTCAAGACGAGTGGTCCTGGGTTCAAATCCAGCTGGTTCCTTGCACACTTTCCATCTGTGCTGGGTTGACCATTGAACTAACAACTCAGGCTCATTAAAAAAAAGCAGACAAGATGCTAAATAAGTGGCAATGTTGCTGCCTGATGCGTCACAAAGCATGGAGAGGAATAATATAATAACTTATCTGGATGTTGCGCTCTACATGAATATCACTAACAGCCAAAACTTCCAAGCTTCAATTTGCGACTGTGGACATTTGCCATTCATTACAGTTTACTATTGATAGAGTAATAGGAAGGTTGCCTAAGAAACAGAGTTAACTCTGACAAAGGTTCTTTGACTTTAAATATCAATTCTTTTTTTCTTTCTGTAGATACTGCTTGATCTTTTGAATGTTTTCAGCATTTTTGAAATTATATCAAAGTTATCAAAATAAAAATATTTTTGCCACAAATATACCAATTTACTAATTTCTTCCTTAGAACTTAATGCTTAACTATCATGAAATCTAGTTCTTTTATTTAGATAATAGGAATTTATAGTAGTAATGTGGCTTGATATCAGGGCTCTTTGTTTGAGTGACTAAGAAAATGTAACAAGTTTATTCCAATGCCTTGCTTGGTTTAGTGTAACTTCTCACCTCAGTACACCTCTTGTCTCCACAGGAGATCTGGATGCATCTTTGTTAAATATTGACGGTCCCCGGATAACTCTGCTTCTAAGAAACTTAATAAAGCCCTTGCGAGTTAATATTATTCCAGTAGTTCGGAGAGCCGTGCAGACATTTTTGGGGAATGGAAATCAGATTGAGAAAATCTTTCCAGAGTCACTTAGTCAGGAAACACTCATGAACATTGACATCAGCAATGCAACTTATTATCACTGGAGGTAAATGTGACTATTTATAATTAGAGCAACTGATTTACAGTGATCGGTACGTCAAGTTATCTAGATGTTTTATTGTCACTGACATTAATCATGAGATTTGTTGTTTTGTGGCAGCAGTACACTGCAGGCATAACAAATTACTATAAATTACAATGTAAATAAATAAACCCGCTAAATTAACAAATTTCACATCACATGCCAGTGGTAATAAACCTGATTCTGATATAGTCTGAAAGAGGATTAGCGAGGTAGTGTTCATGGACAATTAGAGCCTGGTGGCAGAGGGGAAGAAGCTGTCACTAAGAGCACTGAGTGTGGGTCTTCAGGCTCCTGTGCCTTCTCCCTGATGGTAAATAATAAGAAGGTGGCATGTCAAGATGGCGAGGGTCCTTAATGACAGCTGCTGCTTTCTTGAGGCACCGCCTTTTGAAGATGTCGTCAGTAGTGGGGAGACATGCCCGTGATGGAGCGGAGTGGGCATACAGTCCTCAGGAATCTCTTACAGCATTGGTACCTCCACACCAAACTGAGATGCACCCAGTCAGAAAGCTCTCTGCCTTGGGACACTGACCTGTGTTTGCTGATTCAAGTTCAGTATTGCCATGAAAACATACATCCTTTCCTGGAAAACGGAATTATGGAAATAGATTAGTCCTTGAACTCAATCCCAACAATTCAACATCGACTGAGTTACTTGGATTTGAAGTGAGGTGAGAAAGATAAGGGAATGTACAAACGTTTGTAGTTGAAGACATCAATGCTGATAACATTGTCAGTTCCCTTAGGCCCTTAAGTGTTTAACAGGAAGGATGTCCCACTTTGAATAGTTCTCTATCCATCCTCCCTGGTTATTTGCATTTATAAGGACCACATTTCATCCCTTGGTATAGTTAATCCAAGAAGTGGCAAAGAGCTATGTTGAAGGTAATCTCAGAAATGACATGTTAGTCTAATAAACTGTTACCGATGGAATCTACCATAAAGATGAACAGATCATCTGACGCCCAATACTGCATTGGGTAACAATTGTGTTGTTGTTCAAATTCCAAGTGGTTAAGGCATTCGTCTAGTGATCTGAAGGTTGCTAGTTCGAACCTCAGCTGTGGCAGCGTGTTTGTGTCCTTGAGTAAGGCAATTAACCACACATTGCTCTAGTGTCTGTGTGGGGAGTGGCGCCCCACACAGTCTTCCAATCTGCGCGTTGTAAGGCATGAAAATGGCCAACGCAGGCCTTTCATGGTCTGAGTTGACATTCCCTCCCTTCAATTTCCTGGGGAATAACAATAGGCTTACTTTCCAAAACCACAGTGTGTAACAGTTGTGGTAATATCTAATTCTACAGTACCACTGTAAAGCACTGTACAGTGTCCAAAATGCCAGTGACAACAGTGAGTGGAGTGCGAGTAGTGTGCTAGTACCAGTGATGTTGATATCTAATTCTACAGTGAATATTGCAGTCAGTAATAGCAGTGTTGATGTCCAATACCACTGTATTGGAGACAAACAGGCTCTTCTGCCCACAATGTCTATGCTGACCACTCATCTTGACTAACCCTGTTCAGCATTTGGTCTAAAGATTTCTATGATTTAGGGAATTATTTGCACTCTCAATACTTCTTATATGTTGCTAAAATGCAAAGACAAAACAAATTTTAAGCTGCAGTGTTGTAGCCAAAATCAGGAGTGTTGATTCCCAAAACTACTGTAGTGAAAAGTTGCCTTGCTGTTCAGTACCATATTCACGTAATTGTCCGGTTGTGAGGAGCCGTAGGGCAAACGTCCATTGCCACAATGTGTGAAACTTGCAAGATGGAGCCAGTGAAGCTTGCCGACATTCTGTGGGCTATGTACTTTGAACTTCCTTCATCTCCCAACTGCTCAGTGTGAAGCAACAGTAATTTCCATGCTCACATTTAGTGAAAGTAGTGTTGGTATCCAATGCCACTCTAAATAATGGTAGAATGTCTACAGCCATGCTGAGTAACCATGGGCTGTACCATCTGTTTGCCTGCATAGGCCCAATAGACTTTAAGATCAATCTCTGTTAGCTTGGAAAGACTCTGCTGTTTCCACAAAAGGAACACTTGTTATCTATTTCAAATTCAGATTTTGTTTTGAACGACCAACAAAGAAGTTGCTTGAGAAAGCAGATGCTGACAGGGGGCATCGTCTTGAAAGCCTGTGTCTTCTGGACAGAGTTAAGTCCGATCATTGGCTTCCGGAGAAATTCAAGAGAGGACTCACGTTTAAGCAGCTTCAGGTGAGTGCCTACCTTCAGTATCAGAGTGCTCATCAATTCTGTGATACGAGTTCTTCAAAATGAAATTCATCATAATTATCCAAGACTTAATCATAGATTAAACACAGAATGGCAGCTGTAATTCCAAATGTGTCACTTGTTTTTGTCATGTGACAAGAGGCTTGGTGATTTAAGTACTGCTTCCAGTATTTCATGGATTGATGGAACAAGCTGGAGAACTGACATGCTTGTGTGCATTTGCTCTCTGCTGGGATCGCTGCATTGCCCATTTCAGATCCCTAGCATTGCAACATCACCCACAGGCTTATTTCCTTTGCAAAGCAGCCTGTACCACCCGGATCCCAGCAAAGAGAACAGCTGGTTTTCAACCAAGGAGGAGAAAAGTAATCCTGTCTATTTTCTGAAAACAAAACTCACACTTTGATGCTCATTTCATTAGAAAGTTTGATGTCTCATTCAGCCGCACATTGTGCATCCCTCCCCGCTCGGATGAGCAGGCTGAAGAGGGATCGATGGAATCCTGGGTCAAAGCCTTGCTGCACATCCCGAGCAGAGCTGGCTGAAACATTAATGCATTTAAAACAACATTGCAAGAAGCAGCCGAGTTCTGGCCATTGAACTTACGACAAAAACACACTGGGTGCACAATCCGCAATAACAAATCACAGAGGTGTGATCAAGGACAACCCACTAACAAAGTCAAGAATACACTCAGGTTAATGGGTGGTCCATGTAAGTATTATCTGGCTGAAGAACTCCGATGTCTCTCGGGAGGATTATAGTGATAAGGGATCCCAGAACAGTGATAAGGTATCCCTGATGATACCATGCTGGTTATATTGTTTATTTACTGAGATACAGTGAGGAGTGTGCCCTTCTGCCCTTCGAGACGTGCCACCCAGCATTCCCCAGTTTAATGCTAGCCTAATCACCAGAGCAATCAACCCACCAACCAGTAGGTCTTTAGACCTTGGGAGGAAACTCACACTGTCACGGGGAGAACACACCAACTCCTTACAGGCAGCGACGGGATTGATCCCCTGTACTGCAAAATGTTGAGCTAACCACCACGCTACCGCGCCACCGAGCCCGTCCAGCGGAGGGGCGGAGAGGAAATACACACAAGCCTGTCAATTCTCCAGCTTCTTCCATCAATCTTTGAAACACTGGAAGATGTCAGTCAGGCAAATGAAACTGTAGTCTACGAGCATAAAACAGTTGTGGAAAAGGCAGTGAGCAGAATGACTAAGTCTGCGAGCGTGGCCCATAAGAGGAGGTGCCCATACTACTTGCTATTGGGAGTCTTTCTAAATGTGAACCATCTAAATAAGAGAAGGAGGGACATCAAGCAGGCACTTGCCATGCCTCTTTCAGTAAAGAACAGCATGCTTGTAGGAATTCCATGCTTGTCAAAGATTTGTTCTGAATTCAGCAAATGATAGTGGCCTAGATGAATCACTTTCTGGTTATTGTCTATCTGTTTAATTTTACCAGATGGTGCTACTCTGGGCCATGGAGTTTTTTCCATCTTCAACAGATTGGGTTGACCTGGAATCATCTGTTTATCGGATGTTGGTGGTGTTGTTACGGTGCCTTGTGCTCAGGAATCTCCCCAACTACTTCGTACCTGAGATCAACGTTTTCCATGAAGAGTATCAGCCACAGCTTGATTTTGACACTATCTATAAGAAGGTGGAAGAATTTGCTGGCTTCCCTGAGAAAAGCCTCCAGATACATTTGACGCACCTCCTCCCCATGCAGCACCGGCATGTCGACAGTTATGTTAAAATGTTGCTGCAAATCCAGGACGCTGAAGGTCTTTACTGGAATACAGCTTACTTTGACATTATTCTGAACAAGGTAAGCCTTTGAAGAGTCGAGATCGACTCATGAATCAACATATGTGAAGCTGGAGGAACACGGTTGTTCAGGCAGCTTTTGTCGGGGGAGAAGGAATGTCAACACTTCTGGTCAAGACCCTTCATGTGGACGATAATGTGGAAAAGCCAAGCTGAAGGGTCTCTACACAAAACATTAACTGTCCATTTCCTTCCACAAATGATGAAGGGTCTTAGCCTGAAATGTCAGCTCTTTATTCCTCTCCATAGGATGCTGCCTGACCTGATAATTTCTTCCAGCCTTTTGTGACTCTGGATTTCCAGCATCTATGGAATCTCTTGTGTTTATGAGTTCCTTTAGTTTCTCATTTGTTGTCCATATTCCAGTATCAGTAGTCCTTTGTCTCTTATCAACATGCATGCTTTGTCAAAGATCTTGTAGATCAGAGATTGCAAGGCTTGGTACAGAATAAAATTCCTTCCACTAGATTCAATCATGCATTCCCAGTCAGGTGCAACAGCATTAAACAGGGTAAAGTTAATCTCTCGGCCTTGTATTCCCATGGAGGGTAAAGTAGGTGCCTTGTACAGAATAAATTAGCCCTTCTAGCACATTTATTTTTTCTTCACTAAATTTGGAATTTGTCATTTGGAAAATAGCTGGATATAAAAGGTGATTTTGTTTGCATGGAGCCTCAGTTTATCATTATACTTTTCCATGAGATATGTGAAAGAATAGGGAGTTAGATATTTGAGCTTGCAGATTAGGTAAGTGCAAAAAGCCGTGACAGATGAAGGTTAATATATGAGGCTTTCCATCTTGGACTCAGATAAATCGGAGTACTTTTTAGATGGTCAGAAATTAGGAAGTGTCGAGGAGTAAGGAAATTTTGGAGTCCAAGATGAGAAATAATTATACTAGGTTTAAACATAATCCAAAACGCTGAGGGAATGTTGGCCCATACACCGAATGAATTTAACAACACAAACACGAGGAAAACCGCAGCTGCTGGGAATTCAAGCAACACACGCAACATGCTGGTGGAACGCAGCAGGCCAGGCAGCATCTCTAGGAAGAAGTACAGTCGACGTTTCGGGTCGAGACCCTTCGTCAGGACTAACTGAAAGAAGAGATAGTAAGAGATTTGAAAGTAGGAGGGGGAGGGGGAGATCTGAAATGATAGGAGAAGACAGGAGGGGGAGGAATGGAGCCAAGAGCTGGACAGGTGATTGGCAAAACGGATATAGAATTGGAGAGGGGGGAGGATCATGGGATAGGAGGCCTAGGGAGAAAGAAAGGGGGATGGGAGCCCAGAGGAAGATGGAGAGCAGGCAAGGAGTGATTGTGAGAGGGACAGAGAGAGAAGAGAATAAAAGGGGGAAATAAAAATAAATCAGAGATGGGGTGAGAAGTGGAGGAGGGGCATTAACAGAAGTTAGAGAAATCAATGTTCATGCCATCAAGTTGGAGGCTGCCCAGACGGAATAGAAGGTGTTGTTCCTCCAGCCTGAGTGAGGCTTCATCTTGACAGTAGACGAGGCCATGGATTGACATATCAGAATGGGAATGGGACATGGAATTAAGATGAAGCCACACTCAGGTTGGAGGCAAAACACCTTATATTCTGTCTGGGTAGCCTCCAACCTGATGGCATGAACATTGATTTCTCTAATCTCCATTAATGCCCCTCCTCACCTTCTTACCCCATTCCTGATTTATGTTTATTTCCCCCCTTTTTTCTCTTCTCTCTCTGTCCCTCTCACAATCACTCCTTGCCTGCTCTCCATCTTCCTCTGGGCTCCCCTCTCGCTTTCTTTCTCCCTAGGCCTCCTGTCCCATGATCCTCCCCTTTCTCCAATTCTGTATCCCTTTTGCCAATCACCTGTCCAGCTCTTGGCTCCATCCCTCCCCCTCCTGTCTTCTCCTATCATTTTGGATCTCCCCATCCCCCTCCCACTTTCAAATCTCTTACTATCTCTTCTTTCAGTTAGTCCTGACGAAGGGTCTCGGCCCGAAACGTCGACTGTACCTCTTCCTAGAGATGCTGCCTGGCCTGCTGCGTTCACCAGTATTTTGTGTGTGTTACCAAATGAATTGCAAGGCAGTGGAAAGAAAACTTGGTCAGACATTATATTTAGTTTAGAGCCCTGCAATCTAAGAAATTTGGATCAGTATATAGATGAGAGAAGTATGGAAGACTATGTGCATGTAGATGGGACTGTGCTGAAGATCCAGCTGGCGTAGATTAAATGGGCTGAAGGGCCTATTTCTGTGCTGTTGTGCTCTATGACTCTATATCGAATTTCCTTATTTGGATCAAAAAATAGGCTGAAGAGTGATGGATTAATTTTTTACAGTAGAAAGGTAGACAGAGCTATGGGAAAAAGCAATTTCAGCTATTCATGGATGATTTAAGGTGCTGGTACAGCACAATAGCCTGAATAACCTACTTCTAGATGGTATCATTCAGTGATCAATGTCAGAAGCTTCTGAACACACCATAGCTTACAGGACATGAATAGATTTCAATAGGTTATTTAATGTCAGAGAAATGTATACAATATACATCCTGAAATTCCTTTTCTTCACAAGCATCCACGAAAACAGAGAAGTACCCCGAAGAATGAATGACAATTAAATGTTAGAACCCCAAAGCCAACCCCCAACTCCCCCCATCCCATGCACAAGCAGCAGCAAAGCAACGACCCCCCCTCCCCCACCAGCAAAAAGCATTGGCACCCCCCACCGAGCACTCAAGCGTGCAGTAAGGCCTTGAGTCCACCTGCCTCCAGGGCCACAAAACTCCGGCACCCTGAAGGCGCACTAGTCTTCCAGGACGTGCCCTTGGCGTATCGAAAAGCGGCCGGTTGTGATGCCCCGAGAGCGGGTCCCATTCCCGCAAAGAAGCAAGGTCAGCGTGTAACTCCAGGTCAGGGTCTTCAACAGAACCTTGAAAGGGAAAAAAAAAGAGGTATCAAAGATAGAAATAGAGCTGTCCCGATCACAGGTTTGCACAGTCTTTTGTGTGAGATGTCCGTACTGCAGCCAGTGACGTAGATAGAAATAGGTTTTAAGTCCTGCATGCACATCATTCAAGGACGTGTATGGATGATTTGAACTTTCCTGCTCATTTTTCAGTTAAAACTGCTTTTGGGAGCACATAACAAAATCAGAGCTTGTGCAGGTAAAGCAGAACCCTGCCAGTTCTGGGCAAATGTCATTTCTGCTCGTGGAAAAGAGCAGTTTGACAATGCAGTCTATAGAAGTCTGTTGGGTAACCAACCTTTGCAATTTTAACTGCCTGTGCTCTGCTAACCAGAAAGGGTTATAATTATTGTCCCAACCTTTTCTCCATAGTTCTGACCCACTTGATAGGTACAGTAAATAGGATTCTAATACCTAGCTGGATCAGACAACAAACATTGCAATATTAACAAACATGTGTGTATAAGAGCCAGCATGGTATTAATTTATGTCATTTGTTCACTGGTTGCCTTGAGAAGTGTACCGACATTCAAATCTGTGTTGTAAGGCTGATGAGTTTATTCAGTGAATTGTTTTGAATTTCTAAATTCATTCTGTTCCATTGTACGGGTTTTCACTTCTGATGCTCCTCATCTACTCCTTATTGTTGAAGTAACAGCTCCTATTCTTTCCTGGCTGGATCTCTCACCCTCCACTTTCCATCAATTCTCCCTTCCCCTCTCGCAACCAAGTCTCGCTAATGGCTACAACATCACAATTTCACATGTCGCTCCATGCTTTGCCTACAATACTCCTTGTATTGAAACAGATACACCTGAGGCCACTAGTCACAACATGCTCGACCTTTCAATTTCCACCTGTGTTTGTTGGCTTAACATCTACTTTTCTCACAGCCACTCAACTTGCTGTCCTCCTAACCTGGTCTCCACCTCTCTGCATCTCTCATCTACACCTCCCAGAACAGCACGAGCAAATCTTCCCACAAGGATAATGGTCTACCTCCAGTTCAGCCATGAACCGTCCCGTTTGTGCAGTTTCCACCAGCCCTGAAGGAGAGCCCAGTGACTGAAAAATCTAAAGCCTTCCTTGCTACACCACATTAAGTTGCACTCTCTTCCCATTTCTTGCCTCACTGGCATGTGGCATGGATAGCAATCCTGAGATCACCACACTGGAGGTCCTATCTTTTAATTTTGCACTTAACTCCCTGACTCACTTTGCAGGGACATTGCCACCCTTCCTGTCAATGCATTGGTAATGATGTGGACCACAGCTTCTAGCTGCTCACCCTCCCTCTAGAGAATGCTACAGACTCAGTCTGTGATGCCTGGGAGGCAGCCAGGACTCTCCTTCTCATCCATAGAGTCTCCTGTCTGATCCCTCAGTGATTCCTTTATCATTACCACGCTCCTCCTTTCCCTTTGAGCTGCAGAGCCAGTCCCAGTGCCAGAGTCCTGGCTGCTGCAGATTTCCCCAGTAGGCCACCCCCCGCCCCCCAACAGTATCCAAAGCGGTATACTTGGTTTTGCGAGGAGTGGCCACAGGAGTACTGTAATCTGCACTGTCTACCCTTTGCCCTTCTCTTTCCTGACGGTTACCTCCTGCAGCCTAGGTGTGCTTGCCTCCCTGTAACAGAGTTCTGATTCTGTTTATCAAATCCCCGCCCCCCCCCCCCCAATCTCTGGAACGATCTGTCGGTCATCCAGCTTCAGTTCAAATGTTGTCCATACGGTGTTGCTGCAAGAGACATTATTTATTTACTTATTTAGAGCAAGAGCGTAGCAACGGCCCAACATGCTTGCCCCACTCAGTTGCACCCCTGTGACCAATTACCCTGCTGACCCACACGCCTTTGGGACATGGGGTGTAACGGGGGCAGCAAGAGGAAAAACATGTGGTTGGGGGAGATTGTACAGGCAGCAGGAGGAACTGAAATGGGTTGCTATCACTGTGCAGGTTTATTCATCGGGAACACTGGAGGGGTCTCTGATTTCCCACGTCCTGCACGAACAGCACATCACTGCCCTGACTACCATCCCCACTGCTCTAACTGTGCAATGCCTCAGCCGCTGCCAATCAATTTCAGCTAACAATTTGTTCTTGTGCCTTTTCTGGGTTCCTTAAAGCTGAAGCTAAACACAGAGTCCTGACACTCACTGCTTTTAAAATCTCCTGCCTCTCACTCTGAGAACACAGAGCTTAAAACAAATGTGTGTCAAAGTAGTACTCTGGGTCCTTTCAGGCCTTCTGGCCATTTTGCCAGAATCAAGAGCAGTCCGTGTCATTTGTATTTGTTTTCATTTCTACAGGGTGAGAAAAAAATACTGTACCTCAAATGTTCATTTTCTCCATCTATCTCTAGTTTCAGGTTTACCATGTCCAGGATCCTGACAGAATTGGAGCCATGCAACTCGTCTGGTCCAAAACTACCAAACTAGTGAATGACTCATCATAGCCATGAACGATCTTTGTCAGCCGAGAACAAAGTTGATCATGACCCAAGAAGGTAGTTCAGTTTGACTGATTACGGAAGGCCACACGTCTACATATTTTACAAATCAGATTAAAAACAAGGCACATTACTACAGTTGGCACCTCTTACCCACAGCCATAGTTACAAAAGAATGCACCCCACATGGAGCGTACCACACCCCTATGGCCACTCTTTCTATACAATGAATCACAAAAGCTCTTAAAACAATGCTTACTATATTTGAACAAATGATTAAAGATATCAGGAGGTATGATGACTTCCAATCCCTGTCCCTTCACTACATGGTTTATACTCATGCTGATAAATCCAAACTCTGTAGTTATGTCCACACTTTGAAAAGCATACTGCAATCTCTTTATATAATGGCCCGGCTTGTACGTGTGAAATTTTACATCGATCAGTTTGAATTTCTACACTCAATTTATAAAACACTCGAGAGTACCTTAAACAAATCTACGACTTGCATCATTGAGGAACAGAGAAGTGTTTGCCAAATAAGTTCCTCTAAAAAAAATGTCCCTTCATCCTAAACCATGGTTCCCCATCTACCATAATGGACAGAGCTCTTAATCACATTTCATCTATTCCCCACAATTATCTTCTCCATCTCCACCACTTCCTTGTTTTATGATGCAGGAGATGCAAGTTATCAATCCTTTCACTTCTTTCCTTCCCACCATTAAAGGGCCAGGCAGTCCTTCCAGCCAGTGGTTCACTTGCATTTCTTTCATTTGGTGCACTCCATTTGGTGTTCTTAATGGGTTCCCTGAGTTACAGACTGGGCCATCAGTTTGTGGAACACTTGCACTCATTTCCCAGGAGTGACACTGTTTGTATGGTTCCCTGCCATTTTAATCCTCCGTCCTAGTCTCACTCTAACCTGTCTGTAGCCTCCTATACTGTTAAAACAAACTTGAGGAAAAACTGGTCTATCATCTAGTCATATTGCAGACTGCAGGACTCATGATCCAATTCTCCACCTTCAGGTAGCTTATATTCTCTGCCTGTATCAGGATTGGCCATTTCTGCTCTAAGCCATACATCTGTGATATTGACTCAGTCTGTTTTTCTCTTCACTGGTACGGCCTGACTTACTGGACATCAATAACAACCCTCATCTATCCATGTTACTTGGCCTTATCCTATCATAGATATTCCTTGTGTCCTATCCATTACTCTCCCACCTTCTCTGTGTTTTTCTCTTTTCCAATGCTGATGAAGCGTCTTTGACCTGAAATATTAAATCTCTTTCTCTTAGGTGCTGCCGGATCTATTGTTTCCAGCAAATTTTTTTGGTATTTGTTTTGTATTTCTAGTATTTATAGCTTTTTTTATTTCAAGTGTTTGAACCTGCTTTGTATGTAACTGTATAAGAATTGACATTCAGGGGCAAGTTATCTATTGCCAGGCAAGCTTAAGTTACTTCTCTTCTCTGTAGTTACTGTACATATACAGGTGCTGTCACTGTGATACATAAACTATCTAGTACTTCTTTTGTGTATATTGTACCTATGTATATAAGAACTGTCTTCTATCCTGTTGCACATCATGATGATAGAATGAAATGTTTCCTTTAAGCTAAGTACACTGTATACATTGAGAAGCCATCCCTATGGCTCTCACAATCTGTATGGCATCAGGTAGAAATGAACTGTTCCTTGTTATTTTTTATGTCTTATATATAATTGTGTCCTAAATGTAATGATTGAAGCTTCGTTGCCTTGAACCTTGGAATCACACAAGGAAAGCTGTGAGAATGAGGAGAGCTGCTCTAGTTTGGAATCTGTTGGCTGAAACTGTGGATGTCAACTTTGGTGCATACTGTTAAAATTATTGATGATTAGATGGAACATCTATCTCATTCCTTGCAGTATTAACACCTTCAGTGTTCTTGAATGATTAACAGTTAGACTATGGTTAGAAATGACAAGATTGAGCCCTGCATGTAACTTAAAAAATTTTATTACATTAAAGATATTGTATTAATATATGTTGTCATTTTTGCATACCAAAATCAATGCTAAGTGCCATTGCAGGATTGTTTAATGCCACAAACTGGAAGCTGTAAGAGTCTAAGCAGGAAAAGATTATGCATATCCTTTGGTCTACTCCTCCATGCAGTATCACCACTGATCCACAGAGCATTTTATATCAGAGCTTATTCCTAGATTAGGCCACAGGAAACAGTTGAGGCCAGTTCATTGGCTATATTTAAGAGGGAGTTAGATATGGCCCTTGTGGCTACGGGGGTCAGGGGATATGGAGGGAAGGCTGGGGCGGGGTTCTGAGTTGGATGATCAGCCATGATCATATTAAATGGCGGTGCAGGCTCGAAGGGCCAAATGGCCTACTCCTGCACCTATTTTCTATGTTTCTATGATTTCCTTGATAAACTCACTAAACATCACACGGTTAACATGTTTTCAGGTAGCCAAATCTCTAGCAGCTATTTCAACAGGTTCGCTGCCTTCCTAGATTAGTTCTTTGTAATCTGATCTCCGTACATAGTGAAGAGTACAGGTAGGGCGGAACACATAGTTGGTATGCTAAATAACTCTCCTTCATTCCATTAACTGGAGCTGAATGTACCTGTTTTAGATGCTTAGGTGCTGGGAGTGCCACAATTACCAGAAAGTCAACCAGTGTAAATGTTGAAGCCATATACAAAGTCACTTTGCTGAATTCATAACAAAATCTTTCCTAAACTAATAATTGCTTTGCAAAACCTGGCAGGGAGATTCATTGCTCAATCTCTGAGCTTAACTGAGTGCATTTAGCATTTTTGTGAGAGCAGAGCCATATAACCATATAACAATTACAGCACGGAAGCAGGCCATCTCGGCCCTTCTAGTTCGTGCCAAACTCTTACCCTATCCTAGTCCCACCGACCTGCACTCAGCCCATAACCCTCCATTCCTTTCCTGTCCATATATCCATCCAATTTAACTTTAAACGACAACATGGAACCTGCCTCAACCACTTCTGCTGGAAGCTCATTCCACACAGCTACCACTCTCTGAGTAAAGAAGTTCCCCCTCATGTTATCCCTAAACTTTTGTCCTCTAAATCTCAACCCATGTCCTGTTGTTTGAATCTTCCCCACTCTCAATGGAAAAAGTCTAACCACGTCATCTCTATAGTTTACATTGAATACAGCATTGGTGCTGCTTCCTGCACCCATGCTGAGCTCATCAAATTCATCAACTTTGCCTCCAACTTCCACCCTGCCTTCGGATTTACTTGGTTCATCTCTGACACGTCTCCCCCTTTCTTGATCTCACTGTTTCCATCTCTGGAGACTGACAATCCACTGACATCTTTTCAACGTTCAAAGTTCACAGATTGTTTATTATGAAAGTACGTATGCAGTACACAACCCTGAGATTCGACTTCCCGCAGACAACCACGAGACAAAGAAACACCACGGAAGGAACCCGTTCAAAGAAAACATCAATCACCCAACATGCAAAAAAAAGAACAAATCACACAAACAGCAAAAGAACTAGCGAGTAACCCACAGAGTATTAAACATCAAACCACAGAGTCCTTGAAACAGTCTAGGACCAGTTTAGTTCAGTTCAATTCAATTTAGTTCTGATTGCAGGCTGCACAGCCAGTCCACCCCAATTAAGATCACACAAAATAGCAATTAAAAAAAAGTAACCAGAAACAACAAACTGCAACAATCAAACCTTGCCCAAGACCCCAGACTCCTTCACCTTCCTTTGGCAGAGCAGAAGAGAGGGAGACCGGTCAAATGCACGCAGGTGGTGCTGAACACCCGCTGGCCTTCCGCTCTCATCCGTGTTGATTTCAATCTTGCTCAACGCTTTAATCGGTGAGGTTGGTCGAGAATTGAAGCCAAGCGTGGGTTTGAGTTCTGCCATTAGGTCGGACACTACATTCTCAGCCACACCAAATTCTCTCGGAGACAGCAGAAGCGGCAGATCGTTCAGTCAACCCAAAAAAAAAAACACATTATCAAATGTAAATGACAGGCTCCAATCGCACACAGATTAGTAGTAGAAGTAAATTTAAAAGAAAAAGGGGAAGAAATCATTTTGTGATCTGTCTGCTGGAAGTCACCATTAGTCACGTTGGTTACCTGCAACATCACGTATTCCTTTGTAAACCTACTGCCTCTCACGTTTTTTTTTGAGTATACCTCTTTCCACCCTGTCATTTGTAAAAATGCTATTCTCCCCTCTCAGTTCCTCCATATTCACCGCATTTGTTCTCAGGATGAGGCTTTCCATTCTACAACATCTGAGATGTCCTCTTTTTCCAAAGAACAGAGTTTACCTTCTACCACTACCAATACTGCCCTCCCCTGCATCTCCTCCATTTCCCTCACATCTGCCTCACACCATCCTCCTGCTGTCATAACAGGGATAGGATTCCTTTTATCATGTCCTACCAACCCATGAGCCTCTGTATCCAACACATCATTCTTTGTAAGTTCTGCCATCTCCAACAGGATTCCTACCACTACGTACATCTTTCACTCTGTTCACCCACATGCACCCCCCCTCGTCGCTTTCCATAGGGATTTCTCTCTACATAACTCTTGTCCATCTTCTCTGATCTCCCTCCTGGTACTTCTCCCTACAAGTCTGACGAATGCATCATCTACGTCTACAGTTTTTAAGTGAGGCAATACTTCACCTGTGATTGTATCTGAGCCTCTCAGTGTGGCCTCCTCTATATCGCTAGGACCCGACAAATATTGGGGGACCAATACATCGTGCACCTTCACTCCATCCACTGCATTGGCTACCGTTGTGTACAAAGTTTATAAGTTAATAAAGACTCCAGGACTACATATATAGTTCCTCATTACCCATTTCATTTTGACTTCCTATTCCCATCTTGATATGTCTGGCTGTGGCCTTCTCTACAGTTATGATGAAGCCAAATTCAGGGCGAAGGAGCAACACCTTATATTCTGTCTGGGTAATATCCAACCTGATGGCCTGAACATTGATTACTCTAACTTCAGTCATTTCTCCCCCTGCCCCTCCCCTTTTTCTACTCCCCATTCTGGTTACCCTCTCAACCCTCCCTCACCTGCCTATCATTTCTCTTTGGTTCACCTCCTGCTTCCCTCTCTTCCATGCTCCACTTTCCTGTTAGATTCCACCTTCTTCAGCCCTCTGCCTCTTTAAGTTATTCCCTCCCAGCTTCTTACTTCATCCCGCCTTCCCCTTCACATGGTCTCACCTATCGCCTGCCAGCTTGTACTCCTTCCCACCTTCTTAAGACCATCAGACCATAAGGTATAGGAGCAGAAGTAGGCCATTCAGCCCATTGAGTCTATTCCACCATTCAATCATGGCTGATCCAATTCTCCCAGTCCCAACTCCCCTGATTTCATCACATACCCTTTGATGCCCTGGCTAATCAAGAACCTATCTATCTCTGCCTTAAATGCACCAAATGACATGGCCTCCACAGCCATTCATGGCAACAAATTCCGCAGATTTACCACCCTCTGAATAAAGTAATTTCTCTGCATCTCTGTTCTAAGTGGACCTCCTTCAATCCTGAAGTTGTGCCCTGTTATCCTAGACTCCCCTACTATGGGAAATAACTTTGCCAGATCTAATCTGTTCAGGCCTTTTAGCATTTGGAGTGCTTCTACGAGATTCTCCCCCCCCCCCTTATTCTACTGAACTCCAGGAAATACAGCCCAAGAGCTGCCATAACATACCATAACATAAGAACATAAGAAATAGGAGCAGGTGTAGGCCATCCAGCCCATCGAGCCTGCCCTACCATTCAATAAGATCCTGGCTGATCTATCTGTAAACGCAGCTCCATCTACCTGCCTTTTCCCCATAACCCTTAATTCCCCTACTGTGTAAAAACCTATCTAACTGTTTCTTAATATATTTAGTGAGGAAGCCTCAGCTGCTTCCCTGGGCAGAGAATTCCACAGATTCACCACTCTCTGGAAAAAACAGTTTCTCCTCATCTCCATCCTAAATCTTCTCCCCTGAATCTTGAGGCAATGTCCCCTAGTTATAGTCTCACCTACCAATGGAAACAACTTTCCTACTTCTATCTTATCTATCCCTTTCAAAATTTTGTATGTTTCTATAAGATCCCCTCTCATTCTTCTGAACTCCAGAGAGTATAGTCCCAGGTGACTCAATCTCTCCTCATAGGTTAACCCCTTCATCTCTGGATTCAACCTGGTGAACCTCCTCTGCATCGCCTCCAAATCCAGTATATTCTTCCTCAATAAGGAGACCAGAACTGCCCACAGTACTCCAGGTGCAGCCTCACCTGTATAGTTGCAGCATGACCTCCCTGCTCTTGAATTCAATCCCTCTAGCAATGAAGGCCAACATTCTATTTGCCTTCTTAATAACTCATTGTACCTGCAAGCCAACTTTCTGTGATTCATGAACAAGCACTCTCAAGTCCTTCTGCACAACAGCATGCTGCAATCTTTCACCATTTAAGTAATACTCTGCTCTTCTATTATTCCTTCCAAAGTGGAAGATCTTGTATTTACCAACATTGTATTCCATCTGCCAGACCTTGGCCCACTCATTTAATCTACCTATATCCCTCTGCAGAGTCTGTACTATTTTCTTTTCCACTCAATTTAGTGTCATCAGCAAATTTTGCTATGCTGCACTCAGTCCCCTCTTCCAAATTATCAATGTAAATGGTAAACAGCTGCGGGCCCAGCACCGACCCCTGCAGCACCCCACTCACCACTGACCACCAACTGGAGAAACACCCATTTATACCAACTCTCTGCCTTCTGTCGGTTAACCAATCCACTATCGATGCCAATACGCTCCCTCTGACTCCATGCATCCATATCTTATTTATAAGTCTCTTGTGCGGCACCTTATCGAACGCCTTCTGGAAATCCAAGTATACGACATCCACCTGTTCCCCTCAATCCACTGCACTCACTATGTCCTCAAAGAACTCCAGTAAGTTTGTCAAAGAGGACCTACCCTTTCCGAATCCATGATGTGTCTGTCTAATGGAACGACTCCTTTCTAAATGTTTCGCTATTTCTTCCTTAACAACAGCTTCAAGCATTTTCCTGACTACAGATGTTAAGCTAACTGACCTACAGTTGTCTGCCTTTTGCCTACATACTTTTTTAAAAATGTTGTGACATTTGCTGTCTTCCAATCTGCCAGGACCTGCCCAGAGTCTAGAGAGTTTTGATCAAACTGATAAAAATTTTGAGTTTTTGGTGCTCAAAGACTGTGTCCCTCAGCTATGTGGAGTACTTCGCCATGTATTCAACCTGAGCCTGAGGCTCCGGAGGGTTCCTGTATTGTGGAAGACGTCCTGCCTCGTCCCTGTGCCGAAGACGCCGCGTCCCAGCGGCCTCAATGACTACAGACCGGTGGCATTGACCTCCCACATCATGAAGACCCTGGAGAGACTTGTTCTGGAGCTGCTCTGGCCTATGGTCAGGCCACACCTAGATCCTCTCTAGTTCGCCTACCAGCCCCGACTAGGAGTTGAGGATGCCATCGTCTTCCTGCTGAACCACGTCTACGCCCACCTGGACAAGCCAGCGAGCACTGTGAGGGTCATGTTTTTTGACTTCTCCAGTGCGTTCAACACCATCCGCCCTGCTCTGCTGGGGGAGAAGCTGACAGCGATGCAGGTGGATGCTTCCCTGGTATCATGGATTCTTGATTACCTGACTGACAGACCACAGTACGTGTGCTTGCAACACTGTGTGTCTGACAGAGTGATCAGCAGCACTGGGGCTCCACAGGGGACTGTCTTGTCTCCCTTTTTCTTCACCATTTACACCTTGGACTTCAACTACTGCACGGAGTCTCATCATCTTCAGAAGTTTTCGGATGACTCTGCCATAGTTGGATGCATCAGCAAGGGAGATGAGGCTGAGTACAGGGCTACGGTAGGTAACTTTGTCACATGGCGTGAGCAGAATTATCTGCAGCTTAATGTGAAAAAGACTAAGGAGCTGGTAGTAGACCTGAGGAGAGCTAAGGTACCGGTGACCCCTGTTTCCATCCAGTGGGGTCAGTGTGGACATGATGGAGGATTACAAATACCTGGGGATACGAATTGACAATAAACTGGACTGGTCAAAGAACACTGAGGCTGTCTACAAGAAGGGTCAGAGTCGTCTCTATTTCCTGAGGTGACTGAGGTCCTTTAATATCTGCCGGATGATGCTGAAGATGTTCTACGAGTCTGTGGTGGCCAGTGCTATCATGTTTGCTGTTGTGTGTTGGGCCAGCAGGCTGAGGGTAACAGACACCAACAGAATCAACAAACTCATTCGTAAGGCCAGAGATGTTGTGGGGATGGAACTGGACTCTCTGACGGTGGTGTCTGAAAAGAGAATGCTGTCTAAGTTGCATGCCATCTTGGTCAATGTCTCCCATCCACTACATAATGTACTGGGTGGGCACAGGAGTACATTCAGCCAGAGACTCATTCCACCAAGATGCAGCACAGAGAGTCATAGGAAGTCATTCCTGCCTGTAGCCATCAAACTTTACAACTCCTCCCTTGGAGGGTCAGACATCCTGAGCCAATAGGCTGGTCCTGGACTTAATTCATAATTTACTGGCATAATTTACATATTACTATTTAACTATTTATGGTTCTATTACCTCCCCCAGAAGATGACCTAATGATCCAGGAATCTGAAGCCCTGCCCCCTACACCAGTCTCTCAGCCACACATTAATACGCCTGATCATGTTATTCTTGCGCTCGTTAGCACGTGGCACAGGCAGCAAACTTGTCATTACTACCCTGGAGGCCCTGCCTTTCAGCCTCCTAACGAACTCCCTGAATTCTCTCTTCAGGACCTCCTCCCTTTTTTTACCTATGTCATTGGTATCAACAAGTACCAAGACTTTTGGCTGTTCACCCTCTCCCTACAGAATACTCCGCCCCCGATCCGAGACATCCCATACCCTGGCGACACACCATGTGGGTATCTCTATCAGGCTGACAGAACCTCCTGTCTGTTCCCCTCACTATGGAATCCCCAATGACTACCACATTCCTCATTTTCTTCTCGCCCTTCTGCACCACAGAACCAGGATCAGTCCAGAAACCCGATCGGCGTGGTCATCCTCTGTCAGGCCACACCCCCCACCAACAGCATCTGAAACAAGATAACAATTACTGAGGGAGATGGCCACAGGGTGCTCTCTACTGTCTGAGCTCTTCCCATCCCTTCCCTGACAGTCACTCACTTATCTAACTCCTGAAGCCTTGGGGTGACTAACTCCTTGTAGCTCCTATCGATCTCCTGCTCACTTTCCCCAATAAGCAGTAGGTCATCAAGCCGCTGCTCCAGATCCCTAACACGGTCTCTCAGGAGCTGCATCTTAGTGCACCTAGCGCAGGGGTGGCCATCAGGGAGACTGGAAGATTCCCAGGGTTCCCACATCTGACACCCAGAGCAAAGTACTAACCCTACAGACATGTTCTTCATTCCTCTAAAAAATGGAAAGAAAAAAGCAACTTATTCTGACTTCTATCCCCTTCCTTTCCAGTCCTGATGAAAGGTCTCAGCTCAAAACGTTGGCTGTTTATTCCCCTCCACTCCACGGATGCTGCCTGACTTGTTGAGTTCCTCCAGAAAATCTGTGTGTGTTGCTTATCAGCAAGCTTCTATTGTGTAAAAATATTTGAAATTGTCTGAATTCCAGGAACTAGAACAATGGGGAAGTAAAGTTAGCTTATTGTGAGTATTACAGATTAGTCCTGCAGTACCAGTTGGCCTGTTACATTTTACTCTGCTTAAACAGCCGAGCGCTGTGCTAGGTCATTCCAGAGGAAATATGCTGACTGGACTGAAAAGCAAGTCAAACTAGATAACGATGGCAGAGTTTCCTTTCTGTGAACCAAGTCTTTGCTTCAGATGATCTGATGGTGTCATTGTCAAATTGCTGATTTTTTAAAACTTCCAGATTATTTGAATAACTGAATTTTAATATTCTCGTTGCTCTGAAGGCATTTGAGCTGCAAGCCATTACTCTACAGTTTGAATTACTAGCCCAGTTTTCCTTCAGCAGAGAGGGCTGGAAAGCAGGGTCTCCTTACCTGGGGAACACAAGGAATGTATCAGGGTTTTGGTCAAGACTGCCTAACCTTCAAAACTTTTCAGCCCCTTCTCCACATATCTGAGGAGCAATGTATCTGAAGTGCGATGCAGATGGCCCATGAGATTTGCCAGCTGCCTCACACAGCACCTGCCTGTGCCAGGTACCCGTGCGCTTTGTCAATGGACATGACTATTATTATGGTTCTGAACTCCTTAGGATTTTTCCAGGCAGCAACTGATCCATGCCACATTATGCATTTAGCAGCTCAAAGCCATATTTGTGACGTAAAGGAATTTACTAAGATCAGGAAGGAGATAATTCTGCCCCCCACCCTTCCGAGCTGCTTAACAGAAATGAAAATGTCAGTGAATGGCAAACGGGCATGTTTAAACAATCAGAATTGTGCAATACTGAAGAAGCTGCAGGATGTCAGAGAAATGAAATATTACATAATTTGACTTTATGTCTTTAAGAGACCATAAGATACAGCAGATGGGGGCCATTCACCCCATCAAGTCTGCTCTGCATTTCAGTCGTGGCATTTTTTTTCAACAGCAGTCTCCTGCCGTCTCCCTGTAGTCTCCAACCCCCGAAGCAGTGTGCAATCTCTGAGCAAGCACTGACTGTGTGCAGCTGCTTGTGGATGGGCTTGATTTATGTGTTTACCTACCCTGCACCAGTTAACATCTTCTGACACCGGGATCGGTTCCTAGGTCCATTGCTCCTAGCACCAGCCTTCCTGGTAGACCTCCCAACTCCCACGTCACCTATATTTCAGGCTGAGAACCTTCATCAGGATGGGAAAGGAAGGGGGAAGAAGCCAGAATAGGAAGGTTGGGGTGGTGAGGAGTACAAGCTGGCAGGTGATAGGTGAAGCAAGGTGAGCGAGGAAAAGAGGTGGGTGAGGGAGGGGAGATGAAGTGAGAAGCTGGGAGGTGAGAGGTGGAAGAGGAAAAGGGATGAAGAAGAAGGAATCCGATAGGAAAGGAGAGTTTACCAGTGGAGAAAGGGGAGGAGGAGGAGAGTCACCAGAGTGAGATGGGGTAAGAGGGGAGACAGAATGGAGAATAGAAAAAGAAAGGGGAGGGAAGAAATTATCAGTGCTCACACCTGAAATAACTTTCTATACCTGGGCTCAAAGGCAAAAGGAGCATACATAAATTCCTTATACATCCTGAACAGAGAGAATGCGACCTCCACGCTTCACCATCTTACTGTACAGTTTTCGAAATGAGCAGACTTCCATCCCAGTGGGTCTAGTTGCAGCAATTTTATTCAACCACCAAGCTCAGAAAGTTCTCATTTCCCAGGTGCAGTTGAGGTATAAACCCCACCATAACAGATACTAACTTTATGAGCTGCTAACCAATATCCCAGCAGTGGAGACACAAGAGACTGCAGATGTTAAACTTTGGAACAAAAGCAGCTGCTGGATGAACTCAGCACTAGTGGAGGGAAATGGAAAGTTGAAGTTCTGGGTCGAGGCAGGTCCAGGTGAAGGGGCTTGACCCGGACTGTCAATTGTCTATTTCCCACCACAGATGCTGCCTCACCCACCGAGTTCCTCCAGCCATTTGTTGTTGACCTGATTGTTTGCCTGTGACCTGATGTCATTAAGCTGGACAAGATGCAGGAAAGACTGACGAGGATGTTACTGGGCTGAAGGACTTAGGTTATATAGAGTTATAACTAGAGGATGGATGGTCTAGGACAATGCCTCTGCTTTCTGAGGAGACTGAAGAGAGCCGGACTTTGCACATCCATACTCACGTCCTTCTACAGATGCACGGTAGAGAACATCCTAACAAGCTGCATCACTGCGTGGTACGGAAATTGCATTGCAAAGGACAGGAAGCGTCTTCAAGGAGTAGTCAAAACTGCCCAACATATCACCAGCACAGCCCACCCGTTGTCAAGGACATGCATAAAGAAACGTGCCTGAAAAGGGATCCCACCCACTCTGCTCATGTGGTTTGTCCCATTCCCATCAGGGAGGAGGCTACATCCACACCAGGACCACCGGACTCAAAACCAAATACTTTCCCAAAGTATTAAGACAGATCAACACCTCCACCCACTAACCCGCCCCTTCACAAACCCCACCACCACTACTTTATTATTTCCTCTCGACCACCTTACATACAGACACTCCTGTGTCTAGTGTCACGTTTTCGACATACAAGTAATGAATTTATATAAGCTATTGTATGTATTTGTATTTATTGTGTCTTTTAAGATTATTGTGTACTTTATTTTACTTTGTTGTTTTTCTGTATGTATTGTATCAGATCCAGAGTAGCAAATATTTCATTCTTTATTACACTTGTGTACTGGAAATGACATGAAACAACCTTGAATCTTGACATTTTTACCTGGAGCACAGGAGGCTGGGGGTGACCTTATTGAGTTTTATGAAATTCTGAGGGACATTGATAATGTAAACAGATCTCCCCCCACCCCGGAATAAGGGAGTGTAAAACTAGAAGGGATAGGTTTAAGGTGAGAGGAGAAACGTTTAAGGGAACCTGAGTGGGAACCTTTTCTCACAGAGGGTGGTGGATATAGGGAATGAGCTGCCAGAGGAAGGAGAGGAGATGGATATAATTACAATGTTTAAAACACAGATGGATTCATGGATAGGGCTGATTTAGAGTAATATGGGCCAAATAGGGCTAGTTCCAGTAAGCAATGGCCGGTATGGGCCATTTGGGCCGAACAGCCTGTCTGCGTGCTCTATGACTCTACGACCTGCTCCCATGGGGCAGGAGGAGAAATGTGATACATGACAGTGCAGAAAAGCAACTATCCTTTCAGCTCTCAAAAGAAAACAGTTTATTAGTTCATCTTTCAGTCGTCTGGCAGATGGTCGGAGATGAAGGTCAGGAGGTGGCCCAGCTTCAGAGTAATTATCTCTAATGCAGGCTGAGCATTAACCTCACTGCATGACTGCACCTGATCGGTAACTGAGCTCTCCTGTAACAGCGTGCTGACAGAAGCCAGCTCTGACCTTGGCACAGCAGGACAAATGGTTCACTATCGCACACCGAGATGGTTCCTCACCCGTGCCTGCTCGCCGCGAAGGACGGGGACCTAGAAACGCTGAAGAGCCTGGACGCCAGTGGCCGACTGAATGGGAACATCGAGGATCACCTGGGCGCCTCCCCGGTCCATCACGCAGCCAGGGCCGGCCAGCTGGACTGCTTAAAATTCCTCATCACCCAGGCGAAGTTGTCAGCGAACAAGAGGGCCAAAAATGGAGCAACTCCCACCCACGACGCTGCTGCCACCGGAAACTTAAAGGCGCTGCAGTGGCTGACCAGTGCTGGCGGCTGTGACATTCAGGTAGGTGAAAGTCAGCGATGCTACACTAATTACAGGTTCTTACTGCACAGCGATGTGGGAGTCTCACCTTGGCTGATGTCACAGAAAGTAAGGAGGCAAAGCAACACTTGGTAGTTTATCACGGCAACAAAACATGATCAATTGTCGGAGCTAAGACGACCGTGTTCCGAGCTGTAAACTGAAGTCAGAAGCTCTAAAATACTGAGAATAAAATAATAAAATGTACTGAGTAATCCAGGAAGAAAACATATATAATGGGAGTTATACAGGGACTGTACATTTTCATACAGAAAGAAAACATGAACTTTATACATTTCTTAAATATAATTAAAAAATTGTATTTCTTTAACGCCTAATGTTTACAGAGCCAGTACACTGATTGGGACTATATAGTGTCACCCTGTAGTATGCAGGAAATCAAATATTAATGCTAGATTACATACATGAGTTGTACAGGCACAGTAGAAATATACATGAGGTAAATATGCACATTGCAAGCAGACTTGTAAGGGACTAAACGACATTCGGTTGGTACACAGGGAAGATGAAATATATGCAGGCTGCACAAAGAAGCTGTTTATGTTTATGCAGTATAACATTTTAGGAGCTACTGTATACAATGACAAATTGCATGCATGGATCATGCAGGAGTTTAACAGGAACCATACCAGTGATGTCCATGACCTGTGTTTTGAATATATGTTCTTTAGAATATCTGAGAATAGGTATTGACTTTTAAATAAAAAGCACAAAGGAAAATGAAACGGGCCATTTCTTTGAGTTATGTGCAAAAGTGCTGTAAAGGAATAGGGAACGAGCACATGAGGGAAAGGACACATCGGCACACGTCCTATAGTTCTGAGTAGCAATAACACACTCTGAGACAGTAGCTCATTGGGTCTTTTTGTGTTAGATACCAGTCAAGTGTTCAAGTCAATGCTCGACATGTTAGAAAGTATCATTTGGATTATGTCAGAAATTATTAAAGGAAGGAAGCATTTGGGACCTATTAAGGATCAAGAGTATGGCCGGTGCTGCTTATAATATTCCTAAACAGAATTCATCAACATACACAGAATATTGGGGGGACAGCGGGCCTGCAGCTTCTGTGGAGGAAAATGAACAGTCATCGTATTGGGCTGAGAGCTGGGGAGGAGATGGAGAATGAGCTGCTGGATCACAGAGGATTGGCTTCTGTCAGCACGCTGTTACAGGAGAGCTCAGTTACCGATCAGGTGCAGTCATGCAGTGAGGTTAATGCTCACAGGCGGAGGGAAGGGAATAATGTAAGAATCTGGGCTGTGGTAGGTTGGGAAGGCAAAGGGCTGATGAAGAAGGAAGCTGATAGGGAAGGACAATAGACTGTGGAATGAAGGAAAGAGGCAGGGAAGCAGAGGGAGGACAGTGAAGCTGATGGACAGGTTCTGAGGGATGGAGATGAGAAAGAGGAGGTATAATGGGGCCATAGAGTTAAGGGAAAAGGGTGGTGGAGTGGTTGTCAGAAGTTAGAGAAATTGATGTTCCTGCCATCAGGTTGTCAGGACAGCAAATGGCAGAGAAAAAATATAGATGTGTATAAAGACTGAGGAGATAGGCTTGTGGGTGATAATTGTTAAAGTCAAGTGAAATGTTATGAAATTGGAAACAGTATCCCAGGAGAGGAATGTAGGGGTACTGGTAAATTAGTCAGTGAAGCCATCAGCACTATGTGTGCAGGAGTTTTGCAAAAGCATTGTCCAGGTCTACCCAAAGTACTGTACCCTGCTCTGGCTATTATTATACAAGAGATGTCCCGAGGCTTTGGAAAGGATATAGCAAAGGACAAATCAGGTATTAGCACTGAGTCATGAAGAGAAGATACAAACAATGGAAATATTTACACTAAAGAGCAGAGTCTTTGATAATTCAAGACTTATGAATTGAATTGACTTTATTACTTACATCCTTCGTATACATGAGGAGTAAAAATATTTACGTTACGTCTCCGTCTAAATGTGCAATGTGCAATTATAAGTAATTTATAATAAATATTATGTACAACAGGATAGACAATATAACAGAAACACAGTTGTGTCACCATGAATTAAGCAGTCTGAAGGCCTGGTGGAAGAAGCTGTCCCGGAGCCTGTTTGTCCTGGCTTTTATGCTGCAATACCACTTCCCGGATGTTAGCAGCTGGAACAGTTTGTGGTTGGGGTAACTCAGGTCTCCAATGATCCTTCGGGCCCTTTTTACACAGCTCTGTTTGTAAATGTCCTGAATCATGGGATGTTCACAACTACAGATGCGCTGGGCTGTCCGCACCACTCTCTACAGAGTCCTGTGACTGAGGGAAGTACAGTTCCCATACCAGGCAGTGATGCAGCCAGTCAGGATGCTCTCAATTGTGCCCCTGTAGAAAGTTCTTAGAATTTGGGGGAGCCATGCTAAACTTCTTCAACCGTCTGAGGTGAAAGAGGTGCTGTTATGCCTTTTTCACCACACAGCCGGCATTAACAGGCCATGTGAGATTCTTGGTGATGTTTATGCTGAAGAACTTAAAGCTGTTCACCCTCTCAACCAAGATCCATTGATGTCTATAGAGGTTAGCCTGTCTCCATTCCTCCTGTAATCCACAACCAGCTCCTTTGTTTTTGCGATATTGAGAGAGAGGTTGTTTTCTTGACACCACTGTGTCAGAAAGATGACTTCTTCCATGTAGGCCACCTCGTTATTGTCTGAGATAAGACCAATCAATGTAGTGTTGTCAGCAAATTTAATTAGCTGATTGGAGCTGTGGGAGGTGATACAGTCATGGGTATACAGAGAGTAAAGGAGGGAGCTTAGTACACAGCCCTGAGGGGCACCTGTGTTGAGGGTCAGAGGGGCAGAGGTGAGGGAGCCCACTCTTACAACCTGCTGGCGAACTGACAGGAAGTCCAGGATCCAACTGCACAAGGCAGGGTGAAGGCTGAGGTCTCTGAGCTTCTTGTTGAGCTTGGAGGGAATTATGGTGTTGAATACTGAACTGTAGTCCAAGAACAGCATTCTCACATAAGCATCCCACTTCTCTAGGTGTGTAAGGACAGTGTGTAGAGCTGTGGCTATTGCATCATCTGTTGATCAGTTGTGTCGGTAGGAGAATTGTAGGGGGTTCAGTGTGGGTGGTAGCAAGCTGCAGATGTAGTCCTTGACCAGCCTGTCAAAGCATTTGCTTATTATTGAGGTGAGTGTGATAGGATGCCAGTCGTTCAGATGTGTTACATTGGTCTTTTTAGGTACAGGGACAATGGTGGATGTTTTGAAGCAGGAGGGCACGCTACACTGGGAGAGGGAGAGATTCAAAATGTCTCTAAACACACCTGCCAGTTGTGCCGTGCACACTCTGAGTACTCGCCCTGGGATGCCGTCCGGTCCCACAGCCTTGCAACTGTCCACCTGTTGGAAACACCCGTGTACTTCAGCCTCAGAGATAACCAAGTTGCCATTCGCATCATCTGCAGGTCTCCTCAGGGGCTCAGTATTGGTGGCATCGGATCAGGCATGAAAAAGAGAGACATTGATGTTGGAAACTCCATTGTGTTTAGCTTTGAAGTCTCCAATGGTGTGCAGACCTTGCCATAAGCTGTGTGTGTTGTTGGTGGAAAGCTGAGTCTGAATCTTGTCCCTGTATTGTTGTTTCACCGCCTTAAAGCTAATGACCGTGGTTTCAGAGCTCTAGTAACCCCGGTTTGATCCTGCAGTTGGGTATTGTCTGTATGGATCTTACTTGTTCTCCTTATGACCACATAAGTTTTATCCAGGTGTTACAGCATCCCAAATATATCTGGGTTACTCCGTCAATTTTCAACTGTAACTTGGTCCAAGTGTATAGGTGTGTGGTAGAATGTGAGGGGATTTGATGGAACTCTGGAGAGAATAAAATGAGATGAGTACAGGTTTGGTGTAAGGGTGACTGTTGGTCATCGTGCACCAGGTGGGCCAAAAGTGTGTATGACTTAGATTTCCTTCAGTGTCAGTGAATCAAGTTCCAACACCACTGATGCCATGTCTATCAACAGATTCTAACGAGTGCTCAGTATTGGGCAGAAATATATTTTTCTTGTCAATGATACATATACCCTGGGAATAAAATTATAAAACCATATTCAACAACTTTACAGCACTGCTTTAAGCTAGGAAATGTTTTGAAAATTGTTTGAACTGAGTATATCTCAGTCACTGTTTACAAATTATTTTTATTATTATTTTATTATTGACATACATCGTGGAATAGGTCCTTCTGGCCCTCCGAGCCACGACGCCCAGACTTAACCCTAGCCTAATCACGGGACAATTTACAATGACCAATTAACCTGCCAACCGATGCGTCCTTGGAGCGTGGGAGGGAACTGGGGCACCCGGGAAAACGTCCAAACTCCCCACAGGCAGCTGTGGGAATTGAACTCTCGTTGCTGGAACCGTAAAGCGTTGTGCTAACCACTACGCCACCCTGCCACCCCACATTGAAGGTTATGGCACAGAACGAGAGCATTCGGCCCATCATATTCATTCTCAGCGAAAGTATGCATAATAATCTTGAGCAGTAATATGTTGCATTACATGACCTGTCATTTCATGACTCAGTGCTCTTATCTTATTTGTCCTTTGCCATATCCTTTTCAATGCCCCAGCACCTTTCTTATATAATTATAACCACAGCAGTGCACAATACTTCAGGCAGGCCTGGACAATGCTTAGTGAAAAACTCCTACATGAACATCCCACCCCAGCTACCTACTTCCCCCCTTCCCCCCAACCTGGCTTCATCTATGACCCACCAGCTCATCCTCCACCACCTCCCCCTACCCTCAGCCCAAAACATTGACTGTTCATTTTCCTCCACAGAAGCTGCCTGACCCACTGAGTTCCTCCAGTATTCTGTGTATGTTGGTGAATTCTATTCGGAAATATTATAAGGAACATGTTAGATCCCAAATGCTGCCTTCCTCTGATAATTTCTGACATAATCCATTTACACCTTCTAACATGTCAAGCATTGTCTCAGGAACTTCACCAGTATCTGATACAAAGGAGACCCAGTGAGCTACTCTCTCCACAGGATATGTTATTGCTACTTAGAATGATAGGACATTTGTGGATGTGTGCTTTCCCTCATGCAGGACGTAGGAAACTGGGTGACAGTCAGGAAGGGGAATGGGGCAAAGGGCCAGTATAAAGTGCCTCCGTGGCCATCCCCTTCAACAACAGGATGCTGTTGGGGGTGATGACATAACAGAGGAAAATCCCAGCGGTCAGGTCTCTGGCACTGAATCTGACTCTGCAACTCAGAAGGAAAGGGGGAAGAAGAGGCAAGCTGGGGAGACAGGGGATTTGTTAGTTAGGGGAACAGAAAGGAGGTTCCGTGGGTGAGATTGAGATTCCCAAATGGTATTTTGCTCCCAGTCGCCAGAGTTTGGGACATTTCAGATTGGGTCCTTAACATTCTTAAGTGGGAGAATGAACCGCCAGAGGCCCTGGTCCGTCTATGTACCAATGACACGGGTAGGAAGTGTGACAATGTTCTGCAAAGTGAGTTAGGTGCTA
Organism: Mobula birostris; assembly: GCF_030028105.1. Taxonomy (NCBI): domain Eukaryota; kingdom Metazoa; phylum Chordata; class Chondrichthyes; order Myliobatiformes; family Myliobatidae; genus Mobula; species Mobula birostris. Next base: position 83,198,923 of record NC_092373.1, read on the forward strand.
AGTTAAAGGGTAGGACCTCCAGAATTGTGATCTCAGGATTGTTTCCTGTGCCACGTGCTAGTGAGGCCAGAAATAGGAAGATTATTAAATTTAATATGTAGCTAAGGAGTTGGCGTAGGAGAGAGGGCATAAGATTTTTGGATCATTGGTCTCTCTTCCAGGGAAGCTGGGACCTGTACGGAAGGGATAGTTTGCACCTGAACTGGAGGGGGATCATAGCAGGTATGTTTGTTACTGCTGCACGGTGGGGTTTAAACTAGAATTGTAGGGAGATGGGAACCAGAGTGCTAGCATAGATAGTGGAGAGGTTGTGGAGGCAGATGTAGGTATGACTTTTGACAAAGTTACTTATACTTACTTTACTTTATTGTCGCCAAATAATTGATACTGGAGCGTACAATCATCACAGCGATATTTGATTCTGCGCTTCGCACTCCCTGGAGTACAAGTCGATAGTAAATATAATGACAATTTAAATTACAAATCATAAATAGAAAATAGAAAAGGGAAAGTAAGGTAGTGCAAAAAACCGAGAGGCAGGTCCGGATATTTGGAGGGTACGGCCCAGATCCGGGTCAGGATCCGTTCAGCAGTCTTATCACAGTTGGAAAGAAGCTGTTCCCAAATCTGACCGTACGAGTCTTCAATCTCCTGAGCCTTCTCCTGGAGGGAAGAGGGACGAAAAGTGTGTTGGCTGGGTGGGTCATGTCCTTGATTATCCTGGCAGCACTGCTCCAACAGCGTGCAGTGTAAAGTGAGTCCAAGGATGGAAGATTGGTTTGTGTGATGTGCTGGAGTTAGGAGTCAAAAGGTTGAGCTTGGTGCAACTAGTGTCCCGAGCTGCATATATTTCAATACAGGAAGTATCGCAGGAAGACAGAAGAGCTTAGGGCATGGATCAACACCTGGAATCATGACATTGTAGCCATTAGTGAGACTTGGTTGCAGGAGGGGCAGGACTGGCAGCTCAATATTCTGGGGTGCTATTGTTTTAGACACGACAGAGTGGGATGGATTAAAGTGGGAGGAGTGATGTTACCAGTTAGGGAAATGTCATGGCAGTGCTTCATCAGGACAAACTGGAGAACTCATCTAGTGGGCTGTTATGCGTGGAAGTGAGAAATCAGAAAGGTATGACCTAATAAGAGGGCTGTTTGACAGACCACCTAACAGTCCGAGGGATTTGGTGGAACAAATTTGCAGAGAGATTACAGACTGTTACAAGAAACATAAGGCTATTTAGTAGGCAATTTTAACTTTGCACACATTAACTGGGACTTCCATACTGTAAAAGGACTAGATGGGTGGAATTTGTCAAACGTGTTCAGGGAAGTTTCCTTAATCAGTGCTTAGAAATCCCAATGAGAGAGTGTGCGATACTTAGTCTACTATTAAAGAATGAGACAGGGCAGGTGACAGAAGTTTGTATGGGTGAACACTTTGCATCTAGTGATCACAATGCCTTTAGTTTCATAGTAAATATGGAAAAAGGCAGGTCTAGCAGGTCTGTGGATTAAGATTCTAAATTGGAAAAAGGCCAATTTTGATGGTATCAGAAAGGATCTGTCAAGTGTGGATTGGGACAGGCTGTTTTCTGGCAAAAGTGTATTTGGTGAGTGGGAGGCCTTCGAAAGAGTCCAAAGCTTGTATGTGCCTGTCAGAATAAAGGGTGAAGATAACAAGTGTAGGGAACCTTGGTTTTCAAGAGATATTGAGGCCTTGGTCAAGAAAAAAGAGGAGGTGCAGAGCAGCTTTAGGTAGGTAGGAACAAATGAAGTGCTTATGGAGTGTAAGAAATGCAAGAGAACACTTGAGAAAGACATCAAGAAGGCTAAAAGAAGGCGTGAGGTTGCCCTAGAAGACAGGGTGAAGGAGAATGCTAAGGATTCTACAGATATTTCAAGAACAAAAGGCTTGCAAGGAAGAAAATTGGTCTTCTAGAAGATCAGAATGGTAATCCACGTGAGAAGCCAATAGATGGGGGAGATCTTAAATATGTTTTTACACCTGTATTTACTCAGGAGATGGATACAGAGTTCTCAGAAGTGAGGCAAAGCAGCATCAACTTCATGGAACCTTTACAGATTACAGAGGAGGAGATGTTTGCTGTCCTGAGGCAAATTAGGGATGGATTAATCCCCAAGGCCTGCTAAAGTGTTCCTTGAATCCTGCAGGAGGCAAGTGTAGAAACTGCCAGGGCTCCTGCAGAGATAATTAAGTTGTCTTTACTGACAGTTGTGGTACCAGAGGACTGAAAGATAGCCAATGTTGTTCCACTGTTCACAAAGGTTCTAAAAATAAACCAGGAAATTATAGGCTGTTGGGCCTGACATCAGTAGTGGGAAAGTTACTGGTAGGTATTCTGAGGGTCTGGATATACAAGTATTTGGACATAGACTGATTAAAGGGAGTCAACATGGCTTTGTGCATGGTGCCATGTCTAACCAATCTTATTGAGTTTTTGTGGAAGTTACCAGGAAAGTTGATGAAGGCAAGGCAGTGGATGTTAACTACATGGATTTTAGCAAGGCATTTGACCAGGTCCCGCATGGGAGGTTGGTCAAGAAGGTTGAGCCGCTTGGCGTGCAAGATGAGGCAGTAAATTGGACTAAACATTGGCTTTGTTGGAGAAACCAGAGAGTGGTGGTAGATGTTTCGCTCTCTGACTGGAAACCTGTGACCAGAGGAGTGCAGCAGGGATTGTTGATTGTCATCTATATTAATGATCTGGATGATAATGTGGTTAAATGGATCAGCAAGTTTGTGGACGACATCATGAATAGGGATGCAGTGGACAGTGGGGAAGGACCAACCAGAATGGGTGTTACACAGAGAACGGTAAGACACTGAGGAGTTTGGAATAACAAAGGAATCTGGGAATACAGGTCCATAATTCATTGAAAGTGGCATCACAGCTAGAAAGGGTAGAAGATTGAGAGGAGATTTGATAGCGATATACAAAATTATGAGGGGTATTGATAGGAAAAATGCAAGCAGGGCTTTTCCACTGGGACTACAATCAGAGGCCATGGGTTAAGGGTGAAAGATGAAAAGTTTAAGGGGAAGGTGAAGGGAAACTTCATTCAGAGGTTCATGAGAGTGTAGAACTAGCTTCCAGTAGAAGTGGTGCCGGCGAGCTTGACTTCAAAGTTTAAGAGAAGTTTGGATTGGTACATGGAAAGCAGGGATATGGCCTCGGTGCAGGCCGTTGGAAGTAGACAGTTTAAATGGTTCAGCACAGACTAGATGGACTGAAGGGCCTGTTTCTGTTCTGTACTTTTCTAAGACTCTATGATTTTTTTAAACACTGGTGAGATCACTCTGCTACAGAGAGGGAGAACGGTGCTCAGGTTTTCTGCACTGTGGATGTGGACTTGGACTTGCACTGTGGCCTTATTTCAGTCTTGTTGTTTTTTGTATTCTGTGTTTTTCACCTGATCTTTCCTGTTTTTTTGTGTGGGCAGCTGGTGGGGGTGGTGGTGTTCGATGTGCCTGTTCTGTTTTTGTTTGCTTTTTTGTACTGGGAGGAGGGATTAGGGGGCTGATGATCATGCTGCCTTTCTTGGATTCATGGCTATCTGAAAAAGAAGAACTTCAGAGTTGTATATTTTGATAATAACTGAACCTTTGAACCTCTACATGCTAGTTTGTTGTTCCTTTGCAACACTTTTGCACAGAACTTAAAAAGACCGGCTCCCTTCTTTTCCCCTTATGCTTTTTATTTTCAAATTCCTGTCGCATTTCCTTTCTTAATATTCCGTAGATTATACCTATTCCTGGACGTTTTAAAGAACATATATCCAAAACACAGGTCATGGATATCACTGGTATATCATGTATGATTCCTGTTAAACTGCACAATCCATACATACAATTTGTCATTGTGTACAGTAGCTCCTAAAATGCTATTGGTTGGGATTGAAGTTGACCAAACCTATTCTATGAGAACTCTGAAGAGCTAGCAGACACGAGATTTACCTGCAAACATGTGAACAGTCGTTTTATTTGTTCAACTATGTCCTTTTTTTCTGCAAAAGATCTACAGCAAAATATTTCATGTTTAGGACCGGGATGACCATGGTGCAAATGTTCTGCACCTAGCGGCTCGGTTTAGCCGATCGGAAGTGGTGCGGTGGCTGCTGCAGGCAGGGTGCGATCCAATGCTGGAGACGGACAGCGGGGCAGTGCCAGCACACTATGCAGCTGCTAAGGGAGACTTTGCAAGCTTGAAAATGCTTATCACACAGGCCCCAAGGTAAGTGTCACGCAGAGGTGACAAATAAGTTAAAAAAATATTGATAAACTATATCTGGCAGATTTTAAAAGGGAATGAAAACATGTTTGATTCACAATCTATCCTGAACTTGTGAACATCCCTGAGATTTAGATATATAGAAAAAAAACACCAGGGCTTCTGCAGCTGATTACTAATTGTCCAGTGAGGGACAACTGCTTTCCAAAATGGATATTAAAAATCCCTTAGAACTGTCTCACCAAAGAATGGAGGTTAATAGAATGTTGACTGAAAATTATTCCGCAACCAACATGACTGAAATAGATGACCCCATTGCTGCTTGTGGAGCTGGCTGCCTTGTGTTCCATATCACCATCACAGCTTTGTTTTACTTTGCTGTGGATCAAGAGGAGCTGGTGCACGTATTAGACAGGTATCCAGGAGGCTTTTGGCAAGCAACTGTAGCAGGGGGAGACAAAATAGTTCATAGCATATGAAATAATAAATTGGTGTAAATAGAAGTTTTCAGGGTTAACAGGGAAGAGAGAATGGGCATAAATAGGCAGACACGAGGAAATCTGCAGATGCTGGAAATTCAAGCAACACACTCAAAAAATGTAACTCCTTGCCTGCGCTCCGCTCTCTGGGCTCCCCTTCCCCCTTCTCTCTCTCCCTAGGCTTCCCATCCCATGATCCTCTCCCTTCTCCAGTCTGGTATCCCTTTTGCCAATCAACTTTCCAGCTTTTAGATCTGATGCACTATCAATTACTCCAAAAGACTGGAAGTAGAGTAAATACTGAAAGGCTTTTATTAACAGTAAATGGACCAACGTCCAAGCTGAGTATCTGTCCTGGACTGAGGGAGGAGCAGTGACACAATCGCCTTTATTCAGGGGTCTGTGGGAGAAGCCACAGGAGCAGTCAGCAGAGGGGCGTGTCCAGACAGGTAACAGTTACAACAATATATACATAGTTCACCACAAGATCCACCCCTCCCCTCCTGTCTTCTCCTATCATTTTGGATCTTCCCCTCCCCCTCCCACTTTCAAATCTCTTACCATCTCCTCTTTCTGTTAGTCCTGACGAAGGGTCCCGGCCCGAAACGTTGACTGTACCTCTTCCTATAGATGCTGCCTGGCCTGCTGCGTTCACCAACATTTTTTGTGTGTGAGGCATAAATAGGTTCTTCCCTGGTTTGCAAAATGGAACAAAGGATTGCTGCTGGCACCTCAACTTCGTGAAGATGGCATAAGTGACTTAGATGAAGTGACTGAGTTGCTAAATGTGCTGGTAAAGCAGTAAATAAGGTAAGTTTGAAGAGGCCTGAAGGAAGTAACAGATGGATATAGATAAATGAGTGAGCAAAGACCAGGCACATGGACTATAATGTGGGAAAATGTGGAATTGTCCATTTTGGCAGGCAAAATAATCTATGTCATGTAAGTGATGAGAGAACGCCAAGCTGTGGGATGAGATGCAAAAGCTTGAGAGGACGTACCACAGGACTCAAGAACAGCTTGTATCCTGCTGCTGTCAGGCTGTTGAACAGACCCCTAGCATGCTAAAAGGTGAATTCTTCAACTCTGATTTCCAAGTTCGCCTCATTGTGACTCTCGGAGTTTACTTGCCTACCCATGTTGCACTTTTTCTGTGACTGTAACACTCTATACTGCATTCTGCTCTCCTTTTCACTACCGCTTTGGACAAGTACGGAATCATCTGTCCAGTTTGCATTCAGCCGAAGGCTTTTTACTGTATCTCTATAAGTGAAGATAATAAACCATTATCAATAAACCAATACCAAATGAAAAAGGCTAGCACACAGGCTCTGTGAGTAGTTAGAAATGCTAGATAAAAAGTTATTGTATATTGCTAGAGAATGGGCGGCAAAAGCAGGGAGGTTTGCTTCTGTTATATGGGCCATGGCTGAAATCACATCTCAAAAATCAGTCTCCTTACTTAAGAGAGGATGTAAACTTCAATCAACTTCACTTGCCCCATCATTGAAATGTTCCCACAGCCTATGGACTTTCTTTCAAGGACACTTCACCTCATGTCCTTGACACTTACTGCTCATTTATTTATATTAATGTTCCTTTCTTTTAGTATTTGCACAGTTTGTTGCCTTTTGCACAGTGGTTGAATGCCAAAGTTGATGCAGTCTTTCATTGATTCAGTTATGGTTTTTATTCTACAATGGATTTACTGACTATGCTTACAAGCAATTGAATCTCGGGGTTGTATATGATGACATAAATGTACTTTGATAATAAATTTACCTTGAACTTAGAACTTCAAATGTGTTGGATGCAATCAAAGGAGGTTTACAAGATTGATACCTGGAATGGATGGGTTGTCATAAGAAGAACCAGCTTAGTGAATCTAGGAGTTTAGAAAGTGAGAGAGGACCTGATTTAAATACATTAAATCCTGATGGACTTCGGCAGGACGAAGGTAGAGAGGATGTTTCCTCTTGTGGTGGTAAATGAAGAGCTTGTTTTAGATGGAGGTGAGGCAGTTTTTTCTCTGAGGATTGTGAATGTTTGGAACTGTCTCTCTCAAAGGGCAAAGGATGCAGAATCTTTGAATATTTTAAGGCCAAGGTAGGTTCTTGCTATGTGAGGGGCTGTGGAAAACCTGTAGAATGGCTTGAGACATTCTGAGGTCATACTCAAAACATAGGATCAATAGTTTTTTTCATTGTGATTTACATGGAGCAAGGTTCTTCTTTTCTAAATCAGGACCTCCTATCAGGGAGCATCATGGGAGAACCTTTGGCAGAAAGACAGCTATGGTTCAAGAAGACAGCTCACCACACCTTACTAAGGAGAATTAACACTGGGCAAAAATCCTGCTGATAGTGATGCCCAAATTCTAAAAGAATAAAGGTGAGCAACACGCTCAAAATGCTGGAGGAACTCAGCAGGCCAGGCAGCATCTATGGAAAAGAGTAAACAGTCAACGTTTTACCAGGAAGGGTCTTGGCCCGAAACGTCGACTGTTTACTCTTTTCCAAAGATGCTGCCTGGCCTGCTGAGTTCCTCCAGTATTTTGTGTGGGTTGCTTGGATTTCCGTCATCTGCAGGTTTTCTCTTGTCTGAGAATAAAGGTGTGGCTTAGTTGCTGAACTTTGATTTGACTTGCAGCTTGTAGAGAATTATTCGGAGATTGCAGACTCAATTACAGCTATGGTCTCTTGCTCAGCTCTTTCGGGCACCAGCACACTCACTTTGGTTCAGATCATTTGGGGACTGACAGCCAAGAAAATTGAATCGGCCGCACGGAAGCTATGACTGGACTGCACAGCAAAAATATCCTTTCCAAAGAAGCCTACGTGGCCCGAAGTAGTTACAGTCCAAGTAACAGCCTTGCATATGCCAGCAATTTGGTTAAGATTGCCAGAACATCCTCTCTTGCCTTGAGATACTGCCTTTATTCCATCAATGGTATTGAAAACAGATTGTCCGGTTTATTATCACATTGCTTTTTGTGAAAGTTTGCACCATGCAGCTAGATTGTTTTATTTCCCACTTCACAGTTGGCTTTTTTACACTTCACATTGTTGGCTTTAAAGCTCTTTGGCACAGCGTGAGTTAGTGAAAATTGCTACAAAACTGGAGGTCTTTCTCAAACCAAGTAGCAGATTTCATTATAGTCTCACCATAAATAAAATCCAAAGGTACTAACTTTGGTAAGGCAAAGTGAAGTGCCCTCTGTTTGAAGCCTGAACTCTGATAGCCACAGAATCATTCGGTTAACACAAGCAAGAGAAAATGTACAGATGCTGGAACTCAAAACAACACACACAGGATGCGGGAGGAATTCAGCAGGCCAGGCAGCATCAATGGAAAAAGAATACACCTGATGTTTCGGACTGAAACCCTTCAACAGGACTGGAAGAAAGAGATGAAAAGTCAGAGTAAGAAGTGTAGCAGGTGACAGGTGAAAATGGGAGAAGGGGAAGAGTGAAATAAAGAGCTGGGAGGTCGATTTGTGAAGGAAGTAATGGGCTGGAGATGGGGAATCTGATAGGAGGGGACAGAAGGCCAAGGAAGAAAGGGAAGGGGGAGAAGAACCAAAGGGGGAGAATGGGTAGGTCCATGAAGAAGAAAGGGGCTTTCCTTCCTTCACCATCAACACTGCCCTCACCAGCTTCTCTTCCACTTCACACACATCTGCCTTCACTCTATCCACTCACCACCCCATCAGGGATAGGGTTTCTCTTGTCCTCACCTACCACCCCACCGGCCTCCACATCCATCACATAATTCTCTGCCATCTTCAATGGGATCCCACCACCAAGCACATCTTCTCCTCCTCCCCACTTTCTGCTTTCCGCAACTCCCTTGTCCATTCTTCCCTCCCCACAGATCTCCCTCCTGGTACTTAACCTTGCAAGCAGAACAAGTGCTATAATAGCCCCTACACCTCCTCCCTCACTACCATTCAGGACCCCGAACAATCCTTCCAGGTGAGACGACACTTTTCATGTGAGTCTGTTAGGGTCATCTCATAGTCATAGTCATAGTCATAGTCATACTTTATTGATCCTGGGGGAAATTGGTTTTCATTACAGTTGCACCATAAATAATAAATAGTAATAAAACCATAAATAGTTAAATGGTAATATGTAAATTATGCCAGTAAATTATGAAATAAGTCCAGGACCAACCTATTGGCTCAGGGTGTCTGACCTCCAAGGGAGGAGTTGTAAAGTTTGATGGCCACAGGCAGGAATGACTTCCTATGATGCTCTGTGTTGCATCTACTATATCTGGTGCTCCTGGTGTGGCCTCCTGTGTATTGGTGAGACCCAATGTAGATTGGGAGACTGCTTCACCAAGCACCTACACTCCATTCACCAGAAAAACAGGATCTCCCAGTGGCCACCCACTTCAATTCCACTTCCCATTCCCATTCCAACATGTCAGTCTATGGCTTCCCCTACTGTAAAAATGAAGCCACACACAGGTTGGAGGAGCAACACCTTATATTCCATCTGGGTAGCCTCAGACCTGATGGCATGAACATTGAGTTCTCAAATTTCCGGTAATTGCCCCCCTCCTTCACCATTCCCCATTACAATTTCCCTCTCTCACCTTATCTCCTTACCTGCCCATCACCTCCCTCTGGTGCTCCTTCTCCCTTTTCCTTCCTTCCATGGCCTTCTGTCCTCTCCTATCAGATACCCCTTCTCTTTCACCAATTGACTTCCCAGCTCATTACTTCACCTCTCCCCCTCTCCTGGTTTCACCTATCACCTACTACCTCGTACTTCTTCCTCCCCTCTCCCATCTTCTTAGTCTGATTTATCATTTCTTTTTTCCAGTCCTGATGAAGGGTCTTGAATGTTGAATGTTTACTCATTTTCACAGTTGCTGCCTGGCCTGTTTAGTTCCTCCAGCATTTTGTGTTTGTTGTATTCAGTTAGTGTCCTTACCTGCTATTGTGCTGTGCAGCCTGACACCTGTTTAGTTAATTGGCTATGCACAGAACATCTGTGGCCTTTCAAAGAGCTAATCCTCACTCTTGAGTGCAGTCTATTTAGGAATTAATCAATGCTTCATAGCTAATGCAGTATTTTCCCTTACAACACTCACTGATGTCTCCCAGTTCTTTTTCACCTCTTCCCTGGGTGACTGCCTGCCAACAGTTTACGATGGCGTTGTTTTCAAGACACAGAAACATCATTCTCTCCTCAACTATTGAGCAGCAACCATTCAAACTACTTTGAAATGCTCTTTTGGTAAACACTGCAATGTTGCCAGAGTTCTTACAGAGTTAGTGAGCCAACATTTTCTTAAACCTTTTAGCAGCCCTCACCTCTGGGTGCCGTGCAGTTTTTTTTTTGGAAGTTGGAGGATCTCAACAGGTCCGAAACGTCAGCTGTTTATTCATTTCCATAGATGCTGCCTGACCTGCTGAGTATACCAGCATTTTGTTTGAGTGTTAATTTCCAGCATTTGCAGAATCTCTTGTGGGTATGATTTGTTGGAAGCTGTTGAAGGTTTCTCAGTGGGTTGCTTCTGGCATTTGTTCTGCCCGTCTTCCCCCTTCCATTTCAGTCCCGAAGAAATGTCTCGGCCCAAAATGTTGACTGTCTATTCCTGTCCACAGATGATGCCTGACCTGCTGAGATTCTCCAGCATTTTGTGTGTGTTGCTTTGGATTTCCAGCATCTGCAGACTTTCTTGTGCTTATCATTGCGATGAACTTGACAGGATGAGCATTAAGGAGAGCGAGGCCCTTTATCAGGCACTGGGCTGGATCATTCAATAAAAGTTCCCATTATTGCCCAACATACAGTAGGAAATCCCTGAGGTGTTTGTTTTAGCTTTGCTGCAGAGTCCATTTAATATAGATTATCCTGCTGCCAACATCAGCCACATCACTTACCCAACAATTGCTGTGCATGTTAGCTCCTATCCTAATGAGTATAAGTAAGCTATTTAACAACAATGAATACTAGAGCTGGGTTTGTCCAGTCCGAACCCAGTGCCACGTGCTTACATACAGGTGGCATGGTAATGTAGTGGTTAGCACAAGGATTTACACTGCTACTGATCTGGGTTCAATTCCTGCTGCGGTCTGTAAGGAGTTTGTACATTCTGCCTGTGACCACATAGGTTTCCTCTGGGTGCTCCGGTTTCCTCCCACAGGTGGGTTATTGTAAATTGTCCGGCGATTAGGCTCGGATTAAATCGGGGATTGTTGGGCAGCGCGGCTCCATGGGCTGGAACAGCCCATTCATGCTGTATCTCAATAAAAAACATAAATAAATAAACTCCACCACCCAAAAGCTTCTCCTTTTCTCCCTGGAGTCTTCAATTGTCATAGTGACCAGAGTGGTAAGCTAAGCATTTTTTTTAACTAGTAATTCTGGTTGAAGTGAAACTCTGAACCAGATCCAGCTTTTGTCCAGTTTAATAAATCTGAAGCACTAGAAAACCAGCAGAGGCTGGAAGTTAGAGCAACACACACTGGAGACTGGAGGTTAACAAACAGTCAACATTTCGGGTCAAGACCATTGTTCATCAGCACTGGGAAATAAGAAGAGAAGTCAGAGTAAGAATGTGGAGGGGGGGAGGAAGAAGTACAATGCGGTAGTTGGTAGGTGAAACCAGGAGAGGTGAAGCGCTGGGAAGTCGATTGAGGAAAGAGGTAAAGGGTTGGAGGAGGAGGAATCTGACAGGAGAGGACAGAAGATCATGGGAGAGAGGGAAGGAGGAGGAGAACCAGAGGGAAGTGATGGGGGGGGGTAAGGTGATAGGAGAGAGAGGGAAACAGGAATGGGGAATGGTGAAGGGGGAGTCAATTATTGGAAGTTCAGGAAATCCATGTTCATGCCATGATGTTGGAGGTAGAATTGAAATGGGTGGCTGCTGGGAGATCCTGCTTTTTCTGGCAGATGGAGTGTAGGTACTTGACAAAGTGGTCTCCCACTCTAAATCAAGTCTCACCAATATACAGAAGACCACACCGGGAGCATCAGATACAGTAGATAACCCTAACAAACTTAGTGGTGAAGTGTTGCCTCACCTGGAAGTGATATTTAGGGCCCTGAATAGTAGTGAGGGAGAAGGTGTAGGGGCAATGTTCCGCTTGCAAGGATAAGTGTCAGAAGGGAGATCAGTGAGGAAGGATGAGTGGAGAAGGGAGTCGTGTAGGGAGCGATCATTATGGAAAGCGGAAAGAGGGGTGAGGGAAAGAGGTGCTTGGTGGATAAGGGATGTCATGTAAGGAGCGATCATTATGGAAAGCAGAAAGAGGGGTGTGGGAAAAAGGTGGTTGGTGGTGGGATCCCGTTGGAGATGGCGGAAGTTATGGAGAATTATGTGCTGGACACAAAGGCTGGTGGAGTGGGAGGTGAGGACAAGAGGAATCCTATCCCTGGTGTGGTGGCAGGAGGATGGGGTAAGGGCAGACGTGTGTGAAACGGAAGAGATGTGGGTGAGGCAGCGTTGATGGCAGAGGAAGGAAGGCCCCTTTCTTTGATGAAGGAGGATATCTCATTACTGAGGTTTGGATTAGTACAGAGACAGTAGAGAGCAGGGCATTCGGAAGATTGGAATTGGAGGGAGAGGGCAGTAGAGTTGAGACGGTTGAAGTCTCATTGGCAATGATCAATAAAAAGATCCAGAGCAAGCAGACCAGAACAGGGTGTTCAGGGAGAAGAGGAGGGTTGAAGATGGGAGAAGGGGTCATCAGTACGGGGTAGAGAGTCCTTGCCAAAGAAGTAGGCATGGAGATGAAGGCAGCAGATGAAAATCTCAGCGTCGTGGCGGGTACGGAACTCACTGAGGTGCGGACACAGGAGGACAAAGGTGAGGCCCTAACTGAGGACAGAATGTTCTTCCTCAGAAAGGGGAAGGTCAAAGGGAAGTGTGAAGACCCGGCATAGATAAGAGCTAGGATCAGAGAGCGGAAGAGAGTTGGTAGTGTCTGAGGAAAGGGGAGGATTAGGGTGTTCAGGGAAAGTGGGGTAGGAGAAATATGGTGTCTCCGAAGACCCAGGAGCTAGTGGTGGGATGTGAGGGACTTCACAGAAAATTAGAAACATGAGAAAATCTCCCAGTACCAAAAATCCAAGGCAACACACACAAAATGTTGGAGGAACTCAGTAGGTCAGGCAGCATCTATGGTAATTAATAAACAGTCGATGTTTTGGGCTGTGATCCTTCTTCAGGACTGGAAAAAACAGATCAGAAGTCAGAGTAAGAAGGTAGGAGGAGGGGAGGAAGAAGTGAAAGGTGGTAGGTGATAGGGAACTCTGATGTTATCTCCACTTCCACTAGTTCATGCTTCAGAGCAGCCTTTAGATTGCAGCTGAGGTGTAGCAATCTCTCTGCATTGTTGCAATTTCTGGCACTCCTCAGGGCATTGTGAGTTTTGCAGACTATAATTAAAAACTATCAAAGTCAAGGAGAAAATTGTGCATGTTTTGCCCGTGTTGGTTCCTTGAAGGACCTTTTTAAGTTAAACCTCCTTCCCTGCTCTTTCCCCTCAGTGCTACAAATTTTACATCTACAATGATTTATCCAACTGCCCATTAAAAGTTACTGCTGAACCTTCTTCAAAACGAAGATTTTCAGATTATAACCATTTGCTATAATCTAGTTTTATATCCCCTCTGGTTCTTTCACGTGCACGTTGCACCTTCCGTTTACTGACCCCTGCTTTTAGAAGTGGTTTCTCCCAATCTACAATATTGAAGCAGTCCATCATTTCACACACTTTCTTCAAATCTTACCAAACTTATCAGACCTAAGGGCAGGCAATCTTGCTTTTCTTGACTTTCTACATAGGTGAAGTTTTTATACCTCAGGTAGTCACCATTCTAAAATATCTCCTGTGTATCCTTCCTGGAGCTGATATAGACATATAGATCATTACCGGGACACTAAATAATTCCTTCCCTGATATTCCAGGATGATTCTGGGAATGAAAGGAAAATCATACAAGGAACATTTGATAGCTCTGGGTCTGTTTTCACTGGAATTTAGAAGGATGAGGGGGAGCTCATGAAAACCTTTCTAATGTTGAGAGGCCTAGACCGAATAGATGTGGAAAGGATGTTTCCCATGGTGGACGAGAGGGCACAGCCTCAGGATAGAGGGGGACAGAGATGCGGAGGAACTTCCTTAACCAGAGGGTGGTGAATTTGTGGAATTTGTTACCACATGCAGCTGTGGAGGTCAGGTCATTGAGTGTATTTAAGGCAGAGATTGATAGATTCTTGATTGGACACGGCATCAAAGGTTATAGGGAGAAGGCCGAGAAATGGGGCTGAGGAAGGGAAAAAAGGATCAGCCATGATTGAATGGTGGAGCAGACTCGATGGGCCAAATAACCTAATTCTGCTCCTATGTCTTATAGTCTTATGGTCTTATATTAAATAGTATCCTTGTTTCTCAAATACGAGAAAATCAGCAGGTGTTGAAAACCTAAAGCAACACACACAAAACGCTGGAGCACCAATGGAAAAGAATAAACAGTTGATGTTTCAGGCCGTGACCCTTCATCAGGAGTGGAAAGAAAAATAAGAAGTATACTTGGTGTATATCTTCGAACTCCCTGGAGTTAGTAAATTATTGTCACTTATACTGAAGTACAGTGAAAAAATGTCAAAGTTCAAAGTAGATTTATTATTGAAGTATCTATACATTATACAAGCTTGAGATTCATCTCCTTACAGGCAGCCACAAAACAAAGAAACCCAAAAGAACCTATTTTAAAAAAAAGACCAACAAACATCCAATGTGCAGAGAGAGAGAAAAAAACAAATCGTGCAAACAATAAAAGTAAGCAAATAGCAATTAGAATGAGAGTGAGTCCACAGACATGAAGCACAGAGCAGGCCACAGCCTCAGCCTCAGTTTAGCGCTGAGCCAAGTAAACGTCACGGGCCCAGACAGGAAGCCTAGAGCAGCTGGAGCCTCAGCCTCAGCTCAGCGGAGAGCCGAGTAAACATTACGGAGCAGAACCGGACTAACCCTTGCCTCTGGTCCCAACACCTTCCCTTTTTAATCCATCTGACCGAGCGTTTAAATCATCCAAACATCGGGTTGTTCCTCTCAGAAGGACCTGGGCCCTATGGCATCGATATGCTCTGGGCCTGGACCCTGCCATCACGTTTTGGCCCATACCCGACCTTTCCAAAACGGCCTGGCCCTTAGGATGATCAAACCGCACTCTTGGTTTAGGTAGACGAACCTTGAATCTGCTTCTCCTCCACTCTGCTTGCCCTGATTTTGCCTTGAATATGCTTCGACCTCGCCTTGACACAGCCTTGCACTCATATGCTTTGACCCTTGACTTGACCTTGCACTCACACGTTTTGACCCTCGACTCAACCATGCCTTCGCTTGCCTCTCCATTGTTTGTGGCAATCATTTACCTTGAATTTTTTACAGAAAAAGTTTTATTAGTAAAGTATTGAGTTGAGTTCTTTGTTTTGTTTGCCGCCAGTAAGTAGATCAATTCATTACAACAGTGCATTGAGACGGGACAAGGTAAAGCAATAACAAAATCAGAATCGGAGTCAGAATCAGATTTACCACCACCAGCATATATTGTGGAATTTATTAACTTTAGGGCAGCAGTACATCGAAATACATGAGAAATAAATATAGAGAACAAAACTGAGTTACATTAAGTATTCTATGTCTACTAAGTAGTTAAGTTAAAATATGTAGTGCAAAAATAACAGAAATAAAAACGTAGTGAGGTAGTGTTCATGGGTTCAATGTCCATTCAGAAATTGGATGGAAGGGGGAAGAAGCTGTTCCTTAATTGCTAAGTGTGTGCCTTCAGGCTTCTTTCTTTTTCAATATTTTTATTGATTTCTACATAGAAGAATACAGAGTCCAGGAGAATACATGTTATAAAACAAAAGAAAAAATATAATAATACCAGATACAGTATATTGAATCACATTAACAAACTCCTTACTCTATATTCATATAGATTAGATTAATTCGTATATTAGAATATAAACAATCTTATTAAAAAAAAGATCTATACCCACTACCAAAGTCGAAGCTGTTTGGGAAAAAAGAAAAAAAAACCTTGTCAGATAATAAAATATGCTATTAACCAACTTCTGTATTTTAACGAGAAGTCAAAGATTATGAAAATAATTTAAAAACGGCCCCCACAAATTTTGAAAATCTTGGTTAGATTCAGAAATTGAACAATGAATCTTTTCTAAATTTAGGCACGCCATAACACCCCGTAACCACTGAGCGTGATCAGGTGGAACAGCAACCTTCCATTTAAACAAAAGCGCCCTCCTAGCCATAAGAGAAATAAAAGCCAGAATGTGCAAATCAGATGTCTTCAAGATGATACCTTTCCTTCCAACAATACCAAATAGGGCAGTCAAAGGATTAGGCTTAAAATTTACTTTAAAGAGTGCAGAAAAAGTTTGGAATACTTCCTTCCAATATTTTCCAAGACTTGGACATGTCCAAAACATATGAATAATGATGCTTCTCCATTGTTACACCTATCACAGTAGGGAGATATATCCCTATAAAAATGAAATAACTTACCCTTGGTCATATGAGCCCTATGAACAACTTTAACTTGTAGAAGGGAATGATGAGCACATAATGATGAAGTATTAACCAATTTAAAAATTTCATTCCAATGCCTTCAGGCTTCTGTAGCTCCTTCCTGATGGCAACAATGAGGAGAGGGCATGTCCTGGGTGGTGGGGTCCTTAATGATAGACGACACTTTCCTGAGGCACTGCTCCTTGAAGATGTCTTAGATACTACAGAAGCCAGCACCCATGATAGAGCTGACTAGTTTTACAAGTTTTTGAGACTTACTTAAATCTTGTGCAGTAGTACACCACCCCCCCACACCGCATCCCATCCCCCGATACCAGATGGCGATGCAGCCAACCAGAATGCGCTCCATGGTACTTTTGTAGAAGTTTTCAAGTGTTGCAGTTGACAAACCAAATCTCCTCAAACTCCTACTGAAATATAGCTGCTGTCTTGCTTTCTTTAGAGCTGTATCAATATGTTGTGTCCACATTAGGTCCTCAGATATATTGACACTCAGAAACTTGAAATTGATCACTCTCTCCACTTCTGACCCCTCCATGAGGATTGGTGTGTGTTCCCTCATCTTGCCATTTCTGAAGTCCACAATCAGCTCTTTGGTTTTGCTAGTGTTGCAAAGTTGTTGCACCACTCAACTAACTGGTATATCTCGCTCCTGTACACCCTCTTGTCACCATCTGAAATTCTGCCAACAACAGTTGTATCATCAGCAAATTTATGGATGGCATTTGAGCTGTGCCTAGGCACATAGTCGTGGGTGTAGAGAGAGTAGAGCAAAATGCAGAATAAAGCGTTACAGATACGGAGAGTATGCAGAGCAGGTAGATAATAAGGTGCAAGGTTATAATGAGCTAGATTGTGAGATCATGAGTCCACCTTATTGTGCTTGGGGATCATTCAATGTCCTTATGACAATGGAGTAAAAGTTGTCTACGAGCCTGGCCAGGCTTTTGTATCTTCCACTCAATAGGAATCCTCTTTACAAGCACTTGGTGCATAGCCTATCCAGCTCTGGGAGGTCAAGTGCAGGTAGGAGGTAGAGAGCCTAATGACATGGTGTTATAATGACAACCTTTTCCTCAGTGTCAGCAGGGAAGAATAACTGGTCAATAATTTCAGCAAGGGAGATGATGGTGCACATGCTCCTGTTCACATCAATGATGCTGAGGTCAAGAGGGTTGAGGGCTTCAATTTCCTAGGTCCAACCAGGTAGACATCACAACCAAGAAAGATCACCAGTGCCTCTACTTCCTCAGGAAGCTAAAGAAATTTGGTATATCTGCTTTGAACCTATCAATGCAGCATTGAAAGCATCCTGTTTGGACACATCACTGCTTGGTATGGCGACTGAGTAGCCCGTGACCACTAGAAGCTGCAGAGAGTTGTGGACACAGCTCAGCACATTTCAGAAAGCAGCTTTCTACACTTCTTATCGCCTCATCAAGCGGCCAGCCTAATCAAAGGCCATACCGCCTGAGAAATGCTCGCTTGTCTCGCCTCCTATCACTTCTGCCCAAAATATTGACTGTTCATTCCCCTTCATAGATCCAGCCTGGCCTGCTTAGTTACTACAGCGTTTAGAGAGAGATGAAGCACAAGGGACAGACGGAGCCAGGTAAGGCAGCAGGAGGGGTGCAGTTAGGTGGATGTTAAATGATTGCATCAAGGAAAAGGCAGATTGAACGCGGTGGGGAGGGTGAATGTGGATACATTTGGGAGGTTGATTAGCAGAAACTCAAGCATTGCCAGTATTCGAATATGATATGGAGGAAAGGTGATAATGGGAACCATTAGAGGAGATATTCAAGATAATTTAATGCCATCTCCAGTACACTGTCATGGTCCAGTCCGTGAAGTCCGCATTCCGGTTCACGGTCCGGTCCATCGACCCTTGCTCCAGGTTTTCCCATCTACCCTGTTTCTGTTCCTGTTGAGCACTAATTGAGGCAGCTGATTCTCAATGGGGCTGGCTGCATAAATACCTCCAGAGACCAGGGCGTGGCTGCTGGATTGTTCTTGTCCTTACTCCTTGTATCCCTTCCTGTGCCTTCTGTTTCCTCGCCTGAAGCCCTGCCTTGTCTTGCCGGTAACTCTCGCCTCGCCTGAAGTTCTTGTTTCACCTTGCATTGCCTGAAACCTTGCCTTGTCTTGCTGGTAACTCTCGCCTCACCTAAAGTTCTTGTCTCGCCTTGCCTTGTCTTGCCGGTAACTCTTGCCTTGCCTGAAGTTCTTGTCTTGCCTTGTACTGCCTGAAGCCTTGCCTTGTCTTGCCGGTAACTCTCGCCTCGTCTCGCCTGAAGTCTTGTCCTGGAGCCACCCTGTCCTTAGCTCCCTTCCTGTCCCTTGCCTCCGCCGGGTAAGTCAGGCTGTCTTGCCATTATCTACGGTTGGTTCTGTCCCTTCCTGTCCCTTGCCTCCACCAGATAAGGCAGGCCATCTTGCTATTCCCTGCAGTTGGTTCTGTCCCTTCCTGTCCCTTGCTTCTGTCGGGTAAGCCCAGGCCATCTTGCCATTACCTATGGTTGGTTCTGTCCCTTCCTGTCCCTTGCCTCCATCGGGTGGAGTACTGCGCCCTGCCCAGGAGGAGCTTTGAGACCCCAAGCCTCGAGCCTTGCCCCAAGCCAAGCTTCAAGACCCCAGGCCTCAAGCCTCCAGTCTCAAGCCTTGCCTCGAGTCTCTAGTATCAAGCCTCACCCATAGTCTCTAGTCTCAAGTCTCTGGTCTCCAGCCTCGCCTCAAGTCTCTGGTCTCCAGCTTCGCCTCAAGTCTGAAGACTCCAGCCTCATCCTGCCTGCCAGCCAAGTCACGTCCTTGCTTAGTTCTGGGGTCCGAGCCAGAGGCAAGACCCAGGTTCTGGGTCCTTGTCCTGTCTCTGGCTCGGAGTCTAAGCCTGGGCTCTAGCTCTCTTGTCCAGTCCTGTTCCGGGTTCCCAGTTTTCAAGTCCATGTCCTTGCCCTCACCCTGTATCCTAGTCCTGTCCCTAGTACTTCAGTGTCTGTGTTTTGCACTTGGGTCCGTTCCCAGCCACCGCCTTATGACATACACAAATGTAAAGGAGAACAAAATAATTGTAACTCCAGAACACAATAAGATAAAGAATGTAATAATTTTAACAATGTGATAAATATATACAGTACATAACAGTTTATATACATCCATTGGTTGGATGTACATAAAGTGATGCAAGATACAGGAGTGTCTGTGCATAGGGTGACTTTGACAGAAAATTATAACGTAGTGGTGGTGAGGGGTGTGGAGGTGTGAGTGGGTGGAGGTATTGATCAGCCTTACTGCTTGAGGAAAGTAACTGTTTTTGAGTCTGGTGGTTCTGGCGTGGATGCTATGTAGCCTCCTCTCTGATGGGAGTGGGACCAACAGTCCATGAGCAGAGGGGGTAGGATCCTTCAGGACATTATTGGCCATTTTCCAGCACCTTGAGTGTGTGTGTATATATATATATATCTCCATGATAGTTATTAGGATCCTTCTTCTGGCACCTTTCTGTATATATGTCCTTGATGCCAGGAGGTTGCACCCATGCCACAACACCACCCCCCCCCCACCCCTGGCACTCCTCTGCCACCTGTGCCACACCCCTCCTGCAGCACTCCAATCTTGCCATTTCCAACATTCTTTGCTCCTGCCAGATTTGCGAACTTGCTCTCCACGCCTTGTTGACAAATACAGTACTGTGTAAAAGTCTTGGGAACCCTAGAGATATATATGTGCCTAAGACTTTTACATAGTACTGTATGTGAAAACTACTCAATAAAATTTGCTTCTGATCCCCCTGGGGAGCTAAAACCAGTTCAGGAGATCACATGGATTACCCATTTAGAGGAAACCAATTTAGCTCAGGCTGACAGGCAGCTATTATGTGCTTTAAACATATTTCAATATCATTTACATTTGACACAGTCTTGGATTGCCATCTACCTCAAAAGTTAGTACTGCACTGAAGTTTGTACTCATTGAAAGATGCCAGTGTATTGAAGGGACTGTAATGAAACAGTGCGACATGAGACCTGTCTGAGGAAGGTTTGGACCCAAGTGCTGGAGTATCTGAGACTAGAATCGAGACACGATACAAGGCTGAAACGAAGATGGGATTCTAAACTAGATGCTAGACGAGACTCCAAAACTGAGCTGATAATTGAGTACCGAACCTCAGTTCATATGCTCTTTAAATATTAAATCCAGGCACCAATCAGCAGGGCAGCCTGAATCTTCAAAGGGGCCGCACCAGCTGTCCATGTTCCAGAGAGCTAGAGCGTCTAAACCCCGGAAACTGGCGTGGCTGGGTGCATGTTGTAACAGGACCCCTTCCCCTATGGCCAACACCTGACGGCCCTGACTGCTCAGAGAGACAATGATTGTAGTCATGGATGAGAGCCGGATCCAAGATGTCCCTTTCGGAAAGCCAGTACCATTCCTCACATCTGAGTCCTCCCGGTCCACAAGGAAGTGCCAAGCACCCCAAACAGTACGTGATTCCAAAATTCTTCTCACAGTGAAGACCTGTTCCTCATCAACAAACTTGAGTGGCAGCAGGACTGATGGTGGTGGGGCTAATGGACTGGTGTTCACAGACTTGAATTTGGAAATGTGGGAAGTGGGAATAATCTTGAGGGTCTTGAGGAGCTGCAAGGAGTAGGCCACCAGGTTTACTTTCTCGAAGGGTCCAATGAACTAGGGTGCCAATTTCCTTGGCTCCACTCAGAGAGTCAAATGCTGAGTTGACAGGCAGACCTTTTGCCCAGGCTGCAAAATTAACAAACAATGGCAAGTTCCTGTCATTTGTTGAGGGACCCGAATCGCTCCCGAGGCCCACAGGACACAGTTGAAACTCAGGTTTCTTTGCTCACTGGTTTATTCAAGGATATTGAAGAAAACCACCCAGAGTTCCAGGATGAGTTAAAAAGATCTCGCCTTCCTTGTACAATGGTTAAGTATAAGCACTTTTGACCTGTATTACTCAATTCTATGATTATACATCACAATCATTTTCTTCATCAATCTAATAAGCAATTAATTAATATCTTTTGACAAATAAGAATTGAAATCCTACCCCTGGGCTGTAACTGATCATAACAAAATATCTTACTGGTACAGCCAATCAAAATTACCCTCTTTCATTTACTATTTGCTCTCAACAAGCTTGCTGGCATTCTTAACTTCATTTTCTTTGATAGCTATTTGTGCTCCTAAAGCTATCAGCTTTTTCTGTGTCGTTGTTAATTGCTTTAGAACAGGGGTTCTTAACCTGGGGTCCACAGAACTTAGATTCCAGGGGTCCATGATCTTGGATGGGAAAAAAAGTTTACAACTTTATATTTTCTAACCTCTGACTGAAATTTCCATCAACGATGAACGTAGGCAACAACCATAGTGGTATTAGCATTACCTGGCACCAATAGAAATCACAGATATTTTCATATCGCATTACAAATATCTTAAAATATCATTTACGGTATTCTTGTCACTACTCTGAAATTATGGTAGTTATTAGACCTGGCACTAGATCAAATATGATCACTGTCTACTGTCTGCAGACACTCGTGTGCCGCACTGGCCAACTATCAGGCAGCCCTGCGAATGGATGTCCAACACGTCATGCGTGTTGCTTTGTTAAAGACCACCCCACAGTTTAATGTTTTTATTCAAACTAAGCAACAACAGCCTTCACACTGATATGCCTTTAAAAAAAGTAAAACTTAATTTTAACTTGCCGATAGTTTAAATATATAGACTTGTTATTTAATATGTTAATAAAAACACATACATTACTCTGTCACAAATTTGTTTTTTTAATATTTTGATAACTATTTCTCAATAGAATTGTCTTTTTATAATCCTGGATATTTTATTTTATATATTTAAATACATTACTCTGAGAAGGAGTCCACAGGTTTCATTGGACTGACAAAGGGATTCACAGTATAAAGAAGATTAAGAACCCCTGCTTTACAACATAGAACATTTAGGAATATTCAACCATCTTTAAAGGGATAGAGTTCCTCTTGTCTTCATCTTGCTACCTTATGAACCTCAGCAACTAACGCATCATCCTCTGTAACTTCTGCCATCTTCAATGAGATCGTATCACCAAAGAAAATCTTACCCCCCCCCCCATCTCCACTTTCTATTTGGATCACTCCCTCCGTAATCCCCTTGCCCATTCATCCCTCCCCACGAATCTCCCTCCTGGCAGATATCCCTGCAGTCAGTGAATTGCTACACCCTCCTCCCTTACTTCCATTCAGGGCCCCAAACACTCTACCCAGGCGAGGCAACGCTTCACCTGCGAATCTGATGGCATCGTCTACTGTAGCTGGTACTCCTGGTGTGGCCTCCTCCACATTGCTGAGACCTGTTGTAAATTGAGGGGCTGCTTTGTTGAGCACCTCTGCTGCACCTGCCAAAAGCAGAATTTCCAGTGGCCCACCATTTTAATTCCTATCCCCAGTTCCATTCTGACATGTTGGTCTATTGCCTTCTCTCCTGCCATGATGAGGCCACTCTCAGGATGGAGGGGCAACACCTCATATTCCATCTAGGTGGCCTCCAACCTGATGGCTTGAACTTCGATTTCACCTTCCAGTAATTTTTGTTCCTTCCCCTTTCCTCTTCTTTTCCCCACTGTCCTTTTACCTCTTCTCCTCACCTGCCTATCACCTCCCCCTGGTGCCTCTTCTTCCCTTTCACCCATGGTCCACTCTTCTCTCCTATCAGAGTCCTCTTTTCCAGCTCTATACCTTTCCCACCTACCTGGCTTCACCTATCACCTTCTGGCTAGTCTTCCTTCTCCTCCCCTCATCTTTTTAATTCGAGTGTCTTCTCCTTCCTTCCCAGTCCTGAGGAAAGGTCTTAGCCCGAAACATCAACTGTTTATTCATTTTTGTAGATGCTGCCTGAACTTCTGAGTTCCTCCTGTATTTTGTGTTTGTTTCTCTTGGAACAAGCCCGTTGTCCCTTTTGTCTTAGAAAACATTCCATTGGGAGATCCATTTGGTGTCAGTGAGTCAATTAAGTCTTATTAGTCAGATTCAGAAGAGATTGCAGATGCTGGAATCTGGAGTAACATGCAATTAACTGGAGGAACTCAGCAAGTCAAGTAGCTTCGGTTGGAGAAAAGAAATTGTCAATGATTTGGGTCAAAATCATGCATTAAGACTGAGAATAGAGCTTAGAAAAATAGAGTGCTATAGGTAAGCCCAGGTAGTTCTAAGGTAAGGACATGTTCAACACAGCTTTGTGGGCCGAAGGGCCTGTTTTGTGCTGTAGGTTTTCTATGTTTCTCTGCAAGATAACCAGAGCAGAGAGGAGAAGGCAAGTGGCAAGAAAGGACTCTGGGGTGATTGCTGGACTGAGGAGAGGAGCAGGATGGGGGTCAAGTGGATGGGTATACAGTGTGACAGGTAGGGGATGTGACTGGTGATGGAGTTGACAGGTATACAGTGTGACAGGTAGGTGATGTGACTGGTGATGGAGTTGACAGGTATACAGTGTGACAGGTAGGTGATGTGACTGGTGATGGAGTTGACAGGTATACAGTGTGACAGGTAGGTGATGTGACTGGTGATGGAGTTGACAGGTATACAGTGTGACAGGTAGGGGAGGTGACTGGTGATGGAGTTGACAGGTATACAGTGTGACAGGTAGGGGAGGTGACTGGGGTGGAGGTGCAAGGTATACAGTGTGACAGGTAGGGGAGGTGACTGGGGTGGAGGTGCCAGGTATACAGGGGGACAGATAGGGTCGGTGACTGGGCTTGAGTTGGAAGACTGTGGCAGGTGAATGATAGAGGCAGGCAGGAACACAGGTGAAAGCGAAATAACAGATACAGAAAAGTGTGGGAAGAGTAATGCGAAGATGGGAGAGAGCTGATGCAGGGGAATAAGCAGGAATACAATGCTTGTGGCACTGCTTTGTCTGTCTGAAATGCCATATTCAGTAGATATAACGTAGGTGTTTTGTCCCAGGGTATCTGCATTGCTGGTCCCATGCTGTTTGTCATTAATGTTAATGATTTGGATGAAGGTGTAGATGTCATGAATAGTAAGCTCGTGGATGACATTAAAATTAGTGGCATAGTGGACAATGAGGAAGGTTGTCTTTTTTTTAAAATCTTATTGAAACATAGAGCGGAGTAGGCCTTTGAGCCGTTTAATCCTAGCCTAGTCATCAGACAATTTACAACGACCATTTAACATACTGCCTGGTATACCTTTGGACTGTGGGAGGAAACCAGAGCACCCGGAGGAAACCCACGCAGTCACGGGGAGAAGGTACAATCTCCTTACAGTCAGTGGCAGGAATTGAACCCCAGTCACCCTTACTGCAAAGTGTTATGCAAACCACGATATTGCCATGTCAAAGCACAACATGATAGTGACCAGCTGGGGAAGTGGGCAAAGGCATAGTGGTTGGAACTTAACTCAAACTTGTGCAAGTTGATGCACTTTGGAAAGTTATTCCAAAGCGGGATAAAAGCAGGGCTCCGGGGAGTGTGGGTGAACAGAGGGAAATGTGTACACAAATATATAGTTTCCCGAAAGTGACAAAACAGATTGACAGATGGTGAAGTGGGCATACATCACATCATGGTTGCCTTCATCAGCTGTAGCACTGAACAAATTGTACCAAGCACTGGGTCGACCACCCTTTGAGTATTATGTGCAGTTCTGGTCACTGTGCGAAAGGAACGATGTGACTAAATTTTATTGTAAATTGTGCTACCAAAATACATATATATCACCATATACAAACGTGATCTTTCCTTGTGGGCATACTCAGCAAATCTATAGAATAGTAACTCTAACAGGATCAGTGAAAGATCAACCAGAGTACAGAAGACAACAAACTGTGCAAGTGCAAATAGCAATAAATAACAAGAACATGAGATAAATAGCAACAGACACAAAATGCTGGAAGAACGCAGCAGGTCAGGCAACATCTATGGAAAAGAATTGACAGTTGGTGTTTTGGGCCAAGACCTTTCTTCAGGACTCAGAGGAAGGGGGAAGATGCCAAGATAAAAATCTGGCAGAAGGGGAAAGAGACTGGCTGGAAGGTGACAGGTGAAGCCAGGTGGGTGGGAAAGGTCACGGGGTGGAGAAGAAGGACAGGAGAGTGGATCATATGAGAGAGGGAATCCAGCTGGAAGTAATACTCAGGTGAGAAGTAAAAGGTCAGAGAGGGGAATAGAAGAAAGCAGGGTAGCAAATGTTTACTGGAAGAAAAAATCGATATTCATGCCATCAGCTTGGAGATTACCCAGATGGAATATAAGGTGTTGCTCCTCCACCCTGTGGGTGGCCTCATCTTGGTACAAGAGGAGGCCATGCATCAACATGTCGGAACAGGAATGAGAATTGGAATTAAACTGTTTTGCTACTGGGAAGCCCCACTTGTGGGGGATGGTGCGGAGGTGTTCAATGAAGTGGTCCCCCATTTTATGACGGTCTCACCAATGTAGAGAAGGCCACATTGGGAGCACCAGACGCAATTGGTGACTCCGTATTACCTCAGCTGGAAAGACTGGGGCCCTGAATGGAGGGATGAGTGGGCAAGTAAATTGCTGAGGGAGCGATCCCTGTGGAAAGCTGGGGGTGGTAGGGGGAGGGGTGGAGGTAAAGATCTATTTATTCCTTTGGGGGTAGCGGAAGTTGCAGAGGATAATGTGTTGGATGTGGAGGCTGATGGGCTGGTAGATAAAGACAAGATAGACTCTATCACTATTATGGCAGCAGGAAGATGGGGTGAGTGTGGATGTATGGGAAATGGAGGAGTTGTGGGTGAGGGTATCAATAGTGGAGGCAGGGAAACGTCAATCTTTAAAGAAGGACATCTCCAATGTCCTGGAATAGAAAGCTGCAGCCTGGAAACAGATGAGGTGAAGGTGAAGAAACAGGGAAAAGGGAATAGCATTTTTTCAGGAGATATGGTGGGAAGAGTTCAAGTCAAGATAACCATGGGAATTCGTAGATTTGTAAAAGAGGCTGGTTGACAGTTTGTCTCCAGAGATGGAGACAGAGAGACTGAGAAAGGAGAGGGAGGTGTCAGAGATGCACCAAGTAAACTTAAGGGCAGGTGGAAGTTAGAGGCAAAGTTGATAAAATTGACAAGCTCAGCATAGGTGCATGAAGAGCCAATGCAATTGAGATAATGAGATAAGGAGTCCCTGAAAGTGAGATCATTTTCAATGATGGGACAAGTGAAGCTGAGCGAAGTTATCCCCTTTGGTTCAAGAGCCTGATGGTTGAGGGGTACTAACTGTTCTTAAACCTGGCTAGAGAGACTGCAAAAAAGATTAACAAGGGTGTTGCTTGGACTAGAGGCTTGAGTTGTAAAGAGAGTTGGATAAGCTGGGACTGATTTCCCTGGAGTAAAGGACACTGATAGGTGACCTTATAGAAATTTATAAACTTATGAGGGAAATGGATAATCTAGAGTCTTTTCCTAGGTATTGGCACCTAAAAGCAGAAGGCATAGGTTTAGGATGAGGGAGTGAAAGATTTAAAGGGTAGATAAAGGGAAAGTTTTTCCACACAGGGGTTGCTGGGTATATGGGATAAAGACAGGTAGACTGTTTAAGAACACTTGGGCAGGCTTAGAAGGATGTAGGCCAGACTCAGTCAAATGGGATGAGCTCAGAAAAGCATGAATGATAGGGGCAAACGGGCCATTTCTGTGCTGTATGACACTGTGATCTATGGATCTGTGATGGCTGGCGTGGACATTGTGAACTGACAGGCTTCCTTCTGTGCCACAGACTATGTTTCTATGACCTCATTTGAAACCAGTTATCCCCTTTTCATCCTCTGCATGTCCCTATGATTCTAAACATTAAACTAATAATTTAACCCAGATATTCAAGTCGTTTAATCCCATTTTAAAATATTTTTGAAAACTTCCATTCAGTGGAATAATTTTCCATGGGAATCTAAAAATTAACATTTCTTTTTTAAGAACAGCAGAAAATCCTTTCTGTTCAACATAACATTTCTATGAAAATGTTAAAGCATTAAGTTACCTGCACAGTCCTTAATTATTTAAATTCCAAACCATCTAAAAATATTCCTATTTGCTGTGCTGTTGTTCATTTGTCTCAATTCCTAGTTAAATAACTTTGTTGAGCTGTCAAGTTTTTTCAATGTTCATGTCTGTTTCTCCATTTAAAACTTTATTCCTTGATATGCAGCAAAGCTCTGTAATGCAGTTTTTTTTTACTGAGATCAGCGGTTGACATTATCCTACGTTTAAGATAAATATGTTTTTTTAAAATATATATATATATATATATATCATGCCTCAGGTCAGCAGGTTAGCCTGAATGTGCTTAATCCAAGTTTCTGACAAGTAGTTTTCAGACAAATGCTTATATTCTTCAAAGTTCAAAAGTTCAAACTAAATTTATTATCAAAGAACATATACGTCACTATATACAAACCTCTGAGAAACGTAAGGGACTACTAGACAGGTACATGGAAGAATTTAAGGTGGGGGGTTATATGGGAGGCAGGGTTTGAGGGTCAGCACAACAATGTGGGCCGAAGGGCCTGTACTGTGCTGTACCATTCTATGTTCTAAACCTGAGATTTATTTTCTTACAGGCATAAGCAATAAATCTGTAGAATAAGAGGATAACAGAATCAACGAAAGACTGCATCAACTTGGGTGTTCAATCAACATGCAAAAGAAAGCAAACTTTGCAAATACAAAAAGAAAGAAATAATAATAATAAATAAATGAGCAATAAGTATTGAGAACATGAAATGAAGAGTCCTAGAAAGTGAGTCCTTTGGTTATGGGAAGAGTCCAATGACGGGGCAAGTGAAGTTGAAGTTCAAGAGCCTAATAATTGAGGGGCAATAACCATTTCTGAACCTGGTGGTGTGAGTCCTGAGGCTCCTGTACCTCCCTCCTGATGGCAGCAGTGGGAAGAGAGCATGTCCTGGGTGGTTGCTGTCCTGCTACAGCATTTCATGTAGATGGGCTCAATGGCTGTGTCCATGATGGACTGAACTGGATCATGCACTGGATATCTAAACTGCTAGAAACTGCCAAATACCTCTTTTATAATAGCTAGCCATTTGTAAGCCATCATCACGTCTTTAA
Organism: Mobula birostris; assembly: GCF_030028105.1. Lineage (NCBI taxonomy): Eukaryota > Metazoa > Chordata > Chondrichthyes > Myliobatiformes > Myliobatidae > Mobula > Mobula birostris. The sequence goes on from NC_092373.1 coordinate 83,227,351, forward strand.
TGAGACAAGTTGTGGTATGGCTGAAGAACTCAGGCATCTTCTGCCACCTTGTGATAAGGGTTATGTTTGCAATGGTTTACCCTCTCATTGATTGCTTTATATTGATTCAAATTATTTCAAGGGGTGACTGAGTCTTTATTATGTTGTATTGTACCTCTTAACTTTGAGTATTTCTGTACCTTGGGCTAATGATCATCACACAGTGGATATCTAAACAGCTACACATTGCTACCATAACAGCAAGGAACTTTTCCCAGGAGCCAGATGGAGACTTCATGTGACATAGGTGTTGGAAACACTGTTTTCACGGTTAGGTTTGGTGTGCTCTTGCAGTCCTGAGTCTGAAAAAATCTACTGTCTGCTAGGAATGCCCTGGAACCCTGGTAATTTTTCTAAGTTCAATCGATCACAAATCTAACAGAGTAGAATGTAACTAAATCATTGTGTTCTTTCCGGCCAAATTCAACTCATACCACCTGGTTCACATCCTTGCAGGACTGAGCTCTTCAGGTTCAAGTCCAAGTAAATGTGCTGAGGGCTTCTGTCTCCACACTTCATTGGACAGTGAGCTCCAGCACAAGCTTTCTGCTCAACTTCTAACATCCAATTACTTTCAGACTGTGCCCTCAGTATTTCCTGCAAGGGGAAAGGGGATCTCTCTGGAACAGTCTCTTATAAATAAATCAAAGTCATTCCTTAGCTTCCATGACACTTGGAACATCTTAAACACTGTAGAATTTTTTTTATATCATGGTGACTCTCAGGTACAGGAACCTACTGTTTCAACGTTCAGGTTCCTGGGCATTATTATTTCCCAGGATCTCGTGTGGAGAACTATATCTTTTTCATTAACATAATGACTCAGCAGAGGATGTACTTGGTAAAATTCCATCTTCCCCTGAACACACTGGTGCAGCATGGAGTGGGCCCTTCCGAGCCTTCCAGTCACACCGCCCACAACCCCCAATTTAACCCTAGCCTAATCACAGGACAATTCACAATGAGCAATCAACCTACCAACCAGTAGGTCTTTGGGCTGTGGGAGGAAACCGGAGCACTTGGAGGAAACCCACACGGTGACGGGGAGAATGTACAAACTCCTTGCAGACATATCAGACATTACTGTCTTGTTTGGTCCAGCAACCACTCGCAATGTAGCAAGACTATAGCAAACTGTCAGGTCGGCAGAAAAGGCCACTGGCTGCAGTCCACCATCTCTGTATGTGTCCAGCACAAAGAAGCAGGCAGGAAAATCATTGTGGACACTACCTACCCTGCAAACTTCCTGTTGCAAAACTCCATTCTGGGAAGCACTATAGGGCTATTAAAACAAAAACATAATTCCATTTTAAAAGTTTCTACCCCCAGGCAGTTAATCTGATCAATAATTCTGGTCTAGCCCCCTCAAACCCCTCCATCTGTTACCTCAGTCACGGCAATACACTGTAAACCACATTTCACACTGATGTTTACACTGCAGATACAGAATAGTATATATGTATTTATGCACATTTATTCCATATCTCTACTTTAACCTTATTTTTATATAATTCTTTATAACTGTTGAATCTTGTTCTGTTTTGATGCATGTCATGTCAACACACCACAACAAATTCCTAATACGTGTAAATGTACTGTATATGGTGAATAAAGTTGACCTTTGTTCCTTGGGTTGATTCTGGTGTCACCCATCCCATCCTGGGTAAAACATAATGCACCTAGTACAGTATTCCCTAGACACCTCTAATCCTGGCGTGAAGCAAGCAGTCTTCTAGACTTCTGAGCTCCAATAGGATCAGGTGCTTACAGACTTGTATCTATGAACAGAATAGGCTTACACACATTTTTGCCCCAATTTCCTCCATTTCAAGGGTAACAAACCCCAATTCTATTACACATTTCCTCTTAACAAATTGTAGATATAGAGGCCTTCATGAAGCATGAACTGTGAGATATTGTGTAGTTTAGTTTTGCAAGAATGAATAGCAATGCAAGATTGCTAGTAAGGCTGACAATTGGAAGGGTGAAGCCTGTGTTCATTGAATCAATGGACATTGACTTACGCTGAGGTTTTGTTCACAGGAGCTGGCTCAGAAAAACTTAAGGTTCCTTAAATAGAAATGGATTACTAGTTTGCACTTGCATGGACAGAGACTTCCCAAAGAAAGCAGTTTCATGGTCACACCTCATTGGAGTACAGTTACTCAGTCACATTGTCGTTGGAGTACATTTCCAGAGTCACAGCATCCTCTTTGGACCGCATTTCTAGAGTCATGCCGTCATTGGAAAACCATTTCACGAGACAGACTTCCATTAGAAAACAATTTCACAAGACAAACTCTCATTGGAGAACAGTCCCACAAGAGCGGATTCTCATTGGAGTGCAGTTGGATGTGCACAGCCTCTCATTGGAGAACAATTGTACATGCACAGCCTCTCAGTGGAGAATAGGAGAATAGTTGTACATACACAGACTCTCATTGGAGAACAGTTGTACGAACACAGACTCTCATTGGGGTACAGTTATATGAACAGAGACTCTCAGTGGAGAACAATTGTACATGAACAGACTCTCATTGGAGAACAGTTGTATGAACACAGACTCTCATTGGAGTACAGTTATATGAACACAGACTCTCATTGGAGAACAGTTGTATGTGCACACACTCTCATTGGAGAACAGTTGTTCGAACACAGACTCTCATTGGAGAACAGTTGTACGAACACAGACTCATTGGAGTACAGTTGTATGAACACAGGCTCTCATTGGAGTACGGTTGTACATGCACACACTCTCATTGTACAATATTACTGGTCATTATTTTTCTTGGTATCACATGCCAGCTCTGACTCATAGTTCCAAAATGAAGTTCATGTTCTGACTCCTACCTTTTTGTAGTTCCAACGATAATGATTCTCGACTGTGGAAAGCTTCCTTTGGCATTGACTCTCTGTCACCCAGTTTCACAGACACTGATGTATCGAAGATGAATCTTAAATAGTCACACTTTGTTTCTACTCACAGTAACGATTACAGAACTCTGGAGCTTTGAACAAGTGTACTTTATTCTAACTCCAACAGCAGGACTCCCTCTGGCAGGTGCTCACGTTGTGTATACTAGAGATGGTTAGGGGTTGGGACATAATCAGACAGTAAGGGAGGTGACATGGACAGACAGTCAGGGGTGGGACAGATGGTCAGATGTTAAGGAGTGGGACAGGCACTCTGATGATGAGAGAGAGAGAGGGACAGTATGATGGTAAGTAGTGGGACAGAGAGTGAAGGAGCTACGTCCTGGTGGTGGGTCAGATACATGATGGGATGTTGGCTGGGCCATTTCAGCAGCTTGTTGGTAGTAGATGAGGACGACTCTCAATTTGTTGAGGTGGGGTGTGAAAACCTCTGAAAACCTGCGCCAACCAACTGGCAGGAGTTTTCAAAGGCGTTTTCAATCTCTCACTGCTGCAGCTGGATGTTCCCAACTGCTTCAAAAGGGCAACAATTATACCAGTACCCAAAAAGAGCAGTGTGAGCTGCCTTAAAGTCTATCATCCAGTAGCACTCACATCTACGGTGATGAGTTGTTTTGAGAGATTGTTGATGGCCAGAATCAACTCCTGTGTCTGCTAAGACCTGGGCCCACTGCAATTTGCCTATCGCCACAATAGGTCTATGTCGGATGCAATATCATTGGTTTTCCACGTGGCCCTGGGTCATCTGGACAACACAAATACCTCTGTCAGGATGCTGTCTATTGACTACAGCTCAGCATTTAACACTATTATTCCTATAGTTCTGATCGAACTATAGGAATGGTTAGGGGAGCGGAGAAGGTTATTGAGGTCTCCCTACCTTCTGTCCAAGACCTCTTTCAGAGCGATGTCTCCAGAAGACGCGGTACATTATTAAAGACCCCTCACACCCTCTCCATGAACTGTTTGTTCTTCTGCCATCAGGCAAACGTTACAGGAGCATCAAAACTAAAACCACAAGGCTACTAAACAGGTTCCTCCCACAGGCAGTCAGACTGTTATATAGCTGCTCTACCTGACTCTGCTTTGGACACTTTTAACTTGCACTGGACACTTATAACTTGATTTTAACTGACATGTGGCTGTTGTGTTTTACTATTTATTGTTATGTTCATTATTTAGTGTTGCGTTTGTTATGTTATGAGTGCACTGCTCCTGGGAAACGCTGTCTCATTCTGCCCTGCAGAGCTGATGTACGGTTAGAATGACAATAAAGTTTTTTGAATCTTGAAAAGCTCCAGAACATGGGCCTCTGTACCTCCTTCTGCAACTGGATCCTCAACTTCCTCACTGGAAGACCACAATCTGTGCAGATCAGAATAAGCATCTTCACCTCACTGACAATCAACACTGGTGTACCTCAGGGATGCATGCTTCACCCACTGTTCTACTCTCTCCACCCCCATGACTGTGTGGCTAGGCGTAGCTCAAATGCCACCTATAAGTTTATTGATGATACAACTATTGTGGGCAGAATTTCAGATAGTGACAGGAGGGCACGTAGGAGTGAGGTATATCAGCTAGTTGATGGTGTCATAGCATCAACCTTGCACTCAAGTCAGCAAGATCAAAGAGCTGATTGTGGACTTCAGAAAGGGTGAGATGGGAGGAAACACACCAGTTCTTATGAAGGGATCAGAAGTGGAAAGACTGAGAAGATTCAAGTTCCTGGATGTCAATATCTCAGAGGATCTATTATGGGCCCCAACATATCAATGTAGCTACAAAGAAGGCATGACATCAGGAGTTTCAGGAAATTTGGTATAACACCAAAGACACTGATAAATTTGTACAGATTTACCGTAGAGAGCATTCCAACTGGCTGCATCACCATCTGGTATGGGGAACCACTGCACAGGATCGACAGAAATGGAGAAAGTTGTGAACTTAGTCAGCTCCATCATGGGCACTAGCTTACTTCATATGATTCAGGAACTATCATGGTCCGGATTGGGGTCCCTTTAAATTTACTTTGTTTATGTTACGATCCAGACCGTTGACTCCATGTTTCCTTTTGGTTCTCTGTTTTCCCGTGTCCCTCGGCTTTGGTGATTGGAGGCAATTACTCTCGACTGAACCGGTAGTTTATAGTCTCCGGCTTTCAGCCGTTCGGCGCGGGAGCATCTGCAAAGTCATCAAAGTTACAGTGTGCCGATGTCATTTGGCCGGAGCAAGCCTAGTCTCTGCCAAAGCGAGTGCTGGTAATTCGCCTCTCCTCACCGGAGCAACCCTGTCCAGTTACCTCGCCGAAGCGAGTCTGCAAAGTTTCCTCATCAAGGTGGGTCCGTCGATTAACCCGCCGGAGAGAATCAGGAGCCGCTGTCTACTGTTCCTGGGCCGAGTCCAGAGCTCGCCACTACCCGGCAGCATCCAAGTACAAGGTCCAAGTCCTGGCTCCGGCAGTATCCAAGTACCATGTCCAAGTCCAAGCCCTGGCCCTGGTGGCATCCGAGTACCAAGTCAAGTCCTGGCCCTGGCAGCATCCGAATACCAAGTCAAGTCCTGGCCCTGGCGGCATCTGAGTACCAAGTCAAGTCCTGGCCCTGGTGGTCTGTGATTCCTGTCCTACCCTCCTGTCTGAATCCCTTCTCTGCCCCTCTCGCCTCTAGCCCTTGCCTGCACCTCGGTCTAGTTCTATTGCTGGAGCTAGATAGGAACAGTGTTGTTCTTTGGTGTTTGTCTTGTCTTGTCCTCGCCTCCGTGGGGTAAGTCAGGCCATCTTGCCGTTGCTCTGTGAGGGGTCATGTTTTGTCTTGTCTTGTCCTTGCCTCCGTGGGGTAAGTCAGGCCGTCTTGCCGTTGCCCCACGGGGGGGGGAGGGGGGGTGGTCATGAGTCCTGGCCCTATGTCCTGTTCCCAAGGAGAGGTCCCGGCTCTCTGTTCTGTGTGTGAGTCCCGGTCCTATGTCCTGTTTCCAAGGAGGGGTCCCGACTCTGTGTTCTGTGTATGTGTCCATGGTTCCATGTACCTGCTCTCCCAAGACCGAGGCTCTGTTTTTCCATGTTCCTCCTCTCCCTAGTCCATGTCATGTCCATGCCTGGTTCTGGGGTCCGAGCCCGAGGCAAGACCCAGGTACTGGGTCCTTGCCCAGTCTCTGGCTCGGAGTCCATACCATAACCTCACAAGATGTGTCTTGCATTTGGGTTCACCCTTGCTCCCAATGCCCCCGCCATTGTGACAGGAACAGCTTCTTCCCCTCTGCCATCCAGTTTCTGAATGGACATTGAACCCATGAACACTACCTCATGACTTTTTTATTTTTATTTTTGCTTTACTTATTTAACTATATATATATAGTTAATGTAATTCACAGATTTTTCTCTATTGCTGTATATTGCATTGTACTGCTGCTGCACAGACAACACATTTCACAACATATGCTGGTGATATTAAACCTGATTTTCATTCCGAAGAGGGGTTGAGTTGTGTCTCCCTGTTCCCTTCCCTTCACTCCTTAATAGACTGAATGGTGAGAGGGAATGTAAACTAACAAAGATGCCTTTTTGGTGAAAGAACTTGCACTGTGCAAAGCAGTGTGTACTACAGCAGCTTCCTCTTCATAACCAGTCAGACTCTGGAATTCTGTCCATGAGATCATCTCTAACATCGTACAGAGAGCAACGGGCCATGTATTATATAATGTACAGTATCGGCTGGAAGGGCCAGACTTCAGAGGGAAAGGTATCCTTAAACATATGGCCATATGCCTTACCATACACGCCAGACACCAAAGGAATTTCTAGCATTTGGTCTAACAGTGGCTTTCCATTTTTCGGAAATCAGAGGTACAAAGGAACTTGGGTCTCCTCATGCAGGAGTCTCTAAAGGTTAACTTGCAGGTTGTGTCAGTAGTAAGGAAGGCAAGTGCATTGTTCGCAATCATTTAGAGAGGATTTGAATATAAAAGCAAGGATGTAATGCCAAGGACTTATAGGGGATTGATCAGACCCCACTTGGAGCACTGTGAACAGTTTTGGGTCCCTTATCTAAGAAAGAATGTGTTGTCTTGGAGAAGGTCCAGTAGAGGTTCACGAAAATGACGCTGGGAATGAAAGGGTTAACATATGAGAGACATTTCATGGCTTTGGGTGGGCCTGTACTCACAGGAGTTTAAAAGGTTAGAAGGAATCTCATTCAAACTCATTGAATATTGAAAGGCCTAGAAGGGGTGGATGTGGATAGGATCCCTATAATGGGACAGTCTAAGACCAGAGCACACAGCCTCAAGATAGAAAGATGTCTGTTTAGGACAGAGATAAGGAACAATTTCTTGAGCCAGAGGGTGGTGAATCCATGGAATTCATTGACGGCTGTGGGAGGCCAAGTCACTGGGTATATTCAAGCAGATGTTGATAGCTTCTTGGTTAGTAAGGGCATCAAAGGTTACGGGAAGAAGGCAGGAAAATGGTGTTGAGTGGGATAATAAATCACCCATGATGGTATGATGGAGAACGACGGGCCGCATGGCCTAATTCTGATGCTATGTCACATATCCATGAGCGTGTAAAGGACTGGAAGATGTAACCAATCAGAATGTAAATTCAAAAAAACACCTGAAGGAAACCTAAAATAAAGACTTATGGTTTTTCACTGGCCATTATTCTGGGACCTGTCTCCAGGAATGTACTGAAGTTTCTCCTTTTCTCTGCAGCGTTCTGAATAAGCAGACTCAAAACGGTGCAACGCCCCTCTACCTGGCCTGTCAGGAAGGGCACCTTCACATTGTTCAATTCCTCATTAAAGACTGCAAAGCCAACTTGAACCTACGGACACACGATGGGATGACGGTCCTCCACGCAGCGGCACAGATGGGACACAGTGCTGTGGTGCTGTGGCTGGTACGTCAACGGCATTATTGCAGCCGGGTGATCATGGGCGTGACGCCAATGCAGCTTGGGGCATCGGAGTTGGGAGTTCAATTTCAGTGTCCTCTGTAAGGTGTTTGTACATTCCTCCCCATGGACGTGTGGGTTTCCTCCAAGTGCTCTGGTTTCCTTCCATAGGCTAAAGATGTACCAGTTAGTAGGTTAGTTGGTTGCTGTAAATTGCCCCGTGATTTTGCTCAGGTTAAAAAGGTGGCTTGCTGGACAGGGCAGCTCATTGGGCTGGAAGGGCCTGATCTTCACTGTATCTCTAAATAAATAAACAATGGCATCAGTCAGAACGCAGGGTATTGCTTCATGGGACAACACACAAAATGCTGGTGGCAACACCAAGGTGGGAAATCAGTTGACACCTTTTATTAGGACTGAAAAGAAAGAGTGGAGAAGGCGGTATAGAAGGGGAGGGGAGGGGCGGAGCAAGAGCCGGTGGGTGACAGGTGATTGGTGCATTCAGGTGAGGGGGGAAGATAGGCAGGTGGGGGAGAGGGAATGAAGAAGCTGGGATGTGATAGGTGGAAGTGGGAAAGGGCTGAAGAAAATGGAATCTGATAGGAGGGGACAGTGGACTGACCAAGAGGGAAAAAGAGAAGGAAGTGAAAGGGGGATCTGGGGGTAGAAGTGTGTGGGAGACGGGCAGATCACGATGGCAGGGTAGGGGTAACAGAGAGATGATGAGGAGAAAGAGGGTGGTAGGGTCAGTATGATAAAGGAAAAGGAAGTGGGAACAGAGGGCTACGGTTATTGGAATTTAGAGAAATAACCGTTGATGGTGTCAAGTTGGAGATTACCATGCGGAATATTGTTTCATCGGACATGGCCACCTCTGCAAGGATGCAGGACACCTGTTCACAGCATTGTGTCAGGAGACACAGGAGCATTGATTCATGAAATACAGGCTTTGCTCATGAGATACTGAAACACTTAGGGTGAAGTGTATTACTAGCTTTCAGATGCTGTATATAAAATTGTGAGACTGTGCGTACCCTCAGTGACCACTTTATTAGGTACACCGGTACACCTGCTTCGTTAATGCAAATATCTGATCAGTCAATCATGTGGCAGCAACTCAATACATAAAAGCATGCAGACATGGTCAAGAGGTTCAGACCAAACATCAGAATAGGGAAGAAATAGAAGTGACTGACTGTGGAATGATCATTGGTGTCAGAAAGGACGGTTTGATTGTCACACACAGGAGTTTACAGAGAATGGTGAGAGAGACAAAAAACATCCAGTGAGCGGCAGTTCTGTGGGCAAAAACACCCTGCTAATGAGAGAGGTGAGAGGAGAATGGCCAGCCTGGTTCAAGCTGACAGGAAGACGACAGTAACTCAAACAACCACGCGTTACAACAGTGGAGTGGAGAAAAGCATCTCTGCACGAACAACGTTTGAACCTTGAAGTGGATGGGTTGCAACAACAGGAGACCAGTGGCCACTTTATTAGGCACAGGACACCACTGAGTGTGCATGCTTTCTCAGTGTGTGTGCGAGTATATGTTGGAATGGGAATCTGTGTGGGTATATACATATCTTACTTTGTTTAGGGATGCAGAATGAGCCCACCAACATCCCATTACACCCATTTGACCAATTAATCTCCTCACCTGTTTGTCTTTGGAAAGTGGGAGGCAACCAGAGCGCCCGGAGGAAACTGACACGATCATGGGGAGAACATGCAAACTCCTCACAGACAGCGATGGAAAATGAACCTGGATCACGGACACTGTTATAGAGTCATGTTAACCACTATGTCACCCTGCTGCCCCAGTCTGTATGGGGATGTACAGTATATACACACACTCATCAACATGGCTGCACATTACATTGGCGAGTGTGTGTATACGGCAAGTCATGTTTGTAAATGCCACACATGCAACCGTGTTTTGTGTTTGTGAGATGCATTTCATTTTGACACGAAACTGGCGATATTGTGAATGGGGAGGACGATGCAAAGAAACTCCAAAGAGGCCAGTGTTTGAGGGCAGAACAGATCCAATATGATGTGAGCGCACGTGAGACTCATTGAGCTTGGAGCACAAGATGAAAAGCAGGATCATTTTTAACTGGTGACAGATAAAGAAATATGAATTTTCAAAAGGACTGAGTGTCCTCCACTGACAGCTACCTTGACCTTGCAGGTGCAGCAGCAGAGAAGGCCTCCAGCATCCACAGAATTTCTTGTATTTATAGAAGACAAATGGCATGTTGGTCTTTATCAAGAAGGGATTTGAATACAAGAGAAAAACAGGGACTTGCTAAGCCTGCACCTGCAACGTCATGTTCAGTTTGTCTCTCCTTAACTAAAGAGTGATGTACTGATTTGCCAGATAGGTTACAGGAGTGGAGAGTTTCAGGGTAAGTCAAGTCAGCTCGGACTGTATCCTTTAGAGAAATGAGAGGAAATCTCATTAAACTTACTTAAAGGCTAGGCTGGCTCAATTCAGGGAGGGTGCTTGTCCTGACTGAAGAGTCCAAGACCAAGTCTCACAGTCTCTGAATAAGCAGTAGTTCATTTTGGACTGAGATGATGCAAAGTTTCGGAGGATGTTGAATCTTTGGAATTATTTATCCTGGAGGGCCGTGGCCATTCAATCATCGAGTTCATTTAAAAGAGAGATCAGTCGTAATGAACAGCAGAACAGGCTTGAGAAGTGAAATGCCCTTCTCCTACTCCTAGTCCCTATGATACGAGTTTGGATAGCTTTATATCATTTTCCTCAGCCAGCTTTCTATTTTATGAACTGTAAGTTACTGATGTTAGCCCTGCTTTCATATTTGTTAGCTTCAGTAGCCCCTCCTGTACAGCATCATGTTTTACAGCTTTTCTAAACAATTCTGCTTCAGTCTCTTTCTTTGATCCTTCCTGTCACCCGTCCATTCTGCACTTTACTAATGGTCAAACTTCACGTGGTTATGTATTAAAGAACAGAAAGAGGATCAGGCCATCTGGACCCTAGTCTCAACCAACATTCTTTAAGGTTACAGCTGATCCTTTACCTCAGCTCCATTTTCCACATTATCCCCATGGCGATTCGTAGTCCTACAGCCAACTGTGTCTGTGTCAGCCATTGAACCATCTACACTAATCCCAGTCGCAGGCAATTGGTGTGTAGCCTTCTGTACCTCAGCAATTCAATTGCGCATATAAATATCTCGTGACCTCCTCAATATCCATAAATCCACCCATTTCTGATTTGACCGGTACTCCGCAGCTCCTTTTGGCAGAGAATTCCAAAGGCTCCCCGCCACCCATGCCCACACCCCGCCTTTCTGCAGGGATTGGTCCCTCTATGATTCCTTTGTCCATTGGTCCCTCCCTACTAATCTCCCTCCCTGCACTTATCCCAGCAAGCAGCCATAGTGCTACACCTGCCCATTCAGGGCCCCAAACAGCCCTTCCAGGTGAGGCAACACTTCACCTGCGAATCTGCTGGGATCGTCTACTCTGTCTGGTACTCCGGATGTGACCTCCTCAACATTGGTGAGACCAGTGGTAAATTGGGGGGGGTCACTTTGTTGAGCACCTCTGCTCCATCCGGCAAAAGCATAACTTCCTGGTGGCCAAACATTTTAATTCCCATTCCCATTCCCATTCTGACACGTCAGTCCATGGCTCCTCTTGCGCCAAGATGAGGCCCCCATCAGACTGGAGGAGCAACACCTCATATTCCATCTGGGTAGTCTCCAACCTGATGGCATGAATATTGATTTCTCCTTCCTGTAAAAATGTTTTTCTCTCCCCCTCCCTCTTCTTCTATTCCCCATTCTGGCCTTTTAACTCTTCTCATCTGCCTATCACTTTCCTCTGGGTCCCTCCTTCCATTTCTCCTATTGTCCACTCTCCTCTCCTATCAGATTCCTTCTTCTCCAGCCCTTTACCTTGGCCACCCACCTGGTTTCACCTTTCACCTTCCACCTAGCCTCCTTCCCCTCCTCCGACCTCTTTATTCTGGCATCTTCCCTGTTCCTTCTCAGTCCTGAAGCAGGGTCTCACTTCGAAACATCGACTGATTATTCATTTCCATAGATGCTGCCTGCCTGGCCTGCTGAGTTCCTCCTGCGTTTTGTCTGTGTTCCAAAGATTCATATCAAAGCAGATGAGGAGATTTCTTATCTCAGTCCTGAATGGTGAACTCCTTAGTCTGACTTACAGACCCTTAGCATTAATCACCCCAGGCAGGGGAAAATCAACTCTACATCTACCTTGTAGTAGGTACAGTAAGAGCTTCATAAGTTCTAGTTCTCTCTCTCAAGATAATATAGGCCAGTTTGCTTTATCTATCCTTATATGAGAAACCTGTATCACAAGTATGTTATTTCTGAGATACGAAACTGGGCTATACTGTGTGTGTGAATGCTTGCTGATGTTGTACAGTTGTACTGAATCTATAATCTGCCTCATTCAACTTTCTCTTTTGATGTGTAATGCAGAGATCGTTCACCGACACTGATATCTCTGCACAGGACAACGAGGGAGCAACTGCAATGCACTTTGCTGCCAGTGGAGGGCATGCCAAGGTCCTGGAGCAATTAATAAAGATGGGGGCCAGGATGCTGCAGGATAACTGGGGCGGCACGCCTCTGCACGATGCTGCGGAGAATGGAGAGCTGGAGGTAGGTTACACAGGACTCTGCATATCATTTTCAGTCTTCCAGGCTTTGAAAGCCTAGTCTATATAAAGAAATAACTTAATACATTAAAATAATGCTCAAAAAGAAAAGTTTGAGGAAGCAATTTTTACAACAAATGATTGTAAGGTGCATTGTGGAATGAAGGTGTAGAGGAGAGAATGCAGGAAGATCTATTGGTATCTGTTAACATGTTGTTGGAGAGGCAGCAGGTATAAAGCCTAGGCCTGTGATTTTAAAGGAATAAAATATATTTTGTTAAGCTGATAAATGCAAGAGGGCTCTGTCCAAAATCTAAAGGTCCGTTGGAAGAGAAGAGAAACTGAGATGCCAAGTTAGTAGGTTAGCAAAGTAAGGGGAATGGGAAAGTGGAAAAAGCCCAGGGATCAATAACATAGAACATAGAAATCCACAGCACATTACAGGCATTTCGGCCCATGATATTGCGCCGACCATGTAACCTATTCTAGAAACTGCCTGGAATTTCCCTACTGCATAGCCCTCTATTTTTCTAAGCTCCATGTATCTATCTAAGAGTCTTTTAAAAGACCCTCTTGTATCCGCCTCTACCACCATCGCCGACAGTGCATTTCACACACCAACCACTCTGTGTGAAAAATTTACCCCACCATCCCAGTTGTACCTACTTCCAGTCATCTTAAAACTATGCCCCCTCGTGTTAGCCATTTCAGCCCTGGGAAAAAGCCTCTGACTATCCACACGATCAATGTCTCTATCAAGTCACCTCTCATTCTCTGTCACTCCAAAGAGAAAAGGCTGAATTCACTTAACCTATTCTCATAAGGCACACTCTCCAAACCAGGAAACATCCCTGTAAATCTGCTCTGCACTCTCTCTATAGTGTCCACATCCTTCCTGTAGTGAGATGACCAGAAATGAACATTGTGCTTCAGATGGGGTCTAACTAAGGTCTTATATAGCTTTAACATTACCTCACAGCTCTTGAACACAATCCCACGATTGATGAAGGCCAACACACCATATGCCTTCGTAAAAAAATTGTCAACCTGTGCAGCAGCTTCGAGTGTCCTATGGACACGGATCCCAAGATCTCTCTGATCCTCCACACTACCAAGAGTCTTACCATTAATATTATGTTCTGTCTTCAGATATGACCTACCAAAATGAACAACTTCACACTTATCTGGGTTGAACTCCATCTGCCACTTCTCAACCCAGTTCTGTATCCTATTGATATCCCGTTGTAACCTATGACAACCTTCCAGACTATCCACAACACCTTCAACTTTTGTGTCATCAGCAAACCTACTAACCCACACTTCTACTTCCTCATCCAGGTCACTTATAAAAATCACAAAGAGGGGTCCCAGAACAGATCCCTTTGGAACACCACTTGTCACTGTCCTCCATGCAGAATACGAACCATCTACACCCTTTGCCTTCTGTGGGCAAGCCAATTCTGGATCCACAAAGCAAGATCTCCTTGGATCCCATCCCTCCTTACTTTCTGAATGAGCCTTGCATGGGGAACCTTTTTAAATGCCTTACTGAAATCCATATACACTGCATCCACTGATCTATCTTCATCATGTGTTTTGTTATATCCTCAAAGAATTTAATCAGGCTTGTAAGGCATGACCTGCCCTTGACAAAGCCATGCTGACTATCCCTAATCAGATTATGTCTCCAAATGCTCATAAATTCTGCCTCTCATGATCTTCTCCAATAACTTGTCCACCACTGAAGTAAGACTCACTGGTCTATAATTTCCTGGATTACCTCTATGCCCTTTCCTGAACAAGGGAACAACATTTGCAACCCCTCAATGCTCTGGTACTTCTCCCATCCTTATTGATGATGCAAAGATCATCGCCAGAAGCTCAGCAATCTCCTCCGTCGCTTCCCACAGCAGCCTGGGATAAATCCATCTGGACCCAGCAACATCTAAGTTAATGCTTTCCAAAAGCTCCAGCACATTCTCTTTCTTAATGTCTATATGCTCAAGCATTTCAGTCCACTGTAAGTCATCCCCACAATTGCCAAGGTCCTTTCCCCTGGTGTGTACTGAAGCAGGATGGTTGCAATTTAAAAAATTAATGGCCTATTATCTGATCTAACGTAGACTCAGGAAAATCATAATAAGTGAGGCTGGAATCTGGAGCAACATGCTGGAGTAACGTAACAGGTTGAGCAGCACCTGTGGCAGGAGGGGAATTGTTGACATTCCTGGTGCAGGATTTAGATCTGAAATATTGACAGTTCCTTTTGACCTGTCCAGCCTGCTGAATTCCCCCAGTAGATTGTTTGTTGCTGCAGTAGAGACATAAATTATGGTAGATTCAGTCCCTTTGCATTTGTTTCCCTCAGCCTCACCTCCAGCAGTCAGCTCACTTTCTTACCAAATCTGAGGCCACCTTGTTTGCTCCTAAAATTTCCCTCATTGTCCTAGCCCAGTGAAACAAACTTTTTAATGACCACTCTCCTCCCATGCATCCCAGCCTTAGCTTCAAAATTCTTCTTTTCTAGTTTCTCCCCTATTTTCACTTCTGCCCTCTCTAATCTGATTGTCATCTTAATTACCCAGCTCTGATTCCTTCAGTCCTATTTCCACTAATGTGATGATCATCATGTTAGCCGATATTGTTAATGGTTCTCACTTAAGTCCTGCTCCATCTACAAACTTACTGTCAGCTCTTCAGAAGATCAGTACTTTACAGTCGAATGTCTCATCACTAATCTGGCTTTCCCCAGAAGTCCTGACGTACGGTGCATCTTCCCAAAGCTAAGCCTGATCTTCCTGAAGCTTTTTGTCTGTATGACCTTCAGATGGCTTTCAATCGCTACCTCCGAAACAGTCATTAATCTCCATCAGCACAGGTACACCACAAGACAGTGAGCTTAGCTACCCGCTCTAATCATTTAACATAAACATGAGGAATTCTGCAGATGCTGGAAATTCAAGCAACACACATCAAAGTTGCTGGTGAACGCAGCAGGCCAGGCAGCATCTCTAGGAAGAGGTACAGTCAACGTTTCGGGCCGAGACCCTTCGTCAGGACTAACTGAAACGTCAACTGTACCTCTTCCTAGAGGTGCTACCTGGTCTGCTGCGTTCACCAGCAACTTCGATGTGTGTCACTCTAATCATTTTATACTTCTTAATGTGAGGCTAGGCACAGCTCCAATTCCATCTTTAAGTTTGCTGATGATACCACCATCGTAGGCCAAATTAAAGATGGTGACAAATCAGCAAATAGGAGAGAGACTGAAAATCTGACTGACTGGTGCCACCACAGCCTCTCATTCAATGTCAGCAAAGCCAAATAGCTGATCATTGGCTGCAGGAGAAGGGAACTGGAGGCCCATGAGCCAGTCCTTGGCAGGGGATCAGAGGTGGAGAGGGCCAGCAACCTTAAATTCCTCGGTGTTATCGTTTCAGAGGACCTGTCTGGATCCAGCACATACGAATGTGCCATTACGTAGCAGCACCTCTACTTTCTTTAGAAGTTTGCTAAGATTCGTCATGTCATCTAAAACTTTGACAAACTTCTATAGTTGCATAGTGGAGAGTATACTAACTGGTTACATCACGGCCTGCTATGGAAATACCAGTGCCTTTGAGTAGTGTATATAGCCAAGTTCATCACGGTTAAAGCCCATCCCCAGTGAGCATACCTACGTACAAGGAGCGCAGCCGCAGGAAAGCAGCATCCATCATCATGATCTCTTCTCTCTGCTGCCATCAGGAAGGAGAAACAGGAGCCTGAGGATCCACACCACCAGGTCAGGAACAGTTACTACCCCTCAACCAACAGGCTCCTGAACCACTGAGAATAACTCAATATTTTTTATTACTTATTTATTATTATTTTGTTTTCTTTCTTCTTTGTATTTGCATAATTTGTCATCTTTTGCACATTTTTTTGTTTGTCCATCTCTGTTTGTGTGCAGTTCTTCATTGATTCTATTGTGTCTATTTGTATTTACTGTGAATTCCCATAAGAAAATGAATCTCATGGTCGGAGATGGTGACATAAATACACTGTGATAATAAATTTACTTTGAATGACTAGGTGTGTTATTAGGACCAGACAAATTTAACACTTTTCATGTTTCTCAACCTGCCTGCAGCCTTCGATAGGGCTAACCAGGCCATCCTCATCTGGGACCTCTAACGCAGGCCAGCTAGTTGGGATAGTATTGACCCATATTGTCTAAGAGCCAAATATTGATGTTCTGATAAAGTGTCATTGACCCAAAATGTTAATTCTCTTTCTACACAGATGCTATGCAACTTTCTGAGAATTTCCAACACTCCTGTGTATTTTCAATCTTATTTCTCTATCAGTAGAAAATCTCCAGTGATAGATTCTCTCCAGTGTTCACATCATTATACCTGGTTTTCCTCAAGGATCAAGCCTTAGACTTGTATTCCCCATTTTCAATATGGACCACCCCAAACTACAACTTCAGTTTCTGTATTTATAACCTTGACACCCAGTTCTAGCTCACGCCAGCACAACAGCATAGCTGGTGGAGCCACTGCCTCAGAGAACCAGAGACCCGGCTTCAACCTGACCTCAGGTGATGTCTTTGTGGAGTTTGCATGTTCCCCTGTGAGTGTGTGAATGCCCCAGCTACTTCCCCCATCCCAATGATATCTGGGTTGTAATTGGCTACTGTCAACTTGCCCTAGTGTTTGATAGGGTCTTGGTAAGGCTGGGGTGGAGATGGGGGTTAGGGGGAGGGTTCTGGATAGTTGGCTTGAACTCTTTTGGACAATGGGTCTGATTCAGTGCTAATGACTCTATGACCTCTCGAAATCACTGTTCTAAATTATCAGGCAGTCTGTTCAAAATTAAGTACTCGTTAAGATGAAGTTGCCACCAGCCTCCTCCATCCCTCTCCCTGGCAACTACCAGAAAATAAACCTGATTGTGAACAACTTTGATGCTTGGCACGGACAGCCACGAAACAACGAAAACCGTAGATCTCGTTCAAAGAAAAACTTCAATCCCTCCCCCCACCCCAATGTGCAAAACGAAACAAGTCACGCAAATGGCAGAAAAAGAAACAAGTGAGAGACACAGAATATAAATCACCAAGCCACAGAGCGCTCATCGAGAGAGTCCAGGCATATTCAGCTCAGCTCAATTCAGTTCAATCCAGCGCCACACTGTTTGCTACCTGCAGGCCGACCCAGTCAAAATCCAACGAAACAGCAACAGAAGAGGGAGTGACCAGAAAGCAGAGACACACCACAACATGAACCAGAGGGGCCAGTCCATAAACGGCGCCGATCAAACCCAGCCCAAGGTCCAGGACTCTAGTGGCACCATCCTCCGACAGCATCGAGGGAGAGAGAGAGGCCAGTCAAAATGCGGGGACATTCTTCCAGGAGCAGCAAGCAAGAGGGAGAGACAGACTGTCACACACAGACACCTTCCTCTGACAGCAGCGAGCAAGAGGCTGGCAGACGTCACTGAACACCCAGTCACCTTCCCCTCTTGCCACGCTGACTTCAACCTTCTTTGATGATTTAATCAGAGGGATCGGCGCAAAGTGGAGTCGATCACGGGCTCATGCCTCATCTCCAGACCTTTTGTCCTCGAGGCTGCACACTTCACTCGAAACCTCACCAAACTCCCTTGGAGACATCAAAGCACCAGATTGCACAACTGGTCTGAAAAACACAACACCAAAATGCAGATCACAGGCTCCAACAGTAGCAGAACTACATTTGAAAGAAAAAGAACAAGTAAAGGAAGTGAAAGAAGTAGGTTCATGAACCGTCTGGAGCAATGTTGCCCTTGGTCACGTTGTCGCTGGGAGAGATAATTGGAAAAGGGTTGAGTAAAAAGTGTGTTAGAAATGGAAATGACAGGTGTATCAGGGAGAAAAATCATTTGGAAGAGGAGAGGGAGAGATAGATGTATTGAAGATGGGAAGATAATTGTTGGGACAAGAGAGACACAAATTTCAGGAGGGAATGGCAGATATGTTGGGAGAAAAAGCTGAAGTATCAGTGGGAGAGGTTGATATATCAGTGAGCAAGGAACTGGTGTATCAAAAGGAAGAGACAACTGGGAGAGGGGAGTGACTCATACAATATGTTCTGGGTGGTAAAGTCCGAAGCACTGGGGAAGGTAAACAGCTGTAAAGGTGATAAGAAAAATAGCTAGATTTGCTAGAATCTAGACTGCTAGAGAGGTTGCAAGCAGCTGATGAATATCTGTACTCTTCCATTCAATGGATTCTATAAGTGGAAGCAAATTTAAGAAACTGAATAATGTGTAGTTTCTGCAGAGGTGTCAAGATCATCCTCTTTCCACGCCATCACATTCTCCTTATTGAATTTCAGTGCTGTCGAATCCTTGTCAAGAATCACGTAGACCTCACCATTCAAGATGATGATGGTTATACTGCAGCAGAGCTGGCAGACTACAATGGAAACATGGAGTGTGCCTTGTATTTGCGGCACGTTGAGAAGATGGTAAGGAGCCCCCAAATACTTGTTAAAGCAGGTATGCTTTTAGGTTCTATTTTAAAATGGCCATCACAGGTGCAGGAAAATCGTGGAATGAAGTTATTGATACTAATTGGTAAAGTATTGCATTGCCAAAGAACAAACGGATCCATTTCTATTTCATGAGGTTAGATTGCCTCAAATGCCCTTGGGTTAAAATAGCAGTGCTCAGTGTTGTATCTGGCAGGAACCTTGTTATGGAGGTCATTGCAGGAATGTTAGAATTTACTGTACTGCCTTACACATTTAGGCAATGGTGCAGATTTAGCTTTTGAGCCACTGCTGTGCTTTGAGATTATGCCAATGGACAATATGCTTTGATCCAGACGGCAGGCAAGGCCAGTCATTAGTTCTGTTGTGAAATTGATGTGAAAATGTTAGACTGTAGCATAGAGTACTGTCAATTTACAGCAATTAAAATAACACTTCATTTATAAAGCAGAGGAAAATCTCCTGAGCAACAACCCAGGGACATTATTAACATGTTGAGTTAGATAAATGGGACAAAAGGCTTGCAGAAGCACCAAGACTACAGGTGAACCCACATAGCTGTCTGAACATGGCTAGATCATTTCTGGTCAGGAAATTAGAGATATGAAATCCTTGGTTTTATAATGATAAGTCAAAAACAACATTTATGGACTAGACTTATAAATCATAATCTTAACCAGAATATCGTATTCAAATCTAGGTACTGCATTTTAGGTCAAAATCTTACTGTGGAAAACCTTACAGAGAGATTTGATAGAAACAATCAAGAATGTGGCAGTTTTTGATAGAATAGATGAGGTAGATGAAAGTCAGTAAAGGAGGGGTCCTGACTTAATATAATTAGCAAACAAACCAGAAATGACATGTGGAAAACTATTTTACCAGCAAGTTGTTGAGGTCTGCAGCATACTGCCTGAATGTGCAGAGGAAGTATTTTACATAATAACTCAGAAGGAATTGTTAAATATTTGGTGGAAACTTTGGTTGCATGATGAAAGAGATAAACTGACTGGGATAGTTCTGAGGCAACACTAATATGATGGCCTGAAAGGCCTTCTTCTGTGCTGTAGGTGAAGAGGAGAAGCAAATTATAAACACAAGCGATTCTGCAGACGCTGGAAATCCTGAGTAATAAACACAAAATGTTGCAGGAACTCAGCAGGTCAAGCAGCATCTATGGAGAGGAATAAACAGTTGATGTTTCGGGTCAAGACCATTCACCAGATTGATGAAGAGTCTCAGCCTGATATGCTGACTGTTTATTTCTCTTGATAGATGCTGCCCGACTTGCTGAGTTCCTCCAGCATTTTGTGTATGTTACTATGAAGAGGAGGAGACTTGGGCAGACTAACCATAATCCCATTAAATGTTGGGACATGCCTGATTGGCTTAGTCTTGATCCTATTTTCACAATTAGAGTAGAAGTCTAAAATCATGGTCATAGAGAAAGACTTTAGAGAGTCTTACAAGAAGAGAGATGTTGAAACAGTGGAAGGGCTTGGAGAAGGATTTCTAGAATCTTGGGTCCAGTCAACTGAAGACACAGCCACTCAAGGTGGAGAAAAGGCAGTGAAAGACCATAAGACCCCATAAGCACAGACTTAGGCCATTTGCCTCATCAAGTCTGCTCTCCCAATCCATTGTAGCTGATTTATTATCCCTCTCAACCCCATTCTCCTGCCTTCTCCACAAAACCTTTGATGCCCTGACTAATCAAGAACCTATCAACCTATATACTCAATGACCTGGCCTCCACGCCCTCTGTGGCAATGAATTCTATGATTCACCACCCTCTAACTAAAGAAATGCCTCCTCATCTCTGTTCTAAAGGGACACCCTTCTATTCTGAAGCCCTGTCCTCTGGTCCCAGACTCACCCATTATTGGAAACATCCACCATATCTAGGCCTTTCAGTATGCAATAGATTGCCATCAAAATCTGATGAGTACAGGCCCAAAGGCATCAAATGCTCCTCGTACGTTAACCCTTTCATTCCTTGGATCATTCTCAAGGAAGAAGATGATGGGGTTGGATGACTCTAGATCTCCGGGGTGGGGATCATTGGTCTCAGGAAAAGAGTAAATGAGTGAAGTAGTTGCAATTACTACAAAGATTTGGGCTACCACTTGAGTAACCGGCTTTTTCTAAAAGCACTGGTAATGCATAGAAGAAAGGCTGGTAATGAAACCAGATACTAAATGGTTTATCTTATAGAAGTGCAGTACAGCATTTGACCCAGGCTGACTTACCTAGTTGTTGTTGCATGGTGTGTGAGGTCCTGTCTACCAAAACACACTGCAATGAATAAGTAATGGAAAGAAATGGATGAGTCTAACTGTGACAGACCTCAAGACTGCAGCTACATGTCATGTTCCTCTCGCCACAGTCACAGCTGAAGGTAATATTGTGTTCTGCATTGTTCAGGGTCTCCACTTGACTGCTGCCCTACCATCTGATATCTCTGTTCTGCTTGTTAATATTTCATTCGAGCTACCTTTAGTAAATATTTTTTTGTTGTTAACCTTTTAAATGGGAAGCATGACTTCCTCTTTAGTTTTGTTTATTGACCGGGTTGGTGTTGTCACAAGCAGAGCAAAGCAATGAGGTCAGACTTTCCCCTGATTATACGGGCCCCCTGTTCCACCCGTCTCCAGGCATTATAATTGGTTGGAAGCTGCTCCCTGCCATTCTGCCTCTCTTTAATGATTTCTTGTTACAAGTCACGTTAGTTGCTTAGTAACTTGGGCAACTATTGTGCATCAATGGAGGGGTAAGTGTGGGTAGAGAAATACAGAATATAAAGTGAAACCTCGTGGTTCACTTGGCTGTGGAAGTCTAGGAAAGACAACTTACGGCCCTGCCAAGCTACTGAGATCGAGCTGCTCTCCCACACCAAACCCCAGCTTGTGTGGATGCTGATTAATTTGCTACCCTGTTACAAATTGGTGCTGCGAAATAACAGGCAGTAGACTGCATACGATTAAAGGAATTATATTTATGAATCTTATCTGAAGGGTTAGTAAAGAATAACAAAAAGAAAAGGGCCCATTCTAATTAAACAGTCAAATGTGCACAAATTGGAGCTCATCTTGAACTTCTCTGTCACTCACACACTGGACCCTCGTCAGCGTGAAAGCCCATACCACCTTCGAATATCTCTCACAATCCATCTCGAACAAACAATTCTCCCACCAGAACCAACCGGTTCTCCCCAGCGTCTTCTCTCTTCATCTCTCGCTGAACCAAAAACCCAAAACCAACTTTATTGTCCCTCATCAAGACAACCTCCCGCTAATTAGACATTACACATTACACGTCACCCCTTATCTTCAACAGTAACCCAAACAAGCTGAAATGGAGCAAGTCGAAAACAAGCAGCTGTTACAGAACTGCCAAAATGAAATACATACAGCATCACAGTAAAAATATGAACCAGGGCATTTCAAAAGGAACAGCAGGCAGCCATTCAGCCCATCAAACCTGTTTGCCATTCAGTCTGTATCTCAACTCCATTGATCTGCCAGAGTTCCACATCCTTTACTGACTTGCTGTATATTTTTAGTTGACTGAGCATAAATAACCTTTGGGAAGACAATTCCCAAGTCTCCATAGCTGTGTCTGGCAAAACTGCCAAACCATCTGGCTCTGATTGCACTGCTGTTTTGCTGTCTCCCACTGGAAGGAGAAAGTTCTCCAACCACCTCGGCATTCCCCCAACTGGATCCCCCCACCTAAAACTTTCAGTGCAAGGGTAGACCATCTTACATATCCAACCAGTAGTCAGGATGCTACAGTGGAACTTAAGCCTGTTCTTGATGTCATGCACTATCATGTGGAAGAGAACTCACTCAATCCTACAACCTTGAATTGCAGATGTAAAAAAAGCACTGTGCATGTTCAAAATCAGAAAGAAGAACAGAAAATGTTGGAAATGCTGAGCACCAGTGGAAAGGGAAACGGTTAATGTTTCAGGTACTGGATCCTTCTTCAAAAGTGGGGAAAGAGTAAAAAGCAAGCTATTTTTAGGAGGAGAAAAGGCTGAGACAATATTAGTGGAACAAAGACAATGTCTGATAGGGAGAGGCTATGATGTGGTCATCAAGGAGCAGTTTAAGCTTTGTCTCTATAATGTGTTGTGAATGTACTGGGGGATATGGAGACTATACAAAAAAGGAAAAACTGAACCAAAATGATGATGCCAAAGGCACTTGGCAAAACCAGAAAGGAGGAGCGAACTTACTAAAGTTGAAGATTTCAGTGTTGAGCCCTTCAGACTACAGAGTGCCCAAACAGAAGATGGGGTGTTGATCCCCCAAGCTTATGTTGGATTTTCTTGTCATGGTGCAGGAGGCTGCAGACAGAAAGGTCAGAGTGGGAGAGGGATGGTGAACTAAAGCTGAAAGTATCCTGAAGCTCAGGGTCAGTTCCATGGACTGAATATTTGTACTCCACAAAATGATTATCCAAGTTGACTTGGATATTTCCAATGTAGTGGAGACCACATATCAGTACTGAATCCAATACACTGACTTAGAAGAGGTAGGATGCACTTGGATAGGTGCATGGAAATGTTTAGAGGGAGATGAGTCAAACATAGGCAATGGGACTAGCTTAGATGGGCATTTTGGTTGGCATGGTTGAGTTGAGCTGAAGGGGCAGTTTGCCTGCCATATGGACCTATGACTAAGTACAAAATGAATCACTACTTCACCTAGAAAGACTGCTTGAGTGTTCGGATGGTGGGAAGGGAAGAGGTGAAAGGAAAGTGTTATATCTCCACCTTTTGTCTGGGAAAGTGCCATAGGACTGGGAGCTGTGCTGAGAGGGAAGAGCAGAAATTCTATTTACAGCAGATTTCCAGCATCTGCTCTTCCATGAGATTTAAATACGAAGGGCCTTTGGTCAGAATTAAAGATCTTGTGCTTGGGTTTTTCAGCAATTCCCTATTTCCGAGAGTTTCCTATTTATCTGTTCCATTTCCCCTTTTGTAGGCTGAATCTCAGACTTCTTGACAACTTTTGAAAAATATCTCTGCATCCTTGACTCAGAAATTCCCAGCAATGCTACTCTAGATTTTCCCCCAAATTGGGCTGACATTTTAAATGATAAAACACAACGCTAAGATAGAGCCTCTGCTGGGACAGTAACAGCGGAAAATCAATTAGTAATAATACAGATGGTATCTTTCAAATAGCAATTATGTAGATCTTCCTGAGACAAGATATCAAAAGAAACAAGATATGTTTGTCAGTAATCTCATAGATTGAGTCCAGGCGCAATCATTGGCCACAGCTGACTTAGTGGTTGAATCTCATGGCTAACCGGAAACTCATTAGAATTTGTAGCTTAGTTCTAAGTCAAAGCCTTTGACAGGTCCTCTATTCATATGAATAGCCGACTAGGCAGAGATAATCAAATACAACATCATCACTCCTCCCAGTGGAAATTCAATCAAGAAGTGCATTTGTTGATGATATGATAGCAATAGTGGTAAAGTCACGGACTATCAGCCAGGGTTCTGGACCATTGATCTAGAGACAAGAGTTCAAATCCCAGCATGGCAGCTGTGAAATTTATATTCAATTAATTAAATATGGAATTAAACAAAAATATATGTGCAACATTAGCCATAAAACTATGAGATTGTTATAGTACAAGAACAGACAGGGAATTGGAATAAATATTGTTACATGTACCGAGGTACGGTGAAAAGATTATCCTGCATACTGTTCACACAGATTAATTCATTACACAGTGTATTGAGATAGTACAAAGTAAAACAATAACAGATTGCAGAATAAATTGTAACAGAGCCAGCAAAGGTCCAGTGCAGGTAAACAATATGGTGCAAGATCATAATGAAGTAGATTGTGATGTCAAAAGTACAATTTATTGTACAGATGTAGACAATGTGCAGGCAAATGGTGTTGTTATTGAATATATGGTGGGATGAAGAGTGTGTTTCTGTGCCGTACTGATTTAGTTAAATGTACCTAGTTCACTAATGTCCATAAGAGATGGAAATCTACTCTCCTTATTTGGTCTGGTCTGTTTGTAACTCAGAACTAACTATTGCAGTTGATTCTTAGATACCTGCTCATTTTGAGGCAATTATTAACGTACAATAAGTGAGTGAAATAAGTAATTCTCAGCACTTTCAGCATTGGCTCTGAATTTATGTGAGGGTCTTCAATCATTCCGGGGGATAGAGCAGGTTCTGGTGTCTCATCGAATGTCCTGTGACTTCCTCTTAAGAAATACATTGCATGTTTTTCATCTTTGCCTCGCCAGTAATTTAAATTAAACTGGATTTCTGCCATATCTACAGTGGTGCTAGAAAGTTTGTGAACCCTGTTGAATTTTCTGTATTTCTGCATTGTTCATCCCAGTTTGGCAAAAGAATAAATCAAGGAAGGTAGTGCACCCGTGGCTGACAAGAGAAATTAGGGATAGTATCAATTCCAAAGAAGAAGCATACAAATTAGCCAGAGAAAGTGGATCACCTGAGGACTGGGAGAAATTCAGAGTTCAGCAGAGGAGGACAAAGGGCTTAATTAGGAAGGGGAAAAAAGATTATGAGAGAAAACTGGCAGGAAACATAAAAACGGACTGTAAAAGCTTTTATAGATATGTGAAAAGGAAAAGACTGGTAAAGACAAATGTAGGTCCCCTGCAGACAGAAACAGGTGAATTGATTATGGGGAGCAAGGACATGGCAGACCAATTGAATAATTACTTTGGTTCTGTCTTCACTGAGGAGGACATAAATAATCTTCCAGAAATAGTAGGGGACAGAGGATCCAGTGAGATGGAGGAACTGAGCGAAATACATGTTAGTAGGGAAGTGGTGTTAGGTAAATTGAAGGGATTGAAGGCAGATAAATCCCCAGGGCCAGATGGTCTGCATCCCAGGGTGCTTAAGGAAGTAGCCCAAGAAATAGTGGATGCATTAGTGATAATTTTTCAAAACTCGTTAGATTCTGGACTAGTTCCTGAGGATTGGAGGGTGGCTAATGTAACCCCACTTTTTAAAAAAGGAGGGAGAGAGAAACCGGGGAATTATAGACCGGTTAGCCTAACGTCGGTGGTGGGGAAACTGCTGGAGTCAGTTATCAAGGATGTGATAACAGCACATTTGGAAAGCGGTGAAATGATTGGACAAAGTCAGCATGGATTTGTGAAAGGAAAATCATGTCTGACGAATCTCATAGAATTTTTTGAGGATGTAACTAGTAGAGTGGATAGGGGAGAACCAGTGGATGTGGTATATTTGGATTTTCAGAAGGCTTTTGACAAGGTCCCACACAGGAGATTAGTGTGCAAACTTAAAGCACACGGTATTGCGGGTAAGGTATTGGTGTGGGTGGAGAGTTGGTTAGCAGACAGGAAGCAAAGAGTGGGAATAAACAGGACCTTTTCAGAATGGCAGGCGGTGACTAGTGGGGTACTGCAAGGCTCAGTGCTGGGACCTCAGTTGTTTACAATATATATTAATGACTTGGATGAGGGAATTAAATGCAGCATCTCCAAGTTTGCGGATGACACGAAGCTGGGTGGCAGTGTTAGCTGTGAGGAGGATGCTAAGAGGATGCAGGGTGACTTGGATAGGTTGGGTGAGTGGGCAAATTCATGGCAGATGCAATTTAATGTGGATAAATGTGAAGTTATCCACTTTGGTGGCAAAAATAGGAAAACAGATTATTATCTGAATGGTGGCCGATTAGGAAAAGGGGAGGTGCAACGAAACCTGGGTGTCATTATACACCAGTCATTGAAAGTGGGCATGCAGGTACAGCAGGCGGTGAAAAAGGCGAATGGTATGCTGGCATTTATAGCGAGAGGATTCGAGTACAGGAGCAGGGAGGTACTACTGCAGTTGTACAAGGCCTTGGTGAGACCACACCTGGAGTATTTGTGTGCAGTTTTGGTCCCCTAATCTGAGGAAAGACATCCTTGCCATAGAGGGAGTACAAAGAAGGTTCACCAGATTGATTCCTGGGATTGCAGGACTTTCATATGAAGAAAGATTGGATGAACTGGGCTTGTACTAGTTGGAATTTAGAAGATTGAGGGAGGATCTGATTGAAACGTATCAGATCCTAAAGGGATTGGACAGGCTAGATGCAGGAAGATTGTTCCCGATGTTGGGGAAGTCCAGAACGAGGGGCCACAGTTTGAGGATAGAGGGGAAGCCTTTTAGGACCGAGATTAGGAAAAACTTCTTCACACAGAGAGTGGTGAATCTGTGGAATTCTCTGCCACAGGAAACAGTTGAGGCCAGTTCATTGGCTATATTTAAGAGGGAGTTAGATATGGCCCTTGTGGCTACGGGGGTCAGGGGGTATGGAGGGAAGGCTGGGGCGGGGTTCTGAGTTGGATGATCAGCCATGATCATAATAAATGGCGGTGCAGGCTCGAAGGGCCGAATGGCCTACTCCTGCACCTATTTTCTATGTTCTATGTTTCTATAAATATGACCTAAAATGTGATCAGATCTTCACATGTCCTAAAACTAGATAAAGAGGACCCAATTAAATAAATAACACAAAAAAGTGTTATATTTATTTATTTATTTATTGAGAAATATATCCTAATATTACATGTATTTGTTGGAAAATGTATGTGAACCTCTGCTTTCAGTAACTGGTGTGACCCCCTTGTACAGCAATAACTTCAATCAAATGTTTCCAGTAGCTGTTGATCAGTCCTGTACATCAATCTGGAAGAATTTTAGACCATTCCTCCTTACAAAACTGCTTGAGCTCTGGGATGTTGGTGGGGCTTCCTTGCATGAACTGCTTGCTTCAGGTCCTTCCACAACATCTCTATAGGATTAAAGTCTGGACTTTGACTCAGCCATTCCAAAACTTGAATTTTCTTCTTTATAAACTATTCTGTTGTTGATTTACTCTTGTCTTTCAGATCATTGTCTTGTTGCATTATTCAACTTCTATTAAGCTTCAGGTGACAGACTGCTATCCTGACATTCTCCTGTAAAATGTTCTGATATGATTTTGAATTCATTGTTCCCTCAATGATTGCAAGCTGTGCAGGCCCTGAGGCAGCAAAGCAGCCCCAAACCATGATGCTCCTTCCACCATGCTTCACAATTGGGATGAGGTTTTGGTGTTGGTGTGCAGTGCCCTTTTCCCTCCAAACATAGCAGCGTGCATTTCTGCCATAAAGTTCAACTTCTGTCTCATCTGTCCACAGAACATTGTCCCAGAATCATTATAGAACATCCAGGTGGTCTTTTGCAAACTTGAGTCACGCAGCAATGTTTTTGTTTTTGGAGAGCAGCGATTTCTTCGGAGTGTCCTTACATGAACATTCTTGTTCAGTGCTTTTCTTATAGTGGACACACGAACAGAGACCTCAGCAAGTTCTAGAGGTTTCTGTAGGTCTTTTGCTGATACCCTTGGGTTCTTCTTCACCTCCTTCAGCATTGCATGTTGTGCTCTTGGTGTGATCTTTGCAAGATGCCCACTCCTAGGGAGAATAGCAACAGTACTGAGTTTCCTCCATTTGTAGACAGTTTCTCTTACTATGGTCTGAAGAACACTCAGGTCTTCAGAAATGCTTTTGTAGCCTTTTCCAGTTTCATGCATCTCTACAATTCTTCTTCCAAGGTCCTCTGAAAGTTGTTTTGATTGAAACATGGTGCATATAAACAGATCTTTCTTGAGAAGAGCAGGCTCTGTCAGTAACCTGATATTGTGTGTTTTTTTAAAATCGGGCAGGGCACCTCTACAACCCATACCTCCAATCTCATCTCATTGATTGGAACACCAGACTACAAATAACTTTTGTAGAAGGCATTACTCCAGAGGTTCACATACTTTTTCCAACAAATACATGTAATATTGGATCATTTTTCTCAATTAATAAATGAACAAGTATAATGTTTTTGTGTTATTTATTTAATTGGGTTCTCTTTATCTAGTTTTAGGACCTATGTGAAGATCTGATCACATTTTAGGTCATATTTATGTAGAAATAGAGAAAATTCTGCAGGGTTCACAAACTTCCTAACACCATTGTACTTGAGATTAATAGAATGTTCATTGAGTTTCTTTTGAATTCTTCATTTACTTTGCTCATTGAGCTGAGCTGCTATGCAAACCAAATGAAACAATTGTTAGCAGCTGAAACAAGTTATTTGTTTCTTGTCAGAGACATCAAAGTTATGGTCACAGTATCGGTGCAGAATCTTTATCAGGCTGAGTGGTATTATTCATTAGTTTGTCAGCATCTGTCTCCCAGCTATCCCACCACCATCTCCACTTGCTTCTTCCGCTTCAAATGCTTACCCAATGGTATCTTTAGATTTGCTGCGACCCTGTCCTCAGGTATTCTTTACTCCAATATATTGATGCTTCATTCAAGTTCTCTCCTCACCACGTGAGTCTCCATGCTGATTCACACCCAAAGAAAATAAACATTCCTGGTTCAGCAAATCAAGTGCTTACAGAATTTGAAAAAGTTTCATTAACTCTATTTTAATTCTTCTGCTACAGAGAATTTTGTCCCAATATAGTGTCTCATTAATTAGGCAATTTACCATCCCTGTCATCAATAAAATGGGTCTGTGCTGTACACTTTTCATAACTTTAATGGCCTGTAAAGATATCATTTTGGAATGGGAAAGCCTCGGTGGCCTTTTTACCAGAGAAGAGATAATGAAAGACTATTTGCATTGGTGGGAAAATTGGTATCAAGGAACAGAGATGATGTGTCCACAAGCAGAAGATTGAAAGGTATGTGGACTGCAGCTTTTCCCTTTGGGACTGCTTTAGTTCAAGTAATGAAACATAAAGCAGGACATTGTTTTACTGATGAGAGTTGTTTGGAGTGGGGAGAAGATTCCATTGTAAGAATGCCAGGTGTAACTTGCTGTGGAACTAGAGTGGAATTCCTCTTCACAGAGTTTCTGCTGCTGTTTCTTTCCCTCAAATTTCAGTGAAACACCAGAGCTGTTCTCTGAGTTACATGCAATCATCCTAATCTTAATGACTTTTGGAATATTCCCTCTTTCATTTCTTTATTATCGAGAGACATGGCTGTTCCAAAGCTCTCTCTGAATACTCCCAGAAAAAAAGATGATTTAAAACTCTGCCAATCATGTGCTCACCCATCTTATTCTGTCAGCCTTCAACCAGTGTCCATGACCTTCAAAGGCTCCTGTTTGTTCAATGCCTCCATAATATTACTGTGTTCCCTTATCCATTTGTCTGTAATCTCCTGCAGCTCCGTGGTAACTTTTTGAGGTAACTGTGCTTCTCCAGTTCTGGCCCCATGAACATTCCTGAATTTAATCAGCGCACCATTGAAAACTATGGTTACAGCTGCCAAATCCCTGCTTTTGGAATTCCCTATTAAACTGTTTGCTTCTTCAATTATCTTTGCACAATTGAATATACCTCTTTGAACATGCACTTCTTAATATCCAGGAATATTTCCTTAAGTGGCTTGCTGTTAGTTTTTGTTTGATTGCATTAGGTCATTCAGTGTTGTAAAAATCTATATAAATCGAATATTTTGTTAAAAGCATTAAATACCTCTCAATATGGCTCATGACATTACAATATTTTTCTCATAGGAGTGCAAATTAGGAGCAAGAGTAGACCAGTCTGACTCTTTAGTCTGCATTTAATGACTGATCCTTCAGTAACTTCAATCACATTCCAGTTTACCTGCATTAACTTTTCACTCCTATGTCTATTATCCATCTACCTGCACCTTAAAATTATTAAAACACTCTGCCTGCACCATGCTTTGGAAAAGGCAGATTCATGACCTTCTGAGAGAAACCTCTGTCTTAACTGGACATCTCCTTGTTTTTAAAGAGTGACGCCTCATTCTAGAAAATACCACAATCCTCGCTACATTATGACCTCTCAGGATTTGACATGTTTCAATCATTTCCTCTCACTCTTCCAGTGTGTACAAGCCTAGACTGTACAACCTTTCCTCATAAGACAATTCACCCATTCCAAGCATTAGTTCAGCAAGACTTTTCAAATGCTTCCTATGCATTGACCATTTTCATAAGTAAGGACTGCATGCAGTATTCTATAATTAGTCTCACTATATAACAAAAATATAGCTTCATAATTAAAATGCAGCTTCATACTACCCAGTTAATGGATAGACAAACAGAATTAATGGCAGCCTAAATATTGTCAGTAGCTTTAGAGTTAACTAGTTTCCCTGGAAGTCAGAAATAAACTAATAGTTGCATCTGCTTTACAAAGCTGTCGCGTAAACTGAGCCAAGTACCCAGAGAACTGAATCTTACATGGCTTTTTGTTGTTGAGCATTTCTCTCTCAGGTAGCTTAAGAAAGGCCATTGAATTTTAATGAGAAATACTATCTCAAAAATAACCCACGGAAAGACAAGGCTTAAGCACCTGCTACTTGAACTCAAAACGAGCTATCAATCAACACAAAAAACAAGTTGAAATACTTTTAAGTCAATTGCCTGGGATGCTTCGTTAGTGAACCTGACCTGTTACTGTGTGCTGGGTTAGTCTCCATAATTAGGTGGTTTGATACCACCTCACCTTCCTAACCTGTAGCCCATTGACTTCCCCTCTTTCTCCCGACTCCCATCCCTGATTCTGAACAACTTCTGGATCACACTGGCTGTGCCTTCCCATGGAAAGTGCAATTAGCTTTGGTCAATTCTCTCTGGTTCTGTTCCATTCCCACCATGTAAGTGGACACTTTGGATAAAATTTTTGGGTGAATTTCCTTTGAAATACTTGTAGGGGGCCCATCATGAATGCTGAATGACATGAATGATTCACCAATCTGGGAGTGACGATGGAGGCGGAAGTAAGCCATTATAGGCTGGTGCGGTAGAATAACATATAATACTGCAACATAAGAACAGGCCCTTCGGCCTACAATATCTGTGCCGAACATGGTGTCAAATTAAGCTAAATCTGTTTTGCCTCAGCATGATCCACATCTCTCCATTCCCTGCATATTCATGTGCCTTTATAAAAGTCTTTTAGGTGTCACAGTCATAACTGCTTCCACCACTGTCCCTGGCAGCTCGTTCCAGACACCTGTCTCTTTCTGTGCAAAAAACCTGCCCTACCAATCTTTAAAGTGTCGCCCTCTCACCTTATCCTTTCTACTCCAGGAAAAGAATTCTGGCAATCTACTCAGTCTATACCTCTCATAATTTAATGAATTCCTGTCTTAGGTTCATAAGACATAGGAGCATAATTAGGCCACTCGGCCCATCAAGTCCGCTCCGTCATTCCATCATGGCTGACTTATTATCCCTCTCAACTGCATTCTCCTGCCTTCTCACCGTAACCTTTGATGCCCTGGCTAACCAAGAATCTATCAACCTCTGCTTCAAATATAATCAGATCCATCAGGTCTCTTTAGCCTTTGACACTTCAAAGAAAACAGCCTAAATTTGTCCAACCTCTCATAGCGAAAAGCAACAGCAGAATGTAAAATCTAGTATTACACTTCCAGAAGATGTGAGAGACAGGTAAGCAAATAAGGTACAAGGGCACGATGAGGTAAATAGTTCATCTTTACCAGACACAAAGTCTGCTGAAGAGTCTTATCACGGTGGAATTGAAGCTGTCCTTGAGCCAGATGCTGTGCTTTCTCAAGTTTTCCTAACTTCTGCCCAAAGGAAAGGAGGGGAGAGCGAATGACTGGGATGGGAGGGTTCACTGAGCTTTTAAGGCCATGGAAGGTGAGGTAAGGGTAAATAGCTCAAAGGTTGAAGTCCAAGGCTAAGGAGGTGCCATACATTACATGTGATGCTATTGATTAGTCAGCACAAGGAAGCGACTCACAACAATGTTGTGGCTGTTACAGGATGGAACGGGTATTCATCCCTGTCTGCAGGATCAGTACTTGTAATCACGGGCAGAATATAGAAAAAAAAGCAAGGACTGCTGTCATTGCAATCTGATATTGCAGTGAAGCAGTCTGCCTGTTTTCAGAGTGAGCTGCTCAGCTTGATAATGAATGACTCCTAGTCATACCACATTCTAGGAGCTACACATTCTGCTGAGGTGAGATCACCAGGTTTCTGTTTCAGGGCCATTCAGTGCAATATGTCTTTAACTGGTGTTGTAATACTCTTGTCCGTGAACAGATGCATGGTGTAAAATTGTCTGAATTGATACAATAGAAGTGGCATCCATAAGAAAGAGATCGGTGGGACTTTGATAACGATGTTGCATTGAAAACCTTTGCAGAGAGTGGCTCCCAATACATGAAAGGAAGCCCGTGTTTTCCAGGTGCACCGGGAACATTTATGAATGGAGGAGAGTGTTGTGGAATGAGGCAAGCTGGTAGGAGAGCTTTGTCTTGTGGATGTTGAACGTAAGACCCATTTTCTTTTATGTTTCAGCAAGACAGTGGCCTTGGACCTGGATATCCGAATGCATGCAAATTCAAGTCCCATCTGCACATTTTGGCTCAACTAAATTCAGAAATTGACTCATTATTGCCACTTGTACTGAGGTACAGTGAAAAATTTGTCTTGCATACCATTCACACAGATCAATTCATTACATCAGTGTATTGGTACAAAGTAAAACAAACAGAATGCAGAATTACTTACAGGGAAAATGCATTGCAGACAGACAATGAGGTGTAGGGTCATAACAAGATAGACACTGAAGTTAAGGGTTCGTCTTATCATACAACAGGACTGACTGTTCAATAGTCTTCTAACAGTGGGATAGAAGCTGTCCTTCGACCAGATGGTACATACTTTCGGGCTTTTGTATTAAGAGAGGATGTCCAAGGTGGGTGAGGCCTTTGATTATGCTGCCGCTTTACTGAAGCAGTGAGAAGTGCAGACAGAGTCCATGGAGGGAGGTTGGTTTCTGTGATGGGCTGTGCTTGGTTCACAGCTGTTTGCAGTTTCTTGTATTCATGTGCAGAGCAGTTGTCATGCCGAGCTGTGATTAATTCAGATAAGAGATAGTTCCTACGGTGCATCAATAAAAATTGTTGAAGGCATGACAAATTTTTTCAGCTTCATAAGCAAGTAGAGGTGCTTTTGAGAGTGATGCTGCCCAAATTTGTTTCATAGCCCGTTACAGCATGTGAATCCTGCCATAACAGTTTGCTGGTCTGGGATTTGATTTTGGACTGATATTGTCTCTTGGTGTCGCTCAAACAAGAGAAAATCTGCAGATGCTGGAAATCTGAGCAACACACACAAAGTGCTGGAGGAACTCACCATGCCAGGCAGGATCTCTCCAACCCTTTGAGCACGCGTTCACCCAGACCTGCTACTACAGCCATGTGTCCTTTCTGGGAATGTCTTCGCTGCCAGCTTATACCAAGTCCTGCCAAAGGGTCTTGGTCCGAAATGTCGACTGTACTCTTTTCCATTGATGCTGCCTGGCCTGCTGAGTTCCTCCAGCATTTTCTGTGTGTTGCTTGGCTTTCCAGCATCTGCAGACTTCCTCTTGCTTGTGATTGCATTTTACTACTCTGCAAAGTCTCTTCCAGGGATGCCTACCCCGAAGAAGTTTAAGTCTTCCCTACGATGGGGGTTCAGTGAAACCCTTTCTCACTGTGATCCCTGCTGCTCTCCAACTCGTTGGCCATGTACTCACCCAGACCTGCTGCTAAAGCCACATATCCTTTCTTCACTGCCAGCTTATACCAAGTCCTGCCGAAGGGTTTCGGCCCGAAATATCGACTGTACTTTTCTTCATAGATGCTGCCTGGCCTGCTGAGTTCCTCCTGCATTTTGTGTGTGTTGCTTGGCATCCCTGATAGCTTTATGGAGGATGTATCTTGTTTCCTTATGCTGGTTAGGGACACCTGATTTGAATGCCAATAGTCTTAGACTTCAGTAGTGAGTGGAGTCCTGGTTCATCCATGGTGTTCTGGCTTGGGAAATACAGATTATCATTTTTTTGGGAACAGGAGTATTGATGATTAGCTGATCTTGATTCTGGAGTGTGAATTAAAATTTTCCCATTAGATAAGGTTCACTCCTTCAGGAGGCTTGTTGGTCTATCTAGGCAGCAGTGATGAAATTCAGAATTGCTTTCTGAGTCTAACACATCCCTGAGGAAAAGGCTGCTTGAATATTAAGATCTCAGATCTTGACCAGTGGTGTTCTGCAGGGATCTATTCTGAGATCACTGCTCTTTGTGATTTTTATAAATGTCTTGGATGAGGAAGTGGAAGGTTGGGTTGGTAAGTATACAGGTGACATGAAGGTTGGTAGTGCTGTGAGAAGGTTGTCAAAGGGTGCAATGGCATATTGATAGGATGTAGAGATGTTCTGAGAGTGGCAGATGGAGTTCAATCCAGAAAAATGTGAGCTGATTCTCTTTGGAAAGTCAAACCTGATGGCAGAATACAAAGATAATGGCAGATTCTTATTAGTTTGGAGGAACAGGGGGATCTTGGGATCCATGTCCATCGATCCCTCAAAGTTTCAGTGCAAGTTAATAGGATGGTTAAGAATGCATATGGTGTGTTAGCCTTCATTAGTCAGGGGAGTTCAAGAGCTGGAAGGTAATGTTGCAGCTTGGAACAACCCTCGTTAGACCACACTTCAAGTATTGTGTTCAGTTCTTGTCACTTCATTACAGTAAGAATGTGGAAGCTTTAGAGGGGATTCAAAGGAGATTTACCAGGATTATGCCTAAATTAAAGAGCACGTTTTATGAGGAATAACTGAGTGAGCTCGGACTTTTCTCTTTGGAGTGAAGGAGGAGGAGTGGGGACTTGACAGAGGTGTATACCATGATAAGAGATATAGATCGAGTGGACATCCAGTGCCTTTTTCCCAGGGCAGAACTGACTGATACAAGAGGGTATAATGTTAAAAGGTGATTGGAAGAAAGTATGGGGTGGGGGGGGATGTCAAAGGCAGGATTTTTTGACACAGGGAATGTTGGGTGCATTGAATGTGCTTCCAGGAGTGGTGGTAGAGCCAGATACCTTGGGGTCATTAGGAGACTCTTAAATAGATACATGGATGAAAGGAAAATCGAGGGCTATGTGAGAGCGAAGTGTCAGGTTGATCTAGGTGTAGATTGAAGGGTTAGCACAACGCTGTTAGCTGAGAAGGCTGTACTGTGCTGTACTGTACTGTCCTGTGTTCTATGTTCAGATCTGGCTCAAAACTGAGTCTGCTGATCAACAGTGATCCCTGCCCTCCTACTTCGCTGGTAGGAGAAGCAAAGCAACATCAATGTCCTCTCTGTCACTGAGGTCTTTGGTTACACTAAGGCCACATAGGCCACGTTTTTTCTATGCCTGACATCAGTTTCCCAAAACAGATGCTCTGTTCTGATCTCCTTCATAGGAGGAGATTACCTGGTGGACAGAGAAAAAGATCCAAAGTTGTGTTCATAGCTTCCTTGAAAGAATGCAACATCTCCACAGATCATTCAAATGGAGAAGGGGAAACTGGCATTAAAAATCACGTCCATGATTTGGACTCACTCAAAAGCCCAGTGTAAGTAACAGAAGGAGCACGTCATCTCACAAACTGATATTGGGAACCTCTTGAACATCTTGGAAATGCCTGTGGTTCTCCCCACAAAAACTGGACGGCAAGTATGTCATCCCCAATCTCCGAGGAAAAGCCTTAGAAAACCCTGAGTATTATGTTTCTAACAACACGACAGGCTGGCAAGCAATGATGGAAAAAGCTGAGAGTTTACACAGAGTGAAGACTTGCATTTGTAAGCGGTAACAGTGAGGCACACAAGAACTACCAAGTTCCAGAATGAATGATTCCTTTCTTCTTATCTTCTATAAGCCACTACCTTGCTGCATCAGGTAGAATGAATCATTCCTTATCATAAACATACGTACGTACACTTATGTATACATAAGTAGAATGTGTATAGTCTTAAACAAAGTGAATTCTAATTCATTCCAAGTGTACCAATAATTCCCAGGAAAAGACATATGATTAGTGAGATTATATTAAAGAAAGACTGACCAGCTCATTTTGGCCATTGTGTGGTCTGATGTTCCCAGCAGACTGATTAATCATGATACAGTGCAAAGTAGTTCCCTAGAATAGGATTGCAGAGTTCGAGGATCAGCAGTGAATGAAACACATCAAATTGCATCAATTTCAGAGCCAGACAATATCCCCCCAGTTGCTGCACATCTTTGGAATGAGATCTTCAACTGAGAACTGTTTTGAATTATATGTAAACTTAAAGGACTCCTTTGAAGAGGAGCTGGGGGTGGTGGGTTGTGAGGGGCAGTGAGGAGGGAGTTATCTTTCTCAGGTACTAGCTGATATATATCTGTCAATCAATGTCACTAATATATCTGGCCGGTTGTCATCTTGCTCTTGGAGGAGCAAAGAGCAAATTTCTTAACTTTTTGATTTCTTAACTTACACCAGAGAGTGCAGTTGAAGAGTAATTTCATGGGTGCACAGTGCTCAGCATGACTTGATGTCATATACGTTTGTGTTTCTTTCCTGAGCTTTTCCTACAAACAAAGTAGATACTAACATGGAGCATGGGAGGATGGTGGGGCAGAAGGCAGGGAGTGGTGGTCGTTGTGAGGGGGAAATAAGGATAAAGGGTACCTAGGAATGAACCTACCAAAATTGGCTCTCACAAAAAGGCAAACAAAATAGAGACCATTCCTGGTTCATATCCTGGAAGGAATAGGGGATGTCTGAGCAATGGCAATCATGTGAACGTGACAAAAAGATTTACAATAAAAATGGAAATAATTTGTAAATCAAAGACTGATACCAACAATGAGAAAGAAGGCCCTTTGGCCCATCATGTCCATGCTAACAATATCTAAATATTAAACGAATACTGCTCCTCTCCAGTGTCAGTCGAAATGGTAGTCTTCTTTCTCAGACAAGGACGAAAATAAGCAGGAAGCGTAGCTTTGCTCAAGTCACGACCACACTACAACGCATGGAAGGGAGTTAAATGCAGGTCAAATTTCACTAATCCGACTACCTGTAATCTGGCACTGATTAAGCTTAATGTGATCCTTCTGTAATTCGGCATTTTCACTAATCTGGCACTCCTCAAATCTCAATGGTGCCAGATTAGTGAAGGTCGACCTGTACCAATATAATGAAACAGTAATTTCATAGTCATAGTCATACTTTATTGATCCCGGGGGAAATTGCACGATCAATAATTAAATGGTAATAAAACCATAGATAGTTAAATAGTAATATGTAAATTAAGCCAGGAAATAAGTCCAGGACCAGCCTATTGGCTCAGGGTGTCTGACCCTCCAAGGGAGGAGTTGTAAAGTTTGATGGCCACAGGCAGGAATGACTTCCTATGACGCTCAGTGCTGCATCTCGGTGGAATGAGTCTCTGGCTGAATGTACTCCTGTGCCCACCCAGTACATTATGTATTTGTTGGGACGCACATATTCACGAGCGCAATTGCCGAACCGGCGACACAGCCGGCCTGCGGGGTGGTGGCGTAACCCTGCAAAGGAGTCCGTGGTTGTGACAGATACTTAAATGTTTTGAGAGTCTTTGACTCCAGCATCACCTCAGACGGAGATTTCTAAATTCAAATCACCTTATGGGGAAAGACTCTTCCTTATTATCACATCTGAATCTCACATAGCTTATCTTAAACTCATGTGCTCTGAATATAGATGCCTCTACTTGGAAACAAATTTAAAATTGCTTATCTTACACCCAACAAAAATCCAACTCATGAATAATTCATCATATTTTTTTCTGAGATTCTATGTCTCATCTTTAAACTTACAGTATATCAGAGAACGCTGTAAATTCATTAATTCTCTCATAAAGAATTCAAATATTGGATGGTTATTGTGCATCGAAAATATACTGGTAATTCTAGTTTGTACACATAAGTTGGATGTTGTACCAACATTTTTATCATGGTATTGCCCCAAGCCTGGTAGCACAGCAATAATTTCACTGTTATACATGGTGGTAACAATTGCATACAGCAAGCTTCTCAGATGTAGCAATGTGATTATTTGTTTAAAGTTCCAACACTGGAATGAATTCTATGGACAGTTGGAGGTCTCAGATTAACCTCTCCTCTGTGTGCTAGAACTGATGGTCTGCCATCCCTGCAGCAGTACACTAAGATGTCATCTTAGAGTTTATGCTCAAGAGTGTAAAGGGAATTGAACCTTTTACGATTAGACTCAGAGGCAGATCTGCTGCAACTGACATCTTATGAGCTTAGTGTTTGGATGTGTGTGGAGTGATGCTATAAGTTTTTACCTAATTGCACTCATGAACTAGTGAAAAGTTGCCTGGAACTTTACTAAGTGGATTCACCACAAATTGAGAGGGTCTAGATATGCCCACAGCAGAACCTCCTCACATGGTCTTGGATGAAATGGGCTTCAGTGGACTTTTTCCACGATTGATTTAAGGCTTAATAAGAAGTGATGGAGAGTACAAAAGCTTTCATAATGATCATCCATCATTGTTGTGCTCCATGAGGCTCTGTATTTACTAAATAACTACACAAGGGAACAGGATGTAACAAGCAGATCACATTCCTCATTAAACATAGAATACCTATTGAGTTACTGCGCTCAGACATATTGACCACGGAAGCTACTATAGTCACAGCCACCTGCTGTATTTGATCATTTTTAACCACTGTCCAACACATTGGGACGGTGCCATGGTGAAGTGAGGGAATGAAGGAGTTTGTTCCCCAGTGGATTGACTGTATCCCATTGCAAGTGCTCTGTTTGAAAGGAGTTGGAATATCTCACTGTGGGTACACCTGTTCAGAGTTAGTGTGTAGAGTGCTCAGGTGAGTAACCTCGTGCACTTCCCTTGATCGGGTCACTCAACACAAACATGACTTGCTTTTTGACTACATGCAACTTCTAAGTACCTGCATGGACTTGGTCTGGTGAAGCTGAAGGGATCATTTCCGCCATAGACAGTTGAATGGCAATTATAGAGGACAGTGCTGAACAGATGTAAGCACGTAAGGGCAACTTACGAAAAGAATTGATTAGTAATTTCTGTGATCTAAGTCAAATTACAAGGTTACTGAGCCAACATAGCTGAGATTCTTAATACACTATCCCAGTCTCTGAATGGCTTCCATTAGAACTAATGCAGAACAAAAGGTTTCTGTGTTCAGTTCTGCTTTGATCTTGAACCAGTTGATCCAGAATAGGAGTTCAAGGCATCAGGCTCCATGCACTGCCAGTTTGCTTTACCAGAAAGAACCAGAGTTCAATCGAATGACAGTTGAATGTTAGAACCCCAAAGTCCCTCCCCAAACTCCCCCCTCCCACACAGAAGCTGCGGCAAAGCAACAAACCCCCCTCCTCACACCAGTATGGATACTTTACTAAGAAATGTTGAATGTAAGAAACTCCCTTCTCCATACCATCCCGACACCTCTGAATATCAAGGTTTTTAACCTGTCAGCAGAATCACTAGGGTTATGGGGGTGGGGTGGGGACAGCAGAAGACAGCAAGTGAACGATTCATTAAGCAATGTACGACCAAGGTATCCTATTCCTGCTCTTCTTCCCATGGAAGTGAATATATGGGCAAGGATGAAACCAAGAATTCAATCAGGATATACCATATAAAATTCTACCTATGAGATTCATTCCCCGGCATTGCTTAGGAAACACTTCCTACTGGACTCCCATACTGCTCCCTTTACATCAGATCCAGGTAGAACAACAGCATTAAATCCTAAGCTTCTCCCGGAGAGCCTCATAGTAGTTCATCAGACTCATTTCAACACATACCAACATGAGCAGTTAGTAGAACCAGTGATCAAAGTTGGGGTTAGCTTTTTTTTGTTAAAGCAGCTTCAAGTAGATCAAGTTAGAATGACAGAGTGGTTTGGGAGTGAATTCCAAAGCCTGCAGCATGCACAAGTGAAGGAGGCACAGTTGGCAACAATGAAGAGATCGAAATCAGGTATTACCCAGGGGGCAAAATTGGAGGAGGACAAAGAGCTTGAATCATTGCAGAAAAGCAAAGCACTGTATACGTCGGAGTAGAAATTCTCTGCATATCAGGCAAAGGTTAACACTATACATCAATGATCTTTACTCAGAATAGTGTGAGAGCTGGTGCACAATCTGAGAATGTAGTAGGACCAAAGTAGATTCCAGAGGAAGGGGATGATTGTGGACAGGAATGTACTTCAAAATAATTGCATTATCATTAGCAATCCCAAAGGTTCTAGGGAATTGGTTAAATGTACTTTAGAACACAGAACACAGAAGAGTACAGCACAGGAACAGGCCCTTCGGCCCACAATGTTGTGCTGAACCAGCTAAAAAGTAAATTACAAAACCCAAAACTAATCCCTCCTATCTACGCAATGCCAATATCCCTCCATCTTCCTCATATTCATGTGCCTATCTAAACATCTCTTTAATCTTTAGTGAGAGGTTATCTTTTTGTAATAAAAATAAATTATAAATTCTACCAATGGAGCCTCTCACTAAGGGATTCATATTCAAAATAGTGTCCAACAAATCAGATTCTTGCATATATGGAAACGTAGAAACATATTTTTGTAAAAAATGTCTAACCTGTAAATACTGCACGAAATGTGTATGAGAGCGAGAATATTTGCTAATTAACTCTTCAAAAGACATCAATCGACTATCACTAAATAAATCTGCAAAAGAACAAATCCACTTATTTCTCCATAAAAGAAAGATGGGATCAGTAATTTTTTTTTGATCAAATTGATTCTACTAAACATCTCTTAAAAGCCTCTAATATATTTGCCTCTACCACCATCCCAGGCATCTACCACTCTCTGAGTGAAAAACTTACCCCTCACACCCCCTTCGAACCTACCCCCCTCTCACCTTCAATGCATGCCCTCTGGTATTAGACGTTTCAACCCTGGGAAAAAGATACTCCCTGTCTACTCTATCTCTGCCTTTCATAATCTTATAAACCTCCATCAGATCTCCTCTCAGCCTCGGCCACACCAGATAAAACAACCCAAGTTTGTCCAGCTTCTCATGATAGCACACGCCCTCTAAACCAGGCAGCATCCTGGTAAATATCTTCTGCGCCCTCTCCAGAGACTCAACGTCCCTCCTATAGTGGGGTGACCAGAACTGTGTGCAAAGCTCTAGATGTGACCTTACTAGAGTTTTATAAATTTGCAACATAACCTCTTGACTTTTGAACTCTGTGCCCCAACTAATAAAATGTATTTATTTATGCAATATCTTGGAATCA
The DNA here is from genome assembly GCF_030028105.1 of Mobula birostris. NCBI lineage: Eukaryota > Metazoa > Chordata > Chondrichthyes > Myliobatiformes > Myliobatidae > Mobula > Mobula birostris. The sequence continues at coordinate 83,269,612 of NC_092373.1, forward strand.
GGGAATTACACAGCCAAGAAATAGGCCATTGGGCATAATGGCCAAAGGTAAGTTGCCTACCTGAACTAGTTCCAAAAGTCTGCCTTTGGCCCAAAACTCCCTGAGTCTTTTTTTTTAATCCATGTAGCTGACCAGAACATTGCAGTTGTACTCCCCTCCACCACTTTCCCACCAACCTCTGCATGACCCCTTTAAATCTTTCCTTTTTTCACCTTAATTCTTAGTTTTAAACTCCACTAAATCACTGCAACCAATTACCTTATCTATGCCTTAATAATCTTATATACTGCTGTAAGGTCACCTCTCAGTCTCCCGCACTCCAAAAAATAGCCCAGCCTCTCCAACTTCCTCTTGTAGCTCAACCTCTCCAACCTTGGCATCATCCTTGTGAATATTTTTGCAGCCTTTACAAGTTGGAAACATGGAAACCAATTTTGTACACAAAACTAGAAGTATTATGGGTAATGAGAATGAACTCCAGCCTGGATCAGTATATGGAATGATGGTGTTGCTGCCATTACAGAGACTGGTTGCATGAGAAACTAGACTGACAGCTCAACATTCTCAAGGTTCCATTGTTTAGCCGTGATGGGTGTGGGGGATAAAAGGTGTGGAGCAGTTGCACTACTCATTAGGGAATTTGTCACAGTAGTACACAGAGAGGGCATATTAGACAGCTCACGCATAAAGGCAATTTGGGTGGAACTCAGAAATAGGATAGGTGCAATTTCATTGATGGGATTATTCTATATGTCTCCCAGTAGCCACCAAGAGGTGGTAGTCAGAAGTATGGACAGATTATGGAAAGGTGTGAGACATCAAGGTTGTCATAGTTGGGAAATTTAACTTCCCTGGTATTGATCAGAACTTCCTTGAAGCTTAGAGAGGGTGGGAATTCTAAAAACAGCATGTGTATCGGCCAAGTAGAGGATTGAACATACTGGGCCTGGTTTTGAAAATGAGCCAGTCCAAGAGGCAGTCCTGATAGTGGGTGAACATTTGGGGAATAATGAAGAACGTTTCATGTTTTAAGATAGTTATGAGTAAGGATAAAATGGGATCTTGCAGAAAGTTACTAATTCAGAGGCAGAATCAGGTTCAATATCATTGACACATGTCATGAAATTGGTTGTTTTGTGGCAGCAGTATAGTGCAATACATAATGAAAAACTATACATTATTTTATATATATATATATATATATATATATATATATATATAGAGAGAGAGAGAGAGAGAGAGAGAGAGAGAGAGAGAGAGAGAGATTTAAGTAAGTAGTGCAGAAAGAGAGCAAAAAAAAGGGAAAAACTTAGTGAGGTAGTGTACCTGTGTTCATTTTCCATCCAGAAATCTGATAGTGGTGGGGAAGGAGCTGTTCCTAAAACACTGAGTGTGTGCCTTTGGGTTCTTGTACCTCCTCCGTAATATCAGCAATGAGAAGAGGGCATGTCCCAGGTGATGGGGGTCCTTAACGATGGATGCCACCTTCTTGTAACATCACCTTTTGAAAGATATCCTCGATGCTGGAGAGGCTAGAGCCCATCGGACTTTCTGCATCTTCTTCCAATCCTGTGCTGGGGTGCCTCCATTTCAGACGGTGATACAACCAGTTAGAGCCCTCTCCGAATTACATCTGTGGAAACTTGTGAGAGTTTTTGGTGACATACGAAATTGGTGAAGGACAAATTACAACGGAATAATACAGGAGCTAAAGGGTGCGGTTGGAATTATTTAAAGACCTGCTAATTGAACCTCAAGATTAGAATGCCCTAGTAAGGAATAAGAACAAAAGTAATTGAACTTTGGATGACCAAGGGGCAATAAATTTAGTCAGCAAGAAAAAGGGAGCAAATGTAAAAGGCTTAGGAAGCTAAAATCAGACTGCACCCTTGTAGAATATAGAGATAGCAGGAAAGTGCTTAAACAAGTGATTAAGAGGGACAAAAGGGGCCATAAAATTGGGTGAGGAATAAATATTGGCATATTATAATTATTAATAATCCAACTCTAAAACAACATCTTGTTTTGGAATAATAACTTTAAACAATTATATTTTCAAAAGAAAATTATCAGTTAGAATTTGATACAAAAGGGAAATTGGATTGGAATTGTTATTGCCGGAAAGCACTAGTCACTTGTCCTGGTCCGCATTGTTCTGTGTTAAACACCAGTGCAGCCTCCTCTGGTGTCCTCTCTGGCATGGCTCAGTGTAGGGAGGAGACGTCTTAATGTTGTCTGTACTCCAAAACATTTTGACAGCCTCAGACACACCACTTACAAAATGGTGTGACTAGGATTAGTGAATGTTTGAGAACAGCATACAGGAAATGTAAAACCTTCAAAATATATTCTAATTTCATAGCACATACACATTTTGAGAGATTATTAGAATGATCTGAACAGGGATAAATAATTTAACAAAGTTGACTCCTTATTTTTCTTCTGGGAACAGATAACTAAAAACAAGAAGGCATAGATTTAATGTGACAGGTGAAAAAATTAAAGGGGCCCTAAGAGGCATCTTCTTCACACAGAGGGTGGTAAACATGTGGATTGAGCTGCCAGAGGAAGTGTTTGAGGCAGATACAATGACTACATTTAAAATACTCCTGATTAAGTAAGTAGATAGAAGGGGTTTAGAGGGATGTGGGACACACATGAATACCATGGCTGGCATAGACAAGCTGTGCTGAGGGGCCTATTCTCATGCTGTGTGACTCCACTTATTTGAAAGGGGTCTGCCACACTCACAGCAAGCTTGCATTGGCACAGATTCAGTGGGCAGCTCTCCAGCCTGAGAGCTGGCAGGCCTACAGAAGGTCATGCTGCCCCACTGGGTTCCAGGAATAGTCCATGACACGGCAGGTGAGAGAAGAGCAAAAAGCTGACAACAGCCTGGCATAGTGCTGGTAACCTGGTCTTCCTCAGGGAGGTCTGGGTAAGCTCTGGCATTAGTACTGGCATCAGAGTGGTTCTTCTATGCCACTAAGTTGCGCAACAACCTAGTCAGCAAGGTGGAAGGAACAACTGAGAGAAAGATTCTGAGGTATGGCGTAAGTGTCTACACCTCGTCCCAGGTGTGGCTGCAAAAGAGAGTGCAACTAAAATGGGGGACACTGAAGAGGTCAGTATGAGAGATCTTGGAGACCCTCAAGTCAGATGGGAATGCAAGTTTTTAAATTAATTGCTTTGGGAACTGAAAACTATTTTCCATGACATTAGCACCATTATTAGAAAGTTCATTGAGGCTTCATTTAAAAACTAAGTATTAAAGCCCAGTGAGGACGTACATTAATCTAATTAGCTGGGCATATTCTTGAACCAAGCCACTGCAAACAAGTGGTTCTGGCCCCTTATTTATGCTCCATCCTCAGTTGATTGCCCCAACTCTGTATGCAGGATAACAGGGACTTGCTTAAGTGGGAAATAATCTCATATATTTTAAAAGCCCTGTATTGTCTTCGACTGACACAAGAGAAGAGGAGAGCAGTGATGCAGAGCGGAGCGACTACAGCCCGCCACAATAGTTTCAGTATCCTGCTCCTCGCTGGCTCTTGACTGATGATTTAATTAGCCACCTGATCCCACCATTAAATAATTGAGTGGCTGCTAATTACAGCTCCATAATCCATTGCTATCGTCTTTATAACTCAGAGCATTTCAAGACAGAGGAGATATGGGAATCTAATCGGCAGCTGTAGCAGAGGAAGTATTAAACCAAGAACAGGAAATGGAATGTCTATTATAGATCAGGCTAGATTCAGCTTTCCTTTGGTCAGTAATCCAACCTAAATCAGTGAACTGAGTGAACCCAACTTCATTAGAGAGTTGAGCATTAAGTTATGCAGAGGTGGACATTATCAGCTGGTCAGCCAACAGTTTTAGAATTGGGATAGTGAATAGTGTCACTTCAGAGTTTCAGGTAATGTGTAGTCTGTCAGCGTAAACCCTGTAACCTTTTCTCAAATTGTGCTATGACCAAGGAAAGCACGTGGTGAGATTGACTGGCTGCCTGAGAAAGTGAATCCGTCCGCGTATTGTTCAGCCTCGTGACAACTGAGTACTGTTTTGTGTGACATGCCCTGTGTACCGAGCAAGCACCTGGTAACGGGTAAGCACTGAAAGCAATCGATCGATTGATACCGTGTATCTGAGGAGTGCTGAATAACTGAGGATGTTGTGAACGGGCAGGCGCTCTCAGACGGTCAAGTAGGCTGATCACCATGTAACTGTTAAGTGGTATGGTAAGGAGGGTTACGGAGCAGAGGAGCAACACATATGGACATTGTGTTATAGGGAAGCACTGTGCCATTGAGGAGAGCTGTGTAATGGGTGAGTGGTCTGTACTTGGTGAGTGGTGAAAAAGCTTGGTGTAATGTGTGAACTATGTGTGACTCAGGGACATTGTGAAAAGGGTTAGAAGAAAGAGGGAGGGAGCTCGCGTGACATAATTTATAATCAGTTGTGCTAATTTCATTCTAATAACAAACTTCGTAATTTTGAAAAAAACTTTCCCGGAACAAGGTCTGTTAGCTGTTCTTTTGTTCTCTTTATCCAGCACCATTACTGGTGGTGAAGATTTACTTGGCATGGTCTTATTTCTAGTGGTTAAGGTGTTGGATGAAGTCACTAAGCAATAGAGTCACAGGATCATACAGTACTGAAACTGCAGCCCATTGAGTCTGTACCAACTACAGTAAAACTCCAATAACCCACTCCCCATCCATTCAAAAAGTATTGATAGTCCGATAGCAATACACACAATGTGCTGGAGGAGCTCAGCAGGTCAGGCGGATGGGAATAAACAGTCAACATATCGGACCTAGACCATTCATCAGACTGGACTGAGCACCTAGCTTCACTTATCCTGCACATATCTCACATTATCCTCTCTATATCTTTTCTTCAGCTCATTCCAACCCCCCCCCCCACACCCCACTACCATGGTAAGAACAATTCTCAATGGACAACCAAGGCTAATCTTCTACCTCAATCCTTCCTTCTTGATCAATCCAATACGTCTTTTTTCTTTGTTTTTTTAAATATATAAAGATTATATTCATCTGAGATAGGCAATTCCAAAGACCTATACCTACTAAAGTTAAGAAATCTCACTTCAGTTCGGAACAGCTGCTTCATTGCTCTGGTCTTCCCAGCCCTCAGAAACGTGCTCCAAGCATCAACTCCATTGAATTCCTTAATAATTTTATGTTTTTATGAGATTACCTCATTTTCCTAAATTTTGGGAACAAGTGCCCTCTCTTTCTCTTTTCATTCTCTTTCCTGCATGTCACCTTGAAGAACAATCTGTAATCTCTCTGCAATCAGGACAGCAAACCTTCCTTGCAGTCGCTCTGCGAAATGAAACTCAACATATGAGCACTAAGATTCTTTCAAATTCTTTACACAATTGAAATAGGCTGGCGAATGATTTATTTTTCAAATTGATTGCTGGACCTCCATTCTAGCTTTCTGTAGTTTGTGTACAAGAACAGCAAGTCTGTCTGAATGCCAAGGTGCCAGTCAGTCATTGTTTTACCTTGCAAAAGAAAGCTTTCCCATTTTTGCTGCCATGGTGGACCGTATCTTCTTGTAGAATCACTTAACCTAAATATTTTTGCAGCCACTGTGTCTTACACACAGGTTACATTTCCACCTGACTCTATATTGGCAACAAACTTGGATCTATTTCCTCCTCTTAACTCCCTGAAATAGATTGTAAACAGTTAAGATCCAAGCACTGATCATTTTACGGCTCAATAGTACTTGGTTGGCAACACAAAATGGGCCTTTCATTCCATTTCTATCCTGTAACCAAACTTCTTCCCATACAAATGATCTCCAACTTATGAACCCCAATTTTATGTAGTAACTTATTTTGCTGAACCTCACGGAAGACTTTTTCAAAATCTAAATGCACCACATCACTGGTTTACCCACTACTTTACCCTATTATTTTCTAGCAGATGATCGCTCTGCTCTGTTGTGAAAAACAAGTTCCCTCTCACACATCCCAGCCATTTTATCATTTTCCTAATGCCTTGTTGCCAGTCTCTTTACATTAGATTCAAACATTTGATATTAATGTTAAGATAACTGGCCCAAACTCCCATTCCCCCCCTCCATTCTTCTGAATGGAAGTGATGGATCTGGTACTTTCCAATCTCAGGGACATTCTGAATTCTAGACTTTGCCTGATGTCCTGACTGACAGACCCTGGTTTCTGCTTCATTTCCAGCTCCCACTGGAGGACCCTCCTGTTTCTAAGCAAAGGCAAGATTCGATTCGGAGATCAATAAGTGCTGTGAAACAGCAAAATAGAGGTGACTACTACCAGTCAATAAACGAGGGCTTCAGGGAGTCACGCGACTTTCAGCAAGGAATGGAGGATGGCAAGGTAATGAAGGCCCCTTCCCATGGATGGTGACCTCCGCTCTATATTGAAAAGGATACCTAGACTTCCTCAGGATCTTCAGTTAACGTCCTCTTTTAACCAGGCCAAGGTACCGATTTGAGAGTGTGGTTTGCTTTTGACACACCCTGACTTGACTGTACGCTCCTATCCAGAAGGTTAGACCCACTGAAGGGTAAGTCCAAGTGGAAAGGCCCCTCTCACAGCTGTGGAACCTTGCTTGTACACTGCTTTCATATGAGCTGTCGAGCCCCGCTTCAGAAACAGCTGAGAAAACCTTTTACTTCTGCTAAAGCCCCCATAACCAGCTTTGCACTCAAAGTTGTCAAATGTTTTTTCAATATTTCTGTCAATGCATGACATTCAGAAGCGTTATTGAAAATACACTATTGAAACTTTCACAATATTAAAATCTAAACAATCACTGAATGCTAATTAAAAATAGTTGTAAAACAAGTGATTAAATGAAACATAACTTATTTTACTCTTTTCGAATACTGTTTAAATAAATGAGTTGCAGACCCAACACCAGGATAAGCTGGCACAGGCTCCCAAGTGCACTCCTCAGCTTAAATACTGGGGATTTCCAGCAGTTCATGTTGTGCTGCTGAACAGCATGTGGAATCCAAAGGAGAAGCAAGTTCAGGATTTCTGAAACTGCTGGCAAAACCCAGGTAGTCTATTTATAGCATATCCTCAATCAGAACTAAGTGACTTGGACTGAGAAAAGCCCTGAGAATTAACCAACCATTCATTACTGATGAACTGTTGGTCAGTACATTCGAACAGTTGGTGCCATCATTGACAAAGAGCCAGGGACACGACATTACATTGTTGATGTACAGAAGGGAGAGCTGCCGTACGTATATTGAGTCTGCCTTTCTACTGCATTGAACGGCTGAGTTTCCTTATTCTGTGACGGATCTCATTGTCAGGATATGAACTCACTGAAGCTGCATCATTTCAAATATATGCATGGATCCAGCTAACAGTTGTCTTCTTCTGCCAGTGATCAAGGACCACAAAGTTGTCAAGACCAAACAATAGGAACTGCTGCGATGCATTTCACCATTTCTAAGCTCCTGTCAATTCTGCACCTCTACCTCTATGTGCTTGCTGTGAGTGTGTTTGTGTGCATGAGCGTATGCACTCAGATGTAAAGGCACCTATTACCAGTTTCATTCAGAGATCTATTGTCCTTCAGTAATGTGGGACCGCCACTGCATGCTCACTGTTTCTGGTAATTGCAAACATAATGTACAATAGTTGTATCTACTTCTGAATGGATCACTGTATCTCACATAAAGTACTTTCTGACCTGCTAGTGACACTTTGCCGACTGTGCACTGTACCAACAATGACTCAACAATACCCAGTGTTGATGAGTCACTGTACACGGCACTGCCCCGGCTATAGGTTGACTCATTATAGAGTCTTATGGCCAGAGGTAACAATGACTTCATATGGAGCTGCACAGTTATCTTGGTCTTTACTGAACGTGCTCCTCTGTTCAGCCAAGGTGGCGTGCAGAGGGTTGCCTTGACATTTGATGTGCATTGCCCCGATGCTGAATACTCACTGTGTCTGGTACAGTTTTCTTGCTGCCCCGATGCTGAATGCTCACTGTGCCTGGTACAGTTTTCTTGCTGCCCCGATGCTGAATACTCACTGTGCCTGGTACAGTTTTCTTGCTGCCCCTGACGCTGAATACTCACTGTGCCTGGTACAGTTTTCTTGCTGCCCCTGGCGCTGAATACTCACTGTGACTGGTACAGTTTTCTTGCTGCCCCTGGCGCTGAATACTCACTGTGCCTGGTACAGTTTTCTTGCTGCCCCTGGCGCTGAATACTCACTGTGCCTGGTACAGTTTTCTTGCTGCCCCTGGCGCTGAATACTCACTGTGACTGGTACAGTTTTCTTGCTGCCCCTGGCGCTGAATACTCACTGTGTCTGGTACAGTTTTCTTGCTGCCCCGATGCTGAATGCTCACTGTGCCTGGTACAGTTTTCTTGCTGCCCCGATGCTGAATACTCACTGTGCCTGGTACAGTTTTCTTGCTGCCCCTGACGCTGAATACTCACTGTGCCTGGTACAGTTTTCTTGCTGCCCCTGGCGCTGAATACTCACTGTGACTGGTACAGTTTTCTTGCTGCCCCTGGCGCTGAATACTCACTGTGCCTGGTACAGTTTTCTTGCTGCCCCGATGCTGAATACTCACTGTGCCTGGTACAGTTTTCTTGCTGCCCCTGACGCTGAATACTCACTGTGCCTGGTACAGTTTTCTTGCTGCCCCTGGCGCTGAATACTCACTGTGACTGGTACAGTTTTCTTGCTGCCCCTGGCGCTGAATACTCACTGTGCCTGGTACAGTTTTCTTGCTGCCCCGATGCTGAATACTCACTGTGCCTGGTACAGTTTTCTTGCTGCCCCTGACGCTGAATACTCACTGTGCCTGGTACAGTTTTCTTGCTGCCTGATACTGAATGCATGCTGTACCTTTCCCTAAATGTGCATTGTTCCAGGCACTGAATGTGTTCTATAGCTGTCATTGATCACTCCCTGAATGTGGCACTGAACATGTGCTACTCCGACACTGTGTACTATACTGACCGTTGATTACAAACTTCATGTGTTCAGGTCACCATGGTACCAGCAAACATCGATTTCTCGGGCAATATCTTCCAGATAGCCAATCTCTTCAATTATTTCACTTTTTTTACACCTTCTGCTCGTTCTTTTTGTCTGAATTGTGCTTTTGAAACTGTTGGAGCTTGTGACGTGCAGTTTGGAGTTCGATCAAATGACCTAATGCTCTGTTGTCCCCGGAGAGGACTGAGAACTCGTCCAGAAGACCGGAGATGGAGCGTGGGGGTCACGAACGACTCTATTTTGAAGCATTGAGGAAGATTGAAGCATCGAATCGAATGCGGAGAAGGTCAGCGGTCGCTCTCCATAGAGGTCATGGGTCAACAGGTTGGTAGCCGAGTCGTTGGCATTTGGACGGCCGCAGGTCAGTGGCGTGGCAGCACGTTAGCTGCTCTTTACAGAAGGACTGAGTTCGATTCTGACGGGAGGATGTTTTTGAAATTCTTGGATTGATGTGTTTAGTGGACTGTAGTTTAGATAGATAGATATACTTTATTAATCCCGAGGGAAATTTGGTTTCGTTACAGCCGCACCAACCAAGAATAGAGCATAAATATAGCAATACAAAAAACCCCAACAATCAAACACCAAAATGCAAGCTCTGCCAGATGGAAAATAAGTCCAGGACCAGTCTATTGGCTCAGGGTGTCTGACCCTCCACGGGGGGAGCTGCACGTTCGGTGGCCACAGGCAGGAACGACCTCCCGCGCCGCCAAGTGTTGTATCACGGTGGAATGTGGCCGAAGTCCAACAGTAAAAAGTTCAATATCCAGTCTGCAAACACGTTCCTCGATCGTAATATACCCCGGATTGCACCATCCGTTGTTAGCCAGAACAGTAAGCACCAAACTCCTTTACGCTTACCGCTATCAGTGCGCTTCCAGTCAGCCGGAACGGTATTACCCACCAAACTCCTCTTCTCCAAAAGTCTCTGTTGTCTCGACCCGGTCCTCTTTCCTCGGCTTTGTGATCCCCCTCTGTGTGTTTTCCTCCGGATTTCAGCAGGGGTGTCCACCGTTCTGTTCGCTAAGCCGGCTGGTCTTTGCTGGTCCGTGGAATACACAATGCAACCTTGCTTCTGTCTCTCATGTCGGGATGTAACCATTTCCAGCGCTAAAGAAAACCCAAATAAAACTCTCTCTACCAGCATGTTAGAGAGGGTGCAGCTTCGACGTGTTACCGTGAGAAAAAAATACAAAAAATAACGTAAATTAAAAAGTAAGAAGAAGGAAGTAAGAATAGATCGGAGCGGCTGTACCAGGCTGCATGCACGACCGGTCTCCTTCAGTTTTCTGTGTTTTCTTTCTCATTGCTGATTGGCAGGTTGGGGTTCCAGGTACACAGTATGTTAGATTTTGTGAGAGGGAGGCGCTGGGAATTTGAGGGTCTGATGTTCTTACTGTTTTTTCTGTATGGGGGATCTATCAGTTTTTGTGTATCAGAGAGGAGGTTGGGGTTTGATGTTATTGTCACTTATTTATTTTGAGGGAGGAGATTGGGTTTGATGTTTCAGCTGACAATTTCAGTGTGGACGGTCTGCTAGCGGGGGAGGGGGTTGTGGTTTGTGAGCTTTGTTTCTTTTTCTTTTTTGTGCCGGGTTGTGGCTGTTGGGGCTGGCTGGTGGTGCAGTGGCATCAGCACTGGACTTCAGGCCAGATGGTCCTGAGTTCAAACCCAGCCGGGTCCCGACCTGAGCAGCAGCAGAAGAAAGGCCTGGCAATCTACTTCCATATCTTGCCATGAAAACCCTATGGACCCCATGGTCCATGAGGTCACCAAGAGTCAGACTCAACTAAATGACTGAACAACAACGACAAAGTGGCTGTTGATGTCTTTTCTTGTGTTTTTTCTGTATTTCATAGCAATGTGGAGAAGAGAAATATCAGAGTTGTATTGTACATGCATACTTTGACATTAAAATGAACCTATTAACCTATATGGTGATGAATTTTGCTATATTTGTCATTAAATCTTTGCCATACCCAGCACTGAATATTCCTTGCACCGGCTGCCAAAGCTTATTGTACTTGCAAATGAATACTTGATTTACTTGGGCATCTGCTGCTGGGTGTTCAATTTACCTGGCACTGCATGATCAGGGTATCTGCTAATTAATTATTGGTGTACCCAGCACTGAATACTCATGGTATTCAATGAAGAAACATTAATTGTGTCTGCATCGATTACTTCAGCACATCTTCAAAGAAGGTGACTTGCTATGTATTCATGTATATTTAAACCCTTAGCAGTTGCTGTCAAGCCTCCCTGCGTGTTACGTTCAACGTTCAAAGTACATTTACTATCAAAGTATGCATCCAGTAGACAACCTTGCGATTCATCTTCCTCACAGACAGTCACGAAACAAAGAACTGTGGAACCATCCCGATCAAACATCAAACCCCCCCCCACCCACACACAAACAGCAACAAAAAAAACATAAAGCACAGAATATAAAACACAAAGGGAATACTTCAGTCCAGTTTGTCTCATTATCTGCCATCCATCCGATTCAGAAATTGCCCAATAGTAGTAACCAAAAGAAGAGCAGTCAGAACCACTGAATTGGAGTCAAAATCTACAGTCCGCATTGATTAAACCATGCTCTGGCCCTATCTGCCGACATCTTCAAGGAGAAAGCGATCACTCAAACGCAACATTCCCTCGGGAGCAGCGAGTGAGAGAGAGCAAGAGACCGCCATACGTGGACACCTTCTCCAGCAGTAGCGAGCGAGAGGCTGGTAGTTGGCGCTGAACATTCGCTCGCTTTCTGCCCTCACCTTGATGATCTTAGTCTTCCTCGGTGCTTTAATTGGCAGGATCGGCGAGAGACGGAGCCAATTATGGGACCGCGCCCCATCTCCTGGCTTCCTGGCCTCCAGTCATATGCTTTGGTTGCAGCCTCGTGGAACAGTCCTCGGAAACAGCAAAGTGCCAGATCGCCCGATCGGCCTGAAATCACACTGCCACCATGTAGATTGCAGGCTCTAACAGTGATAGAAACATATCTGAAATATCTGAACATTCCGGGTAGATGGCTTACAAGCAAAATAAACAGCAGCATATTTGTTCCTGACCTCTCCGTCTCTCCTGTGTGTTACTCATGGCCATCCGGCTTCCCAGTATCACAAACATAACAACTGGCGACGAGGTGACCAGTCCTCATGTGGTATTTATATTTTTTTTCCCTTTGGAAAGAAGAGTCAATGTACAGCTCTGGTGGTATACTGCTGCGTAGTGTGGGTGAGAAGAAAGAAGACGCCATGAGAAAATGTTCACAGGAAGCGTGGTGAGTGAAGGGTTAAAAAAAAAAAGAAATAAGAGAGGGAGAGAGAGGGAGAGAGAGAGAGAGAGAGAGAGAGAGAGATCGATCAGACTAGCTAATTTTTCTGGAACGCGATTGTGTTTCAAAATGGAGGCAATGTTTGGAAGTATGTGACCATATGACCGTAATGGAGTTCATACACTGAAATATTTGAACATTTTGCACTGCCAAATCAAATTTCAGATGATATTCGTGTTCTAACTTTTCTGATTGTGATAGGCGCAAACACTTTTAATTTATTACACAGTCTAGTGCAATGTGCTAAGCTTGACCATAAGCCTTGTGAGGACCAAGTTAAAGTCTTAAAGGGCCATTATTCACCTAAACCTTGGATTATTGCTGAGAGATATAGATTTCATGAATGCGATCAAGAGGAAGGAGCATCCACTTCACAGTTTGCGTTGGCGCTGAAGCAATTGGCTGAACACTGTGATTTTTGGCAGCCGCTGAATGACACGTTACGTGATGGATCCGTATGTGTTCTGCAGAGTGAGGCAATTCAGAAATGCTTGCTTACAGGAGACAGACCAACAATGCAAAAGGCAATTGAGATTAGCACAACTAAGGAGATGGCAGCTAAAGAAACACAGCTATTAAGCACATCTTCTGAAGTTCATAAAGTTTCTACTGACTTTAAGAATAAGACACCTATTGACAATCAGTGTCACCATTGTGGCAAAACTGGGCATTCAGCAAAAGAATGCTGGAATAAGGATTTAGATTTAGACTGCCAAAGCTTTGGCAAAAAGAGACATACCGAACACGCCTGTGAAAGTAAAAAGACATTGTCAAGCAAAAACACTGTAACAAAGGAAAATGACTTTAGGAAAACCAAAAATAAAAATATGAACAAGATGGAGCATATTGAGGATGGACTGAGTGACTCTCACTCTATGGTTGGAGAAGCTTTGCATGTTCTACCTATTTCAGGACACAAAGATGGCTGTTACAGTAGAGATGAACAAACAGAGAAAGAAACTTCCACTGCACATTGTTAAAGGTAGTTATCCAGTGATCCTGGGCCGCTTGTGGAGCAGCTCAAACTCAACTAGCTTGAAATACACTTGATTGGTGGAAGCACTGATCTACAGGAGGTATTGAAGAAACATGCAGAAGTATTCAACAGTGCACTGGACGGTATGGAAGGTATCTCTGTTAAACTGTCTTTTGAGCCACACACAACACCCAAATGCCTGAAGGCAAGGTCTATTCCAAATGCCATTAAATCAAAGGTAGAGGTTGAATTGGAAAGACTGGTCCAGAGTAAGGTATTGAACCAGTGTGTGTAAGTAAATGGGCAACTTTGGTGGTTCCTGTCCTAAAATGGAATGGGTCTTTAAGGCTTTGTGGAGACTACAAGGTAACCATTAACCTGGTTCTTACAGCTGAACAATACCCTCTTCCCCTCATTGATGGACTTTTTGCAGGATTGGCCAGAGGACAGACATATAGCAAGATTGACTTGTGTCAAGCATACTTGCAGGTGCCTGTGGAGACAGTCACAGGAACTGTTGACCATAGTGACTCACAAAGGAATTTCAGGTTCCAAACGCTTCCGTTTGGCATCAAGTCAGATCCCACATTTTATTTTTTTTTAGGAAACAATGGACCAGATCCGGAGCAGGTTGACAATGCAATGCTCTTTGGATAATTTACTCATCTCTGAGAAAAATGACCATGAGCATCTATAAAACTTGGATGCTACAAGACAAAGACTCAGGGAATATGGGCTAAGGGTCCAGAAGGACAAATGTGAGTTCTTTCAACCTTCAATTGAATATTTGGACCATGTGATCGACAACTCAGGGCTTCACAAGACACCATCAATGGTGAAGATAATCGTGGAGGTTCCATCACCACCGAGTGTACTGTAAGTCAATTAAGATGTTCATTGGGACTACTAGCATACGACACAAAGTTTGTTCCTAACCTAGCTAGCAGGCTAAACCCACTTCATGAGCTTTTAAATGAATCAGCACTGGCAATGTACAGATTGCTATGAAGAGTATCTTAAAGAAGGGAAATACAGCTTTGTCACAGTCTGAAACACTCACACACTTCAACCCATCATTGCCCATACAGTTGTCCAGCGATGCATCACCCTGAGGTGTGGGGGCAGTTACCCCACACGACATGCCATTGGGTGAAAGGTCCAATCACTTTCGCATCAAGGACATTAATCAGGGCAGAAAGCCACCATGCCTAGTTTGAGTGGGAAGCACTTGCAATTGTCTTTTGAATTAAGAAGTTTCATCATGTCCTCTTTGGTTGGCGGTTTACACTACTGACAGATTATTGCCCCTTGATGTCAATTTTTGGTCCACACAAAGGCTTTCCTTCCCTGGCTGCCAGATGAATTGGGCTCTGTTATATCTGCACCTCAGTTCAGTATAAAGTACAGCAGGTCCAAGCTCCATTCAAGTGCTGATGGACTATCCAGACTTCCCTTAACTGTTACAGCTCCAGAAACAACTTCAAAAGAGATTATTTAATTCAAGGAAGTACCTACAGCTCTGATAACTGCAGCATAAGTCCGAAAGTATGCACGTACTGACCCTGTTCTATCTAAAGTGCTAGACATGGTAACTCACAAATGGAAAGTAGAGCCAGCCATAGAATAGAAACTTACCAGGCTCGATGGTCGGAGCTCACAGTCCAAGCAGGATATTTACTATGGGGCTACCATGTTTCATTCCTCCACCATTCAGAAAGCAGGTGCTTGATGAGCTATGTGCAGGACACTGTGACATAGTGCGCATGAAAAAAATAGCACACAGCTACACCTGGTGATCAGGACTGGATAGAACCATCGAAGATAAGGCTAAAGCACGCCCACATTGTCAGTGAGTGTGAAACGTTCCTCAACTTGTTCCCTTGCGTCCATGGGAATGGCCTGAAGAACCAAGGCAGAGGATTCACCTATATTTTGCAGGACCTGTAGAAGACCACATGTTCTTAGTTGTAGTGGATGTACACAGCAAATGGCCCGAAGTTGCCATCATGAACAGCACTACATCTGAAAAATGCATTGAGGAACTACATTCCATCTTTAGCCATTTTGGGCTTCTTCAACAGCTTGTAAGTGACAATGACCCACAATTCCTGTCTGAAGAGCTCAAAGTAATGATGGAAGTAAATGGTATTCATCACATCAAGTCAGCATCAAATCATCCAGTCACCGATGGCCTTGCTGAATGATTCATACAGACAATGAAACAAGACCTCAAGACTTCAGTGGGAAGTGGATCCCTCAACTAGCATCTTAGCACTTTCCTGCTGATATACCGCAACACACCTCATGCCATCACCAAAATGGCTCCCGCCACTGCACTGGTGAAAAGACAGCTTCACGCCCAGCTTGACCTGCTTAGACCCCAAACACAAAACAGATTGTGCTATAAATGAACAGAAACCCCAAGCAAAGTACAGGAGTTTCACAGCAGGAGAGAGAATACTTACCTGGAGCAACATCTCTGGAACAAAGTGGATACCTGCAGCGGTGGTGTCACAAACTGGTCCTGTGTCGTACACAGTGGAAACTAATAACCCCAACATCTGGAGAAGGCATGTTTATTAGATGTTGCCCTCTTTAAAGGCTACTGAAAACCAACACAAACTGACCAATCGAGCTCCAGTTGTAGAAATGGTTCAGGATTCTGAAACAATGACTGCAAAACCTCCGTTAAGATCAAATGACTGAGCTAGCACTCTCCCATCATGTGTGCTTTCTGAGGTGCCCCGTACTGACAGTACAGTACTCAAGCCAAGATCTAAACATACACCACCAAGAGGCAAAATGACTTTGGCATCACCCTCAGGTCGTTGGTACCATCACTGGAACAGGCGGCCTCCAGACAAATTCAACCTCTAGATTAGTGACTAACCCAGAGCACATGTGGGAGAATAATCCCCAGAGTTATGTCTGAGGATGGAGGCAGTCTACCCTCTTTCCCTGGTGTAGAAAACAAAAGCGTTTTGTTGTTGGTTGAATTTGATGTTTATAGTTCACCTGCAGGTCTCTATATGGTAATGAGGAAAAACCTTTAAAATAAGGTGGGGGAAGAGATATGTTACATATTCATGAATATTTTGACAATTATGGGTTGTTGTCGAGCTTCCCAGTGTGTTATGTACTGAACGTAATGTGAGAGGACATTCTGGATAGGTGATTTACAATCAAATACAAACAGCTGCATGTTTGTTCCTGACCTCTCTGTCTCTCATGGCGACCGGAATTCCCAGTACCACAAACATCCACAGTGGCACCTAGCTAGGAATGGCCTTGTACCTGATATTGAATGCATGCTCGGTCTGGCATTGGATGTGTGCTGTACATGGCACTGAATGCTTGCTTTAAATGGCATTGGACTTCCACTACAAAAACTGGCGCCACAGGTAGATAGGGTTGTAATGGCACATTAGCCTTCATAAATCAAAGTACTGAGGAAAGGAGATGGGATGTTATGTTGAAGCTGTTGGTGAGGCCTAATTTGAAGGATTGTGTGGTGTTTTGGTCACCTATCTACAGGAAAGGTGTAAACAAGGTTAAAAGAGCACACAGAAAATTTACAAGGATGTTGCTGGGACTGGAGGACCTGAATCGGTTAGGGCTGTATTCCTTAGAACGTAGGAGATTGATAGGAGATTTGATAATATGCAAAATATGAGGGAAAGAAAATGGATAAATGCAAGTAGGTTTTTTCCACTGAGGTTGGGTGTGACTACAGCTAGAGGTAATGGGTTAACGGTGAAAGGTGACAAGTTTAAGGGAAAGATCTTCACTCAGATGGTTGTGAGAGTGTGGAATGAGCTGGGTTTCAACATTTAGGAGAAGTTTGGATAGATACATGGATGGTAGGGATATGGAGGGCTATGCTCCCTCTGCGGGTCAATGGGAGTAGGCAGTTTAAATGGCTCAGCACAGACTGGATAGGCCAAAGGGCCAGTTTCTGTATTGTACTTTTCTATGACTCTATAACTGATATCATATGCTTGCTGCTCTTGGATTCATGCAATTTCCATACTGGAGCAACAGGTCCACAGCAGTTACCATCTCACTGACTCTTCACTCAACCCTGGAACACCTAGACAGCAAAGATGCAGATGTCAGGATGTTCTTTTTCAACTACAGATCAGCATTCAATACCTTCAAAACTAATCAATAAGCTTCAAAGCCTCCATCAGTTCAGATTGGCATCATCTCCTCCGCAACCTCTATCAGCAGAGGTGCACCCACAAGGCTGTGTGCTTAGCCCCCTGCTCTACTCACTTTACACCTACAACTGAATGGCTAAGCACAGCTCCTATCTCCTTTTCAAGTCTGCTGATGACACCACTGTCATGGGCTGAATTGAAAGTGGTGACAAATCAGCATGCAGGAGGGAGATTGAAAATCTGGTTGAGTGATGCCATAACAAAAACCTCTTACTCAATGTCAGCAAGACCAAGGAGCTGATTATTGACTTCAGGGGGAGGAAACCCAATGTCCATGAGCCAGTCCTCATCAGAGGGTCTGAGGGGGAGAGGGTCAGCAACTTTGAATTCTTTGGTTTTATAATTTCAGAGGACCTGTCCTGGGCCCAGCACGTAAGTGCACTTGGAAAGGAAGCATGGCAGTGCCTCTACTCCCTTAGGAGTTTACAGAGATTCAGCACGACATCTAAGACTTTGACAGACTTCTATAGAAGTGTAGTGAAGAATATATTAACTAGCTACATTACAGCCTGGAATGGAAACACCAATGCCCTTGAATGGAAAATCCTACAAAAAGTAGTGGATACAGCCCACATCCATCACGGGTAAAGCCTTTCCCACCATTGAGCACATCTACATGAAACACTGTCGCAGGAAAGCAGCATCTGCCAGCAGGGACTTCCACCATCCACAACAAATTCTCTTCTTGCAGCTGCCATCAAGAAGAAGGTACAGGAGCCTTAGGATTCACAGCACCAGGTTCAGGAACAGTTACTACACCTCAATCATCAGGCTCTTGAACCAAAGTGGATAGATAGCTTCACTCAACTGCACTTCATCATTTAAATGTTCCCACAACCTATGGACTCACTTTCAAGGGCTCTTCATCTCATGTTTTCAATATTATTTATTAACTTGCGCAGTTTGTTGCCTTTTGCACACTAATTGAACTCCCAATTAGTCTGTGCGAGGAGTGGCGCCCCACACAGACTTCCAATCTGCGCCTTGTAAGGCATGAAAATGCCCGACGCAGGCCTCTCATGGTCTGAGTTGACGTTCCCCCTGAACTCCCAAATTTGGTGTGGTCTTTCAATGATTCCATTATGGTTATTGTTTATTATGGATTTAATGAGTATGTTTGAAAGAAAATGAATCTGAGGGTTGTATATAGTGATATATATGTATTTTGATAATAAAATTTTACTTTGAATTTGAATTTTTACTATATCTATGACTGAATGCTGAATGCAGGTATAAAAACAAACTATATTTTTGTGGGGGTTTTCTGAAATACAGATCATGGCTGATTTGATCTCAGGCTCAATCACACATTTTGAACTGTTTCTCATAATGTGGGACTCCTCGTCGTCCAAAAATCTGTCTCAGCTTTGCCTGTCTCCACAGTTGTCTGGGATAAAAACAGAAACGCTGAAAACACCCAGCAGCTCAAGCAGCATCTGTGGAAAGTGAAGCAGATACCATTCCAGAATAACAGATAAAATTTGAGAGGAATAAACGGTTGGTGTTTGAGGTCAAAACTTTTCGTTAAGACTGGAAAAGAAAGGGGCAGAAGCAGCTTCTTCTCCCTTCCTCTCCTGTCCTGATGAAGGGTCTCAGCCCAAAACATCGACTATTCATTCCTCTCCATAGATGCTGACCGACTTGCTGAGTTACTCTCAAATTTCGTCTGTGTTGCTCTGGACTTCCAGCATCTGCAGAATCTCTTGTTAACAGTTAACATTTCAGGTCCAGAATCATTCATTGATCATTTTCTCAGATTTCCATCATTTGCTGCTTTTGATTTTCATTTATAGAGAATTCCAAAGATTTATAGCATTTGAGAAAAGAAATTCTTCATTTTCCTCATCAATAGGCATTCCCATATCTTGAAACACATCCCTTGTTCTGGACTCATCCATTAAAGAAGCAATTGCTCATTATCTACTTTCCTGAGTCACTTCAGAATCTTTCATATTTCAATTAATTATTCCATACTCCAATGTAAGATCTCATCTTCTTCAATCTTTCTTCACAAGACAACAATTCCAAGTATCAGGTAGTAATCTCCTGGGAAAAAAATACATTCAGTGGCCACTTTATTAGGTACACCTGAACACCTGCTTATTAACACAAACATCTAATCAGCCAATCAGGTGGCAGCAGCTGCACGCATAAAAACATGCAAACACAGGTAAGAGGTTCACTTGGCCGGAATTGAGAAGGGTTCCATGTGACCAGCAGCTGAACATGAGTCAGTTGGTCCCAAGAGATGGGTGAATGCTATTCTGAAGTTAGTTCGAATTGTAGGCCAGACATCTTCTTGTGGTTGGACAACATCTGTTGAGGCTGCAGGGTGTAGGCTTGTGTGCCCACTTCTATGGGTCCTTGCCCATGTTGGGGTTGAAGGAAACTAGGTGGCAGGCATTCTAGCCAAGCAGTCACTTAAAAGTAAGGATGTACAGTAAAAATAGTGGTGCCCTTCCATGAAGGGGAAATGAAAGATATAATTAAACACTGTTTGATCATTCTGGCAACAAAGTTGGGATAAGGAAAAGAAAGGATGGTTTTTATATTAAATTCAGGGGAAAATGGGAACTCGACTGGGAGATGGGTATAAAAGGAGGGAAAAATTAACACTTACACGTTTACATTTTGGACATGGGTTGAATAATTCTTTGTTCAGAATTAATATGCATGATACAGTCATTTGTAGGGAGTGCACATGTCGAGTAATGGTGCATATTGTTTGAATGCAGTTCCTATGATGCGCACAGGAAACATCTAATTGCTAAATTGAGATTTTTGGGACTGACAGTTTAACATTTAAGAACATAAGAAATAGGAGCAGGAGTAGGCCATCTGGCTCTTTGAGCCTACTCCACTATTCAATAAGATCATGGCTGATCTGACCATAGACTCATCTCCATCTGCCTGCCTTTTCCCCATAACCCTTAATTCCCCTATTATGCAAAAATCTATCTAACCTTGGCTTAAATTTATTTACTGGGGTAGCCTCCACTGCTTCATTGGAAAGAGAATTTTACAGATTCACCACTTTTTGGGAAAAGCAGTTCCTCCTCATCTCCGCCCTAAATTTACTTCCCCAAATCTTGAGGCTATGTCCCCTAGTCTTACCAACCTGTGAAAACAACTTTCCTGCTATCCCTTTCATAATTTTATATGTGTCTGTAAGATTTTTTCTCATCCTTCTGAATTCTAGTGAGTACAGTCCCAGGTGGCTCAATCCCTCCTCATAGTCTAACCCCCTCATCTCTGGAATCAATCTGGTGAACCTCCTCCAAAGCCTCTATATCCTTCCTCGAGTAAGGAGATCAGAACTGCACACGGTACTCCGGGTGCAGCCTCAACAGTACCCTATACAGTTGCAGCGTAACCGCCCTGCTCTTAAATTCATTTCCTCTAGCAATCAAAGTCAACATTCCATTTGCCTTCTTGATAGCCTGCTGAACCTGCAGACCAACTTTTTGTGATTCATGCACAAGCACTCCCAAGTCCTTCTGTACAGCAGTATGCTGCAATATTTTACCATTTAAATAATAATCAGATCTTCCATTTTTCTTTCCAAAGTGGATGACCTCACATTTACCAACATTGTACTCCATCTGCCAGACCCTTGCCCACTCACTTAACCTATCTATACTCTCTGTATCCTCGGCACAATTTGCTTTTCCACTCATCAACAAACTTAGATACACTACACTCAGTGCCCTCTTTCAGATCGTTAATGTATACCATGAACAGTTGCAGGCCCAGTACCGATTCCTGCAGCACACCACTCACCACTGACTGCCAACCAGAGAAGCAGCCAGCTCTCTGCTGTCTATGAGTTAACCAATCATCTATCCATGCTAATACATCACCACCAACTCTATGCATCCTTACCTTATGGATAAGTCTTTTATGTGGCACCTTATCAAACACCTTCTGGAAATCCAAGTGAATAACATGAAAAGCTTGTTAAGATATCACTGCCATCTTAGTGTATATAAATGTGTGTTTGACTTTCTGAAAAGCATTAGACTTTTTGAAATTATCTTGGGGTGGTGTGACGAGAATACACATAGATAAGATGTTAGCTGTCCTGTGTGATCAGCAGTTGGTCTGCCACCTGTCTTCAGGAGAGAGATAAGGAACACAATGAAACAGCATCTGGAGATGTGTAATGAAGGGACGGGAGAGAGAGCTGTCTGGAGCGGCTCCCCCCTTTGAACCCTGAACTGTTTGAAGTGATGGACAGGCGATGCCCCAACAGGGGGATAAAAAGGGACAGGTTCGCTAAGGCAGGACACACACGACACTCGAGGTAACGAGACCCTGGAAGCCTCTCACGAGTCGGTGGGAAGTACCGCACCTTAAACGCACAGGGTGGAAAGGTACGATCAGCAGGAACCCGGTGTGTGTCCACCCTCGCTTGGGTGCCGGGTTCACTGCAGAGGATCGACCGCATCTGGAGGAGGGGTCACAGTCGGTGACCTCAGGTGACATCACAAAGGACCCGCCCAAAAGCTGCTTGTGAGCAATATCGCCGGTCTGTGAGTGGAAGCCGTTTCTGAATGATCAGTCGTTCCCGTTCTCTCTCTCCCCCCACGTTGTCCATCGCCATGGCAACGATTACTGCGAACTGAACTACTAAATTGGACTGAACTTTGTGTCACTTTGAAATTGGTTATTTATCCCTAGACAACGATAGAGCTTGATTAATGCTGTTATCTTAATTCTGTGCACATGTGGGTTTATCATTGCTGAACTGTTGCATTTATTATCCTTTCGATTACTGTGTTGCTTGTTTCTTTAATAAAACTTTCTTAGTTCTAGTAATCCAGACTCCAACTGAGTGATCCATTTCTGCTGGTTTGGCAACCCAGTTACGGGGTACGTAACAGTGGCAATTCAGTGGATATGCTTCCTAACTCTTTGCTCCACACTCCAGCTCGGTAACTGGTGGTAATGCACCTTATGGTTGTTTGCCAACCACCATTAAACTTCACAAGATGAAGAAGAAACAGGTTCAGTTGTTGTTCAGACCACACATCAGAATGGGGAAGAAATGTGATCGGAGTGACATTAACATCGGAATGATTGTTGGTGCCAGACGCAGTGGTTTGAGTATCTCAGACACTACTGAAGTCCTGAGATTTTCACAATCTAGTCTCTGGAGTTGACAGAGAAAGGTGTGAAAAACAAAAAGCATTCAGTGAGCAGTGGGCAAAAATGTCTTGTTAATGAGAAAGGTCGGAGGAGAATGGCCAGAATGGCTCAAGCTGACAGGAAGGCAACAGTAACTCAAATAACAACGTATTACAGCAGTGGTGTGCAGAAGATTATCTTTGAATGCATAACACATCAAATGATCAAGTGGATTAGTTACAACAGCAGAAGAACACACAGGGTTCCACTCCTTTACCTAATAAAGAGTCCTGACGAAGGGTCGCGGCCTGAAACGTCAACTGCACCTCTTCCTAGAGATGCTGCCTGGCCTGCTGCGTTCACCAGCAACTTTTACGTGTGTGGCCACTGAATATATATGCTTTCTTAAATAAAGAGGCTATAGCCAAATATAATTCTCTACATGTGGTTTCACTAAAGCCTGAACAGTAGTAACTAAACATTTAAAATCTGATCCACTTACAATAAAGACTGACTTCCAATTTCCTAATTACTCGCCGGCATATACATACTAATTCTCTGTATTTAATGTAAGGGGAACTCTACACTGTCCGTCCCTCTGCATAGTTGATGTGCCGAGGAGAGCTGCTGCCTCTCTGCTTCAGAGACCCAGGTTCAATCCTAACCTCCACTGTGGAGTTTTTACATTCTCCCTGCAACCACATGGGCTCCCTCCTGGTGCTCCGGTTTCCTACTACATCTCGACATGTGGTTGGTAGAACATTGGCCCGTATTAGTTGTCCCTTGTGTCAGAGTGTGTGATAGATTCGGAGGGGTGAATTGATGGAAATGTAGTGGAAAGAAAAATGTGCCTAGTGTAGGATGAACAAATGGGAGCTCAGTGGTTTGCATGAACTTGGTGAGCTGTAGGGTCTGTTTCCATGCAATATGAATTTATGACATTGCAACACAGAATTCATAGACATAGAAAACATAGAAAATAGGTGCAGGAGTAGGCCATTCGGCCCTTCGAGCCTGCACCGCCATTTATTATGATCATGGCTGATCATCCAACTCAGAACCCTGCACCAGCCTTCCTTCCATACCCTCTGATCCCCCTAGCCACAAGGGCCATATCTAACTCCCTCTTAAATATAGCCAATGAACTGGCCTCAACTGTTTCCTGTGGCAGAAAATTCCACAGATTCACCACTCTCTGTGTGAAGAAGTTTTTCCTAAACTCAGTCCTAAAAGGCTTCGCCTTTATCCTCAAACAGTGACCCCTCGTTCTGGACTTCCCCAACATCAGGAACAATCTTCCTGCATCTAGCTTGTCCAATCCCTTTAGGATTTTATACGTTTCAATCAGATCCCCCCTCAATCTTCTAAATTCCAACGAGTACAAGCCTAGTTCATCCAGCCTTTCTTCATATGAAAGTCCTGCCATCCCAGGAATCAATCTGGTGAACCTTCTTTGTACTCCCTCTATGGCAAGGATGTCTTTCCTCAGATTAGGGGACCAAAACTGCACACAATACTCCAGGTGTGGTCTCACCAAGGCCTTGTACAACTGCAGTAGTACCTCCCTGCTCCTGTACTCAAATCCTCTTGCTATAAATGCCAGCATACCATTCGCCTTTTTCACCGCCTGCTGTACCTGCATGCCCACTTTCAATGACTGGCGTATAATGACACCCAGGTCTCGTTGCACCTCCCCGTTTCCTAATCGGCCACCATTCAAATAATAATCTGTTTTCCTATTTTTGCCACCAAAGTGGATAACTTCACATTTATCCACATTAAATTGCATCTGCCATGAATTTGCCCACTCACCCAACCTATCCAAGTCACCCTGCATCCTCTTAGCATCCTCCTCACAGCTAACACTGCCCCCCAGCTTCGTGTCATCCGCAAACTTGGAGATGCTGCATTTAATTCCCTCATCCAAGTCATTAATATATATTGTAAGCAACTAGGGTCCCAGCACTGAGCCTTGCGGTACCCCACTAGTCACTGCCTGCCATTCTGAAAAGGTCCCGTTTATTCCCACTCTTTGCTTCCTGTCTGCTAACCAATTCCCTATCCACATCAATACCTTACCCCCAATACCGTGTGCTTTAAGTTTGCACACTAATCTCCTGTGTGGGACCTTGTCAAAAGCCTTTTGAAAATCCAAATATACCACATCCACAGGTTCTCCCCTATCCACTCTACTAGTTACATCCTCAAAAAATTCTATGAGATTCGTCAGACATGATTTTCCTTTCACAAATCCATGCTGACAGGGATGTTTTCACCACTTTCCAAACGTGCTGTTATCACATCTTTGATAACTGACTCCAGCAGTTTCCCCACCACCGACATTAGGCTAACCAGTCTATAATTCCCCGGTTTCTCTCTCCCTCCTTTTTTAAAAAGTGGGGTTACATTAGCCACCCTCCAATCCTCAGGAACTAGTCCAGAATCTAACCAGTTTTGAAAAATTATCACTAATGCATCCACTATTTCTTGGGCTACTTCCTTAAGCACTCTGGGATGCAGACCATCTGGCCCTGGGGATTTATCTGCCTTTAATCCCTTCAATTTACCTAACACCACTTCCCTTCTAACATGTATTTCGCTCAGTTCCTCCAGCTCACTGGACCCTCTGTCCCCTACTATTTCTGGAAGATTATTTATGTCCTCCTTAGTGAAGACAGAACCAAAGTAATTATTCAATTGGTCTGCCATGTCCTTGCTCCCCATAATCAATTCACCTGTTTCTGTCTGTAGGGGATCTACATTTGTCTTTACCAGTCTTTTCCTTTTTACATATCTATAAAAGCTTTTACAGTCAGTTTTTATGTTCCCTGCCAGTTTTCTCTCATAATCTTTTTTCCCCTTCCTAATTAAGCCCTTTGTCCTCCTCTGCTGAACTCTGAATTTCTCCCAATCCTCAGGTGAGCCACTTCCTCTGGCTAATTTGTATGCTTCTTCTTTGGAATTGATACTATCCTTAATTTCTCCTGTCAGCCACGGGTGCACTACCTTCCTTGATTTATTCTTTTGCCAAACTGGGATGAACAATTGTTGTAGTTCATCCATGCAATCTTTAAATGCTTGCCATTGCATATCCACTGTCAATCCTTTAAGTGTCATTTGCCAGTCTATCTTAGCTAATTCACGTCTCATACCTTCAAAGTTCCCCCTCTTTAAGTTCAGAACCTTTGTTTCTGAATTAACTATGTCACTCTCCATCTTAATGAAGAATTCCACCATATTATGGTCACTCTTACCCAAGGGGCCTCTCACGACAAGATTGCTAATTAACCTTTCCTCATTGCTCAAAACCCAGTCTAGAATAGCCTGCTCTCTAGTTGGTTCCTCGACATGTTGGTTCAAAAAACCATCCCACATACATTCCAAGAAATCCTCTTCCTCAGCACCTTTACCAATTTGGTTCACCTAATCTACATGTAGATTGAAGTCACCCATTATAACTGCTGTTCCTTTATTGCACACATTTCTAATTTCCTGTTTAATAGCATCCCCGACCTCACTACTACTGTTAGGTGGCCTGTACACAACTCCCACCAGCGTTTTCTGCCCCTTAGTGTTATGCAGCTCTACCCATATCGATTCCACATCTTCCCGGCTTATGTCCTTCCTTTCTATTGCGTTAATCTCCTCTTTAACCAGCAACGCCACTCCACCTCCTTTTCTTTCATGTCTATCCCTCCTGAATATTGAATATCCCTGAACATTGATCTCCCATCCTTGGTCACCCTGGAGCCATGTCTCTGTGATCCCAACTATATCATAATCATTAAAAACAATCTGCACTTTCAATTCATCCACCTTGTTACGAATGCTCCTTGCATTGACACACAAAGCATTCAGGCGCTCTTTTACAACTCTCTTAGCCCTTATACAATTATGTTGAAAAGTGGCCCTTTTTGATGCTTGCCCTGGATTTGTCGGCCTGCCACTTTTACTTTTCACCTTACTACTTTTTGCTTCTACCCTCACTTTATACCCCTCTGTCTCTCTGCACTGGTTCCCATCCCTGTGTTGTGAACTAACCTCCTCTCGCCTAGCCTCTTTAATTTGATTCCCACCCCCCAACCATTCTAGTTTAAAGTCACCTCAGTAGCCCTCGCTAATCTCCCTGCCAGGATATTGGTCCCCCTAGAATTCAAGTGTAACCCGTCCTTTTTGTACAGGTCACGCCTGCGCCAAAAGAGGTCCCAATAATCCAAAAACCTGAATCCCTGCCTCCTGCTCCAATCCCTCAGCCACGCATTTATCCTCCACCTCATCGCATTCCTACTCTCACTGTCGTGTCTGGCATAAGCAGTAATCACGAGATTACTACCTTTGCGGTCCTTTTTCTCAACTCCCTTCCTAGCTCCCTATATTCTCCTTTCAGGACCTCTTCTGCGGCCTTTCTCGATTTTTCTTCTTTCTACCAAAGCAGATAAGCTCATGTTTCCTGAAAGAGACACCTGCACTGATTACCTGTAGTACTCAATTAATAGCAGCCTGCCAACTTAGAAATGATACTGTTACATGCTCAAGGAGATCTGTTTTTTTTGTGAGAATGATGTAATGGTCTTTTGGAGGTCACCTGATGTGATTTTCCCGCCGTGAGGTCACGTGATGACATGTGCCCCGTGACTATGTAAGGGTCAACTCAGGTGACGCAGTGGGGTTTTTGAGTTTGTAGATTTCCAGGTAGAATGTGTTGTGCCTCCGTTTCTGTTGCGTGTTTGTTTTTGTGACGCAGTTTCATTTTTGAAATGGAGGGTGCGTTCTCTTATAAGATACAGTATATTTGGACTGGGAATTTGTGGCTGGAAGTGCCAATTCACTTAATTCTGACAGTTGAAGGGAGAGTGAAGAATTCACCAAAGTGAGGGATCGAGAGAAGTCGGCATCGTTTGGCAGTTTAATGAAGAATCGACCTTATTGAGTCTTCGTTGGAGAGAACCTGCATTGAGATAACTCTTGCAATAGCGCAATGAGTTCATGCAAAAAGGTGTTCTCTCTCTAAAGGAATTTAAGGTCAGTTGATTTAAACTGTTTATTTTCAGCATCGGGAATCCTGTGGACAGAACCAGCAGTAAAGGTGCATCTGTGAAGAAATCCTTGTCCAGAGAAGTCTCTCCCAATTGAATGCGTAAAACTGTTGGACTTTCGAAGTTATCGCTTTAAGAAATATATCTGACTGTATCGCTTTAAGAATTGTTTTCGCATTTAACGCTTTAAGAACCAGAGCCGACTGGAGTTGGTGAACGGCTGCGTGCCTGTTTAACCTCCGGTTAAAGTTCTCCTTTGTTTTTTTTTTCCTTATCGTTTATATGTGTTTAATAAATGTTTGGTCGTTTTTATATAACCTGTCTCGATTAATATTCATTGTTGCTGGTTACATAACAATACCAACTCAGATTTCTGTTGGTTACTTAATCCTCTCTTCCCCTCCACATTTTCTCTTTCTTTTTTCTCTCTTTCTTTTTTCTGTTTCCTTTTCTTTCTTCTGCAGGGCTGAGGAAGATTTGCTTCTGGTCCAGTTTTGTGGGTTGTGAGGTGAGGCAAGTATGAGATCCACAAATTCTACCTCAGGAGTTGCTTGACAGATAGACAAGTGAATAGTTTGTGAGGCAATGAGCTCCTTCAACTGCTTACACTCATCTTCTAAGTGCTCTGGACACATGGGCTCCAGGGTCAATGCTATCCCACAAAATACTTCTCCATTTCAGATGTTAGTGAGCTATGACTGCCATTCCTCTGTCCATACAGATATCATCATCGTGTGCTGTGTTGTATGATGTGGGTGATCATGGTCTATCCATAGCCATGATTGCTCCTGGAAAATTTTTCTACAAAAGTGGTTTGCCTATGCCTTCCTCTGGGCAATGTCTTTGCAAGACAGCTGGCTCCAGCCATTATCAATACTCTTCAAAGATTGTTGTCCTGGTGTCAGTGGTCACATAACCAGGACTTGTGATATGCTCCAGCCACTTATATGACCAGCCACCACCTGCTCCCATGGCTTCACGTGCCCCTGATTGGGGGTGGGGGGGGGCAGGGAAAAGCAGGTGCTACACCTTGCCCAAGGGTGACCTGCAGGCTAGCAGAGGAAAGAAGCACCTTTCACCTCCTTTGGTAGAGATCTATCTCCACCCCACAACCCACCATGCAGATATATCGCCTCCAAAACCATGACTTCTTCCTTTAGGTTTACCATATTACCTCCCACCTTATTGGCTGCCATTGGGAAGACATCAACACTACACATTCCCTTTACTCACCCTGCCTATTGGAAAGAACTCCAATATGGCAAAGGGGGTCTCCTTTTCATTAAATCATCTTGACTTTGCCTCATTTTATTGTGATTGTCCTGCTTTTACTTCCAGGGTAATAAATTCCACAGTTTTCCCAACAATGTCCATGTTGCTTTCTTCCGGATATATCAAAATGTCTAAAGTTTGGACTGCAGTCTGAAACTCAAAGTCTGAACTGAGATGAGAACTGGATGCAAGATCAATTCTCACCATAGCAGGCTAGGGAATTTAAACAAACTATTTGGAACACAAAACCTTCAGTAAAAGCTGGGAGTGCTGGTGGTGACCGTGAAGCTACTGCATTATTGATAAGTTTCAGAGAAGGAAGTTGGCTTTCCTTACTATTTCTGGTATATATGTAACTCCAGGCCCACTAGTGTGTCTGACTATTTTGTCTTCTGAAGTTATCACGCAAGCCACTCAGTTAACGAAGTCACAGGTTGTAAATGCCTGTAGATGTCACATCCCATGATAGAATATGGGAAAGATGAATGCATTATATGCCCTTGATGAGCTAGAGTGGTTGGTTCTGAAATGTTTTCCATTTCCCAAATGGGATGTAAAGTTCAAATTACATGATTAAGAATGCTACCAGGTGAGTTCAATTGATGTGTGTCATATTGAAGCATTTAATAATTCATTGTGTGAGTTGCTTGGGGGTGGGGAGTGTCGTTGCTTTGCTGCTGTTTGTGCGTGGGAGGGGGGAGTGGCGGGGCTTTAGGGTTCTAATGTTTTAACTGACTTTCATTCTTTGGGGCGCTCTTCTGTTTTCATGGATGACTGCAAAGAAAAAGAACTTCAGGGTGTATATTGTATACATTTCTCTAATATTAAACGGAATTGTTGAACTACTGAAATGCAAAACAATGTTGTATGAATGCAGGTATTCATGGAAGGTTCTCATGCAGGGGTTCCCAAACTTTTTTGTGCATTGGACCAATGTCATTAAGCAAGGGGTCCATGGACCCTTGTTCTAATGCAGCAGATGTGGGAAGGGAAGTCATACATTATTGGTTGAGCCAACTCAACTCAGCATCTTGAATCCTGGGTCCTGAAACTGTTTAATTGCCCTCTCTTTTCAGAGTGAAAACTTAAAGCACAATGAGGAGGCAAACGAGAAAGCATTGGTCCCACTCCCTCTGGAGGAGGTCCCTTCCACCGATGTGGACTTGTTGGTGCCCACGCATGATGAGAAAGGGCGTCCCATACCAGAGTGGAAGCGGCAAGTCATGGTCCGGAAGCTGCAGGCACGGCTACAGGATGAAGAGGAACAACGGAGGGAGGTAATATGGAGCTGTCAGAGAGACACAGGTGATAACAACACAGAGAGGCAATAAGGATCTGTCAGAGAGACACAGGTGATAACAACACAGAGAGGCAATAAGGATCTGGCAGAAGACACAGGTGATAACAATGGAGAGAGGTAATGTGGAGCAGGTAGAGAAACACAGATGATAACACCAGAGAGAAGCAAAAAGGAGCTGGCAGAGATTGTTTGTCGGACCTCTAATGATGTGTGGATTTCTCTCCAATTTTGTTTCTGTGTCCGGTATGCTTGCAACATTAGTGCGGATTTGCCTGAATTATGCTGAGCCATAATCTTTGAGTATTTTGCCCTGTATCTTGGGGACCTGCAGGACCACTGTACTTTGCTGAGAAGTAAAAACACGCAGATGTTGGACATCTGAAATAAAGCCAAAAATGCTGAAAATACTCTGCCGGTCGGACAGCGTCTGTGGATGAAGAAGTATTGTTTATCATTTCAGGAAAACGACTTTCCATCAGAACCAATGAAAATTCAAAACAGAGGGATGCGGGGAAGGGGGTGGAGTGGAGTGAACAGCTCCTCCAGAGAGATCAGATGTGACTAGCAAACATCTATCCACCCCTCTCAATAAGCATGATTTCCCCAAAGCAGGCAGTCGCTTTGTGTTCCCATTTATCACCCTCAAACAGCTGCCTCCACTTTCACCCTCTCCTGGCTCTACCTTTCTCTTTTATTTAACCTCCCTCCAAATTCCATTCCATACCGGCCCAGCCCAATCCCTCAACACCCCTCCCCCACAGAAACCCCGTTTCCCAATCATCGCTGGCTTCTGTTTCACCACTCCCCTCTCCTCTTTATACTACCTGTTTCCCTTCTCCACCCTCAGTCCCAATGCAAGGTTTTGGCCCCAAAATATCTACAGTTCTCCATCGGATTCTACTCGACCCACTGTGCTCCTCCAGCAGATTGTTTGTTGCTCCAGAGTCCAGTAGCAGTGGTCTCTCCTGTCTCTATTTGTTGTCTCCACTTCTCTGTAACTTGAAACACTGGTGATATCTAACTTTTCCTAGCTCTGATGAAAGGCTGTACACCGTTTCTCTCTATGGAGGCTATCTGACCAAATGAGCATTTTGATCATTTGCTGTGTTTATTTGTTATTGCCCTGTGTTATAGTCAGCACCCTGTAAGGATCACACCAAATTTCAAAAACAGAATCATTCTTTGTTCTAGGATTTATAGTACATTGCCCTGGATCTATATTACAAGGAGACAATGGTAAGTTGATTGAGTTGGGTTAATATCAATGCTGGGAAATTGTTCCCACCTATTTCTTGCTGCAGTGTCAACATGTAATACTTACAGGTTAAACAGCTCACAAATCAAAGGGAAGCTCATTTCTAGATCTAGATAGTACAAAACAATCTCAAACAAAAATAGTTGTGATTACCAAGTTAAGTTCTCATTACTATCTTTCTATTGAACGCATCTATTCTAACTTCCACCAATAACATAAATTTGAGTTGACTTAAGATGCTCAGGTGTGTGAAGAGTTAAACTGATCCATAAGTCAAAATGATTGGAGCTTGGCTCATCATGATTTTTAGACTGACTCAGAATTTTGGGTAGTGGGGGGAGGTAGAGTGGACTGATACTTAAACTAACCCAAAGGTGATGTAGCTCAGGCAAAAGAGAATTAAAGTATATTGGACATTTGGAGTGAGCGTTCACATAGGGAGGGTATAGATCAGAATGTCTCTTGATCTGAGCGTGCTAGGCTGGAGAATGCCGAAAATAATTTGGGATTGTTCCTCTCCGTGCCTTATGGCGCACCGGGTGCCAACCTTGCCATTTCTTTAGCATTTGTCTGTTTTTTATGAGGCCGAGTTGCTAGCTCGACACTCAACCCAGCACAGATGGAAAGCGTGCAAGGAGCTGGCCAGATTCAAACCCAAGACCATTCACCTCGAAGTCCAGTGAAGCTGCCACTACACCACCAGCCAGCATAGCTTTAGGATGGGATAGGATGAATGGGTTAGTGTTATATCATTACCCATGACAGAGGATGGGACAGTGATGTGCCAGCTGAGGTTTCAGGTTACATGTTGTGGCTGTAATGTTTGGGTAAGAGTTCTCTCATTCTATTATTCTGATATCATTCAATTTCAAGTAGAAAATCAGTGAATTTCACCACCATTTGAAGGAGTAAATCATGCAAACTAATAAAATACTGCATATTAGAGAAAGATCCAAACAAAAAAAATAAGTTGTCTAACTTACAAATAAACAATAGAAGCTTTAAAACATTTGCTTTGAAAGTCTGTCTTATCAGTGATTGTGGCAAACTGACTCTCCCTCTCAATTGTTTATTCCATTAAGCACAAAGAAAGAGGTTACCTGCAGACAGAGATATGGAGGTATTCCCAAGAACACAATGCTATTCTGGGCCCATTTGGAGAGCTTCTGACTGAAGATGACCTCATCTACCTGGAGAAGCAGATAGAAAATGTCCAGGTGATGAAGAAGTGCAAGGAATATGAAGGTGAGCTGAACCGTTTGGCAGTTCAGCTGCGAACTATTCTCCCTGCTCCCATAGTCAACATCACCGTCAATACTCAGCTTCTGCATCAGGATTCAGGCAGGGAGGAGAACACACCCTTGCCTGTTTGGTGCAACAGGATATCTGGGATTGTGAGGACTATGTCACTCCTCTTGTCAAACGTAAATGAAAAAGATCGCGCAGATTATGAAAGCAAAGAAATTACTAAAATGCCAAATGTGGAATTGGCAGCTGTTTTCACTCCAAAGTTCGACCAAACATCTTCAAGGAAGAGCAGGAACAAAGTAGAGAAAGAGATCCAGCAGTTTGGCGTGTCTGTACGCACACTTAGGGCCAATTTTGAAAAACAATGTGCGCTGAAAGATAAAACACTGGCCTGCACCAACCGGGATGATACTTCAGAAGAGACGTATTATGATGAGTCTTATCGCAAAGGACCTCAACATAGAGATGAAGCTCAAAATGTCGAAAGAGTTTGTCCTGGTACCACCACTTGTAAAGATGAATCTTGGCAAAAAGACATTACTGGACTTCAAAAAAGTGAGTTGAGTGAAGGACAAGTGCATGAGGTCCAGCAGTCAGCTAGGATGGGGGACACAAGTGGACTGGGAATTAGCTCGAAGGATGATGTGGAGGAAGAGCAGGCTCCCCATTCCCCTGTGACAGAGTCAACCAGTCTGAGGAAAGAAAGAATAGTTGTGCTATTCCTGGGTCACTGGAAAAAGTCAACTTACACCATGTCTTTGAAAATGAAGCTGAAAAATTTGTGTACATCTGCAGTAGAAAATAACAATGAGCCACCAAAAGATGGAGAGATGACTGAAGCAGAGAAGGATGGTGAAAAGCCAGAGCTGAAAACATATCTAGAACCCCAGTCCAACAAGTCCATTCCAAATGAAAAGTTGAGACATTTGTTCTTACAGCAAAAGACCATCACCAAACTCATTAGCAACTGGAGAAAAATCATTTCCCATGTTCCATCCAGACAGATTAGGCGATTAAATCGACAGAAGATCACCTACTCACCTGAGCAGTTTCTCCCTCGTGTCAATGGTGTCCCTGCTGACTATGATAGTCTGACCCTTGATCTTTTCATGTTGGGCTACTTTCACATCCTTGAACTTGACCTGCCTCCAGATGAAAGGAAAATGAGGCATCTTTTATGCTTTGAGGTGTTTGACCATCTGGGGAAATTCAGTTGGGACTTGGTCCGTTCATTCCACAAGGCTGTTATTGAGGAGATTGATGCTGGCAAAAGGGAATGGAAGAATGGATTTGAAGACATTAAGCAAAGATTCTTCAGCAACCCTGAAGAAATGGTAGCCGCGCCCACACAGTCCGAGCCGACTATAAGACCGGTGCCTAAAGTCATTGTGCAAAGTGCCACCCCTGAAGAAGATGAAATACCCACAAGCCATGGCTACTCCTCTGACCTTGAAGCCTTTAGCAATGATGAAATCTGCAAGTACATTGACAGAAGCTTTGCCTTCTGGAAGGACAAGGAAGCAGAGATTTTTGATTTTGAGGAATAGGATCAGATAACTATTCATTTCACTGGTGCATTTAGAATTCCTTTAGTTGGTGGGAGACACACATGGCTGAAGTGGATTCAGGCTTCAAGGAGTTGGAACTTTTGCAATCAAGAAGGAAGAGAACAGATGCTTAATTGTTCATAAAGTCCTTTAACAGCCCAATTAAAGTTAATCCTGACTAGTGCATATATCAGCTCTTCTTAAGTGTTAACAAGCTGTATAAAATCTGTACACTGTCTCAGAGCCTAAAAATAATCACACTTTAAAATGCACAAAACCCAAAGTTCATAATGGCATTATTAAAAAGATCCTAAGTCTGGTTAGCATTTCATATACATTGAACAAATCTGCATTCCCTTATGATATAAAACAAATGAGACCATGGTAATTTTTTAAATACAGTATTTTACAGAGTGATAACCAACTGCACTGCAATGAACAAAAGAATTCTTTCTATATGTATTTTTAGAGGTTCTGCTGATTCAGCATACTAAATTTAACCAACATGTGCTCCTGTGCTCTCAATCAACTCAGGTGCATTGATGTATTTGGCTGGAATTTTGGCCCTGAACTCTAGTTCAGTTACAGACCATAATGAGGAAGTACCACTTTGTTGGTTGTGCTGTGTTTGATTGAGCAAGTAAGTGGAGACTGTTTCTGTCTGCTCGGGTACGTGCATGAGATTCAGAGCCTTATTTAAAGAATATGGAATTTTAACAACCAGCATCCTTCCTTCAGCTAATAACACAAAAAAAAATGCCAGTTATTTATAGGTCCTTCAAAAGATGTAAAGTTCCATGATTTAAAATCTGAAAATGCTGGAAAAACTCGGCAGGTCAGGCAGCATCTGTGGACAGAGAAACAGTTAATGTTTCAGGCTCTTTATCATCCTTTATTGATTCTTGTTCAGAGCATCTGGAGAATACTTTGATTTATCAGCAGCAGAGAGTGCTGATCCTATGATAATCATACATCAGTAGAAGCAAATAATTAATCTTCAAGCTTCTTCATAATAACCCTGCCATTGAAGGGAGAGGAGTAGAAGTTAGAGAAGCATAACGATTAGAGTTGGCAGCACTCCCAGATAGCCCTGGAGTGTCCAGCAATTAAAGCAGTAAGTGTACAGATGAGAAATAATTAACAAAGAACCTGAGGAACAAATAGGTGGAGTGTTTCTTTATGCAGCATTTTATCATGGTCTGTGTTATCCTCATGAAAGAGAAGATCAATGTAGTATCAAAGTAGAAATTATAGAGTAAACCATTCCTAGGATTATTTGGATAGCTTTTTCACAGAGCTGGCAAGGACAAAATGGTTTGAATGATTTCCTTCTGT
Organism: Mobula birostris; assembly: GCF_030028105.1. Taxonomy (NCBI): domain Eukaryota; kingdom Metazoa; phylum Chordata; class Chondrichthyes; order Myliobatiformes; family Myliobatidae; genus Mobula; species Mobula birostris. The sequence continues at coordinate 83,305,326 of NC_092373.1, forward strand.
GATATATGCCATGGTCATTCTTGGATTAAAGCCTTACTACATTTGACGTGAAAATGGTGAGTGTTTAGGAAACTTGATTATCTATTGAGGCTCAGAGATTCCAGTGTCACTCTTGATACTCTTTACTTTATGAGTACATAAAAAAAGAATTAAAATAAACTTCAGCTATCTGATGTCATCAGTTTGAATGAAAATATCAATGAAAGGATGATTAGCCTTAATTTGCTCTGACAAATAATCTTGATCTTCTACCTGAAGCATTCACTTTGGGAGGAAGATTTTGGAAAGGTGCAAAAATAACAGGGTTGTTATCATGGGTGACTTTAACTTCCCTAATATTGATTGGCACCTGATTAGTTCCAAGGTTTTAGATGGGGCAGAGTTTGTTAAGTGTGTCCAGGATGGATTCCTGTCACAGTATGTGGACAGGCCGACTAGGGGGAATGCCATACTAGATCTAGTACTAGGTAATGAACCGGGTCAGGTCACAGATCTCTCAGTGGGTGAGCATCTGGGGGACAGTGACCACCGCTCCCTGGCCTTTAGCATTATCATGGAAAAGGATAGAATCAGACAGGACAGGAAAATTTTTAATTGGGGAAGGGTAAATTATGAGGCTATGAGGCTAAAACTTGCGGGTGTGAATTGGGATGATGTTTTTGCAGGGGAGTGTACTATGGACATGTGGTCGATGTTTAGAGATCTCTTGCAGGATGTTAGGGATAAATTTGTCCCAGTGAGGAAGATAAAGAATGGTAGGGTGAAGGAACCATGGGTGACAAGTGAGGTGGAAAATCTAGTCAGGTGGAAGAAGGCAGCATATATGAGGTTTAGGAAGCAAGGATCAGATGGGTCTATTGGAAAATATAGGGAAGCAAGAAAGGAGCTTAAGAAGGGGCTGAGAAGAGCAAGAAGGGGGCATGAGAAGGCCCTGGCGAGTAGGGTAAAGGAAAACCCCAAGGCATTCTTCAATTATGTGAAGAAAAAAAAGATGATAGGAATGAAGGTAGGACCAATTAGAGATAAAGGTGGGAAGATGTGCCTGGAGGCTGTGGAAGTGAGCGTGGGCCTCAATGAATACTTCTCTTCGGTATTCACCAATGAGAGGGAACTTGATGATGGTGAGGACAATATGAGTGAGGTTGATGTTCTGGAGCATGTTGATATTAAGGGAGAGGAGGTGTTGGAGTTGTTAAAATACATTAGAACGGATAAATCCCCGGGGCCTGACGGAATATTCCCCAGGCTGCTCCATGAGGCGAGGGAAGAGATTGCTGAGCCTCTGGCTAGGATCTTTATGTCCTCGTTGTCCATGGGAATGGTACCGGAGGATTGAAGGGAGGTGAATGTTGTCCCCTTCTTCAAAAAAGGTAGTAGGGATAGTCCGTGTAATTATAGACCAGTGAGCCTTACGTCTGTGGTGGGAAAGCTTTTGGAAAAGATTCGTAGAGCTAGGATCTATGGGCATTTAGAGAATCATGGTCTGATCAGGGACAGTCAGCATGATTTTGTGAAGGGCAGATCGTGTCTAACAAGCCTGATAGAGTTCTTTGAGGAGGTGACCAGGCATATAGATGAGGGTAGTGCAGTGGATGTGATCTATATGGATCTTAGTAAGGCATTTGACAAGGTTCCACATGGTAGGCTTATTCAGAAAGTCAGAAGGCATGGGATCCAGGGAAGTTTGGCCAGGTGGATTCAGAATTGGCTTGCCTGCAGAAGGCAGAGGGTCGTGGTGGAGGGAGTACATTCAGATTGGAGGATTGTGACTAGTGCTGTCCCACAAGGATCTGTTCTGGGACCTCTATTTTTCGTGATTTTTATTAACGACCTGAATGTGGGGGTAGAAGGGTGGGTTGGTAAGTTTGCAGATGACACAAAGGTTGGTGGTGTTGTAGATAGTGTAGAGGATTGTCAAAGATTGCAGAGAGACATTGATAGGATGCAGAAGTGGGCTGAGAAGTGGCAGATGGAGTTCAACCCGGAGAAGTGTGAGGTGGTACACTTTGGAAGGACAAACTCCAAGGCAGAGTACAAAGTAAATGGCAGGATACTTGGTAGTGTGGAGGAGCAGAGGGATCTGGGGGTACATGTCCACAGATCCCTGAAAGTTGACTCACAGGTAGATAGGGTAGTTAAGAAAGCTTATGGGGTGTTAGCTTTCATAAGTCGAGGGATAGAGTTTAAGAGTTGCGATGTAATGATGCAGCTCTATAAAACTCTGGTTAGGCCACATTTGGAGTACTGTGTCCAGTTCTGGTCACCTCACTATAGGGAGGATGTGGAAGCATTGGAAAGGGTACAGAGGAGATTTACCAGGGTGCTGCCTGGTTCAGAGAGTATGCATTATAATCAGAGATTAAGGGAGCTAGGGCTTTACTCTTTGGAGAGAAGGAGGATGAGAGGAGACATGATAGAGGTGTACAAGATATTAAGAGGAATAGATAGAGTGGATAGCCAGCTCCTCTTTCCCAGGGCACCACTGCTCAATACAAGAGGACATGGCTTTAAGGTAAGGGGTGGGAAGTTCAAGGGGGATATTAGAGGAAGGTTTTTTACTCAGAGTGGTTGGAATGCACTGCCTGAGTCAGTGGTGGAGGCAGATACACTAGTGAAGTTTAAGAGACTACTAGACAGGTATATGGAGGAATTTAAGGTGGGGGGTTATATGGGAGGCAGGGTTTGAGGGTTGGCACAACATTGTGGGCCGAAGGGCCTGTAATGTGCTGTACTATTCCGTAATCTAAAAAAAATTTGCTTAGCTTTCCACAGTTACTGCCTGACCTGCCAAGTGTTTTTCATTTATTTGTAGATTTCCAACAGCTGTGCTGTTTTGATTTCATTTCTTCTGGGCTCTCTGGTGTGTTAGCTCACTCTTTAAATGTGGCAATTTGACCAGTGCAGTTTTTATTACAGGGAAGGTAAAGCAGTTGCATTTAAATGAGGTATTTCATGACTCATCCAAAAGCACCACTGAGGCACCATTTGAAGCATTGCTACCGTGGTAATATGCAAATGAGGCAGACCATTTGAAATGCGGTAAGACCTGCCAGGCAGTAATGCTTGGGATGGGATAATCTGACACCCATTCATATCACTATTAGCCCAGGCTCTGTTTGCAGTGGCTATCCTGTGCTTCCCACTGCATGCCAGTTTAACTTTCCTTCACACGTCCACCCTGAGCTGCTTGTCCTCCAGCTTCTCCATTACTACGGAGAGGCAAACTACAACTTGGAAGAACATTTTCTAATATTCTGCCTGGGTAATTTACAACTATGTGGTAAACTCATTGAATTTTCCAATTTCAGGGCAACCCATATTGCCAGTGTTCTCCCTCAAGCTCACCTGTCCAACTTCTCTCTTTGTTTACCTCTCTCATCCCCCCTCCCCACACCTAGTTCCACCTGCCCATTATTCTACCTATCACATACCAGCCTTTATTCCCTTCCCCACACTGCTATATTCCAGCAATCTTCCCTCTCCCCTCTCGGTCCTGATGCAGGGTCTCCTCCCAAATGTCGTCTCTCATATTTTGCCTCCACAGATGCTGCTTGACCTGCTGACCTCTTCCCATGATCTGTTTCTTGTACCAGATTCCAGCATCTGGAGCCTCTCCTTGCTTTACTGGATCAAATTGCAGGATGAATGTCCTTTATCAGAGTGAAACTTAATCCAAAGATGAACTTGTTATTGCTGCCTTGCATCCATGTCACCAAATGAGAATGCTTTGGACCCTGTGCCAAGTTTGACCACGCTGAGTGGCTCTAGCTTCTAACTGGCCCAGCAGCTGGAAATGGCTCAACTCAGTTCTCAGATTGAAATTTTAAGCACTGGAATTTGAAGGAAGTGGGTGGGTCTGACATCGTTGTCCAGCAACTGGAGCTCACAGTCATCCTCTCAGATTTGTCCAACTCCAATTAGGCCCTTCGAAAGTTGTGCCATTTTTAGGTAAGGTTTTGTCTGAGTGAATGGAAGTGTAGTTCGGATGTCCAGGGGGGACTCGTCAGTGCTTCCCTTAGAGCCAACACATTTAACACAGTCAACAAATTCTTCTAGAATAACCACACAGCAAATAGTAATTAATCCTTCTAAGTAAACATACCTTCTGCCAAGGTCACCCTTTCATCTTCGCATCATGAGCATTCGGAGAATAATCGTGCGTTCATTCCAAGGGGTCATTTTGTTCAGATTGGATTTCCTCAAGTGGAGATTTTGCTCAGAGAGTGATCTATTGTAAAATGTCAATACCCGTGTGTTTGTGTGTTTTTGATCAGCCGAATAATTAAAAGGAAATGTAAACTATGTTAAAAGCCTTTCTTGTAATTTGAATGATAGGGTTGATGCTTGTGAATGGAGTTTACCAACTGCTTCATTTGCACCAAATGAAATCTAGCCCATCTGATTGTGGAACCAGGTCATACACATATCCACCTCTGTGGCCTCATGACCTGAAATTGTTGGTGCACATATAGAACACCACATGCATTAATATGACAGGCTTTGGTTGGGTTGAGCTGTTCTCTGATCTTGGCAATTTACTTGCTAACATCTCATCATAATATGAGGAGACACCATCAGTGCACTGTTAATTTTGGTGTGTCCTCCAAATGCTTGACTTTTATGTACTTCTCAATCAGCCGATTGGACGTCATTTCTGAAACTCAAGTGTGATGTGGGGAGGAAATCTCATCCCTGATTGGCTGTGTGGTGAACTTCATACAGACGTGCTACAGTCAACAGCACACTGACGATATCTCCGTGCATGGTGACTAAATATTTACAAGTAAATTGCTAGGATTGGAGAGCAACTCAGCCCAGCCATCAACCACCTGACCTACACCTCTTCTGAATTATTTCCATGACAGGATTTAACAGGTGACAATTCAGAATCAGAATCAGTTTTACTATCACCGGCATGTGATGTGAAATTTGTTGACTTAGCAGCAGCAGTTCAATGCAATACATAATATAGCAGAGAAAAAATTACTAAAATAATAATAATAATAAATAAACAAGTAAATCAATTACGTATATTGAATAGATTTTTAAAAAAGTGCAAAAACAGAAATACTGTATATTAAGAAAAAGTGAGGTAGTGTCCAAAGATTCAATGTCCATTTAGGAATCAGATGGCAGAGGGGAAGGAGCTGTTCCTGAATTGCTGAGTGTGTGCCTTCAGGCTTCTGTACCTCCTACCTGATGGTAACAGTGAGAAAGGGCTCTGTGTTAGCCAATCAAACCTCTTCATCCATTTCTGTATTGCTGGATTTAAGTTCTGGGCTGGATTTCTTCCCACTCAGAAGCCAGGTGGTCCTGTGTAACAAAAATTCATTCCTTTTTCTTTCCTGCTTTAGCATCAAGAGGTGTCCACCAACAAAAGAGGCACTGTACACATGCTAAAAGTTATAAGCAATTACTTCATTGGAATTACATAAAGAATAACTTGCAGAAAGAAAATGGTTAATAAAGTGGTAAAAGAGACAAAATAATACTTATCAATCAACCACCAAGCAATGCCACACAATGTACTGCTGGAGGGAGCTGCAAGTCTGATGGCTTCTCCAATCTCTCTTCCTCGTTTTATCCCCTCTTGATTGCCTCGTTTCTATCTCCAGCTCTTAACACTAGTCGTGACCTAGTCTAAGAGAAGATACCCACTTGCACCAAGGAATTGCCCCTTTTTATACCGTTCAACATCCAAGATAAAGATAAGCTTTACTTTTCACCTTTACATCAAAACATTCAGTGAAATGCATCATTTGCATCAAATCAAATCAGCAAGGATTGTGCTGGGCAGCCCGCAAATGTTGCCACTCTTCCAGAGCATGCCCACAGTTCACCCTAGCCATACATCTTTGGAATGTGAGAGGAAACTGGAGCAACCAAAGGAAATCCACACATTCATGGGGAAGAATTACAAACCCCTTACAGACTGCAGCAGGAATCGAACCCCTATTGGTGATCACTGTCACTGTAAAGTCATTGTGCTAACTGCTATACAATCATGCCAACCCATGGATCCCTTCAAAAATCTGAAATAATTTTTACTCCAGTACTTTTCCATTCCTTATCCTGTACCTTCTTATCTCTTGCGATCTGTGGCCTAGGCGTATAACCTAGAAACAGAGACAATGGGTCTGTAAGGAGGAAAACAGTCTTCACCAGTATCTAAACTCAAGGATGTGTATCTATGCACATCTCTAGGCTATTACTACCTTCCACATTTGTCTTACAAACTTCCATTTAGTGTTACATATCTACCAAGGAGGAATCAAGTTTAACTTTATCCTTACATCCTGCTATCCAGTGACCTCATAGATAGGGTAGTTTTCAAATGAAACTTGCCCAGACTCTGTATTGAAAGCAGTTACATCCAGTTAAATATTAGTTCTCATATTTCTCTCTAAAAGTTTATTTTCGTTCTCGTTCTAACCTACAATCCATCTTACCTTTGAGATGTGAGAGAAGACGAAAAGCTGAGGAATAGAGACAATGTGCAAAGTGCAGTGAAGCTGTTGGCAATTAATTTAAAGTTTAGTCTTGACACACTAGCTCTCTGACTTGTAAGTACCTTGTGGATTTGCTGTGAAATGAGAGCAGTAGAGTGTGAAGGAAGAATGACAAATTGTAAATAAAGGGAAGGAGAATAAGTGTGTGGGCTGTATCAGATAACTATATCCATACTTCGACCGCTTATTCATTTCCATAGATGCTGCCTGACGTGCCGAGTTCCTCCAGCATTCTGTGTGTCCATACTAGTTCAGAGTCCTCCAATGCACTGGCCATTACTGATCAAGGGGACAAGTACATCTACTTTAGAATTAATAAAAATTAAATTAAGTGGTTTTAATTTTGTATGACATCTGTCTCTCTGTACCCACAGCCACTTGCTGCCCAGAAACAATCCACCTGTTCACGGTAGGGAGAAAGGGCAAAAAGAATTCCGGTGCCTGGCTGCACAGGGGACAGAAGGTGAAGGGCTGCAGATTGGAGGGAAGGTACAGGACAGGTGGCCGGGGGAGAAGGTTACAGTGAACAGGAGGCTGAAAGGCTGGGGTTGAGGATCAGTGCAGGCCGTGAACAAGCTAGGGGTTTGGGAGAATGGGATGGTGAGAGCAGCGATGAAGGAGGAGCTCAGAAGGGTGGGAGGGGTGGGTTGGGGCACTGTGAGCAAGCTTATTATAGTTTTTTTCTAGATAAGCAGATGTTAGTCAACTAACTTAATATTCAATTTTTATGAAGCTGTGAGGAATTTCATACACAGCTCACCAAGTGAAGGTATTCGGTTATTTGGTTATCAATGGGTTCGCTCACACTTGACAGGGAAAGAACGAAGTAATACTTCTCACTGTCATGCCTCAAAGGAAGAGAGAAGCGATGAACCAGAAACTGAATAACAGAAGGTATGTGTCAGCTGAAAGTACTACTGTCAATGGCTACTTATTACGTACCTCCTGTACCTAATAAAGTGTCCGCTAAGTGTATGTTCATGGCCTTCTGTGGCTGTAGCCCATTCACTTCAAGGTTCAATGTGTTATGTGTTCAGAGATGCTCTTCCACCATTCTTGTAATGTGTGGTTATTTGAGTTACTGGCACCTTTCCATTGGTTGAATCATTCTTCTCTGACCTCTCTCATTAAAAAAGGCATTTTCACCCACAGAACTTCTGCTCACTGGATGGTTTTGGTTATCACTCCATTCACTGTAAACTATAGAAACTGTAATATGTGAAAATCCCAGGAGATCAGTAGTTTCTGAGTTACTCAAACCACCCCATCTGGCACCAACAATCATTCCATGGTCAGAGTCACCTGGATCACATTTCTTTCCCAATCTGATGTTTGGTCTGAACAACAACTGAATCTCTTGACAACATTTGCATGCTTTAATGCATTGTGCTGCTGCCACCTGATTGGCTGATTGGATATTTGCATTAAGGAGCAGGTGCACAAGAGGACATAATAAAGTGGTCACTGAGTGTACATTGAGCTGTTGAATCAGGAACTACTGCCAGTGATGTAAAGAATAACTTAGAATGAGCCAAAACAGCACTGAAAGCATATGTCTAGGATCAGTGGTTGGGATCTGTTGTGCAATCCGGCAGTGCGAGATGAAAAATGTGATTTATAACCTGGCCATGCATGCTGCAATCTCCAGCGGTGATTGATCTGCACCCTTAATCCCCTTCAGCTCACAGCAGTCATTAATACCTAAACCCACACAAACTTAGACCCTGAATACATTGTTGGTTCGGTGACTTGTACTGAGACTTGTCTATTGCCTTGCTGACCCAGAAGAACTGACAGTAAAGGCACATATAATGAACCAGTCCAGGTAAATCTGGGAGGTTCCCTGTGCACCTGAACCTAACCTTCCCCATCTTACCAGCTCCCCCCAGTACACTCACTGACCCGATGCATAGAGTCATAGAGCACTACAGCATAGAAACAGACCATTCAGTCCATCTAGTTAATGTCTAATTATTACTCTGCCTTGTCCCATCAACCTGCACCTGAACCCTAACCCTCCACACCCCTCCTATTCATGTACTTACCCGAATCTCTCTTAAAGGCTGAAACCAAATTCTCACCTACCACTTCCACTGGCAGCTCAGTCCACCCTTTGAGTGGAGAAGTTCCCCCTCAGGTTCCCATAAAATAATTCACCTATCACCCTTAACCTAGTTCTAGTCTCACTCAACCTCAATGTAAAAAGCCTGCTTGCATTTACCCTTTCTATACCCCTCATAACTTTGTATACCTCTTTTCAAATCTCCCCTCATTGATCTAATCCCCTGGATATAAAGTCCTAACCTATTCAACCTCTCCCTATAACTCAGGTCCTCATGTCCGCATAACATCTTTGTAACTTTTCTTCATACACTTTCAATTTTATTGATATTTTTCCTGTAGGTAGCTGACTAGAAATGCACACAATACTCCAAATTAGGCCTCACCAACATCTTTTCCGACTTCAACATAGCATCCCATTTCCTGCTTTCAATATTTTGATTTATGAGGGCCTGTGTACCAAAAGATCTCTTTACGACCCTATCTACCTGTGATGCCAATTTCAAGGAATTACGGTTCTGTGTTTGAAGATCCTTCTGTTCTACCACACTTCTCAGTGCCCTACCATTCACCTACCCTGGTCTGTCTCCCAAAGTGCAACACCTCCCACTTGTCTTCATTAAATTCCATTTGCATTTTTCAGCACATTTTTCCAGCTGGTCCAAATTTCACCTCAAGCTTTGATAGCCTTCCTCGCTGACAACTATGTCCCCAATCATAGTGTCATTCACAAATTTGCTGATCCGGTTTACCACACTACCATCCAGATTTCAGATGATAAAAAAACAGCAGACCTTGCACCAGTCCATGTGGTACACTACTAGTCATAGGCCACCAGGCAGAGAGGCAATCTTCTACTACCACTCTTTGGCTTCTCCTGCAAAGCTAGTGTTATTGGAAAACAGTATAACACTCTTGTTTACTAAGTGTTTATTTAGGTGTGCTTTTATTGCACATCAAGTGTTTATTCAAGTGTTGACCATGCCTTTACTATGCATTAAGTGTTTGTTATTGAGTGTGTAGGGGATTACTATGGTATTTCACTATGTAGCAATTGATTTATTGGTTAGAATGAAACCTGTGTACTTTTGACCCCTCGAGAAAAACGAATGTAGCCAAGTAAAGAGATAGAGTGATTGATTTATTAGCTAGAGCAAAGCTTACAGCGATATGCTAATGCAGTTAAGCCAGAAAGGGGGCTTTAAAGAATGCTGTGTGAAACAGGCAGGCAGGCATTCAGAGGCTAGCCCACTGACTGTCTCAGCTTTGGTTTGCAAATTAAAGTTTAAACATTTCTTGAAGAATCTTTGGCGCCTCTTTGTCCTTTGTAAAACCACGACAAAACTGGCGTAGTCAGCAGGATCGGGAAGAGACCCGTGGAAGAAGGAAACGGCAGACTGAGGGCACTTCCTGGTCCTTGGGGGACCTCCACAGCGCTAACAGAATTCAGGGTGCACCCAAAGAACAGTAAGCACTTTTTAGCGACAATTTGGACTAAGAATTCTGTTGGTTTTTGGGGAGATCTTGGGGACTCAGAAGTGTGAAACAACTGCCGAAGGGTCTCTCCGATTCAAAGAATCTGGCAGAATTGAGGGTTAAAAGGAGGCTCGGAGGATTAATCAAGAACACCGCAGTGGGGGGGGGGGGGGTGTGGTGTTGGTAAGTCCCTGTGGATACCGCTTCGTATGAGATGAAGGGCTGAATGGTCAGGGAAAGAAAGAAAAGAAGGGAAAATCCTCGTGAATACCGCCTTAAGAAAAGTAAGGGTCTGAATAGGCGAGGCGCAAAAAGAAAGTTCTGCGGATACCGCCCGAGAAAGAGGTCTGCATGGGCATAACAGAATAGGAGATAAGGATAGATTAAGTAGATAATTTAGACACAGTGAGAAGAAACCATAAGGTTAGATAGAGAAATAGGTTACAGAAAATAGTATTACCAAGGTGTGAGATGTCAAGAATACTTTAAAAAGGGGAAGAATAACATGACAGGGAAAGCAACGGCAGTAGAAATACTGAGCAAAATATTCCCGGTGTGTCAAGGTAAGATTGCGGAAATTTCAGAAAAATGGGAAAAAAGAACCAAAAGTCTGGTCACGAAGTGGCCGAAAGAAGTAACATTTGATGTAAGTTTATGTGAGGAAATGGAGGCACTGATTAGACATCACAAACCAAGAGATAAGTCCAAGAAAAGAGAGAAAAAAGAAAACAGGAGATAGAAGTGTTAAAACACTTTAGGATGGAGGGAGAAAGATTGAGAAAGAAAGGAAGAATATCAGTAGCAAGTAAAGAAGACACTGAGAAACAAGAAAAGCAGTCTGGTAAACCACAGGAGAAACAATAAGGAGCCGACTCTATACCCAGACCTGAGAAATGTAGAAACCCCTCCCCCTTATTACGAGAAGGAGACTCTTAAACAGTGCCCTGTATTATCAGGAGAACTAGAACTGGGGGGAAAGTTTAAAGTCTGGGATACCGAGGAGGAAAAAAGAAAATATGAGGAGGAGAGAGAGGCACTGTGGAAGGAGATGCAGGAAGACAAGAAAAAAGTAGAACGAGAAAGTAAGATAATAAGAGAACGTATCAAAGAGTTGTGGGAATTGAGACTGAGGAAAAGTCGGGAAAAATTCCTGTTACAGGAACACGATACTGAACAGGCTGGAAGAGAAGATGATTTATCGGAAGAGAAGATGATTTTTCGGAAGAGCAAGAGTCAAGTAATGAGTATGAGGGTATAAGAGAGTGTAGACAGGGGATGAGGAGTTGGGTGAGGAGGAAAATCAGAATACGGGGAGAGAAGGAAAAAAGTGATGCCGTTGTTAGTAAAAGGGTCAGGACAAGTACAGTATGTTCCTTGGGGCTCCCAGGACCTGGAAGGGCTGAAAAACACCTTGCCTAGCTTACATGAAGGAGCAGGGAAGTGGATTAGAGGCTTTGAAGAAGAAACTACGGGACGGTTATTGGCTATGGGAGATTTGAATGCACTGCTAACAAGGTTGATGGGAACCTCCAAATTAAAAGAGTTGATGGAAACGGCTGGACTACTAAATGCGTTCAGCCCAATGACTGACAGGACCAGTTTTGACCAAGTGAGGCAGAGGGTATGGCAGGCCCTCAGGAAGTTTTACCCACCCAAAGTGGACCCCAAAGCTTTGAAAGGGGATCCACTGGGGGACACTGAGAATCCAGCAGTCTATGTAGAAAATCAGTTGAAAAGGTGGAGACTGGAGACTGAGCAAGAAGTGGAAGGCAACTTGCTTATGACCATGCTGTTCCAAACCGCCGTTTTGGACGCAATGCCTCCGCAAGTTAAATCTAAACTGGAGGAAGTGGTCGGACTGACGTCAATGAACTCACAAGAATTTAGAGACCACGTAATTCATGCGGTTGAGAAATATAGGAAAGACAAACGGAAGCTGATTGAACAGCAGGAAGAGGGGCAAAGAAAGCTAACGCAAATGCAGCTTGAAGAACTTAAAAAGAAGGAAAAAGAGAAGGGAAAAAAGATGCTGCCAGTAGCACCCGATTTGAGTGCAACTGTTGAAATGAATGAAACACCACTGTGTGGAGGAACCAGTCGCGCTGTCAGACAGGGGCCAGAAAACCCCATGCCAATAATAAACGTCTTTGGAGGAGCATTCCCACGAATGCCCTATCAGGAACAGAGTAAATTTAAACAGCAGCCCAGACAGGACTGGAAACCCCAAGAAGGGGGACAGAGAGGTTATGGATAAAGAGGGCCACTGAGGAGACAAGGGGAGAGACAGATAGAGAGACTGTGCTGGGGGTGTAACCAGCCAGGACACATGAGAAGAGACTGTCCACTCAGGTCACGGCCCGTCACGTACCAGCAGGGACCGATGAGAAGGGAACCGTAGGTTAGCCAAGGATCAGCCCCCACAGGCTCAAGCGGACCCGTGAACTCCTATGCAAGATGCTAGGGGTGCCCAGAGAACCCAGGTGGGAAGGGACATTACCCATTGATAACAAGGGAGGCGGAAATAGTGTTTAATACTATTAAACAGGAATTGTAGTCAGCCCCAGCGTTAGCTTTGCCTGACTATGAGAAGGACTTTCATTTGTATGTATCCAACCGGCAGGAAGGCTATGTCGCAGCAGTTCTAACACAAGAGACGGGCACAGGAAAAGCTAAACAACCAATAGCATACTATAGTGTGAAATTGGATGAAGTGGCTCAGGGGTACCCATCCTGTTATCAGGGACAAGCAGCATTGTACTATGCCTATGAAAAGGCATCATCCGTGGCCATGGGCTACACTGTGATCCTGTACACACACCACAAGGTAACAGAAATACTGGAAAGAGGTAAATTTGTGTTGACACCAGCCAGAATAGCAGCATATCAGATGTTATTGACATTTCCAGATATAACTATACAGAGATGTACTACCAGTAATACAGCTGATTATGTCCCCTTGGGTCATGAAGGAGAACCCCATGACTGTGTAAGGGAAACAATGGCATTTGCCAAATTAAGAGCAGATTTACGATCCGAATCACTAGAAGAGGAAGATAAAAAGGTTTTGTTTGTAGATGGCTCCTGTTATAGGGATTATGATGGAAATCATGCAGGTTTCTCAGTAGTGCAGCAGGATCAGACAAGCTTTAAGACTATTAGAATGGAAGCTTGCCCCCAACCGTGTTCCGCTTAATTAGCGGAAATCAAAGCCTTAACAGCAGCGTGTGAAATGATGGAAGGTGAGAAAGTAGACATTTATACTGATTCGGCATATGCACATGGAGTGTGTCATTTGTTTGGGGCAGTGTGGAAACAGAGAGGCTTTAAGAAGAGTAATGGAGATCCCATACAGCACTGTCAGCAAATTTTAGATTTAATAACAGCGATGACAAAACCCAAAGCGCTGGCTATAGTGAAGTGTTAGGCACATAAAAAAGGAAACAATGTAATGACCAAGGGAAATCAAGCTGCAGATGAAGCAGCCCGGAAAGCATTTGGATGTATGTCGGCCTTCATTGCGCCCCAGGTAAGCTTGGAGCCGGAGTCTATGGTAGAGGACCTGATTGAAATACAAGGTAAGGCAACTTTGGCAGAGCAGACAATGTGGAGATGAAGGGGGGCCAAGCAGAGCCCAGACGGCCTGTGGAGCACGGAGGATGGTTTATTGGTAGCACCCACCCCGTTGTTGACTATCCTGATTTCAGAAGCGCATGGGATGGATCATTGTGCAAGGGGGGAAGTAATAAGGAAAATTAAAAAGGACGGTTTTTGGTCTCCTTATTTACAGGCTTCAGTAGACCATGTGCTGTCGCAGTGCGAGGTATGTGCACAGAATAATGTTCGGAAAGGAATTACAACCCCAATAGGTCATATACCCGTGCCTGAAGGGCCATTTAAACATTTAGTGATTGACTACGTAGACATGATAAGGACAGTAAGAGGGAAAAGATACATGTTAGTAGTAATTGACAGATTCAGTAGATGGGTAGAAGCAGTACCCTCGAAAGATCAAGGGGCAGGAACAGTGGTAAAATTCCTGACAAACGAGGTGATCCCAAGATTCGGAATACCTACAGAAGTCAGCTCAGACAATGGTTCAGTGTTTATCCAAAAAGTGGTCAAATTAGTATCGCAAGCACTAAGAATAAAGCAGAGGTTTGGATGCGTGTATCACCCTCAGTCGCAGGGCATGGTGGAAAGAATTAATGGGACTCTAAAAACCAAACTGAATAAAATTTGTGCGGGTACTAAACTCAATTGGATTGACGCGCTGCCGTTAGCCGTAATGAGTTACCACATGCAAACTAATTGAGTGACATGTCTAACACGGCATGAAATGCTAACCGGAAGGCCCAAGCCAGTGCCCCAGTGGAGAGGACCATACAAAGGGCCTAGCTTGGAATAATTGGAAGTAGAACTAAAACAATACGTGCAGCAACTAACCATGATATATTAGTCTATCTATGCACAGGAAAAAACGGAAAGAGCCGGAGATCATGCAAAGGGAAGGACCAATCAAGCCAGGAGATCAGGTCTATGAGTGAGCTTTTCAGAGAAAGTGGAACAAACCAAGAAGGGAAGGGCCCTTTACGGTAACCAAGGCGTCACCCACCGCAGTTCAAGTGGAGGGACGTTCCACCTGGTACCATCTCAATCACTGCACCAGAGCAGTACCGCAGGTACAGTCAGGTGTGGAACCCGAGGTAAGTGGTGAAGAGGAACGGATAGCAGAGAACAGACAAGAAGAACAAGAAGTTGTCATTGTACCACAGGAGTGTGATCAGATGATAAGGGAAGTTTTTGGTTTTGAGAACAGGTCTGACGATCCTAAGGATGGGGTTGTAGGTAGCAGAACTCCTTCAGACAGTGAGGATGACTTGGGAGCGACCAGTCTTGCCCCTTGGGATGATATACCCACAAACCCCTGTACAGACTTGGAAACCATTAATTTGGCCGATATGGCATAGGAATGTTAGGACTCCTCAAACTATCTCGTTGCAGTGGTAACAGACACATACTAGCCAGTGGTACCAATGGACACAATACACAGCAGGAATGATGGGGAGACAGGATTGTCATCAGTGCTCCAGGGCGAAGCCCGGGCAGCATGTAGCCCCCAAGCCTTATAACTCCTCCACCTGCACGCAGTGGCGAAAGGAGCGGAGGGGGCAGTGTGCACGGCAGTGTCCAAGTGTAGTCAAGACCTGCAGCATGGGGATTTGTAGCGGGACAGATCCTTGTTATCAGAAATGCATTGACAACACACATATTGCCCTCATTGGTGTATGCTATCCCAAGCCCCCTTGCAATTCGATCGAAATGTGCTCGCCCATAAATGTAATTCTAGCAGACCTTGGGCCATTCGTAAAAGAAGTCAGGCCCCCACAGTGGGAAAATTGATAATGCAGGATCACTTCAATTATGAATGCTTAACACGGACAGGTACTTTCTCGGTTGGCCATTTTAGGGGTAACTGCGTGCAGACTTGGGACGTAAACCCAGGCCGAAAATACATAGTAGGTACCCCTCCACCCGAAGGTGCATTGGATGTCCAGAACATTCCACTAGCGGACACTTGGTGGTTGTGTGGAATGGAGGAAGGCCTGAAATCCACACTTCCCCTTAGTTGGACAGGTACATGTACACGGGTTATGCTGATTCAAGAAGTTGTAGTATCCCCTGAAGTACAGTTTGATGCTCCGAAGCAGCAGACACTGCGGTGGAAGAGGTGAAAATATGAACCTGACCCAATGATCCGAATCGACAGTATAGGACAGCCGAGAGGTATACCTAATGAGTTTAAGGCAAGAAATGAGATTGCTGCTGGCTGGGAAGCACTTACCGTGATAGGGGTTAGCAAAAACGTTGAGTGAATAAATTATATATATTATAATCAACAGACATTCATTAACTACACCGATGATGCGCTGGAGGCACTCGGACAACAGCTGGATGCAACTAGTAGAGTGGCGTGGCAGAATAGACAGGTGTTAGACTGGCTGTTGGCAGAAAAAGGAGGAGTTTGTGTAATGTTTGGAGAACAGTGCTGTACTTTTATACCAAATAACACTAGTCCAGAGGGATCATTTACCAGAGCAACGAACAAATTGAAAAGTCTGAGAAGAGAAGTTAGACAGAATGCAGGGTTCGGACATCAGTTATTTGACTGGTTAGATAGTAAACTAGGGGGATGAGGAGCACGGCTAACCAAGATAGCGATAACTGTAAGTATTGTGTTGTTAAGCTGTGCGATTGTTTTGTGCTGTTTTCTTCCATGTCTCAAGTCCCCTATAGTGCGGGCCGCAACAAAAAGCTTTCCGATGCTCCTGGAAATTGCTGAATCAAGCCCAGTGGAAAGAGAAACACTGATGATGTACTGTTACAGCTTACACGACATGCAAGATGTACAGGAGGGAAATGACAATGTGACAGTAGACTGTAAAGGCTCCTGAGTCTTTTTTCCTGTCTCAGACACGAAGGGACAGGTTTTTGGCTCAGTGGCCTAGGAAGATAGGGAGAGAACACTTCGAGTTCTAAGCACAAGAAATTATAGCTTGACCCAGATTTGGGAGTAAATTCTGGAGTTTATTTGAGCTTTTGTGCGTGGACTCATAGTCTCCTCGCTCTGTGTGAGACCCTATAGATCTCAAAGGGTAGATTATATTGGAAAACATTGTAACACTCTGTTTTCTAAGTGTTTATTTAGGTGTGCTTTTATTGCACATCAAGTGTTTATTCAGGTGTTGACCATGCCTTTACTATGCATTAAGTGTGTGTTATTGAGTGTGTAGGGGATTACTATGGTATTTCACTATGTAGCAATTGATTTATTAGTTAGAATGAAACCTGTGTACTTTTGACCCCTCGAGAAAAATGAATGTAGCCAATTAAAGAGATAGAGTGATTGATTTATTAGCTAGAGTAAAGCTTACAGCGATATGCTAATGCAGTTAACCCAGAAAGGGGGCTATAAAGAATGCTGTGTGAAACAGGCAGGCAGGCATTTAGAGGCTAACCCACTGGATTTTTTTTAGTTTTTCTCACCTTTCCCTGTAAACTCTAGAGACTGTTGTGCATGAAAATCTCAGGAGGGTCAGCAGTTTCTGAGTTACTCAAGCCACCCCGTCTGGCACCAACAATCATTCCATGGTCAAAGTCATTTAGATCACATTTCCTCCCCATTCTGATGTTTGGTCTGAAAAATACCCGAACCTCTTGACCATGTCTGCATGCTTTTATGTATTAAGTTGCTGCCACTCGATTGGCTGATTAGATATTTGCATTACTGAGCATATGTACAAGTGTACCTAATAAAGTGGCCACTGAGTGTATTTTAATACTGCCTCTTAATTTAGTTCTGAGCAGGAAGAAGCAAAGGTAATTGTTGCCTTCGATGTTAGGATGAATTTGAGATGTCTTGAGATTCCTGAGTTATCACTTTCATATTATTTAATTATTTACTTATTGCCTTTCTGGCCCTTCAAGCTAAAACGCCCAGCAATCCCCAAATTTAATCCTAGCCTAATCACCAGACATAGAAACATAGAAAATAGGTGGAGTAGGCCATTCGGCCCTTCAAGCCTGCACCGCCATTCAGTATGATCATGGCTGATCATCCAACTCAGAACCCTGTACCAGCCTTCCCCCCATACCCCCGATTCCTTTAGCCACAATGGCCATATCTAACTCCCTCTTAAATCTAGCCAATGAACTGGCCTCAACTGTTTCCTGTGGCAGAGAATTCCACAGATTCACCATTCTTTGTGTGAAGAAGTTTTTCCTAATCTCGGTCCTAAAAGGTTTCCCCTTTATCCTCAAAATGTGACCCCTCGTTCTGGACTTCCCCAACATCGGGAACAATCTTCCTGCATCTAGCCTGTCCAATCCCTTTAGGATTTTATATGTTTCAATAAGATCCCCCCTCAATCTTCTAAATTCCAAAGAGTATAAGCCTAGTTGATCCAGTCTTTCATCATATGAAAGTCCTGCCATCCCAGGAATCAATCTGGTGAACCTTCTTTGTACTCCCTCTATGGCAAGGATGTCTTTCCTCAGATTAGGGGACCAAAACTGCACACAATACTCCAGGTGTGGTCTCACCAAGGCCTTGTACAACTGCAGTAGTACCTCCAATTTACGATGACCAATTAACCAACCAACTGGTACACTTTTGGACTGTGGAAGGAAACCACAGCATCCAGAAGCAACTGCCCAGAAGGAAACCAGTGGAAACCCGTGCGGTCACGGGGAGAACACACAAACTCCTCACAGGCAGTGATGGGGATATTACCCAGTCTTGCTCTGCACAATGGGCTTCTCTGTTACATTACAGCAGGTACCATGCACAGTGCTTCATCGGCTGCAGTTTGCTCAGGGACTTCCCAAAGTTTTGAAATGAGTCATAAAAATTCATTTTTTTTACACTTTTAAATGTTGTTCTTCTGCCAATATTTCTGTTGGTTGTTAATTCAGGAAAGGCAGACCCCAGATACATCCACAGTATGATACATGCTTCACCTCAACCTATATAAACCAGAAATGTAACAACATCATGAGCAGTTTTGGACCCCATGTCCAAGAAGGAATGTACTGGCATTGGAGCACATCCAGAGGAGGTTTATAAGAATTATCCTGGGAATTAAAAGGTTAACGTATGAGGGGCGTTTGGTGGCTCTGGGCCCGTACTTGCTGGAGTTTAGAAGAATGAGGAGGGATCTCATTGGAACCTATCGAATATCGAAAGGCCTAGACTAGGCAGAGCTGATGTGGCAAGGATGTTTTAAATAGTGGGAGCAATAGGCCAGCCTCAGAACAAAGGCCATCCTCAGGGTGGAGGAGAAGCACCTTATATTCTGTCTGGGTAGGCTCCAACCTGATGGCATGAATATCAATATACCTTCCGGTAAAAAAAATCCCGCTGCCCCCTTCGCCATTCTCACCTTTTGACTCCTCTCTCTTCCCCGTTTCCTGATGCCTTTCCATTCTCCCATGGTCCACTCCCTTCTCCTATCAGATTCCTTCTTCTCCAGCCTTTCCCACCCACCCAGCTTCAACTATCACCTTCTAGCTAGCCTCCTGTCCCTCCCCCCACCATTTTACTTTGGTAAGACACTGAAGAAGGATCTTGGCTTGAAACGTCAACTATTTGTTCATTTCCATGGATGCTGCCTGACCTGCTGAGTTCCTCTAGCGTTTTGTGTGTGTTGCCGTAAAGTGGAGGTTGATAGGTTCTTGATTAGAAAAGGCACCAAAGATTACAAGGTGTAGGCCGGAGAATCAGAATCAGGTTTATTATCACCGGCATGTGACGTGAAAGTTGTCAACTTAGCAGCAGCAGTTCAGTGCAATACATAATCTAGCAGAGAGAGAAAAAAAAATAATAAATAGAATAAAACATAATAATAAAGTAAATCAATTATGTATGTTGAATAGATTTTTTTAAATGTGCAAAAACAGAAATACTGTACATTAAAAAAGGTGAGGTAGTGTTCAAAGCTTCAATGTCCATTTAGGAATTGGATGGCAGAGGGGAAGAAGCTGTTCCTGAATTGCTGATTGTGTGCCTTCAGGCTTCTGTACCTCCTACCTAATGGTAACAGTGAGAAAAGGGAATGCCCTGGGTGCTGGAGGTCCTTAATAATGGATGCTGCTTTTCTGAAACACTGCTCCCTAAAGATGTCCTGGGTACTTTGTAGGCTAGTACCCAAGATGGAGCTGACTAAATTTACAACCCTCTGCAGATTCTTTTGGTCCTGTGCAGTAGCCCCTCCATACCACGCAGTGATATAGCCTGTTAGAATGCTCTCCACAGAACATCTATTGAAGTTTTTGAGTGTATTTGTTGACATACCAAATCTCTTCAGACTCCTAATATAGTGTAGCCGCTGTCTTGCCTTCTTTACGACTACATCAATGTATTGGGACCAGGTTAGATCCTCAGAGATCTTGACACCAAGGAACTTGAAGCTGCTCACTCTCTCCACTTCTGATCCCTCTATGAGGATTGGTATGTGCTCCTTCGTCTTACCCTTCCTTAAGTCCACAATCAGCTCTTTCATCTTAATGATGTTGAGTGCCAGGTTGTTGCTGCAGCACCACTCCACTTGTTGGCATATCTCACTCCTGTACACCCTCTCATCACCACCTGAGATTCTATGAATACTGGTTGTATCATCAGCAAATTTGTGGATGGTATTTGAGCTAAGCCTAGCCACACAGCCATGAGTGTACAGAGAATAGAGCAGTGGGCTAAGCACATACCCCTGAGGTGTGCCAGTGTTGATCGTCAGCAATCCGCACAGACTGTGACCTTCCAATTAGGAAGTCGAGGATCCAGTTGCAGAGGGAGGTACAGAGGCTCAGGTTCTGCAACTTCTCAATCAGGATTGTGGGAATGATGGTATTAAATGTTGAGTTATAGTCGATGCACAGCATCCTGATGTAGGTGTTTGTTGTCCAGGTGGTCTAACACCATGTGGAGAGCCTTTGAGATTGCATCTGCCGCTGACCTATTGCGGCAAAAGGCAAATTGCAATGGGTCCAGGTCCTTGCTGAGGCAGGAGTTCAGTCTAGTCATGACCAACCTCTCAAAGCATTTCATCACTGTCGATGTGAGTGCTACTGGACGATGGTAGCTCACATTATTCTTCTTAGGCACTGGTATAATTGTTGCCTTTTTGAGCAAGTGGGAACTCTTGCCCATAGCAGTGAGAGGTTGAAAATGTCCTTGAATACTCCCGCTAGTTGGTTGGCACAGGTTTTCAGAGCCTTACCAGGTACTCCATTGGGACCTTCTGCCTTGCGAGGGTTCACTCCTTTTAAAGACAGTCTAACATCGGCCTCTGAGCCAGAGATCACAGGGTCATCAGGTGCAGCAGGGATCTTCACAGCTGTAGTTGTGTTCTCCCTTTCAAAGCGTGCATAGAAGGCGTTGAGTTCATCTGGTAGTGAAGCATCGCTGCCATTCATACTATTGGGTTTTGCTTTGTAGGAAGTAATGTCTTGCAGACCTTGCCAGAGTTGTTGTGCATCTGATATCACCTCTAACCTCATTCGAAATTGTCTCTTCGCCCTTGAAATAGCCCTCTGTGAATCATATCTGGTTTTCTTGTACAGGCTTGGGTTGCCGGACTTGAATGCCACAGATCTAGCCTTCAGCAGACGACGTACCTCCTGGTTCATCCACGGCTTTTGGTTCGGGAATGTACAGTAAGTCTTTGTAGGCAAACACTCATCCACACAGGTTTTAATGAAATCAGTAACAACTGCAGCATACTCATTCAGGTTCGATGGTGAATCCCTGAATACAGTCCATTCCACTGATTTAATGCAGTCCTGTAGATGCTCCTGTGCTTCCCTTGTTCATACCGTCTTGGTCCTCACTACTGGTGCTGCAGTCTTCAGTCTCTGCCTATACTCAGGGAGTAGAAATGCAGCCAGGTGATCAGACTTCCCGAAGTGAGGGCATGGAATAGCACGGTAGGCATTCTTAATTGTGGTGTAACAGTGGTCCAGTGTGTTGTTTCCTCTGGTATTACAAATGATCTATTGATAGTAGTTGCTCAGTGATTTTTTCAGACTGACCTTGTAAAAATCTCCCAAAACAACGGTGAAGGCGTTAGGATGTGCTGTTTCGTGCATGTTGATCCCATTGCTCAGATCATCTAAAGCCTGATTGACATTGGCCTGAGGTGGAATGTAAACTGCTATCAAAATGACCCCAGAGAACTCCCATGGGTAGGTAAAAAAGATGACACTTTACTGCTAGATATTCGAGGTCTGGTGAGCAGAATTGGAACAGCACTGATATATTTGTGCACCAAGAAGAGTTGATCATGAGACATACTCCTCCACTTCTGCTTTATGAGAGTCTCTATAAATCTATCCTGACAGTGTATAGTAAACCCGTCGATCTGAATCGCTGCATCCGGTATGAAAGGGGTTAACCAGGATTCTGTGAAATAAAAAACACACGCATTCCTGGTGTCCCTCTGATACAGCACCCTAACTCTGAGTTCATCGATTTTATTCACCAGAGACTGCATGTTCGCCAGCAAGATCGTCAGTATAGGAAGTTTAAAACCCCGTTTCCTTAAACGCACTTATAATCCTGAACTACGCCCGCGCTTCCTCCAAGGTTTTCTCTGTGGGCACTTCTGACCACAGACTGTGTTGTTCCGTCGGTTTGAAGCAGCGATAGTTCGCTTAAACGCATTAAGACATCTTTGTTGACTGTACTGACCTTGGAAGCAGTTGTGCTTTTTAGCTGTAACAGGCTGAAACGGGAATATTTAAACGTATCCATTGAGAGTACCGCCGCTCCTCGAGTCGCGCCTAGGCGCCCCGGATGTAGAATAGGGGTGGAAGAGAACATAACTCAGCCCCGATCGAATGACAAAGACATGAAGGACCGAATGGCCTATTTCTGCTCCTATGTCTTATGGCCTTATGGACATTGGGCTCAATTTTTTGACATTCAGTCATATTTCAAGTGCATTAAGGAGATTAATCTAAAACCTGATCAATAAATACAGAAGGGTCTACAGCAGTTGAGCCTTAATGATCATTTATTCCGTATTTTCTTTGTGTTTAGCACAGAGGCTAGCAGCCTGGCACAGTGATGTCAGATATTACCTATGCAAATTTAATTCTTACCTATCATGGGCTGTTGAACACAGAGGCAGCGGGTGAACTGAGGCCTGTTTCAGTATTAGTTGCTTCCACATCTGGGTCTGAACCCTATCCCCACCACTGACCATGTGCCCAATCCTTAACCTCTCTTCCCCAGATAGTTTTTCCATCAATATCTTGATATCTTTCTTCCTCCCCAAACCCAGGCCTGCACTCCCTCAACTCTTCCCTAAGAGATCTATGGGTGACCTGATTATCTGACTGCCCACAGCCATTGCATAATAGATAGAACGATTCTGCCAGGGTCTAGCACTCTCTACACAAATTCTGCAAGACCTCCAATTTAGCACTACTTTGCAGGCTAGTAGAGAGGCACTGAACAGTTATTGGATCCTTAAATAAGTTCCCAAACAGGCCACATGAGGGAGTCTGTCACTGCGTGTTGTCAACCTCTTCACTAGGAGTTCAGTGGGACTCTCTCTCACTGTGATCTCTGCTGCACTATCACCTTCCAGATATCCTCCTTCCCTCCCCCCAACTTTTAGTTCTGGCATTTTCCCACTCCCTTTCCAGTCCTGAGAAAGGGTCTCGGCCCAAGACGTTGACTGGTTGTTCATTTCCATGAATGCTGCTTTATCTGCTGAGTTCCCCCAGCATTTTGTGCATCTTACTGTGTGTTGTCGTTCAGGAGGGGCATTACTTTCCAACAAGGATACTTCATAACAATTCACGTGAAGAGATAGCCATTAGACCATAAAATATAGGAGTGGAAATAGGCCAGTTGGCCCATCACTTCTGCTCTGCCATTTCATCATGTCTGATCCATTTCCCACTCAACCCTAGTCTCCCCATAACCTTTCATACCCAGCCAGTCAAAAATCTATCGACCTCCACCTGAAGTATACCAAATAACGGCCTCCACAGCTGCCTGTGGCAACGAATTCCTCAGATTCACCACCTTCTGGCTAAAGAAATTCCTCCTCATCTCTGTTCTAAAGGGACATCCCTCTATTCTGTGCCCTCCCACTAAAGGAAGCATCCTCTCTATCAAGGAATTACAATATTCAATAAGTTTCAATGAGATTCCTGCCTCATCCAGCTGAATTCCAGAGATTACAGGCCCAGAGATTACAGGCCCAGAGCAATCAAATGCCCCTCAAGCCTTTCAATTCCAGAATCATTTTAACCCTCCTTTGAACCCTCTCCAATGTCAGCACACAACACTCCAGGTGAGGCCTCTACAGTGCTCAACATTACACCCTTGCTTTTATATCCTAATCCTCTCAAAATGAATGCTAACATTGCATTTGCCGTCCTCACCGCCAACTCATCCTGCAAATTAACCTTCAGAGAACCCTGCGCGAGGACCACCAAGTCCCTTTGCACCTCAGACTTTTGATTTTTCTCTCCACTTAGAAAATAGTCTACTCTTTTATTTATTCTACCAAAGTGCATGACCATACACTTCCTGACATTGTATTCCATCCGCCATTTCTTGCCCATTCTCCTAATCCAGGGGTCCCCAACCCCTTTTGCACTGCGGACCGGTTTAATATTGACAATATTCTTGCGGACTGGCCGACCCCGGGGGGTGGGGGTGGGTAGAGTTGCCAACGGACAAGAGTAGCATTCAAATATGTTGTGTTTACCCCGAGAAGACTACAATTACCATGAAGCCTTGCGCGGGCACCAGTGTGCATGCGTGACTTGCGCATGCTTATATGTACCGACTTTTTTCTTTACAAGTCGTTTTTGGCGATTCTGTTCAGTGGGGGGGGGATGTTAATCACGACCGGAATATAGGTGATAAGTGGCTAGTACACTCAATTTCATTTCTAAAAGGGTTTATCTAATGAATTTAATATTAAACACACACACATATTTTCCTCGCATGAATATAGTGATAAGTCAATTATCAGGGGAGGACAGGGGAGCTTGAAGTAAGCGTTGAACGAACTTCCAGTAGAAGTGGTAGAGGCAGGTTCGATATTATCATTTAAAGAAAAATTGGGGGGACTTCCGGGTCATCAAGGGAATGGTGGCGTAAGGAAAAGGTCTCTCGACAAAAAAGAAGGTAAACTGCCCCAAAATCGAATTTAGACAAATACTTAATATTGCATAACTATATTAATAAACGGGGCAAGGATGATGTCTAAGAACAAGATTAAAAAGTCCACTCCGAAGGCTGATAAACATAAAGAGACGCAGCAAGGTGACGGGCCTAGCTCCCCCACGGCAAGCCAGGACGGAGATAATGAGGAGGAATCGTTGACTCTGTCTTTGATTCTCGGAGAGATTCGCGAGTTCCGACAAGATAAAGAAAAATTGGATAGGTAATGGACAGGAAAGGAATGGGGGTTTATGGGCTGAGTGCAGGTCGGTGGGACTAGGTGAAATTAGCATTCGGAACGGACTAGAAGGGCTGAGATTGCCTGTTTCCGTGCTGTAATTGTTATATGGTTATATAAGTCACTTATAAGTCAATAGCATCATAACATTTTAAGTAACGTTTGGATATTAAACACACAGAACATATTTTACCCGTATGAACATATAAAATAATTGCAACACACCAATATCGCTGAATCAGTGGGAGCCCTGGGCTTGTTTCCCTGCAATAACACGGTCCCATCGAGGGGTGATGGGAGACAGTGATACTCGAAGGGGGTTCCTTATGTCCAGTCTATTCTGCAGTTTAGTTTTCGTTGCATTCATTGCAGAGATATGTTGGAAATGGAAGCAACGTTTTCAGTGCTTTCATGGCTATCTCAGAATATTCAGCCTTGACTTTGATCCAGAATGCCGGCAGAGATGTTATGTCAAACATACTTTTCAGCCTGCCATCATTTGCAAGCTCAAGGAGTTGATCTCCTTCCTGCGTTGACATGGATGACGTGCGGGTAATGACCTCGCGTGCGTTCAAGCTCAACAGTGGGCGTGACAGGGAATGAGGAGAGGTGCAGCTGACTCCAATCGCCAAATCATATCATTTCCTCGCGGCCTGGTAGCACGTGCTCTGCGGCCCGGTACTGGTCCACGGCCCGGTGGTTGGGGACCGCTGTCCTAACCTGTCTAACTCCTGCAGCCTCTCTTTGTCAACACTACCTGCTCTCCACCTATTTTCATATCATCCACAAACTTGGCCACAAAGCCATCAATTCCATCATCTAAATCATTGACATATAATTTAAAAAGAATCAATCCCAACATAGATGCCTGTGGAACACCACTAGTATCTGGTAGCCCTCCCTTTATTCCCACTCTTTGCCTCCTGTCAATCAGATAATACTTAATCCATGCCAGTATCTTTCCTGTAATACCATGGGCTCTTAACTTGTCAAACAGCCCCATGTGTGGCACTTTGTCAAAGGCCTTCTGAAAATCCAAATGCACAACATCCACTGATTCTCCTTTGTCTATCCTGCTTGTAATCTCTTCAAAGAATACCAACAGATTTGTCAGGCAAGATATTCCCTTGAGGAAACCATGCTGACTCCGGCTTATTTTATCATGTGTCTCCAAGTACCCCAAAACCACAACCTTAACAATCACATCCAACATCTTCCCAACTACTGAGGTCAGACTAACTGGTCTGTAATTTATTTACTTCTGCCTTTCTCTCTTCTTGAAGACTGGAGTGACATTTGAAATTTTCTAGTCCTCCAGAACCATACCAAAATCTATTGATTTTTGAAAGATCATTATTAATGCCTTCACAATTTCTTCAGCCACATCTTTCAGCATCCTTAGCGTAGACCATATGGTGCAAGTGATGTATCTATCTTCAGACCTTTCAGTTTCCCAAGCACCTTCTCCCAAGTAATGGCATCTTCACTCACTTCTGCCCCCTGACACTCTAGAACTCCTGGCACACTGCTAGTGTCTTCCACATTAAAGACCAATGCAAAATACTTATTTAGTTCATCTGCCATTTCCTTGTCTCCCATTACTACATCTCCAGCATCATTTTCCAATGGTCCGATATCTACTCTCGCCTCTCTTTTACACCTTATATGTCTGAAGAAACTTTTGGTATCCTCTTTAATATGATTTGCTAGCTTACCTTCATATTCCATTTTCCCCTCTTTATAACATTTTTAGTTACCAATTGTTTTTTTTTAAAAGCCTCCCAATCCTCGAGCTTCCTATTAATATTTTTGCTCTTTCTTTGCCTTTTATGGTGACTTTGACTTCTCTTATCAGCCATGGTAGCGTCATCCTGTTATAAATTGTAGACCACATCTTTGTCACTGTTCAGAGGCAGTATATTTTTAGCCTTGCAGTTCCTTGGCTCTACCCACAAGGATTCGACACCTTCTAATCCTATGTCACCTCTGTTAAAGGATTTGATTTCATTTTTCACCAACAGAGCCACCCCATCCCATCTGCCTACTTGTCTGTCCTTTCAATACAAGGTGTATCCTTGGATGTTAAGCTTCCAGCTATAGTTATCTTTCAGCCATGACTCAGTGATGTGCACAACATCATACCTACAATCTCTAATTGCACTACAAGTTCATCTACCTTATTCCAAATACTGCATGCATTCAAATGTAAGACACTCAGTCCTGTACTCATCACCGTTTTTTATGTAACCGGGTGACCGTCGGATCTTATTCAGTATCGTTAAAATTGTACTTAGGCATCCATCCAAGTAATGCTAGAATAGTTGTCTGTGCCTTTAAGTGGAGATGGTGATGTCATTACGCCCACGCAGGATAGTGGGGAGACCATTTTGTTTCTGCTGAAGATGCTGTTGGGGCATTGGAATTGAGTTCCTCCCCGAGACTGGGCATGGTGAGGAATGGTGAGCATTAATTGATGATATCCATGTGAATTCGTTTATGCTTGTTGGCGAATCAAGAATATCGGTAATTTGACATGTTTTACATGTGGATGTTTTAGATTTCCACGAGTAAAGGCATTGACGCTGGATCACATGGCTTATGCAAAATTCCTCACCATCCAAGTAGGTCAGTCTTCCTGTAATTTAACTACTAGGCAATACCTTGTAGAAGTTGTGCCAAAGTGAACCTTTTGTCTAACTTTATTGTATCAGGACTGATTGTGCATGTAACCGTGTAGCGTGAATGTTTAGTCTCTGTTCGGAAGTTCAGCACGTGTGTACGTCGTAGATGAGATATATTCGCTTACATTTTTCGCTGTTATGTATAAAATGCAGGGTGGGTGGGATTCTAGTGTTGTTTGTATTGTGTTCCTTCAGGATTGCCACTACCGTATTAGTTCTGGTATTTTTTACACCGCAAACGCAATTCACGAGGGTGTGGATCGAAAGTTAAACTGAGATTGTAACGGCAAGAACTGGTTGTAAATTCATTCGCTTTGTTTTGTGACCCTCTTCTGGCACTTAAACATCTAAAACAGATAAAGAAATTAAAACCGGAGGAAGTATTTGTTCCTGAGTGTGTACTTTTCCCCAGGCTATCATTTACTTTGCCCCCTTTTACACTGCAACTCATCCCATTGACTGCAATTTTGCCCTGTCATCAACTTCTCCTTGCTAGCAGTCTCACTACCCACAGCCTCAGTTAATAAACCAACTGCCCCATCCGCAACCCTCTCACTCCAGTTCCCATCCCCCTGCCAGACTACTTTAAACCCTCCCTCTAGTAAACCTGCCCTTTTGTACACGTCATATCTTCCCCAGAAGAGATCCCAATGATCTAGAAATCTGAACCTCTGCCCCCTCTACCAGTTCATCAGCCACACATTTATCTGACAAATGCTCCTATTATTAACCTCACTGGCGCGTGGCACGGGCAGTATTCCATTGATTACTCCCCGGAGATCATTCTTCAGCTTTCTACCTCATTCCCAAAAATCTCTCTTTCCATCTCGCGTCCCATACCTATGTCATTGGTGCCAATATGTGCCAAGACATCTGGCTGCTCACTCTCCCCATTTAGAATTCTGAGACATCACTGACACTGGCACCTGAGAGGCAGCACACCATCCGGGTGTCCCCATCACATCCACAGAATCTCATCTCTATTCCTCTCACTATGGAATCTCCGATCACTACGGCAGCCCTCGTCATCTCTCTTCTCTTCAGAGCCACGGCATCAGACTCAGTGCTAGAGACCCAGTCACTGCAGCTTCCCCTGGCTGGTCACCCCCTCAACAGTGTCCAAAACGGGATACTGTTGAGGGGAACGTCTGCTGGGGTACTCTATTCTGGCTGCCCATTTCCCTTCTCTCCTGACAGTCACCCAGTTACCCGGCTCCTGCAACTTCGGGGTGACTACTTCCCTGTAGCTCCTATCTATCACTTCCTCAGTCTCACAAATGTGCTGAAGGTCACCGAGCTGCAGCTCCAGTTCTTTAACACGTTCCCTGAGGAGCTGCAGCTCGGTGCACCTGGTGCAGATGTGGTTATCGGGAGGCTGGAGGTCTCCCAAAACTCCCACATCTCACACATAGAACACAACACAGCCCCGTGAGCCATTCTCACTGAACTAATAGCATACTAACAGACAAAGAATGAAGAATAAAGAAGAAGAAGAAGAAACACCAGATGCTTACTTCGACCAAACTTGATCTCGCCTAAGCCTGATAAGTCAAAGCCAAAGCCTTCCCACTCTAAGGTGGTCATAATGGCGGTGTTGCTTTGAGTTCCACTGATCAACATTCAGGGAGGTGCTACTCTTTGTGCAAGACACTTCTAAAGTCTTGTTTTATTCGGCTTGTGGGTTTCCCCATTTGGGGCCAAAATGTTAATCCCTCTTATATTGTCTTCTCAAGAATTATAACTCAACTACTACATAACTTTGTAGAAGCACTGAATGGGCTTGTAGATTAAGTAATTTCCCATCTCCCTATATAACTTATAGTCTGATGAGGACTTCTCTCCCAAGGGAAGCCATTAACCAGATATGGAAAACATGGACATCAAGGGGAGGTGAGAATAGCTTCATGGAAAAGTTGTTGCCCATGAAGAGTTGCAGACTGAAGCTCTCCCATCCACTATGCCAATAACCCAGCAGATACCCAGCCCAGTAAGAACTCTGGAGTTGGAACTACACCTAACCTTGTATCCCTACCCTCTTGTAGCAGCTACACTGGAAAGCCAGCTCCACTAAGATTAGCTTCTTCCTCCTTAGGCTTGGGGCCTACTTCCTTTCAGAACCCAGGTGGTTACTGCCCAATTGTAAGTCCGGACTGTCAACCAACCTGATTTCCATGGGAAGTTTGTCAAGGCCAATAAGACAGTGCTAGAGATAACATTTCACAGAATGTGAGGAATCAGCTATTCAGAACTGTGGGCCACATCTCCTCTCTGGCCAAATGATGGCTGTGGCCCGGTTTACTACTGCAATGCTCTATTTCCTCTCCCAGGGCTCCTGTAGAGAGCATTAACCATGTTGGGAGCCTGCCACAGTTCATTAATGAAATTGCTCCAGAGGATCATTGGGCTGAGTCACGCTGATTAAACACTCATGACTCCAGCAGTATTTTAAAGGTAAATCTATCAAACAGATAAGCCACACTGTTGTCTGTGCACTAAATTTATGCCTGTTACCTCAGCATCAATGACCTGTACTCACATAATGTTTTTAACAGACCAAAGTTAGTAATAAAGGAAAAGGTGGCAGGGAATCACAGGAAGCGGAGGTCATTGTCGAGGAAGTCGAATGAATGAGGAAGATTCGGAAATATTCCAGGAGGAAAGTCAAGAATCAAGCATTAGGATACACAAATGACCAGAATTCAAGGAAGAGGGAAAGTTCATGGTTGTAGTGTTGGGAGAAATTACGTTTTCAACTTTGATTAGCTCTGTCCCATGTCTACCAGTCTACTTACATACAATTAACAAATTCATCTCATTTAAGTACTTAACTTGTGCAAGGTTAATTCTGGGAAGTGAGGGAAGAGTGTTCACTTCTGCAGCTTTGGTTAGGCTGTACAGTAACTCACCGATTCATGTAACACAGACGCCATCCAAGGTGCATGGAAAATATTTCCATTATTCTCCAGCAGCACACATAAAAGTTGCTGGTGAACGCAGCAGGCAAGGCAGCATCTATAGGAAGAGGTACAGTCGACGTTTCGGGCCGAGACCCTTCGTCAGGACTAACGAAGTGTTAGTCCTGACGAAGAGTCTCGGCCCGAAGTGTCGACTGTACCTCTTCCTATAGATGCTGCCTGGCCTGCTGCGTTCACCAGCAACTTTTATGTGTGTTGCTTGAAATTCCAGCATCTGCAGATTTCCTCGTGTTTCCATTATTCTCCAGACTGCATTAAGGGAGAAGGAAGGAAGGGGAGAATCAGGATGAAGGAGGACAGACAGTGTTGCTGAAACAGCTTGCATATAATGAAAGACAACTGTAGCCATTGCCATGGAATGCTGCCCTCATCATCTCTAAATACCTGGAATAGCGAGGACCCAGAGACAGCAGTCTTCAGTTCACTACCAGACCAGCCACTTCTCCACGTGTCTTTTCAATGGCAGAAGGCAAGTGCTTTAATAGCTTCCTGTTGTGAGTTTCCTCCAAAATCAAGAGAGTTTAAACCCCTCTTTCATAACCATGACCAAATGAGGAAATAACTGTAATTGGTTTTACTATAGTGGAGTGCAATTTCACTGCAATCTTACAGACACCACTTTGTGGTTAATTGACACAGCAGGTCAAACACTACTTGCAATGAAAGCATGTCTGGAAATAAATGGTTTTGAATGTTGAGCCAATTCAAGCACTAACACTTCTTTAAAAACTCCTACAAATATGGACCAAGGTTCAACACAAAAATATGGAGCTTAATCTCACCAGATAACAACAGCTATGTGAAATAAAGCTGTCAGTTTTTAATGGTGCCAAATTTATCAGAACCCAGAGTGCAGTGGTTAAGCCTGAATTTGCTGAGATGCCGCAGGGAATTATCTCTTGGATTAGACCTGAATCCTAAGTGACCGTTAGTGGGGTTTGGAGGCTTGTACATTAGGAACAAAGTTAATTCTGCTTTACTTATGCATTAATTTTCTTTTGGGGGGAAATTAATACTTTTTAATTGCATGAATTCAATTTTGATAGTATTTTTTATGTATGATTGAGATCGGAAGGGACAAAATTGATCCTCTGGAAGATAAGAATGGTAATCTATGTATGGACCCAAAAGGGACGGGGGAGATCTTAAATGGACTTTTTGCATCTACATTTACTTGGGAGACAGAGACAGAATCTACAGAAGTGAGGCAAAGCAGCAACAAGGTTATGGACCCCATAGAGATTACAGAGGAGGAGGGGGTTGCGGCCTTGAGACAAATTAGGGTGGATAAATCCCTAGGGCCTGACAAAGTGTTCCCTCAGACCCTCCCCGTGGGAAGCAAGTACCTAGATTGCAGGGGCCTAGCAGAGATGTTTAAATCACCCTTAGCATCAGGTGAAATATCGAGGATTGGAGGATAACTTATGTTGTTCCTGTGTTTAAGAACAGCTCTAAAAATAAACCAGGAAATTGTAGGCCAGTGAGTCTGACATCAGTAGTGGGAAAGTTATTGGAAGGTATTCTAAGGGACTGGATATATGAGTATTTGGATAGACAGGGACTGATTAGGGATAGTCAGCATGGCTTTGTGTGTTGTGGGCAGTGTCTAAACAATCTTATAGAGTTTTTCAAGAAAGTTACCAGGAAAGTTGATGAAGACTGTGGATGTTGACTACATGGACTTTTGCAAGGTGTTTGACTAGGTCCCACATGGTAGGTCGGTCAGGAAAGTTCAGTTGCTCGGCATTCAAGATAAGGTAGTATGTTAGATCAGACATTGGTTTTATGGGAGAAGCCACAGAGTGGTAGAAGACGATTGCCTCTCTGACTGGAGGCCTGTGACTAGTGGAGTGCGGCAGGGACTGGTGCTGAGTCCATTGCTGTTTGTCATCTATATCAATGATCTGGACGATAATGTCTGATACTGGATCAGAAAATTTGTGGATGACACCAAGATTGAAGGTGTAGTGGACAGCGAGGAAGACTATCACAGCTTGCAGCGAGATCCGGACCAGCCGGAAAAATGGGCTGAAAAATTGCAGATGGAATTTAATGCAGAAAAGTGCAAGGTGCTGCACTTGGGTAGGGCCAACCAGGGGTAGGTCTTACACAATAAACGGTAGGGCACTGAGGAGTGCTGTAGAACAAAGGAATTTGGGGATGCAGATTCACAATTCATTGAAAGTGGTGGCACAGGTAGATAGGGTGGTAAAGAAAGCTTTTGGCACATTGGCCTTCATAAATCAATGAATTGAGTACAGGAAATGGGATGTTATGTTGAAGTTACATAAGACATTGGTGAGGCCTAATTTGGAGTATGGTGTGCAGTTTTGGTCACCTACCTACAAAAAAGATGCAAATAAGGTTGAAAGAGTACAGAAAAATTTACAAGGAATTTGCTGGGACTGGAGGACATGGGCTGTAAGGAAAGATTGAATAGGTTAAGAGTTTATTCCTTGGAATGTAGAAGATTGAGGAAAGATCTGATAGAGGTATACAAAATTATAAAGGGTATAGATAGAGTAAATGCAAGCAGGCCTTTACACTGAGGTTGGGTGGGACTACAACTAGAGGTCATAGGTTAAGGGTGAAAGGTGAAAATTTTAAGGAGAACACAAGGGGAAACTTCTTCACTCAGAGGGTTGTGAGAGTGTGGTACAAGCTGCCAGCACAAGTGGTGCACGCAAGCTCAATTTTAACGTTTAAGAGAAGTTTGGATAGGTACATGGATGGTAGGGGTATGGAGGGCTATGGTTCGGGTACAAGTTCATGGGACTAGGCAGTTTAAATGGTCCGGCACAGACAAAATGGGCTGAAGGGCCTGTTTCTGTGCTGTACTCTTCTGTGACTCAATGACTCAAATCCAAAAACTATTTAAAGTCCCAGACAGCTGTTACAGCATAACTGGGTGAGGCTGTCAGATCTCTCTGGGAATTCAAGGATGGGATCTCCTTGTCTGCCCCCAAAAGATCTGCTGCTCTGCAGGACTCTCAGGAGAATTAAGACAATTAAAAAAGTACATCAAGATCTGACCACTTTAGTTGTGTTTTTTTTCCTGACTTTCTCCCCACCACCTCCCTTCGGCAGACTACATTGCAGTCAATGCTATTACCTTTGGACAATCAGACATCTGTCACAGCTCAGGACTGGGGTAGGTCAAAGTCCAGAATATCAGACATAGGAACAGGAGGAGCCAGCATATTTATCCTTCAATAACTGATCCGAATTTAACTTCAGTTCCATTTTCCGACCTGTTCCGAATAAGCCTCAACCTCCTAATAATCCCGAAATCTATCTCAAACCTGAGTATATATATTTAAAATGTCTGTTACTAGTTCTCACTCCCACAAATTTCTACACCTCTATCAAGTTTCCTCTCAGCCTCCTCTGCGTCAAACAAAGAAAACCCAGCCTAACTAATTTCTCCTCTTTACTAACATACTCCATCCGGGCAAGAATCTGGTGAATCTCAGCATCCCTCATCCTTCCTATAGCGCAGTGGCCAGAACTGCACATAGTATGCCGACTGGGGTCTAACTAATTTTATGGTGTTATACCAAGACCTCCCTTTACTTACCTTCTAGTCCCCAGCAAATGATATAAGCATCACCTTACACTTCTCGGGATTATTCATTCCTCACCACCTGTGCTGGTGATCTTCAGACTGCTCACTAAGGCCTCTCTGTTCTTTAATCCTCCATGAGGCCCTACCATTAATGGAAAATGTACTACCCTCATTAACTTCTACCCTTCCCCTCCCCCCAAGTGCATTACCTCAGATTTATCAGGATTAAATTCCACCCACGATAGCCCTGGCTAGTTTACCAGTGTAATTTAATCCTTCCCCTCAGAATTATTTTGAATAATTTCTGTAACTTTATTTGACAGTCCTCACTATTCATAACACCACCATTTTTTCTTGTATGATGCAAACCCGCTAATCATATCCCCTAAATTCACATGTTAGTTGTTAATCTATATAACAACACAAATGTCCTGGCATGACTCCCTGTGATCCACCATTAATCACAGGTTTCCAATCACAGTAACAAGTTTCCATCAATGACCTCTTCTGTTCTTGAATTTTAGATCCAATTTGCCCACTTGTCTTGGATTCCATAGGTTCTAATGTTTTGGATCAGCCTTCAATGTGGGGCATAGTCCAAGGCCCTATCGAGGTCCATATCAACCACAACCAATGCACTGATCTTTAGTTACCATCTCAAAGTACAACTCAGTTAACTTAATCACACAGGATCTTCCACCAATAGATCTATGATGGCTGTCCTTGATCAATCCCTGCCCTTCCAAGTGTAGTTTAATCCTTTCCCTTTAGAATTATTTTTGAATAAGTTCCTTACCATTGATGGCTGATGGGATCACTAAAGGAAAAGTAGGATTAGAATGGTGCAGAAGGCTGACTGATGGTTGCCAAGGACACAGTGGGCTGAGGGCCTAGTTCATGTTGTGTGGTTCTGAGATCGATTGAGCCAAGCATCAAGCACCAAGCACCTCACCCTCCATTGAGCTAAAGTAGAGGACTCCAGTAAGGAAGGGGACTACATGGTGTCACTGTGCTTGATATCTCATGGACTAACTCAGGATCCACCACCTTTATGGAACATAAAAGACATACTATATATAAAACAAATAAGGGATTTATTGCTCATGGATTTGACACCAGTGGGCTGCAGCTAACCCAGGACAACTGAATCATGATGTAGCCTGGACACTGTGGGCTAAGTTCAGATGTATCTGCTCAAGTACTAAGCCAAAGAATTGTCTGAAATTGAATGCACATTTTCTAACAGATTAATAATAGTTATTTTCTTTAGTCATCGTTTTTGCCTCAAGGTTCTCTAGCAAAGGGGCTAATTGTGATAAAAATGTTCACCCATTCCCAGATCTGGTGTAATCACTGAAGATTTTTGAATCAACAGAGTGTGTGCTTGACAGAAGAAAGCAGTGTCACAGGGTTAACACTTGAAATATTGGTTACAGGGCAGGCATTGTACAGCCATGCCCATGTCTGGCAGTTCTTCAAAGGACCTTCAGTGTGTTTCCAAATATATCTTTAAGATTACAATTTAAATTCCTTACATTCCGATGAAGACAGAGCGCTACAAGGTGAAAAGGGAAACACAAGCATTTCCTGTTTCATTCCTGTGTTTGCAAGCCTGGTGCCCACACTGGGAACCTTGTTGTGGTGAGCATCTCTGCTCTCACACTGTTGCAAATTTGCTGAGTGTGTGGACGCATTAAACAGCGTTACCAGGGGAAAAATACTAGGAGATCCCTCAGTTTCCCAGTGATTGCTGAAAAGTCTCCTGGCAATGAATTTTAGCATTCTCCTTTGTACCTTTCTACTTCTGTCTATTCTTTGAAATAGTCGTGTCAAAGAGAGTTTATTTACTTCTGCAGGACCTGGCCTTTGTCACCTAACTCACAATTGTTACTTGCCAGCTTTCTGCTGGGTGCAGCAGACTCGTGTGCGCGTGTGAGTGAACGGACGTCCTGTTCTGTCATCTCCATCGCGGTTGGGTCCGCTACTCCCCAAACCAGCATGCTTCACAGCTGGGCCACTTTAGCCCAAGGGCACAGAATTTACTTTTAGCCTCAAGCAGCTCAGCGCAGACCACCGATTGCAGCCTGCCGGAGGTCACTTGCGTAATCTCTAGGGTTGAGGGGCTCATTAACTTGACATTTGTATTCCATTCTCAGGATGACTGCAAAAAAAAGGTCTAATTGCAGTCATGACCAGGGCTTTAGCAGTTTTAGCTTATACAGGTTTCCCCCGCCATCCGAAGGTAGAGCGTTCCTATGAAACAGTTCATAAGCCGAAATGTCATAAAGCGAAGAAACAATTACCATTTATTTATATGGGAAAATTTCGTGAGCATTCGCAGACCCAAAAATAACCTACAAAATCATGCCAAATAACACATAAAACCTAAACTAACAGTAACATATAGTAAAAGCAGAAATGATACGATAAGTACACAGCCTATATAAAGTAGAAATACTTTTCCACGATCATTACTGAACTGTTCTCCGTAGCGAAAATCTCACGCAAGTGTCGTCGGCAGAAAATCTCATGCAAGCGCTTTTGGCAAGAACACTGTCTCCAGTAACCCTTAAGCTATGAAGCTGCCAAATCATACCAAATAACATGTAAAAATACACAGCTGATATAAAATAGAAATAATGTATGTACAGTGTAGTGTCACTTACCAGAATTGGGAAAACAGCACTGAGCACACTGATGATGGTGTGTTAGACTGAGTCGTTGCAGGTTAGGGTGGTGCAGTGGCTCCCACCCTCCAGGCCGCTGAGCGATACATTGCCGCGAAGCATTCAGGAACGCAGCGGTAGCCGGGAGGCATACAGCACATCTTTAAGAAAAATGCCGAAACAAACATGCTAATTAATTAGATGCCGCCCAACACGTAATTGTCAGCCCAGATCAGTACCGATTGCCGATTGCATCGTCTCTGATCTGGGCCAACAATTATGTGCCACACCTAATTAATTAGCATGTTTATTTCGGCTTTTTTCTTAAAGATGTGCTGTGTGCCTCCTGGCTACCGCTGCATTCTCCGCAAATCGGTATTTGACCCTGGCCTGGGGGTTGGGGTGGTGGGACACTAGGGTGTCATCTCGTCATCATCTGTTTCCATTAGAGCAGGCAGCTCATCTTCTTCTATCTCTGCCCGCCTCGATGTCAAAGGTCGAGGTTCGTCGTCTGCTGTGGCTGATGTGGAAGGCTTGCTTGACTGCTGAGCCTCACACATTTTTCTGTCACACAGTTCTTTGAAAGGACTCAAACCATCCTGCAAATATCCCCTAAACTGACGTATCCTTTCAAAATTAAAGTCGTACTTTATCATTACGACTGTTTCAATTGTTATCCTTTTTTCTTCCAATTGCATCAGCTCGTCATCTGTCAGTTCTTGGTGATGGGATGCCAAAACCTCTTCAACATCATGTTCGACAGCTTCCACAAGCCAAACTCACGTTGTCCTTACTTCATTCACCATGATCGAAACGCTTAATTATGTCTAGTTTTACGCTAAGTGTAACATTCTTACGAGCTCTTTCAGGCTTTTCCGATACCTTAGAACTCACCTTGCAAACGGCTGCTCACAGGCTCGTGTTAAAGCAATGCCAGCGAGAATCCGGGGGAGAGCGGCTGCTCGGGGCGTGCGCTGCCTTTTATCGCAAGTTGAATTTTTATCGCGCTCTGTTTTTTTTTCGTAACAGTGAAAACACCTTCTGAAAGTGAAAACAGGGTACTAATGTAGGTCTTTCGTAAAGCGAACATTTGAAAAGCGGGGGACACCTGTACTGCTGATTTTTGAATCAGTATATATCCGCTACGTGCACACTCGCAGGACTCGACCCAGTGCGGAGGGACGACTGACTCTCTCTGTCACGGTGGTCACAGACACCGACTCAACCCAGGTGTGTGGCGGACGGCAGCCTCAGTCACGGTGAGTGCTGACAACCACTCGACCCAGGAGCGGGGGAGTGGCAGCCTCCCCGTGAAGAGACAGAAACACAAGAGGTTAGGCATAGAAATATTGGCAGAGCATCGGAGGCACGACCGAGCAACACTGCGAGAGGAATCACACTCCCAAGCACACAGTAGGACTCTGCTAACAGAGCACACTGAGTGTCCCCTTTAAATAATCATAGACTCTGGGAAGCACGAGCCGATCACAGTAAACTTGTCAAGACTAAACCGAAAGAATCTGGTCTTAACAGCTCCAGCAATTAGTAAATACTGGCGCTCGAGAAACCTTGAAGCCCAATGCTCTATGGCAAGCCGCAGAGGGCCTCAGGGTTCACAACAACATTATTGCAGACTTTGGGCCTGCTTATCCCTTCTCCCAGCTGAAATCCTGCTCAATGCTTCTCCACCTCCCGGCTCGCCTTCCCAGTACTTTCCAAGCAAATGCTACCACCCTCTTTATCCTGCCTTCGGGTCCTCCCCACCCCCCTCCACCACACCTTGTCGCCCAAATTCATGTGAGTTGGTGGATTAACTGGCCAATGTACATTGCTGGTAGTGCACAGGTAGAATCCGGGGAAGAGTTGGTGTGGATGTTTGGAAAATAACGGAATGAGATCAATGGGGTTTAGTGCAGATGGTTGCCATGGATTCGGTGGGCCTATAGGCCTGTTTCGGTGCTATAGCTCTCTGTCTCAGTGACTGTATTGAGAATGGGCAGAGGCTGTCCGTGATGTGTCGCTATTGCTGCATACAGACCGTGTCGGTCCTGGCACATCAACAGTGAGCAGTTGTCCAGCCAGTAGCCACATTCGGATCTACTGACCACGGTATCAATTGAAATGAATGGCTCAGGAGCTGCTTGCTGGTAGAAATTCTTTTACTGCAGTGTTGCTTTAAGAACAGGTGGTTGGACAGGCAGCCTGATATTCCAGGCAGTGCTGTGTCCCCAGAGAGGATAAATATAACATCCCACGGCAGGACCATGACGATGTAAATGAAGACATAACACCCACACAGCACTGACAGCTCAGCTGCTGTCCTGTCAGGGTCCTCTACGTTGCTTTAAGTGAAGCCTACATTCAGCGAAGAATCTGCCAAAAAGCAATTTTAAACTTCCAAGAAGATATTTCAAGAGTTGGGTAAGTTTGAGTTTGTGCTTGGAGCATTTAAGAGGAAAGATCCCTGCTGTTAGGAGAGAGGTCTCGCGGTAAAAAAATACCTCCTTTATAGAGCCAAAGATCTTGGAAAAGTCAGCCAGCCATGACTGTGGTACAATGAGTAAAGGCTAGGCCACATTTCCCTCCCGCTCTACTTTGGGACTCTCTTCCTTTTAGCTTCTGTATAGTTTGTTTTGAGTCACATGTGTCTGTGATCTGAAAGGGGCTCTGTGTTTCATGGGTTGCTTGTGTCATGACCTGCTCTGTTTCAACAACTGCTCTGTCACAAGTCCCGCCATATTTCACTGTCTGTTTTCTGTCATAAATTGCTCAGTTTCAAAGACCACTCTGACTTTCAGCCTCATCGAGACACAGGTCATTCTGTGATAGATGCGCTTCGGTGTTTCATAGGGTCATTTTGAGTCAGAGGCCCTTCCATGTTTCACAGGGTCATTTTGAGTTAGATGCCCCTCCCCGTTTCATAGGGTAGTTTTGTGTCAGCCACCCCTTCATGGTTCATAGAGTCATTTTGTGTCAGACACGCCTCCATGGTTCATAGGGTCGTTTTGTGTCAGACGCCCCTCCATGGTTCATAGGGTCGTTTTGTGTCAGACGCCCCTCCACGTTTCACAGGAGGCTCTGTGTTACAGTTACCATTCTGTGTTTTACCAAATCACTGCATATAACAGGGCCACCCACTTGCCCCATGTTTCCTGGGTCACTCTTGTGATTCCAGTCTCGTGCCTCTCACCGGATGTGTTTGTGTCACAAGTTGTTCCATGTGACAGGCTGCACAACATCTTAGACCTTCAACGTAAGACAAGGTTCCCACTGTCAACAGCCTCCCTTTGTGAGCAGTCATGCCAAGAGATAGAATGCTCTGACCGGGTGCTGCAGGTCAAATTGCCAGCATCTCAATGATAGTATTTCAACTTCACTGAAAGGTTCTTTCCTATCTCCTCACCCTTTGGACTTATAACCTCTTAAGAAATAAAGATACGTTTGCATAGCCCCTTTGATTTTCCTTTTAGGAGATCACAAAGTGCTTTGTAACCAATTATGTGAATGTCATGGAGCCATTGAGCACAGAAACAGGTCCACCTGCTCACTGTGTCTGTGCCAGTCACCAAGCTCCCACCTACACTAATCCTGCACTCACTGCACTTCATTATCCCCACACTCCCTCCAACCACCCCCAGACCTGATCATTCACAGAAGGTGAAATCTGACTTGAAACACCAACCCACACTTCCTTGAGACAAGAGAGCAAACAGGAGAGCCAGCAAGATGAGCCTCTGCAGGCCGTGATGTGGAACAGGTGATTGGATTGCCAGAACTGTGAACCAGCAGCCCAACAGGAGCTTCAGCTGAGTCACTGTGGAGAGCTGGGCAGCACTGCAAGTCATTTTGACACTGTGGCTGTCGTGCGATCTTGATGTCCCAATATCCCAACCTATGTTGCAGGCGATAAAATAACCATGCAAGTTATGTCCCTTATGCACTCTGTAGCCAATGGGCACACAGCAACCCTGCACAAGGTGTTGGGTTTGGGGTGAATACTGGCCAGGTCTGTGAGGAGGAATTATCAGTTCTCTTTTGATTTGGTTCTGTTGGATGATCTAAGTCCATTTGAGAGATTCTCAAATAGATCTTCCCCAAGGTAGCCCTTCCCCAGGCCACATACAGCCCCTAAATTCCCACCAGCCAGGTCATTCCCTCTTCTTCCTTCTACCATCTGGCAAGAGTTACAGAAATCTGAAGTCCCGTACTACTAGGTTCAAGAGCAGCTGCTTTCCTGCAGCCATCACGTGTTTGAACTGACCTGCACAACCCTAATCCTACCTCAGCATCAGAACACTACAGACCACCTCTTGCACTACCATGGACTTGTTTCTGATTGTGTTTATCCACTAGTGTCACTTGTGCTCAATGTTTGATCTTTGTGCCTTATGCAGTTTATGTATAATTTATACTTTGTGTGAATCCACGTGCCCAGGCACTGCTTGCTGCTTGCAGCTTGAGTTCATTCTGAGAGGCCACTGGAAAAGCTGAAGTCACCTGCCTGGCACTAGGACCCAGCAGCCCTACCAATAGCCGCTCAACAAGCATCCCCCAAAGCTGCTACATACTGTCCACTTACCCGCCTTTGTCCTGTTTTGCAGATAATGGCTGTTGCCAATCAGTAGAAGCCTCCGACTTTCTGCATGATCACACAATGGTTCGGAACGTGGATGACTTTGACTACTGCCTTCCCTCCCACGCCCAGAGCATCCTGGAAGGGTTGAAAAGCATGAGGTCCAACCCAAAGCTCTCGGATGTTACCCTTCTGGTGCGCGGTCACGAGTTCCCTTGCCACCGGAGTGTGCTGGCTCTGTGCAGTATGTACTTCCATGCCATGTTCACAGGGGACTTCATAGAGAGCATCTCAGCCCGGGTGGAGCTCAAGGAGGTGGACCCTGCCGTGATGGAGACCCTGATCGACTTCGCCTATACAGGGAAGCTGACCATTAACCAGAAGAACGTGGAGTCCCTGACCCAGACCTCCAACCTGCTGCAGTTCAGCACAGTGCAGAAGGTGTGCAGCCGCTATCTCCAGCAGCAGATCAACCACACCAACTGCCTGGGCATCTATGAGTTTGGGGAAGTGTACGGATTCCCAGAGGTCATTGCCAAGGCACACTCCTTCCTCCAGGAGAACTTTGAGGCGGTGTCCCAGAGTGAGGAGTTTCTGCTACTGGGCAGTGAGAGGCTTTTGGCCTACATGGGGGCTGAGTTGCTGCAAGTCCAAGAGGAGCAGTGCCTGGTCCAAGCCCTCCTCAGGTGGATAAGGTACAATGAGGCAGAGAGGAGCTGCTTCCTTCCCAAGCTCTTTGAGCTTGTTCACCTCCCAATGCTGTCTGCAGAGTATCTGAGAGATCAACTTTTGCCTGACAAACTCATTCAGGAGTGTGACCATTGCAGAAAAC
This sequence comes from Mobula birostris, assembly GCF_030028105.1. NCBI lineage: Eukaryota > Metazoa > Chordata > Chondrichthyes > Myliobatiformes > Myliobatidae > Mobula > Mobula birostris. The sequence goes on from NC_092373.1 coordinate 83,347,642, forward strand.
AGATAGAGAGATTCCACAGCAAGGTATGGGCTGATGTTAATTGTGTCAAATGGTCTGATAATTCATAGATTGAGAGAATGTGAGCTCCAAGAGAGTGTTTTACATGCAGAATAATTTCCAAATTTCTTTACAACATAGAAGGAAGCTCAAAGTGCAATACCAATTCATATTATCTAATTTTCCCTATAATCTAACCTCAACTCAAAGTCAACATCAAAGTAAAAGTTATTTTCAAAGTCTGGATATGTTACCATATACAATCATGAGATTCATTTCTTGTACAGGAAAATAATGAAATACAATAGAATTTATGAAAATCTCTACATAGTAAACAAATATGGACAAACAACTAATGGGTCAAAGAAGACAAACTGCACAAATAAAAAATAATACTGAGAAACTGAGTTGTAGAGTTCTTGAAAGTGAGTCTGTATGTTGTAGAATTAGTTCAGAAATGTGGTGAGTGAATTTATTTCTGCTGAGTCAGGAGCCTAATGGTTGTGGGTAATAACTGTTACTGTACCTGGTAGTGTGGGATCTAAGGCTGCTGCACCTCCTACCAGATGGTAGTAGTGACCAGAGACCGTTGTCTGGATATTGGGTGTCTTTGATGATGGATGCTGCTTTCTTGCGGCAGCGCTCCAAGTTGTTGTGCTCAATGTTGGGGAGGTATTTGCCTGTGATGGGCTGTGTTGTATCCATCACTTTCTGTCGACTTCTCTGTTCCTGGCATTGGCGATTCCATACCAGGTCATGATTCAGCCAGTCGGGATACTGTCCACTGTGCATCTATGGAAGTTTGTCAAAGTTTTAGATGCCACGCCGAATCTTCGCAACTTCTAAGAAAGTAGAGCTGCTACCCTTGTGATGGCACTTACATGCTGGTTCCAGGACACTTGCTCTGATATGATACCAGCAAAGAATTTAAAGCAGAACCCTCCACCTACCTGTACACAAAGGGTAATTCACAGTGGTCAATTTTCCTCCCAGTTTGCACTTCTTAGGATGTGGGAGCAAAGTGAAGTACCAGGGAAAAAAACCCACTTGGGATCAGTCAACATGCAAACTCCACACGGACAGCACCCAGAGTCAGAGTTGAACCCAGGTAGCTGAAGCTGTGAAGCAGTAGCTCTGCCAACCACAAAACAATTGCCACTCCCCCATAATGAACTGCCTCCTAGATTCAAGCATACTGCCTACTTTCTACTTCATTCCATTCCACTCACTATAACGTCCCATTTCCACGTAGCCCTTGTGCTCACTATGAATCTTGGCTTCCAGACCTACAGTTTGAAAATTCACACCTATGTTCTCAGACTCATCCATGGTCTCCCCTGCCGTCACAAAACCTCCTCCATTTCTATCGATATACAGCAACCATGCCTGAGCTCAGAGACTCTGGAATATTTATCCTAAGTAGCTCCACCTTCACCTCGTCTTCATCTCTGATGTTTCTTTAAACATATCCTTTGGCCCTATATTTTGGTCACGCACTAACATTACCTATTGTGGCACAGCATCTAATTTTGCTTTTGATAAAGCTCTTTGGATGTATGATGAGATGGTGAGCTCTGTGTGAGATACTATATACACTCAGAGGCCAGTTTATTAGTCACTCCTGAACATCTGCTCGGTAATGCAGATATCTTATCAGCCAGTCATGTGGCAGCAACTCAATGCATAAAAGCATGCAGACATGGTCAACTTCAGTTGTTGTTCAGATCAAACATCAGAATGGGGAAGAAATGTGATTTAAATGACTTTGACTGTGGAATAATTGTTGGTGCCAGACAGGGTGGTTTGAGTATCTCGGAAACTGCTGGTTCCCGGGATTTTCATGCACAACAGTCTCTAGAGTTTACAGAGGATGATACAAAAAAAATATCAGTGAGTGGCAGTTCTGTGGGCAAAAACGCCTTGTTAATGAGAGAGGTCAGAGGAGAATATCCAAATTGGTTCAAGCTGACAGAAATGCATCAGTAGCTCAAATAACCACATATTAAAAAATTGGAGTGCAGAAGAGCGTCTCTGAATGCACAACATGTCAGACCTTGAAGTGGATGGGCTACAGCAGCAGATCACGAACACACACTCGGTGGCCTCTTCATCAAGCAGAGGATGAACCTAATAAAGTGGCCACTAATTTTGAATATCTGGGAGTGAGTTACATGTTGGAATCTAATCAAGGTTTAGAACACTTTTGAGATAAGGGTTATCCAGCAGTTAGGCTGAGTGGTAGGCTGTACAGTCAACTTGAAGGGTTCAGTTTTACATGTGACTAACAGATGCCTGGAATCATTATGGGCTGTAATTCTATCCAGGAGTGTCAGTAGTTTATATGCAAAGAACAGATCACTGGAGGTTAATTCTAGGCTGAAATTAAATCAAGCTATCTTCTTGGCAGATCTAGATTGCTTATGTTCTGCTCTGATAGTTTTTGATGTCACACCAGCATGCGGTTTCTTCCAGCAATGACACCCTATGGGTAGTTTCATTGTTGAGTAACTCTATGCTGTTTTGAATCTCCAGTGTTATTTGAGAAGGATGAAAGAACAGTCTGTGCTATTACCTTACGGCAAATATTGTGTAACAGACTGGAAGTATCTTGAGATCATGAATGTGTATACAAAATATGACTGGCCAGAGAATTACGTGGACTATTCATTGGCTATATTGCAGAGTGCAGCACTGAACCCACATTCAGTCAGCCTGCAGAAAGCGCTTTAATTCCATGGATCCAACATCAGTCACCATCAAATTTAAGTGGGATAGTGGATGGTTGGAAGAGTGAAATGATTATACAGTGAGGTTTGAAAGCCCCTCAGCCACGTAACCTAAAGTTCCTTTCCTCACCCGCTTCCACCAGACAAATATCTTTTGGCCAGTTGTGAAAGAGCCCAAATTACATGATGACACTCCTATCTGCCTCTGATTTCTGTTTTCAAGAACTGTCTGAGACACCATTGGAATAGGCCATGGAAAGTGATAGGGCAGTACCTGCATACACCCCAAACAGAGATACCCAATAGTGCCCTCCCATCTTTCTGAGGGCGACTTGCTGCAAGAACGATTTTGAGGAACCCTGTGGCCTCCTTAATGCATTAATCCAATCCTCTGGACGAAGAAGATCTTCTGTAATTACCCAAGGACCCAGAGCCAGGTTTATGGGAGGATTAGGTAGAGATTTTATTCTAACATTGGAAGGCCCCAAACTTGCATGTCAGTGAAAAGTCTTTTGCGATATGGCCAAGAGTCCAATTCTATTGCCGGCTAATCATCAAGTTATGTAAAGCATAGAAAAAGGACTAAGCCATGTTCATACTCATTAGCCCACCCATGCTCTTTGATATATAACTTCAAATATATAGCTCTTTCCCCAATCTCCTCACCCCCTCTTCAGTTTAAAATGCAGCTCTACAGGTTATCTTAACTATTCCTGTGATGGTGAGTTCCACCACTCAGTCATCCATTGGGTAAGTTTCGATTTATTTATGTGTGTAATTCTACAGTGGTTTTCCTTGAGTTTGCTTCCCTCCCTCTGGCTTATCAAGCCCCCTCAAAATCATGAAGACCTCTGTCAAATCATTCAGCCTTGCCTTTGGTAGAGGAAAGTGTCCTAGCTGGTCACCATGAACTCCAGTAGTGTCATTCTTGTAAATTTGTTTTGCACCTTCTCCATTGGTTCCATATCCACAAATCTTCACAGTACTCGAAGAGTAATGTAATCAAGGATCTTCGCTTTTGAACATTATTCTGTTAGCATCCAACCTCATCGTGTTTGTTAACCCTTTCCGCTACTTTCAGCAATCTTTGTATCTCTACTCTTAGATCCCTCTTCCCTAACACCCAAATACATTATGTCTACCCATTTTCACTGTTAAAAATCTCCAAGGATGTATTCTTTTCTTGGGAAATGCTATCTGCATTAAAAGTCAGTTATGAAAGATTAGGTGAAGTCTTTATTAGATTCAATGCTTCCATTTTAATTGTTTAACTTTTAAGGTATTGTCTAATCATTTGTTTACTAAATTTCTTTCATATCCTTAAAGTGTGATTTCAAGTTATGCTCTGCTACTATTAAAAAGTGTAATAACATCTTATTAAAGCAAAAGGCAGAAGATGAAATTTGTTGGTGAGGGGAACAAATCTCTTCAGTGACTGAGAGCAAGACTCCAGAAGGATGTGTTCTCTCTAATTCCAGGATCAGGGATGTGTTAGATTGGAAAAAGGAGGAACAACAGGCAGAGGCTGCAGGGTATATTGGTACGACTACATATAGTAGATAGAAATAAGGATAAAGTCCGGCAAAATTAGCTTAGAAATTTAGGCAGAAGATTAAAATCAGGACCATATCTCAGCAACATAGGTAATTAGGTGATAAAGAAGACATATGACATGCTTGGCTTCATTGTTTGGGGCATAGAATATAAAATCCTGGATATAATATTGCAACTTTATATAACGCTGATAAGACCACATGGACTATTGTGTGGAGTTCTGGTACCACACTATAGGAAGGATGTAGTCGAGTTGGAGAAAGTGTAGAAGAGACTCACAAGGATGTTTCCTGGATTGGAGGATTTTAGTTATGGGGAGCCATTACATAGGCTGAGTTCATTTTCCCTGGTGTTAAGGATCCTGAGAGGGTACTTGAGGGAGGTATATAAAACTATAAGTGGCAGAGATAGAGAAAACAGTCACAGTAAGGGTATCAAAAACAGGAGCGTATAACTTTAAGATGAGAGGAAGAAATTTTAAAGAGAATTTGAAGGAAGCGAATGGCTGACTTCTGGAACTTGCTGTCAGAGGAGCTGGTGGAATCAAGTACAATCACTATGTTTAAGGGACATGTAGACAAGGCGTAGAATAAGAGATGGATCTAATGCAGGCAAATGGGATTCATGTAGAAGGCAGGAAGGTCAGGATGGAGGTGATGGGCCAAGAAGCCTGTTTCTGTGCAGTACAACTAAAAGTAACTATGACTAACTGTGCCTGTAAATAGAGAAATACTAAGTGGTGCTTGAGATCATCACTGACTGTTTACCAGGAGATTCACAGTAAAGAATGACACCCTCTGCAATTGGGACTCTGCCATACTGATGCATGGGCTGGGAATTAAAGCAATACAGAGAATGTGGATAGCAATGATAACAAAAATAGATACTGTATATGGATGGAATTGTCTCTGCTCTTCACCCCTCACTTCTAGGCTGAGTCTAGGCAAAGACATGAACCCAATCTCAAGAGGTTTCAGGAGGTCTTGGTGGTCATTGGAGGACGGGCATTGGAGGACTCAGATGAAGATGCTGGAGATAATCAGATCTTGTCAAGAAATTGCGGGTTTTACAACAGTAGGACCAGTAAGTGATACAGTGATATGCTGAACTGGATGTTCTGTGGATTCAAGTGCTGGCAATTTTCTATAATGATTAAGCCTCTAAGTAAGGGGAATCCCTCTCGATACATGCCACAACATGAAAACCTGTTCAGATCTTTATTGTGTGATTGCCAGCAACCTGATCATCACCTTTAGTTCATATATGGCCAGTTTAAGACGTGTTGCAACTCTGTCAATGCTGGATCTTTGACAGGGTCAATCCAGTTAGCCCCATTCCTCTGTCCTGCAACTATGTCACTTTGAAATACATATTTGCTTCTCTTTTGAAGTCGCTTTTGCAATCTTTTCTATCCTCTCTTTCATTCTAAAGCATTACAACTTGCTACATAAAAAGGTTTCTCCTCAAGAACCATCATCCGTGGATTTAATGTTATTTATAGTAAGAGCCAGATACCAGGTTTAACTTTTTTTTACATGAATTTATATTTAGGAGCATTTCTTACAGATTGAGAACAGTATATAATTGTACAGACAGGCTGGAGCCTGCAATCAATTCTTACATCTTCAAGAGCAATGTAGTAGACTTGTTATTAATGAGTGATACAATTTGCACATAATCGCACCTACCCAATTTTCCAGCATTGGTTTCTAGATACTGGGAGTGGTTGGGATTTGAGTGGACGTTTTCCAGCAGCCTTCGGTTGAAGGTGGTGATGGTGCTGCTAATCTGTCACTTTGCATCCACAGAGCAATGGTGCCTCCTGCCAGACTTCCCAGATCACAACAAGTGGGGATTTGCCATCACAGCATTGAACAACGATGTTTACATTACAGGTGAGATGTTAAAGACATTCAGCACAAACTTATGAAAGGAAGGACTTGCCTTTACGCGTCACAATTCACCTCCTCAGAATGTCCCAATAAATTTCACAGTTAATTATACGGATGTTGTATTAAAGACTGCCTCTATTAACAGTAGTGAGTGCTACAGACAGCAATAAGCTGAATAAATAACCCATTTACTTTTATTGATTTTACTCAAAAGATGGATCCTACAATGGCTCTAGAACTTTGTTTCCTCTTAATGTTCAATTAAAACTTGTTTTAAAATCTCACCTGCAGATAATGAAAATTGATTTAAAATCTCTGCTTAAAATAACACCTGTGACTCAAACATAATATTGCATTAGACCATAAAGACAATAAGACATAGGAGCAGAATTAGGCCATTCGGCCCATTGTATCTGCTCCCCCATTTGATCATGGCTGATTCATTAGCAGGAGTAAAAAATAAACAATAGTGTTACGACAGAAGAGGGCTACAACAACTCAGCATTCAAATGGATTTGTTGAGACTCACTATCTTGATGTGTTGGACCAATCCCCATGGATATTTAATATAGGTAGCCTTTCGAAGTATTCATGGATACTGCATCTGGGGATGGGGAGTAAGCACAGCATTCCACTGTGAGTGGGAAGTGCAGATGTTATGAATTTCTGGGATAAATCACAGCAAGTAAAACTGCCACCTGGTGAATTGCTTCTGCACCCTCTCTATTACCATCACATCCTTCCAACAGTGTGGTGACCAGGACCATAGTCTAACCAATAACTTATACAACTGCAATATGATGTCTCATTTCTTATACTAAAGGCTTTGACCTATCAAGCAAGCGTACCAAATGCTTGTTACTACCCTATCCCTCTGAGTCACCACTTTCAGGTAGCTATGAGCTTGTACCCCAAGGTTTCATTGTACCTTAACACACCTAAGATTCCCGCCATATACTCTATGTCCTAGCAGAATTTAATTTCCCAAAGTGCCTGGTATTTGTCTGAGTTAAATTCCACTTGCTATTGCTCCACTCAGCTTTCCAGTTGATCTATGTCCTGCTGTATCCTTGAACAACCTTCTTCATTATCTTCAATTCCACCAATTTTTATGTTGTCTGCAAGCATAGGAATCATACCCTGCTGCAATCACATGCAAGTCACCCGTATGTACTGTATTACAAACGACAAAGGTCCCAACACCGACTCCAGTGTTACAAATTACCAGTATGATAGACATCCATCCACAATTACTCTTGGCCCCCTATCAACTTTCCAGTTTTGGATCGAGTTCAGCAGCATGTGTTGGATTAGTCGTGCCGTAACATTCTGCGCCAGCCTACTATCTACTGCCCTGTCTCCTTGCCTGCCTTCTCAAAAAAAAATCATCAGTTGTGTGTGTCGTTCTCTCCCCTGCACGGAACTGCACTGACTTCTCCTAACCAGTCCCATTCTGTCCATGTAAACATAAGTGCTGCCCTGCAGAATCTTCTCTAACAACTTCCCTACCATTGATGTAAGAGGCTCAGCAACCTGTAGCTTCCAGGCTTATTCCTACTTCTCTTTTTGATCAAGGGAACAATATTGGCTTTCTGGTACATCACCAGATGTAAAAATCTTTCTAGGAACTCAAGGAAACTCTTCCATTGCATTCCTTATCACCTGAGATAGATTCCATCTGCCCCTGGGTATTCATCCATCTTAATGTGTCAGCACTTCATCCTTCCTGACAGAGATATCCACCAGAATATCAGCATGTTCATTAATGATGTAACTCCTAAAGCAGCAGGGCTTTGCATTATTACTCGGGAAATGAAGAGATATGGTTGTGAGACAGTATGAACTCTCAGATCAATAATATTGCAAAGGCACTGAATTACATAGCAACCCAAGTTTAAGAAGCACAGATAATAGGTTCTCTTACCTCCATCCTTTCCTTCTGGCTCCCCACAGTACCAAGACTCCCCACTCTTCCCCTACTTAGTATCGCACTTATCAATTGCAATCACATTTCCTAATTATCACCTTGTCTTAGCTCTGACCCACAGTTATGCTCAGCTGCATAGCCAGCCTCCAATTCTAGCATCCAACTGGATCAAGGCCTTTGTCTAATTCCCAATTTGTTTATCGGCTCTGAAATTTTACAATGAAGCAGGAAGTCTGTGATGTTTTTCAAAACCATAACCTAAACTCCTGCAAGTATTAGAAGGCAAAAAAGAGATTTTTGAGGACTTATCCAAAGTTCAGTTGACAAACAATTCTACTTTTGCCCTTACAGGAGGCTCCAGAGGCAGCAGGACAGATACTTGGTCGACAACCCAGGCCTGGAAATTCGACTCCAAAGAAGGGGTTTGGAAACCAATTGCTCCAATGCTGAAACCCAGAACCAACCACACAACAGCAGCACTAAATGGAGAAATCTATGCCATTGGAGGTAGGGTGGCAGAAGCAAAAAAAAAGATGATGGAAATCGGCCAATCTGGTTTACTCTGCACTGACATCCTAGTTAGGTCCTCCTGGAATACAAATCAATTTTGCACTCAGATCTGTTTGTTGTGGCATGAAAGTGGTGATGTTTAAATTCAAAGCATCCTGTCTCGTCCATGAGACTCTATCTGCTACAGCTGCCTGCAGTAGCTTGTAGCTTGAAAGAAAAGAAAGCTTATTGGAACTTTACAGATACTGTGAATGTATGCGTAACCATGGAAATAAGAGATTGTCAGTTTGAATTAACTGAGCTCAATGTCGCTGAACCACACAAACCACTCTTTAACTAATCTATCAACCTGTTACCCTTAAGAATTCAGATGTGCACCCCTCTATTCCTCTACTCGTCTCAGTATCTTTCCATTTATTGCATATTCACAATAGTCAGCGTGGGACTGTACTTTGTGATCCAAGTACACACCAATCATTGACCCAGTTACACTAATCGTATATTAACCCTATTTTTTATCTCCCCATATTCTCATCATCTCTCCCAAGATTTTACTACTCGCAAGCTTAAAAGGGGTAATTTACGGTGATCATTTAACATACTAACGCACATGTCTTTGGAACGTGGAAGCAAATGAGCAAGCTGAAGGAAACCTACATGGTCTTGGCAAGAATGTTCGAAGCACACACAAGCAGAGCTCATGGTCACGATTGAACCTGCCTCTCTGGAGCAGGAAAGCAGCAGCTCTACCAGCTGCTTCACTCTGCCATTCTTTGCGGCACCTCCATAACGTTCTTTCAGTACATAATCCTCTTCAGGATATCACTACTACATAATGTGCTTTTCCCAGAATGTCCAGAATTCCCACTGGAATTGGATATTCCAAATGTTTATCTGTTTTCTTTAAAATAATTCTGGAGAAAATAGTTCTTGCAGGAAAACTTTTTTTTTTCCCCTGGATAGTTCTGAGTGCAGTGAAGATTTCCTCCTGTGTTGCCTGTAGTTTTCATATAGAAAGCAATAACACGCCTAATTAATTGCAGCATTGCCCGGGGATTATTTTCTCACTGATATTTCCTGCATTTGTAGAGATACAAGGTAAGAAATGACTGTGTTTGAGAGGGATATAATGTCTCTATCACAGCAGAAGGAAAATGAATTCATACAATCCTGTGTAGTGAAATTTGGTACCTTCTGAATTGCAGGAACCACACTGGATGTTGTGGAGGTGGAACGCTATGATCCCTACACCGACAGCTGGACTCTGATTGGTCCAACAGTGAAGTACGTTACTAACTTCACAGCTACAGGCTGCGGGGGAAAGCTCTACGTGATTGGCTCATGTGCAGCCAAGTACAATGTCCTCACATTACAGTGTTACAATCCTGTCATAGGTAGGTGCCAGTGTGATTCATGGGAAACTGAAGTTAATATACTACATTTGATGGATGCCTTTAATTGTTCCTTCCTAATAAATACCTTGCTATATTTAATTTTATGACCTGTACTCCATTCCCAGTCTATTCTTTTCCCTTATTTCTTTGGTCAATGGGCTGAATAGCTTCCTGATCATAATGAATATATACAGTGTACATACATATATATAAAACTAGCCTCTTTACTTCTTTTCCCTCTTGCTTCCATTCCACTTCTTTCCACTTTTTTTCTCTCTCTCACCTCCTTTCTTATTAATTTTGGCAATTGGTTGCTGTTTCCATTTTTCTCCACACATGAACCCTCTTCAACTGCCAATGCCTCACAGACTTATTATTTCTCATTACTTCTGCTGCCTCCCCCATTGTCTTGGAGATGGACGCTTTCTCAGGAGGAATGCCCCACGGACTTGTCTGAAATTAAAGCAAGAAATCGGAGAGTCATGGTGTCACCGGGGAAACCGGTTCCCCGGTAAATAATGGGAGAGGTGGCCTTATTTTGGGACTTGGTTGACAGCAGCAAAGCTGAATTTATACAGAGTAGATGATGCATGAGAGGGGAATGCCAGAGACTAATCCTAAATTTATTCTTTTAAACGTGATTCCATGCCAACATTCCACCACCATGCGTTGCAAACCTATTGACAAATTCTAACAAAATGCTTTCAAGTCATTTTGAAGCAAATGTATTCTGCACAATCCAAACTTTAAATCTGGTGACAACTCAATTTCACTGAGACTGAAAGACTGTCTTTTTCTTTTAACTTATAAGTACCGTGGTCTTTTAGCATTCAATGTGTTGAAGTAATTGAGAATATGGCATAGGAAGTGAATGCAGAAACAGGCCCAGTTTGCCTCTTGAAGACTCTAAGACAATTTAGTTCATGGATTATATACCTCATCACGTTTATTTGTGTCCAAATTTCTATTGGTCTCAGGCAGATCCCATCCATCCATCCTGCATCCTCTTTGACTTTCTACCTTCAGGCAGGAGACTCCGATGCATAAAAACAAGAATGGTCAGGATGGGAAACAGCTTCTTCCCTCGGGCCATTAGGCTTCTGAACTCCCTGGTGCATCCCCTTCAAAGTGTCACTGCTTAATCTGTTCCATACCTTACAATATTTAATATTAATGCACTTTAATTTCTTCTTTATGCGCGATTCATCTGTAGATTTTATTCTTGCCTTCATAAGTTATTGTGTGTTATGTGTACCACTGTGCTTTACAACCTGGTTTGGAGAAATGTCACATTTCTATATACATTATATGGTTATATATATTATATACATGTATATAGTTAAATGACAATAAACTTGACTTGATATTCTTAATAATTGAGTCAAGTAAGGGTAATAAATTGCAAAGATTCGTAGCTCTTGGATAATTATATTTCATTTTATATCAGTCTCCCTACAGAAATTATAATCTGTCAATGGGAAATTGTGCCTGAGCATTAAGCCAGCCCATTTTAGATAGTTCACTGGGATGGCTTCACAAGACAAGTTAATTCCACTCAGAATTTTCACACAGGATGTAACCATGTAACAATTACAGCATGGAAACAGGCCATCTCTGCCAGGATAACCTTTGCATTCTGCTGAACCTTGGCCACTTGCCCTCAAATTCAACTCCATTCATCTTTTCTGTAAGGTGATCAAAATTATTTCAAGTGCAGGGTCAGGCAATGGCAATAAAGCAAATATTTATTGCTCAACCCCAAATGGCCTCGAGAAGGTGATGGTAATCTATTATCTTGACACTCTAATGCATATAGAGTAGATGCTTTCACTGTGCTTTGGAGTGGAATATTTCAGGGTTTTTTTCTACAGACAAGAATAGAATGATTTTTATTCATAATTTAGTGAGATGTGTGAAATGGAGGTAACTTGTTGTTGGTAGCATCAAATCATTGGCTGACCTTGCTCTTCTAGTTGGTGGAGGTCTTGATTGCATGATTCTGATGCAGGAAGCCCTAGCATGCTGCTGCAGTGCATTTTGTAGGCAGTACACAGAGTGCCTGTGCTGTGTTAGTGGTGGGTGGAATGATTGGTAAAGTGGTGAAGGGTTGCCCCTTACCTGGCTTGACCATCACAGGAGTTATATTCATTCCGTGAAACTGAGATATATCAATATGTTCCTGACATAATATGTAGAAAGTCAAGTCAAGTTTATTGTCATTTAACAATATATATGTATACCGCCAAATGAGACAACAGTTCTCTGGACCAGGATGTAAAGCACAGTAGCACACATAACACATAATAACTTAGGAAAGTAAGAATTAAATCTACAAATTAACTAAGCGTAGATAAACAAAGTAAAGTGCATAAATTAAGTATTGTAGGGTACAGTACAAGTTATCCGGTGATACTTTGAATGCGATGCATAAGGGAGTTCAGAGGTCTAATGGCCCGACGGAAGAAGCTGTCTCCCATCTTGACCGTTCTTGTCTTTATGCATTGGAGTTCTTGCCTGATGGTGGAATGAAGATGGGGAGGTCTGCCACTCATCACAGAATATCTGGCCTCTGACTTGTTTTCTGTAGCTGGCCTGCTTGCTTTTGGTTTCTAGGGGCCACCTCCACCAACAGGCTGTGGATGGCTGGAGATTTGGTCAAGATCATGTCATTGATTGTCAAGGGAAGTTGGCTAGAATCTCTCACGTTGGAGGCAATATTTGCCTCACTTATGTATTTTATATGTTACTTATCACTTATCAGCCAAACATTAATGCTGCCTGTGTGAGTTGGCTACGCTGGGAACTTCAAATAGAGATAAACACTGAAATCATCAGTAATTATCCCATGAGTAATTTTATGAATACAGGGAAAGCTAATGCAGACCATAATACCAGTCACGGCAAATCTTTACATTAATAGAGCAGATTATCTTTTGATGGCAACACCCAGTAATGAAGAATGGTCTGATTAGACTTCAGTGTTCTTAAGCCAGTGGCTAGCCATCTTCCCACAGACGTTAATCGCTTGCTCCCATAATCACAATCTCTTCAGCTTCCTTGTGTTCCTCACAACAACGCTCTTCAGATCTTAAAGCCACTGTAATTTTAAAATGTTGTGTGTTTAATTTTGCTGCTGCAGATAACTGGAGTGTCATTGCGTCTCCCTTCATTCCAAAGTACCTCTCATCCCCTCGATGTGTGGCGGTAGATGGAGTGATCTATTTAATTGGAGACAACACAAAGAAAGTCTATGCATATGATCCTGAAGCCAATTTGTGGCAGAAAGTAAGGATAATCTCCTTCTCTTTTTTCTTCTCATCCTTCTCCTTTCTCCTTTTTCCTTTTATCCTGCCTCTCCTGTTTCTCCTTTTAATCTCCTGCTTCACTTTGTCTTTCTTCTTTTCCCCTCCCTTTGCCTGGTCCCCTCAAGACAGAAGAAACATGTTCTGGGTTTTGTGGGCTCTGGGATGACTGATGAGGTTAATGTGGGAACCACAAGCTCTTCCGCAGACAGGGAAGAAGGTGCCTGACATGGATTCTGAGATGGTGCACTCATTCTAGTCTTTGTGCTCCTAACTCAAGGTTCTCATTACCATCACCATCACAAATGTTCTCCTTTGGCAAGTCTTGGGCCTGAGATTCTCAGGCATCAGGGAAGATGGTGCATCTTTTGAAGGAGGCTTTGAATTTTTTTTCACGAAGCAACTCTTCTCATGACAGAATTCAGAATCAAGTGCTTGTTTTGAGAATCTGGTGTCGGGCAGGTCAATTGAACTTGGGACATTGGCCTGGGAGAAGGCTGATTTTAGTTTGTTGATGTTTCTATTGAATTTGGAAGATTTTGCCGAGGCAGCATTAGTAATATTTTTCCCATGCCTTGAGGTAGGGCAGGGGAGTCCTCGGAAAACTACGGGACAGTAGGGATTACTGTGGCCTGATAGGTGGCAGAAAGACATTGGGGTGTCACTGCAGGATACGCAGCATCTAACTGGTAAAGTTTTAATGTAGCTGGTCCAGTGGAGTTTCTATTTAGTGAATATGTATGCAGACAATTCAGAGCAATATGCAGGAAACCTACAGTTCAGAAAGGTGTAGACACAAGGGACTACACTGGAGTTTAGAAGAATGGGGGGGGGGGGGGGCGAGAAATCTCACTGAAACCTACCAAATACTGAAAGGCCTAGATAGACTGAATATGCAGAGGATGTTTCTAGTAGTGGGAGAGTCTTGGACCAGAGAGCTCAGCTTCAAAACACAAGGACATCTCCTTACAACAGATGATGAATTTCTTTAGTCAGAGCATGGTGAATCTGTGTAATTCACTGCCAGAGACGGCTGTAGAAGCCAAGCCACTGGGTAGGTTTAAAGTGAAGTTGATAGGTTCTTGATTAGTAAGGGCGTCAAAGGTCACAGGGGGAAGGCAGGAGAATGAGGTTGGGAGGGAAAATAAATCACAGTGTTCAAGTGGTGGAGCAGATCCAAATTCTACTCCCATGTCTTATGCTGGAATCTGGAGCATCACACAAAACACTGGGGAAACTCAGCAGTTCAGGCATCATCCATGGAAAGTCAACGCTTCAAATCGAGAGACAGCCATGAGTGTGCCCGCTCCCATTTGTCCCCCTCCTATCACCTGCCAGCCCCTGATCCACCGCTTCTTTCTATCTTTTTTGTACTGCCGAGTTTGTCCTGTGCTTTATGTATTTGAGGCTCATGTGCGCAATGATATACAAAGATCAAACACATCGTACTGTGACGTAACCCCTGTACACATAGACTATGTGCATGATCCATTGCTTTTTTCATTCCTCTTTCAGGTCCAGCTGCTCCATAAGTTACATGAAAATGGTGGTATGGTGGCGATTGCTGGGAAGATCTATGTCACTGGTGGCCACTGGACAGGAATGGAAGGAGACTACAGCGTGGAGCTGGAGGTGTACGATTGTGCTAAGGATGTGTGGACTATTGATAGCTTCCTGCCACGCCTCTGGTTTTATCATGGGTCCTGCTCCATTTTCATTGATACATCCAGGTGGACTGAACTCTTTCCAGACAACAACCCCTAGGAAGTACTTGCACCTCACCCTAGCCTGCGATCTACCCGAGGTCACGGTGTGCACAGCACAGCTCACAAAATGAACAGTAGCACGGTTACAATGGGATTTTATATGGTGCATGCACTCACTTTTGGCAGATTTAGTCCAAAAACTTTTTTTGAGGCCCAGAATTCAGTGAAGGGAATAGGCCATGACTTCAGGTGTCACCTTGACAATTGCCTCACATAGTTATCATCTCACATGTGATTTAACCAAACAAGATTAACTATGCTTTCTGTGTTCAAGTAACAAATAAATTATGATCTAATATTAATGGTTCTTCCTGTCTCGAAACAAACCTCGGTGTTAGCTGGTAAAGATGTAACCCATTTACTTTTTAGCAAAGTTCAAAGTAAATTTTATTCTCAAAGTACCTACATGTCAACATATACAACCTTCATTTTCCTGTGGGCATACTCAACAATCTATAGAATAGTAACTGTAACAGGATCAATGAGCCCAGAGTGCAGGAGGCTACAAACTCAGCAAATACAAATATAATTTACTAGCAATGAATAATGAGAACATGAGATAAAGAGTCCTTCAAAGTGAGACCACTGGTTGTTGGAACATTTCAATGATGGTGTGAGTGAAGTTGAATGCAGTTATCCCTTTTGTTCAAGAGCCTGATGGTTAATGGGTAGTAACTGTTCTTGAAGCTGGTGATGTGAATCCTGAGGCCCTTGTACCTTCTACCTGATGGCAGCAGCGAGAAGAGAGCGTGGCCTGGGTGGTGGGGTTAGATGCTGCTTCATAGGCAGCGTTTTAGTGGTTGGCTGGCATTACCTGTGATGTACAGGGCCAAATCCACTACTTTTTGTAGGATTTTCCATCACACCAACAAGGAAAATAACCTAATCCACAGCAAAGGTACATAATCCCACAAGTACTTCCATCTTCAAGCAGAATGTTAAGCACATAACTGGTAGCACTCCCCACCACTCTCATTCCTTATCTGAAAGTCAGTCTTGTCTTAGGGAAATTGTTCCATCTCTCCCAGTGTCTGAAAATGAACGAATTAAAGACTTACAACCACATAAAAAATGTCAGGGAACCGTGTTTGATTACTAATCTTTAAAAATGGAATAAATTGTGGCGAAACGGTACAAATGTTATTTGAGGGGATGAAATCCTAATAGATAAGGTGAGTAAAAACTTTCCCATATTTAGCTAGGCTTAGGTATGGGGTGAAGGATGTGGAATGGGGAGAGAGGCAGTTGTTACTCTCTTGCCATTCAAGAGAGTGACATTAGTTCTTTGGAAATGTTTTTGTCTTTACAGTCACCATACATTGAAAACCAGCGCCATCTCCTGACTGGAAATAGAACTGCAGAAATAAAAAATAAAATTAATTTAAGGCTTCTGGAATATCATCCAAATTTCAAAATATTCCTGAAGGCGGCAGCACAAGTAAATATGGTAACGGAGAAGGCATGTGAGAAGCTAGCTTTCATTTGGTGGCATATAGATATTAATGCAGGGAGGTTATAGTACAAATTTATCAACATTGGTATGCTACATGTAGAATATTGTATACAGTTTTGGTAACAACGTTATTGAAAAGTCCTGAAGAAAGGTCTTGGCCTGAAACATCGACTTTTATTCACTTCCATAGATGCTGCCTGATTTGTTTGAGCTCCCCCAGCATTTTGTGTGCATTGCTTTGGATTTTCAGCATCTGTGGACTTTTGCGTGTTTTTTATAGAAAGGAGGAGATTGCTCTGGAGAGGATACAGAAGAGGTTTGCCAGGACATCGCCTGGGATGAAGGCATCAATGGATAGGCTGGGTTTATTTACAATGAGATAGAGAAGACTGAAGGTGGACCTGATAGTAGTAGACAAAATTATGAAGGGCAGATGACAATGAACGTTTCCCCCTAGCATAGACATCCATAACAAGAGGGTGTAGATTTACGTAAAGCAGTAAGAGGTTTCGAAGGGAATTTAAGGAACAACTTTTTCACCCAGAAGGTATTTGGAATGTGGATTGCGCTGCCTGAGAGAGTGGTGGAAGCAATGACTCTGACAACATTTAAGAATGATCTAGATGAGCACTTGTATTGCCAATGCATGGAAAGTTACGGATGAAGTGCTGGCAAAGGGGGACTTGTAGAGATGGTGGTTGATTGTCAACATGGATATGCTGGGCTAAAGGTCCTGCTTCAGTGCTATATAACTCAATGACTCTAAATTCACTAACTTACTATCATATACTATACCATATCATCCCTCTTAAATTTTGGTCATCCATTGCCACTTACAAAAAACGATCCCAATCTTCACCAAAATTTCAGTCACATTATTGCCCACTTCCTTTAATCTAATCATACCTTGATCCCCTTCAGTTGGTCACAGATTTATCACCTTTCCTGTGAGGTATGTACTTGTCCAAGTTCTTACAGAAACATCTGCTTGAATCTAATCAGTGATGTTACCTGGGGTCGTCAGGTGTTTCGGGTCTTTCAACATCATACACCCTTTCCCAGGCGACCAGACTGGGGTTGATCAGACCTCGGCCTGTGTCCTAGCAGCAACCCACAGATCTGCAGAGCCATCTTGACGCTTTCTCTGCTGCATCTGTGATGGTAGAAATGGCTCTCCTTCTTCTCTCTCCCGTGATTCCAAGTGCAGTGTATACTTTGCAGAGAGTAATACTTCGTTTTGAGAAATTGTGAAAGATTCCTTTAAATGTTTGCAGTTGGCTACCTTTTCTTATAACTTAAAATTCTGCCAAGACGAGGCTCCCAATAACCTCTTCAATGAGCTGGTTTTGAATGCATTGATGCAGCAATCTGAAAGATGGTGGAGGCGCAAGAAACTGCAGATACTGGAATCCTGAGGTAAAAACAAATCGTTGGAGGAACTCAGTGGGTCAAGCAGCAGGCCAAGCATCCTGATGAAGGGTCACGACCCAAAATGGCGACCGTTCCTTTGTCTTCACAGCTGCTGCTCGACCCACTGCATCCCTCCTGCTGTTCATTTTTTTTGCTAGATATTATTTATTGATGATAAAGAAATGGCTTCTTTGTATTGCAAGAATGAGATATAATCAAATGCATAATTTTGCTCTGTTTTCTCATTGAAAGCTATGAGCTGTTAGAAATATGCAAATAAATTACGAAAATCAATGCTGTGTTTTTACCTTGGTCTTGAAATGAGAATGTTCCCTAGCAAACCAGCCCACAAGGATAGAACCACAGAACCATAGAACACTGCAGCACAGCAACAGGCCTTTTGGCCCTTCTTGGCTGTGCCAAACCCATTCCTTTTATAGAGTTCATACATTCCCTGGAAGAAATCCGAGTGATCCACACATCTGAAACCCTGCCCCTTCCCACTTTAGCCATACATTCACCTGCCAAACCATCGTACTGTTATCCTCAGTGGTACTTGAGCATGGAGCAGGCAGCAATCCAGAGACTCCTACCTTTGAGGCCCTGCTTTATCCTTTCTCCAGGACCTCATCGCTTTTCCTAGATTTGTCATTGGTACCAACATGTACCACATCTTTTGGCTGCTCAACCTCTCCTTTAAGAATGCTGTGGACTAGATCTGAGACATCCCTGACCCTGCCACCTGGGAGGCAACAGAGATCTTTTTCATATCTGCAGAATCTCCTGTCTGTTCCCCTAACTATTGAAAGCCTTATCACCACATTCTCCTCCTCTCCTCCTCCACTTGAGCCACGGGGCCAAATTCCATGCCAGAGAACCTGGTCAGTGCACCTTTTTCCTGCTGGTTTGTTTTCCCTCCCAAGAGTATCCAAAAGCAGTATGCTTTTCATTGGGGTACACCATACTCATTATCAGCCTATAGCCTTTCTCTCTCCAGACAGTCACCCAGATATCTACTTTCTGCAACTTACTTGTGACTACTTTCCTGTGGCTCTTGTCTATCATCTTCTCATTCTCCCACATGACCTTATTTAGCTCTAGTTCGATAACAGATGCACTTCTCACAGACGTCACAATCAGGGAGACTGGAGGTCTCACAGATCTCCCCCATTTTGCATAAGGAGCACACCACTGACCTGGGATCAACTCTTCAGCTAGGCATTTGTAACAAAAGGAAGAGAAACTTGACAGAAACCTCAGCCTGACCTCTGCTATTCATCGCCAAATTCTCTCAAGCCAGATCCTCAGTTCCCCAGTCCAACTCTGTCCGCTCCCATAGTGGCTGTTCCGCTAAACCTAACTTCCTTTTATTGGCCCTTGCCAAGTGCTTAATAACTCAGATGATCTCAAGCACCGCAGTAGGTCCTGAAAGGCCCTGCTTGTTTCCATTGACTCACCATAGTCCCTGCAAGTAAAATACTTCAATATTCCCTGATGGATTCAATGTTTTTGTCCAACTTGCTTTCTCTTCTCTGTTTCTTACCTTACTCTAGCAGAACTGCTGAGTTGCTGAACAGCTGCAGCTTGTTCATCATATCCTCATCCAAGTACCCACTTCCCATTTTGGAATGGTGTTAGCAGCTGCTGGGAGAGGACTGAACTGCTATCCCAGTAAAGATTGCCACTAGGAGTCATTGGATGTTTATCTGAAGTGCAACCCCACTTTTGTCCCTGGTCATCAAAAGGCCAGTTCTTGCACTCCTGTTGGGATCAGCATCAATTCAACATAAACTAGCTGTAAAAAAAGCTGAAAGCTGCACCAGAAAGGGGAGATTTTTTGTGTGCAGCACCCAAGGGAATCGTTAAATATTCCCAATTTCAAGTTCTATAACAGAAACCTGCAGCCACAGAGACTGCAGTAAGAAAGATTTAAGTGAACTAGTGACCTTCAAGCCTAGCAGACTCGGAACTCTGGAGCGAGTGCAGCAGCTGGAAACCCAGGGGAGATTTCCATTGTCTCAGGAAACGTGGCTACCGGGGAGAGCTCCAGATAAAATTGAAGCACAGGCCCCTCAACCACATCCCACCCCACCTCAACCCAGTCTCTCTACCATCCTCCTGGCTAAGGTCGCATCTCTGGAAAATAAAATCGAAGACCTCAGAGCAAGAATGCAGTACTGGAGGGACATTCAGGAACTGTTCTGTAACCTGCTTCACAGAGACATGGCTCAACTCCAGCACCCTAGATAGGGTGCTCCAGCCTAAAGGCCACACCATCCACCACACGCACTGGACAGTAGCATCAGGTATAGGCAGAGGCGGCATATTGGTAGCAATGACATATCTAAGAAAAGGGACGAGGTCCTGGAGAGAGAATTCACCACTGTGCACAGACGTAGGGTTTCTGTTTCACTCCTGCTCCCATGATCTGCAACATCTGGTAGTCCAGTGTCATCCGTCCTACCTGTTAAGGGATTTCTCTGCCTTCATTGTGGAAGCGGTGTACATACCACCCCAGTCAAACATCGAACTGGCACTACAGAAACTGAGCACCATGATCAACCATCCAAGGCGCCCTGATGCCCTCCCAATCATCATGGTGGACATCAACCAGGTTAGCTTAAAACATTTTAGACCATAAGATGTAGCAGCAGAAGTAGGCTATTCGGCCCATTGAGTCTGCTCTGCCATTCAATCATGGGCTGATCCAATTCTTTCAGTCATCTCCACTCCTCTGCCTTCACCCCATACCCAACTACTAACCAAATTTTCTAACCAACTACTACCAAACTGTCACCTGCAGAACCAGAGTGGCCAACACACCTGCTCACTGTTATGCCCCCACAGAACATTTACTGTGCCATTCCACACCCACACTTTGCAAATCCAATCACCTGGCCCAGCATGTAGAGGATGCGGACAGCAAAAGTAGGGCCAAGGGCGGTGGAGATACGTTTACAGGACTGCTTTGAATCAGTGGACTGGAACACATTCAGGGACCTATCTTCAGACGGGAAAAACATGCCATGGCTTTCACAGACTTCACCATGACCTTTGTGAATAAGTGTGTGCCTTCAAGAACATGCCAAGTCATCCAAACCCAAAACACAGGATGAACAAAGGCACTTGCAGTCGGTTAGATCTGTGGCATTTAAAATCAGCAATCCTGAACCATACAGGAAGTCTACAGAAGGCTATCGTGAGAGCGAAAAGGCAACTCTTTGTGAAACTAGAGACAGAATTAGATTCACAACTGTTGTGGCAGCATTTGCATACACTACTTCCTGTAAGATGAAACCTAACAAAATTTCTGCTATAATCCCTGATGCGCTCAATGCCTTTTATACACACTTTCAAAGGGGAAATAACACTATACCTGCTCGTATCCGCACAGCATACAGTGACCCTGTGATCTCTCTTGGAAGCAGATGTACGAGTGTCGTTCAAGATGATGAACCCACCAAAGGCATCAGGCCCCAAAGGTATACTTGGCAGGGCACTGAAAACCTGTGCCAACCAACTGGTTGGAGTTTCAAGGACACTTTCATTCTCACTGCTGCAGTTGGAAGTTCCCATCTGCTTCAGAAAGGCATCAATCATACTGGAGCCCAAGAAGAGCAGGGTGAGCTGTCTGAACGACTGTCGCCCTGTTGCACTCACATCTACTGTTCGAGAGGTTGATGGTGGCTGGAAGTAACTCCTGCTTGAGCAGCGCCCGAGACCTGCTGCACTTTGCCTACTGCCAGAACAGATTTTCACTGGGTCTCCGCTCTGCTTTGAAGCATATAGACAATGGCAAGACATACATTAGGCTGCTGCTTATTGATCGCATTTTCATGTTCAGCACCATCTTTTCCTCAGTACTAATAACCAAGCTTCTAAACCTGTGCCTCTGTAACTCCCTCTGCAACTGGATCCTCAGCCTCCTCGTCGGGAGACCGCAGTCAATGCGGATCAATAATAACGTCTCTTCATTGCTGATTATCAGCACCGGCACATCTCAGGGATGTATGCTCAGCCCACGGCTCTACTCTCTTTACAAACATGAGTGTGTGGCTAAGCACAACTCAAATGCCAACTATAAATTCACCATTGACACCACTGATGTTAGTAGAATCTCAGATGGCGACGAGGAGGCATACAGGAGTGAGCTAGCTGAGTGGTGTCACAACAGCCAACTCACGCTCAGTATCAGCAAGACCAAGGAACCCACTGTGGTCCTCAGCGAACACACACCAGTCCTCATTGAGGGGTCAACAGTGGAAAGTGTGAACAGTTTCAAGTTCCAGGGCACCAACATTTCAGAAGATCTGTCCTGGGCCCATCACACTGATGCAGTCATGAAGATGGCATGGCAGTGGCTCTACTTTGTTAGGAGATTTGGTACGTCACCAAAGGATCTTGCAGATTTCTGTAGATATGCAATGCAGAGCATCACAGTCTCATAAGGAGCCTCCAATGTACAGGATCTCAAGAGGTTGCAAGGGGTCGTAGACAGCCAGCTCCATCACATGCTCAACCCTCCCTGCAATTGAGGATATTTTCTAAAACTGGTGCCTCAAGAGGGCAGCATCCACCCTTAAAGATTTTCACCACCAGGACATGCAATCTTATCATTGCTACCATAAGAGTTGAGGTACAGAAACCTGAAGATCCACACTCAACAACTTAGATTTTTTTATGACTTTGCATTGTTCTGCTGCCACAAAACCACATATTTCATGTTATATATCTGTGATAATCTGTTCTGATTCTGATAGAATGACACTCAGGACAGTTTGGTTCAACAGCCCATCTCCTTTGTATTCAAAACTCTCATTAAGGACCATCTTTAAACTTGATCCAGGTCTGTAAGTAGATATCCAGGCTTCTGGAGCTGGAAGTACTAGGGCAAAGTTTGAGGTCGGATTGTTTTCCTGGTCTGCAATGGACTGAGTAAGTACTGTAAGTACTATGGACTCCCTGGCTAATGGTAGGGGACCAAAGCATGAAAGAGGTTGGGAACCCCTGTTATAGTTTGATGCTGATTAGCAGAACGTCAGCAAGATGAAGGAAGCACTTAAAGAGTAACAGAAGCACTCCGTGCTTTAGTGTTATAAGTGTAATGAACTACAAGTACAGTTTAATAAGGCCTCCGTCGGTCAGGGCTGACCATGGATATTGTATCCTAGCTGTCTAGATACGTTAGCCTGGGCAGTATGATGTGGAGAGCAAGCTGTTGCCAGTGCAGCAAGCTCCCCCTATCCACACATCTGATGAGGCCAAAGGAACGGCGGAGACTGATCAGTTTGGCACCAGCAACACCACAGCAGCAGCCTGTCAGCATTGAACTCAACGTAGGACTGCCTTAGGGACTCCAGCTCCAAATTTTTCCCTCGGGGTTTACTTCTGAAGACTCCCCTGTGAGTGGGTACAGCCCCAAGGCAGCAGAGGTTGGAGATCAGAGTTTTCCTTCTCCTAAATGAGCTGCCAACCACGGCTGATGAGCCCCATCTGCCCGAAGTACAGTTTAATATATTAATATCAATTCACAATCATTTTGATACAAGATCTTGTTTCAAAGATACTTAATGTATATACAAGCCATCCCTGGGTTATGAACAGCCACATTATGGACACTCCTACATAAAACTGAGCTCCCACCATATTATTAAATTCAAAATCCAGTGTTCATTCCTACAAATGGCAGAACTAGTTTCCACTCTCTCTCCACTTCTAGTCATTATTTTTGCATCAGTCTTGTGTGCTTTTGATGCCTTTCATTGTAATACAGTGGATGTATGGTAACTATAGCAACTATTTTTGTGTATTTACCAGTTTATGGACAAAAATCGACTTAAGGACATCTGTCAAAGTGGAATCTGTTCAATACCCAGGGACAGCCTGTAAATGTTTACAAAGAACACAGAAATGAGTTGAGTTGGTGGGATGAATTAAACTGGGGAGTGGAAACGGGCTAATTGTGTTTGTCAGTGTGTCACGCAGGAGATAACAGGTTGTTTAGTATGAGATGCACCACAGGGAGCACATAGTTTGGAATGTGACTTGTTATATGAAATATAGAGTGCTGCTGAGTTCAAGTGGATTAGGCTCATAAACATATTTCTAATTACTGGTACTTCATTAACCTTCACGCCTGCCAGTGAATCACATTGAATCATGTTGGAAACATATTGTAAAGTCTTTGAGTTTGGATTACTTTATTTATTTTATATTTTTATTAGAGATATAACTTGGTAGCATGTCCTTTCAGCCCAATGAGTGCATGCCAACCTATTAAACCCATTTGGCCCATTAGCTCTTCTCCCATACATCTTTGGAATGTGGGTTGAAACTGTTACTGCAGGAGGAAGCCCAGCCAGTCACAGGGAGAAGGCACAAACTCCTTACAAACAGAAGTGGAATTGAACCCAGGTCGTATTACGCTAACCACTACACTATCGAGCCGCCCCCATGGCACAACTTAAACAAGCTAGTTTGAAAGCTCTTTTTTCCTGTGCCATTTAACCAGTTGCACCATCACAAATTGTCAGCAAAGATTCAAGACAGAAGAATGGGCCGTGATCTTATTGAAAGAGAGAATGTGTAGTTAATTTTCTGAACTTCCACAAACAACAGGAATTCTGCAGATGCTGGAAATTCAAGCAACACACATCAAAGTTGCTGGTGAACGTAGCATGCCAGGCAGCATCTCTAGGAAGAGGTGCAGTTGACGTTTCAGGCCGAGACCCTTCATCAGGACTAACTGAAGGAAGAGTGAGTGAGGGATTTGAAAGTTGGAGGGGGAGGGGGAGATCCAAAATGATAGAAGACAGGAGGGGGAGGGATAGAGCCAAGAGCTGGACAGGTGAGAGGCAAAAGGGGATACGAGAGGATCATGGGACAGGAGGTCCGGGAAGAAAGACAAGTGGGGGGGGACCCAGAGGATGGGCAAGAGGTATATTCAGAGGCACAGAGGGAGAAAAAGGAGAGTGAGAGAAAGAATGTGTGTATAAAAATAAATAACAGATGGGGTACGAGGGGGAGGTGGGGCATTAGCGGAAGTTATAGAAGTCGATGTTCATGCCATTAGTTTGGAGGCTACCCAGACGGAATATAAGGTGTTGTTCCTCCAACCTGAGTATGGCTTCATCTTTACATTAGAGGAGGCCGTGGATAGACATGTCAGAATGGGAATGGGATGTGGAATTAAAATGTGTGGCCACTGGGAGATCCTGCTTTCTCTGGCGGACAGAGCGTAGGTGCTCAGCAAAGCGGTCTCCCAGTCTGCGTCGGGTCTCGCCAATATATAAAAGGCCACATCGGGAGCACCGGACGCAGTATATCACCCACATCCCATTCCCATTCGATAGACGTAATGTGAGATAGAAACTGTTCTTCAGCTTGGTGGTACACACTTCCATGATGGGAGGGGGAGAAGAGAGAATGACTGTGATGCATGAAGTCTTTGATTGTGCTGACTGATTTACCAAGGCCATAGGAACCCCATGGGGGGAGGCTGGTTTCCATGATGTGCTGAACTGGCCACAACTCTCTGCAGTTTCTTGCAGTCACATACAGCGCAGTAGTCATACCAAACTGTAATGCATCCAAAAAGGATGCTTTCTATGGTGGATCGATAAATGTTGGCAAGGGTTGATGGCCACGTGACAAATTGTTTAGCCTCCTGCTTTGGTGAGCTTTCTTGAATGTGGTCTATGGCGTTGCTTATTGGTGATGTTCACTCCTCTGAATTTGAAGCTCTCAATGCTCTCAACCTCAACCCCACTGATGTAGACAGGAGCATGTGCACTGCCCCCTTCCTGAGATCAATGATAAGCTCGTCTTTCGCTGACATTGAGAGAAAGGTTATTGTCAGGTTATCAAAAGGCACTTAATAGAGTTTCATCTAGGAGACTGGTTAAACATAGTAAGGCACTTGGCATTAAATGATGTATGATAATACAAATAGAAAGTTAAAATGAGGAGTGAATGGGGAGGAGTATTCATTGGATTTTTTTCTGAATTGGAAATTATTTGTGGAAGATGTTATTAATTCAGAGAACTGAAGTGTGAGCAGTTTCAAGTTACTGGCTGTCAACATCTCTGAATATCTATCCTAAGCCCAACATATTGATGCAGTAACAAAGAAGGTGCACAGTGGCTATTTTTCATTTGGAGTTTGAGGAGATTTGTTACATCACCGAAGGCACTTGCAAATTTCTACAGATGTACCACGGCGAGCACCCTAACTGGTTGCATCACCATCTGGTATGGAGGGGCCACTGCACAGGATTGGACGAAGCTGCAGAGGGTTGCAAAGTCTGCCAGCTCCGTCGTGAACACTAGCCTCTCCAGCACGGAGGACACCTTCAAGATCGATGCCTTAAAAAGATGGCAACCATTATTAAGAACCCTCACAACTCAGCACGCGCCCTCTTCTCATTATTTCCATCAGTGAGGGGGTACAGGAGCCTGAAACATTTTGGGAACAGCTTCTTTTTCCTTCACCATCTGATTTCCGAAAGGACAATGAATCCATGAAAAATACTTCTCTATCCTTTGCTCTCTCTGGACTACTACTGCATTGCACTTCTGTCACAAACCAACACACCTCACAACATTTTCAGTGATAAGAAACCCGATTCTATTTCAGACTGTGAATGTCATTGACAAGACCGGTACAGTACTTAATCTCAGATGAGGCACCTTCTTGTACATTTGTAGTGTGAGTGGTAAGGCAGTTCAAGGAATCTTTATCCATCAACAGTACAGAAGTAGCAACATAGTTCCAAGTCAGGACGGTACATGACTGAGTTGGCAAGTTAGAAGTAGTCAGCATGGAAGGTCCTGCTCCCTGCCTCCTAGGTGATAGAAGAGGCATATTCGCGAAATTTGTCTCCAGTCATTGTAAAGATTTCCCTCTGCCTTCCTTTGACCCCACTTGTGCTACCCACCTTGAAACAATACATAGTCATGTGCCACTTGATGGTAATGGAAGGCAGAGTCATGGCACAGCGGTAACACACCTTTTTATCATTTTGAATCCCCTGTAGTGAAAATGAAGTAGATACTCCAGGGTAGAAAGGACTGCACTGACCAGTTGGTAGTGAGACTGGGGAAAAATGGCATGACAAGAATTGCAAACAAGAGAAGATCTGCAGATGCTGGAAATCCAAGCTACACACACACAAAATGCTGGAGGAGCTCAGCAGGCCAGGCAGCATCTATGGAAAAGAGTAAACAGTCAATGTTTCCGGCCAAGACCCTTCAAGAAGAATTGGATGGATTGGTAAGCCCCTAGTAAAAGTGGGTTCTTCACGTTTGGTAACAGAATTGGGTATTGTTAGATCTAGTGGATAAATTTTAGATTAGATTAGGCTCAACTTTATTGCCATTGTGCCGAGTACAGATACAAGGCCAATGAAATGCAATTAGCATCTGACCAGAAGTGCAAAAGAATAGTATTTACAAAATAACTGCAAATAATAAGTAAGTGCTACAGCACACAAATATGAAAGTACTGAGACAGTCCAGTATGGATGCAGTACTGCTTAGCGCTGTGATGTGAGGTCCAGCAGAGTCACAGTCTTAGGGAAGAAGCTCTTCCTGAGCCCGCCGAGTACCGGATGGGAGGAGAGTAAAAAAGTCCATGGTTAGGGTGAGATGCATCCTTGATAATGTTTTTCGCCCTGCCCAGCAGCGTTTATGGTAGATGTTCTCAATGGTAGGCAATTGGGTGCCGATAATCCGCTGGGCAGTTTTCACCACCCACTGCAGTGCTTTGCGGTCTGATACGGGACAATTGCCATACAAATTATGGTTGTATATCACTAGCTAACTACGTAGTTGGGTTTTATGAAAACTGCTACTTGAGCAAGATAGTTAGGTGTTCTTCTTCAGCTTGTAAAGTTTGCAATGGTGGTTGGCAGCCCAACATCAGATGCATATACACTAACTACTGAGTTGGAGTGTGGAGCAAAGAGAGAGGGAGTATACTCATTAAAATCCCACCCAGAATGAAACTCAAAATAATATCAAAAAGGTCAAACACGCATTTATATACATTACGATGGCAGTGATATCCTAACAAACTTTTAATGTCTGTCCCAAAGATCTCAATTTAGAAATGATATGTTTCCTTTGCTCCTCAAAGGAACCACATTCAAACAATAGTATACGGCACCATTTACTGCCAAGTGCACACCCTACAAATGCCTGTATCATGTACAGTATATTAATTCTGAACAGGGAATTATTCAACTTACTATGTCCAATACGTAAACGTGAAAGTGTAACTTCTTCCTCCTTTTATACAAATCTCCCAGTTGGGTTCCCACCATCCTCTGATTTTTATATAAGCACCATCTTTTCTTTTCCTTATCCCAACATTTTATTCATGGCTTTCACCTCATCCCTATGCAGGCCCCACTACATTTACTGCATATCCTTAATTGTAAGTGATTGGTTGACTGTAGCGTTTGCCACACTGTCCCCTCCAACTCCAACATGGGCAGGGACCATAAGAAATGCAAAAGGAAGCCTCATCCCTGCGGGCACAACCGATGCCCTCCAATCTCAAGAAGAATGTCTAGTCTACAATTTGAAATACCTGTTTTAATAGATGTGAAGACAAAGAACAAATCAGAGCACAAAAGTACATGATCAGAGTGTACTTCTTTGACCCATTCAAGGTGAAAATGAGAGCAACCATCTCAGACAAGAATATTGATACTTTGACAAACACTTCTTAATTATCACCCGAAACTTTGGAGCACACACAGAAACACCTGAATGACCTGTCACTGGGTCTTTTGGACCACCTGTGTAGATATGTAAGAATCCATAATATCTGCCTTGCATATATTACTGAACTTCTTGTGTCACTGATATATAAACACTCCTCATCTCCATCTTTTCCTTTAGTCCTAAATCAACCCCAGGCAAAGGGAAAAACCACGGAGGGGCAACAGAAAGTGGTACTCTGGGACTCTGAATTCCATATTAAAGAACCCAAGATTCTGTGCCCACTCATTCCCCATCCACCCAGAATTGGAGACTTTGGGAACACAGTGCTTCCAACACTACTAATGTTGCCAGTATTAAATAGCCAACTTTATGTGGCACTTATGTTAACCCAATAATCCACTGCTAACTATAACCTGCGTAGATGTAAAAGAACCTCACCCGTTTCTACCAGTAACGCCGAAATCGGGGATGATTTGATAGCTCCATAACATAATTTCAATGCCTGAGCTTGATTATCCTGCGGTTTTAATACGCTGGTGAGGCTGACCCACAGAGGCAACACAACCATAATCAAAGACAATTATACATTCTGATTAAAGCAATAGACATTTGTTTGAGTCCTCCTACTTGCATCCCAATCACTCCCAATTAAATACCTCAGTACATTAAGGGTTTTTTTTTACAGCTCGCTGTAATATTATTCACACACATCTTCCGTGTTAGCCTTGTGTCCGACCATATACCGAGAAACTTTAACACAGACTCTTGCGAATGGTTAGACGTATTGAGACTGCCCGTTTAAACGGACCGATTCAGTAGTGAAACGAGCCGTGAACAATTTATTGGCTGCTGGCGAGGTTGGAGATGATTGGACTGATGGTGCTGCATTTGGAATAAACTTCAACACACGTGTTATTTCTGTATGTCTGACAATAGCATGAGGAAGTGAAGCTCAGTTTAGCTTCCTCGCGGGTAGAACGGGCTGCTTCAGGGGCGCGGTGGGGTTGCGACTTGAACTGAACCGGGCAGCGGGTGCTTGGATGGAATAAGGCGAGGGAAGATGAACGAGCGGTGGTACCATGAGGACATCTCCCGGCCCATGGCCGAAAAGCTGCTGGCTAAGGCTGCACAGGACGGCAGCTTTCTGGTCAGGCAGAGCGAGTCCATCGGAGGCGCGTTCGCCCTCTGTGTGCTGTAAGTTACCGGAACGGCGCGACGGGGACGGGACAGGACGGGGCTCGCTCTGTGGCTTCGGTGGGGGTAGAAGGGAATGGCTCTCGTTGGCGCCGGTTCGGGGCAGCCGCGCCCCTGACCGCTGAGGAGATACCAATGCCCGGCTGTCTTGGACCGGGACTGCCCTGCAGCCCACTCCGGGGCGGGGTTAGACAGGCAGGTTGTGGATGCGGGAGGGTCATTACTTTTGGCAGCGAGGAAGAGAATGTCCGCGCCCCCCCACCCTTCCACAACCCTCTCACCCTTCTACAACCCTCTCACCCAGGTCATCGCCCACCGATTTGCTCCGGGGCTCTGGCAGGATCTCTGGATTCCCGGGTTTTTATCGGTCTGGGTCCGCGCTGCAACCCGGAGCCGCCTTCGGGGTTTCATCTCAGTGAATAGGATTCCTCACCGGGAATCCGTGTTGTGGTGCGGACTAGATCGGCTCTTTCCGCAGTGTGCCTGTAGACGTGAGGACCCTCCCCGTGTGGTGTATGTTTGGGGTCCGGTGCCACATTCCCCCCACCAGCCCCTCTCCCTCTTGAGATGTATGCTCTGTGATTGAGACTCCACACAGAAAGGGTAGAAAGTCAGAATCATCTTCCCTGGGTAAAAATGTCCCACCTTGGGGGAAACCTACTGAAGGCAAGAGGGGAAGCTTTCCCCATCCCCAAAACGCTGTGCCTGGAATAGGCCCCATCTTCCTATGTTGAAGGGTTGAGCCCTTATTCTCCCTCCTATAGGTGTGTTTTTGGGGGTGAGGTGGAACCCCTCCTTAGTGAAGTGCAACCCCCTTTCCCCACCTGTGTACTGGGTACAGTGCAGCCCCTGAACAATTCAGCTGGTGGTTCTGATCAAGGGAGAGCTTCAGGAGGTCAATGCTCTCCCCACTACTGGCAATACTTCCCCTTTTGGACCATTCTGTTTAAATCCCAGGCAATTTTGCCTGGCATTCCCACCTTCTGTTGTGTGCTGTAATGAGTTTCCCAAAATGAGATGTACTTTTTGAGATGGCTGTGTGCAGTGTAGTCAACAGGTTTTCAAATGTGAGTTTACACTTAATCAATCAGTATTGAGTCACAGTTTGATGTGCAGTTCTAATAAAAACAGGTTAACATGGTCAAAGAGCTTGGTTCTGCGCTCTAGTACGCTGGCTGTTGTTCCATTATTTTCATTCCTAAATATGCCAGGTTATGACAGAATGTTATTAAATGCCTGGGAAATTCTATCTCAGGTGAGTGTCCATCGGCGGCCGCATCCAGATCTCTTAATCTCACCTTTTCCACTGTACTTCTGCATATCCATTCAGGTCCCACGTACAAAGATCAACCAGCTGCGTTCTGAATTTCAATGTGATCTTACATTTTAATGTTGGTAAATATCAGTTTATTACTGAGTTGTACCTGTGCTTTCTGACACCTAGAAGATGGCATCAATGAACCTGAAAAATGGGTATGTAATTGGTGATGGATTCCGTAATACAGATGCACATATTCATAAAATATAGAACAGTACAGCACAGCACAGGGAAAGATCCTTTGTCCGACAGTGTCTGCTAAACATGATGCCAAATTCAACTGGATTGCTTTGGCCTGCACATGATACCTACCCCTGCATATTCATGTGCCTGTCTGAAAGCTTCTTGTGTGTCACTGTCATATCTACTTTCGCCAGTTCCCCGGGCAGCCAGTTCCAGGCACGGTGTGCTGGGGATGGGGGATGCCCCCCGCCTTACCTTAAGTACCTGTCCGCCGACCTTGGACATTCCCTACCCTGGGAAGAAGATTCTGACTTTCTACCCTATCTGTGCAACTATAATTTTAAGCTACTATCAGGTGTCCCCTTGGCCTCTGATGCCCAGAGAAAATAACTCGTCTGTCCGTTATTTATTGATTGACTGAAGTACAGTGGGGAATAGGACCTTCCAGCCCTTTGAGCCATGCAGCTCAGACACTCCCGATTTAATCCTGGCCTAATCACGGGACAATTTATAACGATCAATTAACCCGTCAACCAGCAGGTGTTTGGATTGTGGGAGGAAACCGGAGCACCCGGAGGAAATGTGCGTGGTCATACATGGGGAGAGTGTACAAACTCCTTACAGACAGTGGCGGGAATTGGACCCACGGTACTGTAAAGCATTGTGCTAACCACTATGCTACCCTGCCGTGCTTCATAAGTGATGAAGTGGCATAGGGAGCAACATGATTTTAGGGTAGAGATGAACAAATCATTGAAAGTGGAGACACTGACTAATAAAGTAAAATTTAAGAAGAAAAAACACGTGTGCAGTTATTTCTTGGCGGATTGGAAAGAATGCATACTCGATTGATCACATTTGGCATCACCAGGTGTAATCCTGGTTTGCATGTTCTTTAAAAGATGTAAAGAACTACAGAATGTGCCGTGAAGTTTCGCAGGAAGGAAACCAGTATATACTTGAGAAAAGCGTAATGGGTTGAAGCTCTATACTGTAGGGAGAGAGAAGGCAATCTGCTGACCTGATGTTCTTTTAAGTTATAATTGGACTGTTGAGATAATGGTTCCACTTGTTAGAACAAAGCTATGACTGATGAAGATAAGGTGGTCACTTAAATATTAGCGGAAGTTAATAAGACGTCTCTTTCCCCAGAGACCAGCAAGAAAACAGAACTGACTCACAAGCAAATGAGTCCTCATTTAGATACAAGTAAGAGGGAGAAAGGAACTAAAGAATATCTTAGGCTTGGGTGAAAAGCAGTGAGAAATTGCACCCATTTAAAGAACACAAGGAATGGAAACTGTAGACCGTAGACTCCTTGAGCTTGACCCTCTATTCTATAAAATCACAGCTGCTGGGTACTTTATCCTTAATTTGACAGCCACATTATCACAGCCCATAATACTCCATGAAGTTCAAAAATTTAATTCTGCCTTAAGTATAGTTACTAATTTGGTATGCACAGCAATGTGTAACAAGGATTCAGAAGTTTGAGAAGAGTTTTTCATGAGGCTATATTGATCAACTGACATTCGTCACTGCCACCTTCTTGAGCCTTTCCTGTTACCATACAATGCAATTTGCTCCAGTTCTGCAACCAGCTGCAGTACAAATAGTGGAACTGATCAGTTGTTTGTGCTATAGGCTTGTGTAATTATGTAAATGTGCACTATAAAGGAGATGGCCTTATGGTTTATCATCTGCTTGCAGTATCTGATGACTTCCGGTTTGTGCTTTGCTTGCGTAGAATGAATAGGTGAAGCAGATTTGTGTAGACTCTTCAATTACGGTTGGCATCGGTCTGCTTTCCTCTGTTGTGCAGCTTCGTTGTTGTAGCATGAGTGACTTTTCATAATTTCTGGATGAAAGGTGTTTGATGGCTGATGACCTTTATTGGCTCTGTTCTTGAGCCATGCTCGTTCTCTTTCATCAGTAGAGTCAAGGGAAGAGGGCCAGCCGCTTGAGTTCCCCCTGCCCCTCCACTGGTTCACCATCAATTGTATCTGCACCCACCATGCCACCACTCACCCACACACTAAGGACAACTTATCCCTCTGTTCTCCAGTCTTTGGGAAGTGGGAGGAAATCAAAGCCATCACAGAGAACTTGCAAGCTCCACATGCTGCCCCTGAGGCCAGGATTGAACCCATATCTTTGGTTCAACTGCTGCACTCAGTATTGTAGTATCTGGCTGAAAATTGTGGTAGTATGCTTCATAGTCTATGACTTGGACCTGGATCCTCGATTTCCTCACTTGAAGACCCCAATCAGTAACAACATCTCCATAATCACCATCAGTTCAGGCACATCTAAGGCTGTGTGCTTAGCCCCCTGCTCTACTCACTTTATACCTATGATTGTGTGGCTAAGTACAAGTCCAGCGCAATATTTAAATTTGCTACTACTATTGGGCAGGAGGTACAGGGGTCTTGGGTCAGGTTGAAGAACAGTTATTACCCTACAGCCATCGGGTCTCCTGAACCAGTGTGGATAACTTCACTCACCTCAACACTGAACTGACTTACTTTCAAGGACTTTACAGTATTGCTTATATACTGTTTTTATTAGCCCAATTTGCTTTTTGCGTATTTAATGTTGTCTGTCTTTGGTAAGTATTGTTTTTCATAAATTCTATTGTTTCTCCTGTGAATGAATGCCTGCAAGAAAATGAATTTCAGGGTAGCATATGGTGGCATCTACATATTTTGATAATAAATTTACTTTGAGCTTTGAATAGATGGTGGTAGAGAACCCAAGGAGCAGATATTTGGGATGGAGTAGAAGGTACCACAGAAGTGGAAGAAGGATAGGTGACAATATGGACAAGCCATTTCTTCATTTTTGGAAATTACAGAGTTCCCCACAGTGTAGGACTGGATGACACTGATAATTCCAATGATTAATAATCAATGTGAAATACCAGTGACCTCGACAGGCTTTTCATTCACTAATAGTCTCGTGTAGTTTCCTTTACTTTGGCTGACCTTTCTGACAGCACAAAAGTAAAGGTCTTTGGAAAAGGCACTTCACAACCTGCTTTAAGAATTGAAGCATGACGCAGCGCATGAGCTTTGCCTCTCCTACTTCCCCTACAAGATTTCTCTGAATTACAGGTAACTTAGCCCTCTGAGCCTGCCCCGCTGTTCAATGTGATTGTGGTTTATCGAAACCTTTCTCCATTAGAATGGTTGCTGTCTCAATTGGTGAACTACCCACCAAAAGTGGCTTTTCTGGTCGGTAGCCATCACAGGTGAAGGGTTACAGATAAAATAACTCCCAAAGCTTTCTGCTTTGCACTCTGTTGAACTTCATTGTGTTGCTTACCACTGTATCAAGCCTTTATTTATGAATGCTCATCTGCCTTCTTTAGATTATCTTGGCACTGCCACGTTTAATGCCCCATGACTTATTTTTCAAAGCTCATGTACATTCTCTCTGTTGGCAGCCTATTTGAGATCATGCATTTTACGTTAGCACCCAAAGCTAACCTGGCAAAGAAAGCCCGAAGATGACTGTGTCTCGTTCATCATTTATTTACTAATTTACTGAGATACAGCACGAAATAGGCCGCTCGACTCACGCCCCCCAGCAATCCCTGGATTTAATCCTACCCTAATCGCTGGACAATTTATCATGAATTAACCTGTCAACTGGCACATCTTTGGACTGTGGGAGGAAACCGGAGCACCTGGAGGAAAGCCCAGGCTGTCATTGGGGGGGAGGGTATACAAACCCCTTACAGGCCGTGGCGAGAATTGAACCCAGTAGGCTGTTCTAACTGCTATGCTACCGTGCCACCCCAATCATCCACGCACATTGACTTCAAAGAAAAATAGGCACCTGCAACAAGGAATATAATATATTCATTCAAGGAAAGCTAATTTTTATTTCTGCTGTATCTTGCAGTTGGTTTTTACTATTCCTGACATTTTTTTCCCAATCTCCTTTAGGAAGGAAGATGATCACACCTAAAGAAAGGTGTATTGATAAAGCAACACACACAAAAAATGCTGGTGGAACGCAGCAGGCCAGGCAGCATCTATAGGAAGAGGTACAGTTGACGTTTCAGGTCCCGGCCCGAAATGTCGACTGTACCTCTTCCTATAGATGCTGCCTGGCCTGCTCCATTCCACCAGCATTTTTTGTGTGTGTTGCTTGAATTTCCAACATCTGCAGATTTCCTCATGTCTATATTGATAAAGTGTTGTTTATAGCTAATCAAGTATCTTTGAAACCAATGGCTTGTTTAATATAAATGCAGCAGCAGGTTTATGCAAATAGCAATGTGATTTATGACTGGGCACATTTGGCTGATAAATGTTAATTGAGGGATAAGTATCTGCCAGCATCCATGGAGAAATTGCCTATTCTCTATTAAAATAATAGCATAATGTTTTGCCGTTAAGTCTGATTTTGTCTTTTGTATCTAAAAGATCTTCTGAAATACAGCACCAATTTGAAACTGGAGCATAAGTTTTGATTGTGTGCTCCTGCCTTTCTAGTGGGATTTGAATTCAAACTTTCAACTAGGAAGAAGTGTACCGACGAACCATAGCTGGTATCTAAGATTAGCTGTTTCATCTCTAACTAAAGCAAGATGGTAACACCTTTCATGTTCAAAGTAATTTTTGTTGTTGGAGTACAGATGTCATCATGTACAATAACCCTGAGATTCATTTTCCTGTGGGCATACTCAACAAATCTATAGAATAGTAACTATAACAGGATTAATGAAAGATCAACCAGAGTGCAGAAAACAAACCGTGCAAAAATATAAATAAATACCAATAAATAACAAGAACATGAGATAAAGAGTTTTTAAAGTGAGATCATCGGTTGTAGGAACATTTCCATGTTGGGGCAAGTGAATGCAGTTATCGTCTTCTATTTATCATCCTGGTGGGGTAGTAACTGCTCTTGAGCTTGATGGTGCCAGTCCTGAGGCTCTTGTACCTTCTACCTGATGGCAGCAGTGAGAAGAGAGCATGGCCTGGGTGTATCAGTGATTACATTGTTAAAAATCTTTATTAGAATTAATTAATTTATTCAATCCCTAATCTAAAGGTTTGGTGATATAATTTTGAAAACAAAGATTAAATAAAAGGTCAGCCAGATCACTTTCTCTATGTGGGACTGATTTGCTCACCTAAGCAGCTAGATGGAAAGTTGTTCTAAAATCAGTGGGGTCCTTTTCCATCAGCAAGTCTGATTGTGGGCATTAGAATCCCATTTCAGCTTTACTCGATGTATTTTGACATGACGTTTCTGGTTAACACAGCAAGAGGTTGATGGGAGTCATAGATAGTAAAGGTTTATTCTAGTGGAGACGGGAGAAGGTTACTCCATTGCCTATGCTCAGTCTGATGTGATTATTATTGTATCATAAATCAGGTGTGGTATTTTTATTGATTCAGCATTAATCTCAGTAGCAGAACAATTCTTATTATTTCTATAACAACTAAGGTTGGAGAAGGTTTTTAGAGACAGGATTTATGAGCATTTGGAGAAGCATTGTCTAACTAGGGATAGTCAGCATGGCGTTGTGAGGGACGTGTCATGCCTCATGAGCCTGATTGAATTCTTTTGTGGAAATGACAAAGCACTTTAGTGGTGATACTGGAGTGGATGTGATGCATATGGATTTAGTAAGACATTTGATAAGGTTCTCCACAATAGGCTCATTCAGAAAGTCAGGAGGCGTGGGATCAAGGGAAACTTGGTTGCATGGATTCAAAATTGGCTTGCCCGCAGAAGGCAGAGGGTGGTTGTAGAAGGAATGTGTTTTGCCTGGAGGTCAGTGATCAGCGGTGTTCCACAGGGATCTGTTCTGAGACCCCTGATCTTTATGATTTTTATAAATGACCTGGGTGAGAAAGTGAAAGTGTGGGTTAGTAAGTTTGCAGATTTTTGTTTGTTTATTTATTGAGATACAGCGCGTGGAGTTGTGGATAAGATTGTGGTAGGTTACAAAATGACATTGACAGGATGTGGACCTGTGCTGAGTAGTGTCAGATGGAGTTTAACAAGAAGTATGAAGTGATTCACTTTAGAAGGTTGAATTTTGAGTCAGAATACAGGGTTAATGGCAGGATTCTCAGCAGAGTGGAGGAACAGAGTAGTACACCATAGAACTCCCAAAGTTGCCATGCTATTTAATAGGCTGGTTAAGAAGGTATATGGTGTGTTTGCCTCCATTAGTTGGGGATTTGGGTTCAAGAGCCTTGAGGTAACGTGAGGTAATGTCGCCTCGCTATAGGAAGGATGCATAGGAGACTTACCAGGATGCTGAGGATGTCTTAGCTTGCTCAACCTTTCTCTTTGGGACAAAGGAGGATGACAGGTGACTTGATAGGGATGTACAAGATGATAAGAGGCATAGAATGTGTGGACAGCCAGAGATTTTTTTCCCAGTGTGAAAATGGCTAATGCCAGGGAGCATATTTTAAGGTGATTGGAGGAAAGTATAGAGGTACGTCAGAGGTAAGTTTTTTTTTGCAGAATGGTAAGAGGTGGCAGTAGAGGCAGATACAGAGGAACAATTAAGAAACTCTTAGATAGGTACATTGATGCTTGAGAAATGGAGTTGCTATGTAGGGGGAAGCATTAGATTGCTCTTGGAGTAGGGTAACAGATGTGCACAATGTTGAGGCCTATGGGTCTGTAGTGTGCTGCAGTGTTCTATGTTCTTTATGTTCTGTAAGCTAATGCCACACTTTTGATAACAGTTGATGTTAATCTGAGATGCTTTGTGGGTTGTTGGTGTAAGTAAGTGAGTGCTTTTGCATTTTGTGCAGACCAAGGGACTTGATGAGATCACTTTGTTGTATGATCAGTTTCATTCAGCTCCATGTGATGCAATGCAATTAACTCACAGTCAGGGGAAACAAAAGTTAGATCATACTGACCTAGTTGGAGAAGGAGAAGTGAGAGAGAGAAATGAAAGCTCACTACATGAGTTGGAAAAGACCTTGTGCACGTGTGGGTTCACATGGAAGTTAAGCAAGTGTACCCAGTAATGTCCTACATTTGTATACATAGGGGCAATATCAGAGTGGGTAAGTGATAATACATTTGGAAATGAACAGTGTTAGTGACAGAGTTCAGGAGTGTATGGGTAAAACACATGGCAGATGCAGTTTAACACCAGTACAGTGATATGACGTACAGAGGAAGTATGAGGAGAGGCAATTTCAACTATGGCGATATCCTGAAACTGTAATCCATCGATTTGAGGATCCCCTTTACTATAGAGAAATAGAGTATAAAATCAAGGAAATGTGCTAAAGCTTTATAAAATGCAGGTTAGATTCCAGCTGGGTGCAATTGGAACAACCGATGATAAGGACAATAGGAGTCGGATTGCATCTTTATTTCCCAGTGCTTGCACTGTAACCTGTGTGTGTTGTATTGCTCCTTACTAATTGCTCACTATAATCTACATCTGGTGCCCTGGGTCAAAGACTAGGCAGCCTCCCTTGGAAAGAATCCAGCTTTGGAGATTATGATCTTTATCAATTGCTGTGTATCGGAATGAAACTTTCCAGTGTGTGTATTTAATATTTCAGTAATTGAGTGTGTTTGTGTAAATAATTCATTACAGGTTATATGTAAAAATACGTGAATTGCATAACGTCATCATGCTGCCACTTGATAATTGCTCAGTTCGCTTAAAGAAAGCACCAAGTCAGATGCACGTATTTCAAACTCCTGTGTCCTCCTTTGAATTAGTTTAATGTTTTGAAGTTACTAAGCATAACATCCAGAATTTTCCAAAACCGTCAACCCCCGGCAGAGATTACAAAGTGCAGATAAGAGGGAGTATGATTGGGGTGTTAGCTTTCAGATGAAATGTTAATCTCAAACACTCGTTCGGTCCATTTTCTTGGGTGGATGTTTTTAAAGTCCTATTACTATGCCCAAAAGGGCTCCGGTAACTTATCCCCAGTATCGTGTCTAAATGCATCCCCTGTGTATCTGCTCATTATCTTGCTACCTTTTGTGAAACTTTACTGGGTAGAATTTCATTGGGTTATGGTTGTAGCACACAGAAACAGAAACCTTGGTCTATGATGTCCATGTGAACAAATTGCCATGGTACGTTAATCTCCTACTTTCCTGTATTGGGGACTGTATCCTTTGTCCCTCACCTATTTACATGTCTGTCTAAATGCAAGTTAATAGATTTGCAACAGGAACAAGGTGATATCAATTTGGGGAGATGCTGGTGGGTGTAGTTGTTGACTAGGAGCAGTAGTGATCAAATTGGATGCTCTTAAAGCAATTGTGAATATTCCATCTGAACCAGTCATAATTTTGCTTTTTTCCCCCCCAGGTATGAAAAAGCTATCTACACTTACAGGATTTTTATAAATGAAGATAACTCATTGTCTATACAGGTAGGTGATCTCATTTACCTAAATAGTGAACTGCAGTAGAACTAGTGACCATCTCTGCCTGGAAGAGCAGAACTGTGTGAAAGCTCATGAGATGCAATTCATTTCAAATAGCGGCTGATACCAAAGTTTCAGTAGCAAATGTGTTAGAAGTGTATTGAAAGCTGGTGACACTGAGAATGGGCTTCCTGTGTAACCTGTAGAACAATGCAGTTTTGCTAGAAACGGCAATACTCATCTTTAGATTTTGATATCAAGAGTTGGAATTTTGAGCACATTGTTAATTAGAAATATTTTGGAAGATGTGTAGCTTGAGTGGTTGATGGTTGGGTTGAATTCTTTTCCGATCTTGGCAATTTATTTGTAAACATTTAGTGACATTGTGAGGAGACATTGCCAGTGTGCTGCTGATTGTGGTGTGTCCGTTGAATGCTTGGCCTCTGTATAATTCTCAATCAGCTGAATGGACGTCATTTTTCAAGCTTAGTTGTGATGTGGGGAGGATATCTCGTCACTGATTGGCTGTGTGGCGAACCTTCTGCGTTGTGGTCTGGAATTTTGCTGGCATCAGCTCATAAATAGGATCAAAGTCTACGTGCTTGTTTACGGAGTTGTTTGTGGAAAACCACGCTTCTAGAAATTCTCTTGCATGCTGCACGTTTGATTGTGCTATGACCTCCACTGATGCCCAGTCAAATTTGTGACCCCCTCGATCTTCATGGGTAGAGGCAGGTCCTTCTGTTACTGTATTGTCCACTCCTGCCCCCCCCTCCAACCGAGCCACCACTGCTCAATACACGTAAGTGCCCAATTAAAGTCCTAACCCATACATCTTTGGGATGTAGAAGGAAACCAGAGCTCCTGGAGGATACCCACATAGTCACAGGAAGAACATACAGGCAGTGTCAGAATTAAGTCCAGATCACTAGCATTGTAAAGCGTTCTGCTAACCACTATGCCACCATGATTTCCCTGAGATCTGAATGATCACTCTTTGAGACTTGGAGAAGTTTAATCCTTTTAGTTATTTTTTCCACATTTGTGTGAGTATCTCTCAGGAGGCTGTGCGGAAACCATGTTGGGGGAGGGGGAGTGATCAAGCAGTTTGTATCAGAGTTGGTCCCAAACACTTGGTGTTCTCATTTGTACATCAACAGTCCATTTGGGTGCAAGAACATGGAATATGTTTGCTGGATCCACCAAATGGAAAAGGAGTTGCAGACTAACTGCAGTTCACTAATGCTGCCCATTGTAGAACAGGAATGCGGGGATAAGAGCTATCCTGGCAAGACACAAAACAAGGCACCACTTGGATGAACTTCAGTAAAGCGGTCAGATATTGTGCAGCTGCACTTCAATGTGGGTTTACAGCTTGAAGTCAGAAGAATAATGTCAACATAATCACTCCACTTGTGTAGGTGATACCCACCAGTTAATTGAGGAACAAACATGAGCAACAACTTCCATTTGTGTACGAAGTTTGGGGAATTTTCAATAGTAAGTTGAAGGTGACACGGTAGCATAATGGTATGACAGCACCAGCAACCCAGGCTCAATTCTACTGATATCTGTAAGTAGTGTTGACATTCTCCCCGTGACTGTGGATTTCTTTCAGGTGATCTGGTTTCTTTCCACATTCCAAAGACGGACAGGTTAGTAGCTTAATTAGTCACCTGGGTGTAATTGAGCAGTGCAGGCTATTTGAGTCACAAGGGCTGTTATGATGCTGACACTTTTAATTTTCAGTCAAAAATCATGGGCTACTTGCTGCCAAATGTCCTCCTATCAAAGAATTATCTATTTTTTTTTTAACAGAGTCAATTTGAATAATTAAAATGAAGAGACTTGAACTTTTGAGATGCCTTTCATGACTGTAGGATATCCCAAAACTTTTTGCAGCCAGTTTAGTCTAAAGTGTATTCATTCTTGCTTTTTGTAAGAATGCAGCTACGCGTTTGTGGGAAGTTTTCACAATTAACAAAGTGAGGGTGAGGAGAAACCTTTTGAGGGATAATATTGCCTTAGACTCTAGAAATTGGGGTGGGGGTTGAATTCTGCTTTTTAAACTAGTGCGCTGGGAGCCTTAAGACCACCTGAAACAGAAGTCATGTCCTTATCTGAATGTTGATAGTAATGCAGCGCTCCCTCAGTACCATATGATGCTGACCTAGCTTTGTGTACACTG
Organism: Mobula birostris; assembly: GCF_030028105.1. Classification (NCBI taxonomy): domain Eukaryota; kingdom Metazoa; phylum Chordata; class Chondrichthyes; order Myliobatiformes; family Myliobatidae; genus Mobula; species Mobula birostris. The sequence continues at coordinate 83,389,574 of NC_092373.1, forward strand.
TTTTTGATTTGGATGGGAGAATGATATCCTCAAGACATTTGTGCCTGTAAATTCTAAAGGCATTCACCTTGGTAAATGGAAAATCATTTTTTTTTTCTGATAGAATATGGTGATCACATTGGGAGAAAGACTTTAGAAATTTCACTCAATTGGTCTGCTCAGGAGTTATCACCCCATAACATGATGGTTGACAAAAACAAAACTGAAGGTACTAGATCATCAGTTTCCAACAAAGTATGTGACAAAAAGCATTTAAAAACAATCTGGAAGAAATTATTTTAGACTTGAGAAATTGCCCACTCTAATATTTTTATCAGTGTGTGGATCCTCACGCAGGTCTTGTCAGAAACGGAGAGCAGGTGGAGATGGCTGACAGGAATTCAGGAACACTTTCAAACTTTGGCCCCCATTTTAAGTCTCTCAAGGTTGGATTGCTGCTGCATGACCTGAGGCAGAGATGGTGATGACATTTGTTATTCTGGGTCTGAGATATGGAGAGTGCTGGCATGAACTAGGCTTGGGAGGCTCCTTGGTATGAGCTGGAACAGTGAAAGTTCCCGCCAAGAAATGAACGAAAAATTCTATCCTTAACCAATATTCCAGAGGAAGATTGAAATGATTATTTTCATTCTGGAGAGCTCAGTCTAACAGTCTATTTATCCTCTTGATTTCCTTTATGGTTTATATTCTCTTAGTAGTTGACCATTTAATATACACTTTCAAAGTTCAAAGTAAATTTTTATCTAAGTATATGGTGACATGTGTATGACCCTGTGATTCGTTTTCTTGCAGGCATACTTAGTAAATCCAAGAACCATAATAGAAACAATGAAAGACTCCACCCAATGGGGTAAACAAACTGTGCAGATACAAAAGAGATAAATAAATAAACAATAAATATCGAGAACATGAGATGGAGAGTCCTGAAAACTGGGAATAGTTCAGTGATGGGGCAAGTGAAGTTGAATGAAGTTATCACCTCTGCTTCAACAACCTGATGGTTGTGGAGTAATAACTGTTCCTGAACCTGGTAGTGTGAGTCCTGCATGATAACAGCGAAAAGACAACATGACTTTGGGTGGTGGGGGTCTCTGATCATGAATGCTGCTTTCCTGCAACAGTGCTCAATGGAGGGGAGGGCTTCACCCATGATGGACTGGGCCATATTTCCTACTTTTTGAAGAATTGTATTTTATTTTCAAAATTGACATGTTTTTTTCCTGCATTAAATTACATTGGCAATGTATCTGCTTGCTCTGCAGTTCCTTCCAGTTACTGCAGATTTCCTTCAGCTGAATTTGACCCTATCAGCAAACTTGGAATCATCTTCTGCTGCAGACTGATGGAACCTCTCAGATGCTGTGAGGTTCTGCCCTGCTTTAAAAGGGTGGCTGTCATCCTGGTGCCCAAGAAGAGCAAGGTGAGCTGCCTCAATCACAATTGCTCAGTAGCATTCCCATCTAATGTAAAGAAGTGCTTCAAGAGGTTGCCCGTGGCTAGGATTGCCTCCTCCCTGAGTAGGTACTGGACCTGGAACTGCAGCAGTCCGGTCTTACCACCACAACCGGTATACAGCAGACTCAGTCTTACTGACTTTCCACTCTGCAAGCACCAAGCTACTAATTATCGATCACAGCTCAACATTCAACACCATCACCCACCTCAATATTAATCACGAAGCTTCAAAACCTGAGTCTCTGGATGCTGAGTGTCCACATTGGAAGATCAGTCAGTAGTGTCTCCTGGCTGACTATCAATATCAGTACAGATCAACCTTCTTATTTCTCTACTTTTTCCACACATGACTGTGGCTGAGCTCACAGTTCAACCACCACCCAAGTTCGCTGCTGCCATTTGAGAAGCATACTAGAGTGAGGTACTGTAGATCGACTGCTGGAATGGTGTTGCAACAACAACCTCATTCTCAACATCAGCGAGATCAAGGAATCAATTGTGGGCTTCAGGAAGGGGAAGTCAGGAGCCCGCTCTGGTCCTCACTCAGGGGTCAGAGTGGAAAAGGTTCCAGGCCATCAGTGTCTCAGAAAATCTGTTCTGGGTCTGACACATTGATGCAATCACACAGAAGGTGGCATGATAGTGGCTCTGCTGTGTCAGGAGTTTGAGGAGATTTGGTATGTCATCAAAGACTCTTGCAAATGTACAGCAGAGGACACTCTAACTGGTTGCATCACTGCCTGGTGTGGAGCTTCAAATGCACAGGACTGCAAGAGGCTGCAGAAGGTTGTAGACTCAGCAAGCCTTCTGCACCATTGAGGACATCTTCAAGAGGGCAGCATCTGTCACTAAGGATCCTCACCATCTGGGACATGCCTCTTCTTATGACTAATTTGGGGATGTGCTACAGCAGCACAAAGGACACACAATGATTTAGGAACAGTTTTTTTTGCAATTGGATTTCTGCAACTGTTCAAGTACTGATCTTGCTATACTTTTGTGGTATTATTTTGTAGATTTTTGTCAGCACTGTAATCCACCACCAAACAACAAATTTAATAACATACCATAAATAAACCTGATTAAAGCTAAGTGACATAAACTTAAATTGAATCTCCCCTTGCCATTTGTGTTAACCATGCCAACACTCCCCCTGCTATGTCCTACATGTGAGCTTCACTCCTTCCTCTGTGTGTGTTTGTTACTATCAGGTGCTGTTCTGTGAAAATTAAATGGGAATCTGTCCTGAAATCTGCTTGAACTCAACCCTTCTAACTGGCAATGGTTTTGTGCAGTTTGCCAACATCAGGTTTACTGTTACATGCACAATTAGTCACAAGTGCGATGAAATGCCTACTTGCAGCAGCGTCACAGACACATAGCATCAGATACAGAGCGTCCACAAGAGTAACATGAATTAAACAAATTGTACAAGAAAGAACAGAATGAAAAAAAATCCATTGTATTGCCAAGGGATCAATGTTGCTCGACTGAGGTAGGTATTAGGTTTGTGTTGTGGGTTGTATAATTTGGTTCAAGAAGCAAATGGCTGAAGGGAAGTAGCTATTCTTGAACATGGTGGTGTGGGACTTCAGGCTTCTGTACATCCTGTCTGGTGGTAGCAGAGAGGAAGTCACATGGCCCAGATGGTAGGGACCTTTGATAGACTTGGAGCACCTCAAGGATGCATGCTTAGCCCAGTGCTCTACACTCTCTACACTCACGATTATGGCTAGGCACAGCTCAAATGCCGTCTATTAACTTGCCAATGACACAACTATTGTTGGCAGAATTACAGATGGTGACGAGGAAGTGTGCAGGAGATAGACTGGCTGGTTGAGCGGTGGCCCAGCAATAACCTTGCGCTCAATGTCAATAAGACAAAGGTATGGATTGTGAACTTCAGAAAGGGAACACACACCAGTCCTCATCGAAAAGGGTGAGCTCATCGAAAATGAAAAGGGTGAGCTAGGTTCCTGAGTGTCGATACCTCTGAAGCTGTATCCTGGGCCCAACATAATGATGCAATTACAGAGAAGGCATGAAAACGGCTATATTTCATTAGGACTTTGAGGAGACTTGGTATGTTATCAAAGACTCTCGCAAATTTCTGCAGGTGTGTCATGGAGAGCATTCTGACTGGTTGCATCACCACCTGGTGTGGAGGGCCCACCGCACAGGATCGGAAAAAGCTGCAGAAAGTGGCAAACTGAGCCAGCACCATTATAGGCACTGACCTCCCCAGCATCGAGGACATCTTCGAAAAGTGATGCCTCAAAAAGGTGGCATCCATCATTAAGGACCCCATCACCCAGTAGGTGTCCTCTTCTCATTTCTACCATCAAGGGGGAGGTATAGGCGCCTAAAGACACGCACTTAATGCTTTAGGAACAGCATCTTCCCCTCTGACATCAGATTTCTGAATGGACAATGAATCCATGTTCACTACTTCATTATTTTTTCTTCCTTTGTTCTCTTCTTGCACTAACTTAATTGTTTATATATATTTATTGTAATTAAAATTATGTATTGCAATGCACTGCTGCCACAAAACAACATATTTCACAACATATGCCAGTGATATTAGACCTGATTCTGATTCTGTTTTGCAAAGTAAAGTCCTGGTGTATGTACTGTAGGTCCCAGCTGGTTTGCTAATGTTCATGCTGAGTTAGAAGCAGTAAGATTGTGAACAGGAATTTGACAAGCAAAATTTCTGTTTGCTAATGTTCATGCTGGGTTGGAAGCAGTAAGACTGTGAACAGAAATTTGACGAGCAAAATTGACCTCAAAGCTAAGAATATAATTGGAGTGGGAAACACTTTCAATGCTCAGTGAGTAACTTGTGGGTGGGAAGCAGGTCAAAACTAGGAACTATGATTCATCTGAATACAGTTCCAGAAACCTCTGGTGGAATAACTGAGTCTGGAAGCATTGCAGTGGTCGGAGTCTGAATCCTTAGCTAGACTTTTGCAGTGAGATGTTCTGCTTCAGCACTTTTGAGGAAGTTGCTAAGGCACTGATTCCAAGTTGGTGACCAAAAGAGGAAGAGACAAATGTCTTTTGCCTGATGTGGTCTGCAGATGAACAAAAGCTGTCTTGAGTTACTAACTGATTTACATTAACCCATTCTTTAAAAAAAGTTAATGCCTTTGCTTTGCTTCTCTAAGTTTTTGCCTCTGTGCAAGTCAATTCATTTTGGATATGGACCTTGGCCCTGTTCCATTGAAACTGGCAACTTGCTAACTCCAGCTTGTTTGACAAATTCTATGATTTCAGTGAAGACCTCCAGTAGAATTTGCATCAAATAATGGAGATGTTGCAGGGAGTTACAGGCTGCAATGTAATTGAATAATTTGAATGGTTCATAGAGAGGTACCAGAATAAACTGTAGATTGGAATCTAATTGAAGAATTTGGAGAAGTTTATTTATTAAAAAAATTGCACAAAATAAATCCTCTGCCAAAGGAGGGCTGATTATGTAATCGTTCTTCCATCTAGCTAGAAAGCTTCTTTTTCGTGAAAGAGTCTGATTTGTTTTTTAATTTGTGTAATATTTGCAACTATCCCCTTCCTGTATACTTGAAAAAAGATTTGTTTTATGAGGAGAAATTACAATAGTTCTGGCCGTAAATTCTTTCCTCTCGATCTTTGACTTCTTTTCTCTGTGATAGGGAGCATAGCAAACATTCAACCAGCAGTTACACACTGCAGTTCAAGAATCAGTGTCCACTCACACCATCAGCCGAATTTGCAAACTATTGCCTAATTAAAGTGAAAATCTGCAGATGGTGGAAATCAAAGTAGCACATACAAAATGCTGGAGGAACTCAGCAGGCCAGGCAGCATCTATGGAAAAGAGTAAACAGTCAATGTTTCGGCCCAAAACATTGGCGGGAACTTAAATAAGCAGTTAACCAGTTTTTATGTAGAATAACCAGTCATCTGAAAATGGCTGCAGTTGTATTCCAAAGCTCAGGTCCTGCACTTGGGTGATCATCAGAAGCATACTGATAGCCTGGACAGGTATCTTTCTCTGTTCCTGCCTGTCATGGATAAAATCCCATCCTGTCATTTTGCCTGACCCAAGAGTGCTGCCGTCAGTTTGCAAACATGTGCAATGGTTAACAAAATTGGCTCAGTTATCAGTAAAGACAAGACTCGACATGAAAGTATATTCTTTGAGACTTCAGTTGCATCAGTTTCAGGAAAGGAGGTGAAGAATCTCGACACACCTAGTGATGGGACAGACTCTTGCTTCAAGCCCATTGAGCAAAGTCAGCTGCCAGTCACAAATGTCCTTGAAAACCTCCTCATCTGTTTGTGACACGGAGTCATTGTGAGTAACGATGAGGCCATTCAGCAGGATAGCAGGTCCATTGGCAGTTCTTACCTCCCCACAACAGAGATGCTTATCTCTTGCCTCCATGCCCCACAAATATTAGACATAATTCTGATGCTTAATATTCTGTCGGCTTAATCAGTGTCTCTTGCTCCTCCTACTCATCACCCACACGCTGCTCCCACTGGCTTTTCTCCAGCATTGTTCCCATCTACCCTTGCCTCCCCCATCACTTGATCTCATGCTTAACCTTCATCTCCTCTCACATTCCATCACCTTCAACCCTTTGCCACTTTCATCTAGCTTCTGCCATTATTTTCGCTCCTCCCCGCACCTGCACCCCCACGTCTGCCTATCACTTCTCACCAGGCGGCAGCTCTTGCTCCACAAATAGCCTTCACCTTTTTATATTGGTTATCTCCCCTCTGTCTTTCATCCCAGCTGAAGTATCTTGACTCTGAAACATTGATTTCCATTTCGCTCCATGGATGCTGCCTGACCTGCTGAGTTTCTCCAGCTTTGTGTGTGTTGTCCGAGATTCCAGTGTCCACAGTTTCTCCCTTGTACTTGTGACAAGAATGTAAGACTTTTTTTCACCATGCATCATTACTACCTGATCTTTATCTGTTCCGGCGGTGTATAGCCCTTGCAAGAATGGAACTCCAGCAGAGTGTTTAAACTGACACTAATCTTCTATTCTCCACAGTCGGCAGTTTTTTTTCCTGTAGCTTACTTGCCTCATCTGTCAGGATATTGGCAATCTCTCCTGAGTCTTTCGTGATGTAGAGTGACCAGCAGTGATCCACCAGCTGGTTTGTGTGGTTCACCTTAGCAATCTGGCTACAGCTCCACCAGCTGGTTTGTGCTGTTGAAGATGAGTGTTCAGTTCAGAATGCTATCTGCTGCATGCATTTATTGTTTGACATGATTTTTCTCTCTCTCTGCACATTGGGTGTTTGACAGTCTTCCTTTTTTTAAATGGGTTCTTTTGGGTTTCTTTTTTGTGGCTGCCTGTTAGGAGACAAAATTCAAGATTGTATAATGTATAAGTACTTTGATAATAAATGTACTTTGAGCTTTGATTTGCCTTTTACTGTGACCACTTCCACCAGCAATTCTCTGATGAGAGTTTGGTGAATATTGGTAGGCTGTTCTACTGGAATTATATAAACACATCTCCCACCTTTTCCCCGTGTTCTATATATGGCACTTATTTCACCAAAGCTGCCATCGGGGAGAATGTTCAGGATCAAATTTAATGGATGTACCTTTTAAACATTATATGAAGTTATTGTGGGGCTGTGGGAGAGTTAAAGAAGAAACTGGTATTTTATTTGTGTAAATTTTCACTAGTTGGACTGAGTGGAAATTATCCTTGTATGACAAACAGTAACAGCAAAGTAATAAATCAGGTATTCTTCAATACTTATTGGTACTAACTACTCGGAGAGACTTGCAAATTTTGTCTCTTATGGGCAGAATCTATGTTTTTTGCTCGTTGCTTTTTACAGTAGTTAAAGCACGCCAGATGTAATAACTGATCCATAAGTTACTTGCGGACAGTACCTGGGACAGCCATTGCTTTTGCCCAGGTGTTCACTAGATGTAAGAATACAACAAACATCAATCCTCTCAATACAGGCCAAGTTACTTTTGCCAGTTTACTTCCAGGTATAAAAGTATTGTATGTCAGAACAAAAAGAAAATCCAAGCATTAGTAGTGTTACTCAGTGATAGGATTACAAGTTTAAAAGTACAAAGAGTCCTTCTCAGGCAAAGGGATATGTGCCTTATAAGGCACAGTATTTGGGGTGAAAGTGAATTAAAGGCTTGTCACTCCATTTGGAATTTCACTTGTGTTACTGCAGGAAATTGAGGGAAATCCAGAAGACATTTTGTGCACTTTGTTTTGGAGCCCCAATTATTAAGATCATTTCCAACTTGAGCTCTCATCAGGCCCATTGCATATCAAAGCTCAAAGCAAATGTTCACATTTATTCTTGCAATATGAACTTTGCTAGCAAGACCAATATTTAATTCTCATCCCTAATTGCTCTTGATAGTGTTTGTTGAACTAACTTGAACCTTGCCAATTCTTGCAATGAAAGCCTTCCCACTGTGCACCAAGGTAGAGATCCAGAATTTTCTGCAGTGACCAGAAAGGGGGAGCAAACTGTTTCCAAGTCTGGATAGAATATGTCTTGGAAGTGAATTTCCAGTTGGCATTGTTCCCAATTGTTTGCTGCTGTTGGCCTTCTAGATGTAAAGGTTCTATCAAGAGTCCTGACAAGTGACCACAAATACAGTTTATACATTGACCCAGTGGCTGTACTGAGTACAATGGTATTAGTGGTTGGAGTGCTATTAAGCAAGGTAGTTTATGACTGATATTGCTGAGATTTTTTAAGTGTTTGATTTGCTCTCAACCAAGCAGATAAAAGGTATTCCGTAACACCATGGAATTGTACCTTGCAGATAGTGGAAAGGCTTTGAGCAGGTGTAGATGACTATTGCTTTTTACCTAGCATCTGATCTGCTCTTGGAATTACAGTATTTTTGTGGTTGGCTCTGTTATACTTCTGCAACACTGTGGTATTAAGGATGATGACAAGAAGAGGTTCTGAGTCTCTCTCTTTTTCTGAGTCTCTCTCTTTTATTGGTGACTGCCATTCCATAGTTCTTGTAGAGGCTGGATATTCTTAACTACTTGCCAGAAAGTAGGTGAGCAAATAAAACTGAACATGGGGAAATCTGCAGATGCTGGAAATTCAAGCAACACGCATAAAAATGCTGGTTAACGCAGCAGGCCAGGCAGCATCTATAGGAAGAGGCACAGTCGACGTCTTGGGCCGAGACCCTTCGTCAGGACTAACTGGAAGAAGAGATAGAAAGAGATTTGAAAGTGAGAGGGGTAGGGGGATATCTGAAATGATAGGAGAAGACAGGAGGGGGAGGGATGGAGCTAAGAGCTGGAAAGTTGATAGGCAAAAGGGATACGAGATTGGAGAAGGGAGAGGATTGCATTGGTGCTGCTTCCTGCACACATGTTGAGCTCATGACTTCATTAACTTTGCCTCCAACTTTCACCCTGCCCTCAAGTTTACCTGGTCCATTTCTGACACCTCCCTCCTCTTTCTAGATCTTTCTGCCTCTATCTCTGGTCTGCTGTGTTCACCAGCATTTTTTAAATAAAACTGAATACTGTTCCATTAGCAATGATCCCAGTTCTTGATATAATGGAGGGAGTCTCATTGATTAAAGCAACTGAAGTCCTTTGGCCTAACCACTGTTCTGAAAATCGACAATGGCAACATGATACAAGAAGCAGGATGTTAGAACTCAGGATATGTGTGGGCAAAGCTATTCCACCAGATTCCATCAATTTCAGTCCCTCTCAACTTCCTATATGGTCCTGGATTTTAATGTTGTTTCTCTTCAAGTTTGGAGATGCCATTCTAATAAGTTGTTATTTGCTTCAATCAGTAATGGTATTTTATCCCCTGAGAGTCCATAGATGTATTTGTATAATGGTTTGCCACTTTCTATTTGTTATTGAAATAGGACTGGCTTTATCAAACAATCTAACATTTAATTTTTCAATCAGTTGCCCAGCAACGACTGAAATAGTAGGTTGCTTTTCTGCAGACTGATGAACCTCAGTCAGCCATTTTGTATCATGTGGAGAATGAAACCACCATTTTGCCTCCTTTGAATAAATTTACATCATAGCTGGACTCTGCTCAATTTGAAACAGGCTTGTTTAAAAAACTCCAAACTTTTATGGGTCCAAATCTTTTCCTTTTTAATTTAAAATCAATTTATAATAGAGGTTTTGGCTGCTGGATGCTCATTTATCTGAACAGTAACTCTACCTCCTGCAGCAGTGTTTGTTTAACCAATTTGCAGTTGTATTTTATTTATTGTTCCTCTTTCTGTGACCACAAGCTGCATTAAGATCTAAAATTAGTCCTCTAAGTTCAATGTTTCAGCCTCTGTTCCATGAGTTTTGTCTCTGCAAATTGCTGGTGGTTACATTAAAATTGCATCAAGCAGCCAGCACTCGACTTGAGGTTCTTCATGAATTGTTTGGATAGCTATTTAGCAGGCAGACACTTTCATCAGTCTTCTTGTCTGTCGTAGCTGTCTCGCTCCTGACCTAGGTTTATGGGCTCACATCACACTGCAGGCTTTAGCTCAACAACTGAGGCTGATGTTCCCAAATATGTTGAGAAAGCATGACAGTGTTTAAACTGCTGGCTAAGAAGTTTCATGATAGAGTTGTGTTTTGTAACTCCAAAACATTAAACTAATTCAAAGGAAGACACAGGAGTCAAAAAAATGTGAGTCTAATTCGAGTTTACTTTAATTGAGGCATGCACGTATCATGTGGTAGCGTGATAACTTGTGCAATTAAAATATATATTGAACTATTAAATACACAACAGATATCCTCAATATTTATCTGACTGCATTTCTTCAGAATAATTATCTGAGTCTTTGCACCAAGCAAACTCGTATTCAAACTCCTAATCCTGGGATTAGGATCTCACCTCACTTTGCAACTGGATTCTTCACTTCCTGACCAAAACCTCTGCAATAATTACGTTCAACACCAACCCCTCACAAGGTTGCATCCTCAGACTCCAGCTCTATCCCCCGGTACACTTAAGACTACCATATTCTGCTCAAACCCCATCATTCTAAAAATTTGCATAATGGTACCCCCAGAGTGGGTAGTATCCCAAATGCTGATGAGTCAGAGTACAGGGAGGAGAGGGAAAGCTAGTGATATGGAACGTTCTCAATGTCAGCAAAACAAGAGCTGGCTTTAACCTCAGAAATGGGGGCAATGTACAGGCTGCTGTTTACACCAGTGGGGCTGAGGATGAGAGTGGGCATTGAAGGTGGCCTGTTTTGGTCCAACGGTTCTGACGTTACGGCCAAGAAAGCTCAGCCATGGCTGTACTCCCTCAGGAGGCTTGAGGGATTTATCCATGCACCATAGAAACCATTCGATCTGATGCATCGTGCTTTGCTATGCCAACTACTTCGCTCTACTGTCTGAGAAACTGCAGACAGTTGTGGATGCAACTCGGTGCATCACAGAAAACAGCTGCCCCTCTATGGCCTCTACACTTCTCGCTGCCTCAGTAAAACAGCCGGCATGATGGAAGATCCCACCCCCACCCCGGACACTCTCTGTTCTCCCCCCCCCCCCCCCAAATTGGGAAGAAGATACAAAAGTCTGAAAGCCAGTGCTATTAGGCTTGAGGACAGCTTCTACCCTGCTGTTATATGACCGTTGAATGTTTCCCTAGTGTGATAAGATGAGCTCTTGAACTTACAATCTACCTCATTGTAACCTTGCAGCTTATCGTCTACTTGAACCGTGACACTTTTTATTCTGTACGCTGTTGTTTTCCCTTCTACTAGCTCAATGCACTGTTGTAATGAACTGATCTGTATGGATGGTAAGCAATATTTTGACTGTACCTCCGTAATGTGACAGTAATAAACAAATTTTCCCAATTTATTTTATAATACAAGGCAGTCAACATCACAAATGGAACAATCCCCTCCTTTAGAAGAAACTTGCATCAAGAAACGTCCCTCAGCACAGGTTGCAAGATTTTATTTTGCTGGGACCAGCCACCGGCCTGGGCACTATGCTGACCCACATGACCAACCCTGACCAGTCTTGTACAACGCTGCACCACTTCAATCAGGCCAATATGTATCTGGTCAAAGATATGGTAACATATCCAGAGGGCTGATTTGTCAATAGCCTTTCTCTCTCCTGACCAGGGGAATATGTGCAACAGTGGATTGTATGCTCTTTTGGCCTTTGCATGTGTTTTGCTCAATTTCTGCATGCTGCCATAAGACTATGCATAAAGCTCAGTAGTCAATCATGGTGGGCTTTCTGCTTGGAAAGAAATTTTATCTGCAGGTCTTTCGAGGAGATGGGTGAAGAGTTTGTCTCCATGCAGGGCAGGTATGGAACTTGTGATGTGCTCTGCATAGTCATAGATCCTGTTGACTTGGAGAGGAAGTGTGAATGTTAGCAGGTTGTATCTGGTGGTCTATTGGGAGAGCTGTTCTATGTCTTGGTAGACCACTAGCTGGAAGAGATGCCTCCACACTCTGGGAATTGGGGGTGGGTGGTGTCTAAATACACTTGATGTTGGAAACCTGGCTAGAAAATGAGCTGGTGGGTTTCCAAAATGAAAATCACTACCCTTCTGGGATCTTGGACAAGATTGTTCCATTGTTTTCTAGGAGAGCCACACTGGTGATAAAGCTACTAGTAGCTTCAGTACTCTGCTACCTTTGGTCATGTTTCCTGATTTATTTTTTAAGACAATGGTCCAAAAGAGCTCCTCAATTTTTTGTTGGGTAAAAAGAAAAACTGGGTCTCTGCCATGATTCTGAATACTGTATGTCAGTTGAGAATAATTTGTTGCTGGTTTGTCTTAACACCAGTTTTTACTCTGGACTCTGCAAGGTTATTGTGTTTAGAAAGACCTCCTCATATGCTGGGGATATTCTTTTCTGCTGAGGCATTGACTTCATTTGAGGCCATAGATGACCCTCAGATCCACAATCTGCTGAGGGCCAATCAGGTAGCACTCCGGTCTGGCAACCAAATAAGATACAAGAGGTCCAGGCATGACCTCCAGAAAGCGATTTTTGCTTGTAAAGTGTCAATTCTGGACCAAACTTCAATCACTGATGAATGCTTGACAGCTGTGGCTGGACCTGAATGCTACCACCTCCTACAAAATGAAATCAAGCAACATAGCTGACAAGGCTTCACTCCCAGATGAGCTCAATGCCTTTTATGCTCACTTTGACCATCAGGGCATAGACGCACCTTCACAAACTCCCACGGCCTCCGATGACCATGTGATTTCGGTCTCTGAGACCAGCATGAGAGCATCCTTCAGGAGGGTGAACCTATGGAAAGCACCTGGCCCAGACAGGGTATCTGGCCGAGTACTAAAGACCAGTGCTGATCAACCGACTGGAATATTCACCGATATCCTTAACCTCTCACTTCAGCAGTCTGAGACACTCACCTGCTTCCAGATGGTTTCAATTATACTGGTGCCCAAGAAGAACATGGCAACCTGCCTCAATGACTATCATCCAGTGGCACTTGCATCCACAGGATGAAGTACTTTGAGAGATTGGTGATGAGGCTGAAAAGTGACCTTGAATCTACTCCAATTTTGCCTACCAGGACAAGTCCAGAGCAGGATCCATTTCACTGGCTCTTCAATCAACCCTGGAACATCTGGATAGAGAAGATGCATACACCAGGATGCCCTTCATGGACTACAGTTCAATATTCAACACTATCATTTCCCTCCAAAACTAATCAATAAACTTCAGGATCTTGTCCTCAATACCTCGTTTAACTGGATCCTCGATTTCCTCACTTGCAGACCCCAGTCAGTTGGGATTTGCAACAACATCTCCTCCACAATCTCCATCAGCACAGGTGCACCACAAGACTGTGTGCTTGGCCCCCTGCCCTACTCACTTTATACTTATGACTGTGTGGCTAAGCACAGCTCCAGTGCAATGCTTAAGTTTGCTTATGACACCACTGTCACTGGCCGAATCAACAGTGGTGATGAATCAGTAAATAGGAGGGAGCATGAAAATTGGGCTGGGGGTGGGGGGTGCACAACAACAGCCTCTCACTCAATATCAGCAAAACCAATGATCAGATTATTGACTTCAGGAGGAGGAAACCAGAGGTCCATGACCCAGTTCTCAATGAAGGGATCAGAGGTGGAGAGTAACTTGGTGTAATCATTTCAGAGGATATGTCCTGGGTCCAGCACGCAAGTGCCATAATAAAGAAACCACGATAGTGCTACTACTTAGAAGCTTGTGAAGATTTGGCACGTCATCTGAAACTTTGACAAACCCCTCTAGGTGTATGGAAGAGAGTATATTGACTGGCTGCTTCAAGCCTGGTATGAACACACACATGCCCTTGGGCAAAAAATCCTACAGAAAGTAGTGGATATGGCCCAGTCCATCACAAGCAAATCCCTCCCACCACTGAGCACATCTACTCAGGGTGCTGTCGCAGGGAAAGCAGCATCCATCATCAGGGACCCCCACCACCCAGGCCATGCTCTCTTCTTGCTACTGGCATCAGGAAGGAACTGCAAGGGCCTGAGGGTTCACACCACCAGGTTCAGGAACGTCGATGACCCCTCAACCATCAGGCTCTTGAACCAGAGGAAATAACTTCACTCAACTTCACTTGGCCGTGTTACTAAACAGTTCCCACAGACTCTGGACTCACTTTCAAGGTCTCTTCATCTCATGTTCTTGATATTTACTGCTTGCTTATTTATTTTGAATTATTTTGTATTGCCCAGTTTGTTGGCCTTTGCATTTTGATTTTTCTGTCCGCCCTTTTGGGGGTGGACATTGATTCTGGTGTGTTTCTTGTATTTACTGTAAATGCCTGCAAGTAATCTCGAGATTGTACACGGGTCTTACATGTACTTTGATAAATTTATTTGAACTCAAACATGCAAGACCGCAGTGTAATTATGGTGCTGAGAGAATACTCCTGCCTTGTAGAAAGTGCCGATTGAGTCAAAGCACTTCTGTCCCCTCTGTTCTGCTTAAAGGATCTTGTGGTAATCTTGTCTTTGCAAGTTTAACGACACCATTACAACAAACTTGTTAGTCATTATTTCAATGCTGGTTTGTTAGACCAAACTAAGCAACACCAGGCTGACTAATTTCCAGATTAAATCTAAATTAGGACTGTGTGAGGTAGTCTGTGATATTTTGGAGTTGTGAAAGACTTTTTAAATATATTTATTACACAGTCTACTATTCTTGGTTAACTTCTGGATGAATTTGGTTCACTTGAACTGTGACGTTTGATTTTTCACAATTAAATCCCATATAAAGGAGTTTTGCAGCCCAGGTCACCAGCAACAGAATTGAACCCATGATTCAGGACACCAGGAGAGTGGCTTTTTAATAGTTGAAAAAGGCCTGGCTCTCGGTGCACCTCAGTTAACGTTTGCTACTGACTACCATAATAATTTTAGACTCAAAATCATACTCATTCATCATAGAAACTGGCCTTTCAGCTCACCATGTGTATCCTGGTGATCAAGTACTTTTCTGTACTTGAACTTGGCATACTGTGCCTGGGTGATTCAGGGGCTAATTCAGAAACTACTTAAATTTTGTTAGTTTATGCCTTCAGCCCATCAACTGCATTCCAGATAGGAAAAATATTCTTCCTTGGATCCCCTCTAACCCTCTTGCTCGCCTTAAGCATATGTTCCCTAGTCTTGGATCAGAGTAAAGATCTACAGTGTAAGAATGGAGAAGGTATTGGGAGCTTCAGTGTTGGACATTATTGCTGTCATGAAACTAAAGTGAGGCACAATAGAGGGAAGAATTATCGGGGAAGAGAGCAGGTCCACAACAGTGTCCTCTAGGCTCCAAATGTTTAGTGCACTTTATTCACACCGAAACCAATGGGGTTCATTTATAGGGGCCAATAATTTGATTTTGTTGAAGTCATCTTGGGAGTTGAGTAGTAAAGAAGTCATTTGAACATTCGTTCATACTGCAATGGCACTTGATGCTCTTCATACCTAGTGACAGGTAAAAATGTTCGAGTTGGTTTTAGTCTATGTGGTTGAGCATCTGTGGTTATCTTTTCCTGCAGTCTGCTTAACTAAACCAAAACCTAAGATGGCATTTACTTTCCACCAGAAACATTCTAAAAATGTCAAAGAGGACCCGTGACAGGTTTACTGGTACCTGAGCAAGCTAAATTCACACCAGAAGTTGTGGTTGTATTGGAATGGTGTACAGTTTGAACATTGTATTCTCCTTATTTGTAGCTTTGCTGTAGTTGGATACTTCGGTCTTCATATCTGCTGGACCTGCAGCTGACTTTCATCATAATGTAGAAGCTGTTGACCAATCAGTCTCAACCAATTATCTGTTACTGACCTGGATAAGAAAAAAAGGTAGAAAATGCTGTATTGATAGAATTTAAGCACCAAATGTAATGTTGCCTTGCTGTTAGAGTTAAGGTAATAAACACTCTTTGAAGCTTCTGTCTCCTGTATTGAGGAAGAACATTCATCCTAACCTGACTCTCACTGCTGACAGGCTCCAGCATTTAAATGCTCAAAAGGCTGAAGCCTTTGCAAGCAAGTTCAGGTAGAAATGCAAAGCATGTGGTCTATCTTGCTTCTTTTGAGAACCAAGCAATTGCAGAAGTGAGTCTCTAGCCCCACCTGAAGAAAGGACTGAGAGCACTGGCTATGAGACCAGACAACAGCTGAGATGTAGGATTGGAGACCTGTGTTTCAACATTAGTTGTTTCATTATAATTATGGCACTAGTGGAAATAGCCTGGCATGTCCCAAACAAGATAACTCCAATCCAGCTAATTAATGTCTAGTCTACTCTCAAGCATCGGCAGAGTCAGGAAGTTGCTTTTGCCAGTGCTATCGAGCAGCACTTGCTCACTGATGTCCATGCTGAGTTTTGCCAAGACCACTGGTTTCAGATAGCGTCATTGCCTTGTCACAAATGTGGACAAAAGATTTGAATTCCTGAGAAAGACGAGGGTGACTTCCCCTTAACATTGAGGCACTCTGGCCAATAGGCAGCAAAGGAACAACACACTGATAGTTGGACTCGTACCTCACATAAAGGAAGTGGCTTTACTTGACTGATGTCAATGACCCCAGCACCAAAACATCTACTGCGGGAGCTCCTCAGAACAGTTTTCTTGTCCCATCCATCTTTAGATGGAAGGAAAAGCATTAATCGACAACTAACGCCAATGTGCAATGAGCAGGAAATGTCCCCATAGTGTTCAGCAGGCCAGCATCCACGGAAAAGAGTAAACTGTAAAAATTTCAGGCCTGATGAAGGGTCTCGGCCCAAAACATTGACTGTTTATTCTTTTCCATGGATGCTGCCTGGTCTGCTGATTTCTTCCAGCATTTTGAGTGTGTACCTTTGCAGAACGACTGCAATGGTTGAGGAAGGCTGTTCATTATCACCTCTCCAGGCAATTGACATTGCCTTAAAAATGAATTATAAAACAAAATCTATTCTGGCATTAAACTGTTCTGTTGTGAGGGTATAGATAGGGCAAATTCAAGCAGGCTTTTTTCACTGAGGTTGGGTGGGACTACAACCAGATGTCTTGGGTAAGGGTGAGAGGTGAGAAGTTTAAAGGGAGCATGAGGGGTAACCGCTCAGAGGGTCAAGACAGTGTGGGATGAGATACCAGCTCAAGTGGTGCATGCAAGCTCTATTTCAATGTTTAAGAGAAGTTTGGATAGGTACGTGGATAGTAGGGATTTGGAGAGGTACAGGTCAATGGGAATAGGCAGTTTAAATGGTTTCAGCATGGACTAGATGGGGCAAAGGGCCAGTTTCTGTGCTGTACTTCTCTGACTGTCAATTAGCCTTGAGAATTTACTTTCCTTATCTAATAACCAATTTCTTGTGTTTATAAACCTTTTCAACTCTGAGTCCTACTCTGGATTATCCTTTTTCATTACTGTTTACAATCTTATGGTTCTACAAGGTCTTTTTCCAAGTCTATGAAGTTCAATATCCTTCAGTCTTTCAACATAATAAATATAAATGTAATTTCTGCTTTCTGACCTACTCATCCATTCCAAAATTAATCCAGATTTTTAATATAAATGGAATATAAAACAACACAGCACACAATGCTGTGTTGACCACTTAGCCCACTCTTAGGGCACTCCAACCCTTCCCTCCTATATAATCCTCCATTTTTTGATCATCCATGTGCCTGTCTTAATAACTGGTAAATGCCCCCAATGTACCTACCTCTTCCACCATCCCTGGCAAGGCATTCTATGAACTTGCCACTCACCTTGTAAAAAACAAACAACAACTTAGACCATAAGACAAAGGAGCAGAAGTCAGCCATTCAGCCCATCGAGTCTGCTCCACCATTTTATCATGAGCTGATCCATTCTCCCATTTAGTCCCACTTCCCCGCCTTCTCACCATAACCTTTGATGCCCTGGCTGCTCAGATACCTATCAATCTCTGCCTTGAATACACCCAATGACTTGGCCTCCACTGCTGCCCGTGGCAACAAATTCCATAGATTCACCACCCTTTGACTAAAAAAATTTCTTCGCATCTCTGTTTTGAAAGGGTGCCCTTCAATCCTTAAGTCATGCCCTCTCGTACTAGACTCTTCCATCATGGGAAACAACTTTGCTGCATCCACTCTGTCCATGCCCTTCAACATTCGAAATGTTTCTGTGAGGTCTCCCCTCATTCTTCTAAACTCCAATGAATACAGTGCAAGAGCAGATAAACGTTCCTCATATATTAACCCTCTCATTCCCGGAATCATTCTAGTGAATCTTCTCTGTACCCTGTCCAACGTCAGCACATCCTTTCTTAAATAAGGAGACCAAAACTGCCCACAGTACTCCAAGTGAGGTCTCACCAGCGCCTTATAGAGCCTCAACATCACATCCCTGCTCCTATACGCTATTCCTCCAGAAATGAATGCCAACATTGCATTCGCCTTCTTCACTACTGACTCAACCTGGAGGTTAACTTTAAGAGTATCCTGTACGAGAACTCCCAAGTCCCGTTGCATCTCAGAACTTTGAATTCTCTCCCCATTTAAATAATAGTCTGCCCGTTTATTTCTTCTGCCAAAGTGCATAACCATACACTTTCCAACATTGTACTTCATTTGCCACTTCTTTGCCCATTCTTCTAATCTATCCAAGTCTCTCTGCAGACTCTCTGTTTCCTCAGCACTACCGGCCCCTCCACCTATCTTCATATCATCAGCAAACTTAGCCACAAAGCCATCTATTCCATAATCCAAATCGTTGATGTACAATGTAAAAAGACGCGGCCCCAACACTGATCCCTGTGGAACACCACTGGTAACCGGCAGCCAACCAGAATAGGATCCCTTTATTCCCATTCTCTGTTTCCTGCCAATCAGCCAACGTTCTATCCACGTATGTAACTTTCCCGTAAATCCATGGGTTCTTATCTTGTTAAGTAGCCTCATGTGTGGCACCTTGTCAAAGGCCTTCTGAAACTCCAAATATACAACATCCACTGCATCTCCCTTGTCTAGCCTACTGGTAATTTCCTCAAGAAATTGTAATAGGTTTGTCAGGCAGGGTTTTCCTTTAAGGAATCCATGCTGAGTTCTGCCTATCTTGTCATATGCCTCCAGGTACTCTGTAACCTCATCCTTGACAATCGACTCCAACAACTTCCCAACCACCGATGTCAAGCTAACAGGTCTATAATTTCCTTTTTGCTTCATTGCCCCCTTTTTAAATAGCGGAGTGACATTTGCAATCTTCCAGTCCTCCAGAACCATGCCAGAATCTATCGACTTTTGAAAGATCATCGCTAATGCCTCCGCAATCTCCACAGCTACTTCCTTCAGAACACGATGGTGCATTCCATCTGGTCCAGGAGATTTATCTACCTTTAGACTATTCAGCTTCCTGAGTACTTTCTCTGTCATAATTGTGACTGCACACACTTCTCTTCCCTGCCACCCTTGAGTGTCCGGTATACTGCTGATGTCTTCCTCAGTGAAGACTGATGCAAAATACTCGTTCAATTCCTCTGCCATCTCCTTATCTCCCATTACAATTTCTCCAGCATCATTTTCTATTGGTTCTATATCTACCCTCACCTGTCTTTTACCCTTTATATACTTGAAAAAGCTTCTAGTATCCTCTTTGATACTATTTGCTACTTTCCATTCATAGTTAATCTTTTCCCTCTTAATGACTTTCTTAGTTTCCTTTTGTAAGCTTTTAAAAACTTCCCAATCCTCTGTCTTCCCACTAATTTTTGCTTCCTTGTATGCCCTCCCCTTTGCTTTAACTTTGGCTTTGACTTCTTTTGTCCACCACGGTTGCATCCTTTTTCCATTTGAAAATTTCTTCTTTTTTGGAATATACCTGTCTTGCACCTTTCTCACTTATCGCATAAACTCCAGCCACTGCTGCTCTGCCGTCTTTCCCGCCAGTGTCCCTTTCCAGTCAACTTTGGCCAGTTCCTCTCTCATGCCACTGTAATTTCCTTTACTCCATTGAAATACCGACACATCAGATTTCGGCTTCTCTTTTTCAAATTTCACAGTGAACTCAATCATGTTATGTTCACTGCCTCCTAAGAGTTCGTTCACCTCAATCTCTCTAATCACCTCCGGTTCATTACACAATACCCAATCCAGTACAGCCGATCCCCTAGTGGGCTCAACAACAAGCTGTTCTAAAAAGCCATCTCGCAGACATTCTACAAATTCTCTCTCTTGAGATCCAGTGCCGACCTGATTTTTCCAATCTACTCGCGTGTTAAAATCCCCCACAATTATCATAACACTGCCCTTCTGACAAGCCTTTTCTACTTCCTGTTGTAATTTGTAGTCCACATCACTGCAGCTGTTTGGAGGCCTATAAATAACTGCCATCAGGATCCTTTTACCCCTGCGATTTCTAAGCCCAACCCATAAAGATGCTGCACCTTCCAATCCTATATCACCTCTTTCTAATGATTTAATAACATTTCTTACCAATAAAGCCACGCCTCCCCCTCTGCCTACCTTCCTATCCTTCCGATACACCGTGTATCCTTGGACGTTCAGCTCCCAGAGACATGCATCCTTTAGCCAGGTCTCAGTGATGGCCACAATATCATACCTGCCGATCTGTAGCTGTACGACAAGATCATCCACCTTATTCCTTATGCTGCGTGCATTTAAGTACAACACCTTAAGACCAGTATTTGGTACTTTCCACTTTGATTTCACTGCAACTCATCCCAATGGCTACAAATTTGCCCCATCACCTGCCTGTCTTTCCTGACATCTTTACTGCTCACTATCTTAGATTTATTTCTGTTTTCCCCTTCCTCCACTCTGTCATTCCGGTTCCCAACCCCCTGCCAAATTAGTTTAAACCCTCCCTAACAGTTCCCTCACTTGCCTCTGAAACACCCCCCTTGCTACCCATATTTTCTCAAATCACATTAACAAATACCAGGGGGCATAATTTTATGTTTTGTATCTTCAAAACATTAAACTAATTCAGATGAAGACATGGGAGTCTAAAATGTGAGTCTAACTTCATGTTTACCTGAAGCGAGCAGTGTGTGTGATGATTATAAAATTCACATGTTTATACTGTACATATAACCAATAATGAATTATTTAAATAAGCACATGCTTAAACTGTGTGTGTGTGTGTGTGTGTATGTGTATGTGTGTGTGTGTGTGTGTGTATGTGTGTGTGTGTGCCCTTCCTATTATGATGCTGCTCTTGGCAGCTGTGCCTTGTGCTATTTACCATTGCTACCTTATCTATTGTAAATTTTCCTTTTTATCTCACCAAGTAGTTCCTCATAAACATTTTTAATTGCTGGATTGCCATTTATACATGGCCGGTGATGTTTCTTCAGCTAAATCTGATGCACTTAACTTGTTCCTTATTTAAATAATTCATGGCTTTATTACCGAAACCTTTGTGTTTCTGCAATACTTTTCACCCACTCTGAGCATTCCAAAGTATTCAACAGCCAATGAGGTGTTCATTGCTACAGGAATCATGGCAGTCCAAATGCACATTGCAAATCCACATACAAATGGAGGGAAACCAGCCCAAAAAAATCTTTAATACAGCGGTCCCCAACCACTGGGCTGCGGACCAGTACTGGGCCGCAGAGCATGTGCTACCGGGCCATGAGGAAATAATATGAGTCAGCTGTGCTTTTCATCATTCCCTGTCACGCACTGTTGAACTTGAACGTAGGGTTGCCAACTGTCCTGTATTTGCCGGGACATCCGCATATTGGGCTAAATTGGTTTGTCCTGTATTTCCCCCGCTAAGGTAGAGCGTTCCTATGAAACCTTTCGTGCTGAAATGGCGTGAAATGAAGAAGCAATTACCATTAATTTATATGGGAAAAATTTTTGAGCGTTTCCAGACCCAAAAAATAACCTAACAAATCATACCAAATAACACATAAAACCGAAAATAAATAACACTAACATATAGTAAAAGCAGGAGTGATATGATAAATACACAGCCTATATAAAGTAGAAATAATGTATGTACAGTATAGTTGGGAAGATGAAGGCAAAACCGATTTGTGGGGGGAATAATCGGCACATACGCGCATGCGCATGTCACGCATGTGTACACAGGTGCCCGCGCAAGGCTTCACGGTCATGGTAGTCTTTACTGGGGTAAAGTGTCCCGGGATTTGTCTGCTACTTTTGTCCCTTATTTGGGAGTGAGAAATTGGCAACCCTAACTGTAAAAGACATGTTGAGGTGAGTTTAACCCTCCTTGAACACCCTCCACCCCCCAGGTCGGCCGGTCCGCAAGAATATTGTCAATATTAAACCAGTCCGCGGTGCAAAAAAGGTTGGGGACCTCTGCTTTAATAGCTTTGTGTGTCTGTATCATAGCCTATTAAGATCATGATCTTCAATAGTAGGGTTTGTGATCAGTTGTCATGTTTATCGTGTCCTTCTGCTTTATATTATGTCCATTGTGAGATCTCTCAGCTAGATTTGCCAGTCCACAAAGGGAATCATATACACATTACATG
Source organism: Mobula birostris (assembly GCF_030028105.1). Taxonomy (NCBI): domain Eukaryota; kingdom Metazoa; phylum Chordata; class Chondrichthyes; order Myliobatiformes; family Myliobatidae; genus Mobula; species Mobula birostris. The sequence goes on from NC_092373.1 coordinate 83,412,048, forward strand.
CAGCATCTTTTCAGCTGCTGGGCAGTCTTGCAGCTTAAAGTGAGGCTGCTTCTGTAATTTGGAGAGAGATGGGGTTGGTGGGACACTATTCCCAGCGGATCAGGTTTTTGAAGAACAGTACCAGCAGGAGGCATGTTTTTGGTGTAAGGGAGCTATCAAGAACTTCAGCTAGCAATTCCTGTAAGAGATTACCATGAAGGTTCCTCTAAGAACACTAGTGCATTGTCCATCTGACTGCATTTTGGGGAAGCTATAATGCAGCCAAACCCCAGTTTGCCCACTCCTAAGAATAACAGCAAAAGGGTAGTTGAAATCTTTTCATACATTATGGAGATGGCTTGGATACTTTATTACAGCAGTTGGCAGCAAGCTGTGAGATGTGGCAAAATTAGCAGTGGCAGCCGAAAGTGAACCCAAGTTGCAAGAGTTGTGAGTGCTTGTGACCCTGATCTGCATGGGCAAAGCAGTGCTGGCTAGTGAATGAGGCTGTATTTAAGCTTGCATATCTCACTGCTGGAGTGTTGGCCCCTTAAATAGCAAGGTTTCAGGGAAAGCAGGACTGATGACTATGACCTGACGTCTGTCTGATTACTGAAGTTAAAAATTATAGAGATGGACTTTGGACATTGCCCTACTGCTGAAGTCACTGGGGGAATTTCACATCTGAAGAAAATTTCCACTGTTACTGGAACTCTTCTCAATGAGAGGCTGGGAAATTGATGCAGTTTTACTCTGTGCTGGATAAAGCATACTTTCACTGCACGGCAACTTTTGTTTTCCAAGATGATTCCAAACCGATAAAGACATAAAATGAGAGAAGCCCATCATCTTGAACCTTCTCCACAATTTAGTATAACCATAGCAGATTTGACCTTTGACCTGTTTCAGCTTCTTGCCTAGATACCTGATGTTCTGAGTCTGAAGTCCTGATGAAGGGTCTAGGCCCAAAACGTTGACTGTTTATTCCCCTCCATTGATGCTCCATGGCCTGCTGAGTTCCTCCAGCATTTTGTGTGTGTGTGTGAAGCACCTTCAATTACTCCAAAAGACTGAGGTTTGGTAAAATACTGAAAGGCTTTTAATCGCTGTACAATACGACCTCCACAGTGAGTGTCTGCCCCCGGACTGAGGGGGAGGGGCAAGGCGAACACCTTTATACAGGATTCTGTGGGAGGAGCCACAGGGGCAGTCAGCAGAGGGGTGTGTCCAGACAGGCAACCGAGTTACAATATATATACATAGTTTACCACATTGTGTGTGTGTGTGTGTGTGTGTGTGTGTGTGTGTGTGTGTGTGTGTGTGTGTCTTCAGAACACTATGTTCTCTTCCTTGGAGAAAAAATGGCCTGCACGCTGAGAGAAGCACCCTGTTCTTTGTTGCCTGCAGCTTTGCATTGGGTGAATGTATTATGTGCCTGAAGCACCTTCAATAACTCCAAAAGACTGAAATTGGGTAAAATACTGAAAGGCTTTTATTCGCTGTATAATACGACCTCCATGGTGAGTGTCTGCCTCTGGACTGAGGGGGAGGGGCAAGGCGAAATCACCTTTATACAGGACTCTGTGGGAGAAGCCACAGGGGCAGTCAGCAGAGGGGTGTGTCCAGACAGGCAACCGAGTTACAATATATATACATAGTTTACCACATTGTGTGTGTGTGTGTGTGTGTGTGTGTCTTCAGAACACTATGTTCTCTTCCTTGGAGAAAAAATGGCCTGCACGCTGAGAGAAGCACCCTGTTCTTTGTTGCCTGCAGCTTTGCATTGGGTGAATGTATTATGTGCCTGAAGCACCTTCAATAACTCCAAAAGACTGAAATTGGGTAAAATACTGAAAGGCTTTTATTCGCTGTATAATACGACCTCCATGGTGAGTGTCTGCCTCTGGACTGAGGGGGAGGGGCAAGGCGAAATCACCTTTATACAGGACTCTGTGGGAGAAGCCACAGGGGCAGTCAGCAGAGGGGCGTGTCCAGACAGTTAACCCAGTTACAACATATATATGGTTTACCACAGTGCCATGTCTAGTTGATGCTGTTATGCTTTGTAACTCCAGAAACTAATTGAAGGAAAAGCTTGGGAGCGCAGGATAACTAGTGTACTTCATTTTACTTCAGTGAATGAATATACTGACACTATTTCTCAAACATTGAATACACTACAGGTGCAAATTTCTTCACCAGCTGTGAGAGCAGCCAAGCCGTGTGTCTGAAAGAGAACGCATCCAGCAATTTTGCTGAGAGAGAGAGAGAGAGAGAGCTATCTCTCTCTCTCTCCAGTAGAGATTTGTCTTGTTTCTGGCCCTTGGGGCCATTTTATAACCAGTAAACTACTTCTCATTCTGTGAGATGCCCAAGCAGTAGATGGACCTGCAGTTAGAAAGTACAGTTTTAATTTCATTAGCCTTTTCTTTAAAAAGAGCCCTTTTGACTGCGGAAACATCTGGTTAAACTGATTAAGGATCATGTTTTATGTTTGATGCATGACACCAACATTGAGACTTTAACCCTTTCCTGCTCTGACCAAGGGTGGGAAACCTCAAGTCTCTCTACCTCTCCTGGCCTCTCTTCCCTACAACATGTAAGCAGTTAATATCCAGGCTCTGCTGTCTATTCCCAGAGTGCATTTATTGTATAGTAGGGACTTTTCTGTTTCTGAGGCTAACGGAAGATATTTATTTTAAACTGAAGAAAATGAATGTTCTTTATCTGACCACAGTTCAAAAATCAATAGGAAATATTAATCATTGTTGCTACCAGAGCAAAACCATTTCCTCTCTGACATGTCGATCCATGGCCAACTCCTTTGCCAAGATGAGGCTACCCTCAGGGTGGCGGGGGGGGGAGCAACAGCTTGTATTCCATCTGGGTAGCCTCCAACCCAATGGTATGATAGTGATTTCTCCTTCTGGTTTCTTCTTCTTCTTCTTCCTCTTCTATTCCTCACTCTCACCTTTCGCTTCTTGTCACCTGCCTATTGCTTCCCCTTGGGTCCCCTCCTCTTTCCCTTTCTCCTCTCCTATCAGATTCTTTCTTCTCCAGTCCCTGACCTTTCCCACCCACCTGGCTTCAGCTATCACCTTCCAGCTAGCCTCCTTCCCCTCTCCTCATCTCTCTATTCTGGCATCTTCCCCCTTCCTTCTCCGCCCTGAAGAAGGGTCTCGGCCCGAAACGTCGACTGTTTACTCACTTCCATGGATGCTGCCTGACCTGCTGAGTTCCTCCAGTGTTCTGTGTGTCTTGCCTTCAACTCTCTCCTCTGGTTGTTGAGAAGTTCAGTTAACTGTTTATTTGAACCCGCCCGTTGCTGGGAGACAAACGCACCTGTCTGTACCAACACCACCGATTTCATTTAGTGGTTCCCTTGTTCCAGTTCTGGTTGTAAGAGGTGGTTCTCAAGTTTACAGTGCCTGTTCGAATATGCTTTGCTGTATTTTTCAAGTTGCACTGTGTATTTGATATCATATCCGTTAAATAGGGGCCGTGGACAATTCTGATTTGATGGAGACAGATGTGAAAGCACAGAGGAACATCTGGAGAAATTTCTGAAACGCTGGTTCACTGCCGCTGTTACTGGGCGATCGAGAATCTTCCAGAGGGAAGACCTCAAAATCCCTGGCTTTGCCTGCTGCCGGCGACTGAGACTGAGGTTGAATCGTTTGGATAGAGATGGTGCTCGGTACTCGGTGTCGGAGGGCTGATCGAAGGCTCGATGTTTTGGGATGACTCAGAGTCGGACTGTGGTCGGGCACGGCTGGGAGAGTTTTCTTCCTCTTCCTGTCTGCGTGAGATGTGGGACTTTTGAGAGACTTTGAACTCTTTTACTGTGCCATGGACTGTTCTTCGTCAAGTTACGGTATTGTTGCACTGTCGTAATTATATGTTATAGTTATATGGTTTTGTTAGGTTTTTCAGTCTTGGTTTGTCCTGTGTTTTGTGATATCACACCGGAGGAATATTGTATCATTTCTTACTGCATGCATTACTAAATGAGAATAAAAGGAGACTGTGTGTCCTCATAATCTAATCTAATCTAATTTTCATCATGGATTCTAGTGGGAAGTTTTACTGTCTACCCAATGGACTTGTTGTGTTATGTTCCAGCTATCAGGGACTTGTGGCCAGGGCTTTTTGTGGTGGGACTTTTGATGGGCCTTGCTGGTTGATTGAGAATTGTGCCCTGGGGATTTTGGTTGAAGATTGTTGTGGGTGGGGCTTCTGATTGAGGCTTCGTGTGGCTGAGGTTTGAATCTGGGACTTGTGATGGCTGGGGCTTGTAGGAGGTGCCTAATAGAGCCAAGTTATAATGGGTGGCCATGTTGCTCTGTTAGGCTGAGTGGTCCCTTATAATTGTGTTCAGTGTTGTAAGTGTAAGAGGAGGCTGAAAATGTACTACACTATCTGTTCCTATTGAGTGTGTAATGCAGACCTCAAAGTGTGTAGTTACATCAGAGGTCTCTCTCCTAGGGTTGAACAATCAGTAGAGGGCAAGATTTAATAGGAACCCAAGGGGCAACTTTTTCACCCATATAAGAAGTGAGCTGCCAGAAAAAGTGCTTAAGGCAGATGCTTTAAGAACACTTTAAAAAAAAAACATGTAGACAGGTGCATGGGTAGGAGAGGTTTCATGGAAGTGGGCCAATTGCCAGAAAATTGGATACATTAGATGGGATTATTGGTTGGTGGGAACCAGCTGGACTGAACAGCCTGGTTTTGTGATGTATAGCTCTAAATCTAGAAGGCAGAACTCCAGGACACTTAGGGAAAAAATTAAAAATCCATATTTCTTTGAAAGCATGCTAACTTTCATGACACAGGCATTTCCCACCCACTTAAATCAGGAAGCAGAATAAATTTCCACACCATGTGACCATTCTAAATAACTGCATCAGCCCTATCTGGGAATCCCCCAAGGTCACATGCCTGTTTCAAACTGTGGTAAATGCTGAGATACAAGCAAGGGCAGGAATGGTAATTCAAAGAACCTTATAACCCATTAAAATAAAGTTCTTTGAAATTGCAGTTAGCATACTTTTACTAGAATTGATCATTTTTTAATCGATAACCTGCTGATTCCATCTGTTCGTTCTTGTGATTATCAGAGTATATTGATTTCAGATCATGCCCCAGTTACCCTGTCTATATTTCTTCCTGGTCTCCCCCAAATGAATAAACACTGGCGTTTTAATCCGACCCTGTTGTCGGATAATGATGTTGTAAAATTTATGAAGGACCAGATAACTTTATTTTTAGATACTAACATGTCATCTGAAACCTCAACTCAGGTTGTCTGGGATGCCATGAAAGCATATCTAAGGGGTCAAATAATTTCATATATTGTGAATTTGAAAAGAAAGACCCATACAGAGAGATTAGGTCTGGTTAATCCAATTAAAGCAAAAGACCAACTATATGCCCAGACCAAAAATCAGGAACTGTACAAGAAGCAAGTGGTACTTCAAACTAAGTTTGAGCTCATTTCCACTCACCCAATTGAATGCCAACTTCTTGAAAGTAAGAGCCAGTTTTATATTCATGGTGATAAATCCAGTAAATTTTTAGTCAATCAACTAAGACGTTCTAAAGCTAAACAACAAATTACTAAAATTCGAATGGGAAATGGGAACATTACCTTGAATCATTCTGAAATCAATGAAACATTCAAGAATTATTATTCTCGACTCTATTCCTCTGAATCTTTAAATGATAGCATTTCTGTCGAGCATTTCTTAAATAGTTTAAATATTCCTTCGCTTTCTCTTGATCTCAAAGCAAAACTCAATGAGCTATTATCATTAGAGAAAATATCTTTAGCCATTTCTGCACTGCAGTCTGGTAAATCTCCTGGACCTGATGGGTTCTCTGCAGAATTCTATAAATCATTTTCCTCACTGCTTTTGCCTCAATTAACCTTAGATTTTATCTGATTCGTTTAAACATGGTCAATTGCCAGCATCATTTAATGAGGCAAGTATCATTCTTTTAGCCAAAAAAGGCAAAGACCCAACAGAGTGTTCCTCATATAAGCCGATTTCTTTGTTTAATGTCAATGTTAAAATTTTGGCTAAAGTTTTGCTACGTAGATTGGAGAACATTGTACCCTCAATTATTTCTGAAGATCAAACTGGTTTTATTAAAAATCACCTCCCTTTTTTAATATACGGTGCTTATTTAATATCTTGTATTCACCTTCAACTAGGACTCCTGAATGTGTCATCTCTCTTGATGTGGAGAAAGCGTTTGATTGTGTGGAGTGGAATTATCTTTTTGAGGTCTTAGAAAAATTTGACTTTGGACGAAGTTTTATTACATGAATTAAATTGCTATATTCATGCCCCATTGCTTCTGTTTTGACCAACTCTCAGCAATCCCAATCTTTTAACCTTAAACGTGGTACCTGGCAAGGCTGTCCTTTAAATCCCTTACTTTTTGATCTGGCCATAGAGCCATTGGCAATTGCATTTTGTAGCTGTGCTGAATTGATGGGGATTTGGGGGGGGGGAGGGTGTTGAGCATAAAGTTTCTCTTTATGCTGATGATCTTTCACTTTTTATATCAAATCCGACTACCTCCTTACCCCCAATGTTTTCACCTCTTAATAACTTTAGCCAGCTTTCCGGATACAAACTTAATTTACACAAGAGCGAACTTTTCCCAATTAACAGAGAAGCACAAATCTTAGAATTTCATAACCTCCCTTTTAAAGTAGTACATAATCAATTCACTTACCTCAGTATTACTGTGACAAGGAACTTTAAGCATCTTTTTTGAGAAAATTTTACTAATCTTTTAAATCATACAAAACAGAGTTTGGCACACTGGTCACCCCTGTCCATTTCTCTGGTGGGTCAAATTAATGTTATTAAAATGTATATCTCTCCTAAATTTTTATACTTATTCCAATCATTACCAATTTTTATTTCTAAAGCTTTCTTTGATTTGTTAGATTCTATTATTTCATCCTATCTATGGAAGGGCAGATGTTCCAGACTTAATAAAGTTCACCTTCAAAAACCTAAAAGGGAAGGTGGTATGGCCTTGCCCAATTTTCCTTTTTATTACTGGGCAGCCAATATACATTGCCCAAAATGGGGGCAATGGAGTTGAACTCTCATAGGGATTTCTCCATTTCCACACTTCTTGGATCCGAACTTCCTTGTCATTTGCCTAAACTAATTGTTAATCCTCTCATTAGACATACTCTGAGAATATTGGCTCAGTTGAGAAAACATTATGGTCTTCATGGTTTCTCTCTCTTTAGTCCCATCTTTCATAATCATCTTTTCCAACCTTCTATGCAAGACTTAACATTTCATGATTGGTACAGAAAGGGCATCAGGCGTTTTGAAGATCTTTTCATAGACAATTGTTTTGCAACTTTTGAACAACTGTCTGCAAAGTTTAACCAACCTAATATTCATTTCTTTAGATATCTTCAAATTAGACATTTTATTAACCCTTTAATTAGATTATGAGGACACTCAGTCCTCGTTTATTGTCATTTAGAAATGCATGCTTTAAAATATGATACAATGTTCCTCCAGAATGATATCACAAGAAAACACAGGACAAACCAAGACTAAAACTGACAAAACCACATAATTATAGCATATAGTTACAACAGTGCAAAGCAATACCATAATTTGATAAAGAGCAGACCATGGGCACGGTAAAAAAAAAGTCTCGAAGTCCTGATAGCCTCATCATCTCACGCAGGTGGCAGAATGGAGGAACTCTCCCCGCCATGAACCTCCAAGCGCCGCAAACTTGCCGATGCAGCACCATTGGAAGCACCCGACCGCAGCGGACTCTGAGTCTGTCCAAAAACTTCAAGCCTCCGATCAGCCCCTCCGACACAGCCTCTCCAAGCACCATCCTTTGCCGAGCGCTTCGACCCTGCCCCGGCTGCCAAGCAACAAGCAAAGCCGAGGACTCGGGGCCTTCCCCTCCGGAGATTCTGGACCACACAGTAGCAGCAGCAGCGAAGCAGGCATTTCAGAAGTTACACCAGATGATCCTCTGTGCTCTCACATCTGTCTCCATCAAATCAGGATTATGCACGGCACCCTAACAGACATCACCGGAGTGGCTGCTGCGAGCTGCGTCGTGCCGCCATCTTCTCCTCCCACCTCACAGCTTTCCTGAGATGCCTGAAAAAGAATGTTGTGGACTTGTTTCTTTGTATAAACCCATTGGGTAAAAGTTTAATATCTACTATTCGTGATAAGTTAGCAACCTTGAGGCATGCCCCCTTTGGTAAAATTAGAACTGCTTGGGAGCATGATTTAAATACTTCTCTGTCCGATGAGGTTTGGGATTCAATTCTTAAGTCAGTTAACTCAACCTCTACGTGCTCACCACTGCCTTTTGTGGTTCAAGGTTGTACAAAGGGCTCATATGTCTAAAACTAAATTATTGTGGTTCTATCCTGATATTAGTCCCTTTTGTGACAAGTGTAAAGTGGGCGAGGCTTCTCTTATTCATATGTATTGGGCTTGTCCTGGTTTGGAGAAATTTTGGAGAGATGCCTTTTTAACTGTACCCTATATCCTTAATTGCCATGTAGGACCTAACCCTTTGATTGCTCTTTTTGGCATTTTGGGTGAAGTTGACACGTGTTTTGAGTCCGACTAAATGTCGAACATTCCCTTTTGCCTCTCTTTTGGCTAGACATTTAGTTCTTCTCAGGTGGAGAGATGTTGCCCCACCCACTCATGCTCAATGACTTAGAGACATTATGTCCGGCTTAGACCTTGAAAAGATTCATTATTCACTTCTTAATTCGGATATAAAGTTCCACAAGGTGTGGGGACCTTTTCCTGAGTATTTTCATAATTCTTTAGTTTAAAGGTTTATCCTCTTCTTTCTTTCAGTACTTTAATCCCTTACTTCCAGCTTTTTTGGTTAACTTTCACATTTTTTTTAATGATGTGAGATATATTATAGTTTAGGTGGTAGGCAATACACTTTATATTAACAGCTCTGTGGTGACAGAAGCTCTGATTAACTTCTTTATATCGTAATGGTTGGCTTGGAGTTGTGTAGTGGGAGGGTGGGGAGGATACTAACTTTATATGATTTTATTCTGGGTGTTTTTTCTTTACTGTTATGAATTGTACACCAGACACATTGGTTTTGCACTGTATAAGCCTCCTTTTCGTTGGTGTTTTTTTTTCTGTTGTAATGTAGAAACTCATAAAAAAAAAAAAGTTGCAGTTAGCTGAGTAGCAAGGGGATACCCAGAGCTCAATCTTCCAGAGTTACAAAATGGCAGATCTTACACACTGTAACAAGAAACTGGGTTACACAGTGAAAGACAAGTACTCAGCAAGATTGCATTTCAGAGTTGTACAGTGAGAGATCTGTACCCAGTGGTAACATACTCCATTGTTAAACATGTGGCACGTGGCCAAGTGGTTAAGGCGTCGGTCTAGTGATCTGAAGGTCGCTAGTTTGAGCCTCAGCTGAGGCAGCGTGTTGTGGCCTTGAGCAAGGCACTTAACCACACATTGCTCTCCGACAGCACCGGTACCAAGCTGTATTGGTCCTAGTGCCCTTCCCTTGAACAACATTGGTGGGTGTGGAGAGGGGAGATTCGCAGCATGGCAACTGCCGGTCTTCCATACCAATTGCCCAGGCCTCAGTCAACATCGAAAATCGATGGACAGCTGAGAAAAAAAATGTTAAACAGACGTGTACCCACCAGGTCTGTATCTGTATTATGAAGTGATACCTCTATGGCCTCCAATGCAATGATCTAGATCAGATATAGAATTCACAGTCTTCAAGGCAGTAGTAAACCCGGCCATCCTATAGACTTCTGAGAACTGAGCTACAGACAGAGGCACTGGAAAAATCAATTCCAAGTGCTGCAACTAGTATGGTTCCCTCCAATTAAGTGCAGCTGCCTAGCTTCACACGACACTTCTCTCTGTAGTACGATATGCAAACCAGCCTCCCCAGGACTGAGGACTGAGGACAGGACTGAGTTACTCCATTCGCCATGTTTACCAGGCCATGTCTTTCCCATGCCCAGTGCCACACTCCTAAGATGAACCCTTTACTCTGAGCTCTGTTTTGAGAAGATATGACCAGCTGGACAGAGGAAAAGATTGAGAACCTGTTCAGTGCTCTCTCTTGATGAAATTCAACATCCCACAAACTCCTGGGAATGTCTGGTCCATCATCACATAAAGCAGAGGAGCAATCTTCAGTTTGCAACTGAGAAACTGCCAAACCCGGAGCAGATAGAAGCCCTTTGTAAATGGGGCAAAGAACACACCACCTCAAAACCTTGACTTCACCCCACACCCCCGCCCAGCTTTGCTCCAGATCACAGGGTACAAATCTGTTCAACGTTGCAACTTTTTACACGTAGGTACAGGTCTCTCACCGTACAACTCTGAGATGCAATCTGCAAAGAAATTTTCCACCAGCTGCACCGAAGACCTGTGGTATTACTCAGCACACCACACCTTCCTCTTCGCTTCGTGACAGTCCCAGTCAATCAAATACAATGGCCTTGCCACAGTGCTCATCATTGTCTCGCAGCTTGTGCTGCGTGCTGACATTTCAGTCATAACAGTTGCATCACACATCAGGCAGCCCTCGGTTAAAAATAGTGAAAGGTGTCTTGTAAAGGCAGGCAGCAGCAGCAGCTGAGTGGAGGAGATTGTCTTGGCTGCAGCACCTCACCTCACGATGACCCATTGCTCCTTGTTATCAAAATGACGTTCCTGAAGCACAACAGCACCTGTTTCACCTCAGCCGGCTTAAGAAGTTTGTTATGGGTCCCCAGATCCTAAAGACTTTCTACAGGGGCACAACTGAGAGCATCCTGACTGGCTGCATCACTGCCTGGTATGGGAACTGTACCTCTCTCAATCACAGGACTCTGCAGGGAGTGGTGCGGACAGCCCAGTGAATCTGTAGATGGGAACTTCTCACTATTCAGGACATTTACAAAGGCAGGTGTGTAAAAAGGGCCCGAAGGATCATTGGGGACTTGAGTCACCCCAACCACAAACTGCCTCAGCTGCTACCATCCAGGAAACTGTACCACAGCATAATAGCCAGGACCAACAGGCTCCGGGACAGCTTCTTCCACCAGGCCATCAGACTGATTAATTCAGGCTGATACAATTTTATTTCTATGTTATATTGGCTGTCCTGTTGTACATACTATTAATTACAAGTTATTATAAATTGTGCATTTAGATGGAGATGTAACATAAAGATTTTTACTCCTCATGTATGTGAAGGATGTAAGTAATAAAGTCAATTGAATTGAATTCAATTCAGTGACCCATGACAGACTGAGAGCATTGAAGTTCCCTGTACTCTTGTATAAGAAGTTAACTTCAACTCACGGAAAAATTCATCTGCTAGGACCTGGAGTAAGGAGACTCTACTTGAGGGAATTTGGCACGATGCTGAATGGAAGATAAGCAATCTGCCAATCTGCTGACCAATGGTACATTGCTCTATAAACAGCATGAAAGAGGCTACAAACTGCAGTTACTTCCACATGCTAAATATGTATTTGGATGATTGTAAGTTTTAAAAAGGCCAATAATTATAACAACTCACACAAAATGCTGGAGGAGCTCAGCAGGCCAGGCAGCATCTATGGCGGGGAAAAAATACAGTTGACATTTCGGCCAAAACCCTTCGACGGGACTGGAGGGAAAAGCTGAGGAGTTGACTTAAAAGGTGGGTGGAGAGGTGAGAGAAGCACAAGGTGATAGGTGAAACCAGGAGGAGGAGGGATAAAGTAAAGAGCTGGGAGGTGGATTGGTGAAAAAGACAGAAGGCTATGGAAGAAAGAAAAAGTGGGGAGCACCAGAGGAAGGCGATGGGTGGGTAAGCAGGTAAAGTGAGAGGGGAAAAGGGGATGGGAAATGGTGAAGGAAGAGGGGCATTACCAGAAGTTCGAGAAATTGATGTTCATACCATCAGGTTGGAGGCTACCCAAATGCTCTTCCTCTTCCAACCTAAATGCGGCCTCATCACGACAGTGGAGGAGGCCGTGGATGGACATACTGGAATGGGAATGGAAAGTGGAATTAAAATGGGTGGCCACTGGGAGATCCCACTTATTCTGGCATGTTTGCATCATTAACACAGATCACTAGATCACGATAGAAAAACCCATTGAAAAACCAAAGCAACACACAAAACACTGGAAGAACTCAGCAGGCCAGGTAGCACCTATGGAAAAGAGTAAAACAGTCCACACTTTGAGTCGAGACCCTTCATCAGGATAGGTCTTACTCTTTTCCACAGATGCCACCTGGCCTCCTGAGTTCCTCCAGCATTTTGTTTGTGTTGCTCGGATTTCCAGCATCTGCAGATTTTCTCGTGTTTGAAAAACCAAAGGGGTCATTTAAGGATGTGCTTGTATTGACTAGCATTAAGCTGTTTTGAAACCATGGTATAGAATTAATCAAAACTAAGTCCAAAAGAAAAGACACTGCAATAAACTCCATAAGCAAAAGCAGCCTTAAGGCTGAAATTCATCTAGACCAGAGAGAAAGATAAATGGATGGTAACATTACTTAACAAAATGGACTTTGTTCACAGTGAAATATTATTTATAAGAATAAACCATCCACTCATTTCCATTCTGTTCTAGCACTGCTGCCATTTATGTGGCACTCTGGGTTTTTATATTAAATATAATTACAGTGGAGTGGACAAAAAGATTTTGCTTTCTGAATACTTCAAAGTGCATTTATGGATTTTGAGTTGGTGATCATGAAAATCACCATGAAATTTCCTTATCACGCACCATTATTTTGTAATCACCGATGTTTGTTATGTCGGCTGGTTGGTGTAGTGTCATCTGCACTGGACCTCGAGGTGAGTGGACCCGGGTTCAAACCTGGACGGCGCTTTGCATGCTTTCCAACTGTGCTGGGTTGAGCATCGAGCTCCTGGTCAGCCTTGTTTTTAAAAAAAAAACAACAAAATGGCAAGGTTGCTGCCTGATGCATCACAAGGTGTGGAAAGGAACACCAACAACAATATTAGTGATTTCAATTCATAATTCAGGTCATTTAAAATGTTGTCCACAACGTAAGGTGAAAGGTTTTCTATCTTGTCCAGGACTGATTAGGCAGGACGGATTTTCGAAAGACTATAAAAGCATTGTGCAGGCTCCATTCTACACATTATGTTTACAGGTATATCGGTTTGTGATCATGTTGATGCGTATGCTGTACGCCCATAGCATATTGTGTGTACTCATTATAATAAAGTAATTGTATTTTTGGGAGTATTTATGATTGCAAAATGTCTTACCAATGTTATAACAGCCGTGACATTTGTAGTGAGTATACGCTTAAATCTCAAAGACAGAGCATGACTCCTTTTATTAAGAAGGCCTATGAGCTCTACGTTGGGTGTAAAATTGGTTCCGAGTCGAAGTCTGGGCTCCTCACATTCGCCGCACAACATGAGCTGTCGATCTTAGAGCCTGGCTCAGGGATACTCTGAATTCAAAGCCATTCACTGCCCTGATGGTATGGCAAGAGGAGAAGGATCATGTGACAGACTGCTACTTCTGTCTGGCCAGTGTATCTGGTTTCTCTGCTTAATAACAAGAAATCCATTGAATGTCCCAGTCTCCCTTCAGCCATGAGACCTGCGCCACACAGTGATAGTCTTCCAGTACCAAAGCTACCAGAGACAAGGAGCCGAAAGGAGGCTGACGAAGATGCCATGACGCATGAGCTAAGAATGGAAATTCATTGTCATGTTGAAACCTTTATGTCCAGTGAGCCTGACAACTCAATCTGAGTTGAATGACCTGGTCAAAGGCAAAACCTGAGTTGGATTGAAGACTGCAAGAATGGAATCTGCTGTCACCAGGCACGGACATTTCCGTGAAGGATTTTCATATTTGAGACAGATGTTTCCCAGTATAACTGAAGCCAGGATTAAGTAAGGCATTTTTGCTGGTCCACAAATCAAACAGGTCATCAATGACAGGAAACTCGAACAATTTTTAGTGGGACTGGGAAAAATCACATGGAAGGCATTCAAGGATGTTGTTGAAAATTTTCTAGGCAACTACAGAGCACCAAACTACATGCAGCTGGTTGACAATATGCTTCAAGCATACAAAAACCATGGAGTGCAACATGTCACTGAAGATTCATTTTCTGCATTCCCATTTAGATGTCTTCCCTGCAAGTCTTGACACTGTCAGTGAGGAGCATGGTGAAGAATTTCACCAGGACATTGCGGTCATGGAGAAACGGTGTCAGGGCAACTGGAATCTATAAATCTTGGCTGATTATTGTTAGACACTTAAATGAGAAGTCTCAGACACTAAGTACAAACAAAAATCATCAGCCAAACAGTTTTAGCTTAGTGGAACTATTGCAAAGTTACATACTTTGAACCTATTCAATAAAAGTTAATTTCGTGTTTCTCCAAATTCCTATGTGGTACAAGTATTATGAAATTACATTTATGTTCAACTTCAAGTAGTTTATCATCACCACAAAATATTTCTGAAAAAGCAACAGCTGCAAAAAAAAATTGCTGTCCAGTGTAAGACACTTCCTCTCCCCACCCAGCTGCTCCCTTCAACAGGAAAAGAACCCTATATTGTGGTCCTTCCCCACTGGTGACTGCACCAAACTTCAGTGTGTCCCTCAGCGTGTAATCCTGCAGCCTGGATGTGTCAGTCGGCAGCATTCTTCCATGGACGTCTCAATGTGCTGTCAGACCAACAGGTTTTGGGCCAACCAAAGAGAGTCTTTAACCGAATTGATGATCTGACAGCAGCACCTGGTGTTTGTCTCCGTGTGCGACCCTGTGAGCAGCCCGTAGATCGGAGAGTCCTCTGACATGTGGTGGCTGGGAATGAAACTCAGCTCAGCCCTTTCACCTTCCTCCATACTTTTGCAAACGCACACGCACGGGCCGCCTGTAATTTTTCACACCCCCTGTTCAGTTCCTGTATCTTAAATGGTGACACGGAAGGGTAGTGTCACTTTACAGCACCAGAGGATTACCAATCTGGGTTCAATTCCCAAGGCTGTCTGAGAGGAGTTTGTACGTTCTCCCTGTGATTGCGTGGGTTTCCTCCGGGTGCTCTGGTTTCCTCCCACAGTCCAATGATGTCTGGCTAGGGTTAGTGAGTTGTGGGCATGCTGAGTTGGTACCATTAGCATGGCTACTCTTGGGGGCTGCCCCCAGCAAAATCCTCAGACTATGTTGGTTGTTGACACAACAACATATTTCGCTCTGTAGTTTAATGTATATGTCAGAAATGAAGCTAATTTGGTACAGACGATCAGACGGGATATGTAACAGGTACTTATGGAATTCTGCTGAGCTAAAAGTGTGTTTGCAACAGCTTGCAACTAAAATGGTGCTGTTCTATTAAAAGTCAAATTAACTTGAAGCAGAGCAATTTTGTGCGTATTCTGGGGCACTTTGTGGTTACCAAGTTAACTCCCTTTATCCGTTTAGTTCTTTCCAGCACAAGAAGCTTTTTCTGACAGAATTCTCAATGACATCAGTAGCAGTGAACACGTAAGATTTATTTGCAGTAAAATTCTCAGCCTCACTGGCAGAGAAGTGGAAGTTCCTTTTTATTCAGAGAACAAGTAGACTTTGCAACCATTTCTCCTAAAATTGCATGCTCAAAGGGCCAACACTCAAATCGCATCATTGTCTGCACCCACCGTTAACTCACCGTGGAAAATAGTTATGCTCTGATGAAGGGTTTTGGCCCAAAACATCAACAGTTTATTCATTTCCGTAGATGCCGTCTTACCTGCTGAATTCCTGCTGCATTTTGTGTGTGTTGCTGTGGATTTCCAGTGTCTGCAGACTCTCTTGTCATTCCCCATCCCTATTTGCTTTGGAGAGAGTGGTAGTGAACCATTTTCTTGAATTGCTGCTAGGATTGATTGACTGTGCCTGAATAAGTGCTTATGATGCGTGAAGCTTTGATCCCATGTATGAATTTCGGCATGAAGGCTGATATGCAAGATTATAGTTTATTATGTGATTGCCTGCCTACAATTCCTTCTCACACACTTTGCAACTAGCCTAGCTTGAAAAAGGAACGAGTGTGAGCTGGACCGAGCCCTTGTGGTTCGATAAAAGTACTATGCAAAACCACACCAACAGCCTTGAGTTGCTCAGTGAGCGACCCTGAAGGTTCTGGGGATGACGGGCAAGGTGGGGGTGGGGTGGTGGGTGGAGGTTGTTGGGGAATAATACAGGTGTGAGGACTGAAGCTGCTGACCGTTCTGGTAAATACTGTATATCTGTTCACAGTCCTCAGCAGGGATCAAGTCGAAGAATTTTGAAAAGATGCCCGACTTGATTGAATATTATAAGCAAGAGAATATGGGGCTGGTGACTCACCTGCGGTATCCTGTGGAGCGAGTAGAAGAGGTGGAGAGCCCAGAGACAGAAGCAGGTAATGGGAGAATCAAACTGCTTTTTAAACTGGTGTTAATAAATCATAGAGAGAGTGTGGAAACAAATCCTTCAGCCAGCTGACAGCTAAGAACCCACTATACCAATCCTACTTGAACTCATTTTACTCTCTTCACATTCTCATCAATTCCCCCCACCTTTACAGTTCTACCATTCACCTACCCAGCAGGGGCCACTAAATCTAATCGACCATTCTTGGACTGTGGGAGGAAACAGTAACCCCGCAGTCATGGGGAGAACCGGAAACTCCACTAAGACAGCGCCACGAGTCAGGATTGAACCCAGGTCTCTGGTCCTGAGAGACCAACTGTGCTACCATGCCTCCTAGTGAATTGTGGTTAGTTCCAGTTGAACACCCCAGGAAAGTCAGCTGGAGTTGCATTTGAGATGAGTGGTTCCTTCAGCCTGATGTGGTTGTGAGATGTTGAGTTGAGGGAGATCCCCTCAGTTCTTGCCTAAATTGAGTGCACCAGTTGGACAACACCGTATTGGCATACATTGCCCTGGGCTGGTGCTCTTTCACTCCAATAGGGTAGGCAGGTAACACACACAGAATGCTGGAGGAACTCTGCAGGCCAGGCAGGATCTACGGGAAAGAGTAAACGGTCAATGTTTCGGGCTGAGACCCTTCATCGGAACTGGAGAAAAAAGATAAGAAGTCAGAGTAAGAAAGTGGAGGGAGGAGAGAAAGGAATGAAAGGGAGTAGGTGATAGGTGAAACTGGGAGGGAGGGAGGGAGGGGTGAAGTAAAGAGCTGGGAAGTCGATTGGTAAAGGAGATGAAGGGCTGGAGATGGGGGAATCTGATAGGAGAGAACAGAAGGCCATAGAAAAAAGGGAAGGAGGGAGCACCAGAGGGAGATGATGGGCAGGCAAGGAGGTGAAGTCAGAGGGGGAAATGGGAATGGGGAATGGTGAGGAGGGGGGCCATTATCAGAAGTTTGAGAAATTGATGTTCATGCCATCAGGTTGGAGGCTACCCAGACAGAATACAAGGTGTTGTTCCTCCAACCTGAATGTGACCTCATCATGACAGTAGAGGAGGCCATGGACTGACATATCGGAATGGGAATTAAAATGGTGGCCACTGGGAGATCCTGCTTTTTCTGGCAGATGGAGAGTGAGTGCTCAATGAAGTGATCTCCCAATCTACGTCGGGTCTCACCGATATCCTGTGCTCCCAGTGAGGCCTCCTGTATGTTGGTGATGCCTCCAACAGACTCACAAGTGAAGTGTCACCTTACCTGGAAGGATTGTTTAGGGCCCTGAATGGAAGTGAAGGAAGAGGTGTAGGGGCAGGTGTAGCACTTGTTCTGCTTGCGAGGATAAGTGCCAGGAGGGAGATTAGTGGGGAGGGACAAATAGACAAGGTAGTCGTGTAGGGACCAATCCCTGTGGAAAGCAGACTTAGGGGGAGGGAAAGATGTGCATGGTGGTGGGATCCCATTGGAGATGGCAGAAGTTACGGAGAGCTATGTGCTGGACGTGGAGGCTGGTGGGGTGAGGGCAGATGTGTGTGAAATGGAAGAGATGCGGTTGAGGACAGCATTGATGGTGGAGGAAGGGAAGCCACTTTCTTTGAACAATTGAACCCTGAGTCCTGAGAGCAGTTGCAGCAGAGATGGAGGAATTGAGAGGAAGGGGATGGTATTTTTACAAGTAACAGTGTGGGAAGAGGTAAAGTCCAGGTTGCTGTGAGAGTCAGCAGGTTTATAATAGCCATCAGTAGATAAACCGTCTCCAGAGATCGAGAAAGAGGAGGGAGGTGTCAAAAATTGACCAGGTAAATTCCACAAACCTGCTTTTCCAGGTAGGCACGTTATTTCTGCCCATGTTGTATCTGCATACATTGACAGTTTACCTGAGGACAGGATAGAGCTCAGCTCTCGTGGCCTCAGGGCTTAAACGGTCTGTTAACTCTCTTTTGAAATGCATGTCCTGAATTAAAAAATGCAACAAGGAAACATGAGGATGTCATCTGACGAATGGTGTGGACCAGGTGGGTTTACTTGTTGGAGTAGATTGTGACAGGAACAACAATGAAACGGGTTTTCCATCTTGGAGCAACAAACAACCTGCTGGAGGAACTCGGCAAGTCTGAGAGGAGAAAGGTCACAACTCCATGTCAGGATTGAGAGTGGAGACAGGTAGCCAGTATAGAGAGCGAGAGGGCAGAGACAGGTCTACCAATCACCTCTGTCCCTATTCCTCTTCTCCTCTTTATATTGGTTATCCCCCTTCCTTCTCCTGATACAGGGTTTCAATCCAAAGCATCAACAGATCCCTTTCTCCTGCAGACGCTGCTCAACCCACTGGATTTCCAGCAGCAAATTGTTTGTTGCTTCAGATTCAAGCATCTGCTGTCCCCTGTGTCTCCATTTTCCACTTTGGACCCTGAACTTAGCAGGGTTCCCCTGGGGTTTGGTTGAATGTAGGTGTGATATTGAGCTTTGCTGCAAAACCTATTAAAGCTAGTGCCATATTTTATTGATCTAAGGTTGTAGTCTGGTCTGAATGTGAGAGGGAGAACGCTGAGCACAAAGACCCTACTATCTAACACACCCCTCCCCCCCCAGATATGTGCGCCCTGGAGAATTCAATAGGTGCGTTCCTTTGGATTGGAGCTCGGAGCTGGTGTGTTTTTTATACACCTTCATTCAGGATTTATTCTGATATTCAGTAACAGGTGATCCTAACAGCTATTTTTCTTGGCATTTTGAAGGTGCCGCTGACGTCACTGACTCCCGCACAGAGACCAAGTGCGATGCTAACCAGAGCCTGGTCAATGAGATACTCGCACAGCGTCTAGAAGGAGTGGATACAGGAGCTTTGACAATGTAAGTAGCTGAAGCTGACCACTGAGAACCGGTGGGCAGTCAGCCGTGGAAGGAATGGTGGGGGGGGGGGGGTTAGAAAATGGGTGTTGGCTTGGGAAAGCCTGACATCTGAATATATTCTACATCTACTACCCAACTCCTGCTCTTCCCATACCCCAAACTGGACAAACCTGCCCATTTCCTTGCCTACCTCTCAACAGGTGAACCAGCATTTGCTAAGAGAATGGCGCAGCAAGTTAAGCCTTAATAGTGGTACCATCCTCCTGCATGACTATATGCACTCAGATATAGCTCAACAATGTTAACAGTGATAGTAGATGTTGGTGAGACCACATCAGTAGGCACTTTGGACTAAAGACCCCTCACCTGTGGAGATATTTCTTAAATCACTATGTAGATAGTCCAACCAGAGCAGGGGCCCTACTGGACCTGGTATTGGAAAAGAAACCTACCCAGGCTGCTGACCTTTCAGTGGGAGAACTGGATAGAGATCACAGCTCCTTACGTTTTAAGATAGCTATGAATAAGGATAACTATGGAAGAGTATTAAGTCGTGGCAGGACAGGTTATGGCAGATTAGGGTGAGTTAGTAGGCAAGTATACACCTGACATGGAGGATTTTTTTTAAAGACCAACTGCATAGAGTACAGGACAAGCATGTTAATAAGACCATAAGATACAAGAGCAGAATTAGCCCATTTGGCCCATCGAGTCTACTCCACCATTTCATCTTGACTGATCCATTTCTCCTCTCTACCTCAGCCTCCTGCCTTCTCCCCTTAATCCCTTCGTGTCTTGACCAATCAAGAACCTATCAACCTCTTATAAGACCATAAGATATAGGAACAAGACCATAGTATATACATTCCCGTAAGAAGGATAGCAAGGTAAGCAGCCTTGGATTACAAGAGTGGTGATGAATTACAAGAACAAAAAGCAAGCCTTGGATTACAAGAGTGGTGATGAATTACAAGAAGAAAAAGCAAGTTTATGGAAGGTTTAGGAAGCTAAGGTCAAGCAGAGTCCTTGAGGATTATAAAGAAGATCGAAAAGGACCCAGGAAGGGAATGTTGAGGGCCAGAAGGGGCCATGAAAAATCTTTGGCAAATGGGATTAAAGGGAATCCCAAGGCATTCTATCAAGAGCAAGAGGGCAACTAGAGGGAGAATAGGGGGGGGCAATGGCTTATGGACAAACTTGAGTTGTTTTTGGAGTAGTGGAGGCTGAGAGGAGACCTGATAGAAAGTTATTAAAATTATGAAAAGCATAGAGAGACTAAACATCCAATATCTTTTTCTTTGGATCAAAATGTCTAATATGAGAGTGCATGCATTTAAGATGAGATGGGGTACATTCAAAGGAAATGCATGGGGTAAGTGTTTTACATGGTGGGTGGTAGGTGCCAGGAATATGCTGTTAGGGGTGACAGTGGAAACAAATACAATAGATGCTTTTAAGAGGCTCTTAGAAAGGCATATGAATGTGCAGAGAATAGAGAAATGGCATTGTGTAGACAAAATGGATTAGCTTATTTAAGCATTTAGTTCAATTAGTTCGGTATAACTGTGTGCCAAAAGGCCTGTTCTTGTGGTATCATGCTATATATGTTCAAAGTGCTTGATCCAGTACTATTCTAATTCCTCTTTCTATGTTAGTGTAGTCCAGCATTCAGTGACTCCTCTTGCAAAGGAAGCACTAAGTAAAAATACAATGGACTTGGTTATAAGGTCCATTCAGGACTAAGGCAACACATTGTCATTCACCGGGGAAGATATCACATGGTATGGAAGAGAGATGGGGTCCTAATCTCCATTGCCCTGCAGACCAATGTCACTTAGAGTATCTTGTTTCTCCACTCTTCCTCTCCTCGTGTCCATCTTTCAAGGCGCTGTCTTCCCCTCTCCCACATCTTTCCGTCACTGGACAGTGATGTTGCTGATAAGGAAGAAGAGGATGAGGCAAACTGCATCACAGCTCACAAGCCCCTCTTGGCTTTGTGGGATGTTTCTGAAGATGGCAGTGCACTGATCGAGGCCACCTTTCTGTTCCAATTGATCTCATCATCTTGATGTTGTGCCCCCACCCAGATCTACCACCGTTGGTACCATGTGAACCTACATAGGGTGTCCAGAAGTCCAGTGTGTCTGAGCCACTGTAGTCAGAGCTCCAGTGATGTTCCTCCAAAAGATACTAAAGTAGCTGGTTTTAGGTGAATGTACAACTGGTAACGGGGGCCAGCAGGGTTTGGAAAGTAAATTAAGAATGAAGTTCCTTAATATCAGAGCTCAGCCTTCCCCAGCTCAATCTCCAATACAGACATTGTTTAGTACCACAGCAGAACTTGGTAATGACAAGCCCAGCAATACACCCTTTAGGTCACTGGTTAGTGGTGAATGTCTCTATAAAGGGGATTCTCTATTCCTATGGGGAAAAAGGACACTTGAAAGATAATATACAATCAAGTTAGTTCTGCGGTCTTCCTCAGAGCAAAAAGTTCTGTTTAAGATGTAACCATGTGCACCTTTGGACTCTTGGACCTTTTCTCTAATATTTCAGGGTTCCAGCTGGATTTCAGGAGGCTCTCCGTGACTATGTTCAGCGGGGTGTGCTCAAGGATGCTGAATGTGTCAACGGCACGTCCACAGAATTGTGGCAACTGAGGCTTTTGCTCGGCATACTCACCAAAGGTCTCAACAGGTGAGCACGTATTCCAATTAGCAGCAGTTTCAAGGATAAACTCGTGGTGTACACCAATTAATCCTCAGCAGACCGTTGCATGCAGGGCTCTGAGAGCAACTCTGGGCAAGTCCATTGCACGGCACAAAAACAGAAACTGTTGGAAACGTTCATCAGGCCAGGTAGCATCTGTGGAAAGAGGAACAGAGTCAATGTTTCTGGTGTGAGAGCTTTTGTCAAAACTGGGAAAGAGAGAAAACAAGTTAGTTTTAAATTGCAGTAAGTTGAGCGGAGAATAGAAAGGGAAAAGGAATATCTCCAATAGACTGAGTGGAATTGGGGTTGATGTGGCATCCAGAGGCAGGTTATGCTTCTTTGCCTTGTGCTATGTGTAGTTATGCCCAGCAGATTAGGGTTTACCAATGGAGAGTAAACTGAGAGAATATTGCATATCGATAACCAACAGCGGCCCTGGTGCAGAGAAGGAAAGAATCAGAAGCAGGTTTATTTATCATTGGCATATGTCGTGAAATTTGTTGTTTTGTGGCAGCAGTAGTTGGGTCATTGTCCATTCAGACATCTGATGGCGGAGAGGAAGAAGCTGTTCCTAAAAGATTAAGTGTGTGTCTTCAGTCTCCTGTGCCTCCTCCATATTGGTGGCAATGAGAAGAGGACGTGCCCTAGGTGACTGGGGAAAAGGTGAGTTGCCTAAAGTTGGAGTGTTCAATATTAAGTCGGCAACGCGCCCAAACAGAAAGGGAGGTATTGTTCCTCAAGCTTGTGTTGGGCTTCAGTTCAGCAGTGCAGGAGGCCACTTTCAAAGGGGTCAGAGTGGGAGAAGGACGGAAATAAAAGTAGCTGAACTGAACATGGGTCTCAAGGATCTGCAGTTAGCACTGACTCTCTGAGCAATCACCATGTGTTTTCTCAGTCAGCATATAAAGCAAACAGGATAAAGTGGTTTGGTGAAGAAGACTGAATTTTTTAAAGCCTATAGTGGGAATCATGGAAGGCAGAGAGAGGACAGCTTTTCCACAGTTTGCTGATCTTGAGACAAAATGAGTTTGGAATGGGTTTCAAAGATGACAAAGCAGAAGGAATGGGATGTACTAGGGTGATCTCAAACAATCCCTTCAGCCCAACTGGTCCTTGCCGACCAAGATTCCTATCTGAGCTAGTACTATTTGCCTGTGTTTTGTCCCTATCTCTCAAACCTTTCCTATCCATGTTCCTGCCCAAGTACCTTTTCAATGCTGCTAATATACCTGCTTCAACCATTTCCTCTGGCAGCTCAATCCATATACTGACCACTCCCTGGGTGAAAAGGTTGTCTCTCGGTTTCCTATTAAATCTCTCCGCTAAACCGATGCCCTCCACTTCTTGATTCCCTTGCCCTGGGGAAAAGACACTACACGTTCACCCTGTCTATGCCCCTCATAATTTTATACACCTCGGTAAGACCACCTCATTCTTCTAGGCTCCGATGGAAAAACTCGCAGCTTGCTCAGCCTCTCTCTATAACTCAGCCCCTCAATTCCCAACAGCATCCTTGTAGATCTTCCCTGAACTCCTTCCAACTAAGTGGCATCTTTCCTAGAGGAGGGAGACCAAAATTGAGCACAATTCTCCAAAAGCATTTTCGCTGTAACATAACACTCCAACTTCTTAACTCGGCGCCCTGACCGATGAAGGCCAGCAAGCTAAAAGCCTTCTTTAGCACCTCAACTACTTGCAATATCACTTTCAGGGCACTCTGTTCTACAGCACTCTCCAGGGCCCTACCTTTCACTGCGGAAGCTCCCTGCTCATTTGTCAATAACATCATCTATTTAGATTTATTTGCAAACTTACTGACTTGTATGTTCTTACCCGAGTCATTGACCTATATGACAAATAGCAATGGGCCCAGCACTGAGCCCTGGGGATCCGCAGTAGTCATCAGCCAGTAGTCTTAAAAACAATATTCCAGCATTGCCCTTTTCTTCCAACCATCAAGCCAATTCTGTGTCCAATGATCTACCTCTCCCTAGAACCCATTGTGATCTAACTTTCCACAGCAGCCTACGATGTAGAAGCTTATCAAAGACCTTACAGA
Organism: Mobula birostris; assembly: GCF_030028105.1. NCBI lineage: Eukaryota > Metazoa > Chordata > Chondrichthyes > Myliobatiformes > Myliobatidae > Mobula > Mobula birostris. The sequence continues at coordinate 83,436,119 of NC_092373.1, forward strand.
AGTCCATGAGAAAACCACATTTACTGCCCTGCTGTCAGCGGCCTTCATAGTTACTTCTGCAAAGAGCTCAGTCAATTTCTGAGACATAATTTCCGGCTCAGAAAGCCGTGGTATTTCTGATCAACCTGTCTTTCCATGTGTTCGCTTATCTAATCCCTTATAGTTTAGAAGAAATGAAATTGGAACATTAAGAAGACATGGTAAAATTGATAGAGAGAAAAATAGAGATGATGGGAAAAGAAGAACAATTGAAGGCTGCAGGTGGGATGGTGTGAGTGTAAGGCAGGGTGAGGAGAGCCTCTTTGGGGTTGAGAGGAGGATTCAGGCCTTGTCTGAATTGGGTCTTCTCAGAAAATTACATGTTGTTGAAGGGAAAGCAGGAGGCTAGTCAAAGGAAGAAACTCCACTTTTGGAGAGTAAATAATGACTAAACCCACAAAGTAAATGTTGAAGACTGAGAATAGAACCCATGGCCAAATCCTGAAGTACAGGGAGATATGGTTTCATTGGTAGAAGGCAGAAAAACAAGTTAATCCTGAAGAGATGATATGAGGACTGAACTGAAATATGAGAAAAGCTTAATTTAATTGTTTTTCATCTCTGGTTTTGAGCATATTGTCCGAGATCTGCTCTGACAATATCACTGAGTCCTCTTCAGTGAATAAAGGGGAAGTTGACTGTTTCGGCTGTTAGTTTCCACTTTTGCAAGTTCACCTGGAGTATGGAGGGTACAAGGTTATTCGTGCTGGTGGAATTTGTTCTCATTGAAGAAATAAAAGAATAAAAAATTATCCTCTAGGTAAGCTTGCAAAAGTGCAAACTGATGGCCCTAACAGCCAATTTGGGAAACACATCCCCTTTACTTTCTTGACTCAGTCATAGTGCAATGGTTTACCAAAAGCAAAGCAGAAAGACGATGTGACCAAGACCAGAGGTGAATAAAGTTCTTTTATTTCAGTCCTCAAAAACCTGACCAGACTAGCCTGCTTTTTTTTCTTTACCCGTGTCCTTTTGCGATCCATTCCAACAAAGGGAAGAACTCATTATTGTTGACACCGAGCCAAGTCGTTGCACCTTGACTAGAGTCAGTTCATTCGGCATGCATCAAGCATCAGACCTTGAACCTCATTTGACAAAGTGCTGAATGCAAGCAATGACCATTCTAATGACTAGTGTGATAGTCGCATTCCTTGACAATGCACTAGGGGCATGCATAGTGGGTGATGTCTATACCTTCACAGGAATGCCCTTCAGTTCTGCACTTTGTTGTGTTTACTAATGCTTAACATAAAAGTTGTAGATTGTGGCTAATGCCATTCTGTTTCTCATTTGGAGTTTGCATGTGTTTCAGTGAGCTAATGGCGTTCTGTTTCTCATGTGTTTCAGTGATCTGTTTCTCGTGTGTTTCAGTGATCTAATGGCGTTCTGTTTCTCATGTGTTTCAGTGAGCTAATGGCGTTCTGTTTCTCATGTGTTTCAGTGATCTAATGGTGTTCTGTTTCTCATGTGTTTCAGTGATCTGTTTCTCATGTGTTTCAGTGAGCTAATGGCGTTCTGTTTCTCATGTGTTTCAGCGAGCTAATGGTGTTCTGTTTCTCATGTGTTTCAGTGAGCTAATGCCGTTCTGTTTCTCGTGTTTCAGCGAGCTAATGGCGTTCTGTTTCTCATGTGTTTCAGTGATCTGTTTCTCATGTGTTTCAGTGAGCTAATGGCGTTCTGTTTCTCATGTGTTTCAGTGATCTGTTTCTCATGTGTTTCAGTGAGCTAATGCCGTTCTGTTTCTCGTGTTTCAGCGAGCTAATGGCGTTCTGTTTCTCATGTGTTTCAGTGATCTGTTTCTCATGTGTTTCAGCGAGCTAATGGTGTTCTGTTTCTCATGTGTTTCAGTGAGCTAATGGCGTTCTGTTTCTCATGTGTTTCAGTGATCTGTTTCTCATGTGTTTCAGTGAGCTAATGGCGTTCTGTTTCTCATGTGTTTCAGTGAGCTAATGCCGTTCTGCTTCTCGTGTTTCAGCGAGCTAATGGCGTTCTGTTTCTCATGTGTTTCAGTGATCTGTTTCTCATGTGTTTCAGCGAGCTAATGGCGTTCTGTTTCTCATGTGTTTCAGCGAGCTAATGGTGTTCTGTTTCTCGTGTGTTTCAGTGAGCTAATGGCGTTCTGTTTCTCGTGTTTCAGCGAGCTAATGGCGTTCTGTTTCTCATGTGTTTCAGCGAGCTAATGGCGTTCTGTTTCTCGTGTTTCAGTGAGCTAATGGTGTTCTGTTTCTCATGTGTTTCAGCGAGCTAATGGCGTTCTGTTTCTCGTGTGTTTCAGTGAGCTAATGGCGTTCTGTTTCTCATGTGTTTCAGTGATCTGTTTCTCATGTGTTTCAGTGAGCTAATGGCGTTCTGTTTCTCATGCGTTTCAGCGAGCTAATGGCGTTCTGTTTCTCATGTGTTTCAGTGAGCTGTTTCTCATGTGTTTCAGTGGTCTGTTTCTCATGTGTTTCAGTGATCTGTTTCTCATGTATTTCAGTGAGCTGATGCAGATAATGTCGCCACTGGAGGCATCACAGCGACTACTTGGCAATCAGCCGTCGCCAGGAGGAAGCACACAGAGCCAGGTCTGTTACTATGACAACATATACAATTGCAGTGTAAATCTGAATACAAACAATGGCCATTCGAATATTGAGTGAGATTTTGAGAAAAAACAGGAATGGGACTGGGTGTATAACACATTCAAAATGCTGGAGGAACTCAGCAGGCCAGCATCCATAGAAAAGAGTAAACAGTCGACATTTTGGGCCTGATGGAGGGTCTCAGCCTGAAACATCCACTGTTCTCTTTTCCATAGATGCTGCCTGGCCTGCTGAGTTCCTCTAGCATTTCGTGTGCATTACTTTGATTTCCAGCACCTGCAGATTTTTTTTTTCGTTTGTGCTATAACACATTCATCAGCTTAAGATTCAGGACAAGGTCATTTTAACCTGCAGAAGTTATTTAATATTTGTGACAAGTGGATCATTTAAACTACCTATGGAAACTAAAGTGTATTCCCACCTTGCATCATCCCCCATGCTGATGGGGAACGATGGCAGGTACAAAATGTATTTGCTGTTTCAGTTGGAGATTATCTTAACTCCTTTATTTTGATGATTATTACAGAATCTTCACCCAAAAATAGGAAATACAATAGGCATGGCAGGATATGTAATGAAATGTATCTGCCTGGATTGTTCAACAATAAGTCAGCATTGACTGAATGGGCCGAATGGCTTCCTTCTGTGCCATAAGGATTCTACCATTTAATGATTCCATAAGTGGAACATCTAAACTCAGATAATGGAAGGAATGCCAAGGAGAATCCCTGCCTTCTCCATATTTGGATTGCCTACAAACAATGTTGTCTTACCTGTGGGATAAATATTGGAAATCTTCCCTGTTTTGTGTCTACACCAGATCAGAAAAAGTCTCATCGAAACACATGCTCAAGCCCAAGTGAGTTGCATGTGAATAGTAGTTCCCATGTTCCACTGTTCCACACACACCGTTTGTCTCTCGCTGCTGGTTATGGCTGATGACGAGCCAATCAAATTGACACAAAACACCAACCCAATGCTCCCCGCTGAGCTTAGCCATGCAGAAAAGCAACTGAAGTGTCCCCTGAGTCTCCGGTTTAATTGCAACCTGCACTTACTCCGTATCAGACTGCAAACAACAGCAGTAAACAAAGCTGGTGTTTCATAACTGCTATGTGGCTTTCGGTACCAGTGAACCTATCTCCCCAGACAGCAAAAAATGTTTTTATGTACAGTCCTCCCCCACCGCTGCCCCCCCATCCCCAATTCATTTCTTCCTATCCTAAAGGCTCCTCACATACTCCCTAGTGGCAAGGTCGGCTTTATCCTTGATAGGGTGTTTGTTACAAAATATATCCCATAGTGCTTTTATGACTTCAGAACCAAAATGAGTTCCATCCAGTGAAGCAATTTTGAACCATCGTCACTATTGTAACATGGGGAAGTAAGTGGAGCCACCAAAACACCTGTGGAAGTTCGATTGTGAGAAGCAATATAATCCTCTTTCCATGAAATAGTTTCAGACTAGGCTGCAGAGACCCTTGCTCATGCCCATCGTAGAATATGCTCTGCCCTGATTATTCTTCCATCTGTATAGTTTGGTGGAGCTTTCTACTGAGCTCCCAGAACACTTGTACTGATTGAGTGAATCTTCTCCCGATACTAACAAAAAGTGGTGGTGGTGAGGGTGCTGAGTGACTGCTGCTCTGAGTATTTATTTATTGAGATACAGGCTTCGAGCCACGCTGCCTTGCAATCGTCCTATTTAGTCCTAGCCTAATCATGGGGCAATTTACAATGACCAATTAACCTGTAATTGCTATGTCTTTGGACTGTGGGAGGAAACCGGAGCATTCAGAGGAAAGCCACGCGGTCACGGGGAGAGTGTACAAACTCCTTACAGACAGTGGCAGGAATTGAACCCGGGGACGCCCATACTGTAAAGTGCCGTGCTGCTGTACTGCCCCTCAACAGCACTTCAAAATAATTTGTTAATTTAGACTCACTTTAGGATGATGCTGGGAGATTTAATGATTTTTTGTGAGATTTTGAAGATTGGATTTAGAGTTTGCTTTAACACACAGATACAGCAAGAATTGGGAAGGCATTTTACTGCTGGAAGATTTGAATACAGGAATAGAGATATCTTGCTCCAATTTTAGAGGGAGTTTGCTTTTGGAACAGAGAGAATAGAATGGTTCTGCCTAAATAAGACCAGCTAAGTATAATCAGGTTGATTCCTGGAATGGCAGAAATGTCATATCAGGAGAAAATATTCTCCAGAGTGTTGATTGGTTTATTGTTGTCACATGACCTGAGATACAGTTTTAAAAAACTTTCTTTGTTCATACAAATCATTTCAAAACATAAGTAGATTGAGGTAGTACTGGTTAACACAATAACAGTTACAATTGATGTAATGACTAGATCTGCTGAGAGTCACTACTGTTTAGGATGAAAATAAAAGGTTATCTCATTGTGATATAATCATTCTCAAGAAGCCTGATAGTGGGGACATGCAGTTTATGCTTTCCTTGGCAGGGATGTCTAGAATCTAGAGACATAGTCACAAATTAGGAGTTGTCCATGGGAAAAAATCTCTTCACTCAGGGGTTAACTTTCCATCCACGAGGACTGTGGAGACTCAGTGACTGACTTATTCAAGAGCGCAATTGATAGAGTTTTGAGTATGAATGGAATCAAGGCATAATAAGCAAGTTGCATTGAGGGAAAAGATCAGCCATAATCTTACTGAATGACAGAGCAGAAATGAGGGGCTGACAGCTCTACTTCTGCTTCTGTTTCTAGTGAAGCAGTGTTCTAAAACTGTGGGCCAGATAGGTTCTGCAGAAACTGTTTTTCTTCCTTGTCATCCTTGTAGGGCAGGTGTTCATGTTTGTTTAACTCATTTTGAATGATGCCAGGCCACCAGGGGGATTGAGAGCCCTGAGACCTCTGCTGGGACACGCCAGGACTTGCATTCTGCAGCAATGTCACATGGTAGCGTCTCAAACTACCCTATAAAGCCACATTTTCTGTTGTTTTCATGGGCACCAGCTCTGTCAACAGAAGAATTTCTGGAAACATATATCGTACATTTGGGCCCGATAAACTTGCCTGCATTTGACAGAAAAATTTGACATGAACAGTCTACAACATAAAACCACAAGAAAGCAGGAGTGGTAGCAGGCTACTAGGCCCCTCAAGCTTGTTCCAGCACTCAATGGGATAATGACTGATCTGAACCAGTTTAAGAGCGTTTCTTTAATCACTGTATAGAGGTCACAACTAGAGAGAGTGCAATATCAGATCTCCCATCTAGGAATGAGAGTAGGTGACAGAAGTGTGTGTAGGGGAGCACTTTGGATTTAGTGATCATAATTCCACTAGTTTTTCGATCATTATGAAGAAGAATAGGATTGGACCTTAGGTTGAGATTCTAAAGTGGAGAATGGCATCAGAAAGGAAATGGCAGGTGAGGATTGGGATAAGTTGTTTTCTCGCAAAAGGATGCTTGGTAAGTGGAAGATCTTCAAAAGTGAAAATTTGAGAGGACAGAGTTTGTATGTTCACGTTAGAATAAAATACAAGGCTTACAGGCTAAGGGAACCTTGGTTTCTGAGGGATATGGTTAAGAAGAAGGTGCTTAGCAGGTCAGGGCAGCCAGGAACAAGTGAGGTACCTGAGTATAAGAAATGCAAGAGGACACAAGGGAGCAATCAGAAGGGCTTAAAAAAAAGGCAAGTGGTTGCTCTGGCTGACAAGGTGGAAGGACTTCTGTGGATATATTAAGAGCAAGGGTCAAAATAGGTCAACTTGAAGATCAGCGTGGTCACTTATGCATGAGCCATAAGAGATAGGGGAAATCTTACATGGACTTTTCTGCATTTGTATATACTCAAGAGTTGGACACAGTCTTATAGGGTCCCCCTTCACCAGTCCCCCCTCCACCATCCCTCTGCACTCTCTACTCCACCTTTTGCCCTCCGCCCTCTCCTCTTCCCCTCCCCCATACCCCCTCACCCTTCCCCACCCCCCACATCTCCTCTCCTGCTCCCCCCCCCCCACCATCTGTCTCTCTCATTCCATATTCTAAAATCTAGCTCCTATAATTTGGGGCACATGCTTTTTTCACACTATTAAAAGCTAGGAATGTGCTGTCTGCACTGTCTCTTCTCTTTGCCTTTAGAAATGACACAAAAACCCGTTTTTTATCATCAAGCATTTAGACACTTCTCCTAACCACCAACTCCTCCTCCCAACCCCCAGCTTCCTTTCTTCTCTAAGTTTATTTAACCCCCCTCCTCCCCCATCATTAATAAAAAACCTTTGAACATTTCCTAAATTAAATGTGCACAGGTTAACTCTGCAGCACAGTGAATAGTTTGGCAGTACTGGTGTTATTGATTCCTTTAAGAATCTTTTAGTCAGTTTAGGTCAAAATCTCTTTACCAAAGTGAACTGATGAAACTTCCTTAAGTAATTAGGGGAAGTGCTGTAAATTCTCTACAGGTCAGGCAGCACCTATGGAGTGGAAGTCAGGGTGAACGTTTCTGCTCTATGACCTCTTATCAGAAATTCCTTGCACTTTCCTCAGAACCTGAAGTCCAATTCCCATTTGGTTTGCCGCTGCTTTACTTCAGATTGTACAGCGATGTGATCTGCAGCATCAAACTGCGTTTCCTGCTGCGGCTGACTTCAAATCAGCCTTCTTTTGAAAGAAACGCTAATCTCACATTTAATCTTGCTGAAGCTTGGTTGTAAACGAGTTTTGCACATTGTTCTCCTTTGATGCACAGCAACTACTGTAAAGCTCAGTAAAAATAGCACAGGGGAAGTCTTGGCCTTTCTGAATGAGTCTCACACAGCTCCTTCTGCTTCTCTTACACACTCCTTCAGATTATAAAGGGTTACTCTTAGCATTTCTACATCTTACTCTCAAACATTCCCAATTTTAGTAACTTCACATTTGATGACCGAGATTTCAGCTACCAACGTTTTAAGCTCTAGAATTCCCTCTTTAGCTTCCCTGTATCTCAATCTCCTTTTCCAAAACCCATCTCTTTTGACCAACCAGTCAGTTTTCCATTTCCTAATGCAATTTGTCACCATTTTTATTTGTTGTCAACTCATCCACAAAGCATCCTACAATGGCTTTTCTATATTAACAGTGCTATAATTAATAGATATTATTGATAAAATATTTCATCTTTCTACCTTTCAGAGCAGTGATGTTTTGACCTGACACTTGACTACCAGTGATACTACTTAGAAACATAGAAACCTACAGCACAGAAACGGGCCCTCTTGGCCCATTTCATCCATGTTGACTGTAATGCTAATCCACACTAATTCCATTTGCATTTTGCCCGTATCTCTCTATCCTTTCCCTGCCCAAGTACCTGTCTGAATGTCTTTCAACTGTAGTAATTATATCTGCCTCTGACAGCTCGTTCAAGACAATCACCATCCTCTGTGTGGGAGGAAAAAAATTACCCATCAAGTTTGCTTTGCATTTCTCCTCTCTCACCTTTGCCTCTGTTCTCTAGTTCTGCACTTCCCTCCTTGTAAAGAAAGTTAATACTCTTCCTTATCCATGACCTTTTTGGTCTTTTATAGATTAAAGGTCACTCAAGTCAAGTCAAATCAAGTTAAATGCCATTTAACTATATACATGTATATCACCAAACGAGACAAAATAACACACATGTAACACACAAGAACTTGGGAAAGAAGTAAGACTTAAATCTACAAATGAACTATGCGTAGATGAACAAAGTAACGTGCATAAATGAAATATTGTAGGGTACAGTACAAATTATCCAGTGACACTTCAAATACAATGTAGCAGGGAGTTCAGAAGCCTAATGGCCTGAGGGAAGAAGCTGTTTCTCATCCTGACCGTTCTTGTGTTTATGCATCAGAGTCTCCTGCCTGATGGTAGAATGTCAGAGAGAATGCTGGATGGATGGGTGGGATCCTGGATAATACTAAGGGCTCTGCATATGCAGTACTCACGATTAATGACCCTGATTGAAGGTAGGGAGACCCGTATGATCCTTGCAGACCTTCTCACAGTCCTTTGTAGGGACTTCCGGTCCCATGCTATGCTGTTCCCAACCCAGATGCAGCTTGTCAGGCCGCTGTCATGGTGCTCCTGTAAAATTCCGTTAGGATGGGAGGGGACATCCTTGTTTGTCTCAATCTCCTCAGGACATGGAGGCGATGCTGTGCCGCCTAATTCAGGGAGGTGATATTGAGGGAACTAGGTGAGGTCATCCATGATGTGAACTCCCAGGAACTTGGTGCACCTAACTCTGTCTACAGAGGAGCCATGTATGGCAGAGGGGGATGGGAAAGGGAACCCTGGCTCTGCCCTCCCTCCACCCACTAGTGAGTGCCTGAATAGTTTCAGCCCCTTTCAACAAACCCAGTGAAGTCTGGACAATGAATCAAAAGAAGACTAGGATGGCTGAAACTTGTTGGGTGAAGTAACCACATTCAGCACAGAAATTGTGCACTTACCACTAACCATCAGGGCAAAGTGCTGTTTCTGGACCTTCCCCAGGCAAAAAAAAAAATTACAATATGGCAAAGAAATTCTCTATCACCTCATGGTACATCAACACTCTTAGTAGAGTTTTGGTTTTAATGTAGGTAGCTTACAGTCAAAACAAATGGTAGAGTACCATGCAACAACCTCCTCTGTATAGGATCAATGGTACAGGCTAACTTCTGAGACTGTCTGATTAATGATGTTGGCTGAGATGTAAGTATCCACCAGGTCATCAGGGAAAACTCCTGTGTGTGAGATACAGTGAAATGGGATGTCTCAAACCTACCTGACAGCCAGGAGAATCCTTGCACAGTCCCATAAAGGCTTCCTTTCACTGAGGTTAATTTACATCTACTGGGTTTGTCTCTGGGGGACACTGCCCTGACAGTGGCAGACAGCTTGCGCTGTAGGCAGCTTCAGGGCTCAACAGTATATTTTGTTTTTTATCTCCAAGGCCAATGGTAAAACGTCCACTGTGAAGATTTAGGCAAATAGACTCTCCTTATTGTCATTTTGAGGAGCATCCATTTCTTGAATGAGCAATGTTCCATCCCCCACTTGGACAGATGCCCAAGTCAGTATTTGAGGATTGTCTCACTTTGCAGTGAGGTAGTTTCTGTCTGTTTGACTGTTTGTTTATTTTCTTGATCGAGATACAGCACGGAATAGGCCCTTCGAGCCCTTCAAGCCACGCCGCCCAGCAATTTCCCCCCAATTAATCCTAGCCTAACTGTGGTGCAATTTACAATAACCATTTAACCTACCAATCGGTTCATCTTTGAACTGTGGGAGGAAACTGGAGCCCGCAGAGGAAACCCACGTGGTCATGGGGACGGCGTGCAAACTCGTTACAGACAGCGGTGGGATTTCCCACATCTCAGACGATTAGCTGATTGCACACAAATTCACGTTGCAGTCAGAAATCTTCTGATCCACTGGAGGTCATTTCAATGTTTTCTGGGAATTTACTTTTTTTCTGCATTTGCTTATGGTTACCCATTCTTTGTGGAGGGGCAATGGAGAGAGAGATATAGTCAGGTTAGATGGTCACTTTGACTCTGTCGGATTCATCTTTGGCTCATTTTGCAAATTGAGTGAAAAATCTAACAAATGTAATACCATTTTGGATTGATGGGAGATGAAAACTAGTAATTAATTATCGATATGATTATTTGTAGATCGCTGCAGAAGACAATATCAGAAAACTGCTTTCTGCGGCTGCAGAGCTAAATAGAATGCTCTTATCCATGGAAAACCAGGTAACCTGATACTGAATAACATCATGTTTATTGTGGGACATTGACCCTCACAGTAATTCTGCTCAAGGCTACTCTTCAGAAGTGATTGCCACTTCTTTTGGTTTAAAACTATGCTCTTTTCTGATACGTAAGTAGGCACTTTTGCTTAGTGAATGTAAAGGTCTCACTTTCTATAGTTCTCACCTTGAATGAGCTGATGAGTGAGCTTCTGTTCGAAGCTTAGTATTGCATCGTATGAACCTTGGTTTCTCAGTAGTGAAATTATTTCCTACATTTCCATGGAAAGTACAATTATTCATTGGTTGAAAACCAGCACAGAGAAGGCCCTGTTGGCACTTCAAGCCACGCCACCTAGCAACCCCAAACTTTCATCCTAGCTTAACCACAGGCCAATTTACAATGACCAATTAACCTACTAACTGGCCCATCTTTGGACTGTGGGAGGAAACCAGATCACCCGGAGGAAACCCACGTGGTCACAGCGAGAACGTACAAGCTCTTTACAGACAGTGGTGGGAATTGAACCCGGGTCGCTGGTACTGTAAAATCTTTTGCTTACCGCTACACCCTTTGTTTCAGGAATGATCCAATGCCCCATACCTTTGCAACACAATAGACTGCCAATGCTGAAATTTGAACCAACAATCTGTCCAATGCTCTCATGCTATCTGTCCTGATGAGTATCTATAGGATTGACTGTTCCTATCGTAATAGCTTTTAATACCTCCTTTTAATTTTAACACAATCCTTATCGAGTAACTAAACAAGGCACATTTTCAAAAGAAGACAATGCAAGTTGGCTCAGGGTGGACAAGTTCAACAGTAATGTCCCAGCTGCTGAGGCCATAAAAAGACAACAGATCCAGACAAAGCAGAGAACACCTCTGGTTTATGAGATTTGGTGTTCACTAATTGTCCCTAACATTTTCTATTTTTATTTGCATCTCTTTGCTTCATGGACTAGTAATTTGGTCTGTAGATTATTGGTGTAGGAATCTGAGTGACATGACCACTTCCTAATATTCCTCGGCTATCAGAGTTGATGTAGCCCACGTGCCCATCAAAATTCAGAAACCTGGCAGGAGAAAGAATGGGTGGGAAGCATGCTGATCAGCTCACTTATGTCCCATTCTGTTGCTAATCCCCCTTGCACAGGTGAAGGATTATGAACCGGAGACTCCAGACACAGATGTTGAAGACCAGCAGTCACAAATATCGCCAGTGATTTTTGAGGTGGGTGATTTCATTTTTCAGTAACATTCACAAAGGTCTTGTTCAGATGCAGGGAGCTTGCATGGTCTGTCCTATGTCCAGAGCTCCTCTTTGATATCCTTACCATTTGAACCTCCCTTGATCCTCTGCTTAAACTCTATCCTCTGCTTTTTCACCTTTTCTCTTTGAGTAACTTGTAATCAGTTGGAGCTCAACTGAGGAGTGGAGCAAGGAGCCCCTAACTGCTTTATATTTACTGCTATGCATGACGTCGTTTTATTTTTCAGGTGAAATCGGAAAGTTTTGGAATATTGATGAAACTTCATTTGCAAGTGGACGTAGAGCATGGGAAACTAATCGTCAAGAAATCGAAGGATGAGGATAAGTTTTACAGTCATAACAAAAGTAAGAACGCTGATCAATTTGTAATGTAGCCGGCAGTGTGCTAAATTGCCTATTTCTCTCTCTTCTGGAATAGGAATTGGTTTATTATTGTCATATCTACTGAGATACAGTGAAACGCTTGACTTGCATACTGTCCATACAGATCAATTCATTACATTGAGGTAGTACAAAGTAAAACAGTAGCATAATGCAGAATAAAGAATCACAGCTACAGAGGATGTGCAGTGCAGGTGGACAACAATGTTCAAGATCACGATGAGGTAGATTGTGAGGCCAAGAGGCAATCTTGTCATCCTAGAGAAGCATTCAACAGTAGGGTCAAGCTACCTTTCAGCAAAGTGATACATGCTTTCAGGCTTTTGTACCTTCTGACTGATGGTAGAGGGAAGGAAGAGGAATGTCTGGGGTGGGTGAGGTCTTTGATTATGCTAGCTGCTTTACTGAGGGTTTGAGGAGTGTAGACTGAGTCCATGGAGGGGAGCTTGGTTTCTGTGCGGTGCTGAGATGTGTAGATTTGTCACTGTGTGTTAGCTAATTTCAGTTCCTCTTCATGGGGTTTTGACTTTTCCACCAGGACCCGTTGGTTACTGCCAAATACTCTTGGGTACTGATACCCCTTGATTAGCAAGAATGGTTTAGCTGGTATTTTGCATGCCCTTGTGACATTCATAATCACCAGTGAAGCACATGGTCACTTTATAACCTTGAAAGCATGGAAGCTAGCTATTGCAAAGGGCAGTCTCGTGGACTGGATTATGATAATGACATTTGTAGATCTTGTGTGATGGATAGGTGCTTCCCAAAACACTTAGAAATAGTCCCCATTGAATAATGTCAAGAACAGCTCAGTTTAACTTGCCACCCCAGAAAAGGCACCTCCAGTGGAGCCCTGTCTCATCGTTGCACTGTCTGAGTCATCGGTCCAAGTCTTGCTCATGTCTAGAAATGCTTTGCAATGCTTGTGTGTGATACACAATGCAATTTAAATTGAAAGTAAAATGCATGAAGACTTCCTGTGATTATGGTTCACATCTACATGAATGGCATGAGTCACTCATGCAGAAATGAGCCCCCACTGCTCTTGAGAATGGTGGATCAGCTCTATTTAGAGTGAACCTGACTAAGTGGGGGTCCCAGTACATGGAGTCTGATACTTAAGTAAAATATAAAATGCTCCACCCAATCTTCACAACTTGAGATGATCTCCACACACTTGGGGCTGTTCCTCTAAGTTCCTCTGAACTGTAGCGTCACCCTCAGTGGCTGCTGCAACCTCCCCCTCTCCACTCCAGTGCCAGCAATCACTTGACCTCTCCATAACCCTCATTGATTGCAAACTTTACCTACACCTTGATCCGGCTGTGCTCCTCTCCCAGATCACTAGGCCAACTCTCGTCAAGGCTTGACCATCAACCCTACCAAGTCATTGGTTTGATCCACCACCATCCACAATCCCCAGCAACCAATGATTGGCCTCTCCCCATGATTCAGTCCCCTCTAAACCATATCACCCAGCTCCTACCCAAAGCAATTATCCTCCCTCTCCAGCTACTTGCATCCGCATTCATGACTTTCCTGTTTACCTTTGCAGGCTCTTGCTTGAAATGTACCACCTGATTCATAGAGTTTTCCACAAAATGCCCATGAAATAGGCAAACATCTGTTGGCACATTATACACTACCAATAACACAATCCTCCCAGTGCCATATAATTTCTAAACCACAACTTTCTCATCCATAGGCAAGAATGCTGGTGTAGTGCAGCAGCTGATGGGACAGGTCACTTCAGTACATGTTGGAATTGTCTAATCATATCTACATGTTCACCCCAGCTACCCTGGTACATCTGTGGAGTTATTGGGGCATTCTGGCTGTGCTGGGTCCCTGCGCTGTTTTGGGGTACTATGTTGTTAATAACAATTTTAGTATCTAGGATATTGCTATTGTTCTGACTCACAGCCCCCCCCCCCACAACTGTCTGAGAACCCTTTGTCATTTCATTACTGATATTGTCCTTATTCTTGTTTCAACAATATTCTAATGATGTATCTAGTGACGCAAAATATACCAGTTGAGCAGGTCTGTTCCAGCCAGCTTCCCGCCAGCCTTTGATAACTCTCGAAGGTAATGAACTGAGTGATTGACTATCTAGTCTCTTATGGGAGCGACTTGTTTCAGTTTTGCAGTTAATCAAATCACAGAAGTTCCACAACAAGTTGGTGATCGTCATTGATTCCGAGATGAAGAAGACGCAACGGAAGGAGTATGTCTTCACGGACTCCAAGGTTTGTTATGGGCACTGCACCGCGGTCTGTGTGTTTCTCATCCCAACCATCCCAGTCCACCTTTATCACAGCTTTGATGAATAATAGATGCTGCTCCATCAATATCACCAGCTCTGTTATCCTAAGAGATTCACAGCCCTCTCATGCTGTGCAATGCACTCTCAACTCAGCATTCTGCCTAACACATTCCCAGTTTTGTTCCTCTGCGTAACACATTCCCAACTCAATTAAAGATTGTTCCAACTCGACTGACCCAGGATCTGAAAACACCATGCGATTGTGAAGAGTCCCACTGCTAAAACTGAGCTCAAAACATCTCTTCACCCTTTCTCTCAAGATCAGTATATACAATATGTCATGATTTTAATAATCTAGATCTATCCCCCCAGAGCTGTTTCCTTAAATACTTTGCTTCCCATCCTCTCCATCCTCACCTTATAACACCATAACTTAGTCGCTCTTCGTTAGCTTAGCATATTTGTCTGTGTGGTAAACTTGTTCTCTTATCAAAGGGCACAATTGGATGAATTTTGAGCAGGATATCCATCTCAGATACTGCATTAGTTATGTCTCGTTTAGGCTCACTCTTATACAGTCTACAGCTTCTTGCCTCATGTTAGTGTGGAGCTGTGTTAACAATCAGAAAATTGATATAGTGCAGAACGTGGACCATAGCCCTCCACATTTTATCAGTGAGCTTTAGATGCTAACTGTACTCCTGAAGAAGTGTTGTGTATATCAAACACGGATGAGCAAGAATGCCACCGACTGGAAAAAGCACAAGCTGGATAGCAAGTTCAATGTGCAGAAGAACTGGAGTGGGAGGTGAGGTGAGTGTGGGCAGTGAAAAATTGTTTGTGCAAGCTGGCACCTGATCCTATTATTGCTCTGGGGAAAGAACAAATAGAGAAACAAATAATCTTTCTTTGGCACCTTCAGTAGTCCTTGCGTGATGGTTGATTTGCCCTCTGTGGACTCAGAAAGTCTGAGCAGAGCATTTAGTGTTACACCTGTCATTTTGTGCTTACCTTTGTCTTTCTGTTACCAGAAGCGGGAAGGATTCTGCCAACTTCTGCAACTGATGAAAAATAAACATTCGGATTTTCCAGAACCAGACATGATCAACATCTTCATCGGAACATGGAACATGGGTAAGACCCACTTGAGACAAACTGTTTCAAGACAAGACAGCCCTTGGGAGTCAGTTCAGCAATTTGTTAAACAATCTTGTACCTCATTTAATTAGTGTGACAATTTCTGTTATCTTGAGTCCTGCATAACGCATCTCCCAGCTCACTGTTGTCCTGTATAGCATACATTAACTTCTTTTGAACTTAGGAAAGGCATTTAAAAGTTTTGTAATTTAAAATAATGTCTGTTATTACACTGACAACCTTGCATTCCACATCAGTAAGACCAAGGAATTGATTGTGGACTTCAGGAAAAGCAGATCAGGGGAACTCATACCAGTCCTCATTAAGGAGCCGGCACTGGAAAGGATGAACATTTTCTAATTTCTGGATGTCAACATCTCTGAAAATCTATCCTGGGCCAAACATGTTGATGCAATTATGAAGAAGGTACGCCAGCAGCTATATTTAATTAGGAGTTTGAGGAGATTAGTTATGTCCCCAAAGACTCCTGCAAGTTTCTGCGCTTGTACCCTGGAGAGCATTCTGACTGGTTGCATCGCCACCATGCCAATGCACAGGATTGGAAAAAGCTGCAAAGGGTTACAAACCTGATCGTGGGCACATGTCTTCTCATCATCATGGACACCTTCAAAAGGTGACGCCTCAAAAAGGTGGCATCCATCATTAAGGACCCCAACCATCCAGATCATTGCTGCCATCACGGAGGAGGTACAGAAGCCTAAAGCCACACGCTACACTCAATGTTTTAAGAACAGCTTCTTCCCTTCTGCCATCAGATTTCTGAACCTATGAACACTACTTCACTATTTTGTTCTTTTTGCACTACATATTTGTTTTATATTTTGTATTGTAACTTGTTTGTTTTCTTTATTTTAATATATTGCACTGTACTGCCTCAAAGCAACAAATTTTACAACAAGTATCAACATAATAAACCTGATTCTGATACTCTCACTATAGCCTCAGAGACATATAAACAGATAGCCCTCATTGCACAGTCTGTTCATCATGAAACACACACCCCTAGCTTTTGCTTTTTCTGAATCAGTAGTTTGGTCTGTCCTGTGTATTGAGAAGCCTTCAGGTCTGATTGCCCTAGCTGGCATACTCCAAGTAAGCCACATCTCTTTAAAACACAGAACACAACAATTCCTCATTTCCCTACAATACGGCAAGCTTGCTCTTTGGTTCTCAATTGTGTTCTCCAGCAACTGCACATTTGCTTTTATGCATTGAGTTGCTGCATCTTGATTGATTGATTGATTGATTAGATATTTGCATTAATGAGCAGGTGTACAGTACCTAATAAAGTGTCTACAGAGTGTATTTATCTCTCTTCAACTCACTTTCCTAACTAGTCAAGAACCCCCTTTAATCTACGACAACCTTTTTCATCATCAATAGTGCCAACTAATTTTGTGTCATCGGCATTCTTGCTGATCAAGCTTTGTGCATTCTCATTCAAATCATTTATTAAATAACAAAAAGCAGAGGTCCCGACACTGACCCCTGTGACACTCTACTCCATTTGCTAATGAAGCAACCTTGAAGCACCACCTTCTGCTTCATGCCTCCAAGCCAATTTTAAATTCACCTGGCCAGCTCTCCCTGGATTCCATGGGAAGCACAAAGCATGGGAAGTCATGTTTGTCAAATCTTTCAGAGTTTTTTTTTCCAAGGAACATTAAAAGGTTTATCTGTCCAAATGCTGGTAGTTCCTGGTCTTCAGAATTCCCTCCAGTAATTTCCCCACTACTGATGTCAGGCTGACAGACCACTATTTCCCTGGCTGGTCTTTGCTACCCTTTTTAAACAATGGAACAACTTCAGTTATTTTCCCGTTTTCAGGAACTTCACCAGCAGCTAACGATTAAGTAAATATTTCCATAACATCTACTGCAATTTCCTTTCTCACCTCTCACAAAGTCTGAGAGTGCACTTGGTCGGGCCCTGAGGTTTTGTCCAACTTAAAGCAGCAAGTACCTCCTCCCTAGTAATATATGTAAATATCTTCCAAAGCACTTCCATTTGAATCCATTATCTCTTGAGCAATCATGATTTTCTCAGTAGACACAGGAGAAATTTAAAAATCCCACCCATTTTCCACGGCTCAAAACATAGGCAGTCCTGCTGATCCCTACTCTCCCCTAGCAACACTTTTACTCTTAACATAGCTATAGAACTTCTTGTGTTTTCCTTAACGTTACTTGTCATTTCCATCCCATGCCCTTTCTTTGTCCTCATCAGAACCAGATTTATTATCATGCCATATATTAGGAAATTTACTGTGTAGCAGCAGCAGTACAGTATGGTGAATTATTAAAAAAGTGGTACAAAAGGTGAAAAATTAAGTAGTGCTGATTGGTTCACAGACTGTTCAGTAAACTGATGGTGGAGAGGAAGAAGCTGTTTTTAAGGCATTGAGTGTGGGTCTTCAGACTCCTGTACCTGCTCCTCAGTAGTAGTAATGCGAAGAGATTATTTCCCGGATGGTGAGGGCCCTTAGTAATGGATGCTGCCTTCTCGAGGCAGTGCATTGTGAAGATGTCCTCGTTGGCAGGGAGGGTTATGACTTTGATGAACTGGCTCAGTCTACAGCCTTCTGCAGCCTGTTGCAATTCTGTGCATTGGGGTTGGAGAGGGTGGTCTCCATACCAGACTGTGATGCAAGAAGGCTCTCCACCATACATCAGTAGAAGTTTTCAGGAGTCTTTGGTGGCATACCAAATCTCCTCCAACTCTAACGGAGTAGAGGCGCTGGCGTGCCTTCCTTGTGATTGTATCAGTCTCTTGGGTCCAGGCAGATCCAATGAGATGTTGAGGCTCAGGAACTTGGAGTTGCTCACCCTTTCCACCCCTGACCCCTCGATGAGGACTGCTGTGTGTTCTCCTGACGTCCACAGTCAGTGGCTGATGTTGTGTGTTGCACCGTCGCTCAAGCAGCCGATCTGTCTCGTTCCTGTACGCCTCTTCATCGCTCTCTAAGATTCTGCCCACAGCAGTGGCGTCATTGTTAAATGTCTAAATGGCATTTGAGCTGTGCCTAGCTGCAATGTTACGAGTGTAGGGAGAGTAGAGCAGTGCGTAAGTGCACAGCCCTGAGGTGCAGCTGTGTTGATTGTCAGCGAGGTGCTATTATCAATCCACACTGACTGTGGTCTTCTGATAAGGAAGTCAAAGATCCAGTTGCAGAAGGAGGAACAGAGGCCAAGTTCTGAAACTTCTTGATTTCCCTCTTAAGAATATTCTTAACCTATTTATACTTATTAAGAAATTGCTCGATCTCTACCTCCTAAACGCAATGTATTCTTCCTTTTTCTTGAGCTGAACCTCAATATCCTTCATCATCTAAGGTACCATATACTTGCCAGGTTTCCCCTTCACCTTAACGGGAAAATACCGCTTCTTGGTACTTGCTGTCACACTCTTAAAAGCCTCCCATTTCCTGCCATTTCTTCTTTTCCTTTCAAACAGTCTCTCCAAATTGATCTCTGCTAGATTTCCCCCAAAAGTAGCCCAGCTCCATTTCAAGATCCTAACCATGGACCTGCCCTATCTTTTCCAAAACTATCTCAAAAGTAATAAAGTTAAGGTCACCAGAGCCAAAGTGCTCCCGCTCTGCCTCTACAGTTACACGCCCTGCCTCTGCTATTAAGAAGAGTTCCATTATTGTGCCCTCCTGTTCAGGGTCCTGAGGTTTAGGAAACTTCTCTGGACAAATTCCACCCTGTCCATTCTCTTAACATTCTAGGTTGGCTCATCCATACCAAGGGAAATTTACATCTCCCAAAAATCCCACCTAATCATTATTACAATTTCTCTACTCACCTGCTCCTCAAGTTCCTGCTGACAATGGGGGGGGGGGGGTCTGTAAATATAGTTCCACCAATGTGACTCTCCCCTTGTTTCTAAATTCTACCCATATGGCCTCCCATTTAACAATCTCCCAAGAATTTCATCTCTCAGTATTGTGGTTACATCCTCCACGATCAAAAATGCACCGCCTCCCTCACAATACCACCTCTACCTCTGTCACCCCTGTGGCATTTGTGTGGTGCAATATCGAGCTGGCAGTCCTGCCCTTCTCCTTCTGCTATGGTTAGAACAACCCAGTCCTTGCTCTGAGTTAAATTGACCATTCCGTGAAACATGACCATTACTTCACTGGCTCAGTTAGGAATCTAGTTACCAGCAGCTCAGAAATCCAGAAATAAAAGGGTATGATGTGAGCAAAAATAAATCAAAAATCATTTGGTTTACTAATATCTGCCACCCCTCTGCAATCTACATGACTGATTTCCTCTCTGCTTCAACATAGTTCAGCAGAGAGCACGACGGAGATTACGGCTGTTCAGGGGGGTGGCTCACCACAATTCTCCAGACAACTGGCGAGGGGAAATGAAAGCCCAAACCCTGCAATTATATAAGTTTCAGTGCTTGCCTGGGCTTGATGCAGGTTCACTGGAAGCAAGACAAAGAAAAGGGTGGTGTAGTGGTTAGCACAACGCTTTACAGTATCAGCGACCCAGGTTCAATTCCCCTGCTGTCTATAAGGAGATTGTATGTTTTCCCTGTGACCATGTGGGTTTCCTCCAGGTGATCTGGTTTTCTCCCACACTCCAAAGACGTACCAGTTGGTAGTTTAGTTGGTCATTGTAAATTGTCCAATGATCAGACTAGGATTAAATCGGGTGGGGTTGCTAGGCAGTCGGCTCAAACGGCTGGAAAGGTCTATTCCATGCTGTATCTCTATAAGTACGTAAATAAGGTACTGGGGGCTGGTGATTTGAGAGCTTGCTGATAAAAGCTCCTAAGGATATCGAACCCCAGTCAGTTATTTAGAAGTGTGCTTTGCTCCCCTATTCTTGTGCTTACGGAACTTATTTGGGTCATTGATTTTAAGATTCACATCACGTCTGTCTATCGCTCCAGCTTCATCCAGTCCTACAATTCCCACGGTGCTCTGCTTCTTCCTCAGTTTTTTCTGAGGGGAGGAGTTCCTCAGTTCCTTCAACCGAGAAGGCGCGAAGCTTCAGAATATCCTCTCAGCGCCTCTCTCTGTTGTCAAGCTTCACAACATTGAAAAGGGCCCATCAGCCATCATGTTCCCAACCAATATCCCAGCACCTGGGCCATGGCTTTCTATGGCTTGGCGGTTCTACTGCTCATCAAGATATTGTTAAATATTGTAGGAATAACCTGCTTCTATCATTTACTCAGGCAGTGCGTTCCAGATTTCAGTTGTTATGTTGTGTAACTTCAAAACATTAAACTAACTCAAAGAAACCACGGGAGTCTGAAGAATGTGGGTGTAACTTTGACTAGAAGTGAGGTGTGCACGTATCATGTGACAGGGTGATGACATAGGCAATTAACATTTTTACATATAACCCATAATTATTTAAACTAACAAGTGTTTATCAAGTAATATGCTGTACATACAAGATTACTCAAATATTATTGAAATATTAAACGTGCAACACCAACCACCCTCGATGGAAAAACTCCAACTCTGATCCCCTCTGTTACGTCCCTGCTGCAGGAAAATGTTTCCTATGATCTCCCCCTTACAATTTTGTACATCTCTTATCGGATCACTTCTCATTCTTCTCCATCCCAAAGGTAAACAAGTTCAGCCTTGGGAGAGAAATGCTCTATCCCAGGCAACATCCTGGTAAATTTCCTCTGCATCTACTCCGCAGTGACCCCATCCTTCTTACAGTGTGTTTAAAACTTCTTGTAAAACCTACCTCCTTCAGAAAGCTTGGTTACTTGTCAACACATTTTATCTGATAATGACCAGTTTGAAATGCCAAGGGACCTTCTTTGGGCTGAAGGTGGTGCTATAAAATTTATCTGTTGTTTAGGGAATGCCTCTCCTCCTGCGGACATACGATCATGGTTCCAGTGTCGAGGCCAGGGAAAGACTCGGGATGACACAGCCGCCGACATTCCCCATGACATTTACATTATTGGCACTCAGGAGGATACGCAAGGAGAGAAGGAATGGGTGGAACTGCTCAAATCCATGCTGAAGGATATCACCTATATAAAGTTTAAACATGTAAGTGTATTAAACTCCATATAAGCCCATGGCAATTGGAGAGAGTATTTCAGAGTGGCCAGTTAAGTTTATGTCGCTCTAAACTTCCACGTGTGCATGGGGAATTCTTGAACCTGAGTGCTCTGAGGGCAGAACAAAACAGGTCAGGTTTCATTTATTGAGAAAGGCCAAGGTAACATAGCAGATTAACGATCTTTCATGAGCCTCTTCTGGTATGAACTGGAAACTAAAATTTTAGGTAACTGGCCTACCCAATTGGTATGAAAACAGGCCTCTTGATGCAGGTGCAGAGAACAGATCTGCCACATAACAATACTCCCAATATTCAGCTTGTACAGTGCTAGAGTGCTAGAATGTGATTATGGGATCTAATCGATAGTAGCCAAAATAGTGGATCATGCAATCAATGCACGTGCAGCATAAAAATCCCTCCTCTAATTCTATGAAGTATCATTCTGTCCAACTTCACTTATTAAAGCAACGGGTTTAATAATTAACTGTGCTCACTGCACCTCCCACTCCTGTTTCAATGTTACCCACACAGCTCCCCCACCCCGTGACAGCAATACACTGTGTACAACAAACAAATTATACTACAAGAAATGCAATTCTGATCTGACTGATTGTACTTCTTCTCCCCCATAGATTGCAACTCAGACCTTGTGGAATATCCGCATCGTTATCCTTGCAAAACCGGAACATGAAAATCGGATCAGTCACATTTCTACAAGCAGTGTCAAAACTGGAATAGCCAATGCTCTTGGTACAAATGTTATGGAATCTGGGCATATGTGCTGGGGAACACACTCAGTGAATTGTTTTCAAACACAAAGGATCTTCACAAGTGCTTGGTTCAGACAGACAGAACAATTCCTTAGATTTGGACTGAGTGGTACAATGGGGCACACATTGTCCTTTCACACTGTGGGACTGGATGGTATAGAGTGTGACAGACTGCCCTTTCACGATCCAGTACTCCCAGTGCAGCATGCCATTGTCTAAGTTTAAGTGGACGCTGTCTCCTTATGTGGCCTGGGATTGCCCTGACCAATAGATGTCAATATAAGGCAAGACACACAGAACGCTGGAAAACTCAGCTTGCCAGGCAGCGCCTATAGAAAAGAAATAAACAGGCGATGCTTCAGGTCGAGACCCTTTATCAGGACTCTCGTTTGAGGTGTCAATATAACCTAATCTATCACTCATTGTGACAAACTTTGGGATGTGTTGATTCTTTTTGTGATTATTTTTGGAAGTAGAGCATTCAGATGACCATTTTTAAGATTTTTCTGGTTCATTTTGAAATGCTGCCATCACCAGAGAGAACTATTTGTTATTGCCCTGCTCCCCAGTCACTCAGAAACTGGTGGTGAACTCCTCACTAGAACCAGTGCAAACTGTTTAGCTAGTGCTCTCCCTTCTTCTGGGGCATATCCTTGTGGCCAAGGATGACTTGCTCCTGCCAGTTCTGGCTGAGAGTCCTATATGAGATACACATGCTCTGGCACAGGTGCGGCACATGGAAGTTTGTAGGATTGGAGGTGGTGGGCAGTTAATTCAGGGTGTTGTCTCCTGTTTAAGTTTCAACATTATTCAATGGCATCTGGAATGAACCTTCTCCACTTTGAGTAGTCATGGGCCAGCGATTCTATTAAGTTCATGGAGTCGTAGTGAGATAGAGTACAGAAATAGGCCGTTCGGCTCACCAAGTCCATGCTGTTGCTCCGCAGTTGGTGGGGGTCTTTAGCATTTTTGGGGAGACTCTGGAACCTTTTCTCTAACATGCTAAAGATCTCTTACTGTGCCAGAGCTCAGAGTAGAGCTGTTGTTTCAGAAATCAAGTATCAGGCAATGGCAAATGTAGTTTCTTCCAATAGAGCATCTTGGATGGCATCAAGACCTTGACACCAGGAATGATGCTAACGTTGAATTAGCAAACCTGCCAATAGGTTTGGAGAATTTACAGAGACAGCAGGAGTGGCATTTCTCCAAACTGTGGAGAGTTAACAATCTCCAAAGCAAACAGCATGGTGCTGATTGCTGTAAGCAGGCTATAGAGATACTAAGCATGGAAACAAGCCTTTAAGTCCAATTTTTCCATGCTGACCAAGATGTCTATCTGTTAGTCCCATCTGCTTGCCTTTAACCCCAATTCCTCAGATCTGTTCCTATCCATGTACCTGTCCAAAATTCTTTAAAAAGTTGTTATTGTAACTTCCCCTGGCAGCATATTCTATATTGCACCACCCTCTTCATGAAGGAGTTGCCCCTCGGGTTCCCTATGAATCTTTCCCCCTCATCTTAAATCTACCCCCTCCAGTTTTGCATTCCCTTTCCCTGAAAGATAAACTATGCATTCACCCTATCTATGCCCTTTGTGATTTTATACACCTCGACAAGGTCACTCTTTCTGTCTTCTACGCTCTGAGGAATAATGTGTCAGCTTGCCTGACTTCTCCTCATAACTCAGGCCCTCAGGCCCTGGCAGCCAATGAGGTCTATCTCACAATGCTGTTAAGGAGTTCCAGTATTTAGACTTATATTTACCTACATTTGGAAAAAGGCTATAATGAACTCCAGCGCCAAGAGATCGAGGTAACTTGTAAACCCCACTTGCTCTCTTGTTGATTTTGTATCTTCCTTATTTGTGGCACGTGGCCAAGTGGTTAAGGCATTGGACTAGCGACCGAAAGGTCGTGAGTTCGAGCCCTAGCCGAGGCAACGTGTGTTGTGTCCTTGAGCAAGGCACTTAACTACACATTGCTCTGCGACGACACTGTTGCCAAGCTGTATGGGTCCTAATGCCCTTCCCTTGGGCAACATTGGTGTCGTGGAGAGGGGAGACTTGCAGCATGGGCAACTGCTGGTCTTCCATACAACTTTGCCCAGGCCTGTGCCCTGGAGAGTGAAGACTTTCCAGGTGCAGATCCGTGGTCTCGCAAGACTAACGGGTGCCTTTACTTTATTTCCGTATGAATTCACAAAGCACTGTCAGTTCCACACTAATTTTCCCTGTGATCTATTTTCCCACATTCCTATCTACCCTTAGGTTCTATAACTGACCAAGTCATTCATAATCCTTCCAACCAGCAGGCCTATGGGAAATGGGAGGAAGCTGGAACATCCAGCAGAAACCCACGTGGTCACAAGGAGGGCATCCAAACCTCACATAGACAGCAATATTCAAGTGGCTAGTAGTTTTATCTGGGTTCAGAATACTGGCATTGGGGTACAAGGTACTTAGTTACTGAAAATAGAAGAAGGTATGATACATATCTTGTCAATGAATGTGTGCTGCTTGAAGTAAAGGGTTATTGTTTTGATTGGCGGGCAATCTGATGGTTTACTGTGTTATATTTTTTTCCAGGTAATAAAGGGGCAGTGGGTGTGTCGTTCATGTTTAATGGTACATCCTTTGGATTCATCAACAGTCACCTGACCTCCGGTGGTGGGAAGAAGCTAAGGTAAGAGTGAAGCCACAGCGGTGGGGTTTCAACCTGTGGCACCATTGGCATTCCGTCCCTCTTTGAACTTATTAGGATGGCACTGACCGTTGGTCAACAAAGCAATATCTTTCTCCGATTCCTGTAGAGCAGTCAATCGTTGGGTGCTTGGTTTTTGGTTGCCTGTAAGTTAGTGAGGTGGATGCTCCTGCACAGCACTCCTTGGAGATTTTATGGAAGTTCCACATCGAGAGAACTGCAAGAAGCTGCCTTGTGCTTGCCTGCAATTTGGGATATGTATTTGTGCCTCCAACATCATTCCACACAGAAAGCTTTTGTTTTTGCTGGAATCCTTCAATATTGTTGGAACCAGTCTGTGCAGAAAATTACTTGCTATCCTTTCTGCACTGCAACAGCGACTATGCTTCAAAGCTGCCTCTTTTGTTGTAGAGCACTTGGGATGTCTTGTATCTGTGAAGGTCTCAATTTAATGCAGCCTTCTCTTTTATAAGTGCTCATGTCCTGCAACTGGAGTCTGCCCAAGATTTCTCGATACAATCTATCCTGTGTGCAGGGTTTATTCATTTTGTTTGCCTGTTTTGTGTTTGAAGCTGCCGTCTGCTGCCTTAATGAATAAACCCATCATCTGGAGTGGTGGTAAGCTGAGCACATCTGGGAAATTCTACACTGGCTCTCTGATCTGCTGACGAGTAACCTCAGCTTGGAAGCGGCCAGTTGGAATGGGGAAACTGAGTGGAAGCGAGTGGGCAGAGACATTTTCAGACAGTGACTTAGCGTGAAGAAGAATGCATGTCCTGAAACAGCAGTGAAGCATATTTGATAGTAATCTTCAAAAGTCAATCGGAAACGTGTGAAGTTTGTGGAGATGAGAAAGTTCAAGGGGAGGGTACTAATTGAAAGCTCTTGTGATTGGTATGATAGGGCATGTTTCCACAGTTCACAACTGCAGCATGAAAGTGAAAAGTCTGTTCTTTAATGGCTTGTTCTACTTTTCTCCTTTGATAGACGAAACCAAAACTACATTAACATCCTGCGCTTCGTTAACCTTGGAGACAAAAACCTGAGTCCATTTGACATTACTAATCGGTTCACACATCTCTTCTGGCTTGGAGACTTGAACTACAGAGTGGAGCTCCCAGCACAGGTGAGGTAACAGATCTGAGAGGATCGTCACTGCCTTGCTTTGCATTGCCTGTAATTTCACAGCAGTCATACTGATTGATTTTTCTTGTCCTGCTCAGATGCTTTTGAGGAGGCAGGGGCTTTTTGTTTGTTTGACTAAATTTTTGTCCAGTGTTGGGATCATACCTAAAAGCTAAGTGGCGACAAGTAAGCCACGTACAGCCTCAAAAATTTATCAGGACAGCTGGTAGCTGACTATTGCGTTAATGTACGCAGTGTCTTCTGGTGTGGACCGTTGGTTTTGTCAGTACTCGTGTACTCCCTGTAAGCCCCCTTGTGTCCAATGCCAAATGGTATATTCTTTGGATTCATCAACATTCACCTGACTTCCAGAGATGCTAACAAGCCAAGGTAGCAGGTGAAGCAATGGCCCAGAGTCTCCGTTAGCATTCCCCATGCCCCATCCTTGTTTATTTAGTGTTCATTCAGATCGTGGTATTGTTTGGACTGCGAAGCAATATCATAGCTTAATCCATGCAAAATAGTTAATTGTTGAATGATTGCCTGTGACTTAATCAGATTGTAAATACCATTTCATGAAGGTGCTGCATATTTACGTCAGAAGCAGAAGCAGCTATAGTCCGTAAGAGCCTCAAGACCCTGACAACCCCTTAGCTGGTCTGCACCAACATTTATTGAGATTACAACTGATCTGACGTCCTGTCACTTTCCTGCCCTCAAACCCACGTCCTCTCTTTCCCTGATGTCCAAACTGTTGATTTTGTACTTTGAATATAATCAAGTAAATTTATTATCAAGGTTACATATACGTCACTGTATACAGCTCAGATTCATTTCCTTGTAATAACTCTTCCTGAATATGGTGGTGCGAATCCTGAGGCTCCTGTATCTTCTGCTCCTGAGAAGAGGGCATGATCTGGGTGGTGGGAGTCCCTGATGATGGATGCTGCTTTCCTGCAACAATGCTCTGTGTTGATGTGCTCAATGGTGCGGAGGGCTTTATCCGTGAGGTAATGCGCTGTAACTACTACTTTTTGTAGGCTTTTCTGTTCAACGGTGTTGGTGTTTCCATACCAGGCCATGATGCAGCCAATAGATAGACTCTCCACCACACATCTATAGACATTTGTCAACGTTCTAGATGTCATGCTGAATCTTCACAAATTTCTAAGGAAGTAGAGCTGCTGCTGTGCTTTCTTCATAATTATACTTGCGTGCTGGGCGAAGAACAGGTTCTCTGAGATAGTAACACTCAGGAATTTAAAGTTGCTGACCCTCTCCACCTCTGATCCCCTGATGAGGACTGGCTCATGGGCCTCTGGTCATCTCCTTCTGAAGTCAATAATCATCTCTTTGGTCTTGCCGACACTGAGTGAGAGGCTGTTGTGGCCTCACTCGGCCAGATGTTCAATCTCCCTCCTGTATGCTGATTTGTCTCCTTAAATATGGACCTGTGCTTAGCCACGCAGTCGTAAGTATGAAGCAAGTAGATTAGGAGGACTGTGCACCTATGATGATGGGGATTGTAGAGGAGGCATCTGCAAGTGAGGAAATTGAGGATCCAATTGCACAAGGAGGTATTGTGGCCAAGGTCTTGAAACTTATTGATTAGTTCTGAGGGGATGACGGTATTGAATGCTGAGCTGTAGTCAATAAAGAGCATCCCGATGTATACATCTTTGCTGTCCAGATGTTCCAGGGTTGAGTGAGGAGCCAAAGAAATCGCAGGTTAACAACTAACCTGTTGTGCGATTAGGTAAATTAGAGCAGATCCAAGTCACCGACCTCTGTAAGCAATTCATCACAGTGGATGTAAGTGCTACTGGATGACAGTCATTGAGGCAGGTTATACTTTTATACTTTACTTTATTGTCACCAAACAATTGATATTAAAGCGTACAATCATCATAGCGATATTTGATTCTGCGCTTCGCGCTTCTTGGAGTACAAATCAATAGTAAATATTAAAAATTTAAATTATAAATCATAACTAGAAAATAGAAAAGGGAAAGTAAGGTAGTGCAAAAAAAAAAAAAAACCGAGAGGCAGGTCCGGATATTTGGAGGGTATGGCCCAGATCTGGGTCAGGATCCGTTCAGCAGTCTTATCACAGTTGGAAAGAAGCTGTTCCCAAATCTGGCCGTATGGGTCTTCAAGCTCCTGAGCCTTGTCCCGGAGGGAAGAGGGACAAAAAGTGTGTTGGCTGGGTGGGTCATGTCCTTGATTATCCTGGCAGCACTGCTCCGACAGCATGCAGTGTAAAGTGAGTCCAAGGATGGAAGATTGGTTTGTGTGATGTGCTGCGCTGTGTTCACGATCTTCTGCAGCATCTTCCTGTCTTGGACAGGACAACTTCCATACCAGGTTGTGATGCACCATAGAAGAATGCTTTCTACGGTGCATCTATAAAAATTAGTGAGGGTTTTAAGGGACAGGCCAAATTTATTTAGTTTTCTCAGGAAGTAAAAGCGCTGGTGGGCCTTCTTGGCAGTGAACTCTGCTTGGTTAGACCAAGTCAGGTCATTTGTGATATTGACCCCGAGGAACTTAAAGCTTTTGACCTGTTTCTATATTCTTCTCAGGCACCGGTACAGTTGAGGCCTGCGTGAAGCAGGTGGCTACCTTAGACTGCTGTAGCAAGAGGTTAAAGATGTCAGTGAACAATCCAGCCGGTTGATCAGCACAGGTCTTTAGTACTTGGCCTGGTACCCCATCTGGGTCGGATGCTTTCAATGGGTTCACTCTCCTGAAGGATGCTGGCATGTTTGCCTCAGAGACTGAAATCACAGGGTCATCAAGGGCTCTGGGAGTTCGTGATGGTTTCACCATGTTTTAACAGTCAATGCAAGCACAGTGGTATTGAGCTCATCCGGAAGCACAGTCCTGGTGTCACCTATGTGAGTTGATCTCGCTTTGTGGAAGGAGATAGCATTCAATCCCTGACACAGCTGCTGAGAATCCTTGATTGTTGCAAGCTTAGTCACAAATTGCCACTTTGCCTGTGAGATGGCTTTCCGGAGATCGTACCTGGACCTCTTGAAACTTCCTTGGTTGCCAGACTTGAATGCTTCTGAAGTGGCCCTCGTCAGTTTGCAGATCTCATGGTTCATCCAGGGATTCTGGTTCGGGAAGACTGAATGATGTTGTGGGGTCACACTCATCTACGACTCTCTTTATAAAGCCCGTGACAACTGTGGTGTATTAACTCAGATTCTCAGATGAGTCCTTGAACATGACCCAGTCCACTGACTTGAAGCAATCCTGCAGCCACTGCTCTGTCTCCTGCAACCACCTCTTTGTTCTAATCTCTGGAGCATTGTTCATTAGCCTCTGTCTGTATGCAGGCGGGACAAGGACAGCCACATGATCAGATTTCCTGAAATGCGATCTGGGCGTGGAATGGCAGATATTCCTTGTCTTACTTCAGCAGTGTTGGGACCCCTGGTGTTGCAGGTTATATGCTGATGGTAATTGGGCAGGGGTTTCTTCAACCAAACTCGACCGAAATCCCCGAGTATGATTTGAAGTGCGTCAGAGTGGACTGTTTCTTGTTTGGTGACGGCATCCTGCTGTATCTCAAGCCCTTTGGTGATGGAGCATTCAGAACCCTGAGGAAGAGAATTACAAAAATCCTCAACCTTCAGAGTAAAGGAATGTCTCTTCATTTCTTCTAACTGGCTGGCCTCTTACATCTCTTTCTTTGTAACTGCTCTGGCTGGTGGAAAGACCTGGCCCTGCCTGTCCCTCCCTGCTTTTCGTAATTCTCAGTGAGATCACTCAATGGTCTGAAGGAGCAGGTAAACACCCTTGTTTAGTTGGTGCAGCCTGGCAGAGCTTAGACCTCAGCTGACACCCTTTCAGCTTCAGATCTGGCCGTACAAGAGGGTCAGAATGGACATACTTAGATAAAACAAGTCTAGTCTACTAAAACTCAAGCAGCTGGAAGTTTTTTTTTAAGAGTTACAGCATAGAGCAGGTCTGTCAGGACCACCTAGGTGCACTGCCCAATAACCCACCAGTTTAATCCTAGTCTAATCACGGGACAATTTACAATGACCAGTTAACCTACTATGCTGGCCAGTGGCGTAGTGGCATCTGCGCTGGACTTTGAGGTGAGCGGTCCTGTGTTTGAATCCAGCCGGCTCCTTGCACTCTATCTATCTGTGCTGAGTTGGAGCATAGAGCTAGCACCTCGGCCTTGTAGAAAAATGGACAAATGCTAAAGAAGTGGCGGGGTTGCCACCCGATGTGCCACGAGGCGCGGACAGGAACATAAAAAAATTAACCAACTAACCGGTCCGTCTTTGTACTGTGGGAGGAAACTGAAGCAAAGGGGAAATTACTGCGAAGTTTCTCACAGAGTGTGGTGAACTGAACTCTGAACTGCGATGCCTTGGGCTGTAACAGGATGACACTAACCAGTACACTTCCATGGTGCCCAAATTCCTTTGATGTTACAATTATGTGATGAACTAATTGTATCTTGACCAAGGAAGGGACAGACATTTTAACTTGGATCCCTATCTTGGAAGGCAGAGTGAGACAGGATAATGAATATTCATGTTTGGTGGCACTGTATGAGATTTGAATCCCTCCCTCCTCACATAAACACTGGAATGATTGCGGGGTGTATCCCAGGAACTGAGAACCATGGGGAGTGGACCTTGAAGCAGATACCTGCCTTTTCGATGGTAGTTGGAATGTTGCCCAAGGGAAGCATGCGGAGGGAAGTAAAGTTACTGCAGAAGCTTCAGTAACTGCATATTCTACAATGAGCTCCTGTGACCATGGACACCTTCTGAAATATTATCTATTTACCTTTTGTGATCTGTTCTTCACTACCAAAACTAGTACTTTTCGCCTATCCCTGAATGATGCTGAGAAGGTGATGATGAAGCACCCTCTAGACCTCCCTGCAGTCCCTCTGGTCATTCAGTCTGGAGATGTTCTTCCTCTGTTTGAACGTGTCAATAACGTTTCAGCTGCATGACTTGTGTAACCAGTAAGACGCAATTTCATGGGGTAGATCTGGAGTGACAAGGAAGTAAACCAGGTAAAGGTGGACAGATTTCCTTCTCCTGAAGGGCATCAGTGAACCAAATGGGCTTTTATGACAAGCCATTACTTCTTGTGGTTATTATTTTTAATTATTAGATTAGATTATGAGGACTCGGTCCTTATTTACTTTCATTTAGAAATGCATACATGCATTAAGAAATGATACAATGTTGCTCCAGAGTGATATCACAAAAAAACAGGACAAACCAAAGACTAACACTGACAAGACCACATAATTATAACATATAGTTACAGCAGTGCAAAGCAATACCATAATTTGACAAAGAGCAGACCATGGGAATGGTAAAAAAATGTCTCAAAGTTCCGATCGACTCCCAATAGCCCCCGATAGCAGGCGGCAGAAGGGAGAAACTCTGTCTGCCATAAACCTCCGGGCACCAACAACTGTCGATGCATTGGAAGCACCTGACCATAGCTAACTCTGAGTCCATCCGAAAACTTCCAGCCTCCGACCAGCCCTTCGACACCGAGCACCATCGCTGCCAAGCGCTTCGACCCCGTCCCGGCCGCCGAGCAACAAGCAAAGCCGAGGACTCAGGGCCTTCCCCTCTGGTGATTCTGGATCACACAGTAGCAGCGGCAGCGAGAAAAGCATTTCAGAAGTTTCTCCAGATGTTCCTCCATTCTCTCACGTCTGTCTCCATCAAATCAGGATTATGCACGACACGCTACTTGACAGATTACAGATATCATTCACCGGAGTGGCCGCGCAAGCTGCGTCGCGCCGCCATCTTCTCCTTATTTGTTATGGATCCATGTTACCAAGATTTAAAATTTCTACCTGGATCTCTGATTGATAGCCTTGGGCACTGGGTTGCTGGAGCAGTAATTTAACTGCTCTGCTGCCTGTATAGGGTGAATACTTGTGAAACAGTTTTCTCACTGTAGTCTCTTTGGGGAAAAAAAACATTGTTATTTTATCCCAGCAAATAATTAGGTATAATATTTTTGTTAAGGTGTGATGCATCTAAGTGAAAAGTGTGATGGACATTTTAATCTTCTGATAACTAGAGACTTGGGTTAACAGAGCATTTGATCTATGTGTGTTTTAAAGAATATTAAAGTTGCTTTTTACGGTGTTTAACAATATGTATTAAAATCGTACTTCATGAAAATGAAGGCCAAGAACATTCATGCGTGTTTCAGAAAGCCTGATGCTGAATTTGAAGATTAATTCATGCTGGAGTTGAGCAACATTGGGCATGTCTAAGTGTTTTGGTATGGTTGAAAAATGTGATTTCTGACTTTTCAACAGGATTTGCTTTAGCACCTATTTTGCAGTGTAAAATTCTTTCCAAGTAGTTCAACAGACAGAATTCATCTCCAACACAATTTTCAACTATGCTTCCTCTTTCCTTGGGTTAATTTGCCTATGTTCTTATTTTTTAACGGCTCCCATTCACTCATTGACCAGATAATTTTGTTTATCCCCATGGTAACCCCTGTTTCACTCTATCAGATACTTCACATCTCCTCCCCGCCCCCTCACTCTGGACTCTCAGCAGTTTTATGATCTTCTTTTGGTCTTTTTCAGTCCCAGGGTGTGAGAGGGCAGTGTGTGAACCACTGCACACTGTAGCTCCAATGTTTCCAATCCAAACTAACACAACATCTTCTAAATACTCATTCAATTAAAGAAATACCTTCATGCAGCCATGTGATATACTCAAATGGAAGAAGCCGGTTGAGCTTTCCTTAACGTGGAGCACACGGAGAGATTGCCTGCATTATGTGCTTTGCTGAACTGAAGATGTTCATGGACTGCACTGCTGGTCATCCAACAATCTCCCGGCAACCTCAATCCAACTGAGCCAAGCTGTAATCTCGGAGTGTCTCTGTGGCTCCCTTGCACAGTAATGCATTCTGAGGTGTTCTTTAGCAGCCTTCCAGATCCCTCTGACCCCGCCAGAACACTCTCCTGCCACCTGTTCCAATGCAATCACTCTCTCCAGTGCATAGAAGAATGTTGCATATATTGGAAATGTGGCAATGATCACAGGTTGAGGGTAAATGCCGGCAATTGCAAAAACTTTCAGCAGATCTTGGGGAATGTTGCACTGAGCCAGACACGGGTATAAACAAAGGCATTACTCAGGTAAGCCTGATAGCAGCATTTTGGCAACTTTGCAAATGAAGGAATTTAACAAACGTCATTAGTGACCCACTTGGCTGTTTCAATGTCAACTGGTTTAAGGTGGTGGTGGTGATGCCCAGGACTACTTATCGGCTGCAAATTACAAAACAAAGAAAACTATTAAACTTCTTATAGATAACGATCACTGCTAACAATGGGGAGGCGTGCGGAGGCAGGGGGAGGCAAAGGCGAGGCATGGCTGAGACGGGAGGAGAAGAGTAAGGCAAGTGGAGGTGGGAGCGAGGAAAGTCCTGATGTCTGATTGATTTAATCGCTGGTCCGAATAGTGGCGGCGGGATCCAGGTTCGAGAGTGAGGAAGGACCCAGTATTTAGACAATTTAAGCACCAGGCCTGATTGGAAAAAGTCAGGGTGTCAGAGCCGGACACGAGGGATGGGTTGGTTCTGCTCGTTGCTCCACGACATTCACTCAGCTCGGCAATGAGCTGAGGTTGTGACCACTCTGGCTGCAGTGAAGCCTAGCTTCATGTATGTGGTCCCACAATGTTCATTCAGCTCGGTGATGAACTGAGGCTTCATGTCTTTTGTCAGACTATTGTTATGAATGCTATTTGCTTACTCTTATTGTTTGCACGACTTTTCTTTCTTACTCTCTGCGCACTAGGTGTTTGATGTTTTTTGGGTTTTTCTGGTTTTTTCGCTCTGTGGCTGCCAGCAAGCAGACCAATCTCAAGGTTATATAATGTATACATACTTTGATAATTTCCCGACCGGGACTTAGTGCAAGGTGCCATTTTAATTAAATCTCCCTCGATTTTGAGCAGGAAGCGGAGAATATTGTGGAGAAGATCAAGCAGCAGCAGTACCAAGAACTGTTGGCCAAGGACCAGCTGACCATCGAGAAGAATGACAAGAAGATTTTCCTCCAGTTCCGTAAGGACATGATGCGAGGGATAGGGGTGAAAGACATGGGCCTGACCACTCCCTCCATGGAAGTACTGACACGATGACCACTAAACTTTCTTAACCCCCGTACAACCAACTATCCACATTCTTACAAAGACAATACTTAGAAATTTATTTGAATGGCACACTGTTTGGGGGTCTTTGAAGGGTCATGTATTCTCCCTAGTACCCTTTTTTCCCTTAATATAATTCATAAAGTATGTTTGAATTTTCCTTAATCGTATCTGCAAAATGTATCTTGTCCCCCCTTTTCACTCAACCCCCATCCCCCATCTCCTGCATCCACTGTACTCTTTCAACAATTTCCTTGATCCCATCTGTGTGTATCTGACCCATAGCTCCTTTTTTAATCCCCATCACCAGTCCCCAACTAATCATATCATGTTAGCAGACCTTCTCTAATAAGACCCTATCACCAGACCCTTGGTAAGTTGCTGTCACTGGACATTGACCGGATTAGTCCACAGTCCAGTCCATTCTCACTATTCAACCCAATTCCAGTTGTGCCCTTAAATAACCGTCTTCTCCTACCGACTTAATCACTTCCCCAGCTCTGCTGCCCCGACTCTTTCGGCCATACCTTGAGGAATCGGGCCACCAGACCTCTCCCTTCAATTACCCCAACCTGTTCTCAAAGTCATGCTTTCTGCACCTGTTCCCTCTGCCATGGTTGTACTGTCCCCACTTCTCCACTGTTTGGGTTCCTCTCTGCCTACCCCAGTACCAATAACCCCATCTTAGCCCAACCTCCACCTGGCTCTGATGGAGAGAGGCTCCATGGTGTACAAGGGCTCGGGCTGTGTGCACGCTGGGAAACTGCCGCAGGATGTGGGCGGTGACCCATAGTGGAAAAGTGAACACAACATCGTAAAACTATGGCAGATTTCATGCTGTCGCTCGGTAGTATGCAGCAGGAGACTGAACACTGCACTGAGAACATGGTCTACAGTCAGGCAACCTTTAGTCAGAGGAGCCTCAACCCTACACAGAGGTTCACTGGTATGAGAGAGCTCTGGGTATGAGGAATGGCTTAAGAAACAAAGATGGTATTATTTGGTGTGGGGAAAGTAGCAGGCTATTGGAGATATTCAGGATGACAGAAGGTTATAATAATGTTAACACTGCCCTCTAACTCACTGACCAGGCAACACGATAGCAGGATGAGGGTTTGGGTAAATTCTTCATGCAGTGGGTTATTGGGCTTAAATGCATTGTTGGAAACAATAGTCAGAACTGAACTTGACTTTTTTGCTTTATCAATGGAATTTCTCTTATCTGTGTAGTTTGAGTTAAGTACAAGATGATTATAATGTTTTTGGTTCTTTGCTCTCTCGCGTTTTCCTCTCTCCCTACAGTGGAATGAGATGGTAATTGTTATTTCTTTGCTATGAACACCTAACAAAATGGCCATAACCTGAGGTTTTTATGTGTCGTTCTTGACTTCTGAAGAAATTCTTGGTCATAATGTCTCCAGATCCAACACTTATAACAATTAACAAATGTTCAAATAACACAATCTTCATTGAGGGATCAACAGTGAAAGGGGTGGGTGGGCAGTTTCAAGTTCCTGGGTGTCAACGTCTCCAAAGATCTAACCTGGGCCCAACATATTGATTACAAAGAAGACACGGCTGCAACCATATTTCATTAGAAGTTTGAAGAGACTTACCAAAGTCTCCAGCAAGGGGCCAATGCACAGGATCGGAAAAAAACTGCAGATCAGTCAAAAACTGCAGCTCCATCATAGGCACTAGCCTCCCCAGCATAGAGGACATCCTCTAAAGGCAATGTCTCAAAAAGGCAGCATCCATCACTCATGGCGTGGCCCCTTCCCATTGTTACCATCAACAAGGAGGTACAGGAGGCTGAAGACACACACACACACACACACCGGTTCAGGAATGGCTTCTTCCCCGCTGCCATTAGATTTCTGAATGGACATGAACCTGTGGACAGCACTGCACTTTTTTTTTGCTCTGTTTTTGCACTACTTATTTAATTCATTTTTTATTTTATGTATATGTATATGTTTTTCTCATTATGAGTTGTTTTTTTTTTGTCATTTATTGTACTGTACTGCTGTAACAAAACAACAAATTTCAGGATCTCTATGCCAGTGATATTAAATCTGATTCTGAAGAGATTAGATAGAGACAAGAAGTAAAGATATTAGGCAGCATTTTCAGGTAGTTCATTATAGGTATCAGAGACTAGTCTTAGTTTGATTCAATGAGTTTCTGTCAATGATCAGTAGTTACAGGCATAATTCCATTTCAGCAATATATGTGCTCATTACAGAAATAGTAATATTGCTGGGTTGAGTATAGAAATTTAGATCAGATAGACTCGAGACTGGCTGCTGGGTGCCTGTAATTAAAGTTTGATTGCTTTGGTAAGTTATCTCCTTCATTAGGTAATGGTGGGGAGGATGGAAGTAAATTGCTTGTATTTTTCACACTGCAGAGGAGGAAGAGATTACTTTCCCTCCAACCTATCGTTACGAACGTGACAGCAGAGACACGTACAACTACATCAAACAGAAGGCCACAGGAGTGAGTATCAGGGACATATCTCCTCCAATTTGCTTTCACGTGCTGATTTTGAATTTGTTAGAATATCCATCCAGCCATCCATCCCTCCATCCAGCCACCTCCTCCCAGCCGTTCGACTCACACTGCCCAGCAACCCACCTACTTAACCCTGGCTTAATCATGGGACAATATACAATGATCAATTAACCTACCAACCGGTCTGTCTTTGGACTCTGGGAGGACACTGGAGCACCTGGAGGAAACCCACGCGGTCACGGGGAGAATGTACAAACTCCTTACAGACAGTGGCAGGACTTGAACCTGGGTCGCTGGTACTGTAAAGCGTTCTGTTAACCACTGTACTTCTGTGCCACCCCGTGTGGGGAGTCATCGTTAACAGTGCGGCATGGGGTTTTGGTTAATGCTTCCTTTATACTGCCCCATCAGACTCTATCAAGACAGGCTTAGCATGGACTAGTCACAGGATAAGTTTCCTTCAGACTCAGCAGCTTCTATCTGCCCTTCGCTGTTTCCCTTAGATATCAGATTCCAATAGTGGTCGGCTTTCTGTTCCTGCTTCTCACTCTCCTAACCGGTCTCTACCTGTACTGCTCCGTCTCCCACTTGGGTCCATCTGTCTCCTATCTTCTTTTTTTGCCTGCTTCTGTCTATCATTCATCTGCCTCTTTCTCCCAGCTCGACCTCTTCTCTCCCATACCCTCCCTCCTTCTTTCGCTCCCCCTCCTTCTTTCGCTCCTCCCTTCTCTCCCCTTCTATCCCTCCTTCTATCCCTCCCCTCCCACTGTCTCTCCCTCCTTCTCTCTCATCTCCTCCCTCCTCCCCTCCTCCCTCCTCCCTCCTCCCCCCCTCCCCCTCCCCCCTCCCCTCCTCCCCTCCTCCCCTCCTCCCCTTCCCTCACCTCAACTCAACCTCCTCCCACTCCCCTCCCCCCAACTCAATCTGTCTGACATGCTTCATCCTTTCCCAGGTTCCAATCTCCTTGTGCCTCTGTCTGATCCACCTCCTTCATCTTTACACAGGCCGTCTCCCCCCTGGTTCGGGGTTTCCGACCTGAAACACTGACAGTTCCTGTCTGCACACAGCTGCTGCACGTCCCAGTCGTTTCTTCCAGCAGATTGTTTGTTGCACCAGATTCCAGTATCTGCCCTTCCTGTGCCTCCATGCAGCAAGTCGATGGTTCCCCTCAGTCAGTTTCCTCAAACCTGCATCCCCCATCATTTCAGAGCGCGGTGCAGGAAGTTCCTGGGAGTGTCTGTCAGCAGAGGCTCTTGGAGAGACCTAGCAGGTTGTGGTATTGGGAGAAAATCACTTGTAGATTGGGTTTGAGTAAGAGTTGATTTGGGGGATTGCATTGGCTCTTGGTCCTGGTATTTGGTAACCATCTACTCTGTCCCCAGCTGAAGTATAACTTGCCATCCTGGTGTGATCGTGTGCTGTGGAAAAGCTATCCCAAAGTTCATGTTATGTGTCAATCATATGGTAAGGGAGTTTCTTTCTTTTTGACCTGTGCTTGTTTGCATTTAACATGGTTCTTTAAAAGAACCCCTTATTCATGCAGCAGATCAGAGAACACATAAGATATAGTAAATGAGAAAATCTGGCAGAGGGGCCAGTCTCCTGACTGGTCACACACCTGCCTGTGAACTCCAGTGTGAAAAGACCTGCACGCAGGCTCAAAAACACAATTGTTTATGCAGAAAATCACATTGGTCATGTCATTGCATTCTACATATGCATAGAGAGAGCATGAATTTATGTAGCTCTGTCACATTACATTCTTTCATGAATTCATAGCGGGCAGTGAGGAAGACTATCAAAGCTCACAGTGGGATCTGCAGCAGCTGGAAAAATGGCAGATGAAATATAATGCAGGCATGTGTGAGGTGTTGCACTTTGGCAGGACCAACCAGGGTAGGTCTTACACAGTGAACGGTAGAGCACTGAGGGGTGTGGTAGATCAAAGGGATCTGGGAGTACAGGTCCATAATTCATTGAAACTGGTGTCACACATTGATAGGGTTATAAAGAAAGCTTTTGGCACATTGGCCCTTATAGATCAATGTACTGAGTAAAGGACATGGGATGTTATGTTGAAGTTGTATAAGGTGTTGGTGAGGTCTAATTTGGAGCATTGTGGTCACCTGCCTACAGGAAAGATATCTATCAGGTTGAAAGAGTGCAGATAAAATTTGCAAGGATATTGCCAGGTCTGGAGGACCTGAGTTAGAAGGAAGATTGAATAGGTTAGGATTCTAGATTGAGAGGAGATTTGATAGACATACAAAATTGTGAGTGGTATAGATAGGGTAAAATCAAGCAGGAGTTTTCCACTGAGGTTGGGTGGGACTACAACTACAACTGGAGGTCAGGGTTCAGAGTGAGAGGTGATAAATATAAGGGGGAATGTGAAGGGAACCTTCTTCCCTCAGAGGTTCGTGAGAGTGCGGATCAAGCTGCCAGCACAAGTGGTGCATGCAAGCTCAATTTGAACATTTAAGAGAAGTCTGGATGGGTACATGAAAGGCTGGGGTATGAATAGCTAAGGTCCAGGTCGATGGGAGTAAGCTGTTTAAAAGGCTTGGCATGGACTGGATGGGCCGAAGGGTCTGTTTCTGTGCTGTACTTCTCTATGACTCTATGACCTGCATCCCAACAAGCTACTTGTACCTTCTTGTGTTTTAATGTGATAGTAACCAATTACCATTGAAATATCACCATTAGGTGGTGATGCTCTAAGTGGATTCATGGTAGCTCCTCCAATATTCTATGGGGTCACTTGCACACAAAATAGCATGACCTACGTACATGACATCTCTCCTCTATTGCCAGAAATCTAGCCATCAAAAACAAGGAGTGAACCCGGCAGTGGGTTATGAAACGATAAGAATCAAAGGATCCTCATGAGGAGTTGAAGTTCATTGTCGGTGGTATAAATACCAGGAAAATTAGCTTTTTACAGCCAGTACATTAAAAACATAAGTTACATAAATTATACCTAACTTACACAACAATATAAACAAAAGTTGACAGAATAACATTAATGCAGGTTGAGGGAAATATTGTCTGATGTAGAATTAGGGATATTCAGGTTAATTCAAGACCTGATGGTGGTGGAAGAAACTGTTGTTGAACCTTGAGGCGAGTCTCTAGGCTGCTGTAGCTCCTACCTGATAACATCAGCGAGAAGAAAGTGTGGTCGAAATGGTGGGTGTCCTTAATGATGGATATCACCTTGCTGAGATATAACCTCCGATAGATGTCTTCGACTGTGCGGGGAGATGTTGATGATTGGGTGCATCGTGACTGTGTTTTTAATGAATGCAATAGATTGATTCAGTGACAATCTTGCTGGAAAATCAGAGGTCAATTTTTCTCCCAGGCACTGATAGACTTAGAAATGGGTGCAGTTTCACTCTACTCTAGGTTAAATTGATGTTCAATTGTACAACAATGGTTTGCACAGAATTTACCGGAGTTCATAGGGGCCTCAGGTCCTGCTGTTATTTTAATATGTGTACATATTGGTAAACTGTTGGTTCTCAATCACAGGGTGCACCACGGATATAGTCACCAGCGACCATTCACCAGTGTTTGCAACTTATGAGGTGGGCGTGTCAACGCAGTTCGTTTCTAAAACTGGTTAGTAGCTGCCAAGGTAACTCAGTTCTCCTTTAAGGGCCGCCGTAGTATGTTCAGCACCAAAGTTCAACATGACTGGGGCACCTACCTAATGTGGAACAAAATAACTGGCACAGAGACCTTCGGAGGGTGGTGAATAGACAGTCCTGGAGGATTTTGGAGGATCAGTTATCAACAGATAGATTTCAGGATTTTAAATGAATCAAACTATTGAAATAGTTCAGGAACATATTGGTGTTGTAGAAGATCTCAGCAATATTTACCAGACCTTTTCCCACAGGAACTTGTTGAGTAAGTTAGAGAATGGTCTAATCCTGCCATTATTGTGCTTAATGTTATGCTAACCATGAACTGGCCGAGGCTACGGTGGTCTTGAATGTTGCTTATCATCCTGATTGCAGTCTGATCTACACCCCGACTTGTATTCAATGAGGGAACGTCAGCAGAGGCTATGGGCAGGATCTGAGCAGGACTGGGTATACTTAAAGCAGAGGGTGATAGGATCTTGATGAGTAAGGGCAGTAGAGGTTACAGGGAGAAGGCAGGAGACTAGGGTTGAGAGGGAAAATAAATCAGCCATGATTGGTGAATCAGATTTGATGGGCCAAATGGCCTAATTCCACTTCTGTGTCTTGTAGATCTGAGGGTGGTTGGGGAAAGAAACTCTTCCAAGTATAGGGAGAAGCTGAGATAAACAAGGCTTAAATCAACCTTGTGAGGAAACCTAATAGTTGATATGTGTGGCTGTCAGTACCATCGCTTTTCCTGCCCAATGTCTGCCAGCTAGAAAATAAAACTGACACTGAGACTGAGAATGAATGAACAGAGATGAGAAACTGCTGCATTCTGGTTTTCACCGAAACATGGCTGAACAATG
This sequence comes from Mobula birostris, assembly GCF_030028105.1. Classification (NCBI taxonomy): domain Eukaryota; kingdom Metazoa; phylum Chordata; class Chondrichthyes; order Myliobatiformes; family Myliobatidae; genus Mobula; species Mobula birostris. The sequence goes on from NC_092373.1 coordinate 83,477,429, forward strand.
TCTGACTTGGCATTTCAATTTGGGCAGATACTGTTCCACAAAGACAGAGATTCCCTTTTGGGGAAAGGCAAGGAAGTAGTATATGTGTGTACATTAACAAAGGTCTGTACACAAGCTTGTGTTCTGGGGCAATAGCTACAAATCAGTGACCATTATCCCTGTACTAAAGAACTCTCTGCCCTCAGAACGGAACAATTACTGCCCAGTGGCACCGATGCCAATCATCATGAAGTGCTTTGAACGGCTGATAACACCACATATCAAAACCTCTGTTCCTGCCACTGGACACACACCAATATGCTTAGACAGAACCGCCCTACAACAGATACCATAACATCTGTCATGCACCTGGCCCTGACATACCTCGAAACAAGGACGCTTACTGTATGTCAGAATGCTGTTTCTGGATTCCAGTTCGGCATTCAACACTACTGTCCCGCAGACCTTGGTGACCAAACTCCACTCCTCAGTCTAAATAAGTCTCTCTGCAACTGGGTGTTGGATATCCTAACTTAACAGACCTCAGATAGCCAGGTTGCACAATCGTTCTTCCCCTCGCATCATCCTCAACATGGTTGTCCTCCGAGGGCTGTGTGCTGAGCCCATTGCTGCACACTCTGCTCACACATTGACCACACGGCCAAACACCCGAGCAATCACATTGTCAGGTTCACTGATGACATGACGGTGGGGCTCATCACCAACAACAATGAGACAGTCTACAGAGAGGAGGTAGAAGAGCTCAAGGTCTGGTGCTGGGCAAATAACCTCTTCCTCAATGTCAGCAAGACAAAGGAGATGATTATCGACTTCAGGAGAACTCACACCACTCACACCGCTCTTTACAGTGGCACCACAGCAGTGGAAACTGTCAGCAGTTTCAGACTACTGGGAGTGAACATCTCACACAACCTCTCACAGTCCCAGAACACATCCTACACAGTCAGTAAAGCTCAGCAATGGCTCTACTTTCTGAGGAGGCTGAAGAGAGCTGGACAATGCACATCTATGCCCGCGTCATTCTACAGATGCGCAGAAGAGAGCATCCTGACAACGCATCACCAGCACCGGCCTATCTGCCATCAAGGACATCGATATCAAAAGGAGCCGGGAAAGGGCCAGTAGCCTCATGAAGGATCCCACCCATTCTGCTCATGGATTGTTTGTTCCACTCCCATCAGGGAGGAGACTATGTAGCATTCCTGTCAGGCCCCCCCCCAGAGTCAAAACCAGTTACTGCACTTTCCCCAAGCAGTAAGGCTGATATCAACACCTCCACCCACCAACTCCACCACTACTTTAATATTTCCTGTCAGCCACCTTATGTACAGTCCAGCATCACTTTATGAATATACAATCAATTTATGTATATAAGCTATTTTGTGTATTTATATTTATTGTTTTTTAAAAAATATTATTGTGTTTGTTTTTCATTCTGTGGTATCAGATCTGGAGTAACGATTATTAATTCTCCTTTAACACTTGTGTGCAGTAAATAGCATTAAACAATCTTGAATGTTGAATTGAACATCTTACAATGACCTGCTCAGGGAGTTTGCTGTTGTGTTCATCGCCGCTGTCTGCACCCACTGTGCATGAACGCCAAGGTCGCACTGGGAGAGCTTTATAGTATCATGAGGTCTCTATAAAACAAGCCCCTTCATAATCGCAGGAGACTTCAGTCACGTTAACCTGAAGGATACGTCCCACCAACATGTTACCATGGCCGCCAGGGGAGCAAACAGACTGGACCATGTTTATAGATACGGACATGGTATTACAAAGCCTACGCCCTCATTGTAGCCTCTCTGACCACACCTCCATAATGTTATCCCCGCATACCAACCGCTGCTGAAAATGGAGAAACCAGTCAAGAGGACCATCACTGTGTGGCCTAATGAGGCAATCTCTATGCTTCAGGACTGTTTTGAACGGACCAGATGGCAGGTGTTCAAGGAGGCCACCACAACCAGAGCAGATGCAGACCTCGGAATGTGCCTCAGCTGTCACTGGCTGCCTCAGTAAGTGTGTAGACGACATCGACACCTCAAGAACAATCATCTCACAGCCCAAGCAGAAACCCTGGCTGAATGCAGAGGTGAACTCCCTGCTAAAGACCTAGAACACAGAGTCTGAAGACAGAGCATCTCTCAGATCAGCCAGGGGAAAGCCCATCTTGGGCAGCAAGAGAGAAAAGACTGCCTACGCACAGAAATTTCAGGAACACCTGTCCAATAATGATCCCGACTGTACGTGGCTGGACATCAAGGACTATGCAAGAATAAACAGCATAGACTGTACCAGTGACGCCTTGCTTCCTGACACTCTAGACAACTTTTGTGCACACTTCGAGGCATGCAACATAATGCCAGCTACGAAAGCTACCCCCCCCCCCCACCCCAGGTGAGCAGCCACTGTCTGTAATTGCTGTAAATGCAAGAAGGACTCTGCAGAGAGTCGACTCCCACAAGGCGGCTGGGCCAGACAACATCCCAGGCCAGGGACCCGGAGTATGCACACCAGCTCACTGACTCCTTCAATGCTTCACTCATCCAGACTGCTGTTTCAAATCGGCCACCATCATCCCTGTACCAAAGAACTCTACACCCTCAGAAATAAATGACTACTGCCCAGCAGCACAGAATCCAATCATCATGAGGTGCTTTGAATGGCTGGTAATGACACAAATCAAAAACCCCATTCCTACTGCACTGGGCACTCACCAATATGTTTACCAACTGAACCACTCGACGACAGATGCTCTGGCACGCCTAGAAAACAAGGACACTTTTGTCAGACTGTTGTTTCTGCATTTCAGTTCTGCGTTCAGCACTATTGTGTCACAGAGCTTCATGAGCAAACTGCTACTCTGTGGTCTAAGTATACCCCTGTGTTGGACTTCTGAACCGCTAGACCTCAGATAGTCAGGGTGCATAGATGCTCCTCCCTCCCCATCATCCTCAACATGGTTGTCCTCTGAGGGCTGTGTGCTGAGCCCATTGCTGCACACTCTGCTCACACATTGACCACACGGCCAAACACCCGAGCAATCACATTGTCAGGTTCACCGATGACACGACAGTGGTGGGGCTCATCACCAACAACAATGAGACGGCCTACAGCTCAAGGTCTGATGCTGGGCAAATAACCTCTTCCTCAATGTCAACAAGACAAAGGAGATGGTTATCGACTTCAGTAGAACTCGTACCACTCGCACCCCTCCCTACATCGGTGACACAGCAGTGGAAACTGCAAGCATTTTCAAACTCTCAGGAGTACACATCACACACAATCTCTCATGGTCCCTGAATACATTCTACACAGTCAGAAAAGCTTCCCAGTGCCTTTTTCTGAGAAAACTGAAGAGAGCTGTACTGTGCACACCATGTCCTGCCACAGAAACACAGTATAGAGCATCCTAAAATGCTCATCACTGCATGGTACGGAAATTGCACTGTGGCAGACAGGAAGACACTACAACGGGTTGTTAAAACTGCCCACCCACCATCGAGGAGATAATTACAGAAGATAGATGGGTCATCACAGGGTGTGGGGACAGACAACAGAGAGTGGGCTGATGGAGGGGAGTGGTGAGAGGGAGAGAGAAACAGTCTTCTATTAATGCTCTGCATCTGTCCGTTTAGAAAAGTCCAATCACAGAGCAACGATAGTAGAGTTGGAGTGACTGAGTGATGTTAATAATTGATACCACACTAACTTGTCACATTACTTCTCAGACCCCAACAATGCTGACTCAGCGGGCACAATCAATTTCCTCCACTGTGAAGCCACTCTGAAAACAAAATCTAAGACCAAGTTCTTCATTGAGTTCCACTCCAGCTGCTTAGAAAGTAAGAGCACTCACAATGACCCAAAGTTTGTTCGTCGTTTTACTGCCTATTTCCCATGTGCAGTCCAGTGTAGAAGCGCTCAGCAACACTCTGTGACTACGTTTGCATGTGCCCTATGTGCTGTCCGTTCCTCTGTCCATTGCATGCCTGGGGTTGTGTGTATTTTTAAACATTTGCCAATTTGCAACTGTACTTAATCTCAAAAATTGCAATCGTAACAGCTGAGGGCTTGAAATTCTTTGCATAGAAATGTGTTAAGCAATTGTGTTCACTGTGAAATCTCGACATTTAATATAAACAGCTCCAGTGTTTTTAAGTCAGGCATCTGGGTCCAGTGTTGCTGTGCATTGATATAATTTGCCTAATGTATACTTGCGCATTCACGGCCCGTTAAGATGACATACCAAAGCAATGTTGAGCTTTGCTTTAGTTCACGATGATGGAGACCAGTTGCATTTGGCAAGAAGACCATGTTTTAAGTTTTGTGATTGGTGTTTACTTTCACCAGATCACATGACTGAAACTAAACTCCCAGACCCCAATCAGTCCTTGGGCACAACTTTAGGGCTGGCCCTTTTCTTGATGTCACATAATGTCTCCAGATTCAAGCCTAGTCTGCTCAGCAGACAAAGGTGTGTGTGTGCGCGCGTGTGTGTGTGTGTGTGTGTGTGTGTGTGTGTGTGTGTGTGTTTCTGAGAGAAAGAGAGACTGACTGTTATCCTGTCCAATGCATTGCTGCTAGATGCCTCATACAAGTGGCTGTTTCCAAAAGGAATTTAAATGGTTCCATGAAATATTCTTGATTTTTGGCAGTTCAATGTGCCCATGACCTCCCCCCAGCACAGGCATTTGCCCCCCCCCCTCCCCGTAGCTCTGCAGGGAAGTGGCACGCTGACACAGCTGTTTCTTCTGCTGCCTCACAGTTATGGCGGCCTTGGTTCGATCCTGACCTCTGAGACTGTCCATGTGGAGTTTCCTCATTTTCTCTTGCCCTGGGGTGGTCTAGTTTCTCTCCACACCCTAAGTATTTGTTGGTAGATAAATTGGCTTCAACCCATTACCATTTAGTGTAGGTCAGTGGCAAAAGAAAGGGAGTAATGGGTGAATGTGCAAAGATAATGTTGCAGGGCTACAGAGAAGTAAGGACAAGAAACAGATTATAATGAAGTTGCTCCACTGGCATCTGGCATCATCCTTTTCTGTTTTGTAAGCTATTACCAACGTATCTGTGAATGACAGATGAGAGATTTGTCTGTTACCATTCACTGGGTCTGGTCATTGAGGCTCCAGAGAAGTATACAGCTTCTTGCGTGGACTTCACTCTGCCTTGGAGAAGAATCTACAATGACCTTGTGGTTCCTCTAGATCCAGTGAAGAGTGCTGAAGGTGAGAATCAAGAGTCGAAGGACGAGAACCTGACAGTCACGTGGAATACTCCCCCTGAGGTAACTGGGATTAAACTCACCTTGTCAATCCTCATTATCTTTGGCCGAGTTTAGGATAACAACATTTTCTCTTTCTAAAGAAATTAGTTCAGTTGTTGTGCAGTGGTTTAGATTAGTTGATTGCCGTTTACAGCAGGGTGCAATGGAAATCCTTGTTCTGCATGAGTAAACTATAAATGAAAGTACAACGATGAGTGCGACGCAGCAGGAAAGTAGTATAAAGATTGAGGTGCAAACTGAAGTTGGGCAAAAAGAGTTCTTAATAACAGAGCAGTGGAGTTAAGGGTGTGGCAGCATCATTGGGTAGAGGTGATTGGTTCAGGAGTCTCATAACTGTGGGAAAGCAACTGTTTGTATCTGGACATTTGAGCTTTTAAGTTCCTGTATCTTCTTCCAAGGTTGAAGGGAGAAAGGGGAATGGCTACGGTGGCAGGTATTCTTAATGATACTGCCACCTTCCTGAAGGAATTCAGTAAGCACTGGTCAAGGCAGTTGTAATAAGTATAAATTACTTCTTGGGGCATTTGTCAGGAAGTAACCCTAAGCCTACATAATAAGTGGGTGTCTTTATTTGTCAAGCACAGCGATTGCTCTTTAGATCATTGAATTAAGCTGAATGAAACACTGTATAAGCACAACTTTCTTATAGTTAAGCAAGGATTAACTCTTATTCTGCCAACTTTTGCAGAACTCTATTCCAGTTTAGACTTTGCTAATTAATGTTGTGATTAGTGAACGTTTAGTTTGTTCTTATTGAAACAGGAGCAGTTTCACTGCCATTAAGCAAGTGCAGGTCTGAGTTATAACCATGAACAGTGAGGCAGCATCTCTTCTGAAAATAGTAGATCGTCAACTGCATCTCTGCATCTAGACACCTCCAAATCAAGGACTTTAATGCAAACAAGAGAAAATCTGCAGATGCTGGAAATCCAAGCAACACACACGAAATGCTGGAGGAACTCAGCAGGCCAAGCAGCATCTAGGAAAAGAGTACAACACGCAAAATGCTGGAGGAACTTAAACATCGACTGTACACTTTTCCATAGATGCTGCCTGGCCTGCTGAGTTCCTCCAGCATTTTGTGTGTGTTGCACTTAATCTAGAAGCCAGCAAGGGTGCCTTTGACCTTTGCCCTATAGTGAGTTTGAAGCTGTGTTTGGTGTGTGTTCCCTTTCTGAAGTTTAGATTTCTTACAGAATGAGCCGAGCGAGCCTCGGGTAAGAGGTACTCTCCCTGAACAGGCTGGGTAAGTATGTGCTCTGTGTGAGCCTTGTAGGCTGCTAGGCTCCCAGTCTGAGACCTGGCCTTGTTTAAATTAGAGAGGCAGTGCTGATAGTACAAATGGATTTGCGGCTGTGGATTGACTCTGGAATGGTGGTTCGTACTGGATGTCCAGAAGTCTCTCCACTGTACGACTTGATGTCTTTGAAGGTAGGCTGTAAAGGGTTGAAATGAAACAGATCATCGTACGAAATACTCAGGTCTCTTGGATCTGGTCTTCTATTGCTTGTAACTTACATTCTCTCTTTCTCACCAACCTCCCACAGTTAATGCCCATTATCTCTGACCCAGAGTACTTATTGGACCAACACATCCTCATCTGTGTCAAGTCTACAGACAGCTACGAATCATATGGTAAGCACGAAGTGTGTGTGGACAGACCCAATGTTCAGTGACAGTTCTTACAGCAGTTCCTACACCAGGGGGAGACTTCACTACCTCTGTGCAGATGGTGCATTATCCAGTGCAGGGAAAGTTGAAGATGGGATATGATATGCCCTATTGAAATCCACCCCACCGTAATCAATACAGAAAACAGACAATTCTGGAAATACTCAGCAGGCCAGGAAGCATATGTGGAATGAGAAATAAGTTGATATTTCAGGTCAAAGGCCTCGTGTCAGAACCGGGAAAGAAAGAAAATAAGTTAGCTTTGAATTGCAGCAAGAGTTGGGGTGGGAGGGGGGGAACAGAGGGGACAAAAGGAACATTTCTGATAGGGTGGGGCAATGTGTATCAGTCAGACTGTAGACATAGGACAGTCAGACCATCTGCAGTCTGTACTCACCTGCGTCTTATCCTAATGTGGCTGAACCTTCATTTCTGGTAGACGCTTTCTCCCATGTAACAAACCAAGGCCCTAGAGTTCAGCCCCGTTTGGGAGCTACTGTTGTTAAACTGGTTCCATTAAGGGACACGGGAACATTGGTATGCAAGGCAAGCTGGTTGTTCAGGTGGTGAGATAGCCAGTATACATACTAATGCCCACCAGAGGTACGCAAAGTTAGCAGTGGTGTCAGTCAACATGCTAATGACAACACTGCTGCACAGGTGCTCACTGAACCTCAGGGCTAAACTTGAACTTAGTACAGGAAGGACCCAATTCCAGTACCACCTGACTACATGTAGATTTGCTGCTTGTTGTTTGCTTCAGGCAATTGGTATGACTGTACAGATGGTTGGTGCTTTCCAAAGTTCTTGAAACTTTGAAGTCTAGAATGTGGTGTGACTGAAGATGAACAACTTTGTTCTTTATAGTTTAGTAGGATTTACACTCCCATTAAAGTATAGAGTAATTGGAAACAGACGGAACAGAAAACATCTTAATCAGGAGAAACGGGCTTTCAATAGAGAGTTTTATCGGCCCATGGAGCAAATTGCCAGTCTGAACTTCAGCGAAAACAGGGACTCGGAAAAGCGCTGAGCAGACAAATGCCTATTGCACCCACCTATGCTGCTTGTGCTTCAGTGGAAGCTTAGTCATCAGAAAATTGGTTAGGACACACATGCATGCACGTGTGTGCTTTTGAACATCCTCATCCTTGCTGTACACCGAGCTCTGTGCTCGGTTAATGCTGGACTACAGTCAGCTCTTTGATGTTGCACTCAGGCCTGCCTATACAGCTTTACCAAATTCCCTGTGTGCCCACTGCAGCAAGAAGCCTTCCTCTATTTTTCTCCCTAGGACATCAGCACCTGTCATATCTGCAGGTTGCTTGTGTCTCCTTCTTCAATACTACCTGCCCCTCCATCTATCTTCATACCATCTGCAGATATGGCCACAGAGCCATCAATTCCATCATTCAAGTCATTGACATATAATGCAAAAAGAAGCGGGCCTAACATCTACTCCTGCGGAACACCAGCAACCAGCCAGAAAAGGTCCCCTTTATCCCCACTCTTTGCCTCCAGCCAGTCAGCCAATCTTCTATCCATGTTGGTATCTCTTCTGCAATACCATGGACTCTTATCTTGTTAAGTAGCTTCATGTGTGGCACCTTGTCAAATGCCTTCTGAAAATCCAGGTAAACAATGTTCACTGAGTCTCCTTTTCTATCCCGTCTGTTATTTCCTCAAAGAATTCCAACAGATTTATCAGGAAAGATTTTCCCTTAAGGAAACCATGCTGACTATGGCATATTTGTGGCTCCAAGTACCCTGAAACCTCATCCTTAATAATGGACTCCAATATCTTCCCAACCACGGAAGTCAGGCTGACTGACCTATAATTTCCTTTTTTTCTGCCTCCCTCCCTTCTTTAAGAGTGGAGTGACATTTGCAATTTTGCTGTCCCCATGAACCATTCCAGAATCTAGTGATTCTTGAAAGATCACTACTAATGGCTCCAAAATCTCTTCGACAGGAGTGTAGTCCATCTGGTCCAGATGACTTATCTACCTTCAGACCTTACAGCTTCCCTGCTTTATGGTAATAGCAACTGCACTCACTTCTGCTCTCTGACACTCTCAAATTTCTGGCATACAGCTAGTATCTTCCACAGTGAAGACTGATACATAATACTTATTAAGTTTATTTGCCATTTCCTTGTCTCCCATTACTATCACTCCAGTGTTATTTTCCTGCACTTTGATATCCAATCTCACCTTTCTTTTCCCTTTTATATATCTGAAACAATTTATGTATCTCTTTTATATTATAGGCTCTAACTACTATATTTTAAATTTGCACTAATTTTTACAATATATATTGCCTTTATGTTGTTTTTGATTTCCCTTGTGGGCCACGGTTGCATCGCCCTCCCTTCAGAATACTCCTTTGGGATGTGTCTATCTTGCACCTTCTGAAGTGCTTCCAGAAATTCAACCATTTTTGTTCTGCCATCATCCCTGCTAGTGTCCCCTTCCAATCAGCTTTGGCCAGCTCCTCTCTCATGCCTCTGTAATTCCCTTTTCTCCAGTGAGATACTGATACATATGACTTCATCTTCTCCCTCTCAAACTGCCTGGTGAATTCGGTCATATTATGATCACCGCTTTCTAAGGTTCCTCACTTTAAGCTCCCTAATCAAATCTGGTTCATTATACAACACCCAATGCAGAAATGCCTTTTCCCTAGTGGGCTCAACCACAAGCTACTCTAAAAAGCCATCTCATAGGCATTCCACAAATTACCTCCTGTTGGGATCCAGCCCCAACCTGATTTTCCCAAACTACCTATATGTTAAAATTTTCCATGACTATTATAACATTGCCCTTTTTACATCCCTTTTCTATATCCTGTTGTAATTTATTTCCCACATCTTGACTATCGTTCAGAGACCATCAGGGTCCCATCAGGGTCTTTTTACCCTTGTAGTTCCTTAACTCTACCTACAAGGATTCATCATCTTCTCATCCTATGTCACCTCTTTCTAAGGATTTGATTTCATTTTTTTTTAACCAACAGAGTCACCCCACCCCCTCTGCCTACCTGCCTGTCCTGCTGATACAATGTGCATCCTTGGATGTTAAATCCCCAAATATGACTTTGTTTCAGCCACAGCTCAGTGATGCCTGCAAATTCATACCTGCCAATCTGTAGCTGCTACCTTATCCCATATACTGCATGCACTCAGATAAGAAACCTTCAGTCCTGTATTCATCACTCTTTTCGATTTTACCCTCATGTTACACTTCAGCTCATCCCTCTGACTATAATTTTGCCGTCATCTGCCTTTCTCACCGCCTCACTGCACACTGCATCTAATTACAGTACAACTGCCCCATCCTCAGTCCTATCACTTCAGTTCCCATACCCCTGCCAAATTAGTTTAAACACACCCCCATCTCTCTTGCAAGCCTGCCCTCAAGGATATTAGTGCCCCTTGAGTTCAGGCAAAATGGGTCCTTATTGTACAGGCCATACCTTTCCCAGAAGAGATCCCAGTGATCCAGAAATCTGAACACCATCCCCTCCCCCACTGCACCAATTCCTCAGCCATGCATTCATCTACCAAATCATCTTATTCTTATCCTCACTGGTACGTGGCACAGTCAGCGATCCAAGATTACTACCCTTGAGGCCCTGCTTTTCAACTTTCTACCTAACTCCCTATATTCTCTCTTCAAGACCTCCCCCCTTTTCCTTCCTATGTGATTTGTTCCAATATGCACTGCGATTTCTGGGGAATTCTTTCCCCTTTAGAATGCTGTTGACCTGATCTAAGAAATCCCTAACTTTGGTACTTGAGAGGCAACATACTATCCAGTTGCCCCTTTCACGTCCACAGAATCTCCTGTCTGTCCCTCTAACTGTGCACTCCTCTTCCCCCTCCCCGCTTTCAGGACTCTCTGTTGAGGCTCCCCCCCCCTCAACCCCACCATCCACCCAAAAGTATACAAAGCAGTGAAGTTAATTTTGAGGGGAACAAAGTGAGGGTGTGGATGAGGATAGATGGATGGACACACAAATGCCGTGCCTTGTCCCAATGGCTGCAGCTTGCCAGCAGTTGAGTGGAGGCTGAGTGTGCATCCAAAGATCCAATATTTAAATGAAAAGAGAAGGGACACCTCCTTCTCACAACAACTTGGAACAAAGAGTGGAGCAGGGAGATGGAAAAGAAAGTCTCAAAGAGGAATTGGGTAAATGTATCTAAGAGGAATTGGGTAAATGCATCCAAAAAGTGCAGGGGGAAGAGCAAGAGAGTGAGATGAATATTAGATCATTCTTTCAAAGAGGCAGTGTTTGCAAGATGGGCTGAGTGGCCTCCTTGTTGATTATCAATACAAATGCAATCATTGATATGATTTGTGCAAATTGTTTAGGTCTTGTATAATTGTTCAGCATAGAATGAGGCCATTTGCTCTATCACATATGTGCTAGCTCCTTTGAAAGAGCCACTCCCTTGCGATCTCCACACCTCCCCAATGTGATTCTTCTATCCCACTATGCCGCATTTAACCCTGGGAATTTGCTCTGTGTTTTGTTACCCAGGTGAGGGTTGCATTGCTCTGCAAGCCGGCTCCAATGAGATAACATTCAACGTCCCGTTGGAGCACCGTGGAGAGGAGACGGGCAAGTTCAGCGGCTCTTATAAACTGATCATGTCAGAGGGGAAACAGCGAGAGAAGACTTATGGTAATTTTCAGTGGTTGATGTATTGGGATGAGGAGGGGGGACTAACTCCAAATGGAGAGCTGGGTCTGCCCAAGGGACCATTAGTGGACAGGGTCTGTCAGAGAGCGAGCAGAGAGGTTCACATGAATGACTTTACAGAGAGCTGCTGATATGGTTGGAACAGAAGCCAGGAGTAAAGCAGACAAGTGTCTCCTGAACTCTGGCGTGGTGTGTGGTTCCTCCAGTGAAATGACCTGCTCTAAAGTTTGGTCCACAGTTCCCTGTACCCTATACTGAGACTGGCTCCCCTAGTGAACTGAGGTCTAGTCAAGTGCCATTGGATAAAGCGTCCTGGTGTAAACAGGACATGAAATCCCCACTAATGCCTGAACCCAGCTAAAATCCACCTATCGCTGCCATGTGGTGGTTTGGCAGCAGACAGCCAGACGGTCTGTTTATAAGTGAGATTTATTGTGACTGTGTACAGTTCTGGAAAGGTATCAGACCTCTCACTCACAAGCAGAAGGAATTCTGCTGATGTTTGGAAATCTTTACCAGCACACACAAAGTGCTGAGGGGCTCAGTATATCAGGCAGCATCTGTGGAGGGAATAAACTGTCAATGTTTTGGGTGGAGATCTTTTAGCCAGTCCTGGGCTCCTCCTCCTTATCTCTTTTTCCATTCCCCATTCTGGCTTCCCTCTTACCCTTCTCTTCTCCTCACCTGCCCCTGATACCCCTCCTCCTTCCCTTTCTCCTGGTCCACTTTCCTCTCGTATCAGGTTCCTCCTTCAGCGCTTTACTTTATTTGGATACCACTCCCAGCTTCTCACGTTATTCCCCCTCCTCCCCTCACCTGGTTTCACTCCAGCTTGTACTCCTTCCCCACCCCCACCCCCACCTTTACATTCCAGTTTCTCTTCCTTCTTTTCCAGTCCTGAATTGCAGGGTCTCGGACCAAAACATCGACAGTTTATTTCCCTCCACAAACGCTGCCCGACTTTGCTGAGTTCCTCAAGCATTTTGTGTGTGTTGCTCAAGATTTCCAGCATCTGCAGAACCTCCTGCATTTATTACGAAGGGCGATAAAGGCACTGGAGAAGGTGTAAATGATATTTACCAGAATTTGGAGAGTATAATAATTACAGCCTTTTTTCTGTAAAACTAAAGAGGAATGATGTTACCCAATATAGCCTGTTAAAAATAGAAAAAGATAGAGGTAACAAAATGACTGCATGTGGGAGAGTTTAAAACTTGAGACCATTGAGCTGGTAGCCCTAAGTAAATGGTAATAATCTAGTAAATAATTCAGGAGAAACAACCCAGAGGGCTGTTGGAGCAGAGTTTACTGACGAAAGAAGCCACAGTGCTGAGTGGTATGGATGTGGAAACAATATCAACTCAGAGAAGAATAGAGGTGAAGTTAAACAAAATTGAACACAATCTGTGGTGTGGACACCTGGTACTGATTGCCTTATTTCTCAATTATAGACATAAAATATTCTGTTATATAATGTAACATTACAACCACTGACTTCGAAACACAAGCAGGTACTTTGTACAAGCAGGTAGGAAGGCATTCTCACTTTATCTGTGTGCTCCATGTATACAATAGAAGGTGCTGGGCTGTGATTGGCACAGGCCTGGAGTGCTGAAGCCGATTCGAAAGGAGGAGTTGAGACCTGCTTTGGTGCTGAAGTACATCCTAGGGTGTATGCTGGGACACATCAGTGATGTGATCTGGGATCATCGGGTGTTTCGGACGCTTCAACGTCAGACACTCTTGCCCAGGTGACCCAGCCAGGGTTGATCCGGCTCTGGCTTGTGTCCCAGCAGCATTGGTCCACGGGTCACACCACTTGATTGATAGTCAGCTGGAGGCTCGCTCAGCAGCCCCTGTGACGTTCCTAATGGCTGGCCCCATAGTGCTAAGGAGAGAGTAGGTTATTCAAGAAGCAGGTCAGGCCCAGCCGCTGGGTTTGATCCTCTTTCGGGCAATATCCGGACTACGTTATTTAGTAGGACAATGATTAGCAGCAGAGATCCTCTCTGAATCCATGGGCAGCAGATATGTTGTGGACATAAAGTAATGGCAGCGTTAATGTGAATAGGAAAATGGTGGTAAATCCAGTGTAATGTAGGAAAATTTGAGATCAGCAACTTTGGACCTAAAAGGGATAAAATTGAGAACGTTTTGTATGATGATAAAATAGAAAGAGTGGTAACATAAAGAGATGGTCCTGTATACTTTAAAATGTCATGGATATACATGTTAAAACATATTACATACTCCAGGATTTTTACAATGGGGGTCGTCATTAATTTAAATCTAAACAAACTCCTAATTAGTCTTGGGGTTTGGTGGAAATTTCTGGGCTTCTTTGGACTTTGGAAGGATGCTTGACTTTGGAAGGAGTGCAGCGTAAACGTTGCAGAATGATACGTGGATTCCACTTGCAGGGTGAGATTACTGTCACTTTTGAGGATGGCAATAAAAGTTTTCAAAGTATTGGGCTAAATGAAGCAGGCCTTCTCGCTGGGCTCACTGCCATGATCCCTACCAGGACAGCCATCTCTTAGAAGTGGTGGCAAATTCAGGCTGATCCCCTACAACAGGGGTCCATGAAATGGATGGGGTCTGAGCAGCAAGTCAGGCTCCGTCACTGGATCCTAGATCCTTGCCTCTTCATCCACACCACTAATTGCCATTGTCAAAGGATTTTTATCTCTATATAATGGTTAAATATTTAAAAGCTATTCAGGTGGATTTCAATAATTACAAAATAAATATTTAAAATGTGTATGTAAATCAAGAAACGCATCAAAATATGACATCGTAAGCGTAAAGTAAGTTTTTAAGTGTTACGTGCCATCGAGCACAGTGACACAACACTGGCTTACTACAGCCAGGGTGAGGAAACAATTTGCATTTGGCCCTTCGGCTGTATACCCTGGAGGAATGGCGTGTGGATAGTGATCACAAACTCACTGGTGGTTCAAAGGTAAAAGGTCAGTGTCAGTGAACATTCAGGCACACCAGTGTCTGACCTCAAGCATGTCTCAGGTGTTTGCCTTTCGACTGTGCACGTTTCACAGGACAAAGGACAAAGCCAGCGACTCCTTTGGCTCTGCTGGCAATACTAGTGGAGTTGATAGGGTAAGTGGAAACAATAAACTTCCGTTAGTTGGAGAGTCAAAGTCCAGATGATATTAGCTTACAGATAGAGCTAATTCTTTCAGAAGTGGTCTACACTTCAACAGTAACTAGCTGGTTTAACGCAATCATTCCTACAGATCTAGTCAAAAACCTAGGCCTCACCGGAAGACCCCAGACTACATAGATTGGTACTAATATCTCCACCTCACTGATAATTAACACAGGCGACCCGTCAAGAATGAGTGCTTTGCCCACTGATCTACTCTCTCTACACTTGTAACTGTGTGGCTAGGCACAGCTCAAACGCCATCTATAAATTTTCTGATGACACAGCTATTGTTGGCAGCATTTCAGGTGATGATGAGGAGGGGTACAGGAGTGAGACAGATCAGCTGGTTGAGTGGTGTCACAGCAACAACCTTTCACTCAATCTCAGTACCACCAAAGAATTGATTGTGGACTAGAGAAAGGGTAAGCCAAGGGAACACACAGTCCTCGTGTGCACTTTCAAGTTCCTAGGTGACAACATCTTTGAGGATCTATCCTAAGCCCAACGAATCGATACAGTTACAAAGGCACAACAGTGGCTATATTTCATCAGGAGTTTGAGGAGACCTGGCATGTCACCAAAGACTCTCGCAAATTTCTCCTAGCTTCCCTCAGGGAGGAAGTGCAGGAGCCTGAAGGCACACACTCAATGATTCAGGAACTACTTCTTCCCCTTTGCCATCAGATGTTTGAATGGATATTGAACCCAAGAACACTACCTCACTATATATTTTTTTTCATCTTTTTGCACTGTTTACTTAATTTAACTTTTATTTGTATGTATACATATTTGTATGTCGGCCAGTTGATCTGAGCACTCCGAGGCTGCATTTGGTTGCTCATGTTACATTGTTAATTGTTCTTGAGATCCACAACAAAAGCTGCAGGTTCCAGCAACAGTCCAATTGGAAATGTTATGAGAACACATGGATTCCAGGAAACACCCCTACACCAACCTGTGTGGTACAGATATTCAAAGTATGGGGTTTAAGAGGACAAAGGAGCTGGTGCACAGAGCTTTATGATCCATAGCAAGAACTCAATATTTTCAGAGCAATATATAGATTGCATTACATCCTGACTGAATAGGTGCCCAACACTGAATGCGTCCTGTGGCTCAGTACTACACAGGCAATCCCTTTATATGCCAAGTCATCAGTATGCTCGATAGGTGTGATTGTAATGGATAATATTACATTGAGAATATCATGTTCTAAATTGTGCATGGCATTCTCTAAACAGTTGTAACGTTAACCTTATTTTTATATTTCTTTCATTCAGTTGGCATTTCATTTAATTTGCTTCTTAATTGCAGATTTTATACAGTTGGAAAAAGATGATATGATTTCAGTTAAACAAAACAAAACAAATACTTATTCAGAACCTCAAAAAACCGGAGATCGTTCTGCAAGGTAAGTTCTGTTTATTTAATATAAGATTACATTTGTTTTAGATTTGAGTAGAGGTTGGGATGGCTACAAGGTGGATTTGAGATATAAGATGGATTCGAGGAGATTCGAAGGGCCGAATGGCCTAATTCTGCTCCTATATTTTATGGAAAGCCTAAGATTCAAGCAATGGCTGCTATGGCATTTGGAGTTAGCTGGTCCTGTCTGCGCCTTGTGGCACATCAGGCGGCAACCGTTGCCATTACCTTAGCATTTTGTATGTTTTTCACAAAGCCGAGTTGCTAGCTTGATGCTCAACCCAACACAGATGGAAAGCATGCAGGAGCCGGCCAGATTCGAACCCAGGACCATTCACCTCAAAGTCCGGTGCTGATGCCACTACACCACCAGCCGGCCATTTGGAGTTAGGACAGATGGAAATATATTTGGGACTGGGATTCGGGTGTCAGGGTAGATTTGAGGTTTAGGCTGAGATTGTGATTGAAGTAAATTTGGCATTAAGGTTGGGATAGCAATCGAATTGTTTCGATGGATTTGTTTCGAATTGGCGTTGAGGCTAAAGATATGTTTGGTAATGAGATTTGCACTTGGGAATAGAGGTGTGAGTGGAATTTGTTTCTTGACCTCAATATCTTTATTGTCTCAATGGTACATCACAGTAATCCACTGAGTGAAACTTCTAGGTGTTATAACAGATCAGGCCACTGCCTACATCAGCAGTTTTTACAACTTCTCTTGTTCAGTAGGTCAGGAAGGCAGAGCCAAACTGACAAGATGGCCGGGGCATTATCCTATGGTTAGCTAGCTGTACTGAATTTTCCCCACTTTAAACTGGGCGATGAATTTAAAAGGGGTCTGCATGGAGGGGGTACACTGATAAATTCATGCCAGCTCTTTAAGGTCCACCCTTCTTCAGTATTCAGTGTTGAAACTTAAGATCTTGTTAAATCGTTGTGCTGCAGTTGACCTACTGGTGAGATTTCTAGGTTTCCATTTGAGAAAACCATAAAGGATACTTTCGGTTTCTGGGTGAGAACTGATCTGCCCACAACACTTACTTCTTTCAATACCCACATTATTGTAGTAACACCTAACACCTTGAAGAGTTGATCTTTTCAACGATAAATATGGAATCCCTGACGTTTCACCTTGTATGATCATATCTCTGAGAAACACCCACCACAGGATGTCATGATGGTAAAAGAAAAATAGAAATTAACAGCAAAAAAGGGTCAACAATGACGATTCCCACTGCTGCCTGTAAGCAGTTTGTACGTTCTCACCGTGACAGTGTGGGTTTCCTCCGGGTGCTCTGGTTTCCTCCCACAGTACGAAGACATACTCGTCAGTTGGTTAATTGGTCACATGGGTGTAGTTAGGCTGAAAGAACCTGTTACCATGCTGTATCTCTAAATAACAAAAGCTAATTAATAAAAAAATTCTGTTAAATCCAAGACTCCCTCTCCGTCTCCCGCTCACGCACATCAGTGATTTTAAATCTGATTCTGATTCATCCCGCCTCTCTCTCCCCACCCCCTCTGCCCCTTCACTCCCCCCACTGTCCTGTCTCCAACCTCCCCTCCAACACCCCCCAACCCCCTCCTCCAAACCTCTCTCCACCCCTCTCTACCTCCCTCCCCACCCCCACTGCTGCTCCGTAGACTGCCTTGCCTTGGTAGCACCAAGAAAGTCTCTCGTGTCACCAGGGTCTGCCATTTTCTACATCTCCAGGGCTTTCTTATTCCACCAAGAAGTTTTTCTCTCCTTCACCCTGCGTTGGACAATTGTCTTGGCCCTGGAGTAAACTTCTCTTTCGGCTCTGTTGCCAGGCAGAAAAGGCTTTCTGTTTCTTGGAGATAAATTGTTCTATCTCCCTGTCATTATCATCAAACCAATCCTGATGTTTCCTGGACTTGTACCATAAGGATGTTTTTGCAGGTATCAAAGGTGGTGGATTTAAGCAGACCCCAATGCTCTTTGATATCTTCCAGATATTCCTGTTGGAGGTTTTCCTCAAATGAGGCCTGAAGGTGCTTTTTGGGTGGCAGTGTCAACCAGGCTGTTGAGTTTTAGTCTTGGCCTGGTCTGCTTCTTATGAACCTTTCTCCTTTTCGTGAGTCTGATGGACATGATTCAAAGTTCAAAAATTTGAAAGTAGATTTGTCATCAAAGCATGTATTGGCAGAGACGTGGCAAATGGAGTTTAACACAGACAAATGTGGTGTGTTGCACTTTGGGAGGTCGAATGTAAAAGGACAGTACAAAGTTCAAAGTACATTTGTATACATTATACAACCTTCAGATTCACCTCCTTACAGGCAGCTGCAAAACAAAGAAACTCAAAAGAAACCATTTTTTAAAAAAAGATTTTCAAGCACCCAATGCACGGGGAAAAAAATAAATCATGCAAACATTAAAAGCAAGGAAATAGCGTTCAGAACTGAAGTCCACAAAGAGAGTTCGTGCACAGACCCTTAGTTCAGCACAGAGCCGAGTAAACATCATGGAGCAGCAAATTGAACCTGGGCCCCTGATACCCTGACCTCTTCAATCTAGCCCGGTGCCTAAATCATCGTCCAGACATAGGGTTCAGTTGCTTTGGTACGCAATGGGGTCTGGACCCACGCCACCTTCATTCAGCCTGCACCCAATCTTTCTGATTCAGCCCGGCACTTGTTGGAGCGGATCAGGCAATGATCTGTCCAGCTTCATTGGGACCAATCCTGGCCTTTGTGATATTCACATCGTGCCGATCCCTAACTTGGACAATGACATAGTCAATGAGATGCCATTGTTCAAATTGGGGCTGCTGCCACAAAGCCTTGAATTTCTTTTTCTGATGAAAGAGAGTGTTGGTGATAAGACTGTGCTCAGCACATGTGGAGAGAAGCAGTACTCCAACTGAGCTGAAGTTGCCAATGCCTTCCTTTCCTACGCTACCCTTCCAAAGATTGAAGTCCCAACCAGCCCTGGCATTGAAGTTCCCTAAGAGAATTACCTTATCCTTCTTGGGGATGTTTGACACTTAGCATCTAGGCAAGCACAGAAGGCCTCGTTTTCATTCTCACACGTCCAGAGTTGGTGCATAGGCACTGATGATGGTTGCTATCTGGTTGTTGGCAAGTACCAAATGGATCATCATGAGACATTCACTGATTCCCCACATGAAGTTCAGAGAGTTGGCTGATGAGCTGGCAAGCCCAACGCCATGGATGCTGGGCTTGATGGCTGCCTTCTTCCTTAACTGCGACAACACTGCTGAACCAGATGTTACCAACCAAGTCCTCAGAGGCCTGTGAGAGAAAACATGGGGGAAGCTCCTGGTATGAAAGAGGTTCATGATGTCAGCAGGAGTGTGAAGAGCAACAATGCCCCTGGAGCTGATGGGATCCCTAAGGAAGGTGGACCAGCTGACCTGCACCACATACATGCCTTTCTCCTGAAGGTCTGGGAAAAGGAACTCAGAACTCAGAGATTCTCTAATAATGAGTACATTCAAGAAGGGAGACAAAGCAGATTGCGACAATTACAGAGGCATCTCCCTCCTATCAGCAACAGGCAAAGTGCTTGTGCGTTTGCGCGTATCCTTGTTAATCAACTCCATCCACTATCTGAAGAAGTACTCCCTGAGTCACAATGTGGTTTCCACTCAAGAGGTACCATAGACATGATATTCCCAGCACACCAATTACAGGAAAAGTGCCATGAACAAAGGAAACCCTTGTATCTGGCTTTCACAGATTTGATACAGTAGACTGCCAAGCTCTCTGGCATATACTATCAAACCTTGACTATTCTCAGCCACAGTACTCAGTAATAGTGACACTGAATTGGAACCCTTCACTGGCAAGTCAGGAGTCAAACAGGGTGCATTATAGAAAGGAAACCTACAGCACAATACAGGCTCTTCGGCCCACAAAGCTGTGCCGAACATCTCCTTACTTTAGGAATTGGTTACCCATAGCCCTCTATTTTTCTAAGCTCCATGTACCTGTCCAGGAGTCTCTTAAAGACCCTATTATATCCACCTCCACCACTGTCACCAGCAGCCCAGTCCACGCACTCACCACTCTCTGCGTTTAAAAAAAACTTACCCCTGACATCTCCTCTGTACCTACTTCCAAGCACCTTAAAACTGTGCCCTCTCATGCTAGCCATTTCAGCCCTGGGGAAAAAGCATCTGACTTTCCACACGATCAGTGCATCTCATCATCTTATACACCCCTATCAGGTCACCTCTCATTCTCCGTTGCTCCAAAGGAGAAAAAGCCAAGTTCACTCAACCTATTCTCATAAGGCATGCTCCCCAATCCAGGCAACATCCTTCCAAATCTCCTCTGCATCCTTTCAATGGTTTCCACATCCTTCCTGTAGTGAGGCAACCAGAACTGAGCACAGTACTCCAAGTTGGGTCTGACCAGGGTCCTATATAGCTGCAATATTACCTCTTGGCTCCTAAACTCAATCCCACGATTGATGAAGGCCAATGCACTGTATGCCTTCTTAACCACAGAGTCAACCTGCGTAGCAGATTTGAGTGTCCTTTGGACTCAGACCCCAAGATCCCTCTGATCCTCCACACTGCCAAGGGTCTTACCATTAATACTATATTCTGCCATCATATTTGACCTGCCAAAATGAACCACCTCACACTTATCTGGGTTGAACTCCATCTACCACTTCTCAGCCCAGTTTTGCATCCTATCAATATCCTGCTGTAACCTCTGACAGCCCTCCATACTATCTACAACACCTCCAACCTTTGTGTCATCAGCAAATTTACTAACCCATCCCTCCACTTCCTCATCCTGATCATTTATAAAAATCACAAAGAGTAGGGGTCCCAGAACAGATCCCTGAGGCACACCACTGGTCACTGACTTCCATGCAGAATATGACCCATCTACAACCACTCACTGCCTTCTGTGGGCAAGCCAGTTCTGGATTCACAAAGCAATGTCCCTTTGGATCCCATACCTTCTTACTTTCTCATTACACCCACCCTATTTGCCATTTTTCTTGCTGTCATCTTTCACCTCACTGGCCAAGACCTGACACAGGGAATCCCAATCATGCATAGAATGGACAACAATATCAACCAGTTCCAGGCCAAGAACAAGGTCAGCATAACCACTATGATGAAGCATCATCATGCAGATGACAATGCCATCACAGCACAGTCTGAAGGAGAACTCCAATGTATCCCCAATGCCTTTACAAGATATATAGTGCCCTGGATCTTGGTTTAAATCTGAAAAAGACACAGGCCCTATATCAGCCACCACTAAGCCAGTTATTTATCCAACCGTCCATATAAGTTGATGTTATAACCCTTGAAAATATAGATCACTTTCCCTACCTTGGTTGTATTCTCTCCTCAAATGCAGACATCAACCCAGAGATCAACTGCCATCTGAGTAGTGTTAGTGGAGCCCATGTAATATTAAGGAAAAGAGTCTTTGAAGACTGTGACATACAGGCCCAAACAACACTTTTGGTCGACAGAGCAGTTGTCCTGAGTATGGACCACCTACAGTGGACACCCAAAAGCCCTGGAACAATCCCACCAAAGAACCTTATGAAAGATTTTGAGGATCAGTTGGAAGGACAGACATACTGTCATCAGTGTACTGGAGGAAGCCACATGAACAGCATCTCCTTCACAATAAAGCAGCACTAACTCTGATGGATAAGTCATGACATTCGGATGCCAAACTCACACCTCCCCAAACAGATACTTTACTCCCAGTTGAATGAAGGTCAGTGAGCCCCCGGTGGGCAAAGGAATCGCTTCAAAGATAGCATAAAAATCAGCCTGAAGAAATTCGACATGACATCTAAAAACTGGGAAGACCTTGCACTCAATAGATGCACCTGGAGGAAATCTGTTCAAGAGGGAGCTGTGCTACATGAGAGCGACCTCTGCTGTGCCACAGAGAACAAGGGGCAGCTGAGAAAGGAAAGAGTGAACAACAAAAAGACCCAACTACAAGCCACTGCCACCACTTACTCGTGTCCACAGATTGGCCTTTACAACCACCTGAGAACCCACTCAGAACCACTACAATGGTACGACAAAATGGAAGTGGGGTTTCACAAAACTGGGCATACAATTTATGCCTATTAGTTAAAGACAGACAACTGCATTTTATATTGTGCAAGCCATTATATTTGCGATTTCCCAAAGCACTTCATCAGTTATATTGTCTCTTATCAGAAATGTCTGCACAGAGCCAGCTCCCGCAAGCCAAAATGTGAGGATAACCAGCGATTTGTTTGGTTATGGTGTCTTATGGATAGATTTGGCACTAATAAGGAATAACTTCTGTTTCTAAGAGATTGTCATGGTTCCATAATTTTGTTTGGTATTTGGTCATTGGTTTATTTTTGTCACACGTACTGAGATGCAGCTCTATTTGCATGCCTTCCCAACAGATCATTCCTTACACAAGTACATTGAGGTGGTATAAAAGGGGCAAAAACAAACAATGTAGAATGTAGAGTTACTGTTTCAGAGAAAGGGTAGTGCAGGTGTAACCATGAGTTATCCCTGTTGTATAAGAAGTCCATTCAAAAGTTAGTGTTAATTATACAGAATCAATAGAGGGAAGCAACACACACAAAATTCTGGAGGAACTCAACAGATCAGGCAGCATCTATGGAGGGAAATAAAGAGCAAGTGTATCGGGCCGAGACCGTTCATCAGGGGAGGCTGGTTTCGTGATGGACTGGGCTGCATTCACAATTCTGTGGAGACTCGAGCACAGCAGCTGCCTTACAAAGCTGTGATGCATCTGATAGGATGCTCGCTATGTGCCTCTAAGCTTGCGTCTGGGAGATGGCACCTCCAGCATCCTCTCAAAATTGTCAGATTTATACACTCAATGCTTTGGAATGAGAATTGAACCCAGAGTCTTCTGGTTCATCTTTTTTTTTTTGTCTAATTCATTCAGTCACTCCCAATCCAACACTGTGCTGCAGTTTGCTGTTATCTGCACTGCCTATCTGCAAATGAAATTGGTGAGGAAGTCTTGTCATACAACCGTTACTTCCAGTTCAGGCAGTATTTAAAATGTGCTGGATATTCTGATTAGAACGTTCCCAACAAAGATACTGGGCACAGTTTATGTTGAGTTAGTGTGAACAGGAAATAATGTTTTCTTGGGAATAATGTGTCCTTTCACCATTGCATTAGGTTAGCTACAAGATCGCCCTCCAATGTGGTAGCAGAAGAAGCAGCTGCCAAGGCCCGAGACCGAGTGCCATTACCATACCTACCAGACAGCACTTTCAAGGATGATGCCAAGTCCTCAAGGTACCATAAGTGAGAACCCAAAAGGAGAAAAAGCATTACGTAGTTCATGTGGGCCTCTCCCTTTGAACTCTGGATTAGGATCAAATTCAAAGGATAAAAAACTCATCACTTGTGATGACTTCATACCTGTCTAGGGCCTTGTTAAAAGCATAATCTGAGCTACATTAGCCCAGTCCTTGCCAAGCATGAGTGCATAGAACAATACAGTGCATTCACTGCGTAGTCCATCCCTGTTATAGGCAAGCAAACCTACAGAGTGAGTCAGTGCTGGTTGGTGTTGAATAAAATCAACTCAGACATGAGACCATCCTCATTGTAAACCCACAGTATGCAAGGGCAATGATTCCATTTTCTGTAACTGTACTGGATATGTGACAGAAGTCAAAGTTACAATGGCAGAGTTCCGCCTTGGATTTGCTTAAACAACTTGAAGTTGCAATTGCTTTTGATCAACTATAAGGTCTTCTGTGGCAGTATAGGGGTGGCTTAATATGTGAGAATAGTGTGATGAGAAGCCTGGGGGTAGACAGTTAATAAGCCGTATCAGCAAGTTACAAAATGGTTATAGCACAGGAATTCAGTCTGTCTACACCAGCACTATGCAAGATCACTGTAGCTGCTACACACCCTTTCACTCCTCTCTTAGCAGTACAAATCCTTTCAGGTTACTCAGGGAGCTTTATCTTTGCTTTGCTCACCCCTTGCTCTCTCAGGAACAGGGCCACACTGTCGCTGAAGCATCCCCGTTTTAAAGGCCACCCATTATTCAATGATAACTTCACTTGTCAGCTTTTCATTCTGATGTTTTCCCAGGCTAGATCTGTTTTCTCCTTGGCCCTGCCTTGCAGGTGGGTATTCCTTCGATCGGTTGGGTCTCTGTGCTGAGCCCTTTGTGTTCTGTCACTGGATACTTTGATGATGCAGTGCAACTCTGAGTAGCTGTGCTACATGTGGGAGAGTCCCAGCCACAGGCTGTCTTTGTCTGCCATCAGACTCACAGGCACCAGATAGTGGGAGGGAACATAACCAGCATTTAGTGACAGAAAGTAATTCACTTCTGTCCTTTTTAACATTTGTTTTATTCTGTTTACTTTATGTGAAAGTATAGTTTTATTTATTTATTTATTGATTGATTGGGATACAGCACGGAGTCGGCCCTTTGAGCCACACTGCCCAGCAACCCCCCGATTTAACCCTAGCCGAATCATGGGAAAATTTACAATGACCAATAAATCTAGCAACCAGTTCCTCTTTGGACTGTGGGAGGAAACCGGAGCACCCGAAAGAAACCCACAATGTCATGGGGAGGATGTACAAACTCCCGACAGGCTGTGGCGGGGACTGAACCTGGGTCACTGGTACTGGATCAGCATCTCGGGCAACTAACTCCGACTTAATAAATTGACCACAGTAACCTGCTTTAAAAAGGTTCAAAAAAAGAACTTGCATTGCCTTTAATACATTATATTTATAAGTTTATTAATGATAGAGTTATATTCCTCCAGATTAATGTTTTCCTATGTATTTGTATCTCAGTCCCAGTGCAGACCCACCTTCAAACTCTTGATTTTCTCAGATATTGTCGTATTAATTAGTTGTATGTATCTCTGAATGTTTGTTTCAGCTTTGAATGTATAGTCATCACCCTTCATCTTCTATGTACAAATATTTATATTTATTTTTTATCCTCTATGTGCAGTGCTTTCAGATCATATTTATGGCTTAGAGATTTATTTGCCATTACTGTAATATATACAGTGGATTCCAGTTAATTGTGACACACTGGGACCAGTACATTTTGTCCCAATTACGAGGCAACCTCATTAGCTGAAATTTCTTGGAAATATCTAAAAACATATAAAACAGAACAAACTACCACTTAACTAACAAATTATGCATTTAAAAGAATTACAGGATGAATTAGAAACTAACAATGCTACTACAGTACTATAAAACTGTAGTTCCCAATGGTTATTTATGGGTAACTATCCAGTTATAGTTATCTGGATAGTTACTCATTGTGTGCTGCCATGTTCTTTTGATTGACTTGTAAATGAACAAAATCAATGCAGATTCAGAGTACGTATAATGGGCAGCCTTCATACAATCCTCCCGATGATTGCGTCCTCCAAATCTTCATTTTCATTGTAACATTCAAAATGATTGTCAATACCTTCAAATTCTTCGTGGTCCCCAGCTTGTTGAAGTAGTTCAATTGTTTCATTTTCACTCCCGGTTGTCTCTGGCATCTTCAATTTTGAATGCTTGAAACAGCAGTGAGCAAAACAGTTTTGAATTGTCTTACTGCTTGTATCTTGCCAAAATTCACTGCTTTTTGAATGTACATTCAACTGAAGCTATTTAAAAACTGTTTCCTCTTTGCTCAGTATAATCTCCTGTCCCAATTAAGCGTCATAATTTCCCAAATAAACAAAGGGAATCCCCACTATTTTTTCAATTTTTTTTGCTCTTTAAGAGTTGTCCAAATAAGCAGCTACCCCAATTAACGGATGGCTCAATTAATGGAATCCACTGTTTTCAGTGCTTTCGGTGGAGACAAGGTTTCTATCTGAGGAGATCAAACAAGGGCAATGAATATTAGGGAGTGAACATTTAAGCCAACAGGGAATTCAGGAGAATCCTCTTCATCCTGAGAACATGGAACTCGCTACTACATTGAGGAAAATAACATTGATGCATTTCACAGGAACCTGGAGAAACTCATGAAAGAGAAACTAACAGAGTTGCTAGTGTAAAGTGAGTGGAGGCTTCAGTGAACCATAAGCACCTGCACGGAGCAGTTGTTTCCATTCTGTGTCATCTATGTAATTCAATGTATACGCCTACAGGAAACAGCAAATGCTGAAAATACTTAGCAGGTCAGACAGCACCTGTGGAGAGGGAAATGAGTTAACCCCTCAGATTCATGGCCGTCCATCAGTTCTGATGAGTGCGGTTGAGCTGAAAGATTAACTCCATTTCTATCACCATCTGGCCTGCAGAGTACTTTCATTATTTCAAATCTCCAGCATATGCAGTTTTTTGCTTTTTCAATGATATATTATTGTATATGTGATGTTTTTGTATTATATTTGGATCTTGGGCTCTTCACTCTGCATTCCTTTAATTGTATTTCATTCCTGTTTGTAAATATTTGTTTGCCTTTTTAATCCCCATGTACTCTAATATTACATGTGCTGTACTTCTATAATACTCATGTCTTGGAATCTTTATTACTATACGTATGCCCTGCTAAGCTAATGTATTCCTCTGCACCACCGTCAGAGTAACACTGGGACTGAGAATGGTTTATACCTGTAACATTTATTTTTTTACAAATGGATATGTTTGACATGTTCAATGCCCACAGAGCCGCTTCAGTCAGAGGCAAAATAGAGGCACTGGAAGGCCAACCGAGAGCACGCAGAATGTGTTAATCACACCAGGAAACCTGAAGCATAAAGAAGATCTACAGCAGGGGTCAGGAGGTCTCAATGAAACAGGAAGGACTTGAGGACCAAGCCAGGAATAGAGATGTGGGTAGGGACGAGAGAGTAGTGCAAACAGTGTTGGAACCGGAGATGGCAGGAAATGGAGGAGAAGCTGGGAAAAGTCAGTTTGCTTCATGTATTATACTGGCAGAATAACTTCTAATATAGAACAACTGAATAAAAATAAAACAGGTCAATCTGACGGTGAATCTAATGCCCACAAGCTGATCAAAGGCGAGTCACGTACAACTTGACAGTAATCTGGAAACTGAAACTTGAAAACAATGTTAAGATTCAGCAAATATAACTTAAGGGTTTTTTTCCAATTGATGAAAAATACTAATTTAAGATATAATAAAGGATAGGTATAAAGAAATTAATTTACATTGCAAATCAAACAGAATCGATGCAAATTTCACTGGAACAGCATCTCAGGCATCTAGCTTCAAGTTAACAAATTGACCACAGTCATACCTGAATGTTATTCATGCTTTGACAGGTTCAGAGAAGGAACTTGTATTGCCTTTCATTTCTTTACACTTTTACAAAAGCACTTACAGGGGCTCCGAAGCACTTCCGCAGAGTATTCCACTAATGGTGGATAAAGTGTCACAAGGTGTTGATGATTTCTGCAGAATAATAGCCATGTCTTCAGAAAAAGGGCTCCTAGCCTTTTTATGCCATGGCCCAATGCCCCAAAGGAAGGGGTCTGTGCTCTCCAGGTTGGAAACCCCTGCTTTAGAAGAATACCCAGAGCTGCTTCTAATGATGCAGGGAGAATCTATTATTGGACCCTGTACAAACAGTGAAGATCTCATTTATTTTGTCCCAGTCAAATGTGGCACTTCAGACTGTGCGGTATACCCTCACTACTGGGTTAAGGTGTCAGCCTGGGTTGTGAGCAAAAATAAACCTCCCTACTCTGAGGAGAGTGACACTTGAGAAGAGATTAGGAGAGTGCAAACGTAGAAACATAGAAAATAGGTGCAGGAGTAGGCCATTCGGCCCTTCAAGCCTGCACCGCCATTTATTATGATCATGGCTGATCATCCAACTCAGAACCCTGCCCCAGCCTTCCCTCCATACCCCCTGATCCCCGTAGCCACAAGGGCCATATCTAACTCCCTCTTAAATATAGCCAATGTACTGGCTTCAACTGCTTCCTGTGGCAGAGAATTCCACAGATTCACCACTCACTGAGTGAAGAAGTTTTTCCTAATCTCGGTCCCAAAAGGCTTCCCCTCTATCCTCAAACTGTGACCCCTTGTTCTGGACTTCCCCAACATCGGGAACAATCTTCCTGCATCTAGCCTGTCCAATCCCTTTAGGATTTTATACGTTTCAATCAGATCCCCCCTCAATCTTCTAAATTCCAACGAGTACAAGCCCAGTTCATCCAGTCTTTCTTCATATGAAAGTCCTGCCATCCCAGGAATCAATCTGGTGAGCCTTCTTTGTACTCCCTCTATGGCAAGGATGTCTTTCCTCAGATTAGGGGACCAAAACTGCACACAATACTCCAGGTGTGGCCTCACCAAGGCCTTGTACAACTGCAGTAGTACCTCCCTGCTCCTGTACTCGAATCCTCTCGCTATAAATGCCAACATACCATTCGCCTTTTTCACCGCCTGCTGTACCTGCATGCCCACTTTCAATGACTGGTGTATAATGACACCCAGGTCTCGTTGCACCTCCCCTTTTCCTAATCGGCCACCATTCAGATAATAATCTGTTTTCCTATTTTTGCTACCAAAGTGGATAACTTCACATTTATCCACATTAAATTGCATCTGCCATGAATTTGCCCACTCACCCAACCTATCCAAGTCACCCTGCATCCTCTTAGCATCCTCCTCACAGCTAACACTGCCACCCAGCTTCGTGTCCTCCGCAAACTTGGAGATGCTGCATTTAATTCCCTCATCCAAGTCATTAATATATATTGTAAACAACTGGGGTCCCAGCACTGAGCCTTGCGGTACCCCACTAGTCACCGCCTGCCATTCTGAAAAGGTCCCATTTATTCCCACTCTTTGCTTCCTGTCTGCTAACCAATTCTCTATCCACATCAATACCTTACCCCCAATACCATGTGCTTTAAGTTTGCACACTAATCTCCTGTGTGGGACCTTGTCAAAAGCCTTTTGAAAATCCAAATATACCACATCCACTGGTTCCCCCCTATCCACTCTACTAGTTACATCCTCAAAAAATTCAATGAGATTCGTCAGACATGAATTTCCCTTCACAAATCCATGTTGACTTTGTCCGATGATTTCACCGCTTTCCAAATGTGCTGTTATCACATCTTTGATAACTGACTCCAGCAGTTTCCCCACCACTGACGTTAGGCTAACCGGTCTATAATTCCCCGGTTTCTCTCTCCCTCCTTTTTTAAAAAGTGGGGTTACATTAGCCTCCCTCCAATCCTCAGGAACTAGTCCAGAATCTAACGAGTTTTGAAAAATTATCACTAATGCATCCACTATTTCTTGGGCTACTTCCTTAAGCACCCTGGGATGCAGACCATCTGGCCCTGGGGATTTATCTGCCTTCAATCCCTTCAATTTACCTAACACCACTTCCCTACTGACAAGTATTTCGCTCAGTTCCTCCATCTCACTGGACCCTCTGTCCCTTACTATTTCTGGAAGATTATTTATGTCCTCCTTAGTGAAGACAGAACAAAAGTAATTATTCAATTGGTCTGCCATGTCCTTGCTCCCCATAATCAATTCACCTGTTTCTGTCTGTAGGGGACCTACATTTGTCTTTACCAGTCTTTTCCTTTTTACATACCTATAAAAGCTTTTACACTCAGTTTTTATGTTCCCTGCCAGTTTTCTCTCATAATCTTTTTTCCCCTTCCTAATTAAGCCCTTTGTCCTCCTCTGCTGAACTCTGAATTTCTCCCAGTCCTCAGGTGAGCCACTTTCTCTGGCGAATTTGTATGCTGCTTCTTTGGAATTGATACTATTCCTAATTTCTCTTGTCAGCCACGGGTGCACTACCTTCCTTGATTTATTCTTATGCCAAACTGGGACGAACAATTGTTGTAGTTCATCCATGCAACCTTTAAATGCTTGCCATTGCATATCCACCGTCAATCCTTTAAGTGTCATTTGCCAGTCTATCTTAGCTAATTC
Source organism: Mobula birostris (assembly GCF_030028105.1). Classification (NCBI taxonomy): domain Eukaryota; kingdom Metazoa; phylum Chordata; class Chondrichthyes; order Myliobatiformes; family Myliobatidae; genus Mobula; species Mobula birostris. The sequence goes on from NC_092373.1 coordinate 83,507,626, forward strand.
ACGTCTCATACCTTCAAAGTTACCCCTCTTTAAGTTCAGAACCTTTGTTTCTGAATTAACTATGTCACTCTCCATCTTAATGAAGAATTCCACCATATTATGGTCACTCTTACCCAAAGGGCCTCTCACGACAAGATTGCTAATTAACCCTTCCTCATTGCTCAAAACCCAGTCCAGAATAGCCTGCTCTCCAGTTGGTTCCTCGACATGTTGGTTCAAAAAACCATCCCGCATACATTACATGCTCCTTGCATTGATACACAAAGCCTTCAGGCGCTCTTTTACAACTCTCTTAGCCCTTATACAATTATGCTGAAAAGTGGCCCTTTTTAATGCTTGCCCTGGATTTGTCGGCCTGCCACTTTTACTCTTCTCCTTAGTACTTTTTGCTTCTACCCTCACTTTACACCCCCCTGTCTCTCTGCACTGGTTCCCATCCCCCTGTTGTGAACTAACCTCCTCTCGCCTAGCCTCTTTAATTTGATTCCCACCCCCCCAACCATTCTAGTTTAAAGTCACCTCAGTAGCCCTCGCTAATCTCCCTGCCAGGATATTGGTCCCCCTGGGATTCAAGTGTAACCCGTCCTTTTTCTACAGGTCACGGCTGCACCAAAAGAGGTCCCAATGATCTCTTTTGAAACCTGGGAATAATTATCACTGAGTTTTTTTTTTCCTCTGCAACAAACCATGAAATAGGGTAAGAAAGTACCATGAGTTCAGAGCGTTTAGAACCCGAGGTCATCATTTTCCTTCCAAGTGTGCTACCTCTGTCATGTCACTAATAACTCAAATAGCTTCGTTTCTGGATTATATTCCCTGAGAAAGAATGGTTGCAACCAGAGGGAAAAAAATACCTTGAATCTTGGGGTGATTTCATTATACCCAAATGTAAATCCTTGCATATGAACAAATAAGCTGCAAGTTTGTTGAAGCAGGTTTCAGAAACTGAATTGAAAGGATATTGTCAAACAAGAAATGGGAATAATTTAAGACTACATCATAACGTGTGATGATAATACATTCCCTTAGGAAATAAAACATCACAGTAAAGAGCTCGATCCATTGATAATGGAGGTTAAATAACTGTATCTTGTCAAGGGTTTAATGAAGCTGAAACAAATTGTAATTGTGAGGATTGGGTAATGGGAATAAGGAAAAGTCGTGGTGAAAAAGTCCAAAAATATTCCTAACACGTGGGGAAAAAGAATGTTCCCACCAAAGCCTTTTTTAAATAGAAGTAAATTTATTGGAATTCAAAGCTGTCATACTTTCTGAACTTTGCATGCGTTCTAAGATTTTGAAACTGTTGGCTACGGAGATGGATTTAGAATGACTTCCATTGATTGGAAAATGCAAAACGGAATCCCATTACACAGGAAAGGATAGAGAGAGAACACAGAACTATGGGTGAGTAGGCTAACTCACAGTAGCAAAGAAAATGTTGGAATCGTATTTTTGGTTATGTTGGAACAGTGCGTTTAGAAAATGATATGCTGCAGTTCAGATTTATACAAAGAAACAATCTGTGAAAACCAAATAGTTTTCTAAGTCCGTAGCCAGCAAAGAAGAGGAAACTAGCAGATATGGAATATTCAGATTTTTTAAAAGTGTTTGGAAAATATAACCCAAGTAGTTATAAAATTGGTGGCATAAAATAGGGGTAACATGGACTGTAAATGAGTGATAAACAGACAACATGGAGGAGGAAGAAGTGGGACGGAGGTGAGCTGCACTATCTCCAGATTGTCACTGATGCTGCTGAAGTAAGGTATGAAAGGCTTGCAAAATGGATATGTTCAGAAGTTGTGGGAACTGTATTTGTACTTCAGTAAGAAAAATGAAAGAGCAGGACTTTCCTTTTGAAAGGCTAGGTGGAAATGTAGATTTTCATAGCTGAGTGTCTTTATAAAGAATCTATCATATTTGACAAAGCAGGAATAAATGTTGAAGAATAATAGTCAGCCTTCGTAGAGTTATAGAGAGATATAGCACAGGAACAGGGCACTGGGCTCGCCCATCATCAACCTGTCGCTACTCCTGCAGTAATCCTGTACTTGATTCTCCGCACCTTCAGGTTTATCCCCACCCCCAACATTCTACCACATCGCTACACACATGGGGAGTTTTTACAATGAGCCACACTTGTATGGAATGTGGGAAGAAGCCAAAGCAACCACAGGAAATTCCCCAGAATCACCGAGAGATCATGCATGCTCCACACCCATGTGCCCGAAGCCTGTTAGCCGAGTCACTGCCCTTCATTTGCAAGTGAATTGAAGCGCAAGAGTCTAATAATAAACATGAGAAAGTCTGCAGAGGCTGGAAATCCAAAGCAATGCACACAGAATGCTGGAAGAACTCAGCAGGCCAGAAAGCATCAATGGAAATGAATAAACAGTCGAGGCTGGACTTCCGGGTCATCAAGGGAATGGCGGCGTAAGGAAAAGGTCTCTCGACAAAAAAGAAGGTAAACTGCCCCATAATCAAATTTAGACAAATACTTAATTAATAAAAGGGGCAAGGATGATGTCTAAGAACAAGATTAAAAAGTCCACTCCGAAGGCTGATGAACATAAAGAGACGCAGCAAGGCGACGGGCCTAGCTCCCCCACGGCAAGCCAGGATGGAGATAATGAGGGGGAATCGGTGACTCTGTCCTTGATTCTCGGAGAGATTCGCGAGTTCCGACAAGATAACAGCAAACAGCTGGAAGATATTAAAGGAGAAATAGTAAAAACTAACTCGCGGATAGATGAAGCCGAAGCGAGGATTGTTGGAATTGAAGAGAAGCTACAAAACGCAGAGGAGTTGATAGCAGAGATGCTGAAGCTGCAAGACCAGCTCCAGTGGAAACTAATAGATCAAGAAGGCCGCTCGAGAAGGGAAAATGTGAGGATCTACGGAGTTCCCGAAGGAACTGAAGGTAAACCCGGATTGATGATCCCCTTTGTGGAGAAGCTACTTAGAGAGAACCTTGATATACCTGCCGCAAAAGACCTACAGATAGAAAGAGCTCACCGCGCATTGGCACCAGAGCCTCCAGCAGGCGCCCAGCCCAGATCGATTCTGGTCAGATTTTTCAGTTACAGAACGAAGGAAGAGGTGCTTAAAAGGACATGGCAAAAGAAAGGTTTCATGTGGAACAACTGCAAAATCAGTTTAGACCACGACTACGCACCGGGGATTCTTGCCAGACGGAAGGAATATACGGAAACACGGAGAGTCCTGAAGGAAAACAACATCAGATTCCAGACCCTGTATCCAGCTCAGCTGAGAGTCTTTTACGACGAAGGGACAAAAACTTACGCTACGGTGGAGGAGGCAACATTGGACCTGGCGGACCGGGGACTACCTATTAAAGTTATCACCCAACCGGAGTCGCTACTGGAGAAGATTCGGCAGAAGTCGTGGCAGTTGGTGGGGCGAGGACGCTCCACACGAACCAGAGTGTCAAACTACAAGGAAAAGCTGCAAATATTCAGACACGAATGTACAGAGAACACAGATTAATTAAGAGAAATGACTGAAAAGAGTAAATCGGACTTAAAGGTAAAATGAAAACTGGTAACTGAAGATAAACTAGGCGGAATAACTTGAATGATAGCAATATGGTCGAGACATAAATAGGAGAAAATTCTCTATGATTATTCAAACTGCTGAGGGCCCTCTAACACAGGGTGAAGATAGAGGTTATCCCTCTGAACTGAGGCGGGTCGGTGCTCAGGCCTCACTGTGGGAAGTTGGGAAAAATTTTCAAATGTTACACGTTCAAAAATGTCTAGGGTGTGGTTATGTCTTGGTTTACTGTTGAGAAGGGATTGCTTACTGTTTGGTTAGAAAAGGAGAGTGTTTTTTTTCTACTAGAGAAAAATGCAAACTGAATTGGTAAAAATAATTTCCTATAATGTTAATGGGGTTTTGAATCCAATTAAAAGAAATAAGATTATGTCTAAATTGAAAAAAGAGAGGACACAGATAGCTTTCCTCCAGGAAACACATATGAGCCAATCTGAATATGGAAAATTAAAAAGAATGGGCTTTAAGCATGTATTTTATTCATCATATAAATTGAGTCACAAAAGAGGGGTAGCTACTTTAATATCAAGTACTCTTAATTATGAACATATTTCAGAGACTAGAGACAAAGAAGGACAGTTCGTAAAAATCACAGGAAGAATAGAAGGTACAGAAATAACATTGCTGAATGTTTATGCTCCTCCAGGTTGTGAATGGTCATTTTATAGACACATTTTTGACCTAATGGTCAGTTCTCAAGGGGTAGTAATCTGTGGAGGGGATTTTAAAATTAGATTAAATCCTATATTAGATTCTTCAAGAATAGTTACTCAGAATAAACCTCTGACTCGGAAAGTGAATTCATTGATGGAGGAGTTGGGAATTATAGATGTCTGGAGGGAATTACACCCTACTAGTAAAGATTATACATATTACTTTTTCCCTCATTCAGCCTATTCAAGGATAGACTATTTCTTTATCTTTAATACAGATAGACTCAGGATAAAAAACTGTAATATTGCAACAATTGATCTGTCGGATCATAGCCCAGTCTCTATGTCTCTAATCCTGGAAAGGAAAATGAGGAAAACACTATGGAGGCTAAACTCGCATATACTCAATAACCCGAAAGTAATGGAGAGATTAAGGGGAGAAATCAAAGAATATCTAGACCTTGATGACACGGGAGAAACATCACCAGTGATCTTATGGGATACATTGAAAGCTGTACTGAGAGGGAAAATTATTTCCATTACCACTCACATGAAAAAAATCAATGCACAAAAATTAGCAGACCTTCAAGGAAAATTAAAACAACTTCAAGTTGTAGATAGCAACAAAAGTAATTCAAATCGAAAACAGGAAATTAGGAAATTGCAAAGTGAAATTGATGATATTTATACGTTGGAAACTCAAAGAAATTTTCTTTACCTGAGACAAAAGAATTATGAAGTAGGAGGTAAATCAGCTAGATTATTAGCATATAAATTACGAAAACAACAAGCAGACAATACAATTCATAAAATAAAGAATCCAAAGACAAAGCTTGTGGAGAGTACAATAGGGAAAATTCAAGAGAGTTTTGAAACATATTATCAAGAGCTGTACTCCCAACCCCGAGCCCCCAATGAGCCCTATATAGACAGTGTATTGAATTTTTTAGATCTACCTAAACTTACAGATTTACAAAATGAAAGTTTATTAGAACCAGTAACTGTCAAAGAACTGAACGTGGCCATCTCTAGGTTAAAGGCTGGAAAGTCCCCGGGTTCTGATGGGTTTACCTCAGAGTGGTACAAGTCCCTGAAGACACAGTTAGTCCCATTACTACTTAACACCTTTAATTGGATCTTGCAGAGAGGAGAAACTCCACCTTCCTGGAGAGAAGCGATTATTTCAGTTATTCCTAAAGAGGGTAAAGATAAACTAGAATGTGGCAATTATCGGCCAATTAGTGTTCTTAATTTAGATTACAAACTACTTACATCTATATTAGCGCGCAGATTGGAAAAGCTTTTACCTGGCCTAATCCATTTAGACCAGACTGGATTTATTCAACAAAGACCAACACAGGACAACATAAGGAGAACTCTGCACATATTAGAACAGGTTAATAAGAATGAGACAGAGACAATGGTAGTAGGATTGGACGCTGAGAAAGCTTTTGATTCGGTTAGTTGGGCATTCCTATACAGAGTGTTAGGAAGATTCTGCTTTCAAGGAAAGTTTATTAAAGTAATTCAGACTCTATATGACAGCCCTACAGCCCGAATTAAGATAAATGGGGACCTCTCTGACTCCTTCATCTTAGAGAGAGGCACTAGACAGGGATGCCCAATTTCTCCTCTCCTTTTTGCGCTATATATTGAACCGCTTGCCCAACTAATAAGACAGAGCGAAATCGTAAAAGGTATCAAGGTGGCAGGGATTGAACAGAAAGTGGCATTATTCACAGATGATGTTTTGGTCTATCTGAGTGAACCAGAAAAATCATTTATAGGATTGTTCACACTGTTGGATGACTTTGGGAAAATATCAGGTTATAAAATAAATGTAAACAAAACGCAGGTTATGTCCCTAAATTATACACCATCCAAAAAATTGCAGGATACATATGATCTTAAGTGGGAAGCTAAATCATTAAAATATTTAGGAATAACCCTGCCGAAGGATCTTTCAACACTGTCACAGGAAAATTATGGGCCATTAATCTCAGAGATAAAAGCAGATATGCACAGATGGAATCTTATCCCCTTTTTAAGTTTAAATTCAAGGATAAATACTATAAAAATGAATATTCTTCCTCGGTTATTGTATCTTTTCCGTACTTTACCGGTGGAGGTGGATGATAATCAATTCAGGGAATGGGACAAATGGATTTCCCGCTTCATTTGGCAAGGAAAGAAACCTAGAACTTGATATAACACCTTACAGTTAGGGAAGGAAGGAGGTATGGTTCTTCCTTGCCTGAGAAATTATTTTCATGCCTCACAGATAACCCCTCTGTTATATTGGTGTAATAGGGAATATAAGGCTAGATGGAAGGAAATAGAATTTGGATTAGTTGACAGTTTTCCTCTTCAGGCCTCAATAGCTGACAAAGGATTGATGGCCCAGTTGGAAAAATTTAAAAACGCTTGGATAAATCTTACATTAAAAGTATGGTAGAAGGTGGTTAATTCATGTGGAATTAATAACATGTTAAAACTCTTTAGATGGTGTGCATATGATACCGAATTCCTTCCCAACAGAGGAGATAAAAGATTTGAGCTATGGATAAAGAAAGGTCTTACAACCTACCTCTCATTTATAGATAAAAGAGTATTACAAAGTTTCCAAATCCTGCAGGACAAACATGGCCTAGAACATAACGACTTTTTTAGGTACCTTCAAGTACAAAACTATGTTAACCAGAGTTGTAGATATACAGACCTATCAATAGTAGAATTAGAATTTTTCAAGATTCTGAATTCGGCTTGCAGTTCAATACCTAGTAAATCAGTTTCTCGATTATATAATGCACTCTCCCATGCTAAAAATGTAAATACACTGTATATTAAAGAGAAGTGGGAGAAAGAAGCGGGGTTGGTACTTTCAGAGGAGGCTTGGGGGAAAATCTGCAGCTTTCAATGGTCCTCGACTAATTCTTTGACTTGGAGAGAACATTGTTGGAAAAACATTATAAGATACTTCAAGACCCCATATCAGGAAAAATATAAAGATACAAATGTGATGTGTTGGAGAAGGTGCAGCTCCAAGGAGGCAAATCATTTTCATATTTTTTGGGATTGCCCTAAATTAAGTCTATTTTGGGAAGGTATTCATAGAACATTAGTTAAGGTACTTAGGTCCCAGATACCTCTGAACTTTGAGACGCGCTATTTGGGGCATGTATTGTTTCTTGAACAGAAGGAAGATATAAAGTTGCTGCAGGCCCTCTTAGCGGCAAGTAAGAAATCAATCACTAGAAAATGGCTAAATCCAATACCACCTACATTAGAAGATTGGTACGAAATTATCTTGGAAATATTTAAAATGGAAAAGTTGACTTACTCCCTGAGAACTCAAAAAGAAAAATTTTATCAAATCTGGAATAAATGGATTGAATATATAACCCCAATGCGAGCAGACTTTAGATGACTCTCCTAATGATTTAAACTACTCTTCTCATCAACACAGTAATATTGCTAACGTAAGCACCCCTAGTCTAAAGGTTTGTTTTTTTTTTGTTTTCTTTTGGAAAATAGAGAATTAACACAAGTAAAGGGAAAGATTTGGGAAAGGGATAAAAAAATGAAAAAATTAAGTAAATAAGTACATAGGGATTGGATAATTATGTCTGCGGGCAGGAGCAAGCATGAACAAATTAGGATATAAACACCTACAATGGTTGATACATAGGCTTATATACAACATTTTGGACCAGTGGAAATGGTCCAGAAGGGTTATATGGAAACTATTATTACCATTTTTCTTAACAACTAATTCCATTACTTAGCCTAATAGGTTAGATCTACCACAGTACATAATTATCTATTTAAATGTTTATTTTCCTTTTATATCATCTCAATGTGTACTTAAGAATGTATAAATAATTGTAGTTTTATACATATAAAAAAATGGAAAAGGTTATATGTGTGAAAAAAGTACATGATATTTGTGAATTCCTTATCCAAATAAAAATAAAATTAAAAAAGGAAATGAATAAACAGTCAACATTTCAGGCTGAGATCCTTCTTCAGGACTGGAAAGAAAGGGGGAAGAGGCCAGAATGAAAAGGTGGGGGGGGGGGATTGTGAAGGAGGACAGCTGAAGGTGCTAGGTGAAGCCAGGTGGGAAGGAATGATAAAGGGCTGGAGAGGAAGGAACCTGCTAAGAGAGGAGAAGGAGGAGGGGAGGTGTAAGGCAGGTGAGAAGAAGTAAGAGGTCAGAGTGGGGAATAGAAGACAAGTGAAGGGGGTGGGAAAATATTTTTACTGGAAGGAGAAATTGATATTCATGCTAATGGATTGGAGGCTATCCGGATGGAATATAAGGTGTTGCTCCTCCACCCAGAGGTGGCCTCATCTTGGTACAAGAGGAGGCCATGGACCAACATGTTGGAATGGGAATGGTAATTAAAATGTTTGGCCACCAGCAAGTTCCACTTTTAGGTGCTCAACAAAGTAGAAGAATGTAAGTGACTATTGATGAAGACCATACTTGGAATACATTATTGATCTTATACCTAAGCATGGATATTACTTGCCCCCAAAGTTAGTGGAACTATGTCGACTGGGATGAGGGCATTGTCCTTTGAAGAGAGATAAAATGCATGTGGCTTCTTTCCTTAGTGAGGTGACCCCATTGAAATGTGTACTGTATTTCTGGTACATTGTTTGACCAAGCCACTTGAGATAATGCTTTACCAGTGAGGAGATCCTGAAGTTATTGGTCAGAACCTTAGAATAATGGACCACTCACTAGGACCAAAATAAAGAAAAGCTCTAAAGGTTGTGAATGTTTGGGGTCATCTACCACGGAAAGTTGTACATGTTCTGACATGGCATACATTCACATCACAAATCGACATATCTTTGATAGCAAGTAATCAAGGTATATGAGGGAAGTTTGGATCTTAGATCAACTATAATCTCATTAAATGGTGAAGATGTAAAAGGTGGAGGGCAGACTCCTGGTCAGGTTGTAATGGTGGGACCCGTGATGAATATTAGATAAACAAGTGGGAATGAACGAGCTCTTAAAGATAGCGGAATCAAAGGTTATGGGGATATGGCAGGAGCTGGATACTGATAGTGGATGATCAGCCATGATCACAGTGAATGGCGGTGCTGGCTTGAAGGACCGAATGGCCTACTCCTGCACCTATTGTCTATTGTCTATTGAATTCCAATGACAAAAGCTGATGTGAAAAATGGCTGAGGTACCTACAAATGAGCTAGAGTCCATTCAAAAGTGTCATAGAAGGAGTTTTAGTTATTCTAGGAATATCAAGAGAAAACTGAAATTGTTCAGAGATCATCCTCTGAAAACCAGGATTTCTGCTCCAAGCCCCAGCTGTGTGGATATTGGCCCTAAAACAAGAACATACAGATTGGTAGAGTCTTCCATATCTGTCAAGATCTTTACCATCAATTCACAGCAAATTATTGATGCAATGCTTCAGCCAAATTTACACACAATTAAGGCCTACAAATTAAGAGCACATTGATATGTGGCAAGTGTTGACTTAATGAATTTACAACTTAAAGACATCAGTGCAAATAACCCTATCTACTTGTCCATTAATAGCCTGCCGGTATGTCTATTGATAATCCTCCTGTTTCCAGTTAGTAACCTTTCTTATAATCCTTTAGTAAAACAAACTTGCCAATTACTATCGTTCCTAGCAGCCTAATAATAACTTTTTCAGTAGTCTATTAAAGCCACCTCTGTATTCCAATAACATAACACACAGTTGTTCACTAAAATGTTTCTAGTTCCTTCTTAGTTATTTTTTGCACCAAAATGAAACTATTTCTGTAATTCCAACTATAATCTCGTAGTCTTCATCATAATAACAATGACTTTAGTACATTGAAGTAATCTGGTTTACTTCTTTATAAACCCTTTCTACTAATCATTAATAAACTTCTCTGTTTCCAATTAATATCACTGTTTAAGCAATTAATAACAATAAAATGTTAAAACTTCCTTGGTCCTTTAGAAACCCTCACCCAAAACCCACTAATAACTCACTAAGAAGTTGATTGGTGTCACCTGTTGTCACACTCATTACCTTTCCTTCATGTCCATTATTAACTCTTCATGAAACACATTAACATCTCTCTGTATAATTCTTCATAGCACTCAGTACACCCAGAAATGGTTGTGCAGTCCTTTAATAACTCCATTGTAATCCATTTATATGTCATACTGCACTCCTTCAACAACTCTCTCATAGTCCATTAATAATTTTTGTTAATAGCTTTACTAATAATGCATCAATACATCTCCCTAATAGCTCTCACTGTCCATCAACAGCTCCTCCATATCCTGTTTATATCACTCCTTATAATCCATCAGTAACTCTACTGATAGGTCAGTAATTATTTATAACATTCTCTGTACTTCAAGTATTCTCCAAATAGTCCACTAAATGCTTTCCAAATCCTTCAGTAACTGCATTCCCTTATTAAATTTCCTTACAATTCATTAATGACTCTATACAACTGTGACTCATTAATGACTCTCCATGTAGTTCTTAACTAACTCTTTTGCCATTTAGTAACTACCAATGTACCCAGTAAATAACTCACTGTAGCTCATTGATAACACTCCACAGAATCTATTAATAGTTCTCCATGTGATTCATAGATAACCCTCTCTATAGACCATTAATAACATTCTGTGTGGTCTATTAACTGTCTCTACAGTCCATTAATAATACAGTACTTAATGTGTTGAAGTATTAATGCTCCATTCTCCATTAATAATCTATCCTGTAATTTACCTTTTAATAATTCTTTGTGCAATCTGTTACTAACTCTTTCTGCCATCCATTATTAGCTCTCCATGCAGTCATAAATGGTACTTCTGAAGAAGCATTAATAACTCCAAGTGTAAGTTGTTAATAACATTTCCTGCAACCCATCAACAAATCTCTATATTTCCATTAATAACTCCCTATGTAGTCTGTTTAGACATTTATAGTCTTCTTCATAGGTGAATAATATCTAATCATAAGACTAAAAGCCATAGGAGCAGAATTAGGTCATTTGGCCGATCGAGTCTGCTCCGCCATGCAATCATGGCTGATCCTTTTTTCCCCTCCTCAACCCCGTTCCCTGGCCTTCTCCCAGTAACCTTTGATGCTGTGTCCAATCAAGAACCTATCAATCTCTGCCTTAAATATATCCAACAACTTGGCCTCAACAGCTGTCTGTGATAAGAAATTCCAAAAATTCAACACCTTCTGGCTAAAGAAATTTCTCAGCATCTCTGTTTTGAAAGTGTGCTCCCCTCTATCCTGAGGCTGTGCTCTCTTGTCCTAGACTCTTCCACCATAGGAAACATTCTTTCCTCATCTACTCTGTCTAGACCTTTCAACACTTGAAAGGTTTCAATGAGATACCCCCTCATCCTTCTGAATTCCAGCGAGTACAGACCCAGAGCCATCAAACGTTAGAAACATAGAAAACCTACAGCACAATACAGGCCCTTCGGCCCACAAAGCTGTGCTGAACACGTCCTTACCTTAGAGCTACCTAGGCTTACCCATAGCCCTCTATTTTACTAAGCTCCATGTACCTATCTAGGAGTCTCTTAAGAGACCATATTGTTTCCGCCTCCACCACCTACGCCGGCAGCCCATTCCATGCACTCACCACTCTCTGCATAAAAAAACTTACCCCTGACATCTCCTCTGTACCTACTTCCAAGCAACTTAAAACTATGCCCTCTTGTGCTAGCTATTTCAGCCATAGTGAATATTGAAGCAAAGTATTCATTAAGTACCACTGCTATCTCCTCCAGTTCCATACACACTTTTCCACTGTCACACTTGATTGGTCCTATTCTCTCACGTCTTATCCTCTTGCTCTTCACGTACTTGTAGCATGCCTTGGGATTTTCCTTAAACCTGTCTGCCAAGGCCTTCTCCTGGCCTCTTCTGGCTCTCCTAATTTCATTCTTAAACTCCTTCCTGCTAGCCTTATAATCTTCTAGATCTCTATCATTACCTAGTTTTTTGAACCTTTCGTAAGCTCTTCTTTTCTTCTTGACTAGATTTACAACAGCCTTTGTACACCACGGTTCCTGTACCTTACCATCCTTTCCCTGTCTCATTGGAATGTACCTTTGCAGAACCCCACGCAAATATACCCTGAACATTTGCCACATTTCTTCCGAACTTTTCCCTGAGAACATCTGTTTTCAGTTTATGCTTCCAAGTTCCTGCCTAATAGCCTCATATTTCCCCTTACTCCAATTAAACATCTCCCTAACTTGTCTGTTTTGAGCATTTCTTTGCTTTTGAAATACATCTATCTTGCACCTTCCTCATTTTTCCCAGAAACTCACGCCATTGCTGCTCTACTGTCATCCCGGCCAGCAGCTCCCTCCAATTTACTTTGACCATCTCCTCTCTCATACCACTGTAATTTCCTTTACTCCACTGAAATACTGCTCCGTCAGACTTTACTTTCTCTCTATCAAATTTCAAGTTGAACTCAATCACGTTGTGATCACTGGCTCCTAAGGACTCATTTACCTTATGCTCCCTAATCACTTCCGGTTCATTATATAACACCCATGTAATCCATTAATAACATTAAGTAATCCATTAATAACACTCTAAGTGGTCTGTTACATTCCCTTCCTGCATTCTATCTATTTCTATGGGTCTTCCATTAATAAATCTCACTGCAACCTAAACATAACTCCCTGTGTACTCACATTCCCAGACTCTCTGCTTCCCATTACTGTTGATTGCTCCAGTCTCTTAATAACCCCAAATGTAATTTACGAATAATCCCTCCTTTAGATCATGAATAATTTTCCTTATTGATGATTGACTGTCCATCTATTCCATTAATAACTTTCAATATAGCATATTAATAATTTTTCCTATATTCCATTAATAACCATTTATAGCCAACTGGTGACTCCCCATATATACCATTAATAACTACCCATGCAATCCATTAATAACTCTTCCCATAGATACTTTATAGATACCCCATTAATAATCTCCCAATTATAAACTAATACTCCCTGCCCATTGGTCTATTAATAACATACTCTGTAGCCTGTATTTCACTAATAACTCTCCTTGCAGGCTATAATACCTATCCCTATATCCCTACTAAATATTAGTAGGGTCTCCTAATATTTAACCCTATCATCATTTAATAGTTCTCCGTGTCATATTGTAATAATTATCCCTGCAGTTAAATAATATATTCTAATGCTATTTGTTAATAACATTCCCTTCTCTCCATTAATAACTCCCCATGTGTCCAGGAATGTTCAGCTCTTTGTCCAGGACTATCTAGAGACTCACTTTTATGACTCTCTCAATATCATATTCTCAAGTTCCTACCGTCCTTTGATTGTTCTCTGTTCAACTGCTCAATAAATCTCTGTAGTCTATTAATAGCTGTCTATTGTGGATGATCAGTAATCTCCCTGTGATTCATCAATAGCCTCATACAGTGGGTTATATGCTCTGTTTTATCCTATTAACCACTCCCCATGTGATCATTCTTAATTCTAACAGTGATCTATAAACAACCTACCATATGAAGTATCAGTATGTCACAACAAGTCATAAAAGGTTCATACGCTGAGGTAGTAAAGGACCACAGAAAGATTTCTATTCCTCCCTATAATTTATTAATAACCTTATATAAGACCTATTGTAGTCAGCCATTAGCCAGGATGTCAATAACGGTATCTATAATTCATTCAGATCCTCCCTCTGACTACTTAATGATACTCTGTATCCGAGTGATAATTTTTCATGTAGTACATGAAAAATGTACCTTGAGTAACTTGTAAATATTTCTTCATGGTTCGTTATGACTCTTCCTAAAATCCACTGATGAATCTCGTTTGTCGGTTAATGACTCTCCATGAAATCCAGCAATCCACGTAGTCTACTTATTACAATCTCCTTTTCAATCAATTAGTTAATCCCTCTAATTCCTCTCTCCATTGTGCATTAATAACACTCCATGTATTCCTTTCATAATTTATTCCTGTGGCCCATTCATAGTTCTCTACGTAGTCCATGAATTACCCTCCCAATAATTAAACAAATAATTTATGAATAATTTATGAATAGAGATCAAGTCAACCAGCAGGGCTGTAGCTGAGGCAGCAGAGAAAGGATCAGCATGGGTGTGGACCAAGTATGTCCAGAGGGCAGATAGTCAGACAGTGTGTACATATCTTGCAAAGCCTTCAGTAATTGCATAGACACCTGAAGAGTAGACTATCTATTGGATGGAAGTGACCAACAACTCTGATAGAGGCAGATGCTAAGTTTTTAAGCTCACCAGTGGGAGGTGGTGCTTTAGCACTGCTGGCCCACCACCTCAAGGGAGTCTTGATCATAAGTGGGCCGAAACTCCTGAAGACAGGTGGCAGATCAACTGATGATCCCACTGGTGATAGCACAGGACAGTTAACATCTTAGTCCACGTGTATTTTGTAACAAATAATTTATGAATAATCTTTCCTGTAATTTATTAATAATTCCTCGTGTACTCTATCAGTAACTCTCCCTGCTATCCATGTGACTATAATATTCACCCTCTTGTCCATTAATAACAGTCCATGAATTTAAATAATACAGTGGTATGCAAAAGTTTGGGCACCCCTGGTCAAAATTTCTGTTACTGTGAATAGCTAAGGCAAGTAAAAGGTGAACTGATTTCCAAAAGGCATAAAGTTAAAGATGACACATTTCTTTAATATTTTAAGCAAGATTACTTTTTTTATTTCCAAGGTAGAAGGAGATGAGTTATTAACTTCAAACTTTCTGCATAATCACTGAAAGAGTTGAACTGCACGTGCATGTAACGAGAGTTGTATAACTCATCGCCTTCTACCTTAGGCCACGAACTTATCAATCACCCCTGCTGTGGACCACTTTCTGGAGGTCCAAGACGCCGAATTCTACAAAGAAGGGATCCGTATGCTTCACAACCACTTGGCTAAGTGTGTAAATGTAGGAGGGGACTATGTTGAAAAATAAATGTGCTAGGTTTTCTAAAATTGACTCCTCCTACCTTAGGCCACAAACTTATCAATCACCCCTCTGTGTGTGTGTGTGTGTGTGTGTGTGTGTGTGTGTGTGTGTGTGTATTTATATATACACACACACTGTACAAAAAACAGCAAAGTGTGCTGACTGTGATGTATCTCTTTGGAGGTTGCATTCCAAATCTTGAATCACTTTCTTGCACGGGTGCACAGGCAGCATTTTACATATATTGACTCATTCTTTGATTCATGTTGTAATGTCACCTTCTATGTTTCTTTAACCAAACAGCAGCATCCCTGAAAATTCCTGGAAAATAAACTCACCAAAAAGCCAAAGGAAACCACCAACCCCATCGTGTGAGCAGAGGTCAATAGAGATGATTAGTAATCCCTTGTATGAAATATTTGAACAGAGGCCGAACACGGGCTTAAAGAAAGAGCCAGGGTCACCCTGGGCCCCAAGGAAAGAGGCCCCAGCAGTTGCAGATAAGATCTCTGCCAATAAACTGACCAAGTCAAGTTGGCAGGTGCTTCCCCAGACACCAGCGGTCCGGAATTGCTCCTACACTGTATCAGAGATGAA
This sequence comes from Mobula birostris, assembly GCF_030028105.1. NCBI lineage: Eukaryota > Metazoa > Chordata > Chondrichthyes > Myliobatiformes > Myliobatidae > Mobula > Mobula birostris. The sequence continues at coordinate 83,523,473 of NC_092373.1, forward strand.
GAACTCGGCCCAGGAGAAGCCACAGACCAAACAAGCACCTGCCACAGCTGACTTTTCCAAGACAGGTACCAGCCTGCCCAGCACGTGGGCCCCCGTGCCCAACAGACCCCCACTGCCAGTCAAGAGTCAGAAGGTGCGGGAGCAACAGCACGCACTGAAGGACTACAGAGAAAGCACAGAGATCACGGTTCAAGCCAAGCAACGCGGCAACCAAGGTGTAGGACAGCAGCCCAGTGTCTCGGTGAGTAAGATATGTCTGCTATAAATATCAGCACTCGCGGATAACCCTCATATGGAATTCAAAAGATGCATTTATTTTAATCAGGAACTAAATTACGAGGGGCACGGGGAGGGAGAAGGACTCTCCAGCTGGGCTGAATGGCCTGTTTCATTGCTAGAAATTCTATCCAAGATTCCCTTTACCAAGTTTCTATAAGAAAAGTACTGACAGCGTGAAGAACAATCTGACCTACTGATTCCATTGGCAGGGCCTTCCTCCCCACCACCACCAATATGGCCCAGTGCTGATTTCAGCTCCATCCTCATAGGTTGGGATGTGGGTTTGTTCAGGCAAACTCTGGCTAGAAATGTCTTCGCTTTCTTCATGTGCTGCAAAACCTACATTCAACGCAATGTCAAATGTAACTGCAAGTCAGGGACTTCCTGTGGGTTGCCAGAAATAGAGGATTTATGTGTGAGTTCTGACTTGTTGAAGGCAGCACAAGTGTTATGGGGTTCAACAGTAGCCATGTCCATTAATGTCGGTGGTGTATTAGCACAGTGTTTCACTCAGCTATGTCACAGCTCCAGGGGAACTTGAGGGTGAGTTAATGAGTATGCGAGAGTAGCTTTGAGAGAAATAGTGGGGAAATGGGGGATGGTTCTGGAAGCCAGCATGGGTCAGACTACCCTGCTCTGTACCACAAGGAAATAGAGCATTTGTACAGTGTGAGAGAGAGCCCCTTTCGGAGTGTGCACACCCAGTCCCACCTGGCACATGACTCACTTGTGTAGCCTTTGCTGTGTGACCTAAAGGAGATCTGCTCAGCTGGTTCGGGTAGGTTCCCATTAGGTAGGGAGTTTTTCTACTGCTCCCTGGTCCTTCACCCCACCAACTGAAGTAACTGCCCTTCCCCTTGCAACAATTGGCCATCACCCCCACAAGTCTTCTGCCCAGGCACAACACCACCCCCAGTCATCTGATGACTATTTTCTTATCACAACACCAATTTGGCCCGTACCTGCTAACTTTCCTGAGGAATGACTAAGTCAGCTGTCAAAGCTTATTTCATTTTGTCTGTGGGTCGGATGGGGATGAGGGGGAGGGGGGGTTTTCCATAGACACGTTGCACCTGGGGGTGTTGCACTAGTTTGTATGGTGTTCAGTGGTCACAAGTCAGAAGGTGGTCAAAAATAAAGAATGACCATTAAATGCCCGACGTATTCCGAAGCCATCGATGTTTTTAACAAAGACGTTATCCTTGTGTGGAATTCATGTGCCTAAGCACTGTGCAAAGCTCAAAAGAGTTTTGAAATAAGGGGAATTTTGGGGGCTAGAGGTTGGAGAGCTGTTGAGAGGAGCAGGAAGACCAGCTGTAGTGTAATCATCATAACTAATTGTTAATGAAAATCAAAAGACTGCCTGTCGGTGGACTTGTGAAATAAAACCAGAAAATGCTGGAAAGACCCAGAAGGTCAGACTGCAAATGCAGAATGAGAAACAGACTTAGCTTTTTCAGCTGAGGTCTCTTCCAGTCGAACTGAGAAAGAGAGAAAACAATTAAGTTCTCTGTTTCCCTGTTCTGACAAAGGGTCTTCAATAACATTGGCCTGAATTGAAAACCTGATCACAAATCTCTCTCTCTCTCTTTGCAGTGATCAAGACCATGTTTGTGATCCTTGTCAGGAACTTTGTGAAAAGTAAAGCATTTCCTTTTTTCCTGTTTGCTTTTACTCCCTTGACTGATGTAAGCTGTGGTCCTTTGGTTGGCAGAATTCTTTCAATAAGATATGTACCTGAGAGAGACGTGATTGAATTCAGTACTGATGCCAAGGAACTGGAATTGAGGATGCCCAGGTGCCCTAATAAAGTTTCAGAGTGACAGGAGTTTTGAGAACCACCTACTCGTCACCCTGCCCTCAACGTGCACCTATTTCGTTGGCGACAGGGATTCAGCCTTTGGATTCATCCTCACACCTTTCAGCTGGATCCAATCCAGGTGCATTGTAGCTTCAACGCTCAGCCTGTTCTGCTGAACTCCCAGCCAGAAGATTATGAGAGCCACATGATTACACTATAATCAGCGTCTTTCAGCTCAGGCAACAACACTATTAACATGGATCATGGCACCAGAATAGTCCGCCCGTTTGGAATGCATTAAAAGGAGAAGAAAGAACTCACTTTACTATGGCACTTTCCACAAATTTGGAACATCTAGAGGCGCAGCCGCTATTGAAATGCAGGAGATATGGCACACAACTTGTGTCTCACAGACAGCAATTCTATGTCTAGGGTGTTGATAGGGGAATAGATATTATGCAGCACATTGTAAATAACTTCACTTCTCTTCAGCTTTTAACCGGGAGCTTTCTCGTTATTACTGGACAGACATGCAGAACTTCAGTTTAACACCTCATTGGCCATGACTGACAGATCAATGCTCCCCCAGCACTGCACAGCAGCACCAACCTGCCATTCTGCTGAAGTGAGGTGAAAAGAGGCTTGAACCTTGGGCCAGCTGCATCAGAGATAGGGACACTACCCACTGTGCTGTGGCAAGAAGAGTTTCTTTGGTTGGGATACAGAGGCATGGCTAGTGTGAGAAAGATTATGATTTGGTTGTGTGGGGACGAGAGAGGACTGGGGGAGAAGTTAGACTTATGCATCAAAAACCATACAGTGACACTTGTGTGCCTTCGGGTTTTGTCATTAGTTTGCAAATCACCTGGGAAGTTCTTCCCTGCAGGTTTAGAGATAGTGCAATCTGCCCCTGTGTGAAATGCCACATGAGATACGTTAACTCTGCTGTCCATTCTTGACATTGAGGAGATGACAGTGGCTTACGCCCTAAGAGGCATTGTTGATAACGCCTCCTCTCTACCCCTCATACCCTGCACATGCCCACACTCTCTATTCCAAGAGGTTTCACACTCGTAGGTGTCACCAACTCTGCTGCCATTGCTGTAGGAACAACTGCATATGAGAAGAAACCATTTTACTGCCGCTGCATCATTCACTTGTCTGGGACATGACTGAGGCCACTAACAGACTGCCAAGAATCGGCCCCTGTGTAGTCTTATGCTTTAAGGGATGTCAGTGGTAGACGGTATCAGGCTCTTCGATGCCTTTCAATTCTTTCATCTTTCCAATACAACAATGTTTTTCAAAATTTTAACATTTTTGTGGAAATTAACACTTCGCCTCCATTTATTATTGAATGTACAATGACAACCCTATGAAAGAGAGCATGGATGAAATAAAATACTGTCGAATTAAGCATACACTTTTGTTCTTGACCCCATTTGATGCTACTGGCTCATGTGATCCAGACTAACATTTTCCAGCATAACAATACATCCTGGTGGTTTGGTGGTATTTTGTCTCAACTTTGCACATACCCACAGTCTGAAATTAATACTTTTAGCAAGGGTGAACTATTTTAAATGCTCCCAGTGGCATGCATTTCAAATAGCTTCTGACAACCAAGTCCAGCACCTGGACTTCACATGTGGCTTAGCCTGGTGGAACTATTTCCACTGACCGGAGAAGAGGCAAATGACATTACTGGCACCTTAAGACCAGTCGCTTCAGGCAAGTGGAGCTCATCAGCCGTGGTTGGCAGCTCATTGAGAAGCAGGAAAACTCTGATCGCAAACCTCCGCTGCCCTTGCAGCTATACCCACTCATGGGGAAAGCTTCGGGAGTAAACTCCAAGGAAAATTCTGGAGCTCAAATCCCTAAGGCAGTCCCACATTGAGTTCAACACTGACAGGCAACTCATGTGAACCACTGGTGCCCAATTCAATAGGTTCGATAGTTACATTTAATGTCAGAAAAATGTATACAATATACATCCTGAAATTCTTTTTCTTCGCAAACATCCACGAAAACAGAGAGTGGCACAAAGAATGAATGACAGTTAAATGTTAGAACCCCAACGTCCCCCCAGCTCCCCCTCCAACGTGTAAGCAGCAACAAAGCAACAATCCACCCCCTCCCCCACCAGCAAAGAAGTATCAACACCCCACCCCCCCACCAAGCACTCAAGCGTGCAGCAAGTACCCCAAAGGCTACTCGTTCACCTGGTAATTCAACATATCACAGGCTCTCTGTCTCCCTAATAAGGGAAAAAGGTGTCCCCGTTTCACAGCGAGAGGGGAGACATAACAAAAGAACTCACTGGTTTATGGTGTTAAAAGTCTGTTGTGTCACTTTTTCCGAGCTCTGTGCTTCTGGGTTGTATTGGTCTCTGCACCAGATACATGGAGAGGAGAGGGTGAGCCTGCTACCTTGTCAACAGCTTACTCTCCATATCGTAGTGCCCTGCATACCACAGAGACAGCTGGGGGACAACACCCCGTGGTCGGGGCCGACCAAAGGAGGGCCTCGAGCAGTCGTGAAGTGCTCCAAAATGCCACTTCTGACAATCAGTTACTGAGGCAGTTCAGTAACACTGCTCGTAATTCCGGGCATGGGGTTCAATCCGGACCTCTGTCTGTGTGGAGCGTGCAAGTTTCTCCCTACCACTGCATGGATATCCTGCGGGTGCTCCAATTTCTTCCCGCATGACAAAGAAGTGTGAGCTGATTGGTTAAGTGGCCGCTGTACTGTACATTACCACTAGTGTGTACATAACAAGTAGAATCTTAAGGAAGTTACATTCATTGTCAGAATATTGAATACAAAAGTCAAAAGTACATTTTTATCTAAGTATGTATACTATATACAGCCTTGAGATTTGTCCCTTAAAGACAGCCACAAAAGAACCCATTAAAAATGAAGACTGTTAAATACCCCATGTGCAAAAAAAAGAACAAATCATTCAGCAATAAAAAAGCAAATAACATTCACAACTTAAGTTCATGAAAGTGAGTTCACAGCCACAAAGCTAGCCATCACTGCAGTTGGTGCAGAAGCCCGTTAGTTGCAGGCCACAGCCTCAGTTTAGCTCAGAGATTAAGTAAACCTCACAGAGCAGCGAGCTCAACACTGGCCTGACCCTCACCTCTGGCACCAACATCCTGAGCTTTTCAATCCGGCCCGGTGCTTAACTCAGCCAAATATTGGCTCATTCCTGGCTCTCGGACCCAGGGCATGCCGCTTTGATATGCTCTTGGGCCCTGCTGCCTTGACTCAGCCCCTACCTGACTTTTCCAATCTGATCCAGTGCTGAAATCAGTCAAACATAGGCGAGTTCCTCACTCTTGGGACCTGAGCCTCAACACTGCCTTGCCTCGCCTCAGATCTGCCTATTCGAACTGGCTCCCAGCCCACCCCAGCAATGGCCGAACATTGGTTCGTTCCTCGCTTTCGAACCCAGGCCCTGCCACCTCGATACGGCCCATACATGCCACGCCACAACCATCCTGCACCTTCGAGACTTCCGTGCACACCGCAAAAATGCCAGGTCGTACAGGCAGTTCAGCAGCTCATCTCCTAAAGGCAAGTCACAGGCTATTGATTGCATCAATTGCTGTCCAGAAAGAGCGTGATTAAGTGAGTAGTTAGTAGATTTGATTGCTGCTAATAAGATGTCACCGTATTTCATCAGCGCCATCTTAAACTAGAAAAATACAAGAGCAATGAAATTATGCTTCAACTTTATAAAACGTTGGTCAGGCCTCTCCTGTAATACTGCACGCATTTCTGGTCACATGTTCTCGAAAAGATGTGCTAGAGCTGCAAAGACTGTGGTGGGGATTGACAGGGTATTGCCCGGGATGGTGCGTTTCAGTTATGAAGCATCATAGAATCAGACTATCACTCACTTAGGTTACATGGAACTTGTTTTATGGCAGTCGTACAGTGCAAAGACATTAAAATTACTATAAATTACAAAATTAAACAGTCCAAAGTGTAAAGGAATAACAAAGTAATGTTCACAGACCATTCAGAAATCTGATGGCAGAGGGGAGGAAGCTGGTTCTAAATTACTGAGTGTGGGTCTTCAGGCTTCTGAACCTGCTGCCTAATGGCAGCAACAAGAAGAGCTCGTGTCCGGGATGGTGAGGGCCTTTACTGATAGGTGCTGCCACCTTGAGGAACTGTCTCTCGAAAACGTCCCTGATGGTGGGGAGGGTTGTGCCCAAAATGGAGGTGGATGAATCTTGTGATCCAGTGCATTGGAATCTCCACACCAGGCTGTCATGCAGCTAGTCAGAATGCTCTCCACGTACACCTGCAGAAATTTGCAAGTCTTTGGTGGCATACCAAATCTTACCCGTGAAACAGAGGAGGTTAAGAGGTGACTTGACTGAGCTAGTGTATATAAAATTTTGAGGGATACAGATGGTTTACAGCAGGAATACAGCAGGAAATGTTTCCCTATATTAAATTAGAAGATCGTGATCACAATTCTATTTTCTTTACCATAGCACTGGTGAGGGAGAGGAACAGACAGGTTAGGAAAGTGTTTAAATGGAGCAAGGGGAACTATGAAGCTATCAGGCAAGAACTTGGAAGCATAAATTGGGAACAGATGTTGTCAGGGAAATGTACGGAAGAAATGTGGCAAATGTTCAGGGGATATTTACATGGAGTTCTGCATAGGTACATTCCAATGAGACGGAAAGGATGGTAGGGTACAGGAACCATGGTATACGAAAGCTGTTGTAAACCTAGTCAAGAAGAAAAGAAGAATTTACAAAAGGTTCAAAAAACTAGGTAATGATAGAGAACTAGAATATTATAACGGCTAGCAGGAAGGAGCTTAAGAAAGAAGTTAGGAGAGCTAGAAGGGGCCATGAGAAGGCCCTGGCGGACAGGATTGAGGAAAACCCTAAGGCATTCTACTGGTATGTGAAGAGCAAGAGGATAAGACGTAAGAGAATAGGACCAATCAAGTGTGACCATGGAAAAGTGCATATGGAACCGGAGGAGATAGCAGAGGTACTTAATGTGTACTTTGCTTCAGTATTCACTACAGAAAAGATTCTTGGCGATTGTAGGGATGACTTAGAGCGGACTGAAAAGCTTGAGCATGTAGATATTAAGAAAGAGGATGTGCTGGAGCTTTTGGAAAGCATCAAGTTGGATAAGTCACCGGGATGGACGAGTTGTACCCCAGGCTACTGTGGAAGGTGAGGGAGGAGATTGCTGAGCCTCTGGCGATGATCTTTGCATCATCAATGGGGAGAGGAGAGGTTCCGGAGGGTTGGAGGGTCTTACTTCAGAGGTTGGTAAGTTGGTGGAGAAAATCCTGAGAGGCAGGATTTATGAACATTTGGAGAGGCATAATATGATTAGGAATAATCAGCATGGCTTTGGCAAAGGCAGGTCGTGCCTTACGAGCCTGATTGAATTTTTTGAGGATGTGACAAAGCACATTGATGAAGGTAGAACCGTAGATGTAGTGTATATGGATTTCAGCAAGGCATTTGACAAGGTACCCCATACAAGGCTTATTGAGAAAGTAAGGAGTCTTGGGATCCAAGGGGACTTTGCTTTGTGGATCCAGAACTGACTTGCCCACAGAAGGCAAAGAGTGGTTGTAGACGGGTCATATTCTGCATGGAGGTCAGTCACCAGTGGTGTGCCTCAGGGATCTGTTCTGGGACCCCCTACTCTTTGTGATTTATTTAAATGACCTGGATGAGGAAGTGCAGAGATGGGTTAGTAAATTTGCTGGTGACACAAAGGTTGGCACTGTTGTGGATAGTGTGGAGGGCTGTCAGAGGTTACAGTGGGACATTGATAGGATGCAAAACTGGGCTGAGAAGTGGCAGATGGAGTTCAACATAGATAAGTGTGAGAAGGTTCATTTTGGTAGGTCAAATATGGTGGCAGAATATAGTATTAATGGTAAGACTCTTGGCAGTGTGGGGGATCAGAGGGATCTTGGGGTCCGAGTCCATAGGACGATCAAGGCTGCTGTGCAGGTTGACTCTATGGTTAAAGAAGGCATACGGTGCATTGGCCTTCATCAATGATGGGATTGAGTTTAGGAGCCAAGAGGTAATGTTGCAGCTAGATAGGACCCTGGTCAGACCCCACTTGGAGTACTGTGCTCAGTTCTGGTCACCTCACTATAGCAAGGATGTGGAAACCATAGAAAGGGTGCAGAGGAGATTTACAACAATGTTGCCTGGATTGGGGAGCATGCCTTACGAAAATAGGTTGAGTGAACTTGGCCTTTTTTCCTTGGAGGGATGGAGGATGAGAGGTGACCTGATAGAGGTGTATAAGATGATGAGAGGCATTGATCGTGTGGATAGTCAGAGGCTTTTTCCCAGGGCTGAAATGGCTAGCACCAGAGGGCACAATTTTAAGGTGCTCGGAAGTAAGTACAGAGGAGATGTATGTTGGGGGTAATTTTTTTACGCAGAGAGTGGTGCGTGCGTGGAATGGGCTGCCGGTGACGGTGGTGGAGGTGGATACAATAGGGTCTTTTAAGAGACTCCTGGATAGGTACATGGAGCTCAGAAAAATAGAGAGCTATGGGTAACCCTAGGTAATTTCTCAGGTAAGGACATGTTCAGCACAGCTTTGTGGGCTGAAGGGCCTGTATTGTACTGTAGGTTTTCTATGTTTCTATGATATAAATTAAAGGTAAAGAGTAAGAGATTTAGAGGCGATCTGACGGGGACCTCTGGCACCCAGAGAGCAGTGAGTGCCTGTAGTACACTGTCTGAGAGAGTGATGGAAGCTGAATCACTGACAACATTGACAAAGTGTCAGGGCAAGCCCAGGCATAGAAGGCTATAGGCCAAGATCAAGAGGAGGAGTTTAGTATGGATGGGTACTCACCAGTCAGCGTGGAAGTGGTGGCCAGATTGGCCTCTTTCTGTGCTGTATAACTCAAAAACTCTAATAAACTAATGATTAATGTGACTGGGCAGTTGATTGTGCAAGCTCTGTGGGGCTTATTTCTGCTTTGTATCTCTGCATGAGAGTGTGAATACAGATCATGTCTACCACCACATGCTCAATCCTCTGAGCTTCAGCACAGTGTTACAAACCCTGCGCCTCTATTGCCCCTGAGGCATTGTACTGCTGTCATTCGCAAGGGTTAACGCCTGTTATCACTCAGTGTTCTCCATCTCTGCGTCCACCCCCTCCATGGGCACCATCCAACAGATCACACACACCAGGTCCGTGCTCTGGAAGTCACAGGGTGAGTCGACATAAAGTGCACAGCAGAAACGAGCTGACAACTTGTTTAGAATTCAGTCCATTGATAACGGTGTGCATGTGTCTGGGACATTGTGAACACAATTTTGAATGTTATTTGGACACGGTGCTGTGGTTTGCAGTCCCCAGAACTGTCGCCCGGTGTTGTCCGAAACTCTGCCTCCTGACTCAGTGGTGAGAACTTTGCCCCTTGGCCCACGCTCATTCCATCCACATCTGGGTATCCCTTTAGATCTGTTATGGACTCCATGGTCTGGGCAGTCTCTTCTGCCCCCCACCCCAGTATTTAGAAACCATTCACTCATCTCCATTCTCAGAATGGGAATGACACCACAGTGTCAAAGGCTCACTCCAGTCACCGAGCTGTACTTGCTGTTTTGCACTTTTAAGTGTTCAAGTTTAAATCAGTATTCCTTGCTCCTGGAACTCTTGCCTGCATTTAAATATTGCCTTTTTTTTTTGTTACAATTCTCCACATTTATAAAGAAAGCAATAATTGAAAATAAAACAAAAACATTTCTCTTTTTGGCCCAATCCAGTTCCCTGCTGTGAAAGCCAGGCAGGAAGTGAAGGTTGCCTTTCTCTTCAGTAAAACAGTGCTTTCTGTTCCCCGCTACTCAGCGCTTTGCATTGAGCAAGCAGGCCTCCTGATAACGTTCATGTGGGTGAGTGGCCGTTGTAACTACACAGTAACCTGATGGATTAAAATTCTTTCTGTATCCTGTACTGTGACATTGTTGGGAGAAGAGCAGGAAGAATGCAAATCTGGAAATCGCAGGTCTTAGCTTTCTCTAAAACTTTACAGACTGTATATTCCAGTTGTTTGCCTGTGCAGCCCCAATGTCAGGTGCATTAATACTGTGGGAGACCACAGTGACCCAACAGCACAGCTGGGGCTCCTTCACCAGAAGCACCGTGGAAATTTGAGAAGGTGACTCACCAATTCCTTTTCAAGTCCAGTTAAGGATGTACAATAATCATTGACCTTTCCAGCAATCCTCCCATCCCACATACCCAGTGGCATGCAGATTCTGGGGTTCTTTCCTCCTGAAATAACCACACGCAGATTAAGAACACACATATCTATACAAAATACTCCTGGGTTATGCGTCCTTCCGTTACGATACGTGGGTTTTGACAACAAAAAAAGGCTGGGGACGCTTAGCACTTTCATGCAAGAGTGTTTATTCAGTGCGTCAAAAATTAGTGAAAACTGCCAATATTTACAAAACGGTATCTACCAGAAAACACATTATAGTGTCATACTATGTCCACTGTGAACTCCCAACATCTCCCTCGCCCTCTTCCCCCCTCCCCCTTTTACTCAGAGTGATCTGGCCCGTTTTTTAGGCACCAGGACATCCCGGCACTAATCACCCACAAGGTTAACTTAAATCTACAAAGGAATTAGAATATGATGCACCCCACAACGTAGTTATGATCATATTACGATTTAAACAATATCTATCTTAATTACATTATGTAAACAATATTTCCACATCTAATGCCACGGAATATTCCACCGTGTATGGCGGGAAAGGCCATAAAGCCAAACCTATTATGAGAATATCCCAGGGGAAGACATTGTAGTGCATACACTCAGCGCAACAATAGCGGAATGACAATGCAATGTGTGTGTGTGTACTTCCAAAAGTTGTCACAGTGAATCAACGAGGGTGTGTTCTTTGGAGAGCTGCTGAGGCTCCCGTCCTGTGGTAAGCTGGAGTTCTATACCCTGGTAATTTTCACTCATTATTGGACTAGCTGGTTCAGCTCCAGACTATGACAGATTTGTATGACCAGTGATGAATAAACCATGTTCTTGGTTTTGCCAGATGGCATGGACAATGGTGACCATGAACCATGGGTCCCCAGCCTAGCGGAACCAATCCCTACATTAATGATGGTGGGAGGTGCTCTGTCTAGGTGTCTTGCAAAGGCTAATTTTGATCTTGAGATCCAGCGCATTGAAGGCTCTGTACCATATTGTGACTTGACCTGTCAGAATGCTCTCCTCTGTACATCTATAGAGATTCACAAGAGTCTTTGATAGCATACCAAAACTCTGAAGTGGAGCTATTGGCTTGCCTTTCTCATGACTGCATCAATGTTTCGGGCCCAGGATAGATCCTCCAAGATATTGACACCAGGAAGTTGAAGCTGCTCACCTTGTACACCACTGACCCCTCAGTGAGGACTCGTGTGTGTTCTCCTGACTTTCCCTTCCTGAAGTCTGAATGTAGACTAAAATGTATGATTCTTTCAGTCATAAGGTGCAGAGATTTTGTCAGTGACCTAAGGTAGTTGCATCTGTGCTCCTTGTTCCAAATGGATTTTATTGCAGTGTTCCACCATCTCTGAAGTCCAATTGGTACAGTGTGTTTTTGTTAGTTGCTTGCCAGTTGAATTTTTTCTCCCCATTTCTTTGAACAATACAAGACTGGAAGTTATCAAAGAATGTACAGTAAAAAATGTTGCAATGATTTGAGAGCCTGAGTTGATTTGGACCTCCTTTTTGTATGTCTGTAATGTGAAAGGACACAGTTCAAGAGGTGCTGGAACAAGAAATAGGCTGATAAATGTCAACTTGTTGGTAAATGACATCCTGATCCACAATTTCTGAGGGTCCAAAGATACCTACGTGGACAGAATGTACAATGTGTAGAGAAATAATTACAACTGGAACTGTGTACGAAACTAATATAAGTCACCCACAAGGCTATCTGTTGATGAAAGTGTGATAGCCACAATATGTAGCTGTTTCAGATTCGAATGATGTTACCTGGTCAATTTTAAGCTGGTTGCTTCAGTAAAGTAAATATTGCCATATGTGAGACCACAGATAATTTGGCTCTAGTATTTTAATGTTCCTGTCAAGTTCCTTAATGTCTTATATTTCTGCTTGATCAGTGACATGTAAAGTTTAATTAATATGAATTATAGTAAAGATAAAATATATTTTATGTGTATTGCACAGGATAATAGTGAGCTGATTTTATGTTCTGGATACAAATGTTTAGACGCTTTTGGGAAATCAGGTCAAGTTAAAAATCAGAACAAAATTTCCAGACTTGGTCATAAGTTTCCCTCTAGATGACCACATTTTAGCTGAGCACCGTCACTGCTAACAAAAGCTTTCATTTATATAGCATCTTTCTTTTCTTTTTTCAATCCTTTTATGGATTTTTTTTAAAGTGTGTATACAAACAGGAGGAGAATATCTCTAGTATATATGTCAATAACAGTACGTACAGAAGGTAAAATAAACAATATCAGAATCACACATGGCGTTGATCTACAAAGTATAAATTTGATATAGAATGTACAATACAGAAAAAAAGAATGTAATTCATTCTCCTCTTATCAATTTATGAAGAAAGGAAGGACTATTATATTAAAAAAAAGGAAAAAAAAAACACTATTCTAAATAGAAAAAAAAGGACAGGGCAGTCCATCCTGAGAGACAAACCAAGCGAAGAGAGACTCTGATCAAATCCAAGGTTCTGAAAAGATAGCTGGAAGAGAATCAGTACAAAATTCAGATCATATGAAAATATTGAATAAAAGGTCATCAGATTTCTTCAAATTTAAAGGATGTATCCAATGTCTAACTTCTTATTTTCTCTAGACTTAAACAGGACATGATACAGGAAAGCCAATAAAAGGTGGTAGGAGGGTTAGGGTCCTTCCATTTAAATAAAATGGCTTTCCTAGCCAATAAGATTGAAAAGGCTATCATCTGCTGAGTGGAAGTAGGAGTATATCCCAAAAATAATGATGGAATAATCCTAAAAATAGCTGTAAATAAGTTCAGTTGTAAATCCAGATCCAGCACTTTTGATAAGGTTTTAAAATCAAAAATATCCCTATTTTATATTATACAGAGGTACCCAGCAGGTAAATCTATTCTTTCCATGTTATCCATATTCTCTGAATTTAGTAGCTTTTCTGGATATAAGTAAAATTTATACAAAAGTGAGTTATTTCCCATTAATAATCATTTGGATCAGTATGAGCAATTACCTTTTAGTATTGCTAAAAATCAATTTACTTATCCTGGCATTAAAGTTACAAAGAATTTTAAAGATCTGTACAAATATGATTTTCTCCCATTAATTGATTACACCCAACAAATAATTTCTAAATGGTCTCCTAGGATGCTATCATTAATTGGTCGAATTAATGCTATTAAAATGATAGTTCTACCGAAATTCTTATATATATATATATTTCAAGCAGTTCCTTTATTTGTTCCTAAATGGTTTTTTGACAGAGTAGACTCTAAAATTTTATCCTATATTTGGAACAAATAAAAATCCTATATTGAGTAAACCTTTATTGCAGAAATTAAAGAAGGACGGTGGTATGGCTTTGCCAAATCTTAGACTGTACTACTGACTAATTAATATTCGATATATTACCTGTTGGATTCATTATTCAGACTGTCCTTTATGGGTGGATTTGGAGAAAAACTTGGTGAAAGGGTATTCCTTGGCCTCTTTACTGGGAGCTCCTCTTCCTTTTCTGCTCTCTAAGATTGGTAGACAAAGCCTTAATCCTATTATTAAACATACATTAAGAATTTGGTTTCAGTTGCACAGATTTTTGAATTAAATAATTTTGTCCTTTCTAGTAAAATATATCGTAATTATTTTTTTAAACCATCAATTTTAGATCAGGCTTTTTAAATTTGGAAAACCAAAGGAGTAATAACTTTTTCCGATTTGTTTATAGAGGATTGTTTGATGACTTTTACTCAGCTAGCAGATAAGTTTGATTTATCCAATGTACACTTTTTTAGATATTTACAAATTAGGAATTTTTAATGTACTTTGCTTCCAAATTATCCCTCCGCTTATCCATCTAATATAATAGATACCGTCTTCCAGGTTAAACCAAAAAGGATTAATAGCTACAATTTATAAATGGTTATTGAATTTATGAATGATATCTAATGATAAAATTAAAGCTGCCTGGGAATTGGAATTTCAAGAGTTACTTTCAGATAATCAATGGAGTAAAATTCTTCATCTGGTAAATACTTCATCTATTTGTGCCCATCATTCCTTGATACAGTTCAGGGTAGTGCATCGGGCACATATGTCAAAGGATAAATTAGCCCATATTTTTCCCAGTATTAATCCTATTCGTGATAGAGGTAATACTTAGGTGGCTATCTTAACTCACATGTTTTGGTCTTGCATAAAGTTGGAGAATTTTTGGAAAGATGTTTTTAAAACCTTATCAAAAGTGCTGGATCTGGATTTATATAGCATCTTTAGCATTGTAAAATACTCTATAATGCCTTCACTTGCTTGCAAAAAAATGATAGTAATATTAATAATGATAACCAAATTGTTTAAAAAAAAATCAGTTTTAAGGAACATCTTAATGGAGTGTTCAGTTTGGAAGATCCAAAGCTTGGAGACTAGGTATTTATCAGATCCATTTCAGAGCTAAAAGACTTCAGTAAGTCCCAATGTGCCACCTTCCCCTTTTGTTCTCACAAATGTTCCCATTGGAATGTTAACTCTAGGGAAGTAAGAATTAGAATTCAAACAGAATGACGTGAAATCCAAACACCTGTAAACAAATAGTGGTTTAATGTGACACACACAAAATACTGGAGGAACTCAGCAGTCCAGGCAGCATCTATGGAATAGATTAAACAGGGTCTCAGCCTGAAACGTCAACTGTTTACTCTTTACCATAGATGCTGCTTGAACTGCTGAGTTCCTCCAGCATTTTGTGTGTGTTGCTTTGGATTCCAGCATCTGCAGATTTTCTCATGTTTGTGGTTTAATGTGAGTCACTAATTTTTTATAGGACCTTCCTCTGAGAAACTTAAAAACATATGACTTAGAGAAAGGCCAGTTGACTCATAATGCTAGTGCTAGATCTTTCAAAGAGAAGTCATGCTTGATCCCGCATTTGTGCTTATTGTCAGGAATCCTGCAGGATTTTTTTAGAATTAGCTCTACTGCCTTTTCAGATAGAGGTTTCTAATCTGGAAGCACCATGAAAAAGTTTGACTTCATTTCCCAGCTTGATCTTTTACAGATGATTTTAAACTAAAGTTTAGAAACCCGTCTCTTATTATTTGTCCATTGAGAACCGATCCTCCACTCTTTGTAGATTGCTACTATGTTTTGTCTAATGACCTAAGGCACCTTCAGGATATTTCACTCTGAGAAAGAGAGAAACTGCCCATTACACCACTGGTGTTTAGGGCAGCAATGAAGATCCTTCATCCCTGGTGGTGTTCAGGGCTTCCTTCATTGTGTCAGTAGCTTCCTCTCAGTTTTCACTACAGTAGGTCGTGCAAGTCCCAGAAGGAGGCTCAGGAATACCATCGCATTCAGATATAGGAAGATTCTTCATTGGTGTTTCCATAACAATAGAGCTATTAGCCCTAAGCTGAACCAGCAAATCTGGAGGACCGCTGGGCCACTCTTAGTCTGCCCTCTACGCTTTGACCTGCTTTGCATGGGTAACTTTACCAAGGGCCGAAGCATAAAGCCTCAACTTTAGGCAACATAGCTCTCCAGGTCATTGAGGCATGCAAGCCTCTAACTCACAAGGTTGTGGTCCTCTTGGGGGATATAGAGTATTTTACAATCTTTTTAGATTTCCAGAATTTGCTGTCGAATATGCTGCCGTCTTCCATTTGTGCTCTAACATAAACACTTTTCTTCTATATTCTGTTCTATCTTTGGAATTACAATTAACCAAGATTCTATATTAACACCTTATAACAACAGGAATTCTGCAGATGCTGGAAATTCAAGCAACAACCCATTTCCGACACATCCCTCCCCTTTCTAGATCTTTCTGTCTCTATCTCTGGAGGCAGTTTATCTACTGATGTCTACTATAAGCCTACTGACTCTCACAGCTATCTGGACTATTCCTCTTCTCACCCTGTCTCTTGCAAAAATGCCATCCCCTTCTCGCAGTTCCTCCGTCTCCGCCGCATCTGCTCTCAGGATGAGGCTTTTCATTCCGCGACGAGGGAGATGTCCTCCTTTTTTGAAGAAAGGGGCTTCCCTTCCTCCACCATCAACTCTGCTCTCAAACACATCTCCCCCATTTCATGCACATCTGCTCTCACTCCATCCTCCCGCCACCCCACTAGGAATAGGGCACCCCTGGTCCTCACCTACCACCCCACCAGCCTCCGGGTCCAACATATAATTCTCCGTAACTTCCGCCACCTCCAACGAGATCCCACCACTAAGCACATCTTTCCCTCCCCCCCCTCTGCTTTCCGCAGGGATCGCTCCCTACGCGACTCCCTTGTCCATTCGTCCGACCCATCCCTCCCCACTGATCTCCCTCCTGGCACTTTTCCTTGTAAACGGAACAAGTGCTACACATGCCCTTACACTTCCTCCCTTACCACCATTCAGGGCCCCAGACAGTCCTTCCAGGTGAGGCAACACTTCACCTGTGAGTCGGCTGGGGTGATATACTGCATCCGGTGCTCCCGATGTGGCCTCCTATATATTGGCGAGACCTGACGCAGACTGGCGAGACCTGACGCAGACTGGGAGACCGCTTTGTTGAACACCTACGCTCTGTCCGCCAGAGAAAGCAGGATCTCCCAGTGGCCACACATTATAATTCCACATCCCATTCCCATTCTGACATGTCTATCCACGGCCTCCTCTACTGTAAAGATGAAGCCACACTCAGGTTGGAGGAACAACACCTTATATTCTGTCTGGGTAGCCTCCAACCTGATGGCATGAACATCGACTTCTCTAACTTCCGCTAATGCCCCACCTCCCCCTCGTACCCCATCTGTTACTCATTTTTATACACACATTCTTTCTCTCAATCTCCTTTTTCTCCCTCTGTCCCTCTGACTATACCCCTTGCCCATCCTCTGGGTCCCCCACCCCCGTCGTTCTCCCTGGGCCTCCTGTCCCATGATCCTCTCATATCCCCTTTTGCCAATCACCTGTCCAGCTCTTGGCTCCATCCCTCCCCCTCCTGTCTTCTCCTGTCATTTTGGATCTCCCCCTCCCCCTCCCCCTCCCACTTTCAAATCTCTTACTAACTCTTCCTTCAGTTAGTCCTGACGAAGGGTCTCGGCCTGAAACGTCGACTGTACCTCTTCCTAGAGCTGCTGTCTGGCCTGCTGCGTTCACCAGCAACTTTGATGTGTGTTGCTTTAACACCTTATAAACTTTTTTTCCACCTTCTGATTTCTGGATGTGAACCCCAAGACCTTTCTGTTCAGCTAAAGATTTTTACATGACTTTCCACACGTCCATCAATTCACTCTTCACATTTAGGTTCATGTTTCTGCCCACTACACCACTCTACCTCTCATCTTGAAGCTTATAAAGGTAAGTTACATCGTTAAGTTTTGCAATGTTTGTAAACTTTATAATGCTGCCACCTACAGGTATTTGCTGCATTATAAAGTTAAGAGGTGGCACAAAACTGAATAGTGACTCCAAGCCCCACCCTTGTGGTACACTACCCCAAAACACTTCCTTAAAATATATATCTAAACACCAACACCTGCTTCCTGTTACTGAATCATTTCTGCTTTTACACCACATTTTCCTTGAGGTTATAGTCTTAACACCTTGATGAATTGTTCAAATCCTTAACACAGAACAAATGGTTACCACAGTATCTCCTTCAAACTTTTCTAGCAGGTCAAAGAGTTCAGTCAAGTTGGAGAAATACGATTTACTCTGAATCTTTGCTAGCTGTCCTTGATTAGCCAATGCTTCTCAGAGTGAAAACATATTTTGTCTGCTTACAACAGCCTCCGCATAACTGATCGTCAAATAACTTGTCAGCAGAAATGCCTGATAGATTGGTCAGGGTGTGTTTGGAGTGGATTTAATAAGACATGTATTTCCTTTATTTGCATGGTTTATTTTGCAATGTACAGGAATTTTATGCATTTGCACCACACAGCTGCTGCAAAACAACACATTTCAGATCATGCAGGACAGTGATATTAATCCTGATTCTGATTTCTGAGGTGGACATTCTGAAGATGAGCAGACATCTTCGATAATCAGGCCCATGCCCCAATGACCTTAAGCTCAGTTTATCATATACAAAGGGATATATTTCTATGCTGTATAGATACTGTGATTGGTGATAAACTGGGAAAAATTACAATGACGTAGAAAGGGAGAGAGTAATTAAGTTATGAGTGCCTGACAGGAGATGATGTTGAAGTACGGCTGAAACATTTAACACAGTAGAGTACACAGAAAGCACTCTACAAAGACAGGAAAATGAAGAGGCTAATCAATTTGTGTAACGAAAAGTAGATGATATAAGTAAAGTTAAAAAGAACAAATAAACCAAGACAACACATTCAAGTAAATACCAGACTTGATGGCTGACGTTCTAGAAGCTGACATTGGTTCGATGTCGCAAAATAGATCTAAAGAAAACAGTAGTAGGTCTTTCAGCCCTTTGAGAATACTCAGCCTTGAAAAAAGATTATGGATGATCTTCTATCTCAAAACCATATTCCTGGTCTCTCCCCATACCCTATGACAATTCCCTCGAATGTAGAGTGCTTCTAGAGATCTATCTTAGGCATAATGATACAGGAGGTGGTCCATTAAGTGCATGGTTCCCTCCACCACCCCCCTCCGGGACAGCGGTCCCATTCATCCCATACTCCTCACCCCTGTCATTTATCGCCTCACACACCTCCATCATTCTTCTTTGAACCTTTTTTTTGCCATTAACTGATTTGACTGAATTCTTTGAGGTAAGGGTTAACTGATGTACAGCAGAAAATGGCTGTGCTGTGCTGTAGATTTGAACACTTTAATAAGGTCCTAAGCAAGAGGCTTCTACAAAGGAAGCTTATAAATTCAAGGAAAAAATGGTGTGAATGCTGAATTGATTCAGTGAAAGGAAGCAGGTGGTGATGTTCACAGTCACTGGTTAATCTACTGGGATGTAGGAGGAAATGGCTGTAAATCCATGTGACCATGCAGAGAACATCCAAACTCTGCACAGACAGTGCCTGAAGTCACTACCTAGGTCTGCCTGGGCCACTGAGCTGTAAGACAGCAGCTCCAATGCACTTTTCCATAAACGTAATAACTTTATTCAAGAAAAACAGGGGAGTAAACCAATCAGTTATCTTCAGGGGCAGCTGTCAGATAAATGCTGGAGTCCATTATTAGGACTGCTAACAGGACAGTTGGAAAAGCTTAACATGGTTAAGCCAAATCATGCCACAAAAGAAATGTTGCCCTGAATGAGCTTCATGTTTTGGAGATGTGACAGGTAGGACAGGACTGGAATTAGAATTGGTTTAGTATTGTCATATGTAACAAGATACAGTGAAACGCTTGTCTTGCATTCTGTTCATACAGATCAATTCAATACATCAGTGCTTTGAGGTAGTACAAAGTACAAGCAGGGATCAGTGTTGGGACCACTTATTTTTCTGCTGTATATCGATGATGTAGATGATGGAATAGACGGCTTTGTTGCCAAGTTTGCAGATGATACGAAGATTGGTGAAGGGGCAGGTAGTGTTGAGGAAACAGGTAGGATGCAAAAGGATTTAGACAGATTAGGAGAATGGGCAAGAAAGTGGCAAATGAAATACAATGTTGGAAAAAGCATGGTCATGCACTTTGGTAGTAAAAATAAATGTGTGGACTATTTTCTAAATGGGGAGAAAATCCAAAACTCTGAGATGCAAAGGGCCTTGTGCAGAACACCCTGAAGGTTAACTTGCAGATTGAGTCAGTGGTGAGGAAGGCAAGTGCCATGTTAGCATTCATTTCAAAAGGTCTCAAATACTAGAGTATGGATGTGATACTGAGGCTTTATAAGGCACTGGTTGTGGTGATATCGCATGTCACCTGTAAGAACTTGATTGAACAGAGTTCGGAGCATGCGCAGAAATGAAAGAATGATCTAGAAACTGTATGGTGAAAATGTGGTTGCTATTTGCTGTCGTAGATAAAAGTTCTAGTTTTAGTTCTTCCAGAATATAGTTTGTTCTTAGTAACCCACGTACTTATAAAGAACACAACATGGTGTCAGAAGTCGGCCTGGAAGAACAATACAGACACAGGAGAATCGAAGATAATCGAAGGAAAAAAAGAGTGCGAACTTTTTCGTTGTTTGCTAACAGCTTTAAAAATGGAAGTTTTGCAATCCCCATCAACGCTTCAGCTGACTGGAAATGTAGCTGAAAACTGGAAAAGATTTAAACAGCGTTTTGAAATTTATTTATCGGCGATCAGAGCAGGAAGTAAAATGGAAAAAATAAAAGCAGCAATCCTACTCCATGTAATAGGGGATGACTGAATTGAGGTATATAACCATTTTACTTTTGAAAATGGAGATAATTTGAATCTAAAAGCGATAATCGATAAATTTGACACACTTTGTATACCGAAGTGTAATGCAACATATGAGCACTACAATTCTTTCAAATGTCGGCAGAGACCTGGTCAAACGACTGATCAATTTGTTATGGAGTTGAGAAACCACAGTAAAAAAATGCAAGTTTTGCAGGGCTTACAGACTTTCTCATTAAAGACAGAATTGTTTGTGGCATTCTGGATAATGGTCTGAGAGAAAGACCGTTAGAACAAGAGTTGAATTTGGAAAAAGCTGTGGCACTCTGTAAAGCTTCTGAGACCGTGATGTTGCAGGCTAAAGAGCTTTTGATCGAGAACGGCTACATAGACGCTATAAAGCGCGAACATGCTAGAAAAAATAATGCAGCAACAATGAAACCATTAAAGAGCAAGATGTCATCTGAAAGAAAAGAACTTTGTGATCACTGTGGGCGGCAACATCATCTAAAAAAAGAGTCCAGCGTATTGGAAAATGTGCAACACCTGTGGTAAGAGTAATCATTTTTCATGATGTTGCAGAAGTAGAAAGGAAATAAAACACGTAAATGCAGTGCTTGAAAATGAACGCGAATGAACCTTGAAAACAGACAAAGTAAGAATGACTGCACTATGCCATTGCAAGTGAACCAAAATATTATTGTTTACAAACGTTTGTAAATTGGATACTGGAGCACAAGTAAATGTTCTTGCATAATCTGAGTTTGATGCATTAAAGCCAAGACCAAAGTTACATCAGACAAATATAAAAGTGATTGGGTATATACAAAAATATTGACCACACGCTTTCATTTGTGTTAGTGCCGAAACATGTACAGTCAATACTGGGTTTATTTGCCTGTGAGAGACTGAATTTGGTGAAAAGAGTATTAGTCCTGAACAGTGATACAGAGTCAGAATACAGCGGACAGAGGCCAAACTTGTCGGTACAGTACAATACAGATCTGAAGCCAAACAGTGACAAGAATCAGGATCCAACTAAAGAAGTGAAAGCACAAGTGAAGGAACTGAAATGATGAAGTCTCAACATAAAAAAGAGATTACACAGTTAATGAATGAATTGCAATTTCTTCTCAAAGACCTCAAGAAAGAGCAAACTTTAAAGTTTCAGTTAACTGATGCAGACCAGACGAAACATGAGAATAACAATGAAACACAAGAACTGTGTGAACCACTTAGAAGGTCTACTCGTGTTCGTAAACCCTCAGAGAGACTGATAGAGACATGTTAAACCATGCATTTGTTTTGATTAATGTTGCTAATTGTTTTTCTTTTTAAGGAAAGGAAGATGTGGTGATATCACGTGTCACATGTAAGAATGTGATTGGACAGAGTTCAGAGCATGGCAGAAATGACAGAATAATCTAGAAACTGTATGGTGAAAATGTGGTTGCTGTTTGCTGTTGTAAATAAAAGTTCTAGTTTTAATTCTTCCAGAATATGGTTTGTTCTTAGTAACCCACGGTACGTATAAAGAACACAACACTGGTGAGGCCTCACCTTGAGTATTGTGAACAGTTTTGGGCCTCTCATGTTAGAAAAGATGTGCTGGCATTGGAGAGGGTCCAGAAGAGATTCACAAGGATGATTCCAGGAATGAAAGGGTTATCATACGAGGAACATTTGATGGCTCTGGGTCTGTACTCGCTGGAATTCAGAAGGATGAGGGGGGACCTCATTGAAACCTTTCAAATGTTGAAAGGCCTAGACAGAGTAGTTGTGGAAAGGATGTTTTCCACGATGGACGAGTCTAGGACAAGAGGGCACAGTGTCAGTTTAGAGGAGGCTCCCTTTCAAAACAGAGATGCTGAGACTTTTCTTTAGCCAAAGGGTGGTGAATTTGTGGAATTTGTTGCCACATGCAGCTGTGGAGTCCCGGTCATTGATATTTAAGGCAAAGATTGATAGGTTCTTGACTGGACATGGCATCAAAGGTTACGGGGAGAAGGCCGGGAACTGGGGTTGAGGAGGAGAAAAAGAAGGATCACCCATGACTGAATGGCGGAGCAGACGCGATGGGCCAGATGGCCTAATTATGCTCCTATGTCTTATGGTCTAAAACAATAACAGAATGCAGAATAAAAAGTAATAGCTAAAGATAAAGTGCAGTGCAGGTAGACAATAAGATTATAATCAGTAGATTGTGAGGTAAAGAGTCCACTTAGTTCGAGTAAGGAATCATTCACTGGACCTATAACAGCAGGGTAGAAGTGGTCCTTGAGCCTGGTGGTACGTGCTTTCAGGATTTTGTATCTTCTGCCTGATAGGAAAGGGGAGAAGGAAGAATATCTGGGATGGTGGGGCCTTTGATTGTGCTGGCTGTTTTACTGAAGCAGCGAAAAGATTAGACAGAGTCCATGGAGGGGAGGCTGGTGTCTGTGATGTGCTGAGCTGTGTTCACAACGCTCTGCAGTTCCTTTTGATCATGGGCAAAGCAGTTCCCATACCAATATTAAAGATTCAAGATAATTTGTATATGTATACATCAAGACACACAAGAGTATGCCGGAGGCAGCCGGTAAGTGTGGCCACACATTCCGGTGCCAACATTGCATGCCCACAATACTCAGCAGAACAACACAGAACACAACAAGCAACAAATAACAACAGAAAAACAAGCCCCATTCCTCCCTCCCACCTACATACACGATCCTCCAGGAGAGGCCTCTGGTTTCTAATGGACATAGACTCAGGCCCGCAGACTTCGAGCTTCGACCTCCCCAGCGGACTCACGGGGATTCAGGCTCAGCTCCAGCCAACGGGCCCTGACTTATGGATTTCTGATTTATTCTCGTCCCACAACACTTGGGCATGCCGATCACCGAACACTAGGCAGTGAACTCCAAGCCCACTGAGTCGTGAACCCTGGGGGTGATCAGAACTTGTTTCCCCTGCCAGACCAGGACTCCGACTCCAGAACTCACTGCCCTGGAGGGCCCTCATTCATATGCAACATCCGTCCTCGAAAGTCCCACATCCGCGACACTGGTCTTAGAATGCAGAGTGGAGACTTCGGCTCCAGCCTGATCACTTCTCAGTTACCAAAACCTAACCTGACCCCTAACTTCCCTCTCTGTCCCCAAAATCCTCCTTACGAACCTAAAAAAATGAAAAATTGAACAAGTAAGCAATTAACAAACTACTAAACCTGAGCTGCAACTCAACAGAGGTTGCAGCTCAGCGGCATCTTGCAATTACAAGCCATTATGCAATATGGTGCATCCATAAATATCCGTAGGTGTCATGGGGACATACCAAGTTCCTTTAGCCTCCTGGTGAGGCGTCAGTGAGCCTTGTTGGCTGTGGCATCTGTGTGGTTGGCCCAGGACAGGCTGTTGGTGATTCTCATTCCCCAGGAACCTGAAGCTTTCAGCCCTCTCAACTGCAACATTGTTGATGTAGACAGGAGCATGTGCACCCACCCACCCACACCGCCCCCCGCCGCCTGTTCCTGAAGTCAATGATCAGCTCTTTTGGTCTGTTGACATTGAAGGAAAGGTTGTTGTCATTACACCATGTCACTAAGCTCTCCATCTCCTTCCTGTACTTTGACTGATCATTATTTGAAATATGGCCCTCTACAGTGATATCATCTACAAATTTAAAGCAGAATCTGACCATGTAGTCATGATTGTACAGGGAGTCGAGCAGAGAACTGAGTACCCGTGTTGAGAATAATCCTGGTGGTGGGGTTGCTGCCTCTCTCGTTACTCATTGCAGTCTGTTGATTTAAAAGATGAAGTACTCTAAAGGCACTCCAAAGGACACCATGCAAAAGATCATAATGCTGCCTTGTTTAAGGGACTGTTTCAAATTGGAGGTACAGGTGGCTGCAGATGCTGGGATCTGGGGCACTAAGTAATCTGCTGGAGGAACTCAGCAGCATCTGTGAAGGCAAAAGCAGGGTCGGTGTTCTGGGGCAAGACACTGCATTAGGACTGGAAGTGCAGAGCGGAGGAAAGCCTGTATGGACGGTCGAGGCAGGAACTAGCAGGTGTTACATGGATTTGGATGAGAAGGGAGATGACGGGCACATGGAGGGGAGAGGAGGGGAGGAGTGGTGTGAGGAGACAGCAGCTAGTGGGTGATAGGGAGGAAAAGAAAGGAGGCAGGTGAAGGGAGAAGGGTGGAGGTATAGATAAAATCTGCAAGGTGATATGGAGATGGATGAGGCTGGAATCTGATAGGTAAGAAAGGAGACGTGGAAAGAGATAAGGAAGGGGTAAGGGTTAGATGGAACTAGCTTGGAGATGGCAAGGAGATGGCAGATGAACTCAAGTTTATTGACTATATAAGGTTTGTTGAAAGGTGAGCAATAAGGAAGATGCCGGTGCATGAAAGAAAGAAGGCATGTTAAGTGGGCAAAGGCATAGCGGAGATACAGTAAGAAACATTTATTTGCATGTCATTTACGCAGATCATTCTGTACTTACGTACATTGAGGTAGTAATACAGAAAACAGAATGCAGAATATAATGTTACAGTCACAGAGAAAGTACAGAGCAGGTAGACAGATAAGGTGAAAGGACCACGACGAGGTCCACTGGGAGATCAAGAGCTCACCTTTGATTCTGTGAGAGGTCTGTTAAAGAATCCGATATCAGTGGGTTAGAAGCAGTCTTCAGTCTGGTGGTACATAACCGTTGGTACCTTCTGCCCAACTGCTTCCTAGATTGATTTCAGAAATAATTGATTTGTCCTTTGAGAGAAGATAAGAGGAATGAGCTAATATTCTTCGGAGTTTAGAAGCATGAAAAGTGATAGCATTCACATATATGAGCGTGTGAAAGGGCTCGATGTAGTGGCTGCTGAGTTTCATTCTCTTGAAAAAGCCATCTACTAGTCTTCATTGTAGAACTCAGTTCAAACTTTATTTTGACATCCAGAGGTTTTTTTGAACTCTTTACCTAATAATTGTGGACACTGCTAAATGTTTAGGAAAAGAAACCAATACACACTTTTGCTCTATAAACAAGATGGAATTGAAATAAATCAGCCATGATCTTATCAAGTGGAAAATCAGACTCTGGGTGTAGCCTAATGCTTGCTCATTATGTTAGTACAGTGTTAACTTACCAATATTTTAAATTGTTTTTAGAAGAACTATCGCTTTCACTTGGCTTTCTGTGTGGGAAGTCATCTGACAAATCTCTCTGAGTTCTTAAGCAGGTAGGTGAGAGTAGGGCAGTCGATGTCTGTATGGAAACTGGCAAGGCCTTTGTCAAGGTACCTTATGGCAGCCCCATCTGGAAGGTTAGATTGCATGGGATCCGGGGAAGATAGCTGATTAGATTCAAAATTGATTCAGTGGTAGGAAGCAGATGGTCTAGTGATGGTCAAGAATTGTTTCTCAGACTGGAGGCCCATATCTCCTGTTGATCCACAAAGACCAGCGCTGGTTCCTTTGTTTATTTATTTATTGAGATACAGCACGGAATAAATCCTCCAGCCCTTCAAGCCACGCCACCCAGCAATCCCCCGATTTAATCTGGACCTAATAACAGAACAATTTACAATGACCAATTAAGCTACCAGCCAGTACACCTTTGGAAAGTGGGAGAAAACTGGGGCACCCAGTGGTCACGGGAAGAACGTACAAACTCCTTACAGGCAGCTGCGGGATTTATTGTTTGTCATTTACATAAGGGCTTTGGATATGAATGTACAAGGCATAATTAGTAAGTTTGCAGAGCCGTATCAAGAGATGGTGTTGTCGATAGAGTAGCTGGCCGTGAAAAATTACAGAGGAACCTTGTTCAGCTGCTATGTGGGGCATGAGAATTGGCAAACGGCTTTCGATCCAGGTAAGTATGAGGTATTGCACTTTGAGAGATCAAAGCCGGCTAGGACTTGTACAGTGAATGGTAGTGAATTGTGTTCAGTTTTGGCCACCCTGTTATGGGAAATATGTTATTAAACTGGAAAGAGCACAGGAAATATTTGCCAGAATGTTGCCTGTACAAGGGGACCTGAAATACAGAGAGAAGTTGCTCACACTAGGAATTTATTCCCTGGAACGTAGAATAGTGAGAGGTGACCTGATTAAGGTATCTACGATTATGAGGGGCATAGCACAGGGCAGGGTGAGAGGGTACTAAAAACAAGAAGGCATAGGTTTAATTTCAGAAGCAAGAGATTTAAAAGGGACAGCACATTCATGCAAAGGCTGGCGTGTATTTGGAATGAGCTGCCAGAAATGGTGATTGAGGCAGGCAGATCAGCAACATTTAAAAGTGATTTAAATTAGTACATGGGTAGAAGAGGGGCCAGACGCCTCCTGTCTAAATATGTGTCGATGGAACTAGCTCACACTGCAACACTGTCAACGTGGACAAGTTCAGCCACACCACTTCCAAGCTATCTGACCCCGTATGGGAGTACTGCTCCCTTAGGAATCTGGAAATTTAGTGTAAAAACAGCAAGGAATGAATATTAGCAGACCTTTTACACATGACACGATCCTGTATGTAGATTAAACATTTGGCTGAGTGGTGTCGTAACAACTCTCACTCAATGTCAGCAAGACCAAAGAACTGATTGTAGACTAGGAGAGGGAACCCAGAGGTCCATGAGCCGGTCCTCATCAGAACAGGAGAGGGTCAATAACTTCAAATTCCTGTGTGTTACTATCTCAGAGGACCTGTCCTGGACCCTTCATATAAATGTAATTACAAAGAAAGCATGACAGTGCCTCTACTTCCTCAGAAGAAAAATAATTTCAGGATGTATATTGTATACATTTCCTTGACATTAAATGTACCTTTGAAACCTTTGAGTCTGCGGAGATTTAGCATGACATCAAAGACCTTGACAAACTTTCATTGGTGTGTGGTGGAAAGTGTATTGCCCGGCTGCATTATGGCCTGGTATGGGAAATCCTATAAAAGGTAGTGGATTCGGCCCAGTACATCACGGGTAAAGCACTACCAACCATTGAGCACATCAATGTTGGCATTTATTTCAAGGGGAAAAGAGTATAAAAGCAGAGAAATAATGCTGTCTTTATAAGACACTAGTCAGGCCACACTTGTGCAAACATCCCACCTCTCCCAGAAGTTCCAGGAGTCTCCCGCATATTGATAGCTGCTCCCTGACGCCTGGAAATTATATACCATATCCCAGACATCGATTTTTTTGAGAGGGAGAGGGACAGCGAGCATCCTGATTGGTCTCTCTTCATGCTAAGTAGACCTATCAGTTTTCACTGTGGGCCGGCTTTACAGTCGACCTCAAAAATAATGACAGTGTTGCTCATTGCACTGTTTGCAACAGTGACTTTTTTATTGCCCATGGTGGGTTAAAATGTAAAAGACACGTTGAGGTGAGCTTAACAGGTGTCATTCATTCATTAGCATAGCTAACGTTATTTAAACTAGCTGGCTAGCTGCTAAGGAGCTACTCTATTGATGTCCTACGTGATGAGGCCAAACTCCCTGTAGACTTGCTTAAAGTTGTAATAGAATAAACATGGTAATATAATAAAATACAAGTACATAGTTTAATGTCACATTTTCTGCATATGCCCAACTCGGTTTACAGATTAGACAAAATCACTAAACAAAGTATTACATACACCCTTGGAGGTCGACTGGGGGGGGGGGGGGGGTGGAGAGATATGGGGTTGCGGGGGGCGGGGGTGCTACCTCCCCGAAATGAGTTTTTGCAGGGTGGGATGTCTGCTTGTGGAGTATTGTCAACTGTTTTGGGCCCCATATCTTAGAAAGGATGTGTTGACATTGGAGAGGTTCATGAAGATGATTCTGGGAATGAAGGGGTTAACGTATGAGGAGCATATGGCAACTTTGGGTCAGTACTCACTGGAATTTAGAAGAATGTAGGGGGTGGGAACCCTTTAGAACAGAGATAAGGAGGAATTTAGAGTCACTACTCTCGGGCTAAAAAAAATTCTCCTGCCACGGACTGCGGTGGAGGCCAAGCCCGTGGGTATATTTAAGGTGGAAGTTGATCACTTTATGATTGGTCAGGGCATCAAAGGATATGGCAAGAAGGTGGGTGTATGAGATGAAGTGGGAATGATGGAATGGCAGAGCAGACTCAACGGGCTGGATGGCCCAATTCTGCTCCTATGTCATGGTGTTATCTACATGAAATGCTGTCGTAGAAAAGCAGCATTCATCAACAAAGATCTTCACCACACAGGCCATGCTCTTTTTCTCACTGCTGCCATCAGGTAGAAGATACAACAGCCTCAGGACTCGCACCACCAGGTTCAAGAACAGTTACTACCCCTCAACCGTCAGGCTCTTGAACATAAGAGGATAACCACACTCATCTATTGAGATGTTCCCACAACCAAAGATCTCACTTTAAGGACTCTTTATCTTGTTATTTCATGTTCTCGTTATTTATTGCTATTTGTTTATATTTGCACAGCTTGTTGACTTCTATGCTCTTGCTCTTTCATTGATCCTGTTAACAGTTACCGTTCTATAGATTTGCTGAGTATGCCCGCAGGAAAAAGAATTTCAGGATGTATGCGGTGACGTGTAGGTACTCTAATAATAGATTTTACTTTGAACATTGGCTTGACCCTGTTGCAATGATTGCTATGAAGCAGCCATCAGCATTAACTGGCTGGTGGGAGATTAAAAATGGGTGGCACAGAGATTCAGTTCTCGCCTCACGGCTCCAAGATAGATTCAGTTCTAACCCCCTGGTCTTGTCCGTATGGAGTTCATACATTGTCGCTGTGACTGTGTGTGTTTCCTCCAAGTGCTCCAGTTTCCTCCCATGTGCCAACGCTATGTGGGCGACAGGTAAACCGGCCGGTGTCCATTGCTACAAATGTGCAGGTGAATGTTTGGCGAGTTGAAGAGAATTTGGGGAGAATAAAATAGGATTAATTGCTGGCTATCAGCACAGATAGGGTGGGTCCAAGAACCTGATCTCGTGCCGTATGACTTGACAGCCATTGGAGTGAGGAACAGCAGATTCTCCATATACTGCTTTACAAAGGTCTACAGATGTTCATTCCTTGCTGTTTTTACACCAATTTGCCATCTTCCTAAAGGAGCAGTTCTCATACAGGGTTAGACAGCATGGAAAGGGTTTGGCTTGTTGACCATGTTGCAGTGTAAGCTGATCCCATCTGCTGATATTTGGACAGTAGGCCTCTGACCCTTCCTCTACCCACATGCTTATTTAAATCACTTTAAAATGTTTCACTTCTTACTCCATCCAGCCCAATAAAAAACTTGTCTTCAGGACAAGAAGCTGAAACACTTTTATGAAACAAGACACGTGCTTCCATTGTCTGGAGTGTGCATTGGCACTAGGAAATATTGGTCACCAAGTCTCCTGTCTCAGGTTTTATTGAGAAGTTTGACTCAGAAAAGCTGGATTGAACGTTAACTACTGTCACTGGCCTGTGACTCAGAGAGAGTGCAGATGAGGATGTGGCACCTTACACATGGTTTTAAACCCTTGCAGCCGACCCAAGACATCTGTCTACCCTTTGGTAAGTGAGTGTTAAACAAAATATTACTGCTCGTGGCTCAGCTGGTGTCCAATCAGACAAACTTCCTGAAACAACAAACTGTCAATAATTATTGAAGTGATAAATGAAAAAGGTCCCTTCGTATCAGTGCTGGCTGTCTCAGGATAATCCCCTTTAGACCTGCTCCTGCGTTGATGACTTAAGGCAGAGATACTGGCACAATAGGGAGAAGACATCAACCAGCTGTAGAGGTGCTGAGAGAATATTTCAACCAGCAAAGATTAAATAAACTGACCCTCTTGATAACAGAGAACTTAAAAATTATGATAGAGTTTAGTAGTGTAGATGTAGAGAAAACTCCTGAACACTGGACTTCAAATGGATTCCCCTGATATAGGTACAGGCACCTCTTAGATTCTGCTGTCTTGCAAGTGAAAGGTGCCTGTGTGACAAGCGTAAATGAATCCACTCTGTTACCTCTAACAGACTGGGCCCTAATCGTCAATGGCAACAAAAATGCCACCACTGAATGTCAGCACTAAAGCCTCAAAGGCCATGGGAAACTAATGCTTCTCGGATATGGCCTCAGGTACAGCAGGCCTGACCAGAGCTAAACAGAGAGTCAATAATGTTTGGCTCCCCTGATGGCCACCATAATCAAATCCTGTGAAGAGACTCACAGCCTCTCGACCAGAAAACACCAGAAATGGTTGATGACAATAACCAGGGGATCTAGGTCCTGATAAAGAGTCTCAGATGAAACCATCAACTATTTTCCTCCAGAGATGCTGCATGCTGTGTTAAGTTCCTCCAGCATTTTGTGTGTGTTAAACATACAGCACAGCACAGGCCCTTTGGCCCACGATGTTATGCTGACATCTAAGATCAATCTAACCCTTCCCTCCTACTTAACTCTCCAGTTTTCTATCACTTGTGTAGCTATCTAAGAGTTTCTTAACTGTCCCAAATGTATCTGCCTCTACCAACATCCCTGGCAAGGCATTCTACTCAGCCAGCACTCACTGTGTAAAGAACCTACCTCTGACATCCCCTCCCCCTACTTTCCTTCAATTACCTTAAAATTATGCCCCCTTGCATTAGCCATTTCCACCCTGGGAAAAAATCTTTGGCTAACCACTCTATCTATGCTCTTATCACCTTGTACACCTCTATCAGGCCATCCTTTCTTCCAACGAGAAAACCCCTAGCTTGCTCAACCTACCTTCATAAGACATGCCCTCTGGTCCAGGTAGCATCCTGGTAAATCTCCTCTGCACCCTCTCTAAAGCTTCCACATTCTCCTTAGACTGAGGCGACTAGAACTTAACACAATATTCCAAGTGTGGTCTAACCAGGCTGTTGCTGAAGAATCTGCCAATCTCTTGTGTCTGTGGATCTAGGAACCAGTTACCAGTAAACCTGATGGCATAGTTGGAAATACCAAGGGAAAAGAAGCAGCTCCACAAGCATCAGAAAGAAGATGCCTAACAGAAAACCTAAAGATGATAGTGCTGACAATCATA
This sequence comes from Mobula birostris, assembly GCF_030028105.1. NCBI lineage: Eukaryota > Metazoa > Chordata > Chondrichthyes > Myliobatiformes > Myliobatidae > Mobula > Mobula birostris. The sequence continues at coordinate 83,555,177 of NC_092373.1, forward strand.
AGAAATAGGAGCAGGAGTCGGCCATCTGGCCCATTGAGCCTGCTCAGCCATTCAATAAGATCATGGCTGATCTAGCCTTGGACCCATCTCCAACTACCTGCCTTTTCCCCATAACCCTTAATTCCCCTACTGTGTAAAAATCTATCCAACCTTATCTTAAATATATTTACTGAAGTGCCTCCACTGCTTCATTGGGCAGAGAATTCCACAGATTCACCACCCTCTGGGAAAAGCAGTTGCTCCTCATCTCTGTCCTATATCTATCCCCCTGAATCTTGAGGCTATGTCCTCTAGTTCTAGTTTCACCTACCAGTGGAAACAACTTTCCTGCCTCTATCTTATCTATCCCTTTCATAATTTTATGTTTCTATAAGATCTCCCATCATTCTTCTGAATTCCAGCAAGTACAGTCCCAGGTGACTCAATCTCTCCTCATAGTCTAACCCCCTCATTTCTGGAATCAACCTGGTGAACCTCCACTGCACCGCCTCCAAAGCCAGTATATCCTTCCTCAAGTAAGGAGACCTGAACTGCATGCGGTACTCCAGGTGCAGCCTCACCAGTACCCTGTACAGTTGCAACATAACTTCCCTGCTCTTAAATTCAGTCCCTCTCGAGCAATGAAACACAACATCCCATTTGCCATCTTGATAACTTGCTGCACCTGCAAACCAAGCTTTTGATTCATGCACAAGCACTCCCAAGACCTTCTGCACAGCAGCATGCTGCTATTTTTTTACCATTTAAATAGTCTGCTCTTTCATTTTTCCTTCCAACGTCGATGACCTCACATTTACCAACATTGTATTCCATCTGCCAGACCCTGGCCCACTCACTTAACCTACCTATATCCCTCTGCAGACTCTCCATATCTTCTGTACAATTTGCTTTAACACTCAATTAGTATCATCAGCAAACTTAGGTACACTACTCCGTCCCCTCTTCCAGATCGTTAATGTATATCGTGAACAGTTGCGGGCCCAGCACCAACCTCTGCGCCACACTGCTCACCACTGATTGCCAACCAAAGTAACACCCATGTATCTCAACTCTCTGCTTTCTGTTGGTTAACCAATCCTTATCCATGCTAATAAATCACCCTTAACTCTATGCATCCTTATCTTATGGATAAGACTTTTATCGAACGCCTTCTGGAAATCCAAGTAAATAACGTCCATCTGTTCCCCTCTATTCACTGCACTCATTACATCCTGAAAGAACTCCAGTAAATTTGTCAAACGGCCTACCTTTGCTGAATCCATACTGTGTCTCCCTGATAGATCTATTTCTGTCCAGATTCCTCACTATTTCTTCTTTAATGATAGCTTCAAGCATTTTCCCAACTACAGATGTTAAACTAACTGGCCTATAGTTACTTGTCTTTTGCCTATACCCTTTTTTGAACAGTGGTGTGACATTCACCATCTTCCAATCTGCCGGGACCTGCCCGAAGTCCAGAGAATTTTGGTAAATTATCACCAAAACCTCAACTATAACTTCTGCCATTTCTTTCAGTACCCTGGATGCATTCCATCAGGACCAGGCAACTTAACTATCTTTCGGTCCACAGGTTTGCTCAGCATTATCTCTTTAATGATAGCTGTTGTATTGAGGTCTTCACCTCCCATCACATCCATAACATCTCTCTTTGGCATGTTAGATGTGAAGACACTGTAAAAACCAACAAGAATTAGTCACTTAAAGCTTTTGCCATTTCCTCATTACCCAATATCAATTTCCCCTTCTCATCCTCCAAGGGACCTACATTCATTTTAGCCACTCTTTACTACTTAATATAATTATAAAAACTTTTACTATACATTTTTATATTTTGTGATAGTTTATTTTCTTAATTGAGCTTTCCTTTCTTTATTGCTCACTTAGTGATTCTTTGTTGCTTTTTAGTTTTCCCAATCCTCCAGTTCCCACTACTCTTGGCGGCTTTGTACGCACAAGCTTTTAGTTTGATGCCTTCTTTTATTTCCTTAGTTATCCAAGACTGGCTCTTCCCACCCTTAGTGTCCTTGCTTTTAACTGGAATATACTTCTGTTGAGCACCGTGAAAAATCTCTTTGAAAGTCTTCCACTGTTCCTCAACCGTCCCACCATATAGCCTGTGTTGCCAGTCTACACTAACCAAATCCTCCCTCATCCCATTGTAGTCGCCATTGTTTAGGCATAATACATTAGTTTCCAGTTAAACTACTGCACCCTCCATTTGTATGAGAAACTCAGTCAAACTGTATCACTCCTGCCAAGAGGATCCCTAGCTACAAGATTACTAATTTTACCCGTCTCATTGCATGGAACCAGATCTAAGATAGCACATTCCCTTGTAGGTTCAGTAACATGCTGTTCTAGAAAGCCATCATGGATGCATTCTATGAAGTTCTCCTCAAGACTGCCTCGACCAACTTGATTCACCCAATCTATGTGAAAGTTACAAGTCCCCCACAATAACTGCTGTTCCATTCTTACATGCCTCAGATATTTCTGTTTATTGCCTGTGCCACTGTAATGTTATTATTTGGTGGCCAACAGACAACTCCCACCAATGATTTTTTTCCCTTTACTATTCCTAATCTCTACCCAGATGGATTCAACATTCTGCTCTTTAGATCTTATATTGTCTCTCACCTCCTTTAACTTCCTGCCTATCCTTCCATATTACCTGATATCTGTGGATATTTAATTCCCAATCCTCTCCACTCTGCAACCACATTTCTGTAACGGCCACCAAATCATACCCCTTTGTATTGATTTGTGCCACAGGTTCACTGACCTTATTTCAAATACTACGGGCATTCAGATAAAGTGCTTTTACATTCATTGTGCTTTTAAAATCTTGTAATCCTTTCCTCTTTTGCACTTCGACTTTTCTTCACTCGACTCTAACTTCTCTCTTTTTTATCTTTTGTTTTTTCTTATCTTTATCCACACCTTTCTTTTTTACTTTATCCATAGTTCCCCAATCTGTTGAACACACCCACTCCCTTACTATTTGGTTTAAAACCCTATCCACAGCCCAAGTTATGCAATTCGCTAGGATCCAGGTCCCATCAAGGTTCAGGTGGAGCCCGTCCCATTGGGACAACTCCCTCCTTCCCCAATATTGGCACCAATTTCCCATGAATTCAAACCCACTTCTCCCACACCCATCCTTGAGCCACACATTTAACTTTCTAACCTTCTTGACCATAGGGTAGTGCCAATTTGCATGTGGCCCAGGTAGTAATTCAGAGATTACCACCTTTTTGGTTCTGTTTTTTAATTCAGTCCCTAGCTGCTCAAATTCCCTCAGCAGAACCTCTTTCCTTATTCTGCCTATGTCATTGGTACCCACATAGACCACAGCAACTGGATCTTGCCCCTCCCACTGCAAATTCCTCTGCAGGTCAGATAAGATGTCTCAAACCTGGGCACCAGGCAGCAGCAACACAGCCTTTGGGATGCTCTATCCTCGCGACAGAGAACTCTGTCTGTTCCCCTGACTATACTATCCTCAATTACCACTACATTTCTCTTCTTCCCCACCTCCCCCCCGAATGGCTCCCTGAACTACGGTGTCACATTTAGGTTGCTCATCCTTCCTACAGCCCCCACTCTCATCCATACAGGGAGCAAGAATCTCAGACCTGTTGGACAAGCTCAAGGGCTGAGGCTCTCCAGCACTGTCTCTTGGATCCCACTACCCGCCTCACTCGCAGTCACACCCTCTTGTCCCTGACCATGGACCCAATTTAAGGCAGTTAAACTAATGGGTGTGACTACCTCCTGAAACAGAGAATCCAGGTAACTCTCCCCCTCTCTGATGTGCCGCAGTGTTTGAAGCTCAGATTCCAGGTCATCAACTTTGAGCCTGAGTTCCTTTTGAGCAGTCAACACTTGCTGCAGATGTGGTCACCAGGAACAACATTTGGGTCCACCAGCTCCCACATCATGCAGCTACAGCACATCACCTGATCCTGCATCATCCCTGCTTTATTTAGTTAGCTGTAATTTAGTGACTTTATTCAATCACTACAAAAGCCTTACCTGCTACTTACCTGTGCCTCCTTGCCGAAACCTCCCGAGCCAAAACCTCAAGTTCCCACTCCTACACTGGTCCCCTCACACAATGGCCGCTCCACTTTGACCCTGCTTTACTTTTATATGCTCCTGCTAATGAATGGCGAATTGATTGGTCCGCCGCCAATGCATCGAGCCCCGCAAAATGCTCTTTTTTAAACTCTTCTCTCCGACCTGTGTGAAGCTCTCTTTCTGAGAATCGACTGGTCCACCACTAATGACATGTGACATCTTCATTATTAAGGCCAGCCACAGTCAGAACTGCTGAGCGTTTGCACCACTGAGAACCGAGAACACAGGATGAGCTTTCAAGGACAAATAGTTAGAAAGAAATGTGGTCAGTGTCTTATTTGGGAAAGTGAGGCCTGGAGCTATAGCAGAGAGAAAGGTCCAGAAGGTACCAACACCCAAGAGGGAGAGTGGAGGGAGGACTGGTGGAAGAAGAGTGGTAAATTGACTGCACATACCTCAGATCCTGGCTGGGACTGAACTAGGTGCCACATGGGACAACATTTCAGCAAAGACAAGTACTGAGGAAAGACATGTGGTTGTAGCAGTGAATCTTAGTAAGAATGAGATCAAAGAGTAGGAAACGTGTAGAAACCACAGAGTGGGAGTAGTGAGAGAGGGTCTCACCGAAATTCTGTGTATTCCTGAGTACTGATGCAGGGACTAGACTTGAAATATTGACTACCCATTTTTCTCTACGAATGCTCCCTGCCTGCTGAGTTTCTCCAGCAGTCTGCTTTTTTTTGCATCTGCAATCTCTTGTGTCTCCACAAACTAGTAATAGGAACTTCTTTCCCCTGAGATCAGACAGTAGACAGCAGTTACTATCTCAAGCTGTGGTGACTAGCTTAGGTGTGTTTAAGTGAACACCAGATAAATAAGGAAGAAGAAATGATCAGACATTATTCCAATGGGATAGAAGAAGATGTGGGAAAAGGAGCCTTTTTTGGAGCATCTACACCAAATGAGATGGTATTGTGTTGCAGACCTGATCTAAATCTACAAATAGATGTTGTAATTGCAAAGTATTTAAAATGGGGATCAAGACCAAAGAATTAGAAGGATGGTGTGTAAAAATTAACAGACATCAAGCTCCACAACAAAGTTTGTTCCTTTCAGAATTATGAGGCTTCTGCCATAAATGTGTCTGGAAAGAAAAGCAATTAATTGGTCTGCTGAATCACAGACTTTGAAAAGCTGGATAAATATCTGATCAGGATTAGTACTAAGCATAGAAATAATCCGATGTATGAAACACAAGATGCTGAGCTGATGGCAGTGTCAGGCCAAGGACAAGAAATGAACAGACCCAATAACATTTGTTTATGAGTTACTGTATTGACCTTTTAAATCAGGAAGAATTTACACACAAGGTTACAATAAATGGAATGTAAGGGGTATGTCCAAAAAGATCCCATTATATTTGGGAATGTATTAAATAGTAAAGATCATTTAGTGTATTTGAAATATAGTTCGAAAAAAGAGGTTGCAGATGATGGAATCTGGAGCTAGGCACAAAAGGATGATTTACTCAGCAAGTCAGGCAGCGTCTATAAAGGGAAATAGACAGCTGGCATTTTTGGTCAGGACCCTGCAAATGCCAGAAACACTGGTTCAAGTGGCGTCAGTGGAAAAGTGAAGCATTTTCAATCTGAAATGTTAATTGTTTCTATTTGCATAGATGGTGCCTGGCCCACTGAGTGACTCCAGTATTTTCAATTCTTATATGCATTTTTAAAAATATTTCAATGATTGAAAATGCACCTTCTAGTTTATCTTAGCAGGCCAATCTTCATAAAATAGTTTCCTGATTATCGCAATTCCACCGTGCTTTTTAACAAAATTACCCATTGCATCTTATGGATGAAAAGAAAGCATTACGATTTGCTGCATGTTTTGGCTCAGTAGTGTACTCTCACCTGTTAGTCATAATGTTATGGGTTCGAATCCAACTCCAGTGGCATGACATTACTTCGCTGTCAATTCGATTGGTGAGTAGGATGAGATTTAAAATGGGGTGAACGTGGAAGTGAAGCCAGGGAGAGCCCCAAATTAGTTCCGGCAACATTCGTCATATCCCTCAGCCCACTGTGGGACTGGATTTCAGAATGAAAGAAAAGAGAAAGCACTAATGAACAAAAAGAAACTAATTAGAAGCGTCTATATAAGAACTGTGTACACAGGGTGACCAGTATTGTGGACACCAGCAGGCAGTGGGCCTATGCCTTTATCACACACGTTGCTTTCTGCCAGTGTCACAAATTTCAATTCAGCAACACAATGCTTGAAATAATAATAAAAATCCCGTGTTCATAGACTCCCCGAGTTGGAGGTGTAAGTGCAGCAGGCGCTTGATAACGGAACACAGCTGCTGTGCAGGCGTTCCCAGGGCAGCCAGCTGGGTGGAGGCTGTGCCGAGAGTGGCGGAGGACCCCGCGGCAAGATGGCTGCGGCGACGGCAGCGCGCTGGCGGCGGCACATCAGGGAGCAACTGAGCCTACGGGATCGGCAGCAGAGACAGGGCTTCGAGGAACTGGTGCAGGCGTGTGAGTAGGGGTGAGAGTGCGGGGCCGGAAGCCGCTTGGGGGATGTGGGGAAGTCGGGCCTCGATGCCAAACTGCCTAGCGGCGGGGCCGGGCTGCCGTTCTTACTCGGAGCGCAGGGCTAGCAAATCAGGCAGATCTATGGAAGGGGAATGAGCAATCAATGTTTCGGGCCGAGAACCTTCATGAGGACTGGAAAGGAGAGGGGCTGAAGCCAAAACAAGACGGTAGTGGATGGGTTTAAGATGGCAAGCGATAGGCGAACCGTGTGAGGGCAGAGGGTGAAGTAAGAAGCTGAGGGGAAGTAGTTGGAAGAGGTAAGAAACTGAAAAGAAGCTAATAGAAGAGGACAGTGGAAGAAAAAAAGAGGAGGGGAATCTGAAGAAGGCGAGGAGAAGGATTGAAAGGGTAACCAGAATGAGGAATGGAAAAGGAGGGAGAGAGAAGTAACTGGAAGTTAGAGAAATAAATGTTCATGCCATCAAGTTGGAGGCTACCCAGATAGAATATGAGGTGTTGCTACTCCAACCTGAATGTGGCCTCATCGTGGTAGTGGAGGACAGATATAACAGAATGGAAATGGGGAATTGAATTGAATAGCCACTGGGTGGGATGGAAATATGCCTCTACCAAACAAGGTGTAAGGTACTCCTTTTCTCTGCTGGCTTGTAGGTCTTGGGCAAGGTGTAGCACCTACTTTGCCCCACCCCTAATCAGGGTTCAGTGAAGTCATGGGAGCAAGTGGTGGATGGGCATATGAGCAGCTGGTGCAAATCCCAGGTCCTGGTTATATGACCACTGATCAGGCAGACAATCTCTGAATGGCTGGGATCACCTGTGTTGTAAAGGCTGTGCTCAGAAGACGGCAATGGCAAACCACTAATGCAGAAAAATTTGCCAAGAACAGTCATGGTGGTGGAAAGACCGTGATCACCCATGGCATACAATACGGTGCAGAATGAACAAGCAAAGCCACTGGAGCTCCGGCCTTTGTGACGGACTGAGCAAAGTAGTGAACAAAGCAGTTCCCGGATCTGAGTCGGGTTCCATTGACATCGAGGAGGTAGCACTGGGAGCATTGGAACCCTGACAGACTCTTGGGTGAAGTTTCACCTCACCTGGAAGGATTGTATGGAGCTGGTAACGGTGATGAGAGAGGAGGTATAGGGGCAGGTGTAGCATTTGTCACGCTTGCAGGGATTATTGCCAGAAAGGAGATCGGTGGGGACAAGGGACTAGCGTATGGAGCGATTCCCTACGGAAAATGGAGGGAAGCAAGTGATTAGTGGTAGGATCCTATTGGAGATGGCAGAAGTTGTATGTATGATCTGCGGAGGGAAATGGACAGTTGGTGTTTCCAGTCCAGATGAAGGGCCTCGACTTGAAATGTTGATTGTGCATTTCCCTCCCACAGCTGCTGCCTGACCCACTGACTTCCACCATCAGATGGATTCAAGTCTCGTGTGTTCCCAACTAACTCCCCACTTAACATCCTCTCTGCAGATAATAAACTCTTGGAGAAATCCGACCTACAAACCGTCCTTGCCGAAAGGTTTCAGGGTGAGAAGTATGATTTGCACAACAGGACCGACATCAGGTACGTTGCTTGTGCAAGTCCTCATTCTTCCATTTTACTTTCTGCTCGAGTTATAATCCTCGATGGACTGTAGTTCACATTGTGTATGATCGTGTGTAAATTATGAATTTGCTTCTGTTGTTCAGGCTATTTTTCAGATGACATCCTTCTGCAGGAACAAAGGAAATGAACTATAAATCTTGTCATCGCTCACTGTCTTCTAGTCACTATCTTTCAAGCATTCTTTAATTCGCACGATAAATAGCTTTCCTTAATCCTGAATCTCTCTGAAATTTCCATCAGTACTCATTGGGAAAATAGGCTCAGCTCTTCTAATCTCAAGTAGCTGGGACCTGGCATTCTCTCACTCTCCTCAAGGTCTTGACATCGGTAGAGCAATAACTCTTTGTACTATCTGACTGGAAGAAGCCACTTAAAGTTACTTAAAATACCATATACTGTAACTGACACCAGATACCATTTGTCCTTCGTTCTCTGCTCATTGGCCAATTTTGGTAAAGAGAGCAGCTCATTTGTACGTTTGTAAAATTATTTTTCCTTGTGCTTAAAATCCCTCCATCACTTCATCTTTCTTTCTTGTACAATCTTCAGACCCACGTTTCTTAACTCAAATTTCATTTCATACCTGTGGTTTTTTTTTTCATATTAATGGTTGTCCCCTCATCTGTCTGCATACTAGCAATCTGGCATTTCTTCTCTTAATCTCTCCACTATTTTAAAGTCCACCACTTACGTTTGGCTGCCCCACATAATGGGTTCAAATCCAAATTGTGTCATTTCTACTCCAGTTGCCTTTCCTATTATGAAAGGTTTAATATCACTGATTGTTGACACCATGCAGGAGCTGATCTGAGTAGTAATCTATCCTCTTGCCTCTAGCCTGTCATTTGCCTGCCCCTAAATTAGAAATTATTTTTTTTAATCTCTTGGCCTTTTCAGATTGTAAGCTGAGTGATCTTTAATTTTTGCTTCTGTTCTTAATGTTGCTGTACCATTTGGATATTTATCTTGTTTTCTGATTCAGAGATGAACGTGCTTAACCTCAAAGCCCTTTGACAGAGTTGTAGGAAGACTTAGAAACTGGACTGTGATGTAGGTAATTTCAGGGTATTCTGGTAAAATTTAGACTGTGTTGTCTTTCTGATTGGCCTAGGGCAAATGCGTTAAGGAGTTGAGTCTCAAAAACAAGATTGCTAGGTTCAATGCGGTGTTTAGGTAAATTGGTAGGAGTTTCTGCACTTGGTCACTATGCTGCTGGGATGCTGTGGTCAAAAGGTGTCAATTGGAAAGGTTATTTGCTCTTTATTGCTGTTTGTCAGTTTACGAACATTGGAAAATGCATCTTGTGACTGTGATGGGTTATAATGCTGTTAAGAGATCTCCACTGCTTCCCCTTCCCCAAAAAAGAAGAATATTCTGGTCAAAGATCCATTTGGTTTGTTGCCCTTGACTTTATAAATCCATTTGCCAAGGTACATGAATGGTGGGATTGTAGAAAGCAGCATTCATGAAGGCTCTGATTAAGCAGGAAATCAGGATGTTCAATTGGGGAGATTAAGCTTTACATGTCTATAATTATGCTTTAGTCCTTTTGACCCAAATCTATGTTTATTTGCTGCTGTTTTCCCTAATAATGCAGCCCAGCATCGGATGGCATACGGAATGAGACGATGCATGAAGTTGCCCAGATGCGGATGCGTCATCAGGAAGAGCTCACAGAGCTCCACAAGAAGCGTGGTGAGGTATGTGCGCACACATCGGACAGAAGGCTGCTCAGCTCTTCTACTGATTGCCTCTATAATTCTGCTCTTACTTCTGTGGTGGGTTATCTTGCCTAGCTACAATGCTCTTGTGTTAGTTCCTGTTATGGGGTTATTCTGTTGTTCGGCCCTGCCTGGAAGCTACTTAATTCTCATACTAGTACTGCCCCTCCCCACCCCCAGTAAGAGCTATGTAAAGTTTCCTCCACTATAAATTAATTTTGGTCTGCTGTTTTCAGTTGGCAAGCAATTAGGGATAGTGTATGATTCCTAAGAGATAATTTGCAACTGCAAACTCTGCAATTGATTAGTGTCTGGCACAGCTGGTTGACCAATAGGAAGAATGCTCCGGTGCCTTTGCTATTGCAGTTGAGTGAGTCATTTCCATGGCTTCACTTTGGGATCTCAGAAGGAAGGGGTTCAGATTAGGAAGATGAAAGTAAAAAGAAAATCACATTGTTGTAATCAAAGTTACACCCAGAGGCAGCCATCAGGGGTTCCTGGAGTTGCAAACTTCATGGTAGCACTCACTTCTCTTACTTTGGAAGAGAACCTCCATGTATGCTTGTATTAACATTGTACGTGAAAGCCATTTTGATCATAGCCCCTTATTCATGTCCTGTTTCTGCGGGCTTTTTGGATGTTGACCACTGTGGACTTTTAGCTGCATAGAAGCCAAGGATCCTTTCAGACATTGACATTTGAGCTGAAACATTCAATTGATAGAGACATTCAAATATGAAGATGCATCAGATCTCTAACCAATCTTTGCTCAGAATTAACATAAGTACTTTTTTGCCAGAAAGGATCACTGAATGAGAATTGTCTCAGTTTTCTTCCTCTCTCCTCGGCCACCTCATCTCTCAAAAAAAAAAATAATTTCCAGGGCCCATATCTGATGTAATTCATGTAGCCCAACACAGAGCACAGGCAAGAAATCCATTCTGCCTCTTTCACACAGTGTGGCTGGGGGTTGCACTCTTGTTTTGTCTGTCACGTTTGAGGTAATATGAAAGTGCATATTGAGGTCTGTGCCAAACTGTTTAAAAATAAGCCCACTACATGCTTTTGTTTAAGTTACTTTACACTCTAATTGTCTGCATTTACCTTGTCTATTTGAAGAATAGATGTGATTAATTGGTGCCTCTGTGGGGACACAAGTGTACTTAAGAGGGTTCTGAATATATTTAAAGTTAAAATGAATAATATATAGCAGTAACCTGCTTAGTAGCACTAAACCAATTAAATTATACACTGTTGGATTCTGATGTTTTAATCTAAGGTTCTTTTAGAAGTCAGGAAAGAGGCACAAAACTTGTTGCTACACAATTTCTTTATTAGATTATGAGGACACGCAGTCCTCTTTTATTGTCATTTAGTAAGGCATGCGTTAAGAAATGATAATGTTTTTCCAAAATGATATCACAGAAACACATGACAAACCAAGACTGAAAAACTGACAAAAACCACATAATTATAACATATAGTTACAACAGTGCAAAGCAATACCGTAATTTGATAAGAACAGACCATGGGCATGGTAAAGTCTCAAAGTCTCGCAAGTCCCATCATCTCACGCAGACGGTAAACCTCCAGCACCGCAAACTTGCCGATGCAGCATCCCGGAAGCATCCGACCACAGTCCGACCCTGAGTCCGTCCGAAAACTCCGAGCCTCTGACCAGCTCTCCGACAACGAGCACCATCTCTGCTAAGCACTTCGACCCCGGCCCCAGCAATAGGCAAAGCCAAGGATTTGGGCCTTCCCTCCGGAGATTCTCGATCGCACAGTAGAGGTGGCAGCGAAGCAGGCATTTCAGAAGATTCTCCAGATGTTCCTCTGTGCTTCTTCACATCTGTCTTTATCAAATCAGGATTGTGCGTGGCATCCTACTTCACAGATACAATATTCATTCGGAACGGCCGCGCACGCTGCATCGCGCCGCCATCTTCTTCCTCTGTGTTTCCGCGTTGAGTTGAAAGAACAGAACAAAGTTGAATGGTGATAGAAAAATAAGATTAAAGAAGTAAGAAGATTAAGATGGAGCTGCTCTGTGTTTAGCTATTATATACCCATAGAGATAAGGAAAATTCCATTCAAATTTATAGTTAAGAATTAACCAATTAGCAAGCAATTATTCAATACTGCAGTACCAAGTTAACAAATGAGAAAACACTTGTTCAAGTAATGCAGAACAAAGAAACTTCTGAGCTTTCCAGAATTATACTTTGTAAGCAATAGAGGCATATTAATCTGTTATGTGCTTATAAAAGCTACTTAAAATACAAGCAGATAATTGTTAAATTACAATGAAAATAACAATTAAAAGGTTATTCTGAGAATTAAACAGTTGAATCCAACAATTTCCTACTCTTCCCCCCGCCCCCCACCGCCGACAATTCTAAATCACACATTTAGAATGGTTACATCTGAAAATTCAGAGGCAGAAAAACTTGTGATGTCTTTGTCATGTATAAATAATCAAAAAACTACTTGGGGTGTGAAATTGATAAAAGGTGTATATATATTCAAAGTCTTCATAGGATTATGTCACGGTTAAGCAGATTAATAGGCAAAGTTGGCAAAAGTGTAACCATAACTAATGTTAGAATACACTTCATAATGTTCAGTAGTTCAACTTGCTTGAAGTCTTCTGGCAGGTTAGAGATCTTCTCACTGTAGCCCAGCAATGTAGACACTGTGGTCAAGAGGTTATAGGCATCCGTTAGTCTCGTGAGACCATGGATTTGTGCCTTGGAAGGTTGTATGTAAGACCGGCAGTTGCCCATGCTGCAAGTCTCCCCTCTCCACTCTACCATTGTCGTCCAAGGGAAGGGCACAAGGGCCGAAACAGCTTGGCACCGGTGTCATCACACAGCAATGTGTGGTTAAGTGCCTTGCTCAAGGACACAACACGCTGCCTCAACTGAGGCTCGAACTAGCGACCTTCAGATCACTAGACCGACGCTTTAACCACTTGGCCACGCACCAACACAAGCCAAGAGGTTACTAGCATATTAACCATAGTGCTTGTTGTCCTCTTTGGATGCTACTCTAGCTTGCTTGTAGTAGCTGGTGTGTATCCACTTACTTTTACCCCCTTTCACCTCTGAGTTGGTAATTAACATTTGGTAAGGATCTTCCCATCCAGTTCCCAGAGGTTCCTTATGCAGTTTGTTGATCAGGACCCACTTGCCAAGAATCAGGGTGTGTCTGCCCTCCTGTTGGGTTTTCCCAAGCGGCAGAAACCTGTTGAGAAGCAGACTGGACAACTTGGATTAATTTCATGCAATAGTCAAGTAAACTGACTGCCATAATTTGTATATCGGCCTCTCTGAGGTTGAGGCTTCTGGCGGGAACACACCCTGTTACCACCTTGAATGGACTTGGTTTAATTTTCTTGTTTGGATGCTCTGATGCCGCACAAGTCGATAGGAAACGCTGTAAGCCATGGTACCCCTTCTTCATGATACTTGGTCATCATTTGATGGTTCCATTCATTCATTGGGCTTGCTCTGATTACTCTGGGTGATGTGGGCAGTGACAAGACCACTCAGTGTTCATCAGTCGCCATAATTCCTGACAAGTCCTAGTGAATTGTGGTCCTTGGTCAGAGTCAATGTGACGTGACAATCCCCTTATGGGAATATAGTCCTTGATCAGAGTTTTTGCTGTGTGAGTGTAGTGATGTTCCTTTCTGGAATAGCTTCCACCCATCTTGAAAACTTGTCTACTATTACTAGTACATCTGGGAATCTTTGACACTTTTTGGTAAAGAAATCCAGTCCACTTGTTGATGTTAAAAAAAATTTTTAAGAATGGCCAGGTGGGGCCAAAGCACTTAATTGTGGTAGCTTTTCTGCTGTTCCAGGGTTTATTTTCTGGCATCTTTCAAACATTTGTCAAGCTTGTACCCAGAACTTTGGATTCCACCACCACTGGAAGGATCTGACTCATCTTTTGCATTTCAATGTGCCCTGTGGAGTCTATCTGCTATGTCAGATAAAGAAGCAACATAGTTGCTGCTATTAGTCTATGACTAGTGCTATACCTCCATACTCCATTACTGTTTAACTATCCACCATTCTCCATCTAGAATCGCTTTTCCTGTCAAGAGCGTTGAGCTTGCATCTCTCTAATACCTTGTATGTTTGTGATACAGAGTTCAACTTCATTTCTGTAATTCCAGTTGTCGGGTTCACAGTATATGCCCTTTTATTTCTTTTACTCCTTCCAGTGCTGCCTTTTTTGCAATTTCATCTACAAATGCATTTCCAAGGCTTTCCTCCGTGATCGTTTTGGAGTGGCTTTTACATTTTAATACAGCAACTTCTGACGGCAATTGTATGACAAAAATACTAATTCTTGTACTAGTTGACCATTTTTGATTGGGGTTCCTACAGCATTAAGGAATCCACTTTGTCTCCATTGGTTTCCAAAATCATGAATGTCTCCAAAAGCATATTGAGACTCCGTGTAGATATTAGCTTATCTTCCTTCTGCCAATTAACAGGCTTCAGTCAAAGCTTGCAGAGCCTGCTGTGTGGAGGTACCAGGAGCCATGCTTCCTGATGCCAGCACTTTAGTTTCAGAAATAAATGCCCATCCAGCCATTCGAATTCCTCTCAATCATTGAGGAGTCATCAGTGTACAGAATTGGATCTCAGGCAGAGTAATAACCAACAGGATAATGTCAGTTTCCATGTTCTTGAATTAAGACTGTTGCTATGTGTTTCTTGTTGACCTACAGGGTAAGTGGTCTGCCTGTATCATGATTTCTTAATGCAGCTGCAATATATAATCTCACCTTTAAAGTTTGAAACACTTTCAGTTGTTCTTCATTAAGAACATTATCAACCATTAATCTTCATTAACCACATTACCATCCTGATGACAAACAACCACAAGCCTTGCACTGGACCCTGCCGCACTCCGCTACTCACTGGCCTCCAGTCAGAGAGGCAGCTATCTATTGCCACTCTCTGGCATCTCCCACAAGGTCAATGTCAAATCCAATTTACTACCTCATCTTGAATGCTAAGCAATTGAACCTTGACCAACCTTCCATGCAGGACCTGGTCAAGTGCCTTGCTAAAGTCCATGTGGACAACATCCACTGCCTTGCCTTCATCCACTTTCCTGGTAACTTCGACAAAGTCCATAAGATTGGTTAAACATGACCTACCATGCACAAAACCATGCTGACTATTCTCAATCAGTCCATGCCTAGCCAAATACTTGTATCCAGTCCCTTCGAATACCTTCCAATAACTTTCCCATTACTGATGTCAGGCTCACCAGCCTAAAATTTCCTGGTTTATTTTTAAATAGTGAAACAACAATGACCATTCTCCAATCCTCTGGTACCTCACCTATTGCTAAGGATGACTTAAATATCTCCGCCAGGGCTCTGGCAATTTCTGTACTTGCCTCCCGCAGGGTCCGAGGGAATACCTTGTCAGGCCCTAGGGATTTGTCCACCCTAATTTACCCCAGGAAAACGAACACCTCCTCTGTAATCTGTATAGGGTCCATGAAGTTGATGCCACTTTGCCTCACTTCTATAGACTCTGTCCATCTGCTGAGTAAATACAGATGCAAAAGGTTCATTTACGATCTCCCTCATCACTTTTGGCCCCATGCATGGATTACCATTCCGATCTTCCAGAGGACCAATTTTGTCCCTTGCATTCCTTTTGCTCTTAACATATCTGTAGAATCTCTTGGGATTCTTTTTCACCTTGTTTGCTAGGGCAACCTCATGCCTCCTTTTAGCCCTCCTGGTTTCTTAAGTGTTCTCTTGCATTTCTTACACTCCATAAGCACCTCATTTGTTCCTACCTCTCTATACCTGCTATCCAGCTCCTTTACATTTCTTAACCAGGGCTTCAATATCTCTTGAAAACCAAGGTTCACTACCTTTTTTATTCTGACAGGCACGTACAAGCTTTGTACTCTCAAATTTTCACTTTTGAAAACCTCCCACTTGGCGAATACACTTTTGCCAAAAAGCAGCTTGTCTTAATCCACATTTGCCAGGTCCTTTCTGATACCATGAAAATTGGCCCTACTCCAACTTAGAATCTCAACCCGCAGATCAGACCTATCTTTTTGCATATTTACTTGGGAACGAATGGCATTGTGATCACTAATGACGTTCTGCCTACTTTTTTTTTCAGCTTGCCCAGAATGTGATTGAACTTAATAGCCAACTTCAGCAAAAAGACAAGGAGATCCATGCCAATGAAACAAAGTAAGTGGCAGTTAACAATGATTAAGAGATGTTTTCCATCCTTTATCAAATGAGAAGTTTTTCTTTCCTGTACTGGATTGTAGATGCTGGCATGCCATTGAAGTATTAGATGCAAGGCATCCCAATGTCATCTTACGATATTCTGGTCTCATTTTACAACAGGGCTAATTAAGTAGTGAGCAGGAATATTAATCAAGTTAACAACCCATAGATGTTAGGACCAGTCATTATCCTTGTGTTCTTATCAGTTTGTATGGAAATAAAAAAGATCATCATAGCTTCTGACTTATGCAAGCCGAGATAGTGAATTGGCTGCTTGTTCACTAATTGTTCAGTGATGCCTTAGAGGAGACAAAAGACTAGGCTGACCTAAGACTTCCTCTCTCCATATATCCCTGTTATCATCCAGAAGAGGTGTGTGGACAGGGGTGGGGTGGGGGGGGGGGGGCGGGGGTGGAATGGAAAATGGATATAACATTTGAGCAATGCACACAAAGTGCTGGAGGAACGCTGCAGGCCAGGCAGCAACTTTTGAACTGTATAGAGTGATTGTGATAGTGTAAAGGTAGAATGGGATGTTTCCCTCATTTACTGCCCTTCAAACCTGGTTTGCTGTCGTGCTGTGAGGTATAATTCTGCCCAACCTACTTGTTCTTATTTAAGGATGGCTGAGTACGAGAAGCACATACAGCAACTGAGTAATGATTGCCAGGAGCTGCGAAACAAGCTCCAAGAGCTAGAGCAAGCCAATCAGACGCTGAAGGATGAATACGATGCCCTCCAGATTACCTTCACAGCCCTTGAGGAGAAGCTGCGGAAAACATCCGATGAAAACCGGGAGCTAATCACTCGCTGGATGGCTGAGAAGGCTCAGGAAGCTAATCGCTTAAATGCAGAAAATGAAAAGGATACATGGTACAACTTAAATTTAAAGTTATACACTTCTCTAGAGTCATCCTACTGATAGTGCCAAGGCAGCAGTGCAAACAAGATGGTATTTATTGCTTATCCTCGTGTTGACTACCTGCGCTTCTTTAATGAGTGCTAATTCAAAATATGTTTTAGGGTACTGTGTACAGTATTCAGTTCTTTATTTAAGGATGGTTGTTAATGAATTCTAGGTTTTTCTTTTAAAGGGTTACTTGACTAGGTTAAAAGAAACATGGACAGGTACATGGTGTGGGTTTTTGATTATCATGATTATCACTGTACCTCTACCTGTAACAAACTCTGATTTGCATGCCATCCATACAGATTTTTCATCCACAGTGCATTGAGATAGTACTAGGGAAAGCAATAAAGAGTGCAGAAGGAAGTATTACAGTTACAGAGGAATTGCAGGGATACAGTAAGCTGCAAGAGCATAACCTGGTAGATTATGAAGTCAAGAGTTCACCTAGTTGTTCAGTAGTCTTATAACAGTGGAATAGAAGCTGTCCTTGAGCCTGGTGGTACGTTTTTCGACTTTTCTATCTCCCCCCCCCCCCCCCCCCAGTGAGAGAGAGGAGATGGGAAAGTTTTGAAGGATATGAACCAAATGCAGGCAAGTGAGGCTAGTTTAAATGGCTATCTTGGCTAGTATGGGCCAGTTGGGTCGGAAGGGCCTGTTTCCCGACTTGCACAGGAAGAATTACAGACGACATAAGCTTGATTGCATTAGCTAATAGTTCTCTTTCATTAGTGAATCCCACAGCTTTCATTTTTTTCAGCTGCCACTCATGGATAACCAACCATGCCAAATATACTTTATTTATAACTTGCTATGTTGTTCCATTTGGTGGGGTCGAGATATGCCTCTACTAAAGGAGGTGCAAGGTGCTTTGTCCCTCCACTAACCTGCAGATCACCCTTGGGCAAACTGGGCAAAGTGTAGCACCAGCTTAGCCCCCCCCCCCCCGTCCCCCCACTGGATCAGGGTCACATGAAGCCTGGAGCAGGTGATGAATGGTCGTGTACGACCACTGACACCATTCAGACGCACTCTGAAGAGTGTTGATAGTGGCTGGGGTCACCGTCTTATAAGGACACTGCCTAGAAGAAGGTAATGGCAAACTACTTATGTAGAAAAAATTTCCAGGAACAATCATAGTCAAGACCATGATCGCCCACATCACTAGAAATGGCACATCATGATGATATCGTGCTCAGCCCAGAAACTATTTACCACTGGACTTTGGCAAGTGTTTGTCCTTTCCTATTGATACCAACATCTTCCGTGCTTGATAGGATTGTCTACTGGTATGTAGTATACAGTTGGTTATCTCTTTTGTTAAAAGGAATGAAGTGTGTAGCATTAGCCTCACAAATGAAATTAATAGCAATTTTCCTGGCATTAGTTCGTATTTGGCATGAATGGTGTTTGAGACTGAGTAAGGTGCAGATGTCTAACCACCTATAACTTTGTCAGTGAGTCTTCAAATCCCAACTTTGTGAACATTATTCACATTAGATAGTTGGCATTGCTGTGTAGGTGCATCTCATGGGTCTCACTGGTGGGTTTTGGGTGGTGAATTTCACTTCATGTGTTAGGAATGTCGAAGCACCACAGTAGTGTCCTGAGTTATTTTTAAAGTGTGTATTCAAGATAAAAATTGACCACAAGATGAAAGTCTTTTTTTAAAAAAAAAAGTGCTTGGTATTGAGAATTTAAATTGATGTTACAAGTTGATCACTTCTGAAGGAACCAGGCAGAAAAGTGCCAGCCTTTAATTTGTCAGTTCCTGAGAACTGCCTTTATGCCAAACTTTATAAGTAATCACTTCAGTGGGTCTTTGGGGCTTCAAAATGGGTGAACTGACCCTGTTTCAAGCACATAATGTATTAAACTGGTTTCATGCTGGCTGCTGTACCAGTCACTCTGGTGTATTCTAGCTGTTCAAAGCAAAATTCTTTTGAATGGTTGTATTGGTTGTACAAATGACCCATTTGTACCTCTAATGTGATTATCTTTTTAATCCATTAGAGCTAGATGGTGTACCATGGAATTGTAATTTAAAAAAGCTACCATTTAGCACAGGAAAATCGTGCAGGATTGGCCATATAGAGCCTTGGCATATTTAGTTTTAACCAAGTGTTTTATTTGAATGTGTGTGAAAGCAGCTGATACATTAGGTGATGGCTCCCTTGAATTTAAATGCTTCAGTCTGAGATATAATGTTGCACTTGCCACACTGGCAGATGACTGGCTTCTGAGTGTTTTTGAATCTGCTTTCTACTCTGAAGTTGGTCCTTGCATCCATGGATAACTTTGTCACTTATTCATTACTTACTTCAATCTGTACCTTTTCCCCTTCTCAGGAGACGCCAGGCAAAGCTGAAAAAGGATTTGGCTGAGGCTGCCAAAGAACCACTGAACATTGACCCGTGAGTTACACTTGTTGTCATGAGTTACTTTTGTTGGAGAACTCCCTGTAGTGCGTGAGCAGATTTCATTTCCCACTTCCAGCTTGTGCCAGTGATTTTCTCGTGTAACCTTAGTCTGTCAAAGTTAGTGAAACTGAGACAAATTACATGAGAGGTTCTGTCTGCTATTATCTTTATTTCAGAAACTACTTCGTAAATAAGAGCAGTGATGTTTGGGAAAAATTAACAGCTTTTCCTCTGGTCATAGTTGAGACATTTACATATTCAGTGTGCAAATGTCAGTCTTTCTATCATGGAGAAGAAAGTGATAGGGTTTGTGTGCAAAGTGTTGCAGAGTTCAATTTAATATAATTGATAACCTGGGGTAATTCTGAGCAGGTTTCACTTCCCTCTCAATGATACCAAACATAGGCAGAGCAGAACAGAGAACAGTAAAGAACAGCAACAGGCTTATTTGGCCAATAGCCTGTGCCAAACATGATGCCAAATTAATCGCTTTTGCCTGCACATGATACATATCCCTCCTTTCCTGCATGTTAACATGCTCATCTAATAGTCTCTTAAATGTCACTTTTGTGTCTGCTTCCAGCACAGCCACCCCTGACATTGCATTCCAGGCACCTACCACTTTCTGTATTTTTAAAACTTACCATTAAACTTTGCCCTCTTATTTCTTTACTTGCAGTGATGATGACATAGAGGTGCTTGGTGAAGAAGGGCCTGACACGGCAGAAGAAGCATCACCAGTGCGAGCGAAGCACAGGCCTCCCAGGTGAGTGGCTGATAGCTGGTTACAGAGCAGTACTACGACTGGAAAGGAGGCGCCCATGGTCAGGATGTGTTGAAGAGTTTGGCTACTTGTTAACCATATAGTACTTTGTAGTAAATGATGGGACAGGCCACAAAGTGGAAGGTGAGAGTACAGTTGTATTGCTGGTGATATTCCTTGTTCTGTCTTAAGAATCCTTTAATTGTTCACTTGTGTAAGGTTCACATGGATGTTTTCTGGAGAGAAAACAGACTGATATATCAGACTTTTAAATCGTTATTTTGATATCACATGTTGTGCTTGTGTGATGTGAAGAATAAACAAGCTTTTGCTAGTTATATAATTATGCCTTTAAATCTTTTCCTATTGTTTTATCCAATCAGGAGATAGGATCGACAATACTGCTAATTATTTGTAGTGATTCGGAAATGAGTGTGCAAATAATTTCCTTCCAAGTTCAAAACAAATTTATCATCAAAGTGTGTACAATACTGTGCAAAAGTCTTCAGTGTGTGTGTGTGTGTGTGTGTATATCTATCTAAAATATTTGGACAGTACTGTAATAATTTTACATATTGCACTGTACTGCAAAAAAAATTTCATGACGTGAGTGATGATAAATCTGATTCTGATGTAAGTCTCTTGTGAACTGGAGACTGGGATGAGGACAGGAAGAGAGGGGAATCATGGTTGGAGAGAGAGGAAGGAGCTGGAAGGACCAGAAGGACATTCTGTGATCAATAAACCATTGTTTGGTATCTCAGGGTTTGGTGTGTCTACACCTGCACCAACCCCCACCCCAGCATTCCTCTGTCTCCCGTCCCGTGGCATTCCATCTTCACCAGACGGGCTTTGCAACTGATGTGTGGGATCCTAAAACAATTTGTTAATGTAAATGTCACAATTAACTGTCATTCCCTGACTCAAAAGATAAGATGCAGGTTTCCCCCGCTATCCGAAAGTAGAGCGTTCCTATGAAACCTTTCGTAAGCTGAAATGGCGTAAAGCAAAGAAGCAATTGCCATTCATTTATATGGGAAAAATTTTTGAGTGTTCCCAGACCCAAAAAGTAACCTACCAAATAACACACAAAACCTAAAATAACACTAACATATAGTAAAAGCAGGAATGATATAAATACACAGCCTATATAAAGTGGGAATAATGTATGTACAGTGTAGTTTCACTCACCAGAATCGGGAAGACAGCGAGCACACTGGAGGGTTGAGAATTAAACCATCCATGACTCCCTTTAAATTCCACTTCCGCGACACTTTCATCACCATCGTCCAGTGCTTCCTGTTTCAGCTTATTAAAAAGACTTGACTGATTTCTCCTTAAATATAAGATAACTTAACAGAACACCACGCTTTGTACACCTATCAATCCACTCAAGCAGTAGACTTTCCATTTTATCCATTACTGGATGCCAACTGAAAGGGACCACTTTGCCACTAGCAGAACCAATAGTAACATCGGCAGCTTTCAAGATTCATTCCCTTTGCGTGTAAGTAGTACAAATGGTGGACGCGGGCAAGTTCAACACACGCACGATGTTTTTATTTCGTTCACCACGATTGAAGCACTTAATTACGTCCAGTTTTACGCTAAGCGTAACACCCTTACGAGCTCTCAGGCGTTTCTGATACCTTAGGACACATCTTGCTAATAGATACACAAAATAAGTCGAGATAAAGCACAGATGCTCACAGACAGAGTTCAACGCTATGGCGGCTTGATGCTGAGTGTAGTTCCCGAGGAAGGAGCTTGGTGGTGCCACTCTCGCTGCTGGGGGCGTGCGCTGCCCCTATAACGGCTCACTGCAAAACAAACGCTTAATGCTATTTTTGGTTTTCGCCTTTTTTTGTAAAAGCGAAAATCCTCTTCGGATTTCTTTCGGTTAGGGAAAACAGGTACTAATGTAGGTCATTCGTAAAAGCAAAGTGGCGTAAAGCAAGCTTTTGAAAAGCGGGGGATACCTGTACTGCATAGGAGCAGAATTAGGCCATTTTGGACCCGTGAGTCTACTCCACCATTTTATAATGGCTGATCCAGTTTCCCTTTCAGCTCCAATCTCCTGCCTTCTCCCCATATCCCTTCATGCCCTGATAAATCAAGAATTAACCTCTGATCAAATATACCTAAAGTCTTGGCCTTCACAGCTGCTTGTAGCAATGAATTCCACATATTCACCACTCTGGCTAAGAAATTCCTCTTCATCTCCATTCTAAAAGGACACCCCTCTATTTTGAGACTGTGTTCTCTAGTCTTAGACTCTCCCACCATAGGAAACATCCTTTCCACATCCACTGTCAAGGCTTTTCAACATTCAATGGGTTTGAATTAGGTCACCCCTGTTCTGAATTCCAGGCCCACAGCCATCAAATGCTCTTCATATGACAAGCCTTTCAATCCCAAAATCATTTTTATAAACCTCCTTTGAACCCTCTCCAATGTCAGCACATACTTTCTTAGATAAGGGGCTCAAAACTGTTCACAGTGAGGCTTCACCAGTGCTTTATAAAGCCTCAGCATTATATCCTTGCTTCTATATTCTAGTCCTCTTGAAATGAATGCTAACATCAGGTTTGCCTTCCTCAAACTCAACCTGCAAGTTAACCTTTAGGAAACACAAAATACTCTACCGATGCTGGGGTCAAAGCAACACTCACAACATGCTGGAGGAACTCAGCAGGTCGGGCAGCGTCTGTGGAAACGATCAGTCAACGTTTCGGGCCGGAACCCTTCAGCAGGACTGAAGAGGGAAGAGGCAGAGGCCCTATAAAGAAGGTGGGGGAGGGTGGGAAGGAGAAGGCTGGTAGGTTCCAGGTGAAAAACCAGTAAGGGGAAAGATAAAGGGGTGGGGGAGGGGAAGCAGGGAGGTGATAGGCAGGAAAGGTGAAGAAGGAATAATCTTTAGGAAATCCTGCACAAGGACTCCCAAGTCCCTTTGCACCTCAGATTTTTGAATTTTCTCCATTTAGAAAATAGTCTACACTTTTATTTCTTCTACAAAGTGCATGACCACACACTTCCTGACATCTTTCACTTCTTTGTTCATTCTCCTAATCTAAGTCCTTCTGTAGCCTCTTCACTTCCTCAAAACTACCTGCCCCTGCACCTATCATAGTCCACCTAAGGCTCCCTTGCCGTAGTATATCACCTCATTCACTATATTCACCATAAATGGTTCTTTTTCTGTGTCACCATAAATAGTTCCTTTTCTATGGCACATTTTGCTATGTCATTTCAATGGTTCCCAGAGGTGGTCATACCATTGGGTGGCATTGACTCTCCATCGCTGTTCGTTACCTGATACTTGTTAAGCTTATGTCAGTTGTTAACCCAAGCCTTAATGTTGTCTAGATTGTTGTCACCCCCTCCTTGTATCCTGGGCTGTGCTATCTACTCGCTGCTATCATTGGGCAGGAGATACAGAGTCACACATCACCAAGTTCAAAAACCTTTTCCTTTCAACCATATGGTTCTTGAACCAAACTACAAGATCCTAATTACTACCTTGGTAAAGCAGCACTGACCATTTTGTATTACAATGGTGTTTTTCGTTACACCTGTGCATATGGCAGTAAACTCCATTTTGACCTTGAAGTGCGATTCTTTGGTCGCACAACTGGGCTGTTGTCTGTTCTCGTAGCCTCAAAATCAAAATCAGGTTTAATATCACTGGCAGTGTCGTGAAATTTGTTAACTTCGCTGCATCTAGTGCACTCAGCTCTTTCCTGACATAAACTGATAAGAATTGAATTTACTGATGGCTAGCTTTTGGAGAGTCAGGAAGTCGAGATAGATCCACTTGGTCCTTTTAGCTAAACAGGATTATCTTTTTTCTCACTAAGTGTGAGCACTACTGTCTATAAGAATAGTGCTTTGGAGCCATCTTTTACCAGTACTTGTTTAGTTTACCACTACTATTCACAACTGGATGTATTTGACTGCACAAATTTGATCAGGTCAGTTGGCCTGTATGCTTGTTTATCTTTGTCCATTCCCTGCTCTGTTTTTTGGTCATGGGAAGGAGGTCTAGGGTTTTGTTGATTGGGTGGTGGGTGAGGGTGTCATCTTGTTAGGGTTAGGAAACTTTTTTTTGTATCTTTGGTAAGAGCTTCTGGAGAGTTTTGCTGTGTCTGGATTTGTAAGCTAGGGGGAGTAGACAACATCTCAGCACAATTATTTATGTTTTTATTTGTACAGAAGGACTTCACAGGCATCTGGAATCTTGGATTCTATTGGTAATATCTTTGGGTACGTTAAGAACTTAGTTCCCCTGTTTCTATCTAAATGTTTAGTGTATTTCAGCTTTGATTTAGCATGGTAACTGCTTCTTATTAGTGATAATATATCTCTGCCAATTCCTTTTCATGCCTGATAAGGAACCTCAACCCACCTTCTGAAATTGCCCTCACAGTTGATATTAATTAGTGAAGACTACTCAGGTGGCTGTTCTCCGTCTGTGAAAATAACTCAGTTTAAGCTGCTTGTGCATTGCATACATAACACTGAATAACAGAGTCCTTGAATGAAGTTAGTGAACATGCCATTGGGAAAACATTTTGTTGCCAATGTAGGGACTGGAACTTTGACTAAAGGGTTTCATGTGATTTTTAAAATTAAATTTCAGTCCTTTAAAGATATCTTAGGTCACATTCCAAGTGTGCACGTTTACTGACGTGTCCTAAGTAAAACGTTCCTGTAATTTTTCTCTATTTTACCAGTAGCAGTTCTTTCTGCACCATTTTGTTTTTAATGCCTTATAACATACATCACCATCTCTGCTGTAGGTTTTTCCAATTTAAGTACAGCCATACTTACGACTGAGCATTTGAGAGGTCGACAATATAAATTTATTGGCTGCTGATGGGGGTTTGTGTATTTTCTGCCATGTACGAATTTGCTTTGTGGCTGCTTTTCCAACTTGTGGACTGTTCGAGTTATAAACAGTTCATAAGGAACGAAACCCTGTCGTGACTTTGGGAGGTCTTGAAGCTGTCAAGGAATTTGTACTTCACAGCAAAATTTCATCAAAGGTTCTTGAAATAATCAAGAATGTAATCTGGCTTACCTCTGCCCTACCAATGACTGAGACTAGTTAGTCCCCTAGGTGTTACTGGCTTGCTTGAAAGGGACTGGCTATTTACTTATTAGAAATGCATTTCTTCAAGAAGCTATTCATGGGCACTTGTAACTCAATACTTCATTTGACCATAAGATTTTTTTACATTCGTACCATGGTGTTTCTTCACCTTGTTCCTTTCCATGCCAGAGCCCCTGTATAAATGCACACTTTGCACTAAGTGTGTATTGGCACGTGATTTTCTTTCTTGCAGATTCTGAAGGTGCTGAGTACTGAGATATTCTGTGTTTGCTGCCATTAGAAAGCGATCACCCACGCTGCATGGGACTGTGAGTGATGCCCCTGATGTCCGTACCGGACCTTGTAATCAGATGCGATTGCCCACCACACCACTCCACTTTTTTGTGAGTACGCAAACAAATTTATATGCGGGAGCAAGTCACAAAATATACTAATGGAATGTGTTGAAATAGGAGGAAGCTTGCATGGATCATAAATACCTGCTGAAATCATTTCTGCTTAAAAAGCCTATTTCTTTGTTATAAGTGCTTATTGTCAATAGAAATGAGAGCCAATTTTTCAGAGTGAAATGTGGACAGAGTTTTCAGTTCGTGCTGGTTGTTCTCTTTTAAAAAAAAACTAATTGACACACTAATAGTGAATTCATTGATAAAAGACTGTACAGGAAAATAATGACCAGCATAGTGTGCATGAATAATTCTAATGTAGTATTGCATGGTTTCTCAACAGACTAATAATTTTATCATTTCTTTTAAATTGTGAAACTGCACAAGTTAAGTTGTGAAACTGCAGAAGTTAAAGATAGATTCCTGAATTGGTATAAGTGTAGCCTGGAAAAAAGTATCTTAATGCAGTTCCCAATAATTGCAAGATGCTTCACTTTAAGTAAATACTGAAACAGCATGTTTATTTAATGGTATACAATAGGTTGCATAATGTACTTTATTGCATACCGTTTATTTGTTTAAACTCGGGAGAAAATATGATTTTATTTCTCTTCCGGGAGGAATTTGACTTTGAGGCTCTGATATTACTTGTATTGATGCAGGAGGAATCCATTCAGCCCATTAGTGATATGCTGGATTTCAGCACTGCAGTCTCATCAGTCCAATTTCTCATTTCCCAAAAGCTCTTCAACTTGCATGTCCACTAATTCCTCTTTTGACTCTGTTGCCACTAAGGAATAAGTTACAGTCATTAGTTAACCTACCAGTACCCAGGTGAATCAGCACAGTTACATAAAGAACATCTAAAGTCTACACAACAGCCAAGGTCAGGACTGAATCAGGCCTCCGGAACGTTGACAATAGAAAGGTCAGGCCCCCTAATCTAGGTTTCTTATTCAACCCCTGTTGCAACGTTTGTAAGTCAGTATGTTTAAATAGTAAGCATGTTGAAATGGTGATCTGGTTTGCTTGTTAATTATTACTCAAGTTTATAGAAAGATACATTTGACATTATCAATTTAGTCAGATTGTCTTGCCTTCTTATCTAACTTCCACATAATTCTACTGGTCTATCCATTAGGTTTTTCTAAAATATTGATCAACCTATGAGGAACAGCCAACTGCTACAAATTAGATAAGTTTCACTAATTTCAACATGTGCCCTTTATCACAGTCCTACAATTTAATTCCAGATTACTTTTTCTGTGCAGTTCCTGATAGTGTAAAAGCTTGTCTTGCTTTCACAGACAAGCAGTGAAGCACTGAAAGTCCGTCTTGTGGCTTTTGGTGTTGTCATCTACGCTTGCATATGTGCTCATCTCTTGTATCTTGGTTGGAGTTGCTAGTAGACAAAATTGGACATTGATGTAGATGTTGGATTGGATAAGTGGTAAGGGTGCATTGGCCAGAATGATTGCGAAAATTCAGTGTTTTTTTCTGTACTTTATTTATTAGGACGCTCATGATGGAGAGGTCAATGCAGTCCGGTTTAGTCCAGGATCCCGAGTGGTGGTGACTGGTGGGACCGATAGGAAGGTTAAGCTATGGGAGGTCTCCTCGGGTAAGTGGAAAAAGAAACTTTGAATTAGCCAGCAAGCTGGCTGGAAGGTATGTTTATCAGGAAATTCCAATCTAAGTGAATATAAACTGGATTAATAGGTTCTGTTGCCTAAGCCCACCTTACTGTTTTAATGGCATGGGCACTTGAAGATGCTCTGTCATTCAATAGTAATGAGCTCATCTAGTGTAATGATATAGTTTATGTGCATGAACAAAGTCTTGAGACCCCAGCTGTGTTTTCTAGATCTTTCTCTCTGGTGATGACTTCTGTGGGGTTCGTTCCTATCAAGTACCCTCCTTGCACTGAGTGTAATTCAAAGCCTAGTTTGACAGCCAGTTGACTATCTTATTACAGGGTTGGGTTCCTGGGCAGAAAGGGTCATCACATTTGGGCCTGAAGCTGTCCTCACTGAACTTACATACGTCACCACTTAGCCTAGTTCTGCATCGTCCTTGCACATCTGCCCCACACATTGCACTGTGACCACTGACCTTCCTGTCTAACAGTATTAACCAAGAGTTAATCACTCCATCGAGTGTTTGACAAGTGTGCCTTTATAATTGTTTAAAAATAATGAGGTCAGTGATGATAAGTAAAAGGTCTGATGGCACTTCATTAAATGCCCATGTGTCTACTCGCTCCCAGGAGATCCTTCATTGTCCATCCTGCTCAAGGTGTGCTGTGGTGGTTGTGGAGTTCCTGACAGAAACTTATGCCACTGATTTAGTTGACACTTCTGCTGAGGAATTTGGAGTGTCTTTATAAAGGGCATCTCACAGAACCAATAGCATTGGGTGTCATGGGCATTTACCTCTGGTGCATATGACTGCAAGTTTTCAAGCTGAGACCTCTGTTCAGAAAAAGAAGCACATGTTAAAATTTATGTAATTGAGAATATTGATGGCATTAATCTGGTTTGATAGCTCCTTGCCCAGCATGTGCATGACCAACCAGTATAAAGCACTTCAAAACACCCTAATATTTTTGTTCTTGATCCCAATGTCAGTGGTTTAGAAGATTGCTAGGAAGCTCACACGGTGCTCTGAAGCTAGAGCTGTGGGACCCTTTGCCTGGCACAGCTGAATTTTTACTTTTATTCAAATTCTCTTTGTTTATTTGTTGATCCTCACTGAAGTATGTGCCTTCCCCCTCAGATGTTCTGCTTGAGTGATCATTCATTTGTCAGAATATGTGATGAGTGAGATGCCACTGAGCCTGATGCTGTCTTCTGCCAATAATTTGGGCTGAAACAAGAGTTTGATATTTCACTTCCAAACTCTAGGCTTTTCAGCCAGTTGATAATATTTGCTTTCTGCAGCACCGTATGGGGGAACTAAACTCCAGAGCGCTCATGAGGTTCTGGCCTGCGGATGTCTGATACTGAACGGAACGGAAATCTGCCGGTCTAGGTACAAAACTTGGTGACAGGACTTGAGCATGCTGAGAATTGATATGCTGTTTGCTCCCTGTAGGAAGATGTGAACTGAAGAGCACCCTCACTGGTAGTAATGCTGGAATTACCAGTCTGGAATTTGACAGCACAGTAAGTGAGAGTCACCTATTTTACGTCTTGATGATTGCTAAAAGTGTGACAGTTTTTTTTCCACCAGAAGATGTTTTTCCTCTTTCTTCTGGCATTGGATTTTTCGAGGATTTTGGCAACCCTCCAAAGCATAAGCTGGATACACATTCCTCAATTTTGAGCCCAAGGAATTATATCCAGACGTATTTTACACTGGCAGCACTATGAATGAGCCTGATTCTGTACTTGCCAATTGTCCATGTTAAATTCATCTGGATACTCAGGTGAAGAATAAGAATGTATTTAATGAAGCAGTGTAGTGGGCATTTAATGAGACATTTAGAGTTAGCATTGATCTGCATTTAATCCATGTGTAGCTGACGTAGGAAATCTCCCTCTATACACTTCGCACAGGGCTCTGGAAACATTTTTGCTATCCCAGTTGAATTAACTCTGCCTGTTAAGCAGACAGTGTTGTACACCAGAACATTATTCAGCACAATATCTGCTAGTCAAATTGGATAGATTCACAGACTTGTACGGCTTAGAAATGGGCCTTCTGGTTTAGTTGTTCCTGATGACCAAGGTCCCTATCTAAACCCATCCTGTCTGTCTGCATTTGATCCGTAGCCCTCTAAACCTTTCCTATCCATGTACGTGTGCAGTATCTTTTAAACACTAATTGCCCCTACCACCCTTTCTGGTAGCTCATTCCAAATACCCATCACGCTCTGTGTGGAGAAACTTGCCCTTCAAGTCCAAATTAAATCTTTCCCCTTTTCACCATAAAGCTCTAGCTTTAGATTTCCCTACCCTGGGAGATTCTACCCGATCTGTGCTCCTCATGGTTTTATAAACTGCTAAGGTTGCCCTTCAGCTCTTTGGCCTGAGGGGAAATTAGCTCTGGCCTATCTGTTTTCTCCTTGTAAGTCTAGTGTTTTTTTTTGCCTAGTAGCTCAGCTTGTTTAAACAATCCTAGATCAAATAACATTTCTTTCAGGGGGTGTATCTGCTTGCAGCCTCCAATGACTTTGCCAGCAGAATATGGACAGTGGATGATTCTCGGTTAAGGGTAAGTAGAGTTCATTGAAACCCTTTTCAACCTGTTGTGAGCTACATCCATTTGGCTTCCTGTGAGTCCTCTGTGTTATGGAACCTGATGAGAACTGAATGCAAAATAATTCTCAGGATAAAAATTCTGTGGCTTCTGAAGGAGAGGAATAGTGCCAAGTAAGCTCTTAAGTTTAGAGTCTGAACAGTTTTGCCAGTGAATAATCACGAAATTATAATCTTAAACTTTGAGTTAACCTCTCCATTTGTATCCTTCCTCTACATCCTCCATGGCTTGACAGTCTTCCTGATCAGTCCAAAACTGATTACATCATTTAAACAGGCCCTGACCAAAGGTTTGTGTAGATTTTGCTATGCTTGGTCAACCAGGCAGAGGTCAATGATGACAGGTAAAAGGTCTGATTGCACAGAGCTTTGTTCCCCATCCTCACTCCCAGGAAACCCTCCATTTTCTATCCAGCTGTAGGCTTGCTGTGTTGATCAAGGGGTTCCTGACAGTAATTGATGCTGCTGTTTCAGAGCACTTCGAGAAACCGTGTGTACATCTGCAGTGAGCATTTGACATAATTGATTACTCAGGAGTGTTTGGTGTTGTGGGATTTGTCTCTGCTGCCTGACTGCAAACTCTAAACTGAGACCTCAGATCAGAACCTTTTATTGAAAGGAAGACATGCATCTATAATGTGCCTGTTTTTCATCTGCATATTTTATGTAATGTGAACTAGGTGTAACATTTTTCCCTCTACTTTGAGTCCAGCTCTGCACAAACCATCTGCGGGCCAAGCACCCTAGTATAAGACGTGCATCTTCTATCTCACTATGGACAGTGCCTGGGGCTTGACTGTATCATTCCAGTTCCTCACTGTCAATCAGTGACTTTATTCTTTCCCGTATAATATGGCCGCTGTTTTTTTTAAGCTACTGGAAGCCAAGTTGTAATACGATATACAATATCTGTAGGTTATCAATTTTGTGTATCTATTTTTACAGCTAAGTGAAACTGCTTATGATTGTTTAACTTAAAACTGGGCTGGCAGTTCAAAGTATTTTCATTATCAAAGTTGGTATATGTCACCGTGTACTACCCCGTGATTAAAAGTAGTGCATACTCATTAGAAGTCTGAGGACACAGTACGGTAAGAGCAGTATTGCAGATGGATTTGAGACTTGGAGAAAGTATGAGGAGTTTCTGTTCAGCAGCAGTGAAGAGCGGTTGGGTTTGGAGCATTTGTGGGCTTGTGAGCTGTTTAACTGCATGTGTTCGCACAGTGTGAATGTTACTATACAGCAGCTGGCGCAAGAATAGATGCAGAGATTGGTGTGTGCAGAGGAGGCAGTGCATGATTGTATCTAAGTTTAAAACCAATTGAAGTGAACTACAAAAGTGAGCGAAAGAGCTGTATTATAATTGATGGCATAAACACTGTGAGAGTAGGTTTAATGACTGGGATCTTAGAGGGGTACTGCCTCCAATGTCTAGACACAGTGGGATATGGTGATGATACAGTGGAGTGGCAGAATGGGAGGAGTGTGAAAAGGGCTTGTGAGGTTTACAATAAGTAGATGTTGCTGAGTGTTTGGGAGTGGGTTTTGGCTTTGTTGGTATATTTCCTGGTGAGAAGGAATGTCCTTGCGTTCCTGGAGGATTTTTGTTCTATTACTTTGGCAGGGATGGAATTGGAGGTAAACAAGAATGCCATCTTCAATGAAGTTAATGTGCTTTGTAGAATAATTGAATTGTTAGAACAAAAGTTGATCATTTGGCCCTTTGAGCCCATAGAAGAGAATGGAACTCTGGAAAACAAAGACTATTGTGTATCTTTAGAACCAGCACTGAGTGAAAGTGGGCATTGTTGGTGTATTGCGCCACCATCTTCCATGTGCTAACTTCATTTGATCTCAGGAAACGTGAATGTGATCATAAGAACCTCAGAACAAGCAAAATAAAAACTGTGATTTACCAGGGCAGCCATGATTCCTGCCATCTTATGTGGTTCAGAAATTATTCATAACAGGCACCTTAAGGCACTGGAAAAATACCTTTTCAATGTTGCGTCCACAAAATCTGAATTCACTGGGAACAATAACTAAAGCTACATCAATATGCCCTCCAAGACCAGCAACTCCAGCAAATTATTTTCTCACAAGAACTCTCAATTCCCTTTTAAAGACCATTGAGCATTTCTGTTTCCATCATGCCAACAAATGGAGATACTCACGGGCTTGGATATGTAACTGGCATGACTGTATGGATACTGCAGTTGGGGTTGGCTCCTGGAAGACAAAAATGAACCTTCATAGTTTGGGACTGATCTCTTAAAATAGCAGGAAATATAAAATGCGTAGAATTAGGTTCAAAGTAAAGTAACAGCAACCCTGAGATTCATTTTCTTACGGGCATTCACAGTAAATACAAAGAAACGCAATAGAATCAATGAAAAACGGCATACAACAAGACAAATACCAATGTGCAAAAGACAACACAAACTGTACAAATAAAAAAACAATAATAAGTTGTAGAGTCCTTGAAAGTGAGTCTGTACGTTGTGGGAACAGTTCCTTGTTGGGGAGATGAAGTTGTTCCCTCTGGTTCAAGAGCCTGATGATGGTGGTGTGCGTCCTAAGGCTCCTTTTACCACCTTCCTGATGATGACAAGAAGAGAGCATGGCCTGGATGGTAGGGGCCCTTTGATGGATGC
The DNA here is from genome assembly GCF_030028105.1 of Mobula birostris. Lineage (NCBI taxonomy): Eukaryota > Metazoa > Chordata > Chondrichthyes > Myliobatiformes > Myliobatidae > Mobula > Mobula birostris. Next base: position 83,587,951 of record NC_092373.1, read on the forward strand.
TGCTTTCCTGCAACAGTGCTCCTTGCAGATGTGCTCAGTGGTGGGGAGGACTTTACCTGTGATGGACTGGGCCACATCATTACTATTTGTATGATTTTCCATTCAAGAGCATTGGTGTTCCCATACCAGGCTGTGATGCAGCCAGTCAGTATACTCTCCTCCACATATCTATAGAAATTTGTCCAAGTTTAACTTTGTAGATGTCATGCGGAATTCTTACAGACTGCTGAGGAAGAAGAGGTGCTGCTGTGCCGCCTCTAATGGCACTTGCGTGGTCAATCCAGGGTAGATCCTCTGAAATGATAACGCTGATCCCCTGATGAGGATTGCCTTATCGACCTCCAGTTTCCTCCTGTAGTCAATAATCAGCTTTTTTGTTTTGATGATATTGGAAGTTTGTTGTAGCGGCACTACTCCGCCAGGTTTTCAATCTCCCTCTTGTATGCTGATTTATTTTGCCTTGGTCTGATGCATAACCCTCGGTATCCCATGCTCCAGTTGTGTGGTTTGGATGGTGGCATACCACTGACATCACAGTGAGGAGGCTGCAGCCCTCAAATTGCCCTGAAGATTTGATAGCCAGCCAAAAGCTTTGAATACTTTTTAATTGTCTTTGAAATTCAGAGACATTTGAAAACTGAAGTAAATTTGAAACTAATATCTAAACAGCAAAAACACTTGAAATCATTAATTTAAAAAGAAGCAACATGATTTTACCTTCACTTTCCAATCCATAGGTCTAAAATTCCCAGTGAAATCATCGGGGCCCTGGATCAGATCCTCCAGCAAATCTGTGCCAGTGCAATGCTGGGGAATCTCAGCATGATTGGATTCTGCCTCTGGACTCCATGGCGAGTCCTGTCCAGAATCTGTGAGTAAACTGGAGCTTCTGCCTTTGACAGTGAATTCATGATATTCTGGACAAGGTCATTTTTTTTTATCAATCTACAATTATTCCACTGAGAATCACTGGTATTAGTTATTGTGATATATCCCATAATTTTGACATGACGCAGATCTTGCTGTGAAAATGATACAGGATACTATTTTACATGAGACTTTATGGATGTGTAATAGTGACTCGCATATGGCACTGCTTATAAGTCAGGCAATATCCTGTTTTATAGAACAGGAGCATTAAATTATTGAGAACATATTGTTCTCCTTGTGTCATTATGATTTAAAAATGAATCTATGGATTTATGTCTCATTTAGTTGAGATTTACATGTGACTTGCCTTTCACTGATGATCTTCAGAAGTTGCTATTGCATGTGTTAAATTTTCGTTCATGGCCAGTGGCATTTTAATTGGATTCTGGATTATTGCTACTCACTATTTTCTGTCCATTAAAGAAGAAACTTTAACATTCAGAGTTGTTCCATTTAGTAGAACTGGCCCTGGTGGGAAATTTACTTTTCTTCCATGAGCCAGTGTTTGACTGTGAGGTCACAACAGTGCATGAAGATACGATGGCAATCAGTCTTGTTAAGAAAGTGAGAGACTCTCACAGTCGTATCACATCCGTCTTGATCAAAACTTACATTGAAACTGAGGCTGGGAGCACCGTATGGGGGTAAATCTACAGCTGACATGGGAGTCCTTGAAAGGCCAGCTAGTTAGTTCAAGTGCATACATCCCAAAGCCGACAACACAAATGAAAAGGATGATAAAGTGTACGCTTCTATCTATCAGCACACCGAGTACAGAAGTTTAAAAATATATATATATATATTGCAGCTATATAAAACTCTGGTTAAAGCTTATTTGTAGTATTACATGCAGTTCTGGTCACCACACTGTTGGAAGGATTTGAAGGGAGGAAGTTGAAAGTATATTTAAGATGGGGTTTTTTTTGCAGTGTGGTAGGTACCTGGAACACGCATCCTGTGAAAGTGGTGGAAGCAGATATAATGATATTGATTAAGGGGTGCTTAGACAGATACATGAACAGTTGAGGGATGAAGGGATGCAGGTAGATGTGAATAGTTAGCGTGGCGTTATGCTCAGTGCAGACAGGTAGGCCAATAGACCTGTTCCTGTGCTATACTTTTCTATGTTCTTAAAATTATAAGAACATAGATTCTCAACAAAAGGTTTTGTTTCTTTATCATGTACAGAAGTTGATGTGCTTCCTTGTTCTTTTCCATAACAGCACACATTAACAGGACACAGTGGGAAGGTGCTATCTGCGAAGTTCCTTCTGGACAATGCACGTATAGTGTCGGGCAGCCATGATCGAACTCTCAAGCTGTGGGATTTGAGCCGCAAGATCTGTAAGTAAGGGCAATATGAAGGGCATAAAACAGTAGGAGGCCTTTTCTTCACAGAACCTTCCCCAGACCAAGACACGATCTAATCTGAAATTGGCATAAGTAGTTCATTTCAGCAGCTGGATGACTAAGTGATGAATCAAAAGAGCCACATATCATAGAATTCTGTCTCACACCCTATCCTCATTGGGCCTAAAATGTCCACACTGACCATTGGGCATCTATCCATGTTAATCCCATTTTTTTTTAAGCACTCGGCCTGTGGCCTTCTATGTCCAGGCAGATCAAGTGCTTGTCTAGACACTAAAATGCTGTCAGTCCCTCTGCTTCCATCACTTTCTCCAGCAATGTATTCTCAACACTCCCTATGAGACAAAGGTTCTCCTCAAGCTTTCATATCCCACCCCATATTTATTAATTAGAGGCCAAAGATGAGTTAGAGAAAAAATTGAATAGAATAGCATTTGTTTCTAGACTGGTAATCCAGAGTCTTAGATTAATCATGTGGCAGCATGAGTTTAAGTATCACCTTGGCCATCTGAGATTTTAAATTCATCTCATTAAATAATCTGAAATTTAAGTAACATTTAGCATCAAACTGTTGCACTTCTGAATATCTAGTTTTGTTCTACAGGAAGGGGATCTGCTGCCCTTACCCTGCCTAGTTTATGTGACTCTAGGCTTACATTACTAAGGTTGATTCTGCTACCCTCTGGTATGGTTCAGCAAAAACTCTAATGCCAGAGGAATCAGTGCTGAGAAATGCTGATCTTGCCATCTATAATCACATTTTGTTGAAATGCAAGTCATGGTTATTAGAGCATTACTAAAAAAGGGAGAGACAACTCAGAACTAGAAGGACATAAAATGAAATTTACAGTACTATTTCAAAAATGTATTGAGAGAAAAACCTCAGTTCTTTAAAATAGGGCCTAACCTTTGTCAAAGCCTGCATGTGTGGTTAAGAATTTCTATTCAAATTTCTGATTTGCATTTTCATTTTGCGAAGGCTGCTATAACTTGAAGTATTGACTAAAAACTGATATGACTTTTTATCCACTCCCATCCCTGATACCCGAGCTTAGACAACAACTCGCAGATCAGTGATTGCCATTTGTTTATCTGCAGTCAGTAGGGGCCAGGTGAACAACATATAGTGCAGTAAGGATAATAGTTGGTGCAGAGCAGTTAAGCCCTGTGTTTAGGGTTTATATCCAACCTGGTTATTTAGTGTTGATCCTCTTTTTCAGGTATAAAAACTGTGTTTGCTGGCTCCAGCTGCAATGATATTGTTTGCACTGAGCAGTGTGTTATGAGTGGGCACTTTGACAAGAAGATTCGCTTCTGGGATATCAGGTGAGATGGCTGTGATGTCCAGGATCACATTACTTGAAGGGCTGTTTATTTTGGGGAAATTTCAGGGAAATGTCATTACAGATCCTTGAGTTACAGAGCTATTGAACCCTCAAAGAATTTGTTTTTGCCACCAAATATAAAAGCAAGGTAACTGGTTTGAGCTTGCAGCAAAGAAAGGCATAAATGAGTGGAGCATATTGCTCACAAATTAATGTTTTTGGATATTAGAATTCAGAAAACTCCCAGTGGAGATTTCCACACATATTTAAAGGAATGTGCAACTGAAATGTAGATTTGAGATGGGTGAAGCAGTTTTCTACACAATAGAGAACATCATACAGGCTTCACAAGCTCTGGACGTCTCTAAATTTTTGGATGTGCATTAAATTAAAATGATTATTTATGTGCATGGTACTATTTTGCATCTTTGCCCCAGGACGGAGAGTATTGTGCGAGAGTTAGAACTGCAGGGTCGTATCACTGCGCTTGATCTTAGCCCAGACCACACGGAACTGCTGACCTGCTCCAGAGATGACATACTAAAGATCATTGATCTGCGTACAAATGTGACCAGACAGTCATTCAGGTAATCGTATGGGGCTGCTTTCATTGGTATCTGTCATCCTGTTTACATTTAAAACTGCATGCATATGCATACCTAAACATTTATCTATACAATACCATACTGTGCAGTTATCTTAAGCACATGCACAGGGTGCATAAGACTTTTGCATAGTATGGTATTTGTCAACGTGAAGCGGAGAGCGAGTTGTAAATCTGGCAGGAGCAGAGGATGTTGCGAATGGCGAGGGTGAAGCACCACGGGAGAGGTATAGGGCAGGTGACAGAGGAGAAGTGGCAAGGGCATGGGGTGATGCAGGTACAGACACCCAGCCCGGAGACACCAGGCAAGGTCATTTAACTCTAACCAATTGGTTTATCGATCATTACAGAAAGTCTCTCTGGTGCTTCCCACTCCCTCCCCTCTCCCTTCTCCTTTTTTCAGCCACGATTCCCCCTCTCCCTGCTCCCTACACACACTCAGTCCACAATAGAGACCCATATCAGAATCAGGTTTATCATCATCATATTTGTGCCATGTCAGATGATGTGGGTGATCATGGTCTTCCACTTGTCTTTAATCTGAGAACTTCTAATAAGCCCTTCAAAACTTTTACCTGTCCATCCCTTGATGTAAGTCATGAATGTCATGAGCTGTCAATCACGACTTTTTCTTCCATTAATTTTTCCGTCACTACAAGATGTTTGAGCTTCTCTCTCTTCAATGCATGTCCCAGAAATTCCAGCTGCCATTTCCTGATTGATATCAGTTCTTTTATTCTGACTTTTTGCAACACTTCCTTGTCTTCCCCTGATACCTTCATCAATTCTCAAAAATCACATTTTTGTAGCTTCGAGTTGCCCTCATTTTGTCTAACATTGTGTTACTGTGGAATGAAGGTAGCACCACTCAGGTTTCTCATCACTCACAATTGTCATGTTTTGTTCTGTAGCATTCTAGTGCAGTATGTAAAATTACTACAATACGATGCAGAAGTCTTGGGCATTCTAGCTATGTACAGTGCCTATAAAAAAGTATTCACCCCCCACCCCACCCCAGAAATTTTTGTTTTATTGGTTTACAACATTGAATCACAGTGGATTTAATTTGGCTGTTTTGACACTGATCAACAGAAGCAGACTTTTGTGCCAAAGTGAAAGCGGAGCTCTGCAAAGCAATCAGTGTCAAATAGCCGAGTTAAATCCACAGTGATTCAATGTTATAAAACATGAAAACTTCCAAAAGGGATGAATATGTTTTTAGGTGCTGTATATGTGCTCAAGACTCTTGCACGGTACTGTGCAGTCTATTTTCTTCCTCTACATTGAAATTAACATGTAAAGGTGTTCATGTTTTATAATTGCTTCCATCTATTTACATCCAGGAATCTGTACCTGTAGCACTGTTCGTATCTAGGAATTCCTTTCTCTTATCTTGTACAGTCTTGTACCATCTCTTGGTCTCAGCAGTGTCATAGTTTGGTGACTTTCTTGTCTATAAAGTTGATTGTATGTCCTCCCTGTATTTTTATTCTGACTACATTTTTTTTCCCTCTGAACAGTTCACAAGGATTTAAGTGTGGATCAGACTGGACAAGAATAACATTCAGGTAATTCTATATGATCAGTCACTTGTTTGAGAGGTGGAGAAGAAAGTTCTGCAAACGCACCAGGTATATCTGATGGGGCTTTGTCTTCAGTGAGTCAAAACAGATTTAATTGTAGTGGTGCATTCTTTTTTTTTAATTTTCCAATTTTGCAATTCTTTTGGAACTGTGGCTTAACACCTTTCCCACCTCCAGCTATTTTGTTATAATATTTCCCTGCCCCCTTCACCAAAAGGAAAATCCTTCATCACAATGGCTTTAAATCCTTTTTCCAATGATATCAAATGGAGGCCCTCAGTTTTTAAGGCCTTTGGAAAGGAGTTTTCAATGAAAGGGGAAAATAGATGCTACTGCAGCTGAAATTGCATGATGCACTTGTGGTTTTGCCTTAATAGTAAGCTACTATTTGAGATGTATTACTGAGTCGATGGCCCTCTGAAATTATACGTGCATACCTTCTCTCTTCAGTCCAGATGGGAAGTTCGTTGCTGCAGGGTCTTCAGATGGAACTCTCTTTGTGTGGAGTGTCGAATCTGGGAAGGTGGAAAGATCTCTAGGAAAGCATCACAGGTTTGTCATAGAGTAGCTGTTGAGGCTGGACTTTGATTCTTAACTATTGAAGTGAATATTTACTTGAGACCCTTGTTAAAGCTGGAGCAGCTTATAGACTATGCTTGCTGCCTTGTGTATGGCAGGAGGCTATTTGGCCCATAGGATCTGTGCAGGGCTATCCATTGGTGCCAGTCCCACTCCTCATTATAATCCCCCAGCAACTTATTTGTTTGCTATTGTAGCACCTGTTGATTATTTTGCCTCTAATTAAGGGGTAGTGTACAACGGCTATTTAACCTGCATACATGACAAGGAAGGAGACTGAGGCACCTGCAGTCGCAGGGAGATCACTCAAAACCCAAACAGGATCGAAGCCGGCTACTTGGAATTGAGGCACACTGTTGCACCACCGAGCCACCTGTTAACTGCTGCATGACTGTGCTGACTGTTTCCTTGGGTGGTGGCCATGCTCAGTTTCTGAGTGGTTGCTATAAATTCAGTGGTTACAAGAGGCCACTCTATGTCATTTTATTGTGTTGCAGCATCTTCATATTTGCTAGGGATTGATGCCTTTGTTTCATTGCCATTCCTGGTTTTATTCTTTGTATGGACATACTTTTCCATCCTTTCTAAAGACTTTTTTCTTTTTTTTTTTTTGAAACTCAACATAAACCTGCCTGAAGCAACAAACAGAGGACCTGGGGGAAATCAACTGGTTAGGCATTATCTATGCAGGGGAATGAACAGTAACCATTTCAGTCAAGTCCCTTTATCAGAACTGGTTTCACTAGTTGAAGGGTCTTGAACCAAAATGTTAATGTTCGATTTCCCTACATAGATGCTGCCTGGCCCACTGAATTCTTCTTGCTCCTTTGTTGCTCCAGATTTCCTGCATTTTGCAGTCTCTTGTCTCCATAATCTTGCTTAATGCAGAGATTGAAGCCATGGAGCGTAGGTAAACTCGTGTTTGCAGACAAGGTAGAAGGTGGTGATGGTCAGCATGCCATTTTGAGAGAGCTGATAAAGTGCTACACCAAATATCTGACATGTTTTTCTATACTTTTTGTTTTTCTCCATCCAGCTCTTCTATAAATTCAGTGTCATGGTCGCCATCTGGAGAGCACGTGGTCAGTGTGGACAAAGGAAGCCGTGTCGTACTTTGGTCAGAGATCTGAGTTAAAATGACCAGAAGCTGACTAAGTAGTGGCCTTGTACTCTGCACTCCTTCTGGCTGCATGGAGGAGATTGCCCACAACATGCTTGGCATTACAGCACACAACATGGCAGAGTGTGCCTCGCAGAATCTCCCTCTTGTATATCCGGACTGCTGCAAAGGCACTTGGATAATGCACTGTTGGACACTTCTGCTTATACAGTCATTCACAAGAAGCATGCTCTCTGCCTGCTGGGGTAAATCACTTTGTGTAACTTACACAGGGCTTTTACATTACCAGCTGCAGGTTGACTTCAGGACACAAAGCCACCCTTTTCCACCCAAGGTGCCTAGATGTCTTCTCTCTCCACTGCTTCCTTTCTGTTGCAACCATATCAATGACCGGATCTGTTAGCATACTGTATCTACTTTGTGTCCATCCTTCCCTTTCTCCAAACCTGAGTAAAAATACTGATTTTTTTTAATTAATTGGCACACTTGTGAATTGGAACCTCTGAGTGAGGAGCGGTTACAGTTGGCTTGTGCTTTATTGGTGAAATAATGAGATGAATAATTATTGCATAGTGGTGGCAAGGGAAAGATGTTGTGTACTTTGCTTTACTGTGAGGGAGTTGTACACCATGAGCAATATTTTGTGAGAAACTTTCCCTGAAAGAGCAATTTAATTCTGTACCACTAAGAGAACAGGTATTTCTTCTTTATGTATCATTTGTTCTTTGAATTTGAAATTTCTGCATTTGTAGCTTGATTGCACTAAAGTTCCCAATTGTCCTTGGCTGGCGGTGGGTTGCTGCCTTGAATCATGTGATTATTCTCTCATAGTGCTGGTGTGTAAGGGGATGAACATCCTAAATGCTTATCCACAGAAATTTAGAATCTGGTTACAATTGTATGGTCAGTGGACACGTTTGTCCTCTTTAATTTCAGAAAGCCACAACTTGGGACTTGCTGTTTACCCTCTTTATTCATGCCCTGCTGGTTTCCATAATGTATCCAAAATTGGCAATGTTTTCACTAGTAATTTTGCTTTCAGTAGCTCAGTTTCAATGCTCAGTCTAATTTATGCACATTGTTCAGAGGACCAGCTTCTAAGCTTAGCACTTTAAATTCTCTATTGCTAGACCAGTGTTGGGTTTCTTGTTGTAATTGTCTCCTGCTGAGGCAGCGTGCTTTATGCTGTGATACGGATGAAATACCTGAGATGGGTTTCCAGTCTGCATTCCCTAGCTGGTGTTTTAAGAGAAGGGGTTAGAATATAAAAATGATCAACTCTGAGTAAGATAAGCCAGAGTTACAGAAAATGGCCATTATATAGTGACATGCTGGAAAGCGTACTTTTCTTTATATTAAAGAGGTTGGATGCTACATGTAGTGTGGGAGTATCTACCTTGTAATGCACTGCAGCCTCCTGCAGCATTTCTGCCTTTACTTGCCATCTAACCGCACATGCAGATTGAGCACTTTATTAAAGTGACAGAGATCTTTACCACAGCAGGAGCTGATGCTTTCAGAAAATTATATTTAAATATACACTAAAATTCTATACATTAAAATTCTTTAAATTAACTATGTGTTTGGAAATCCCAGTGGTTCAGTATCTGACTCACTGGATAATGATGCCCACACTTGTCTTATAACAGGGCTTGGTGTCCATGGTCAGTTAAGTACAGCAGGTCCAGGTTCCAGTGCTCACTTCAATACATGAAAGCCTGAGATTCCCATTCTCACACTTTTGTCCCTGGTTCCTGCGCTTTCTCTCTTAAATCATTGGGGCCACCAGAGATCTTGTACTGTCGTCAAACATCTGAAAGAAAGTGAATTCAAAGTGTGGAGTATTATTTGGAATGACATTCAATTAGTATGGAAAATCTGCTGGTCTGGCATCACCACCTGAGAGCAGAGCTTTACTGTATATAGATAGCAGTAGACAACTGCATATCGTTTCTACAGTGACCATGCATGGAATACACAGTAAGTACCGGGCAGGAAACTTCAGCAGCATGCATTTTGTTATTTCGTATGACTTGTATTTGGGTCCTTTGAAATGTCTACTTCATACAAGTAGCAGCTTCATAATTAATAGCGTATGCCAAACCGAAGAGGAGCCAACTGTTGGTTGTATTATCAGGCATTGTTTTCACTTTTTGTGTATTTATCACAATTACATTGTGGTTGTAAAATTGCACAAGGATGTGTAAAATGCAAAAACTACTAAACTGCGGCAAACCAATTGGTACAAGAGAATACCTCTTTTGTGATTGAGGATTTGTATCAGACAGATGCTGAAGCTGAGTTGGCAGTCTTGAGAAGGGCCACCTGAGATACAGGTTCAGATTCAGACTGGTCTTGCAATAAGAGTCAGTGTGCCTTGTACGCTGTGGTCTTTAAGTGGCTTCAAAAGCACCTCCAATAATGTGCACCAAATTGACAGTCCAAAAAATGAAGCAGGGGAAACATTTCTTTGCTGTGTGGTTCTCGGTGGGGGGGGGGGGGGCTGCGGTATTAATTTGTTCGTGCCCCTAATTCTTGCTTCACTTGTCCCAACATTATGAAAAGTACTCACTTTGCAGAATAACTCTAACTCATGTAACTGGTATGCAAGGGTTTGTTGTTGTATATTTAAACCAAATTGAGTATCAGTTTGGAATGTTTGATAAAGTGTATTCAGCACCTAATGGGGGAATGCTAATTGCTGGGATTTAACTTTACTGAGTCTGATTCTTTCTGGATGTGAGTTGGAGTTTAAATTTGGAGTAAATTTCTGTCAGTCCTGTATATGTTCCAGCGGAGTGTGTCAGCTGCAGCGTTTCAAGAATGTTTCTGCTGTGTTCACTTTGATAAAAGCCAATAATTCAGCAATGACTTTTCCCTATAAAGCCCCAAATCATAATGAAACCTTTTGACAGCATTTGCCATTTATTGCTCAGGAGGAGTATCTGACTTTTCATCACTAATCATCTTTGACCTTCACTGTTGTGATTGGGAGCTGTCAATGCCTAATGCCAATATCAAACCATGTTAAAGCTCCATAGTTTATAGTTCAATCGTTGTATTCCATTCACAACATTCGCTTCTGTTGAAGGGTAGCCCAGTTAAATTTAAGGATGCGGCAAGTAAATGGAGTGCTTATTATGGACTTGCTGTTGGAGCTCAAAGTTTTGTACTGTTCCTTAAGGGCTACAGGTGAGGCATTCAAATGTCCAGTCCTCTATTTGCTGCTATTGTGCATTGAGAGAGTTTCATTTTGTTGCTGTGCATTGCTCTCTGAACTTGTGGTCAGGGTGGTCACTTGGATCTGGATGGAGAGCAAACAAATGTCTTCTGTCATAGCTGAGCTTACAGATCCTACCCCTTCCGTGGATAGTGTAGTTTTACCAAACATGCTACAGTTGACCCCTGTGTTGTGGTTGTGTGGGTAGTGGAAATTTGCCTTCACAGAACTCGCAAGCCACTACCCAGTAAAACTTATTCCCGCAGAATTTATGTTGAAAAAGTAAATAAATCAACACAATTTATTTCTTAACTCATTTTTGACGTGCACAGATGACACAGATTAACGTAAAAAAAAAATCAGATGGTTTGTTTTCTTGTAATACAATTGAACAAGAGGGAGGGGATCACTTGTGTTTGTAAAATGTTGCACTGACTGCAGACCGATCTGTGCACCTGTTCATATGAAGAGAGTAGCAATGCCAGAGTCTGATCTTTGGTCCGTGTGTGTGTGTACATTTTGTTAAGTGGCATGTTCCAATTACCTCATTTGTATCAATGCTTTAAAAGTGCTCTTCACAGAGTCTTATTTGCACTTTATATTTTTTTTTCTGAAGAGCACTGCATAACAACCTTGTCATTTGGCTGAGGTTTGGCTCCCCCATTGTGGCTGAATCTCGTGTAATCCCACCAATCATTACAGATGTTTTTTTTAATAAAATTATTTTAAAGAATGCACCTTTGTCAAATTCTGAATTGCAATTTCTTTACTGCTATTATTACTTCTCTAAATGTTTCAACAATTTGATAGGTTGTTAAATTTTCCTGCAATGCAACTTTTGTATTTCCCGCTGCCTTTGGTACCTTGTCCTTTTAACGTGATGGTGACAGATAATATTTTCAGGGCAAGGTAGGAAGTGGTGTCAAATCGTAATTCCTGGCAGTTACCCAGTGAGCACTTGTTATATTAAGTGTAGCTGCAAAATTTATCTCTTGTCAATTTTGCTCTTTGAATGCTCAGTCAAACCCAAAGTTACAACTGATGCATCAATATATCTTGTGCAACTTTAGAAGAGTCTCAACCCGGAATGTCGACTGTTTACTCTTTTCCATAGAAGATTGCTCCCTGGTCTGCTGAATTCCTCCAGCATTGTGTGTATTGCTTTGGATTTCTGGAATCTGTGCAGATTTTCTTGTATTTGTAGTTTTTATATATTTATATATTATATGTATATAGATATAGTGGTCTGGGGCCTGCAGGGATTGTATATCAGTAGTGTGCAATTGAAAGTGAACCAAATTTCACATCACATGCCAGTGATGATAAACCTGATTCTGATTCTGACACCATCAGGAGATGTGGAGAGCAAGCACAAATGGCCAGCAATTTGTACAGAACATTATAGATTTTTATTTCAAGGGATTATCAGGGCTGGTGCTTGCTATAATTTTAAAACTGGTGCTTTTTTTGGCATCCTTTCAAAATTGCTAGTCTTTAAGGAATGGTGTGCTTATTGTGAGTGACATTGGCCTGACTTTGAGGCTTTTAGAAACATAATTGAAATCTGACTACAGATTCTGGACATATTCAGCAGGTTTTGATGTAAGGTCATTGTGTTTCTTGCTCCACAGCAGTCCCTGAGCATTTTGAGCACTTTGTTAATGCAATTCCTAGGGAAAGTTAGCCACATCATTGTAAGATTCTGAGGATTAATTTTGAGAAAGCAGTTTGCATGTATTTGCCACACCTTCTTTTAATAACTCCAAATTAAAAGAAGCTACTGAAGATTCAGCTTTGTTCTGTTTGTTCCATGCTTTATTAGGCATGCGTCCATGCAGTTTGACTTTATTTGCTGTTCCGTTGAATGCTTGGACAATGACAAATGGAAGTCTCCAACTCAGTTGACAGACTTGTGAACAGCTTTCCCCTTGACGTACAATATGAACAGGCAAGGTGTAGGACAAAAGGACCAAAACAGATTTCTAGAAGAGAGATGTAGAGAAAAATTGTTAGGCCATATTGCTCCTTATATTATACATGAAACTGAATGAGGAACAGTGGAATTCAATAAACTCTCCTCTTCCCACCACAATCTATGCTGCGCACGTATCTACCCTTTTTGAAACAGGGGAAGTCTTCAGGACTAAATTGCTATTGGCTATCATCATCACTGTCTCCAAGCATTGCATTGTTTCCAGACTGAAGAAGAGATGCTGTTTCAGCATTACATATGTAATGAATGTAAGTGCACTAATACATTCTATATTAAATCAGTTTATCTGATTTAACTGGTTCATATCTTCAGTATGCAATTTCTGCAAAAGTGCAGCAAATAATAGCTGCTATACAGAAGCAAAACTTCTGCTATCTGCAGAACCCCTGTGACATTTAGCAGTGTATGTGTCAAGATCTGTGGTATGAACGTTCCATTTTTCGTAAGCAAAGTTCTTGCCATCAACTATACAAAGTGCAGTGGCTCAGAAAGGGGAACCAAGGTATTAAGCAGCCCATTTCTTCCTGCCTGATAGTGAGAGTACAACTGATAACCAAATCAAGAAGCACATTCTGAATTTTCTAGCTGCCAACAATGTGATCTTTGCATTAATGCTGACCACAATTTGTAAATTTAAAAAGTACAAAATAAGCATTGTAAACCAAATATGTAAATCAAAGCATACATGGACATATTGACTAATCTCCGCATTTCCATAAGTTTGACTTATTTTAACAAGGAGTAGTAGTTGTACCCCTGCTTTGTCATCTAAAACTTTGAACTTCTGGAAATGTGCGGCAGAGAATATACTGACTGGTTACATCACAGCCTCATAAGGAAACAATGTTCTTGAACAGAAAAGCCGACAAGAACGGTAGTGAGCACAGCCCAGTTCATCATGGGTAAAGCATCCCCACCTTTCAGTTCATCTATAAGGAGCAGTGTCACAGGAAAGCAGCATCCATTAGTAAGGACCCTGACCATCCAGGCCATGCTCTCTTCTCACTGCCACCATCAGGAAGGAGGTACAGAAGCCTCGGGACCCACACCACCAAATTCAGTAACGGTTACTACATCTCAGCCATCAGACTCTAGAACCAGAGAGGATAACTACTTACATTAAAAATTGCTGGTGAACGCAGCAGGCCAGGCAGTATCTATAGGAAGAGGTAACTACTTATCCCAACACTGGATTATTCCCACAGCCTATGAACTCTTCATCTCAAGTTCTCAGTTTATTGCCAACTTTGAGGCAATTAGGCAGGATCTCACTGGGGTCGACTGAGCAACTCTATTTTTAGGCAACGGAACAATTGGCAAGTGCGTGGCTTTTACAAGGGTCGGGGACAGCATGTCCCTATTAAGATAAAAGATAGATATAGCAAATTCAGGGAACCCTGGGTGACAAGTGATAGAGGCTCAGATCAGGAAAAGAAGAAAGTATATATCACTTTTAAGCAGCTGAGTACATGTCAACCTCTTGATGATTATATTAAAAAAGGGCAGACTTGAGAGTGAAATAAGGAGGGCATTAGATTTGATAAGCAGGGATAAAGATAATTCAAAGAGGTTCTTTAGTTATTGTATAATAGTCATAAATTCATGACCAGGGTGAGGCCACCCATGGGAGCCAGAGGAGATATCATAGGTGCCAAAGTTGAAGGATGTAGGTTAATAAGTGTTGAGGTTGTGGATCATATGCTTATAAGGAAAGAGGTTTTTATTGTGCATTAAGGTGGGCAACTCCCCAGGTCCTGGCTTAAGTGCACTCTTGGATCTCATGGGAGGCCAGAGAAGAAATTGCAGAGGTCCTTGTAGAGATAGTTGTTTTGTTATTGGCTACTAGTAAAGTTCCAGCTGATTGGAGGGTGGCTAATTTTGTTCCATTGTTCAAGAAAGGTAGCGAGGAGAAGCCAGGATCTACAGGCCAGTGAGCCGACTTCAGTTGTGGATAAGTTACTGCAGGGGATTCTGAGGGACAAGATCTACCATCACTTGGATGTTCAAGGCTTGATCAGGAATAGTCAGCATGGTTGAAGGCCAATTCTCTGAATAGAGGCCTGTGACTAGTGGGGTGCCCCAGCAGTTGGTGTTGGGACCTCTTTTATTCGTTATTTATGTAGATAATTCAGACATGAATGCATATGGCATGATCAATAAGTTTGCTGATAGAAAAGCAGGTTAGAACGAATTACAAAGGTCTTGATTAATTCGGCAGATAGGCTGAGTGACGTCAGATGGATTTCAGCTTGGTGTGAGGTGAGGCATTTACATCAGGGTGAGATCCATGCAGTGAATGGCAGGGTACTGGCTAGTGTTGTGGAACAGAGGAACCTGGGAGTACAAGAGCACAGTTCGCTGGCAGTGGCCACACTAGCAGACAGGGTGGTAAAGAAGGTGTTTAGCCTGCTGGGTTTCACCAATGAGGGAGTTGGGACACTTTGGTACACTTATATAAGTCACTGGTGTGACCGCACCTGGAGTATCATGTGCAGTTTTGGTCACCCTGTTGTAGGAATGACATTGTCAAGCTGGAAAGGGTGCAGAAGATACTGTATTTATGAGGATGCTGCCTGGATGAGAGGGCCTGAGCTATAGGGAGATGTTGGCCACGGTGGATCTTTACTCCTTGGAGTATTGCAGAATGTGAGATGACCTCACTATAAAATCATGAAAGGGTGTGGATAAGGTAGATAGTTTTAATATTTTCCCAGGGTTGGAAAGTCCAAAACTAGAGGGCACAGATAGAAACTAAGAGGGAAAATTCAAAGAAATCTGATAGCAGTCTTGTTTGTGCAGAGAGTATTGAGTACCTGGAATGAACTGGTTGAGGTGGGTACAGTTGCCACATATAGGGAGGGTTATGGGCCACACACTGGCATCTGGGATTTGTAGATAGGGTGCCATGGTTGGCATGGACAAGTTGTGTTGAAGGGCCTGTGTTTGTGCTGTACTATTCTGTTACTCTGATACTACTAGACACTTACCTGGTCTTGCCACCCACCCACTGCCCCAGGTCTCAGGTATGCCCCAGTGTACCTGCCCAATTCCTAACTCTGCTCTGGTCCCCTTCTCTTGGTTGTGGTTGCAGTCTGCCCCTTGCTTTACGTACCGGCTCCCGCCCCCATTCTCAGCTGTGCTGTAACCTGCTCGCAGTTCAAAATGCAAACTTGTCCTTACTCTCTGGCACTTTGTACTTATTGGTTTGGTGCCTTATCAAAACCTTGCTGTCAGCCCACAAACAAGATACAAACTATTCAGCAGTTAAATCCTCTCAGTTATAACCTACAATATCTACGAAACCTCTTCATAAATACATAACTATTTCTGACCGATCTGGTTTTAATTTTGAAATGTCCTGTTACCACTTGCTTAAAAATAGATTAGAGTTTCCCCTGCTCCTGATGTTTGACCACATGGTCTACTGTTTTCTTTATTCCTCATTTTCACTCGTGGTGTTATGTTTGCTACTTTCCAATCTATGGGCACTGTTCAAGTATCGATACATTGATATATTTCTTAGTATTAGTGGCTTCACTCTATTATAGAAAGAGCTGATTTAAAATAAAATCATTTGCTCAGGTTAATTGGATAAAGAGTATTTCTGAAATTAGACTTAAGCTATAAGACAGGAGTGGAATGAGGCCATTGGGCTTGAGGTCTGCTCCACCATTTCAACATGGCTGATACATTTTGCTCTCAGTGCCATTCTCCTGCCTCCTCTCTATAACCTTTCACATCCCAACTAATTAAGAACCTATCAACCTCTGCCTTCAATATATCCAATGACCTGGCCTCCACAGCCACCTATGTCAATGGAGTCCACAGATCCACCACCCCCTGGCTAAAGACATTCCTCCTCAACTCCATTGTAAATGGAGTTCTCTGTGCCCTCTGGCCGTAGACTTCCTCACCATAGGAAATACCATTTCCACATCCACTCTATCTAGGTCCTTCAACATTCAATAGGTTTCAATGAGATCCTCTCACCCCTCCCCCCCCCCATTCTTCTAAATTCCAGTGAGTAAAGGCCCAGAGCCATCAATCATTCCTCATATGAAAAGACTTTCATTCCTGGAATCATTTTCATGAACCTTCATTGAACTCGCTCCAGTTTCAACACATCCTTCCTAAAACAAGAGGCCTAAAACTGCCCACGATACTCCAAGTGAGGTTTCGCCAATGCCTTATAAAGTCTCAAAATTACATCCCTGCTTTTATGTTCTAGTTCTCTCTAAATGAATGCTAACATCAGATTTGCCTTCCTTACCACTTACTCAACCAGCAAATTCACCTTTAGGGAGCCCTGCCTGAGGATTCGCAAGTCCCTTTGCATCTCAAATTTTTGAATTTTCACTCCTTTCAGAATACTTGTTCCTCCATGCATGATCATAACCTCCCAGCACTGTATTCCATCTACCACTTCTTTGCCCAGTCTCCTAATCTAAGTCTTTCTGTTGCCTCCCTGCTTGCTCAACTCTACCTGCCCCCTCCACCTATCTTTGTATTCTCTGCAAACAGTCACAAAGCCATAAATTCCATCATCCAAATCATTGACATACAACATAAAAGGAAGTGGTCCTATCATAGACCCCTGCGGAGCACCAGTAGTCACCAGCCGCCAATCTGAAAAAGCCCCCTTTATCCCCACTCTTTGCCTCCTGTCAAATCAGTCAATGCTCTGTCCACACTGTAATACCATGGGCTGTTATCTTGTTGAGCAGCCTCATGTGTGGCACATTGTCAAAGGCCGTCTGAAAATCCAAGTACACAACATCCACCAGTTCTCCTTTGTCTATCCTGTGTTACGTACCCCGTAACTGGGTTGCCAAACCAGCAGAAATGGATCACTCAATTGGAGTCTGGATTACTAGAACTAAGGAAGTTTTATTAAAGAAACAAGCAACAAAGTACCCTAATCAAGAAAGGATAATAAATGCAACAGTTCAGCAATGATAAACACACATTTTAACAGAATTAAGATAACAAGATTAATCAAGCTGTATCGTTGTCTAGGGGTAAATGACCAGTTTCAAAGTGACACAAAGTCCAGTTCAATTTAGTTCAGTTCGCAGTAATCGTTGCCATGGCGATGGACAGTGGGAGGGAGAGAGAGAGCAAAACGAATGAATATTCAACACAGCTTCCACACAGACCTTCGCAGTCAGCTTTTGGGCGAGCCCTTTGTGATGTCATCTGAGGTCACCGACCGTGACCCCTCTGTTTCCAGATACGACGGTTTCTCTGTGCTGAACTTGGCACCCAGGCAAGGGTGGACTCACACCAGGTTCCCGCCGATCGTGCCTTTCCACCCTGAGTGTCTAAGGCTGATCCCGCGATCAGCCGTCCAAGAGCTTCCCACCGGCTTGTGAGAGGCGCACTGCTTCCAGGGTCTCGTTACCTCGGGTGTCGTGTGTGTGTCGCCTTAGCGAACCTGTCCCTTTTTATCCCCCTGCTGGGGTATCACCTGTCCATCACTTCAAACAGTTCAGGGTTCAAAGGGGGAGTCGCTCTAGACAGCTCTCTCTCCCATCCCTTCATTACACATCTTCAAATGCTGCTCCATTGTTTTCCCTATCTCTCTCTCTCTCCTGAAGACAGGTGGCAGACCAACTGCTGATCCCACAGGACAGCTAACATCTTATCTATGTGTATTCTTGTCACACCTGATTGTTATTTCCTCAAAGAATTCCCACAGATTTGTCAGGGGAAATTTTGTCTTAAGGAAACCCGGCTGACTTTGGCCTGTACTGTCATGTGCCTCCAAGTACCCCAAAACCACATCCTTAACAATCGGTTCCAGCATCTTTCCAACCACAGAAATCAGGTTACTTGGCCTATAATTTCCTTTCTTCTGCCAATTGCCCTTCTTGAAGAGTGGAGTGATATTTGCAAATTTCCAGTCCTCTGGAACCATTCCAGAATCTAGTGATTCTTGAAAGATCATTACTATTGAAAGTAAGGTTAATGTCATCTGTTTTGCCTTCCTAATTTCTGATATCCTGGCTCCACCTCTTTCCATCACACCTCTATCCTTTACTAATCGGTTCATTTGTTATGTGTCATGTTGTACAACATGCCTGATCATCGTCATTCCATGACAATAATGGTTCTTGGCAAATTTTTCTACAGCAGTGGTTTGCCGTTGCCTTCTGGGCAGTGTCTTTACAAGACGGGTGACCCCAGCCATTATCAATACCCTTCAGAGATTGTCTGCCTGGCGTCAGTGGTCGTATCACCAGGACTTGGGATATGCACCAGCTGCTCATACGACCATCCACCACCTGCTCCCATGACTTCACATCACCCTGATTGGGGGAGGGCGAAGCAGATGCTACACCTTGCCCAAGGGAGACTGGAAGGCTAGCAGAGGGAAGGAGCGCCTTACACCTCCTTTGGTAGAAACGTATCTCTACCCCACCACCCAGCCTTTGCAATGTAACTCTCTCGAATTTCTTTGCATTATATGGCTCTTGGGCTAATATGTCTTCCTCCATCAAGCACTGGCCACCTTTTTCTCTCCACATGATTACTTAATGTATCTTTTGTATCTCTTCCTAACTCACTTGTATTATTGGAGAATCTCCTTTATGCATGATACCTTGGTTCAAAAACGAAAAGAAAACCTGGACATAGTCATCAGCTGAAGATTAGTTAAGTAACTCACAGAACATTGAGTCTAGATTTCAGTCTGAGGAGGAAGAACAAAAAGGAAGTACAAGTTTATGGGAGCACAGTGTAATCGAGCTGACAAATATCAAGACAAACTTTACACTTCCAGCTCCAGACAGCTTAATATCCTTTGTATAATTGTTTACAATTGTCAGAGCTTTATGTACTCATTAGTAATGCCTCAATGATGCAAGGATTGATGAATCAGGCATATCCTGATTACAGGGAGGTTACTGCAACATGCTCAGCTTCACCAAGTACTGATTCTGAGTGGCGAACAGAAAGCCTCCGAGTAGGAGTTGCTTAAGATCATGGGAAGTTAGCTTTACGGAACAAATGGTGTGAAAGTAAAATCATTTCTATTCCACTCAAGGCTCAAGCTGTCGTGCCTGGCAGAATGTACTTTGTTTGAGTAAGGCACGAGCAGATGTTGTTTGCAACCTTCTACAGGGTAGAAATTGTGGAGACCATATTGCAGGGGAGTCGACAGAGAGGGGATGAACAGGAGGCAGAGGGCCATGGTGGTTGAGGAGGAAATAATTGGGCAAGAGTAGGCAGCTTAAAGGGTATGGCACAGACTAGATGGGCCAAAGGGCCAGTTCTGCGTTGTACTTTTCTATGTTTCAATTAGTTTATGACTGGAAAGTGTGGGTTGGGAAGGGTAAGAACAGTCACAGTGGCAGGGGATTTAGAGGGCCATCTACTTTAGGGAATACTAATAACTGACTCCTCAGCCATGGCACGGTTAAAAATAAACTCTTGAAGTAATGTAGGAGTGTTCCCTTTAGTATTTCAGGCATTAAAAATCATCCAAATGACATTAATTACAGATTGCACACCAGCTAATATTTCAGTGATACCTAATGGCCACTACAGACGAATGTCTTACAGTTGGAGGACCTAGCACAGATTTCTAATAATGTGCCATAAGTGCACAAGGTATAAATCATTTTTAGTGAACAGATTTTAAATAAGATTCCTGCAGAAGCCCTGCCAAAGGGTCTTGGCCTGAAATGTTGACTGTACTTTTTAACCATAGATGCTGCCTGGCCTGCTGAGTTCCACCAGCACTTTGTGTGTGTTTCTTAAATAAAATTAACTTGTGAAACACATTTAAATACTGAGCAGCTCAAGAGAGTTTCCAGGTCATTGTGTTTAATTCAATCCAGTCTCTCAAATGGTTTCTGCCCAAGGTGTATGTTCATTGTCTTCTGCTGCTGTAGCCCATCCATTGCAAGGTTCAACGTGTTGTGTATTCAGACTGAACCACTGTTGTAACGTGTGGTTATTTGAGTTACTGCACCTTCCTGTCAGCTTGAACCAGTCTGGCCATCCTCCTCTGCCCTTTCTCATTAATAAAGCATTTTTGCTCACAGAACTACCGTTCACTGGTTTTTGTTTTTTTTTAAACACTATTCTCTGTAAACTCTAGAGACAGTCAGAAGTGAAAATCCCAGGAGATCAGCAGTTTCTGAGTTACTCAAACCACCCTATCTGGCACCAACAATCATGCCATGGTCAAAGTCACCGAGATCCCATTTCTTCCCCGTTCTGATGTTTGGCCCAACAGAAAATGAACATCTTGACCATGTCTGCATGCTTTTATGCATTGGGTTGCTGCCACACGATTGGCTGATTAGATATTTGCTACACCTGTTCGTTGATACGAATAAAGTGGATCTTGAGTGTATACTGTGTTATGGTGTTGTACTTTGTCTGAAGGTGTCAACAGATTATGGATCTAGCTATTAAAAGATTTATGACAAGAGAAGATATAACCTTGGTGAGAATCTGCTGTGCTAACAATAGCCTGTAATCTTCTCAGGTGGCTGGCCTGAATTTATCTCAGGGTTTTAGAGCTTGAACAGGTAAATGGGAAATATGAACCTGCCTTCATCAGCTTAAGGACAGATTCATTAAATTGCCTGACTATAAATGAATCCAATGTTGGGCTAACCCAGTCCCCGAGAGGGAGTCTTCCTATCTAGAGTGAGAAGGAGCTAAGGGAAGTTCTGGACCAAAAGAAGATCCCAGGAAGTGCTGAAGAGCTTTCATTTGCAGTGGTCTGTATCTGTCCTGTGCCTCTTTCAGGTACTGTACTATGTTCCCATTGTTTAACATCGTTGATAATTCCTTGTTTATAATTATTACTGTGACCGAGATAATCTGAGGAAAAGGTCCCAAGTGACCTGTCATTCAATTTACTGTATTTACAAGAATCAAACTAATGCTAATATCTCATCGTGTTTCTCTGATGCTAATAATAATGCTTTTGACTCAATTACTACAGCAATTGTTCTGTTAATCAAGTGGCTGATTCTATATTCAGCAGGTAATGGCCTCCAGTTCGCATCTGGCTCAATTATTATAGATCTAAGGCAGATTAACCTGCATTTTTTTTACCTCTTGTATTATATTAATGTACTTATGTATGGAATAATCTGGATGGTCATGTGAACTAAAGCTTTCCACTATATCTCAGTCATGTGTGACAAAAGTTACCAAATTTTCACTTGTTCACTATAATATGGCACATCCATTACTGTTAGGGGTACTAAAATATGTTCTTTAATGCAGCATTTTCACTTAGCTGCTAATGATTGGTAATAGGAATAGCTAGTTCTAATGTGATAACATTTAACTTGTATTGCTATCTGATCCCAATATAGTATTTTTATAATCTGACTAATAACATCTAGCTCTAATCTGCAGTCATGTCATGATCAAGTACAGAAGAGCCCTGTAGCAGCTCTTTGAAAAAGTTATCTCCCCTGTTTAATTGCATGTCCTGCATGTTTTTACCTCTCAAATTTTTATCTAACTCCTCCTTGAAAATCAGTGAATTTGATTACAACACCTTTTCAGGACATGAATTCTGTGTCCTTGCATAAAAATTGCTTTTGCATGTCACTAATCACCTTCAATCTTCATCCTCTGGTTACTGACAATCCTTATTGTGTAATTAATCATGTTGTCAAAACCCTCTAGCACTTCTATTTTGCCACTTTTTAAATTCTCTTCTAAGAAGACTGATTACTTTTTAATCAAGCTCTTTATAGATGAAGACTTCTAACTCTGGTGCCATTCTGGTAAACCTCATCACCTTCACTAAGAATTTTTAAACTCAAGTGCCCATAAATGGCCATAGTCCTCTAACTGTGTAGTTTATTGTAAAAGTTCCGCAGGACTTTTTTGTTTTTGTATTCTACAGCAATATTTTCTCAACGTGATCTGCCTTCTTCAAAAGTTTATGGACGCGCATGCAATCTTTGCGATCTGAGATGCACTCTAAGATTTAGCTTTACTTGTCTTTCTCATTTTTTCAGCCATAAATAATCACTTCATGCATTTGTGTTAAATGTAATAAACCCTATGTACCAAAGCAACAAATTTCATGACCCATGTCAGTAGTTATAAAGGTGATGTTGATTCTTTGTCAATGACCTCCCATTCTGTTAACTCCATTTTTGTTGAAATGTGACTTAAGTAAACTGCTCAAGTTCAAGTTTAATTACAATGAATACAGCCAAATGAAACATCATCCCTCCAGGACCAAGGTACAAAACACGGTACCAATAGTCATACACAGCACAAGGCACATATAAGATAGCAGTCAATATATAGTCACACAAAAAAAAGCCAAAGTCCCTGAGTGACATATCCTGTAAATTGATGGTGCATGGGTGCTTTGGGCAAGAACAAGCAGTTCGCAGATGACCATACACATGGAATCCAGCTTGTCTTCCACCGCACGGACACTGGAGACACCAGCCTCCAATCCAGCATGGACGCCGTACCACACTGCCTCTGTAGTTCCCCCTCCTTGACAGCTGCAACAGCAAAAGCATGACATGGAACCTAGCCCTCGCTATAATTGAAGTAACACAGCTCCCCTGCCCTCGGTCTCACCAATAAACCTGTGAACTCTTTTACATCCCTAATGTCTGATAGGGTCTGCGATCGTAAAAAAAAACACCCAAGACATTCACCCGCTGCTTGACTGCACTGCGCCTTCACACACCAACCCTGCCTCACCGAACCAAGCAGCGACATAGTCCGCACAAAGTCCAGCTCGTCCGCCAACGAGCAACTCGCTGGTGGGGTAAACCCGCAGTACCTGGAAGTTCTTGTGTCCAGTATTGCCTTGTGATTGTAAAAAAGACCAAATCGTCTTTGGTTGGCTCTGGAGAGGCCACTGTGTTTGAGTGTGCCACTATCTGACCAGTGAGAGATAGATACCTTATTGATCCCAAAGGAAATTACAGTGTCACAGTAACATTACAAGTACACAGATATACAAATATTGAAAAAGAAATGTAGCCCCTGGTAAGCCTCAGGCTCGCTTCCGTCTGGGGGAGCAGCCTTCGGCCCTGCCAAACTGGGTAATCAGGTTTGTGTGGATGCTGTGTGATGTACCCCACCACGCCAAATAACAGACAATGCTCCATATGTGATTAAATAATTACACCTTATAGATCTTACTGGAACTATGTAATTAATAGAGAGAAAATATAAAAGGAAAAGTAAAAGGCGCCAAACTTATCAAAGTTCAACCACTTCGTGCACAACAGTTGGAGCTCAATTAACGGAGTCTTCTTTCCACCATTTGATACCCTCCGACCTGCCGCCTGGGACCAACCACGGTGGTCGACCAGATGCTCCACACAAGTCTGTCTTCGTCTCCTCTCCTTGCTGAAGACCCTGGGCCTCGGACTCCCGCTTGGGGTCCGTTCCGTCGGCCAGCTTACAGCATCGTGTCTCCTCTCCCTGTCCCCATCGCGCCTTCTGCCCCAAAGCTCGCAAAAACAATAGCTTGCAGACACACAAGAAAGAATAACGTCTATCCCAATTGGTTAGCAAATGAATACAATTCTCTTAACAGTAATTATAACCCAAACAAGCTGCGAGAGAGAAGCACTTTCTCAGCAGTTAACATAGCAAAGAAGCCATTTTATTAGCCTTAGCAGTAACATAAAAGAAGAAACCCCTTACAGAAGTAAGAAAGAATATAAAATAAGTTATCTATAACAGTCTAACAGGAGGGGATCATGACTTCCCTGGCTATAGATTGACCCATAATAGAACCTAATGGCTGAGAGGTAGACTGACTTCATATAGCTCTCTTAGAGTAGCACAGTTGTCTTAGTCTATTACTAAAAGTGCTCCTCTGTTCAGCCAAGGTCACATGCAGAGGGTGAGAAACATTGTCCAGAATTGCCAGGGTTTTCTGGAGGGTCCTTTGTTCTACCACAGCCTGTAGTGTGTCCAGTTTGACTCCTGTAACAGAGACAGCCTTTCTAATCAGTTTATTGAGCCTGTTGGCATCACCCGTGTTGATGCCATTGCCTCAGCACACCACCGCATAGTAGATTGTACTGGTGACAACAGACTGGTAGAAAATGTGAAGGTTGATGTAGCTGGACCAGTATTGATATGGATTGTGCGTGGCCCATTGTATCCCTCTGTCCTGGAATGTGCAAGAAAATGTATGATCCACTATCCCACTATACCATCCATCTGTGTGTGACAGGATTGTTTGCTATTTTATATCATAGTGCCACAAAATGCCAAGATCGAGCTGCATGTTAACTATGTAACATAATTGCCTGCAAGCAGCATACCCGGATAGCTGGATTTATTAGTCTCTGAAATAATCTTTTTTTTGAATATAATCATTATCTGCTCTGCATTTCCTTTTAAGTTCATTGTTTCATTACTAAATTATTCAGGGAATATTCTTTGGTGCAGTCAATCAAAAACCTCCCTATTTTCTCTTCTCAGCAACCCAGATCCTGCAGTGACCACCCATTGTAGAAAGAATGAGTGCGGATGGAAAGACTTCCAAAAAAAGCATTGTTTACAAGAAAGTGTCTCGTGACAAATCGGTTTGTACTTTATTTTTTTTTCCTTTTTATTGTCCTTCTGTCCTTTTCCAGAAAAAAATAAATGTGCCTGTAATTCCATGATCTACCTAGAGAATGTCCTAAACTTTTCAGGTGCAGTCTGAAATAGAAACGTACAATAGAATGTGGGAAGTATTTGCTCATTAAGCTGATACCTCAGGTGGATAAAGAAGCAGTTGACTTGTTTTTAGTTGATGACAATCAGAACTGTTTAAATTAGAAAAGAAGCAAGTTTTGTGAGAGGGGTTTGGAAAGAGAAAACAAAAGAGAAGATGTCGTAGTTTCATATGGTACCTAACTGGGTCTTCAGTGCACTGTGTCCTCACCAGCCATCAGTCACCCTTCACACTAATCCTACAACAATCTCTTTCTTATCCTTCCCGTGGTATCATCGATGCCCACCCTGATTCAATTGCTCACTCACTCACACACTAGGGTCATATTAACCCAGCGTATCCTTAGCAAGTAGCAGCAAACAGGAGAACATGCAAACTCCACACACCAGCAGTCAGAACTGAACCTGTATCTCTGGCACTGCAAGACAGCAGCTCTACCAGGTGTGCCATTGTTCAGCAGCTCTACCAGGTGTGCCACTGTTCAGCAGCTCTACCAGGTGTGCCACTGTTCAGCAGCTCTACCAGGTGTGCCACTATTCAGCAGCTCTACCAGGTGTGCCATTGTGCTAGCCAGCTGCGCCACTGGACTGCTCTATGGTAGACCTGAGACCATGAGGGATCAAATGATATTATTAGTGCTGGTGGGACCCAGCTGTCTGAAAATGTAATGGGAGAAGAGTGCAGGGATGTGAATGATATCTAATATATGGAATAGGAGAGGAAAATGAATGCTGGAATTGTGAGTTTCAAGACAAGATTAGCTTGTGATCTGTAATGTTTAAATTTATGTCTTACGAAGGAGGGGTTGAGCGAGCTAAAGCTTTTCTCTTTGAGTCGAAGTGGGATGAGATGTGACTTGATAGAGGTGTATAAAATGATGATGTATAGATAAACTGGACAAGCAGCGACTTTCTCCAGGGCAGAAATGGCTAATGCAATAGGGCATAATTGTAAAGTGATTGAAGGGAAGTATTGAAGGGGTGTCAAAGGTAGGTTTTTGTTACATGGAGCACTGTGGATGCATGGACTGTGCTGTCAGGAGTGGTGGTACAGGTGGGTATGTGGAACACAGAACACTACAATACAGTACAGGCCCTTTGGCCCACCATGTTGTGCTAACCTTTTAACCTACTGGTTGGGTTGAGTTGTTCTCCAATCTTGGTAATTCATTTACAAACTTTACATCAGCATAAGAGGAGATATAATCAGTGCACTGCTAATTTGTGGTGTGTCCTCCCAATGCCTGACCTTTATATACTTGTCAATCAACTGATTGGTCGCCATAATGGAAACTCAATTGTGATGTAGTGAGGGCTGAATGGTTGTGTGGCAAACGCTGTGCGATGTGGTCTGGAATTTTGCACACAGTGGCTTATAAATGGGATTGAGGTCCACATGTCCATTTACAGAACTGTACATGGAAAACTATACGTCTAGGAATTCTCTTGCCTGCCGTATATTTGCTTGCAGCATGACTCTCATTGATGCCCAGTTGAATAGGTGCCCCTCTTGATCATCACAAGAGTTGCTCATGTCGGTTAACCTGCTCTGCGATTAATCTAACCCTTCCCTCCTGCATAGCCCTCTATTTTCTATCATCCATGCGCCTATCTAAGAGTTTTTTTACACGTCCCTAAAGTATCTGCCTGTTCCACCATCCCTGGCAGGGTATTCCACTGACTCACTACTCTCTATGTTTAAAAAAAAAGTTCCACTGATATCCCTCCTTCACTTTCCTCCAATCACCTTAAAATTATGCTCCCTCATAGTAACTATTTCTGCCCTGGAAATGTACATTATGAGTCCAAAGATGAAGCGCTTGTCTTTCAACTTGCATTGAGCTTCATAGAAACCAAGTAGGATCCAAGATTTATTTCTAAGATGATGTCAGTGAACTATGGTGACATTCTGCTGTCTACATGCAATACTTCTAAATATACTTCTTTTGAATTACTCTCACTGCAATCTGCAGCATGTAATTTCCCTTTAAACAATGTACTTTTAAATCAACTTAATCATCTACAGATTTCACATTCTTCTGAGGGGCTCAGCAGACCAAGCAGGGACGGCACCTTCAAGTGGATGGAGGTTCATCGCCACAGCCGGAAGCGAGGCAGGAGGGGGGAATATCCAAGCCAGGCTGAAATGCTGAGGGATGAGGCCCCCTCTACCCAGCATCTTGTTAGCAAATGTGCTGTTGTTGGAGGACAACATTGAGGACCAGAGGGCAAGATTGCTGCAACGGAGGGAAATGAGAGATTGTTGCATCCTATGTTTGAATGAGATGTGGCTTTCTCCCAGCATAGCAGATACAGAGATCAGTCCCAATTCACAGAATGGACCGAGCTGCTGATTCAGAAAATGCAAAATGTGGAGGTGTGTGTTTCATGATAAACTCTCGGTGGTGCTCCGATGTGGTGGTTTTGTCAAACTCGTGTTACCTCAACCTTGAACACCTAACAGTCAAATGCCATCCATTTTATTTACCCAGGGAGCTCTCCTCCATAATCCTGACCACAGTTTACATTCCACCAGCAGCCGACTGTAATCAAACGCTTGAGATACTGCATGATGCCATCTCCAAACAAGAAACAGGCCATCCCGACACATTTCAAATCATAGTCGAGGACTTTAACCAGGTTTGTTTGAAGAAAACCCAGCCCTATTACGATCAGCATACAACTTATAGCACCAGGGTTCCCAACACACTAGATGACTGTTATGCTAAGGTAAGGAATGCCTACCATTCCATGCCCAGACCGCATTTCAGTAAATCTGATCATTTGGCTGTCTTTCCTGCATACAGAGGCTAAAGAGCAAAGGTCCCGAGATTAGGACAACAAAGAGGTGGACACGGGAGGCTGAGGAGTGGCTATGGGATTACTTTGAGACAGTGGATTGGGCCGTGTTCGAGGACCTGTCTGTGGACCTGAATGAATAACCACGGTTGTCATGGACTGGATGAGTGTGCCCCACAAAATAATTCAGAGTCTTCCCCAACCAGAAACCCTAGAGGAACCATGAGTTCTGCAATGTGCTGAGAGCCAGATCAGAGACATTCAAGTCTGGTGACCAAGGAAGTTACAAGAGGTCCAGGTACGATCTCCTGAAAGCCATCTCGTGTGAAGTGGCAATTCCGGACTTGAATCAACAAAAGATGCTCGACAGTTGTGGCAGGGCTTGAACACTATCACCTCTTATAAAGTTAAATCTGGCAACATAGACGACAACAGGTTTTCCCTTCCAGATGAGCTCAATGCCTTCTATGCTCATTTTGACTGTGAAAGTGTGGAAGAACCATCACAAACTCCCACAGCCTCTGATGATCCTAGATTTCAGTCTCTGAGGCCAACGTGCGAGCAGCCTTCAGGAGGGTGAACCCACAAAAAGTACCTAGCCAAGTATTAAAGGCCTGTGCTGATCCCCTGGCCGGAGTGTTCACTGAGATCTTTAACCTCTCACTTCAGCAGTCCGAGGTACCCACCAGCTTCGAGCAGGCTTTACGTATACTGGGGCCTAAGAAGTTTGTGGTAACCTGCCTCAATGATTATTGTCCAGTAGCACTTACATGCTCTGTGTTGAAGAGGATGGTTGTGAAACATATCAACTCCTGCCTGAGAAACAACTTGGATCTGCTCCAATTTGCCTACCAGTGCAACAGGTCCATAGCAGACTTCATCTCACTGGCTCTTCACTCAACCCTGGAACTTCTGGACAGCAAAGCCACATCAATCATGATGCTCTTATTTGACTATAGCTCAGCATTCAATACTATCATCCTCTCAAAACTAATCAATAAGCTTCAAGACCTTGGCCTCAATACCTCCTGGAGTAATTGGATCCTAGATTTCCTCACTTTCGGACCCAAGTCAGTTCAGATTGGCAACAACATCTCCTCCATGATCTCCATCAGCACATGTGCACCCACAAGACTGTGTGCTTAGCCCCTTTCTCTACTTCCTTTACATTTGTGACTGAGTGGCTAAGCACAGCTGCAAGGCCATATTCGAGTTTGCTGATGACACCACTGTCCTTGGCCAAATCAAAGGTGGTGATGGATCAGCATATAGGAGGGAGATAGAAAATCTGGCTAAGTGTTGCCATAACAAAAGCCTCTCACTCAATGTCAACAAGTCCAAGGAGCTGATTATTAATTTCAGGAGGAGGAAATCAGAGGTCCATAAGCCAACCCTCAGGGTGGGGAGGGTCAGCAACTTTAAATTCCTCAGTGCTATTATTTCAGAGGACTTGTCCTGGGTCCAGCAGGTAAGTGCAATTATGAAGAAAGCACAGCAATGCTTCCACTTCCTTCAGAGTTTGCAAAGCTTCAGGATGATATCTAAAACTTCGACAAACTTCTATAGATGCGTAGTGCAGAGTGTATCGATTGGCTGCATCACAGTCTAGTATGGAAACACCGATGCCTTTGAACAGAAAATATTACAAAAAGCGGGTAAAGCCATCCCCACCAGTGACGTCTACATGAAGCATTGTCACAGGAAAGCAGCTTCCATCAGCAGGGACACCAACCACCCGGGACATACGTTCTTCTCGCTGCTGCCATCAGGAAGAAGGTACATGAGTCTTAGGACTCACATCACCAGGTTCAGGGAACGATTACTACCCCCTATCATTGAAATATTTCCACAACCTATGGACTCACTTTCAAGGACTCTTCATCTCATGTTCTCAATTTTTATTGTTTATTTATTTATATATTATTTCTCTCTTTTTGTATCTGCACAGTTTTTTTGTCTTTTACACACTGGTTGAACACCCTTGTTGGTGTGATCTTTCATTGATTCTATTATGGTAATCTATTTTGGATTTATTCAGTATGCCCACAAGAAAATGAATCTCAGAGTTGTATATGGTGAGATATATATTCTTTGATGATAAATTTACTGTGAAATTTGAACTTTGAGGTGAAGGCCAGAGGTCAAAAGGGACTGTGCTGGATTAAAGATATGTCAATCATGTTGGGATGCTACCTGCCTACCACAATGAAGCTACTGTAACATGGAGTCTACGTCCTCCATTTCAGATACAGCCATCCCTATCATTGAGAAATGTCTCCATCATTTCTATCTGTCAATAACCCATATAGTGGAAGAGTTGTAATAGGTTTCATCATATTAATTATTTTCATCAGTAATTCATTATGTATGGACACTGAACAGAAAATGCAGCTTTGTATTTGGAAACTCAATATAAGCATTAGCTAGAAATCATGATCAATACCTGCCCAATACCTTCACTGAGTTTCGGCCTGAATGTGGCCCATGTTTCTGCTGATTAATATTTAGTAATCCCCTTTATGTCATGTTGAAGCCACCATACATTTTCTATTTATTAGTGAATTGTAACTTTGATAAAGATGCGAGAAATTGCAGACGCTGGAATCTGGAGCATAAAATCCATCTGCTGGAGGAACTCGATGGTTGAGCAGCATGTGTAGGGGGAAAAGGAATTGTCAATGTCTTGGATTGAAAGCCTACTCCAGCACTGAGAGCAGAGACGGGAGTTGAATCAGTATATAGAGGAGAAGAGGAGCGGTGAGACAGGGGTCTGAAGTGATTGGTGGGACTGGGAGGTGAAAAATAATGGGAAAGTCAAGGCCATGAGGAGAAAGGGAAGGTGGAGCTTGGTGATGGAGGTAAGTGGATGACAGATGGAGGCAGACAAAAATAGAGGGGTGTATAGTGCGAGGTGGTGGAAATGGAGACAGCTGCAGGAGAATGATAAGCAGGAACACAAGCTCTACCAATGCTGGGAT
Organism: Mobula birostris; assembly: GCF_030028105.1. NCBI lineage: Eukaryota > Metazoa > Chordata > Chondrichthyes > Myliobatiformes > Myliobatidae > Mobula > Mobula birostris. The sequence goes on from NC_092373.1 coordinate 83,619,143, forward strand.
CTGGTCATTAAGCTGATAATGGGAATTGTGGAACTTCACCAGACCCGGATTTCCCAATTATGATGATTACGTTCACTCTTGGTGCTGTATTCTCTATTTCACTGCTGTTTTCACCCTTTGATGGTCCTGTCCCTACACCCTAATCAGTAACTTCTAGTTCAATACTCAATAATTTCAGACTCTGTACCCATAGTGCTTCTTTAACCATTTCAGTTTAAAATCAATGCTGACCATTTATATAACTTAACCCATTTTAACCCGACAAACTTCTTATTTGTTGATCAGTTTATACTGTATATTCCTTTCTCTATAACCTGATCAGTTTAAGCATAATATACCTGCCTTGTGGTTTCAATCAGTTCTATATGTTCCTACCTCCAGATGCCAATAAGGTTGTCACCTACCTCTCTCTGTACCCAATTAATCTTAATCTCCAGTTAAGACTGAGATAAGTAAAGATTTCTTTACTTTGGAGTTCTCCATCCCAAGTAACAGATGTTCTGTTAACGAATATACTTAATTCATGATTGATTTTTGTACACAAAGGGTATTACTCCTGTCTCTGAACTCTGCACCACCTCCATGAACACATTCTGATCAGCTTAGCTCCAAGTTGTCTTATTACTGCATTATAAACTCTACATTTTTCCAACCTTTGTATGATGCCTAATTTAAACATTATGCTGGCCCCATCTCCTTGCCCCAATCATCTTCACATCATCCTGGTCTCTATACTATGATCCACACAGTTCTCCAAGTATTCTTCTTGGACTAATCCCTGTTTCACTTCAGCTTTTACATCCAAGTCATTGGAATCATCGTCAAGTACATCAGTATATCTTTCAGATCCTCTTCATTAACCTCTTTTGGATTAACTTCTCTTCTTTATATTACTCCCTGTTTATCATCTGTTTTTTCATACTGTGAATTAAATTGGTTTATTATTGTCACATGTATAGTGAAAAACGTCTTGTGTACTGTTCGTACAGATGAGTTTGTTATATAGTGCGTTCAGGTAACACAACAATAGAAAACAGAATAAAATGCAACAGCTGCAGAGGCTGTTAATGTATTGCAGATGGACAATAAGATGTAAGATCATATGAGCTTCTTAAAATCCATATAAACCTTTCCTCTATAACCTAGTACATTTAAACTCTTAAATAATTATGTATAATTCTTTTAACATGCTTTCCTTTGTTATTTTCAAAACATACTTTCTTTACAATCGGTTACTTGTTGAATTAAATTGGATATAGTATAATCAGGATGGCAAGATGGAGATGTGTCTCTACTAAAGGAGATATAAGATGCTCCTTCTTCCCCCCCCCCCCCCCCACCTGCTAGTCTGCAAGTCACCCTTGGGCAAGGTGCAGCACCTGCTTAACCCCCTGATCAGGGCCACATGAAGCCAGGGGAGCAGGTGGCGGATGATCGTAAGAGCACTGGTGGATATCACAGGTCCTGGTTATGTGACCTCTGACGCCAGGCAGACAATCTCTGAAGTGTATTGATAATGGCTGGGGTCACCCATCTTCTAAAGACTCTGTCCGGAAGAAAGCAATGGCAGACCAGTTCTGCAGAAAAACTCGTCAAGAACAATCTATGGTCTTTCTACGACCATGATCGCCTACGCCGTATGACACAGCACATAACAAACAAATAGTATAATCATTACCCTCTGCTGCCTATGACTTGTGTTTTTGATCTTAAATAGATTGCTGCTTACTTGAGCAGAAGAGATTTTGTGGATCATGGTACCCATATTGACCCTGTGGGTAAGTGAATCATTTGGAATTAACTGCTCGCCCAGTAAATACTACAAAGTGTTGTATGTTGCCCCCTCGCTTCCTGGAATTGTAGAACAAGACCGAGAGGTCGAACCCTTGCTGATGCTTTGTTGAAATTTCATTACCATTTAGCACATTTCTCTGTATCCATGGATATTCCATTGATGACATTTGTAGAATGCCCTCCTCCTTCCTACAGTGCTGTTTTTCTGATGCATATGGATCTTCTTAACTTCCTTCTGTTCAACTTTACTACACAACTTGCAGTGAGCTACTGAGAGTTATGAGCACGAATTGTGTCAGTTAAGACTGATTAGTTCCAAGTGTTTGAGCCTTTCAGTTGCTGTTACGGGATGTGCGGTTTGTATTTAAAGTCCAAGTGATCAATATTTTGCTTCCTTCTGTAGATGGTGTGCTTCTGGTGGACGCTGGTTTTGTAAGGGACCAAAAAGGTGAGCTGGTGAGCCTGCAATATGAAACTATATTGCATTATCAATTATACAACTTCTTAAAGCTTGCTTGAGATTAAATTTTTGATGCAATAATATTTGGCAAATCTACAACAGTGGATTGAATGGGTATGAACATTCTTCCTCAACATTTGAGAATGAGATGGGCAAGATCTGCACCTGATGTTAGGAGGCAAAATTACTCATTCATGCATCTTCCTTTCATTCCTGGTTTCATGGAGGTTAGCTTTACGTTGAAACATACAGTGAAATGTGCAATTTCCATCAAATCAAATCTGCGAGGATTGTCCTGGGGGCAGCCCGTAAGAGTCACTCTGCTTCCAGTACCAACCTAGCATGTCCACAACTTACTAACCCTAACCCTAACCATTTGTCTTTAGAATGTGGGATGAAACAGGAGCACCTGTAAGAAACCCACACGATCATGGGGGCAATGTGTAAACACCATAAAAACAGGGGCTGGAATTGGCAATCGCTGGTGCTGTAAAGCAATTGCTCTGACTGCTACGCTCCTGTGCTATTCTCTCACTCCCCCCACTATATTTAAATTAATTTTATGTCCCTCTCAACATGAAATCTCAGCTTTTATCACTGATCCCTGGTTGCCCTGAAAATCTGGTCCAGCTTGAAAGAGATCGGTGCATTGTACATTATAAATCAAATTAGCCCTTGTGCATTTAATATTTCAATAATATTTGAGTTATCTAGTATAAATATTGTTTGCCTAAGCATTCTAGATCGTTCAAATAATTCATTACGGGTTATATGTATAAATATGTGAATTGTATACATCATTATGCCAAGTGATACATACACTCTTCGCTTAAAGTAAAGACAAAGTTACACCTGAATTGCTGATCGCCACGTGTTCCTTTGAATTAGTTGAATGATTTGAAGTTACAAAACATAACGTTAGCTATGCAGAGATTTTTCTCAATGTTCATTCAATGTTCATTCAAGCATTGCTAGTATTACCTCATGTGAATAATAACAGGCTTGAGTTTATTATATTTGTGGCTTTCATTCACTTGAGCTACAAAACAAATTCTAAGTCCTCACACTTGGTGAGAATTTGGATTTTCCATTGTTATGTAGGTTTTGGCTCAATGCCAGTGAGTTTGTAACTAGGTTATGCCCAGCGTTTGGACTCTACATTTAATTAGGATTTTTTTTACTTTTTAAAAATTTATTAGCTCTTTTGAAAGTTGCTCTTGAATCAAATTCCACCACAGCATCAGGCAAAGCATCATTATCCATAGTGCTGACTACACAGAAACCTCACTTTCCCACCGTTCTTCGAGTTTAAATTTTAAACCTGCTTCTGATAACCAACTTTTCTGGCAGTGGGAATGAAAGATGGTGTTTACATCAAGAAGGAAAGAAGTAGCCACTGACATCTGAAGGTTCATATGAAAAGAGAGTTAATGAATTTGATTATTGAGAATAACTTTAATGTTTATCTCCATGATAATAATAATGCACGGAGAAAGAACACGAATTCAGGAAAATTGTGCTGTCTGCCTAAAATAATTTAAAGAAAATAGGCTGTGCTTGTTTCACAGAAAAGAAAATTGAGCAAAGTTCCACAGCAAAGACAAAGGAGATTCAGGATAAATTATCGAGTAGGCTACATGGTCGGCACAACATTGTGGGCCGAAGGGCCTGTAATGTGCTGTAGATTTCTATGTTCTATGTAAATCCTGAGTAGCATATCAGAACTCTTTAGAAGAATTATGTTGAATCTATAGATTCCTCTGATCAGACCCCTTTATATAAAAGGGCCAGAAAAATGTTGCCACTTTCATTCCTTGTGGAACCAATCAAATTACTGTGCATTTCCAACACCTCACTCATTCGTATCTCTCTAATCTTCGGCTCTTCCGTTTCCTCAGTTTATTGCAGACTGAAATGCACTTTCCACTATGGACCTGAGGACATTGAAATGATTGGACAGGCTTTCCAAAGGGACCTGTATGTATCCACAATCCAAGTCTTCCCTCAAACAGGCGAGGAATCAAAATCGCTGACTAAAATGCAAGAGCACCTGATGAAAAAGATTGGAGACAAAGCTTTGCCTTTCACCTTTCAGGTACATGTTGCTACAAACTGTGATGGTAGAAAATACTGACTGACTGAATATTACTAGTCTGAGGGATGAGATGAGTTTCTGGGGAAAATGAGGAAGGTGCAGGATGGATGTATTCCAAAAATGAAGACATACTCAGATGGCAAAACAGTACAGCCACGGCTGACAAGGGAAGTCAAAGCTAATGTAAAAGCAAAAGAGAGGGCATACAACAAAACAAAAATTAGCAGGAAGATAGAGGATTGGGAAGCTTTTAAAAACCTACCGAAAACAGCTAAAATAATCATTAGGAGGGAAAAGTTGAAATATGAAAGCAAGCCAACAAACAATATCAAAGTGGATAGTAAAGGCTCTCTCAAGTATGTAAAACATAAAAGAGAGATGAGCGTGGATATAGGACTGCTAGAAAATGAGGCCAGAGTGATAATAACAGGGGAAAGGAGATGGCAGATGAACTAAATGAGTATTTTGCATCAGTCTTCACTGTGGAAGACACTAGCAGTGTGCCAGATGTTGAAGGGTGTGAGGGAAGAGAAGTGAGTGCAGTTACTATTACAAGGGAGAAGGTGCTCAAAAAGCTGAAAGACCTAAGGGTACATAAGTCACCTGGACCAGATGAACTGCACCCTAGATGCAGTAGAGCATCCTGGAATCTATTTCTGATCTAGTTCGTCTTCACAGCACGTTGGTTCAGGAGGGCTAACAGTATGGTAAAATATGCCTGCCGTCCGGGGTATTCCTTTATCCTTCTTGTAATTTCCGGGAGAAGATACAGGAGCTTGAAAGCCTGGATATCCAGTCCTAAGAACAGCTTCGTTCCCAGTGCTATCATACTCCTAAACCGATCCCCTCTCTCACTTCCCCTTCCCAGTGGTGCTGCCATGCTTTTGTGCTTTTAATGCTCCGTCACTCAGTTACTCTGCTATTGTTACTTTGGTATTAGTTTTGCACTACTTCAGATTGCACTGCAGTCTTTGCACCTTTTTGCTGTTTTGCACTTGTATCTATTATTGCCATGTATACAGTTTATGCTGTGAGCTTCTTGCGAACAAAATATTTCATTGCACCATAATATATGACAATGATCTAATCTAATCAATGGAGACGTGATCGTTCTACCTGTGGTTAGAGGAACTTATCTATAAGTGTGATGACTGGAGATAATGCAGCAAATACGAGAAATAAAAAGAAATTACTGTATGAAGAATATAGTGGAGCAGAAAACAGACATGCTTTCTGCTTTTTGTTATTTATGATCTGTTCTAATCAACATTTCTGTCCTTTCACTTAATAGTTCCCAAACTATCTCCCATGCTCTGTTTGTCTTCAGCCTGGTGCCAATGACCCAGACAAGGTAAGATCTTCAACACCAATCGTGATACAGGAACGTAAAACTCTGGCTGAAAGATCTACAGTAGTTTTAAACTACTCCTTTTTAATAATATTGAAATTACTTCAAATAAAGTACACAAAATGAAGTTGAAGCTGGTCGAAATTCTAGTACTTATTTTAAACATGGTTTAATCTTAATGATAGTTGACATTTTGTTTTGTGGTTGTTGGTTGTGCAGAATAGATTGAATTTAGCTTGTTAGCATGTAGAATAAGTTACAAACCAGCATCCCAACTGATGTACTGTAATTTTGATAATTAATATACTGAACAATGGAGAGCGAGACTGGGGGGGGGGATCCAAGGCCCAGTCAGATCATGCACTCAGTTAAGGAAGTAAGTGAAGCTACACTTTGCCATTTGCATATTTTGTTCCTTTTAAAGCAATGAATGTTTGATGTTTTCTTTGAATGAGTTCCATGGTGTCTGGGAAGACAAATCTCAGGGTTGTATACTGCATACATATGATAATAAATGTACTTTGACTTTGAATCTTTCTAGCTCGCAATAGAGAAGATGTACTAAGAAAATGGTCATGTTGAAGTTCAATACATCACTGAGGCTGAGCAAAATAAAGATAGAACTAGTAGAATTATCAGACATAATCTTCCTACATTCAATGATTACAGGATTATGCTGGAAGGCAGGAATACTATTATTGTTATACTATTAATAAGTCTGAAGTGTTTTAGTTTGAGAAGGATAATGTTGGAATGCTCTATGGCAGGGGTTCCCTAGCTTTTCTATGCAATGGACCCCTACCATTAACCAAGCGGTTCTTGGACCCCAGTCAGGGAATCCTTGCTTTATGGTATAGAAACATAGAAAATAGGTGCAGGAGTAGGCCATTCGGCCCTTCGAGCCTGCACCGCCATTTATTATGATCATGGCTGATCATCCAACTCAGAACCCCGCCCCAGCCTTCCCTCCATACCCCCTGACCCCCGTAGCCACAAGGGCCATATCTAACTCCCTCTTAAATATAGCCAATGAACTGGCCTCAACTGTTTCCTGTGGCAGAGAATTCCACAGATTCACCACTCTCTGTGTGAAGAAGTTTTTCCTAATCTCGGTCCTAAAAGGCTTCCCCTCTATCTTCAAACCGTGACCCCTCGTTCTGGACTTCCCCAACATCGGGAACAATCTTCCTGCATCTAGCCTGTCCAATCCCTTTAGGATCTTATACGTTTCAATCAGATCCCCCCTCAATCTTCTAAATTCCAACGAGTACAAGCCCAGTTCATCCAGTCTTTCTTCATATGAAAGTCCTGCCATCCCAGGCATCAATCTGGTGAACCTTCTCTGTACTCCCTCTATGGCAAGGATGTCTTTCCTCAGATTAGGGGACCAAAACTGCACACAATACTCCAGGTGTGGTCTCACCAAGGCCTTGTACAACTGCAGTAGTACCTCCCTGCTCCTGTACTCAAATCCTCTCGCTATAAATGCCAGCATACCATTCGCCTTTTTCACCGCCTGCTGTACCTGCATGCCCACTTTCAATGACTGGTGTATAATGACACCCAGGTCTCGTTGCACCTCCCCTTTTCCTAATCGGCCACCATTCAGATAATAATCTGTTTTCCTATTTTTGCCACCAAAGTGGATAACTCCACATTTATCCACATTAAATTGCATCTGCCATGAATTTGCCCACTCACCCAACCTATCCAAGTCACCCTGCATCCTCTTAGCATCCTCCTCACAGCTAACACTGCCACCCAGCTTCGTGTCATCTGCAAACTTGGAGATGCTGCATTTAATTCCCTCATCCAAGTCATTAATATATATTGTAAACAACTGGGGTCCCAGCACTGAGCCTTGTGGTACCCCACTAGTCACCGCCTGCCATTCTGAAAAGGTCCCGTTTATTCCCACTCTTTGCTTCCTGTCTGCTAACCAACTCTCCACCCACACCAATACCTTACCCCCAATACCGTGTGCTTTAAGTTTGCACACTAATCTCCTGTGTGGGACCTTGTCAAAAGCCTTCTGAAAATCCAAATATACCACATCCACTGGTTCTCCCCTATCCACTCTACTAGTTACATCCTCAAAAAATTCTATGAGATTCGTCAGACATGATTTTCCTTTCACAAATCCATGCTGACTTTGTCCGATCATTTCACCGCTTTCCAAATGTGCTGTTATCACATCCTTGATAACTGACTCCAGCAGTTTCCCCACCACCGACGTTAGGCTAACCGGTCTATAATTCCCCGGTTTCTCTCTCCCTCCTTTTTTAAAAAGTGGAGTTACATTAGCCACCCTCCAATCCTCAGGAACTAGTCCAGAATCTAACCAGTTTTGAAAAATTATCACTAATGCATCCACTATTTCTTGGGCTACTTCCTTAAGCACCCTGGGATGCAGACCATCTGGCCCTGGGGATTTATCTGCCTTCAATCCCTTCAATTTACCTAACACCACTTCCCTACTAACATGTATTTCGCTCAGTTCCTCCATCTCACTGGACCCTCTGTCCCCTACTATTTCTGGAAGATTATTTATGTCCTCCTTAGTGAAGACAGAACCAAAGTAATTATTCAATTGGACTGCCATGTCCTTGCTCCCCATAATCAATTCACCTGTTTCTCTCTGCAGGGGACCTACATTTGTCTTTACCAGTCTTTTCCTTTTTACATATCTGTAAAAGCTCATACAGTCCGTTTTGATGTTGCCTGCCAGTTTTCTCTCATAATCTTTTTTCCCCTTCCTAATTAAGCCCTTTGTCCTCCTCTGCTGAACTCTGAATTTCTCCCAGTCCTCAGGTGAGCCACTTTCTCTGGCTAATTTGTATGCTTCTTCTTTGGAATTGATACTATCCCTAATTTCTCTTGTCAGCCACGGGTGCACTACCTTCCTTGATTTATTTTTTTGCCAAACTGGGATGAACATTTGTTGCAGTTCATCCATGCAACCTTTAAATGCTTGCCATTGCATATCCACCGTCAATCCTTTAAGTGTCATTTGCCAGTCTATCTTAGCTAATTCACGTCTCATACCTTCAAAGTTACCCCTCTTTAAGTTCAGAACCTTTGTTTCTGAATTAACTATGTCACTCTCCATCTTAATGAAGAATTCCACAATATTATGGTCACTCTTACCCAAAGGGCCTCTCACGACAAGATTGCTAATTAACCCTTCCTCATTGCTCAAAACCCAGTCCAGAATAGCCTGCTCTCTAGTCGGTTCCTCGGCATGTTGGTTTAAAAAACCATCCCGCATACGTTCCAAGAAATCCTCTTCCTCAGCACCTTTACCAATTTGGTTCACCCAATCTACATGTAGATTGAAGTCACCCATTATAACTGCTGTTCCTTTATTGCACACATTTCTAATTTCCTGTTTAATACCATCTCTGACCTCACTACTACTGTTAGGTGGCCTGTACACAACTCCCACCAGTGTCTTCTGCCCCTTAGTGTTACGCAGCTCTACCCATATCGATTCATAATAATCAATATAAATGCCACCTTTTTGCAAAGTGTAGATAAGCAAAGAACTTGGTGTCCATTCACAGAAATTCTTCAACATGGCAGAGCAGGGTGGTGATTAGATAAGAAACATGGGTTGCTTGCATTTATGGAGGCATAGAATATTAAGCTTAAGGAATCAGTTTAAAAGAAGCTGAGTGTTTAGTTGAAATATTGTAGTTATTCTTGGGACAACGTGTCAAGAAACACGCTGCAAAAAAAAAAAAATAGAGGGGAAATTTGCCAGGAGTGAAGGACTTCAGTTACACAATGAGGTTAGCATTAGGATTGTTCTCCTTTGAACAGAGAAGGTCTGGGAGTGACTTAATAGAGTGTACAAATTAGGAGCAGGAGTTGAGCACTTGACCTTTGGAGCCTGCTCTGCCCTATAATAAGATCATAGCTGATCTGAATGCAAATTCAAGCTTGTGTTTCCATATACCTGTGGTAACTTATAACCTGCTAATCATGAATACAGCCAACCCTATCTTAAAAATAATCAGAGATGCTCTTTCTCAAAGACATGAAAATAAAGTTGCAAAGGTTAGCTGCCACCTGAGAGAAAACAAAATGCCTTTCCTCTGTCTTACATGAATGATATTTTTAAATGGTAGTTTTAAATGAAAGTTGCAGATTCAGTATCATTGGCAAAAGATCTAAGTGAAAGGTGAACAATTCATTGAACACTATGGTGTTGGAATCTGGCATTATTCCACTGACCTGGTAGAAGCTGATTCCATAAGTGATTCTGAAAGACAGTGAACAAGTACCTGCAAATGAGGAATTGTTGCATGACTTTATAATCTAGTAATTCATGATGAATCATGGACCTGTAACCTAGAGTGGGTCAGCTTCTTGGACTATGTGATCTAGAAATTGTCAGTGCCCCATCAACTACCAATCACAATGAAATTTCCTCTGTTTACTTGTAATCTGGGATGTGTCAGTGCCCATGAACCCACATCCAAGAACGGGTCAACGTCCATAGACCCTGAACCTTTTGCTGCTTCCCTTCCCTGCTGGATAATTGCAACTTCTGATATTTCTGATTTCTCCTCAGTTCTGTTCTGTTGGCTTTGAAGTAATAGCCTTCTGCGTGAGCAGTCCAGAGGAAAAGATCCATAAAAGGTAAAAATGAAGAGATGCAAAGAATTGTGAATTGTCGATGGGCCTTTAGTGAATTATAAGCACAAACTACTTGCTACCATCAGTAAAGCTCTGACCTAAAGGTATTGTCTACATTAAAAAACTGGGGGAACCTGGAGCGTCAATAAGGTGAATGGTCACAGTTTTTTTTCCCCAGGAAAGGGAAGTCTAAAACTAGAGGCTTGGGGTTTAAGTTGAGAGGGGAATAATTTAAAGTGGACTTGAGGGGCAAACTTTTCACACAAAGGATGATGAGTATTTGGATTGGTCTACCAGGCAAAAGTGGCAGAGGCAGTACAATTACACCATTTTGACATGTACACAAATAGGAAAAGTTTAGAGAGATATGCAGACATCCCACCTCTCCCGGAAGATCCGGGAGTCTCCTGCATATCGATAGTGGCTCCCTGACATCCGGAAATTATATACAATATCCCGAAAATAGATTTTTTTGAGAGGAAGAGCGAGCATCCTGATTGGTCTCTCTTTGTGCTAAGAGGGGCCCCCAAGCACCGGGCCGTGAGGAAACAACATGATATGGCGATATGAAATGATATGAGTCATTTGCACCTTTCCAAATTCCCTGTCACGCACTGTTGAGCTTGAACACACGCGAGGTCATTACCCGCGCATCATCCATGTCAGCGCGGGAAGAAGATCAACTCCTCGAGCTTGCAAATGACGGCAGGCTGAAAAGTATGTTTGACATAACATCTCTGCCAGCATTCTGGATCAAAGTCAAGGCTAAGTATCCTGAGGTAGCCAGGAAAGCACTGAAAACGTTGCTTCCATTTCCAACATCATATCGCTACGAAGCGGAGTTTTCTGCAATGAATGCAACGAAAACTAAATTGCGGAATAGACTGGACATAAGGAACCCCCTTCGAGTATCGCTGTCTCCCCTCACCCCTCGATGGGACCGTCTTGTTGCAGGAAAACAAGCCCAGGGCTCCCACTGATTCAGTGATATTGGTGTGTTGCAATGATTTTATATGTTCATATGGGGAAAATATGTGCTGTGTGTTTAATATCCAAACGTTACTTAAAATGTTATGATGCTATTGACTTATCACCTATATTTCGGTCGTGATTAACACCCCACCCCCCCCCCCCCCCCGCCGGTCGGCCTGTCCGCAAGAACATTGTCAATATTAAACTGGTCTGTGGTGCAAAAAAGGTTGGGGACCCCTGCTAAGCAGATCTATCAGTTTTCTCTGTGGGCGGGCTTTACAGTCGACCTCAAAAATAATGACAGTGTTGCTCGTTTGCAACAGTGACTTTTCTATTGCCCATGGTGGGTTAAAATGTAAAAGACATGTTGAGGTGAGTTTAACAGGTGTCATTACAGCATAGCTAACGTTATTTAAACTAGCTGGCTAGCCACTAAGTAGCTACGCGATTGATGTCCCACATGATGAGACCAAACTTCCTGTAGACTTGCTTAAAGTTGTAATAGAGTATACATAATAATATAATATAAGTACATATTTTAATGTCACATTTGCTGCATATACCCAATTTGGTTTACAGATTAGACAAAATCACTAAACAAAGTATTACATACATTCTTAGAGGTGGGGGGGGCGGTGGATATGGTGTTTTGGGGGGGGGGGGGAGGTGCTACCTCCCTGAAATGGTGGTGATACCTCCCTGAAATGAGTTTTTGCAGGGTGGAATGTCTGGATATGGGCCAAAAGCAGATAAATGGGATTAGTTCAGGTAATCACCTTAGTCATGGATGAGTTAGGCCAAAGGCCCTTTTTCTGTGCTGTATAATTTTCTGATTTTTTGGAGTCATATGTCAGACACAGATTCTTCCCTGTGCAAGATGTAACCTTTCCTCAGGAGAGATAGATTAACTCGGGTTGGGGAAGTTTTTTAGTTAATGAAAAAAATGATAATTACAACATGAGAACTGTCAGAAGTCCCTTCTCCCTGTCACTCTCATACATCTCCCATTGCTCAGCCTTTGCAACAGACCATATTTGGTTCTTGGTGAGTCCAGTAAACACCTCTAAGGTGGCCTGATATACTTATTACTTTTAACTTCTTTCCCTGTTTTTGCTTATAATTAGAGGTCAATTTGAAGGCATTGGGAACCCTCATCAAATCAGTCATTAATTCACTTACCTCCATCAACCCATTCATTTATTGAATCGAAGACAGACAGCAAGTGCTCCATCCCAAAACATTTTCAATCCCTTCAGGTGCCTGATTTATTTCCAGGACACAGGTAGTTGAAAGAGTGCTCCTAGAATCTTCTCAGGTTATTTCTGGTCTGCCCCATTTATTAAAGCATGGACTCTTTGAGACAATGTTCCAGGCCAGAGTGCATTCAGTTACACATCTTCCTTCAGCTATGAAGTGGGGAATCTTAGTGTTCAACTCCATTACAACTTGAGCATGGCATGTGTGCAGATGCTTCAATACTGCCCAGACTATCTGACCAAAGCATCCAATGTTCCTGTCCACCTCACCACCTCCCCTTCGAGAACCAAGAATGGAGGCTGAGTCTGGGTCTTGAGGCTCCTGTAACAACCCCCCCACCCCACCCCCAATGGTAGTAAGATGAAGAGGGCATATCCTGTGTAGTGAGGGTCTTTAATAACGTCTTCAGAGGTTAGACTTGGGATGGAGATGAGGAAGAACTTGTTTACCTAAAGAATGGTGAATTTGTGGAATTCACTGTCCAGGGATGCAATAGCAGCTACTTTATTAAATATAGTTAAGATGCATTTAAATTTTTGCAGAGCGGTGGAATTAAATGTGAATCAGTCATTGTTTCCATTTAGGAAAATGGAAAATCCTTTTAGGCAGCTAAGATTCGACCAGAATTATTTGTCTGACAATATAAAAGGGTGAAAGTTCCTTTTTTGCTGAACTTTTAAAGACAACTGAACAATTTTAAAAGTTTTGTTTTGTAATCTTACTTCAACTTGTTCCTGTTGAGAAATTGCCTTGCTCGTTTCCTTCTTTAGGAGTTCGGTACGCCTGGCCATCCGCAAAATACAGTATGCTCCCGATCGAGCTGGACCAAATCCAACTGCTCAAATGAGCAAACATTTTCTCATGTCAGACCAACCACTTCATCTGCAGGCATCCCTGAATAAAGAGGTGAGGGGGGGGGGTGGTTGTGCATGATAGGAGGTTCACTAAATAATACTTTGCTACTTGAATGGTGAACAGCAATTTACCAAGTAATGTGTTTGAACAATGGGCAATACGCAGATCCTGAACCCTAGCATTCCTCGGTCATCCCATACATACTCAGTATGGTAGTTGAATGGATGACTAGAAGGGCAAGCCTAGAAAGCGTGAATGGGTTTCATTAGAGACTCGAAGAACTCAGTAGAGACTTCAAGTTGCTCATTATGTTCATTCCTCAGATATATTATCATGAGGAACCTATCAACGTCAGCGTTCAAGTGACAAATAACTCTAGCAAGCATGTGAAGAGTATCAAACTAGCAGGTATGACTAGATCGTTTCTGTGATTGTCTGTTATTAACCTGGAGTTTGCAATTTCACTATGAAATTTTAATTTGTGGCCTTGCACCTGAAGAATCTTCATGAAAGCTGTCAAATTTTCATGATGCCACAATGAGTTCATGAAAGGAATTGAACTTACCAAGTGTACCTGGTGTAGCCAAGATATGGCTTCAACTCTCCATGAAATAGCCTAGCATTGAGTTCTTATATTCATTCAAGAAGGAGGCTTAATGTCACCTCAAAATGGCAACAAGTGGACTTTAATTTCATTATTGTCCATGTCCCATAAATATAACAAAATTATCACAAACCTCTTGAGTTTTCCTAGTGGTATAACCTCCCTTGCTAAGTGAGTCTTACTTGTACTTTCATCTAACACTGCATCCTTTCTGTAAGCTGGAAATGGGAACTTTCATTGAATCGTATTTGTTGTCAAACCTAGTAAAGCATGAAGATGGTGAAAATACTCAGGCCAGGTAGCAGCCCTGGAGAAAGAGACAGAGCCTATTTGTCATGCTGTTGCTCTTCCATCAGTTTTAATTAAATGATGAGACATAATCAAGTTATTCCATTTTGCATGGAATGTAATGACATTTTCATCATTTTCTATTTCCTCCCCCAAGTTTCCAACATCTTCAGTATTTTGAACTTGTAGAATGCTTTATATCTGATTTTTGATATAGATTCCTGTTCTTTGTAAATTCTCTCCCCCCATCACCTCTTTTTAAACCATGTTGATACTGCCAGTAATTTTTGTGCCTTGAAACTCTGATCTGCACTGTGCCATCTGAAGAGGCATATGACCTCAAAATATGCCATCTAATCTCCTCTACACCGAGACTACTTCTGTGTTACTTGTCCATTCTGAAAGAATTTTTCCCCCCTAAATCATCTTAGTTCTCCATGGTGTTAACTATATCTCCTGATTTTTTGTCATGGAAACATTGACGACCTTATCTCAGAAAGCCAAAGATTCTTTCCTTTCTAAGTGCCAAGTGGTCAGCAGATCTAAATCCTTTTTCTTTGTTCTCAGTTGAACAAACAACCAATGTGGTGCTGTACTCAAATGATAAGTACACAGAGGAGGTCGCTGTGGAGGAAGCAAAGTAAGTACAATGTTTTATAACTTCAAGAACCTCAAGGACTATAAAATCCTTGCAAAATTAACAGAGCTCTCTATGACAGCCATAGGCCATTTAGGAGCCCTGTACAACCCCAAGTTGTATTGGTCCACTGTTATTTTTGTTTCTCACTAGCATTCTCATCTCTTTGCTTTTTAACTAATAGGTAGAGATATATAACATGGAACCAGGCCTTTGGCCAAATATGTCAATACCGACTATCCAACATTCACTTTTACTAATTCTCCCCACATTCCTATCTGCTTATATCTTGGAATTGTATCCTGTAGTTTCAGCTTGGTATAATCGGGTTCAAAGCTAATGAGTTAGGAAAGAAACAAACAAGTTCCCATGCTCTGGTGACAATTCAGAAGATCTCAGTTGAATCTTGGCGGCTGGTTTATGGTGAGGCTTAGCACCCAGCCTCTCATTTAAATGCACATATACGGGATGTTTGAGCTTGCCCATTGAGGTCCTATTAAATTCTCATTGGCGTTTGGTTGGATAAGTTTGTGTCATTCAGCTGCGGTTACTGTGCAGGTACCTGTAGGTGTCAATCCTGAGACTTGCAGAATTGGTCAGAAATTAGTTGTATAAGGGACACAATTCATTTATTACATCCCATGTTGGAACAGCACTAGTGTCAGGATATTATTTTGAGTCAGATAGTATCCAGGAAGGTGCTAAATAAATGTGTTGTAATGTGAGCACGAACCGTGCTTCCATCAAATAATGTCACGTTTCTATTTATTAACTTTGTTTTTTTTTAAATATACAGTGACCAGATTGGCCCAGGCTCCACTTTCTCAAAAACCTATGTGCTCTTGCCCTCAATGGCCAGCAACAGAGGCAAGCATGGCATTGCGCTGGATGGAAAAATCAAACAGGAAGGCACAAACCTGGCTTCTTCCACCATGTAAGGGATTTGGACTTGATTAAGTCATGGTGGCCTTAGGGGAACAGTGAGGAATAAATTGATCAAGGATGGATGAGGAGCGAGATTTAGCAAAGAGATGGAGGAGGGTTTGGAGGGAGAGGGGATGTGAGAATGTGAAAATGAGGGAAACAGCCTGCCAGGAGAGGGTAAGATAGGGGTTACTATAAGGAGGAATATGATTTGAGAAGCCTTTGTTACCCAGTTATCAAACTAGGATTCCATCGAATAGCTTGGAGTCGAATTGGTCTGAAAGCTCTGTATGTTTGATGGAGGGATACCTGTAGATTGTATACAGTGCTTCATTTTGAAGGTTCAGTGAATGAAAGCATTGTCTGCTGTTGTGTGAGCTACATAGAACAGGAACATCCCAAGTTCTGTTCTCGGTCTGTGTTCGGTTAATTGTCCTCTCATAGTCACAGGGTGTTAGAATCAGGCAATATGCAAAGTGGATCTTTGAACCTCTAAATCCATGCCAGTGGTCAGACAGTCATTTACACCCATTGGTTTCAAACTGTTACGTACCCCGTAACTGGGTTGCCAAACCAGCAGAAATGGACCACTTAGTTGGAGTCTGGATTACTGGAACTAAAAAAGTTTTACTAAAGAAATAAGTAACACAGTACTCTAAACGTAAGGATATAAATGCAATGTGTTAGCAATGATAAAACACACAGGTACACAGAACTAGGATAATAGGATCAATCAAGCTCTATCGCAGTCTAGGGGTAAAATGATCAGTCTCAAGTGATACAGAGTTCAGTTCAGTTTAGTTCAGTTCGCAGTAATCGCTGTTGTGCCATTGGGGGAAAAGAGAGAGCGAATGATGATATTCAAATCGGATTCAACAGACCTTTGATACTCCTTGCAGTTAGCTTTTGGGCGAGCCCTTTGTAATGTCTTCTGAGGTCACCGACTGTGACCCCTCCGTTCCGGATACGATCGTTCTTCTGCAGTGAACCCGGCACCCAGGCAAGGGCGGACACACACACCAGGTTCCCGCCGATCGTACCTTTTCACCCTATGCGTCTTGGTCCAAACCTCCCACCAACTTGTGGGGGCACACCACACTTCCAGGGTCTCGTTATTTCGTGGTGTCGTGGTGTGTCTTGCCTTAGCGAACCTGTTCCTTTTATCCCCCTGCTGGGGTATCGCCTGTCCATCAAATTTCAAACAGTTCAGGTTCAAAGCAACCCCTCTGACAATACTTGGAACTGTGTCTCCTTTTGTTAATCTCTCTCGTCTCCCATTAACATTTCTGAATGTTCTCCCATTGTCTTTCTTATCGGCCTCAATCTTCTGATAACTTGGTATTTTGTCACATACCCCTATCCTTCAAAGGATTTTTACCGGGGTAAAAATTATAGGCTATTATTATTAGATACACACAAATGTACATGTTCATCAGCTATTTGGCTAATACAGAGAACTTTAAGTTGCCAACACCTTGACAGACAGTCAGCAATCACATTTTGTCTTCCTTTTATATGTGTTATTTTAATAATCCTCTAAATCCAGGCTCCGACTTAACAAACTTCATAGTGGCCAAAAACACTAATGAGTTGTGATCAGTGTAACTTCTCAGTGGTTTTCGTCCCGGACCAAGATAACAAGGGTCATCCCATACCAACTTAGCATTCTTTGGCAAGAGCTTAGTAAGAGGGTGGGTAATATCCGCAAAGTTCTTGCAAAACTTCCTATAGTACCCCACCATCTCCAAAAACCTTCTCAGGGCTCTCTTGTCTGTCGGGGTTGGGACGTCAGAGATAGCCCGCACCTTAACTTGCATCGGTGCCAGCTGCCCCTGTCTTACCACAAATCCCAGATAAGTGATTTTCGCGTGGCCGAATTCACTTTTTGCGAGGTTCACTGTCAGGCTGGCTTCAGACAGCCGTTTAAACAGTGCCACAATGTGTTCCTCCCACGTGTCACTCCAGACCACTACATCGCCAATATACACTTCTGTGTTCTTTAGCCCTTTAGTCACTGAATTAATCATCCTATAGGGGTGTTGCTCACTAGGCTGACCTGATGTGACAACAACACCATGTCCCGGCTCTTTGCATCGCCTCGGGACATTCAGACATACGTGTGCGTGCCGTTTAATTAGCTCTCTTAACGGGTCGCTTTGTTCAGGGATTAAGGGAGAGACCTTATCAGCAAAACTGGCCAAAACAATAGATATCTCCCATCTGGTCGGCACCATACTTATCTTTTCTAAATGGGTTTTCCCCTTATCACGTGGCACCCTAGCCTCATTAATTTGCGCGATAACACCAACTAAGTTTGTTCGCCTATCGTGGCAAGCTGTTAGCATATCAAAAGCCTGTAACTGTGTCAGCTCACGTCTGCAGTAGTCAATATTATCCTTCCTCCTGTGCAGCCAGTAAAACTCTTTCATGATTCTGCCGACTGTTTTCCTCCCCCGAAAATGTCCACCGAGGTGTATCTTGTGGGCCAGGTTAAGAATTTCATCCCCATAAATTTTTGGCACCACCCCCCATTCCTCATCTGCGGGCACGGTACTTGGTCTCCCTTTCTTCCTTAGCACTCACTCCTCCACAGAATAGCCCACTGGCTCCCTTTTTAATTCTGCGTCAGAGAGAGCTGTCTCCGCCGAAACCATCAGCTCCTCGTCTCGCTCCTGTGCCTGTACAAATTCCTTCCTGGCTAATTCTAAGTCTGCCTCAGCTCCCTCACTTCCTCCTGTTTCACTACGCTCCTTCTTTTCACTTTCTACCTCCCCCTGGTACAAGGCTGGTAGAAACGTCTCAGCTAACTCTATATCAGCTTCGGCAGCCTTTCTGGACATACGCCGAGTCACTGCGCAAACGGGATAAACCTGTGAGTCCATGGGCGGGACCTCAATGCTGGCAGGCTGGCTTGTCAATCTTACTGCTGGGTACCCCTCTCCGCCGGCAAGGTCATTACCGAGTAAGACCTCCATGTCTTTCATCGGTAGTTAGGGACTCACCCAATCGTGACCGGTCCAGAGACCAAGTCGCTTTTTAGGTGTATCTGGTGCAAAGGTACTGCCTCAGTCCCTTTCCCAATGCCTTTTATGACCCTGACTTTCCCAGTCTCGGTCTCTGAACTACACTCTTTAGTATCAATGACTGACAAGCTCCAATGTCTCTCCAGATCCGTACTGGAACTGGGTATAACCCCTCCTTCACTGACACCAATCCAGCCAAGGTAAACCTCTCGCGCCCTTCCTGAACTTTATCAGACCTCTTCTCTCCTAGCGGTTTGCTTACCAGCTCAATACAGCCAGTCGGAACCACCGTTTTTCCTTTCCTCGTCTCCTTCTTTGGGGCAAAGCACCTGGACGCAAAGTGTCCGACTTTCCCACAATTATAGCATACGACCCCAGGAGACTTCCTACCAAACTGCTTCCGGTCTACCTTATCCTTCTCACTAGTCCCTGGCCTACTTTCTGACTTTGCTGGCAGACTCTCCCCGCCGTCCTGACTACCCTTCTGGTAGCCTTTACTGGAGGCAAACTTCATTTTATGTGTCAACGCGTACTCATCCACTAACTTAGCAGTTGCGGCTAAAGTGTCTGCCTCTTTCTCATCTAGGTAGGGTCTCATACCTTCAGGGACACAACCTTTAAACTGCTCGATCAGGATTAGCTGTAGCAGTCTGTCATAATCCCCCTCTACCCCCTTCGAGGCGCGCAATATGTCTGCATCTCACGGGCAAACTCTAAATACTGCTTCCTCGCATTCCGGAACCTCTGCCGGTATGCCTCCGGGACCAACTCATAAATCCTGAGGATGGTCTCTTTCACCACCTCATACCTCTGGGCATCTTCTGCGGACAAAGCCGAGTAAGCTTGTTGGGCTTTTCCTTTAAGTACACTCTGAAGCAAAACAACCCACTTATCCCTCGGCCAGTCCTGACTTACAGCAACTTTTTCAAAATGGAGAAAGTACCGATCCACATCAGTATCGTCAAATGGGGGAACCAGCCTAACCTCCTGGGTCGCCCTGAACCCTCCACCTTGGTTCGGCATGGGCCCCTGCGCTGCCATCATCTTTAACCTCTCCAGCTCAAATTCCCTTTCCCTCTGTTTCTCCAACTGCCTCTCTTTTCGCTCCAACTGTTTGTCCCTCTCTTCTCGCTCCAACTGCCTCTCTCTCTCTTCTCATTGTCGTTCTAACTGTTTCTCTTCGTGTTCTAGCTGTCTTACCCGGAACTCATGCTCGAGTCTCAATTTTTCAAGCTGCACCTGTACTGCGTCTCCACCAGGTTTTCCCATAGATATCACCTCCAGCTCCCCTTGGGGAAACACACCTTTAGACACATAATGCTCTATGATAGCTCTGTGCATCTCCTCTCTCCTCATTGTCGACTTCCCCTTAAAAAGATTCAACCGTTTGGCCACAGCTGCCAATTCTACTTTCCTGGCATCCTCTAATGCCTCCAAGGTCGGCGCCTTTAGAAATTCCTCAATCTCTATTTCTGCTGTTTGCCTTTTCTTTCTTTCGGGAATTTTAACCCAATCAATTTACCCCGTCCCAAATTTAGCGTTCAAAATCGCGGAAGAGAACCCCACTTATGTTACGTACCCCGTAACTGGGTTGCCAAACTAGCAGAAATGGACCACTTAGTTGGAGTCTGGATTACTGAAACTAAGGAAGTTTTATTAAAGAAATAAGTAACACAGTACTCTAAACGTAAGGATATAAATGCAATGGGTTAGCAATGATAAGACACACATGTACACAGAACTAGGATAATAGGATCAATCAAGCTCTATCGCAGTCTAGGGGTAAAATGATCAGTCTCAAGTGACACAGAGTTCAGTTCAGTTTAGTTCAGTTCGCAGTAATCGCTGTTGTGCCGTTGGGGGGAGAGAGAGAGCGAATGATAATATTCAAATCGGATTCAACAGACTTTTGATATTCCTCGCAGTTAGCTTTCGGGCGAGCCCTTTGTAATGTCTTCTGAGGTCACCGACTGTGACCCCTCCGTTCCAGATACGATCGTTCTTCTGCAGTGAACCCGGCACCCAGGCAAGGGCGGACACACACACCAGGTTCCCGCCAATCGTACCTTTCCACCCTGTGCGTCTATGGTCGGTCCCGCGACCAAACCTCCAAACCTCCCAACCTCCCACCAACTTGTGGGGGCACACCGCTTTTCCAGGGTCTCGTTATATCGTGGTGTCGTGGTGTGTCTTGCCTTAGCGAATCTGTTCCTTTTATGCACCTGCTGGGGTATCGCCTGTCCATCATACTTCAAACAGTTCGGTTCAAAGCAACCCCTCTGACAATACTCGGGACTGTGTCTCCTTTCGTTAATCTCTCTCGTCTCCCATTAACATTTCTGAATGTTCCCCCATTGTCTTTCTTATCGGCCTCAATCTTCTGATAACTTGGTATTTTGTCACAAAACATATTGCTTCCCACATTCCCATCAGCTAACCCCAGACTGGACCACATACTGGCTCAATACACCCTAACCCTAACCCTGACTCTGACCTTGACCGAATGACCAATTAGCCTACAACTTGCACATCTTTGCAGTTTGAGAGGAAACTGGTGCACTGCGAAGATACCCCCATGACCACAGAGAGAATGTGCAAATTTCACCCAGACAACACCTAACCCCAAGGATTGAATCTGTGCCATTGGAACCATGACGAAGCAGCTCTATTACTTACATCACTGTTAATGTTCCTGGGATGGCCACATGATAAACTCAGCCAGGATTCTCACTCCAGACCATGAATAGATCTTGACGGAAAATACTCATTTTTTTTCCTCTTGAAATCTATCTTGGTGTCTTGCTCTTCCAGTCAACTTCCCTCCTGATCTCAAGGTTATCTCCTTTCCTCTACCCAGCCCATCTTCCTCCTCACCTGTTCTTTCGCATCTCCCTTTCTCCAAGTGTAGGCACAATGGGGTTTGGTTTTGATGCCACTGTGGTTGATGGCCTTACTGATGCTCATGTGCTTACCTGGTGTTACCAGCATGGAGGAGACCTCAAGGGAGAGGTGATGTTGGGGAGAGAGAGAGAGTTTTACCATGATGGTTTGGATCAATGAACTTGCCTTATTCAAAAGAGTAGATAACAATGACTACAAATTCATAATTTCCTTTGTGTTGCTATGAAGCACTATTCATCAGGTTTGAAGCCAACTGATGGAGCGGGAGCATAATGGATCATGAATGCAAGCCATCAGTAGGTAACAGTACTTGATGTTGCATTTTGGACGGAGACTCTGATATTGTCTGGCATAGTGGCGAAGTATCAGCCAGAGAATTTGACACCACTGTAGACAGTGATATGCTTCTCATGTGAGATGTGGCAGTCTTGGGGGAACGCCTGTCTCCTGCAGAGTCACATCTGCCAGAAGTGCATACGACTGGGTGATCTGGAAGACCATGAAAGGAATCTGGAGCAGCAGCTGGATGACCTTTGACTCGTAAGGGAGAATGAGGCAGTCATAGATGAGAGCTACAGGGAGGTAGTCACACCTAGACTGTCAGAAGCAGGTCGTTGGGTGACAGTCAGAGGGCGGAGAGCGAAGGTGAGCAGACAGGTAGTGCAGAGCACCCCTGTAGCCATTCCCCTGAATAGTAAGTTTACCGTCCTGGATACTGTTGGCGGGGGCGACCGACCAGGTGTGAGCCACGGTGGCAGGGCCTCCGACACTGAGTCTGACCCTGTGGTGCAGAAGGGTGGGACGGAGAAGAGGAGAGCTGTCATCATTGGAGACTCTATAGTCAGGGGAGCAGACAGGAGATTTTGTGGGTGCCTCCTGGGTGCCAGGGTCCAGGATGTCTCTGACCGGGTACGAGAGGGAAAGCAACCAGAAGTCGTGATACATGTTGGCACCAACGACATAGGCAGGAAGAGGGATGAGGTCCTGAAGTGTGAATTTCGGGAACCAGGCAGGAGGCTGAAAAACAGGACCTCAAGGGTGGCGTTCTCAGGATTGCTGCCAGTGCTACGTGACAGTGATGGTAAGAATTGGAGGAGATGGCAGTTGAATGCGTGGCTGAGGAGTTGGTGCATGGAGGAGGGTTTTAGATTTTTGGATCATTGGGATCTCTTCTGGGGAAGGTGGGACCTGTACAGATTGGATGGGTTGCACCTGAACTCGAGGGGGGAGCAATATCCTTGCAGGTAGGTTTGCTAGCATGGTTCAGAAGGGTTTAAACTAATTTGCAAGGGGGATGGGACCCAGAGCGATAGAGCAGTGAAAGAAGTGCATGGAGTAAAGCCAGATCTAACATATAGAGAGGCTTTGAAGAAAGAGAATAAACGGTGTAAAGGTAGTAAGGTAGAAGGGCTAACGTGTGTGTACCTCAATGCAAGAAGCATCAGAAACAAAGGTGATGAACTGAGAGCTTGGATACATACATGGAATTATGATTACAGAGACTTGGCTGGCACCAGGACAGGAATGGATTCTCAATATTCTTGGATTTTAGTGCTTTAAAAGGGATGGGGGGGGGGGGGAAGGGGAGGAGGGGTGGCATTTCTGGTCAGAGATACTATTACAGCTACAGAAAGAGTAGGTAATGTAGCAGGATCCTCTTTTGAGTCAGTATGGGTGGAAGTCAGGAACAGGAAGGGAGCAGTTACTCTTTTGGGGGTATTCTGTAGGCCCCCTGGTAGCAGCAGAGATACAGAGGAGCAGATTGGGAGGCAATTTTGGAAAGGTGCAAAAATAACAGGGTTGTTATCATGGGTGACTTTAACTTCCCTAATATTGATTGGCACCTGATTAGTTCCAAGGGTTTAGATGGGCAAAGTTTGTTAAGTGTGTCCAGGACGGATTCCTGTCACAGTATGTGGACAGGCCGACTAGGGGGAATGCCATACTAGATCTAGTACTAGGTAATGAACTGGGTCAGGTCACAGATCTCTCACTGGGTGAGCATCTGGGGGACAGTGACCACCACTCCCTGGCCTTTAGCATTATCATGGAAAAGGATAGAATCAGAGAGGACAGGAAAATTTTTAATTGGGGAAGGACAAATTATGAGGCTATAAGGTTAGGACTTGCGGGTGTGAATTGGGATGATGTTTTTGCAGGGAAATGTATTATGGACATGTGGTCGATGTTTAGAGATCTGTTGCAGGATGTTAGAGATAAATTTGTCTGGTGAGGAAGATAAAGAATGGTCGGGTGAAGGAACCATGGGTGACAAGTGAGGTGGAAAATCTAGTCAGGTGGAAGAAGGCAGCATACATGAGGTTTAGGAAGCAAGGATCAGATGGGTCTATTGAGGAATATAGGGAAGCAAGAAAGGAGCTTAAGAAGGGGCTGAGAAGAACAAGAAGGGGGCATGAGAAGGCCTTGGCGAGTAGGGTAAAGGAAAACCCCAAGGCATTCTTCAATTATGTGAAGAAAAAAAGGATGACAGGAGTGAAGGTAGGACCAATTAGAGATAAAGGTGGGAAGATGTGCCTGGAGGCTGTGGAAGTGAGCGAGGTCCTCAATGAATACTTCTCATCAGTATTCACCAATGAGAGGGAACTTGATGATGGTGAGGACAATATGAGTGAGGTTGATGTTCTGAAGCATGTTGATATTAAGGGAGAGGAGGTGTTGGGAGTTGTTAAAATACATTAGGACGGATAAGTCCCCGGGGCCTGACGGAATATTCCCCAGGCTGCTCCATGAGGCGAGGGAAGAGATTGCTGAGCCTCTGCCTAGGATCTTTATGTCCTCGTTGTCCACGGGAATGGTACCGGAGAATTGGAGGGAGGCGAATGTTGTCTCCTTGTTCAAAAAAGGTAGTAGGGATAGTCCGGGTAATTATAGACCAGTGAGCCTTACGTCTGTGGTGGGAAAGCTGTTGGAAAAGTTTCTTAGAGATAGGATCTATGGGCATTTAGAGAATCATGGTCTGATCAGGGACAGTCAGCATGGCTTTGTGAAGGGCAGATCGTGTCTAACAAGCCTGATAGAGTTCTCTGAGGAGGTGACCAGGCATATAGATGAGGATAGTGCAGTGGATGTGATCTATATGGATTTTAGTAAGGCATTTGACAAGGTTCCACATGGTAGGCTTATTCGGAAAGTCAGAAGGCATGGG
The DNA here is from genome assembly GCF_030028105.1 of Mobula birostris. Classification (NCBI taxonomy): domain Eukaryota; kingdom Metazoa; phylum Chordata; class Chondrichthyes; order Myliobatiformes; family Myliobatidae; genus Mobula; species Mobula birostris. The sequence goes on from NC_092373.1 coordinate 83,644,108, forward strand.
ATCCAGGGAAGTTTGGCCAGGTGAATTCAGAATTGGCTTGCCTGCAGAAGGCAGAGGGTCATGGTGGAGTGAGTACATTCAGATTGGAGGCCTGTGAGTAGTGGTGTCCCACAAGGATCTGTTCTGGGACCTCTACTTTTCGTGATTTTTATTAACGACCTGGATGTGGGGGTAGAAGGGTGGGTTGGCAAGTTTGGAGACGACACAAAGGTTGGTGGTGTTGTAGATAGTGTAGAGGATTGTCAAAGATTGCAGAGAGACATTGATAGGATGCAGAAGTGGGCTGAGAAGTGGCAGATGGATTTCAACCCAGAGAAGTGTGAGGTGGTACACTTTGGTAGGACAAACTCCAAGGCAGAGTACAAAGTAAATGGCAGGATACTTGGTAGTGTAGAGGAGCAGAGGGATCTCGGGGTACATGTCCACAGATCCCTGAAAGTTGCCTCACAGGTGGATAGGGTAGTTAAGAAAGCTTATGGGGTGTTAGCTTTCATAAGTCGAGGGATAGAGTTTGAGAGTCATGATGTAATGATGCAGCTCTATAAAACTCTGGTTAGGCCACACTTGGAGTACTGTGTCCAGTTCTGGTCGCCTCACTATAGGAAGGATGTGGAAGCATTGGAAAGGGTACAGAGGAGATTTACAAGGATGCTGCCTGGTTTAGAGAGTATGCATTATGATCAGAGATTAAGGGAGCGAGGGCTTTACTCTTTGGAGAGAAGGAGGATGAGAGGAGACATGATAGAGGTGTACAAGATAATAAGAGAAATAGATAGTGGATAGCCAGCACCTCTTCCCCAGGGCACCACTGCTCAATACAAGAGGACATGGCTTTAAAGTAAGGGGTGGGAAGTTCAAGGGGGATATTAGAGGAAGGTTTTTTACTCAGAGAGTGGTTGGTGCGTGGAATGCACTGCCTGAGTCAGTGGTGGAGGCAGATACACTAGTGAAGTTTAAGAGACTACTAGACAGGTATATGGAGGAATTTAAGGTGGGGGGTTATATGGGAGGCAGGGTTTGAGGGTCGGCACAACATTGTGGGCCGAAGGGCCTGTACTGTGCTGTACTGTTCTATGTTCTATGTTTGCAATGCACAATCTGTAGTATAAGCAATGATCTTTCAGAATCTTGTTTCTTTAGAAAGTTAAGTGGCATTACCACCCAAACTTGAAAATTAATTGCAGGAGTCAGCAGATGCTGCTAGATTTATGGCAAAGAGAAGCCCCCAAGTACTCTCATAGCACTGAGAAACAAAGGCATATGTTGATATTGAGCAAATTGTGGATCAAAATAGAATGAGGTGATATCCGTGTTGAAGATGTATGCTCTTCTGTACAATTCAGTATAGCTTAAAGTTTCAAAACCATTTAAAGGAGAATAAAATAAATTGTTACTGTGGATTTGGGTGCAGTGCAAAAAACAGAGTAAGATAAAGAGCACAATAAATATAAACATGTAAAGTAGCTTATATACATATGTGGATTGATTGTATGTACATAAAGTGCAGGAGTGTCTGTACATAAGGTGACTATACGTAAGGCATAGGGACAAAACAAGAATGTCTGGACAGAAATGATAATTATTAAATAAAAAAAATTATGCTCCAGGAACAGCATTATTGAGAGAGGATAGGCTGATATCTAAAGATTAAAGCCGTTTCATATGGATCATTAAGTATAAGGGATATAAAAATAAACCAGGAAATTATAGGCCAGTGAGCCTGACATCAGCAGTGGGAAAGCTATTGGAAGGTATTCTAAGGAACTATATACAGTATATGAATATCTGGATAGACAGGACTGATTAGGGATAGTCAGCATAGCTTTGTGCGTGGTAGGTCATGTCTAACTAAGCTTGCAGAGATTCTTGAGGAAGGTACAAGAAAGTTGATGAAGGCAAGGCAGTGGATGTTGTCTACATGGACTCGTATGGAAAGTTGGTCACTTGGCATTCAGGATGAGGTGGTAAATTGGATTAGACATTGGCTTTGTGGGAGAAGCCAGAGAGAGTGGTAGTAGATGGTTGTCTCTCTGACTAGAGGCATGTGATTAGTGGAGTGCCACGGATGATGCTGGGTCCGTTGTTGTTTGTCATCCATATCAATGATCTGGATGCTAATGTGGTTAACTGGATCAGCAAATCGGTGGATGACACAAAGATTGGGAGTGCAGTGGACAACGAGGAATACTATCAGAGCTTGCAGAGGGATCTGGACCAGCTAGAAAAGTAGGTTGAAAAAAGGCAGATGGAATTTAATGCAGACAAGTGTGAGGTGTTACACTTTGGGAGGACCAGCCAAGGTAGGCCTTACGCAATGAATAGTAAGAATACAGGTCCATAATTAATTGAAAATGGTGGCACAGGTAGATGGGGTTGTCAAGAAAGCCTTGGGCACATTGGCCTCTTTAAATCAGAGTATTGAGTACAGGGGTTGGGATGTTATGTTGAAGTTGTATAAGACGTTTACGAGGCCTAACTCGGGGTACTGTGTGCAGTTTTGATCAACTACCTACAGGAAAGATGTAAATAAGATTGAAAGAGTGCAGAGAAAATTTACAAGGACGTTGCTGGGGCTGGAGGACCTGAGTTATAAGTAAAGACTGAATAGGTTAGGACTTTATTCCTTGGAACTTAGAAAATTGAGAGTACATTTGATAGAGGTGTACAAAACTATGAAGGGTATAGGCAGTGTAAATGCCTGTATGGTTTTCCAATGAGGTTGGGCGGGACTACAACTAGAGGTCATGGGTTAAGGGCGAAAGGTAAAAAGTTTAAGGGGAACATGAGGGGAAATTTCTTCATTCAGAGGTTTCTGAGAGTGCGAAATGAGCTTCCAGCACAAGTGGTGCACAATTTCAATGTTTAAGAGAAGTTTTGATAGTTACATGGATAGGAGGGCATGGAGGGCAGTGGTCTGGGTGCAGGTTGGAGGGACTAGGCAGTTTAAATGGTTCAGCACGGACTAGATGGCCCAAAGGGCCTGTTTCTGTGCTGTACTTTTCTATGACTCTGCTGAAGATGCTGTGAGTTTCTTTGCAGTATTTTTCAAGAATTAGTTGTGTAAGGGAAGGAGATACAATGGTGAGTTAGCACAGTTCTGCATTAAGGTCTAGATTAGTGACTGGTTTAGCAAAGCTCCATCAGCTTTGTTTTAAAGAGAGGTGACAGGAAGCTTGTTTTAAAAGATTGGAGCAGAAGGGGAAGACAGAATGAAGGCACTGATGATCCAATATGCTTGAGGACCTGTGGGAAAGGTACAATTCAGTATAATCACCAGTCACTCCTTTGTTGCAGTTTAAAGGAAGGAACTGATCGAGAAGTTCAGGGGATGTTGGTGTCCTATACCGTAAAAATCAGCTTGTTGATTCCTGGGTGAGTATTTGCCTTCAAATTAGTTTCATTTTTGTAGCAGATATTCACATTTTACACCTAAGAATCAGCTTTGCAACTTCACATAATCCTATGCTGAGTTTTATTTTTATATTCACTGTGAGTGATCAGAAGATACCTTACTCACCCACACAATCAGAACCTGAAAATTATAGATTTTACCATCAAGGGCTACAAGTTGTATTGCACTTGGAAGCGCATGGTCAATTGATAATGTTTAGAGTGTTCACATCTCCTCTGAAATAGTAGGGGAGTTATCTTCATAGGAATCATCTCTACCAATAACAGGGTGGGTTCACCTCAGTTTTTGTTAGGAAGGTTAATTCAGTCACTGGAGTGGACTTCCTGAATTCTCCATTTCTCCATTAGATGCTTTGGCACTGAGGAAGTAGAAACAGCCCCCACATACCCTACAAGCAAGTTGTCCCTTCCTACAAAATTAGTTGTTGGGTAGAGCAGAAGGAGTTCCAGCCTCATCCTCTGATGGGTTGCACACTCACCTTTCCCAAAAATCCCCCCTACCCCATTTTGTGGCACCCAGCCATCTACCCTCCTGCTGCTAAACCTCACTTTCCTATACAGTTGTGCATGGACACTCCAGTATTGCAGTAGCAACACTAAACATGCTTGGCATGCAGATAGGCATTACTGATGCATTTTTGAGTGCCTACATATTGGTACATCAGGAACACAGAAGCACATAGCTCAATTTCATGCTTTGCACCTTGTCCAGTTGGAAATGCTGCTGGAGTTTAGTTGTCTTCTGCTGTATAATTGATTTTCTAAGCCAGGAAGCCATGGTATTCATCTAAATATGAATTCTGTAACAGAAGGAGTCTTCAAAGATTTTCTGCAGGAATCCTAGAACTGCAGTTCCAGAAAGAAACCTTAAATTCTAAGCATTAATTTATTGCAGGTTTGGTCCCTGCCTCATTAACTCTTAACTCTGGCTTGGAAGTTCATGTTCTGGTTTGGGGACCTGAGCACGAAGTCATAGAAATATAGAAACTTAGAAGACCTACAGCACAATACAGGCCCTTTGGCCCACAAAGCTGTGCCAAACATGTCCTGACCTTAGAAATTACCTGGGGTTACGCAAGGCCATTTATTTTTCTGAGCTCCATGTATCTGTCCAGGAGTCTCTTAGAAGACCCTATCGTATTCGCCTCCACGACTGTCACCGGCAGCCCATTCCACTCATTCATCAACTCTCTGCGTAAAAAAGAAACTTAGCCCTGATAACTCCTCTGTACCTACTTCCAAGCACCTTAAAACTGTGCTGTCTTGTGCTAGCCATTTCACCCCCAGGAAAAAGCCTCTGATTATCCACACGATCAATGCCTCTCATAATCTTATTCACATCTATCAGGTCACCTCTCATCCTCCGTCGCTCCAAGGAGAAAAAGCTGAGTTCACTCAACCTATTCTCATAAGGCATGCTCCCCAATCCAGGTAACATCCTTGTAAATCTCCTCTGCACCCTTTCTATGGTTTCCACATCCTACAGTGAGGCAACTGGAACTGAGCTCAGAACTCCAAGTGGGGTCTGACCAGGGTCCTATATAGCTACAACATTACCTCTAGGTTCTTAAACTCAATCCCACAGTTGATGAAGGCCAGTGCACCATATGCCCTCTTAACCACAGAGTCAACCTGTGTAGCAGCTTCGAGTGTCCTAAGGACTCAGACTCCAAGATCCCTCTGATCTTCCACACTGCCAAGAGTCTTACTGTATTCTGTACTATATTCTGTCATCATATTTGACCTACCAAAATGAACTACCTCACACTTATTTGGGTTGAATTCCATCTGCCACTTCTCAGCCCAGTTTTACATCCTATCAATATCCCGTTGTAACCTCTGACAGCCCTCCACACTATCCACAACACCTCCAACATTTGTGTCATCAGCAAAGTTACTAACCCATCCCTCCACTTCTTCATCCTGGTCATTTATAAAAATCACAAATAGCAGGGATCCCAGAACAGATCCCTGAGGCATACCACTGATGACCAACCTCCATGCAGAATATGACCCATCTACAATCACTCTTTGCCTTCCGTGGGCAAGCCAGTTCTGGATCCACAAAGCGATGTCCCCTTGGATCCCATGCCTCCTTACTTTCTCAATAAGCCTTGCATGGGGTATCTTGTCAAATGCCTTGCTGAAATCCATATACATTACATCTACTGCTCTACCTTCATCAATGTGTTTAGTCACATCCTCAAAAACTTCAAAGCAACATTTTCAGTACGCTGGATGAACTCAGCAGGTCGGGCAGCATCAGTCAGAAACGATGAGTCGATGTTTCGGGCCGGAAGCCTTCGTCAGGACTGAAGAGTGAAAGATGGGGAAGGATTTGAAGAATGCTTGTAGCGTCAGTTGATAGACCAGTAATTTGAAAGACAAAGGGGTGGGGGAGGGGAAGCATTGACGTCATAGCCCTGAAAACAATGGGTGGTAGAAGAAGGAGGCGGAACCATGAGGGAGCTGGGGGAGGGGGTAGAGTGAAATAGGGATAGAGGAAGGGAGGGGGAGGGAATTACCGGAAGTTAGAGAATTCTATGTTCATACCAAAGGGCTGGAGACTACCTAGATAGTATATGAGGTGTTGCTCCTCCAACCTGAGTTTAGCCTCATCATGGCAGTAGAGGAGGCCATGTATGGACGTATCTGAATGGGAATGTGAAGCAGAGTTGAAGTGGGTGGCTACCAGGAGATCCTGTCTGTTGTGGCGGACGGAGTGGAGGTGCTCGACGAAGCGGTTCCCCAATCTGCGTCGGGTTTCACCGATGTAGAGGAGACTGCACCGGGAGCACCGGATGCGATAGATGACCCCAACAGACTCACAAGTGAAGTGTTGTCTCACCTGGAAGGACTGTTTGGGGCCCTGAATGGTTGCAAGAGATGAGGTGTAGGGACAGGTGTAGCACTTACGCTTACAGGGATAAGTGCCGGGTGGGAGATCAGTGGGGATGGACGTGTGGATAAGGGTGTCGCGGAGGGACCGATCCCATGCTAAGCTCGCAAATTTCATCGACTTTACCTCAAACTTCTACCCAGCCCTCAAATTCACTTACTCTATCTCGGACACTTCTCTCCCCTTTCTCGATGTCTTGGTCTCCATATCTGGAGACAGACTGTCCACTGATATCTTCTACAAGCCCACTGACTCTCATAACTACCTCGACTATACCTCTTCCCACCCCGCCACATGCAAAAATGCCATTCCCTATTCCCAGTTCCTCCGTCTCCGCCGCATCTGCTCCCAGGATGAGGCTTTCCGTTCCAGGACATCTCAAATGTCGTCTTTCTTTAAGGATCGTGGTTTCCCTTCTACCGTCATCAATGATGCCCTCACCCGCATCTCCCCCATTTCCCGCACTTCGGCCCTCACCCCATCCTCCCGCCACCACAACAGGGACAGAGTTCCCTTTGTCCTCACCTACCACCCCACCAGCCTCCAGATCCAGCACATTATCCTCCGCAACTTCCGCCACCTTCAACAGGACCCCACCACTAAGCACATCTTTCCTTCTCCACCCCTCTCCGCTTTCCACAGGGATCAGTCCCTCCGCGACTCCCTTATCCACACGTCCATCCCCACTGATCTCCCACCCGGCACTTATCCCTGTAAGCGTAAGTGCTACACCTGTCCCTACACCTCATCTCTTGCAACCATTCAGGGCCCCAAACAGTCCTTCCAGATGAGACAACACTTCACTTGTGAGTCTGTTGGGGTCATCTATTGCATCCGGTGCTCCCGGTGTGGCCTCCTCTACATCGGTGAAACCCGACGCAGGTTGGGGGATCGCTTCGTCGAGCACCTCCGCTCTGTCCACCACAACAGACAGGATCTCCTGGTAGCCACCCACTTCAACTTTGCTTCCCATTCCCATTCCAATATGTCCATACATGGCCTCCGTTACTGCCATGATGAGGCTAAGCTCAGGTTGGAGGAGCAACACCTCATATACAGTCTAGGTAGTCTCCAGCCCTTTGGTATGAACATAGAATTCTCTAACTTCCGGTAATTCCCTCCCCCTCCCTTCCTCTATCCCTATTTCACTCTACCCCCTCCCCCAGCTGCCTCATGGTTCCGCCTCCTTCATCTACCACCCATTGTTTTCAGGGCTATGACGTCAATGCTTCCCCTCCCCCACCCCTTTGTCTTTCAAATTACTGGTCTATCAACTGACGCTACAAGCATTCTTCAAATCCTTCCCCATCTTTCACTCTTCAGTCCTGACGAAGGGTTCCAGCCCGAAACATCGACTCATCGTTTCTGACTGATGCTGCCCGACCTGCTGAGTTCATCCAGCGTACTGAAAGTGTTGCTTTGATCTTTTACAGCATCTGCAGATTATTTTGTGTTCTCAAAAAATTCAATCAGGCTGGTAAGGCACGATCTGTCTTACACAAAGCCATTCTGACTATTCCTAATCATATTATACCTCTCCAAATGTTCATAAATCCTGCCTCTCAGGACCTTTTCCATCAACTTACCAACCACTAAAGTAAGACTCACTGGTCTATAATTTCCTGGGCTATCTCTACTCCCTTTCTAGAATAACAGAACAACATCCGCAACCCTCCAATCCTCCGTAACCACTCCTGTGCCATTGATGATACAAAGATCATCGCCAGAGGCTCAGCAATCTCCACCCTCGCCTCCCACAGTAGCCTGGGGTACAACTCGTCCAGTCCCGGTGACTTATCCAACTTGATACTTTCCAAAAGCTCCAGCACATCCTCTTTCTTAATATCTACATGCTCAAGCTTTTCAGTCCGCTCTAAGTCATCCCTACAATCGCCAAGAATCTTTTCTGTAGTGAATACTGAAGCAAAGTACACATTAAGTACCTCAGCTATCTCTTCCGGTTCCATACACACTTTTCCACTGTCACACTTGATTGGTCCTATTCTCTCACATCTCATCCTCTTGCTCTTCACATACTTGTAGAATGCATTGGGGTTTTCCTTAATCCTGTTTGCCAAGGCCTTCTCATGACCCCTTCTGGCTCTCCTAATTTCCTTCTTGAGCTCCTTCCTGCTAGCATAATCTACTAGATCTCTATCATTGCCTAGATTTTTGAACTTTTTGTAAGTTCTTCTTTTCTTCTTGACTAGATTTACAACAGCCTTTGTACACCACAGTTCCTGTACCCTACCATCCTTTCCCTGTCTCATTGGAATGTACCTATGCAGAACTCCACGCAAATATCCCCTGAAATTTGCCACATTTCTTCTGTACATTTCCCTGAGAACACCTGTTCCCAATTTATGCTTCCAAGTTCCTGCCTGATAGCTTCATATTTCCCCTTACTTCAGTTAAATGCTTTCCTGACTTGTCTGTTCCTATCCCTCTCCAATGCTATGGTAAAGGAGATAGAACTGTGATCACTATCTCCAAAATGCTCTCCCACTGAGAGCTCTGACACCTGACCAGGTTCATTTCCCAATACCAGATCAAGTACAGCCTCTCCTCTTGTAGGCTTATCTACATATTGTGTCAAGAAACCTTCTTGAACACACCTAACAAACTCCACCCCATCTAAACCCCTCGGTCTAGGGACATGCCAATCGATATTTGGGAAATTAAAATCTCCCACCATGACAACCCTGTTATTATCACACCTATCCAGAATCTTTCTCCCTATCTGCTCCTCGATGTCCCTGTTACTATTGGGTGGTCTATAGAAAAACATCCAGTAAAGTTATTGACCCCTTCCTGTACTTAACTTCCACCCACAGAGACTCCATAGACAATCACTCCATGTCTGCCACACCTCCACCTCTTTTGCCTCCCTCCCTGTCCTTTCTGAAACATCTAAAGTCTGGCACTCGAAGTAACCATTCCTGCCCCTGAGCCATCCAAGTCTCTGTAATGGCCACAACATCATAGCTCCAAGTACTGATCCATGCTGTAAGCTCATCTTTAGTGCATGAGCGTGTGTTAAACAGATGCTCCATCTTTCCTCTGTAGTGGATGCAAAATGCCTCTGATATCTTTTAAAGAACAGGTAGATTTTAATATCTTGGATACTATTTCACCTTCAAACCATATCACTGATATTGTTTTAGTGAGTCATCGTTGTTGCTGACATCTTGCTGTGTGCAAACTAGCTGAAATTAGGTGTAGTACATGCGCCTGTCTCTTCCACAGTTTAATAAATACCGTGCTCTGCTCTATCTCACATCTGCTTCAGCTATTTCTATATTCAAACAACTCCTCAGACACTCTTGGCACCTTACACCCTTCAGTGTGTCTCTGACCAGTGTACTCTCTGCATTTCTCACTTTCTGTGAAGTTATTTAAATGTAGGTGTCTGCAATGAATTGAGCTACTTATGCATAACATTAATTTTGTTGTTCATGCTTTCTTGCAGCTTGCTGGGTGACATTACCACCAGGTGAAGTAATATTACATTAAATTATCAATATCTTAATTTATAGGTTCTTACTAATTTTCAACAGTATGTAAAAAGAAATTTACTTAACACGTGGAAAGATTATTCTTCCTAAGCTAACATCTGGACTGGGCCAGTCAATATATTGGTTCAGATTTGTTTTAATAATTACTATTTTGACTTGGAATCATAGGATGGAGTGTGTCAATATGCTAATTTTGTGATTTAAGAAAATGAGGTAATATTGCGTCTCAAAGGACGCTTGGGTGGATAAGTCCCCAGGGCCTGATAGGATATTCCCAAAATTGTTAAGAGAGTCAAGAGATGAGATTCCCGGGGCCTTGACCAAGATCTTTGTGTCCTCTATTGCCAGAAGCAAGGTCAAAGAGGACTGGCAAGTAGCTAATGTTGTTCCATTATCCAAGAAAGGAAACATTGATAATTCTGGAAACGGACCAGTGTGCCTTATGTCAGTGAATGGGAGGCTGCTGGAGACAATTTTTAAGGATAGGATTTATGAGCATTTAGAAAACCATGGACTAAATTAGAGACAGCATAGCTTTGTGCAGGGTGAGTCATGTCTTACTTCCTTGATTGAGTTTTTTGGGGAGATGACAAAGATGATTAATGAAGGTAGAGCTGCCTACATGGATTTCGGCAAGGAATTTGTCAAGGTTTCTCATAGTAGACTCATCCAGAAAATTATGATCTTTGGGGTCCTTGATTACTTTTCCATTTGGATTGGCAATTGGCTTACCCATAGAAAAGAGACAGTAGTGGTTGATGACACTTATTCTGTTTGGAGGTCTTGGATGAAAATGTTGGTCGTGTTGTGAATAAATTACCCAAGGATACCCAATAATATGTAGAGAAATGGCTGATGGAGTTTAATTTGGCTAAGTGTGCAGTGGTGTACTTTGAAAGATCAAATATAAAGGGACAGTATACCTTTAACAGTGTTGATGTACAAAGAGATCTTGGATTCCAAGTGGCTACATAGCTTGAGGTTTTAAAGAAGGTGTATGGCATGCTTGCCTTTATTAGTTGAGCCACTGAGATCAAGAGCTGAAAAATTATGTTACAGCTTTAGAATACTTTAGATAGACAGTATCTGGATATTGCATTCAATTCTAGTCGGCCCATTATAGGAGGGATGTAGAGGCTTTGGAGAAGGCAGAGAAGAGTCTTTCCAGGATGTTCCCTAGATTAGAAGGTATGTGTTGGGTTGTTTTTTCTGTTGTAGCAGAGGATGAGGAAAAACCTGATAGAAGTTTAAAAGATTATGAAAGATATGGATAGCCTTTCAAGATGTCAGGCAACTCTTTTCACAAACGTCTAATGCCAGAGGGCATGCATTTAAGGTTTGGGGCAGTTTTTTACACAGTGAGTAATATTTTGCCAGGGTGGTAGTAGGGACAAGTACAACAGAAACTTTTAAGAGGCTCTTCGACACATGGATGTGCAGAGAATAGAGAGGCATGGACATTGTGTATGCAGAAGGGATTAATTAAGTTAGGAATTTAATTACTAAATTAGTCTGGTGCAACATTGTGAGTAAAAGGATCTATTTCTGTATTGTACTGTTCTATCTTCATCATTGCATAAAATTAGGCATTTTCCTGAATCAGTGATAAATCCTAAACGGGAGAATTTCCTCTCATTCCGCACGTAACAGTTGTAAAGAATGCAGGTTTACTTATAGTCATAGTCATGCTTTGTTGATCCCGGGGGAAATTGGTTTTCGTTACAGTTGCACCATAAATAATAAATAGTAACAGAACCATAAATAGTTAAATAGTAATATGTAATTTATGCCAGTAAATTATGAAATAAGTCCAGGACCAGCTTATTGGCTCAGGGTGTCTGACCCTCCAAGGGAGGAGTTGTAAAGTTTGATGGCCACAGGCAGGAATGACTTCCTATGATGCTCTGTGTTGCATCTCGGTGGAATGAGTCTCTGGCTGAATGTACTCCTGTACCCAACCAGTACATTATGTAGTGGATGGGAGACATTGTCCAAGATGGCATGCAACTTAGACAGCATCCTCTTTTCAGACACCACCATCAGAGAGTCCAGTTCCATCCCCACAACATCGCTGGCCTTACAAATGAGTCTGTTGATTCTCTTGGTGTCTGCTACCCTCAGCCTGCTGCCCCAGCACACAACAGCAGACATGATCGCACTGGCCACCACAGACTCGTAGAACAAGCACTGGCCACCACAGACTCGTAGAACACAGCAGATTATCTGATGTGTTGTGAGGTGGGGGCACGTGGCTGATGATGAACAAATAATGGAAATAATGTGTGATTTATGCTGTCAGTCATTTCTCAGTTTCAAATCATCATTAGCAGATGCCTTGTACAGAGAATGATTAAGCCACATAAGCCGCTGAATGCTTTCTTGTCTCGGAATCAAGAGGGTAGATTTTACTCAGAATTCCAATGGCACCCCATTCCACAGGCAGAGTAATTCACATCTTAGCCACTCAGGGTCATGCACTATCTGCTGGACCTGCCTAGTTTTCATTCTGTGCTCTGTCCGGACAGTGAAGATAAAGATTCCCCTCCCACCACACTGAGAATGCAAACGAGTCAGGCGCTAGGACTGCGCCACGTTCTGAGCAATCATTAAACTTGGAAATAGGCATAAAAGATCCCAAGGCATTAGCTGAAGATCAGGGGAGATCAGTTGATGTCATAGCCAATGCTTTACCTGATCTCCATCAATAAGTAGAGATAATTGCAGAAAATACAAAAGCCTGAAAGTAGCTACCACCAGGCTCAAGAACAGCTTTTATCCCACTGTTATGAGACTACTGAAGGGTTTCTTAGTACAATAAGGTGAACTCTTGATCTCACACTCTACCTCGTTATGGCTGTGCACCTTAATGTCTGCCTGCACTGCACTCTGTCTGCCACTTTATTCTGCCTTGTTCCGTTACTGCTTTGCCTTGTACTACCTCAGTGCACCATTGTAATGAAATGGTTGGTCTGGATGACCTGACAAACCAAGCTTTTCACCGTGCCTGACAATAATGAACCAATTGATTAATTTAATTTACCAATTTGATCTTGTCTTTTATCTTACTCTCCTTAGTGGGAGCTTGCTGTGCAGAAAGCAGCAGACATTCCCATCTGCAAAACTGAAAGACATCAGCACAGTGCTGTCATTTTGGTAGCTAGAGATCAAGAAATCTGATTGGATTTGATGCAAAGTGTGTCATTCATGCAACAGCAGCATTCTTGTTCTGTCTCACTCTGATTCTTTCTCTTTCTGTAGTGATGCGACTGTGGAAATACCCTTCCTGCTCATGCACCCCAATCCTGGTGGGTATGAACTATCCATAAGATCCTGTGGAATCTACTTTGGGCAGATGTGTGTGTAGTAATAGTGGTGGTGTAGAGCTGCCCGTTTGGCATTTGAAAAGACATTGCACTGGGAAAAGAGACAGCAAGGTAACACAAGAACTCCCCACCCTGATGGATACTGTGCAACGTTAGCCTAAAGTACCTGGGGCTGGATAATGGTAAAGATGTGTGGGCAGCTCTGGAAGTGAGGGAGAGGTATTCACTTGCAGCCAACTAACCCCTTTGTTTTGGCATTTTGGCAGATCAGTCTGAGGGGAGACCTCAACACTAAAAAAAACTCATTCACTCCATCATTTGAGTCTAGTCCTAGATGAAGAAAAAAAATTGAAAATCTATCCTTGGTCCTTCAGGCATTGAAACAGAAGAAGATTGAGAATTAAGTGTGAGACTTCTATGGCAATGATCTATCTGTTATTGAATGACAAGGCCTATTTTAATAGATTAATTGGAATAACATTGCAATGTCCTTAAATCACTTCATAGGAGTCAGCAGATTAAGGGCTTTCTTTGGTCACACAGCTCAGAAGCACCCTGTTCACATGACCATCAAATACCCATCTGTACTAATCCTATTTACCAACACTAACATCCATAGTATAATAATCAATAAATAGTCCAATTAAACAAAAAAACTTAAAGCAGAGCAACAAAATAAACATAACTTGAACAAAATTAATACATTGCCAAACGATGTTCTTGTGTTCTTTGGCAGCCTCAAGCATTCTACTAGTCAGTCTTGAAATAAAAGGGGAGTGGGTAGATCATAATTGTATAATGAGAGTGAGATAGAGTTTTAAACATTTTGTTATCTACTTAGCTGGAATTTCTGAGTGGCGCTGCAATCTCTCATTCCTGTTTAGGATGGTGTGCTTGCAGAATTCACTGGCCTTAATACTATTGTAAGTCCTGCCCTCCAATGCATTACTTCCACAAGTGCAGCTGTCATCAGTGTGGCAGAATGGAATCCCAGAATGATCCACCTTGATTGATGCTGGACTGTTACAATGTTAATGAAACGAGGCACTCCTTTGATGGCTTAGCATTTAAAAGTTGCTGGGGACCACGCAGGCAAGGAAGATGTGTGAGCAGCTAACTGGTCATGAACGAATTCATGCCAGCCAGAGCTGTACATTCTGATTGTTCAAAAGGAGGTCATTCAGATGTGACTGGGCAGACACAGTGGTGACATTGATCAGAGAGGTGTATGAACCACACAGATGGAGGTGTTACGGCAGGTGGTCAAGTAGCTGTTATTGATCAAGGAGATAAGTATTGGATATCAAGAGGGAAGAGAGCAAATTGGAGAGACACAGCATTCTCAGAAGGAGTTTAGGTTTTAGCTGCCACAGGTAGGGTTGTCACAGATGGATGATTAAAGCAGGCACTATTCACTGATTGGAGAAACCAGCAAAGGGAACTGAAGTTCCATGGAACCAGTTCCTGGCTTTAGTCATTATCTTCTTGAAATACTTTACAGAAAGAAGCCAAGAGAAAAGTCAGCGAAGGGTTTTATCTGTGGGTATCATGTCTTCGGTTTTCATCTGCAAAGCAGGTAGTAAATACACATTCACCTAGAGCTAACTACAGATTTAACTGTCCACGAGTAGCAACCCTACATTTCCCAGTTAAAGCCAATTGGAAATTCCTTCCTAGAGCATTATTAAAGATGCTTCATAATATTTACCTCGTTAATCAACTGACAACTATATTGTTTACCTGCTCTGAATTTTCCTGTTTGCTGATACCAGCTTTCTTACACATTCACCGAAAGCCGCTCACCAGTGCTAGCTATAGGTTGGCCAGTTTAAGGAGCACTGTAGCCCTTCCATTGGCTGAAGTTTGGCACTAAGGCGCCGGCTGATGACATCACAGCACTGGAAGAATATAAATCTAGCACGTTGAAATCACTTGGTTTCTTGCTTCAGGGGCTGACTGGAGGTCATGACCATTGCCAAGGGAACAGAGAAAAGTGTGCTGCTGTGAGAGAGCATCTGAGCACAGGCTTTAGATAAGCATTTGCATCTGGGCGTAACTGGAAGAGTTTACTTGAATGTTTAGTGTCTGTCTTGTCTTGTAAATAGTTAACCTATCTACCAGTTGTGAGTGTCTCCTCTTCTCTCTCACTGTTACCACAAATCTGATTTCACACACATCTGCTAAAATGATTCCTGCAATGAAATAAGTCATTTTGTTTCTATAAAGATTTACACCTGAATATCCAACTTGCACAGTTGGTTTGAAAGTCTTTGTTTCTGTATGTGAAGTACATTTGTCTTTTTTCTGCCTTGTCCTTATCTGGATGAGTTTGTTATACCTACGTCTGTCTGTCTTTCCATTTGTCTCTGCCTATATGCTCTGAATACTGAATGTGTGCATTAAGCTAATATATAACTAATTCTATTTTTCTCCAATTTTTGTCTCTTTGCCTCTCTCACCATGGAACATCTGACAGAAAATAACAAGTAAGAATAAATAAAAACACACTACAGAATGGAATGTTGTTTTGCCTGACAAGGAATAAGATTTAAAAAAAATTAAACATTTTATTTCAGATGGTTTTAATTATCATTTTATGATAATTGTGCGGGCACATGGCCAGGTGGTTAAGGCATTGGACTAGCTGCCTGAAGGTCGTGAGTTCGAGCCCCAGCCAAGGGAACGTGTTGTATCCTTGAGCAAGGCACTTAACCACACATTGCCCTGCCACGACACAGCTGCCAAGCTGTATCGGCCCTAGTGCCCTTCCCTTGGACAACATTGGTGTCGTGGAGAGGGGAGACTTGCAGCATGGGCAACTGCTGGTCTTCCATACAAACTTGCCCAGGCCTGCGCCCTGGAGAGTGAAGACTTTCCAGGTGCAGATCCATGGTCTCGCAAGGCTAATGGACGCCTTTATTTATTTATTATGATAATTAGACCACACAGTACCTGTGATCTACATTCACCTTTTATTTCATAGGATTTAATCTTTATTGAATCCTATTTATCTTTTATTATTGGCCTTGCAGTGACATTTACTTTTCAAAGGTTGGATGTCGGTTTCATTGTTTGGGAATTTATTGACTCTTGAATTAAGGTTAAGTCTTTATTGAATTATTCAGCAGGTTTTTATTGACTGGGATTTAGCCACAAATGGAAATTAATTTTTATCTGATAATATTCGGCTATGCATTTGGATTTTAATTAGTTGCTTAAAATAGATTCACACTTCTATTATTCATTTGATGGGATAAAAAGGAGCAGTGCATTTGATGTAGTCTGCCCGGGTCATAACAAGGTTTTGAATTGGCCTCATCTGGCAGACAATAAAATAAAAAGTAAAAGCCCAAGAATCCTGGGAAGAGCAACAAATTACATTTAGAATTCTCTCAATGTGCAGGAAGTAACAAAATGTCTGATGGGTGTTTTTGTGACTGAAAGATTGTTACAGTTGTCATTCCACGGGATTTGATGCTCAGCACCTTGCTTTCTGTAAAGCATATTAATAATTTAAATCTTGATATGGGAGAGAGAATGGTAAGGAAGTCTGAAGATGATACAAAAATTGGCTGTGTGGTTGAATATTAACAGAGTCTTCCCCAGCCAGAAGCCCTGAATGAACCATGAGATCCGCAGTCTGCTGGGGGACAGATCAGTGGTGGTCAGGTCTGGTGACCAAGTAAAAATACAAGACATCCAGGTACAATCTCCGGAGGGCCATCTCACATATGATGTGGCGATTCTGGACCAGACTTGGATCACTGCAGAATGTTCAGCAGCTGTGGCAGGCTTGAATGCTATCATCTCCTACAAAGTGAAACCGAGCAACTTCGCTGACAAAAGGGTTACACTCCCATATCAGCTCAATGCCTTTAATGTTGGCTTTGACCATCTAAACATGGAGGAACCTTCACAAGTTCCCACAGCTCCCGATGACCCTGTGGTTTGAGTCTCTGGGGCTGACGTGAGAGCATCTTCCAGGAGGGTGAGCCCACAGAAAGCATCTAGCAGTCTGAGGTACTCCCCACTGCTTCAAGCAGGCTTTGATTATACCGGTGCCTAAGCAGAATGCAGAAGCCTGCATTGTCCGGTAGCACTTACATCCACTGTGTTGAAGTGCTTTGAGAGGTTGGTGATGAAACATATCAACCTCTCTGAAGTGGCTTTTGAAGTGGCTGGAATCCACTCCAGTTTGCCTACCGCCACATCAGGTCGACAGCAGAAGCCTTTTCACTGGTGCTACACTCAACCCTGGAACATCTGGACGATGAAGATGTATACATCAGGATGCTCTTTATTGGCTACAGATCAACATTCAAAACTAATCAATAAGCTTCAAGACCTTGGCCTCTTTGTGCAATTGGATCCTCGATTTTCTCACTTGCAGACACCAGTCAGTTCGGATTGGCAACAACTTCTCTACAATCTCCATCAGCACAGGTGCACCACGGGGCTGTGTGGTCAGCCCCCTGCTCTAATCACTTTACACTTATGACTGTGTGGCTAAGCACAGCTCCAGTGCCATTTTTAAGTTTGCCAATGACACCACTGTCATAGGCCAAATCGAAGGTGATGACAAATCAGCATATAGGAGGGAGAGTGAAAATCTGGCTGAGTGATGCCATAACAACAACATCTTACTCAACGTCAGCAAGACCAGGGAGCTGATTATTGATGTCACGAGAAAGAAACTGAAGGTCCATGAGCCAGTCCTCAGTGGGAGATGTGGAGAGAGTCACCAACTTTAAATTCCTTCGTGTTATTATTTCAGAGGACCTGTGCTGGGTCCTGCACTTAAGCTCCATTACGAAGAAAGCACAGCAATGCCTCTACTTTCTTCAAAGTTTGAGAAGAGTCAGCATGTGATCTAAAACTTTGACAAACTCCTACAGATGAGTAGTGGAAAGTATATTAACTGGCTGCATCACGGCCTTGAATGGAAATACCAATGCCTATGTAAAGAAAAGCCTACAAAGAGTAGTGGATACAGCCCAGACCGAGACGGGTAAAGCACTCCCCATCGTTGAGCACATTTACATAGAGCACTATTGCAGAAAAGCAGCATCCATTATCAAAGGCCCCCACCATCCAGGATATGCTCGCTTCTTGCTGCTGCCTTCATGAAAGATATACAGGTGCCTCAGAACCCACAACACCGGGTTCAGGCACAAACAAGAGAAAATCTGTAGATGCTGGAAATTCGAGCAACACACACAATATGCTGGAGAGACTCAGCAGGCCAGGCAGTATCTATGGAGAATAGTACAGTTGACGTACTCTTGCCAAAGGGTCTCACCCTGAAACATTGACCGTACTCTTTTACATAGATGCTGTCTGGCCTGCTGAGTTCCTCCAGCATTTTGTGTGTGCCAACAGGTTCAGGAATAGTTATTACCTCTCAACCATCAGGCTCTTGAAGTGGAGGGGATAACTTCACTCACCCCATCACTGAACTGCTCCCACAACCATTGGACTCACTTTGAAGTACTCTTCATCTCATGTTATCAATATTTTTCTCTTTCTCTTTGTCTCTGCCGTTCCACAGCTTGTTGTCTTTTGCACATTTTTTGTTTGTCCTGTTGGGGGCAGTATTTTGTTGCTTCTGTCATGTTTCTTGTACTGTATTTGCTATGAATGTGCACAAGATAATGAATATCAGGGTTGTATGTATATGGTGACATATACAGCATGTACTTTGATAACAGATTTACTTTGAACTCTGAAGTTTGAACTTTGATATTGGAGGAAGAAAACACTAGCCAGCAAGAAAACAAGAGAAAATCTGCAGATGCTGGAAATCCAAGCAACACACACAAAATGCTGAATTTTAATTCCACTTCCCCTTCCCATTCCAAAATGTCAATATATGGTCTCCTCCACTTCCTATTCCCATTCCGATATGTCAATGTATGGCCTCCACTACTGTTGCGATGAAGCCACAATCAAGTTGGAGGAACAACACCTTATATTCTGTCTGGGTAGCCTCCAACCTGATGGCATGAATATTGATTTCTCAAATTTATGGTAATGGCCCCCCTTCACCATTCCCCATCTCCTTTTCCCTCTCTCATCTTACCTCCTTGCCTGCCCATTGCATCCCTCTGGTGTTCCTCTCCCTCCTCCCTTTTCTTTCTCCCATGGCCTTCTGTCCTCTCCTATTAGAAACATAGAAACATAGAAAATAGGTGCAGGAGTAGGCCATTCGGCCCTTTGAGCCTGCACCGCCATTTATTATGATCATGGCTGATCATCCAACTCAGAACACCGCCCCAGCCTTCCCTCCATACCCCCTGACCCCCGTAGCCACAAGGGCCATATCTAACTCCCTCTTAAATATAGCCAATGAACTGGCCTCAACTGTTTCCTGTAGCGAAGAATTCCACAGATTCACCACTTTCTGTGTGAAGAAGTTTTTCCTAATCTCGGTCCTAAAAGGCTTCCCCTCTATCCTCAAACTGTGACCCCTCGTTCTGGACTTCCCCAACATTGGGAACAATCTTCCTGCATCTAGCCTGTCCAATCCCTTTAGGATCTGATACGTTTCAATCAGATCCCCCCTCAATCTTCTAAATTCCAACGAGTACAAGCTCAGTTCATCCATTCTTTCTTCATATGAAAGTCCTGCCATCCCAGGAATCAATCTGGTGAACCTTCTCTGTACTCCCTCTATGGCAAGGATGTCTTTTCTCAGATTAGGGGACCAAAACTGCACACAATACTCCAGGTGCGGTCTCACCAAGGCCTTGTACAACTGCAGTAGTACCTCCCTGCTCCTGTACTCAAATCCTCTTGCTATAAATGCCAGCATACCATTCGCCTTTTTCACCGCCTGCTGTACCTGCATGCCCACTTTCAATGACTGGTGTATAATGACACCCAGGTCACGTTGCACCTCCCCTTTTCCTAATCGGCTACCATTCAGATAATAATCTGTTTTCCTATTTTTGCCACCAAAGTGGATAACTTCACATTTATCCACATTAAATTGCATCTGCCATGAATTTGCCCACTCACCCAACCTATCCAAGTCACCCTGCATCCTCTTAGCATCCTCCTCACAGCTAACACTGCCACCCAGCTTCGTGTCATCCGCAAACTTGGAGATGCTGCATTTAATTCCCTCATCCAAGTCATTAATATATATTGTAAACAACTGGAGTCCCAGCACTGAGCCTTGCGGTACCTCACTAGACACCGCCTGCCATTCTGAAAAGGTCCCGTTTATTCCCACTCTTTGCTTCCTGTCTGCTAACCAACTCTCCACCCACACCAATACCTTACCCCCAATACCGTGTGCTTTAAGTTTGCACACTAATCTCCTGTGTGGGACCTTGTCAAAAGCCTTCTGAAAATCCCCAAATATACCACATTCACTGGTTCTCCCCTATCCACTCTACTAGTTACATCCTCAAAAAATTCTATGAGATTCGTCAGACATGATTTTCCTTTCACAAATCCATGCTGACTTTGTCCGATCATTTCACCACTTTCCAAATGTGCTGTTATCACATCCTTGATAACTGACTCCAGCAGTTTCCCCACCACCGATGTTAGGCTAACCGGTCTATAATTCCCCGGTTTCTCTCTCCCTCCTTTTTTAAAAAGGGGAGTTACATTAGCCACCCTCCAATCCTCAGGAACTAGTCCAGAATCTAACGAGTTTTGAAAAATTATCACAAATGCATCCACTATTTCTTGGGCTACTTCCTTAAGCACCCTGGGATGCAGACCATCTGGCCCTGGGGATTTATCTGCCTTCAATCCCTTTCTCCAGCCCTGTATGTCTTTCATCAATCAACTTCCTGGCTCTTTACTTCAGCCCTCCAGCTCCCAATTTCACCTGGTGTTTCTCCCTCCCCTCCCTCCCTCCACTTTTCATATCAACTCCTCATCTTTTTTTTTCTCCAGTCCTGCTGAAGGGTCTCAGCCTGAAACATCAACTGTAGTCTTTTCCATAGACAGGAAGAAAATATAGGCAGTCAGGTTGGGGAAGTGGGGAGTTATGCATTTAGGGAGGTGCAAAAAGGCAAGAGAATATACAATAATCAGCAGAATTTTGAATAATGTGGAATGTTGTGACTGTGACTAAACCACCAGAGACAGGTAGTTGTAAGAAGTCTTTCTTCAATGCAAGAAGATCCACGGAAGCTATTTCTCCCCTCTGACACTCCCAACAGTCCAATGATGGTTTACACATTTTATACAGATAGGCAACAGAAGATTCAATGCCTGTAATTACCTATTTGAACATTTTTAATGTAGACAGATAACTTTGCAGAATTACTGATTTACAACAGGAGCAAATCCTCTCTGACCTGACAGAATCTCTGGATCTTCAGACACGGTGGCTGGTCCAATAGGTTCCGTGCACAGAGTTCGGTAACAGAGTTGAGAAATCAGTCCCTAAGTATACAAACAACTAGAATATTAAATGACAAAACAGACCTGCCCTGAACTATGTGTTACGAGGCAAGGATATGCCTTTAATGTTGTGTTAACAGGGAATGATAACTTAATATCTTCCCTAGTCTTATAACGCTTTCAGTTAGAAATGATTAGCAGGAGTATTTAATTATTACCTTCAGTAGTTACAATGGTAGAGAATCAGAATACCTTACACCCAATGGTTGGCTTTAAGATACCAGTGTACCTTACATGGTGAACAGTTTTTTGTTTGAAAACTGGTTCTAGCTGCTCCCCACTATTTCATAACTTCTGAAGATGTCCCAAAAAAGCCCTAGAATGGAGGAGCAGTGGGACCTTTAAAAATATGTTACAGATAGCAGGAGAAGACATTAAGGTGTTTGAGGTACTGTATGTAGGATGCTACCGTTACTAGCCAAGGCACAGGATACAAGGACAAAGATGTTACACTGCAACTGCTTACAGCACTAGTTAGGCTACAGCTTGAGTACGCATTACATTTTAGTCACCACTTTAGACTTACAAGATTGAGGAGCAGAATTAGGCCATTTGGCCCATTGAGTTTGTTCTGCCATTTCATCATGGCTGATCCATTTTCCTCTCACCCCCAATCTCCAACCTTTACGCATAACCCTTCATGCCCTGATTAATCAAGAACCAATCAACCCCTGCCTTAAATATACCCAATGACCTGGCCTCCACAGCTGCCTGTGGGGCAATGAATTCTGCAGATTCACCACTCTCTGGTTAATGAAATTCCTCCTCATCGCTGTTCTTGAAGGACATCCCTCTTTTCTGAGGCTGTGTCCTCTGGTCTCAGACTTTCCCCACCATAGGAAGCATCCTCTCCACATCCACTCTACTGAGGCCTTTCAACATTTGATAGGTGCCAATGAGATTCCCCCTCATTCTTCTTAATTCCAGTGAGTACAGGTCCAGAGCCATCAATTAGTCCACCTCTAGTAACCCTTTCATTTCCGCAATCATTTTCATGAACCTCCTCCGAACCTTTCCAATGTCAGCGTGTCAGCTCATCCTTTCCTGAATAAGGGGCCCAACACTGCTCACAATACTCCAAGTGAGGCCGTACCAATGCCTTATAAAGCATCAATATTACATCCTTGCTTTTATTTTCTAGTCCTCTTGAAATTAATGCTATCATTGCATTTGCCTTCCTCACCACAGACTGAACCTGAAAATTCACCTTTAGTGAACCCTGCTCGAGGACTCCCAAGTCCCTTGCCACCCCGGATTTTTGAATTTTCTCTCCATTTGGAAAATAGTCTATGCTTTCATTTCTTCTACATAGTGTATGATTATACACTTCCTGACACTATATTCCATCTGCCACTTCTTTGTCCATTCTCCTAATCTGTCCAAGTCAATCTGCAATCTCCCTGCTTCCTCAGCACTACCTACCCCTCCACCTGTCTTCATATCATCTGCAACCTTGGCCATAAAATCATCAATTCTTTCATCCAAATCATTGGCATATAACTTAAAATGAAGCCGTCCCAACACAGATCCCTATGGGCCACCACTAGTCACTGGCAACCAACCAGAAAAGGCTCCCTTATTCCCACTCTTTGCCTTCTGCCAATCAGCTAATGTTCTATCCATGCTAGTGTCTTTCCTGTAAGAAGCCTCATGTGTGGCACCTTCTCAAAGGACTTCTGAAAATCCAGGTACACAACATCCACTTGTTCTCTTTTGTCTATCCTGCTTGTTATTTCTTAAAAGAATTCCAACAGGTTTGTCAAGTAAGATTTTTCCTTAAGTAAATCATGCTGAATACAGCCTACTTAGTCATGTGGCTCCAGATACCCTGAATCCACATCTTTAACAATTGGCTCCAACATCTTCCCAGACTAATTGGCCTATGATTTCCTTTCTTCTTCCTCTCTCCCTTCCAATTTACCAATCTTCCAGAATCCACTGATACTTGAAAGTTCATTGCTAATGTCTCTGTAATCTCTTCAGCCAACTCTGTCAGAACTCTGGGGTGTAGGCCGACTAGCCCAGTGATTTATCTACCTTCAGACCTTTGTTCCTCAAGTACCTTCTCTGTAGTAATGTAAATTCCACTCACTTCTGCCCCCTGACACTCTTGAACTTTAAGCATACTGCTAGAGTGTTTCCCAGTGAATACTAATGTAAAATACTTATTCAGTTCATCCGCCATCCCCCATTACTTCCCCTCCAGTATCATTTTCCAGTGTCTGATATCTATTATGCCTCTCTTTTACTCTTTATATATTTGAAAGAACTATTGATAATCACTTTAATATTATTGGTTATCTTAGCTTCATATTCCACCTTTTCCCTCTTTATGACTTTTTTTAGTTGTCTTCAGTTGGTTTTCTAAAGGCTTCCCAATCCTCTAACTTCCCACTAATTTTTGCTCTATTATATACTCTCTCTTTGGCTTTTATGTTGGCTTTGACTTCTCTTGTCAGCCTCAGTTTCATCATCCTGCCTTTTGAATACTACTTCTCTGGGATTATTGCTGCCAGAAATTCTAGCCATTGCAGTTCTGCCGTCATCCCAATGAATTGTGGCTAGTTCCTCACTCATGCCTCTATAATTCCCTTTAATACTGTAATACTGGTACATCTGACTTCAGTTTCTCCCTCTCCTACTTCAGGGTGCATTCTATCATATTATGATCACTGTCTCCAAAGTGTTGCTTTACTTTAAGCTCCTTCATCAAATCCAGTTTGTCACACAATACCCAGTCCAGAATAGCTGATTCCCTATTGGGCTCAACCATAAACTGCTCTAAAAAGCCATCTTGTAGGCATTTTACAACTTCCCTCTCTTTGGATCCAGCACCAACCTGATTTTCCCTATCTACCTGCATGTTGAAATCCCCCATTTGACATTACCCTTTTGACATGAATTTTCTACCTCCTGTTGTAACTTGCAGCCCACATCTTTGCTACTGTTCGAAAGCCTGTATGTAACTCCCATCAGTGTATTTTTACCCTTGCAGTTTCTTAGCTCTACCCACAAGGATTCTACACCCTCCAATCCAATGTCACCTCTTTCTATGGATTTGATTTTATTTTTTACCAACAGAGCCAAACCACCCCACCTTCCTACCTGCCTGTCCTTTCGATACAAAGTGTATCCTCGGGTGTTAAACCCCCAACTATAATCTTCTTTCAGCCACGGCTCAGTGATGCCCACAGCGTCATACCCGTTAATCTCTAGCATGTTCATCTACCTTATTCTGTATACAGCGTGCATTCTAATATAGTCCTGTATTCACCCTTTTCAATTTTGACTTCCTCTTACATTGCAACTGTAATTGCAATTTGACTGCCTCTTACAGTCATCCTGTTGACTGCAATTCTGCCCTATCGTCAGCCTGTCCCGGCAAGCATTTTCACTACGCATTGCCTCTGTATGTAAACCAGCAGCCCCATTCTCAGCCCGACCACTCCATTTCTCATCCCTCCACCAGATGAGTTTAAACCCTCCTCACAGTTCTAGCAAGCCTGCCCACAAGGATATTGTTCCCCTCTGGTGCAGGTGTAACCCATCCCTTTTGTACATGTCATATCATCCCTAGAACAGATCCTAATGATCTAGTCATCTGAACCCCTCCTCCCTGCACCAGTTCCTCAGCCACACATTTATCTACCAAATGCTCCATTTTTTACCCTCACTGGTGCGTGGCACAGGCTGCAATCCAGAGATTGCTACCCTGGCGGTTCGGCTTTTCAGCTTTCTACCTCACTTCCTCAAATCTCTCTTCAGGATCCCCTGGCCTTTCCCATGTCATTGGCGCCAATGTGTACCAAGACTTCTGGCTGCTCACCCTTGCCCTTTAGAGTGCTGTGAATCTGATCTGAGACATCCCTGACCCTGGCATCTGGGAGGCAACATACCATCTAGGTGTCTTCATCCCGACAATAGAATATCATCTCTATTCCTCTAACTATGGAATCTCCTATCACTACTGCAGTCCTCTTCACCTCTCCTCTCTTCTCTCCTGAGCCGCAGCACCAAACTCACTGTGGCTCCCCACCCCCAGCAGGTCATTCCCCTCAACAGTATCCAAAACGTATTATTGAGAGCGATGGTTACAGGGGAGAGGAGATTATATTGGAAAGGAGAGTTATAAAAATGTTTCCCGGTCAGGGAAATAGATTTCTTTGAAGCAGAGGAGTCAGAAAGAGAGAGTTAATTAAGGGTTTTATGCACAGGAAATAACAAGGATCTATTTCCATTAGTTGAATGTTCAAAGCCTAGGGGGCATAGACAATTAATAGTAATTGGCAGAAAGATCAGAGGGGAGAGGAGAAAAGAGTGATAGGCTTCTTGAATTCATTGCCTAAGAGAATCTCATCTCACTTTAAATAGATTTTGGACATTAAATTGAAAAACCAAGATCCAGGACTGGAGGGTGGGATTAGAATGATTCAGCAGGTACAGCCACAGGGAACCTGACAACCGTCTCCTGTGACATTCTGCTTTATACTTTTATAGTTAGGATTTTCATGCTTTTGGTATTGGATAGTAATTGCATGTTCCATTCACTCTATTTGGGTGTTGGTTTACCCTCGGCATGATTTACTCAGTATGGATTAGAATTCATTGGATAGTTGGGGTCAGCTGTCTGTGTCTGTCTTGTTCTGTCGTTATGTGGAAGTAGGTTGTGAACATGGCTTTAAACTCTGCTGCCTTTATCCTCAGAAATCCAGAAGATGATGACTTTGCCATTGAGGAAGCTAGTGGACTGTCACCTCAGGAAACAGCGGATGCGGAAGATGATGACTGACATCAATCGCAGTCTGGCGAGCCAAGAAGACTTTAGTAGCTCAGTGAAATGTGACTGAGAATTGTTTATCTATTTAGTGAGTAGAATTCCAATTTCTTCTTCAGACTCTGGAAGAATTCAGAAAAGTTCAGAATATGGGGCAGGCAGATCAAGGGAGTATTTTATCAAGTGAAAGCCAATTGGCTTTGGACTGGTTTCATTATTGGAGATGTTAGATTGTGAGGGGAAAAAAAAAATTATGAGAGGGCTGTGTATGCAACCATGAATAAAATCTTTTGAGAAAGGGTCATTGACTTAGATTGAGGATGATAATTATTTACTGTTAGTTCATGATATTCGACTGTGAAGTATCATTTAATAAATTAGCATATGTTGCACTTGGATCAAAACACTTTCAGAAAGAAGGACAGGAAGTGTACATGTTGAAGAGTGTACATGTTGAAGGTCATGAAACCTGCCAATTTGACAGTAAACTATGGGGGAAAGCACTCTCACAAATTAATGGAGCGTATATTGTAAAAATAAGAGGTGTGCTTGCGAAAATCAAGTTAGTGCAAAGCTTCAGAGAATTAGTTGCAAACCATTCACTCATTTTACAGTATTATTTGAGTTTATAGTATAATTTGCTTCATAAAGAAACCTAAAGTCATGTGGTATATTCTGATCTGTAACTCAAACTAAAAGACATAGATGAATAGATATAAGCCATGTATGCTCATTAATTACGTACATTCCTTCCTCCAGCTAGTTCTGAGGTATTGACTGTATATTAGATCAACTACCAGAACCCTGTCAAATTCTAACCTGCCCTGCCCCTTGAATAAAATATTACAGTGAAAGATTGAGTTCCTCTTCAGGAGGCCTGATTAATACTTCTCCATCTAATCCTTGGCTATCTCACCCGTTACTGTGAACTACACACTTTTATCATTCTGATTTGTGAGTGAGATGAATAATTTGGTAGAATTGTTTTTTATATATATATATATATATATATGTGACAATTTAGTTTAAATTAAAATGCATTCAAAACCCTTGTCTATTCTTTTGAGTCCATTTGAAAAATTGCAACTGTTTATACACTGTATATGTTCTGAATGATGCAAATGATACACTCAGTGGCCATTTTATTACATATAATTCAGCACCTACACATTCATGCAAATATCTAATCAGCTAATCGTATGGCAGCAACTCAATGCATAAAGGTTGTGGTCAGTTGTTGTTCAGGCCAAACATTACAATGGAGAGGAAGTTTGACTAGAATGATCATTGCAGCAACTCAATGCATAAAAGCAAGCAGATGTGGACAAGAGGTTCAGTTGTTGTCAGACCAAACATCAGACTGGGGAAGGAATTGATCATAGAGTGATTGTTGGTGCTGGTCGGAGTGGTCTGTGTATCTCAAAAACTACTGCTCTCCTAGGATTTTCACACACGTTAGTCTCTAGAGTTTACAGAGAATGGTTCAGAAAACAAACAAAAAGTCCAGTGAGTGGCTGTTCTATGGGTGAAAATACCTTGTTATTGAGGAAGATCAAAGGAGAATAGCCAGACTGGTTCGAGCCAAGAGGAGAGTGACAATAACACAAATAACCATGCGTTACAACAGTGCAGTGCGAGACAGCATCTATGAACACACAACACATTGAACCTTCAAGTGGATGGGTTACAGCAGCTGAAGACCACACTAGGGTCCACTCCTGTATTCCACTGAGTGTATTAAATTACCACCAAGCAAGGAAGAGTGTTATTGCACCAACTCTTACAAAAGGAACACCACTTAAGATTAATTTGTCATCTACTAGGATACAATGAAATTCCTAGTTTACATTAAGCTCTCAGAATAATTATGTCACTTAGAGAGATACCAGGAATGGCACAGTATCAGATTTTTCTTAGCAAGCCCCTTGGGATTGAGAATAATTTCCTTCCACATCTTTTCCACAGATGGGGCAGGCAGTGACTGAGAGGGTAAGTGGCTGGGTTAGTTAGTGATAACTGCATACCTTCTGCCACCTATGCGGGGCTTTTGTGTGCTCCTGGTGCATGCGCTTGAAATTCTCAAGTTTTCCAATGTTCTTTCTCCACTTTGACTGGTCATGGGCCAGAGATTCCCAGGAGTTGGTGGGGCTGCTTGCATTTTTGCAGGAATATCATGAACATACTTTTGATTGTTTTGTTTGGTCCAGCTTGTAGCTTCCTCCCATGACATACAATATAATAGGATAGACTTTCTCTGATTAGGGATGATCAACATGGCTTTGTGCATGGTAGATCATGTCCAAACAATCTTTTGGAGGGTTTTGAGGAGATTAGTAGATCATGTCTAAACCATCTTATAAAGGTTTTCAAGGAGGTTACCAAGAAAGATGATAAAGGCAGTGGACAGTGAGGAAGGTAATCAAACCTTGCAGCAAGCTCTGGACCAATTGGCTGAAGATGGCTGATGAAATTTAATGCAGGCAAGTGTGAGGTGTTGCATTTTAGGAAGACAAAGCAGGTTAAGATTTACATAGTGAATGGTAGGGCACTGAGCTATGTGGTAGAACAAAGGACCTTGGAATACAAATCCCTAATTCCTTGAAAGTGGTTTCCTGAGTAGGTAAGGTTGTAAAGAGAACTTTTGCACACTGACCTTCATAAATCAAAGTATTCAGTACAGGGGTCAAGATGTTATGTTGTAAATAAAAGATTTTGGTGGTCAAATTTGGAGTATTGTGTGCAGTCTGGTCACCCATCCACAGGAAAAATATCAATAAGAATGAAAGAGTACAATAAATATTTACAAGGATGTTGCTGGGACTTGAGGACCAAAATCATAGGGGAAGGATTAATAGGTTAGGACTTTAGTTCCTGAAGCACAGGAGAATGAGGGGAGATTTGATAGAAGTATACAAAATTATGAGGGGTACAGGTAGGGTTAATGCAAATAGGCTATTTCTACTGAGGTTGTCTGAGACTAGAGCTAGAGGTCATAGGTTAAAGATGAAAGCTGAAATATTTAAGGGGAATCTGAGGGAGAAATTTTTCATCAGAGGGCGGAATGAGTGTGGAATGAGCTGGCAGCAGAAGTGGTAGATGTGGGTTCAATTGCAACATTAAACAAAAGTGCAGATATGTGTGTGGATGGGAGAAGTATGGAGCAGTATTGGTCCTGGTGCAGGTTGGTGGGACCAGGCAGAGGAACAATTTGGCACAGACAGGATGGGGCAAATTATCTGTTTCTATGCTGTAGTGTTCTATGACTCTGACAGAGCTCAGAATAGAAAATGCTATCCTCTTTTCTCAGTTCCTTTGTCTCCACTGCATCTATTCCCAGGATGAGGATGTCCTTTCCAGGACATCAGAGATGTCCCCTTTCTTCAAACAACAGGGTTTTCCTTCCTCGACCATTGATGCTATCCTCACGCATGCCTCCTCCATTTCCCAGACACTCACATTCACCCTACTTTCCCACCAAGTTAACTTGGATAAAGTTCACCCCATAAGCTTCTGCATCCAACACATCATTCCCTGCAACTTTAGTAGAATCCTACCACCAAACAGATCCTTACCTCTCCCGCCACCCTCCACATTCCACAGGGATTGCTCCCTCCACGGTTCTCTTATCTATTCATTCCTCCCCACTGATCTCCTTCCTGACACATATCCCTGCAAGCAATGGAAATGCTACAACTGCCCATTCGCTTTCGCCCTTACATCCATTCAGGGTCACTAACAGTCCTTCCAGGTGAGGCAACATTTCACTTGCAAATCTGTTGGGGTTATCTATGGTATCCAGTGCTTCTGATGCAGCCTCCTCTACACTGGCGAGAACTGACGTCAATTGGGAGACCACTTTGTCGAGCACCCCTGCTCAGTTCTCCAAAAGCAGAATTTCCTGGTGGCCAACCATTTTAATTCCTATCCCCATTCCTGTTCCAACATGTCAGTCCAGGGCTTCCTCTTCCGCCACAATGAGGCCACTCAGGGTGGAGGAGCAACACCTCATATTCCGTCTAGGTTGCCTCCAGCCTGGTGGCATGGGCAGCAATATCTCCCTCTGGTAATTTTGTTTTAATCTACAATTTGAGAGGGAGAAGGGAAACTCGGAAGTGTCAGTATTACAGTTGAACAAAGGGAACTATGGTGCTATGAGGGAGGAGCTAGCTAAAGTTCAATGGAACAATACCCTAGCAGGGATGACGGTGGAAGTGTTTCTGGGAATAATGCGGAAGGTGCAGGATCAGTTCATTCCAAAGAGGAAGAAAGATCCTAAGGGGGGTAAGGGGAGGCCGTGGCTGACAAGGGAAGTAATGGACAGTATAAAAATAAAAGAGAAGAAGTATAACATAGCAAAGACGAGTGGGAAGCCAGAGGATTGGGAAACTTTTAAAGAGCAACAGAAGGTAACTAAAAAGGCAATACGCAGAGAAAAAATGAGGTACGAAGGTAAACTAGCCAAGAATATGAAGGAGGATAGTAAAAGCTTCTTTAGGTATGTGAAAAGGAAAAAAAATAGTTAAGACCAAATTTGGGCCCTTGAAGACAGAAGCAGGTGAATTTATTATGGGGAACAAGGAAATGGCAGATGAGTTGAACAGGTACTTTGGATCTGTCTTCACTAGGGAAGACACAGACAATCTCCCAGATGTAATAGTGGCCAAAGGACTTAGGGTAATGGATGAACTGAAGGAAATTTATATTAGGCAGGAAATGGTATTGGATAGACTGTAGGGTCTGAAGGCTGATAAGTCCCCAGGACCTGATGGTCTGCATCCCAGGATACTTAAGGAGGTGGCTTTAGAGATTGTGGACACATTGGTAATCATTTTCCTATGTTCTATAGATACAGGATCAGTTCCTGTGGATTGGAGGGTGGCTAATGTTGTCCCTCTCTTCAAGAAGGGAGGAAGAGAGAAAACAGGGAATTATAGACCGGTTAGCCTGATGTCGGTTGTGGGAAAGATGCTGGAGTCAATTATAAAAGATGAAATTATGACACATCTGGATAGCAGTAGCAGGATTGGTCCGAGTCAGCATGGATTTACGAAGGGGAAATCATGCTTGACTAATCTTCTGGAATTTTTTGAGGATGTAACTATGAAAATGGACAAGGGAGAGCCAGTGGATGTAGTGTACCTGGACTTTCAGAAAGCCTTTGATAAAGTCCCACATAGGAGATTAGTGGGCAAAATTAGGGCACATGGTATTGGGGGCAGAGTACTGACATGGATTGAAAATTGGCTGGCTGACAGAAAACAAAGAGTAGCGATTAACGGGTCCCTTTCGGAATGGCGGCGACCAGTGGGGTACCGCAGGATTCAGTGCTGGGACCGCAGCTGTTTACAATATATATTAATGATTTAGATGAGGGAATTAAAAGTAACATTAGCAAATTTGCCGATGACACAAAGCTGGGTGGCAGTGTGAAATGTGAGGAGGATGTTATGAGAATGCAGGGTGACTTGGACAGGCTGGGTGAGTGGACAGATGCATGGCAGATGCAGTTTAATGTGGATAAATGTGAGGTTATCCACTTTGGTGGTAAGAACGAGAAGACAGATTATTATCTAAATGGAGTCAAGTTAGGAAAAGGGGAAGCACAACGGAATCTAGGTGTTCTTGTACATCAGTCACTGAAAGCAAGCATGCAGTTACAACAGGCAGTGAAGAAAGCTAATGGCATGCTGGCCTTCATAACAAGGGGATTGAGTATAAGAGCAAAGAGGTCCTTCTGCATCTGTACAGGGCCCAGGTGAGACCACACCTGGAGTACTGTGTGCAGTTTTGGTCTCCAAATTTGAGGAAGGACATTCTTGCTATTGAGGGAGTGCAGCGTAGGTTCACAAGGTTAATTCCTGGGATGGTGGGACTGTCATATGTTGAAAGATTGGAGCGATTGGGCTTGTATACTCTGGAATTTAGAAGACTGAGAGGGGATCTTATTGAAACATATAAGATTATTAAGGGATTGGACACGCTGGAGGCAGGAAGCATGTTCCTGCTGATGGGTGAGTCCAGAACCAGAGGCCACAGTTTAAGAACAAGGGGTAGGCCATTTAGAACGGAGTTGAGGAAAAACTTTTTCACCCAGAGAGTGGTGGATATATGGAATGCTCTGCCCCAGAAGGCTGTGGAGGCCAAGTCTTTGGATGCTTTCAAGAAAGAGATGGCTAGAACTCTTAAAGATAGCGGAATCAAAGGTTAAAGGGATAAGGCAGGAACTGGATACTGATTGTGGATGATCAGCCATAATCACAGTGAATGGCGGTGCTGGCTCGAAGGGCCGAATGGCCTACTCCTGCACCTATTGTCTATTGTTTCTTTCCTTCTCCCCTTCCCTCTTCCTCTATTTCTTCTCCTCACCTGCCTATCACCTCCCTCTGGTGCTCTCCTTCTTCCCTTTCTCCTGTCCTATCAGATTCCTTCTCCAGCCCTTTACCTTTCCCACCCACATTCTAGCCAGTGCTCCTTCGTCTCCCCCCACCTTTTTATACAGGCATCTTCCCCTTTCCTTTCCAGTCATGAATAAGGGCTTCGGTCCAAAATGTTGACTGTTTATTCATTTCCATAGATGCTGCCTGACTTGCTGATATCCTCCAGCATTTTGTATGTGTTGTTCTGCACTCCTGACAGTTGCAGAACGTCTTGTGATTAGAGTTCAGAATAGTCTGTCTTTGGAGTATATATACAGGGAATTTGAGAGAGTTGATTACCTATCACGTAGCTTCATACAGCACAGAAACAGGCCCTTTGGCCCATCATGCTAATTATCAATTACCTATGGATATTCATCTTAGTCATCAGAGCTTCATCAGTACCCTTCCAAGCCTTGGGTATTCAAGTTTAGTTATACCTTCCCAGAACCATCAACCTTGCTGCTCCCCACCCCCTACCCACTGCACCACTCCCATGTACTGTATCCCTGTGTACCTAGTTTTTAACACCTGCTATGGGGAAAGATTTCCTACTATCTACCCTCTCTATCTTTTCCTCTTAGCTTCACTAATCCCACTCCCAGCTTCTTTCACTTGTGATAGATATTTGCTTCCTGGCCCTTGGTTGTTTGCTAAGCTTGCTTTGTAAACACAGTTGCCATTTGAAAGATCAAAAACATTGTAAATAAACTTCCAACTAACAGCTTGTTTAGTTTCTGGGCATTAATGAACATCAGTCTTCAATTCTGGAAATATAAATTGAAAGCATTAATCAGCTTAAAGTTAAAAAAAACACTCTCTATAGAACAGTTTTACAAACAAGCTCTGTATTTTTCAGATTCTCTATGTAGAAGTAGATGCTAGTTCACAGCATCCTGCCTTACTGCTAAAGAGTGCAGAATAAGAAAAATAGGTTGTTTAATTTGGGTTGTTTCAAACTAACAAGCTGATTCTTCAGTTGCTTAGTTCAAGGAAGCTTGCAAAACAGATGGGAAATATCATTTAGCATTTCAATGACTGATGTGTTTATAGTTGAAGGCTTGTGTGTTCAAATAAGTTAGCTTCACAGGATTAACAGCCTTAGTTGAGGTGTATGTCTCTGAGAAATGTTCTTAGACCATTTGTGCAAAAATTTATGCATGTGAAGTCACTCAAGTAGGATAAAAAGGTTATGAATGGAGAGAGAAGTTCAGGCTTATTAGAAATGGGATCAGGAACATCAAAAAATTTGGAAGAAACACTGGATAAACTAGAATCCATTCCTCCAGCCTTGGTTTCTGAGACAAGATGATTTGTTTGTCTGCAACTTGTTGATATATCATTTTAGTTTATAGAAACTGAACCCTTGTTTTGGAAATCCTTTGTTCTTTGTGAATTAGAAATGCCTTGTGATATGGGCTTTAGAAATGGTTTGTAATTTGGAAAGTTTTAAGATAGAAAGCCTACTTGAGTTTTAAATGTGTTTTAGGAATGTGTGGATTTAAATGTGTATCACTGAAAATAAATGCTTTGTTATTTTAAACTACTTTGTTAGCTGCAAGTATCTTCTCCTTGGTAGGGAGAGAGGACCCACTGCTCAAATACTGGTTATTGGTAGCTAACCTCACCATGGAGAATGAACAAGGAAGTAAACTAGTCTTTGCAATTGTGTAGTTACAGTATAATCTTCTCGTAGTGAGGGTACTCATGGGTTAGGACTTAAAACCTTTGTTTGAATTTAGAAATTCGCGGTCAGCAAACCCAATATCATTACACGCTGAAAGAAAAACAAACCTAGCCTGCAACACACATAAAAAATGCTGGTGAACGCAGCAGGCCAGGCAGCATCCATGGGAAGAGGTACAGTCGGAGTTTCGGGCCAAGACCCTTTGTCAGGACTAACTGAAAGAAGAGATAGTAAGAGATTTGAAAGGGGGAGGGGGAGGGGGAGATCCGAAATGATAGGAGAAGACAAGAGGGGGAAGGATGGAGCCAAGAGCTGGAAAGTTGATTAGCAAAAGGGATAGGAGGCTGGCGAAGGGAGAGAATCATGGGACTGGAGGCCTAGGGAGAAAGAAAGGAGGAGGGGAGACCAGCGGATGGGCAAGGAGTTATAGTGAGAGAGACAGAGGGAGAAAAAGGGAGAGAGCAAAAGTAATAAATAAATAATGGATGGGGTACGAGGGGGAGGTGGGGCAATAACAGAAGTTAGAGAAGTCAATGTTCATGCCATCAGGTTGGAGGCTACCCAGATGGAATATAAGGTGTTGTTCCTCCAACCTGAGTGTGGCTTCATCTTGACAGTAGAGGAGGCCATGGATAGACATATCAGAATGGGAATGGGACGTGGAATTAAAATGTGTGGCCACTGGGAGATCCTGCTTTCTCTGGTGGACAAACCTAGCCTGTTCAGTTTTTCTTTATGAAACAGCCTGGTGAATCCAGTTTGCACCCTAGAACACACCCAGTGGCTACTTTACTAGGTACACCTGAACAACTGCTTGTTAATACAAATATCTAATCAGCCAATCGTGGTAGCAACTCAATGAATAAAAACATGCAGACATGGACAAGGGGTTCATCGTTGTCAGACCAAACATCAAAATGGGGAAGAGTTTGACCATGGAATGATTTTTGGTGCCAGATGGGGTGGTTTGAGTATCTCAGGAACTGATGATCTCCTGGGATTTTCAGGCACAACGGTCTCTAGAGTTTACAGAGAATGGTATGAAGAACTACAAACATCCAGTGAGTGGCAGTTCTGTGGACGAAAATGCTTTGTTAGAGGTCGGAAGTGAATGACCAAACTGGTTCCAGCATTGTGAAATGTCTTCTGTTTATAGTTGGAATCCATACTATGTCTCAGCGTGTAGCTTTTGGCCAAGGGTTGACCCTGCCAATAACTTCTCACAAGGCAGATAGTAGGGTTCTCTCTATGTAGTTATTGCATTCAGACTTGTGTCTTGACCAGCTGTGTAGAGTCACCTGGAGGATTGTGATGTATGAGTTGCAGAGGCAACTGGAACAATAATGTAACAGTTATATAGACATAACTATATATACAGTGATATATATATGTAAGTTATATATGCAGTGAGACACACCTACCCTACTGTACCAGCAGCTGGAGAGATACAGTTATGTACTGTATGAGAAGAAATATGAACAAATTAGATTTATTTCACTTATCTATAGACAGGATATATGTATTTCTTAAGACAGGAAACACATTAAAAATATTATATTACTTTAACAAAACTCATTTTATCAACACTAATTTTCGTTACATCAATTACTGTTCCTTTAATATCCACTACCTTGGTCTCCAAAGTGATAGATACAGTTACCTGATAGCTAGATATCAGGTATAGATATCCAGAGATATCTCTATCCAGTATTAGATAGTTGCAGTCTTACTGTTATTATTATGATTATGAGGACACACAGTCCCCTTTTATTGTTATTTAGTAATGCATGCATTAAGAAATAATAATAATGTTTTTCCAGAATATCACAAAAACACATGACAAACCGATTTAAAAACTAACAAAAGCCACATAATTATAACATATAGTTACAACAGTGCAAAGCAATACCATAATTTGATAAGAACAGACCACGGCACAGTAAACGTGTCAGAGTCTCTCGAAAGTCCCATCATCTCACACAGACGGTAAACCTCCAGCACCGCCAACTTGCTGGTGCAGCATCCTGGAAGCATCCGACCACAGTCCAACTCGGAGTCCGTCCGAAAACTCCGAGCCTCCGACCAGCTCTCCGACACCGAGCACTGAGCACCATCTCTGCTGAGCGTTTCGACCCCGGCCCCGGCAACAGGCGATAGGCAAAGCTGAGGATTTGGGGTCTTCGTCTCTGGAGGTTCTCAATCACACAGTAGCAGCGGCAGCGAAGCAGGCATTTCAGAAGTTTCTCCAGATGTTCCTCTGCGCTTCGTGGCTGTCCCCATCAAATCCGGATTGTGCACGGCCCCTAGTTACACATATCGATATCAATTTGGAACGGCCGCGCACACTGCGTCGCGCCGCCATCTTCTCCTCCTGCCAGTCTTAAGTTTTCACAAATAATGGAAGATTCCCTAATCATGCTGACTCCTTGTAATTTGATTTCTACCCACCTCAATGCCACCTTAAGTGAAACAATCAGAGATAGATGTGATATGTAATATTTAATACACATCCCAGTCAATAAATGGTGGATGACAAAAGGCTGTAGGAGACAGTCAGGCTAACTGTAACCTGGATTACCTTTCCATCAGTTGACCATGCCTCCTGACTGTCCACCATTCCCTCCATCCACAATAAATAAAAGTAGAGGCTTGTTGTAGGTGCTTGAGGCCTATTTAGGCGAGAAGCATAAAGGTTCCACAGGCACTCTGCTGCAATTTTAATGGAGTTAATGTGTTAGAGGCAACAGGTGGGGCACAAAATTCCCATTGCTGTGGTTTGAAAAAGAACCCTTGATGTCTGGACAGTGCTTGTCACCCAGACAACTCCTCTGAAACCACATTATCTTGTCACTACTGCATTTTGTCACCCAGACAACTCCTCTAAGAACATGTTATCTTGTCACTACTGCATTTTGGCATCTGGCTGCTGTGTTCCCCTCACTCCACTTTGAAACAATGTCACAATATATTCTATGGGAGACAGACTGATGGGCAGCGCCAAGGTTTGAAAAATAAATGAGACCATTGCAAGACCTGAGAAATTGGCAGTTGCTTTATTCTTATCATTTTTGCTGCTATAAACCAAAGTTCTTCCTGTCTGTTACAGAGAAGTCTGAAGATTTTTTTGTCTCCATTAAATTTTGTCATGCTCCAAGGTCTGAAGATTCACTGGACTGAGAAAGCCAAATGGGACAAAACATGTTGATTATTCAGAATGGAGATTGTGTAACAAAAACTTATTAAAATCTGTTCGCTGTTCTTTTCTGATTCAGCAGCAAGATGTAACTACAAAGGAAGCACTATACACATGTTGAAGGTTATAAGACATTACTTTATTAGATTTATATAAAGAATAAAATACAGAAAGGAAGAAAAATGATTAATAAAATAATAAAAGAGACAAAATAATAGTTAACAACCATTCACTAAGCCACTCCACACAACATACTGCAGGAGGGAACCATGGATACCCAACAGCTTTTCCAGTCTCTCTCAATCTCCAACTCTTAGCACAAGCCACAACCCAGCCTGGGAGAAGACTGCCCCCCCCCCACCTTGCACAAAGACATTGCCCCTTCCTATACCCTTCAAGATCTGTTCAGAAATCCAATCATAACATTTAGCTCAGTGCTTTTCCAGACAGACATGTTTTTCACCATTATCTACTCTCAACCCTGTGGACTGGTACTCACACTAAGTTCCCAAAACATGGCCGTAGAAAGTGCAGTTCCCCCGCACTTTCTCCAAACAGTCCCATTTTCCAGACTTGCTGGAAACTTATTTAAAGCCTGTTGAGCCTATGATTCTGGACCACTCTAAACACTGCTTTCACCTCCCTTCTCTGTATTGGTTCAAATAAAACTCACTCCAGACAAGACTTGCAGTTTTCAAATGGCTCCCACCCTGTAAGATGTCACATTCTCACTCACTGCTTCAAAACAGTGACTCATTGGGAGTTGTTAGAATTATACCTGTAATGAGATGATATAGACATCACAAAGTACTTGGGAAGAAAACAGAAGGCTGGGTAAGAATTAATTCTCCTAGGATTTATGTCCTTAGAGGATTACACAAAACTTCAAGTGCTTTAACAGCACTATGACCTACATTACTTAATGACGACACCAATACAGAGAAGGGAGGTGAAAGCACATTGTGTGAGTGGGCCAGTGTTTAGAGTGGTCTGGCGTTGGCTCAACAGGCTTAGACAAACACAGTCGCAGGCTTTAAGTAACTTTCCAGAAAGTGTTTTTTAACCCCTGTTAGAACATAGGTATTGCACTGAGAATAGGTCCAGAGTTAGGTGGTATGTTTCTTGTGTGAGATGTGGGAACTTTGGAAGACCTCCAGTCTCCCTGTTAACTACATCTCCACAAAGTGCACTGAGCTGCTGCTTCTTAGGGACTGTGTAAAGGAACAGGAGCTGCAGCTTGATGGCCTTCAACTCATTCAGAAGAATGAGGCAGTGATAGTTAGAAGCTGCGGGGGGGGTAGTCACTCCTAAGTTACAAGAAAGGCAACAGACCAGGGAGTGTTGAGATAACTACAGGTCTACTTAAAGCAATAAAAACTAAAACAATTACTCTAAATATTGACACATTTTCAGATTCGTTTCTTTCATTTACACATAACTGGCTGGATTCTGATGAAGATCAGATCAAGGAACAGAAGAGTCAGATTCTTGCCCTTCCTTGAGATCCTCTGTTACTGCCATTGGGCCATGACTATCAAAGTCCTCAAAGTCAATGTCATCGCCATCAGCACTGAGGATGAAGCAGGGGAAGAAAAAAACAGTTTCATACAGTTAATATGAGGAGTACAATGAGAAACCACCAGCCATATCATTAGCAGCTGCTTATCTACTGCTTGATCTTAGAGTAGGTTAAAAGGTCAGCACAACACTGTGGGCTGAAGGACTAGTTCTCTGCTGTAATGATCTAAGTTCTATGTTCTGCGTACAGATGGTGAACAAGACACATCGTATGGGTGTCTGCTACACATTGAGACTTAGAATGCAATGGGCCCAGATTTGCTCTCAAAATTTCAGTGAAAATCTGATAACTAGTTTGCTAAAAGCTTCTGGTGGGCAAGATATGTGCTTATATCAGATAATCCATTTCCCGTAAACAATTACTGGCAAAATCTGGGGCCTTAGAGTGTGATCAAAGCACAGCAGAACTTATATACAAGTCTCCTCCTTGAGTCCACTGCCAAATGCATTTAAGACAAGTACAGTGCCCCGTCAATGTCACATCAGGTGTCAGGATGACACTTGGGGATTTTCAGTCAGCCACTCCTACAGAAGCATGCCTCTGATGCATCCATAAAATCTTCTCCTGTGCTACTTAAAGTAGACATCTCTGAGGAGGTTCTGAGCCAAACATGAGTACTCTAGAATTCCCCTCAAGTTACTTTTTAAATTTACCAGTAAACTGGTAACTTTGAGCTCTCAACTCATGTCCTCACAGTGCTATCTCCTGATTCATGACTTGCCCAACACTCAATTTCCTACTGGTTAACCTTTAAACTGATCCATGTTCCTTGGTCCCCACTTCCTGTGATGCTCCCTCTAATGGTCCTGCACCTACCTGCTTTCATGCAACTGTGTTGCCATACAATGTGCCCCTGGCTGACTTGCCACATCTGCTATTCTGTGCTAATTCCCCATTGCCCATATTCCATAATTTACATGCTTTTTTCAATACCCCTGATGATCCAGCCACCACAACCCTCTGGGCTGGTGAAATGTCACCTCGTCTGAGATTCTCCCACTAATGGAAACATTTCAACATCTACTCTGTAATGCTGCTGAACGTTTTGATAAGATCATCCTTCACTCTTCTAAATTCCTGAATGTCTCATTGAATTTATCAGTAACTATCATGCCTATAGGGTCCTAGGTTTAGTTTCACATCTGCGTAATCAAACTGTCAAAATATTGGCGATCTTTGTCAGGTCATTCCTTTATCTTGTATTTCCAATGCTTATGCTCATATTGGCACAAATTTTCCTAATCAACGTAATCTCCTAATTTTAGTGTCAAATATTTTCACAGAGCCATTTTCTCTGTGAATGTGACAGCATCGATGAAGTAAGATAGAGTCAACAGCAGCTTATCTGTTGGAAAAGAAATATAAAGAAACATAGCTGTTTATATTACAACAAATACATTTAATTCTAATCACCAGGAAATGCAAACAAAGACATTGGCTGAGTTTACTGCAAGGTCTCTGATCTTCAATTGTATCCTTCTGGGAAAGGATGTCAACGTTCCTTTTCCATTTTTAATTTCACAATTCTGCGGCTACAGTGAACGCAGAAAAGGTGCTTGTTTTCAGGATTGCGCATCAGACAAATATGCAAAGAAATATAAGTTTGTACTTACACACTTTCTGATTTACAAATGTCAGGAAGCATAAAAAAATAAGAAAATGTCTCTGATTCATTTGTAAAATATTAATGTACACATGTAGAACAACCACGTAACAGTATAGGATATCAGAACACTTCAACTTCCCAACCTTGGTAATGGTGTTTAAATTTCTCCACACATACCACATCTCATTCGATCCCACTGGTCAGCATTTACTTTCACAAGTTATTGCATCATAATTTTTAATATACCAGAGCATCTTATTTGTTCTTTTACATTGCATTCTAATCCTTTGTGTTGACATTTAAATGGAACACCAACGGTGTGACTAACAATTGAAGAGAATTTCAATAGGCAAGATTCCACCTCAGTCCTCAACATCAAATACAAGAGCACAGACGTAATGTTGAGGCTTTCTAAGGCACTGATGAGGCCTCCCTTGGAGTATTGTGAGCAGTTTTGGGCCTATTATCTAAGAAAAGATGTGCTGACATGGAGAGGGTTCAAAGGAGATTCATGAAAAAGATTCTGGGATTGAAAGGCTTATCATATGATGGATCTATTTAAGGCAGAGGTTGATATATTCTTGATTAGTCAAGGCATGAAAGGATGCAGGAAGAAGGCAGGAGAGTGAGACTGAGTGAGGAAAATTTGGATCAGCCTTGATGAAATGGCGGAACACACTTGATGGGACAAATGGCCTAATTCTGCTCCTATATCGCATGGTCTAATTCCAAAAGATTACTCATTCCCATCCCACCATGTGAAATGAAAAACCAATGGACCAACGTCCTTTTTTGCATCCATTCCATTGAATGTGGCCCCTCAAAGCTGTTCTCCCATTCATTGAGATTATAGCTAATTATGACCAGTACTGAGTCATTCAGAATATTGGCCTTCCCCCAATGTTATTCATGCCTTTCATTAACATAAACCCACCAAAACAACAATTCTGCAGGGTTAGTTGCAATTTTTGGGAGAGTTCTAAACTTTTCTCAACCTTTCCAGATGAAAATGTTTGCTAACTTCACTTTATTCTTGAAAGGCTTGGCTCTAATGTGTAGATTATGATCACTAGCTCCAGATGGTCAGTGAACAGAAATATTTTCTCAATCACACACACAAAATGCTGGAAGAGCTCAGCAAAACAGGCGGCATCTATGGAGGGGAATAAACAGTCCATGTTTCAGGCCAAGACCATTCATCAGGACTGGAAAGGAAGAAGGCAGAAGTCAAAAGAAAAAGGTTGGGACAGGCTGGCAGATGATAGGTAAGACTAAGTGAGGGGGGAGATGAGCAAGATGTGGAGGGGAGGGGGTTGAAGTAAGAAGCTGGGAAGTGATAAGAGGAAGCGGTGAAGGGATAGAGAGAAGGAACATAATAGGAGAGGACAGTGAAATGTGGGAGAAAGGGAAGGAGGAGCAGAACCAAACGGAAGTGATGGACAGGTGAGGAAGCTCTAATGGGGTGACCAGAACTGAACACAGTATTTCAAGTGTGGTCTAAACAGGAGTTTATAGAGCTGCAACATTACCTCACAGCTCTTGAACTCAATCCCCTGACCAATGAAGGCCAGCACACCAAACACCTTCTTAA
Organism: Mobula birostris; assembly: GCF_030028105.1. Taxonomy (NCBI): domain Eukaryota; kingdom Metazoa; phylum Chordata; class Chondrichthyes; order Myliobatiformes; family Myliobatidae; genus Mobula; species Mobula birostris. The sequence goes on from NC_092373.1 coordinate 83,686,526, forward strand.
CAGACCAACTAACTTGCGTGGCAATTTTGAGGGACCTAGGGATATGAAACCCAAGAACCCTCCAATTCTCCACACTGCCAAGAATCCTGAACATTAACCCTGTATTCAGCCTTCAAATTTGACCTTCCAATGTGAATCACTTCACCTTTTTGCGGGTTGAACTCCATCTGCCACTTTTCAATCCAGTTCTGCATCCTGTGAATATCCTGTTGTGATTTACAACAATCCTTCCTGCTATCCACAACTTCACCAACCTTTGTGCCATCTGCAGCCTTACTAACCCACCCTTCTACTTCCTCATCCAAGTCATTTAAAAAAAAATCACAAAGAGTAGGGGTCCCAGAACAGATTCCTGTGGAACACCATTGGTCACTGACCTCCAGGCAGAATACTCCCATCTACTATCAACTTCTGCATTTTATGGGCAATCCAATTCTGTATCCACACAGCAAAATTTCCCTGGATCCCATGCCTCTAGACTTTCTGAATGAGCCTACCATTGCCTTACTAAAATCCATATACATCATATCCACTGCTCTACCTTCAGCGATGTGCTTTGTCACTTCCTCAAAATAATTCAATCCGGCTCGTGAGGTATGACTTGCTCTTCACAGAGCATGCTGACTATCCCCAATATCTCAATGCTTCTCCAAATACTCGTAAATCCAGTCTCTAAGAATACTCTCCAATAATAATTTTTAAATATTTTCTTTTTTGTTTTCCCTTTTAGCTCTCCATAATACCTTAAGATCTGCGATCAAATCACCAATTAACCTCAAAAGCTATGTTACCCCTTCCTAAAAATGACTCTAGATTTTTATTTCCAGTATCTCCTCACAATATTGAAGAAAGCATTTGGCCCATTGATTCCACGCTCACTCTTCTCTCATCGCTCAACCCACCCATCCCCTTCAATCATTTAATTCCCTGTAACCTTTCTCTCATTATTCAACAGCCTGTCAAACATGTCTTTGGGATATGAGAGCAAACCGTGGCACTTAGAGAAAAACTACATGGTTCTGAAGAGCTTGAAAACTCTGCATAGGCAGCACCTGAGTTAAATTTGAATCTGGGGCTGCATTCTATTAACCTTTTTGCGATCTGCATGAAATGTTGTCATGCTCCAAGTATTCTCTTTCAAATCTTGGCTTCCAGCTACTTAGTATCCTTTTCTTTCTTTTAAGATTCAGAATGGATAGCCTCACATTAATTTTAACCACTTGCATATTCTGTGAAATTTCCTCCTCTCTGCACTGCTTATAATGCTGGCCTTCACCATGTTATCAGCAAACCTGATGCTGATAGGGGGACCACTTTGTCGTGCATCTTCTCTGCAGTCACTGCAACAGCCAGGATATCCTGGAAGCCAGCAATTTGAATTCTATTTCTGATTCTTACACTGACATGTTTGTTCATGGCCTCCTCTACTGTGATGATGAGACCAGGAGCAGCGTGAAGGAGCAACACTTCATATTCCACCTTGGTAGTCTCCAACCTGAAGATATCAACATTCGATTTCTCTAACTTCCAGTAACCACTCCCCTCTAATCCCCCCACCCCCTCAAAGACCTACCTTTGTTTCCCCTTAACTGTCTGGCCCCATTTTCTTTCCCCTCTACCGCTCTCATGACATACCCATCAGCTTCAGCTTCAGGTTCCTCACTCTGTTTCCCCACCTCCTTTTCTTTATTCCATGGTGCATTGTCCTCTCTTATCTGGTTCTTTCTTCTCCAGTCCTTTGTCACCTTCCATCTGCTCCTGTCATTCCCTCCCTGACTCCTCCTGCCTTTCCCCCTCATTTGGATCCATCAGCTTTTTGGAGCTTAGAAAAATAGAAGGCTATGGGTAACCCTCGGTAATTCCTACTTGGCACAGCATTGTGGGCCAAAGGGCCTGTATTATGCTGTAGGTGTTCTATGTTTCTGTGTTTCTATTAGCTTATATCCCTCCCCCACTCCTATCATTTCATTCTCGCTTCTGCTGTCTCCCTTTCCATTCCTGAGGAAGGGACTCAGCCTGAAACACCGACTGTTCATTTCCCTCCGTGGAGGCTGCCTGACCTGCTAAGTTCCTCCAGCATTTTGCATGTTGCTCTAGATTTCCAGTACCCGCACTCTTGTGTCTGTGTGGTTTCTAAGTTGTCTGTAAATATGGTGGATGGTTGTGGCTGGAAAAGGGGAGACTGTGGGTCATCACTTAGTCGCACTTACCAATTCCTCAAGTGCTACCCATGATCCCTGTTCCGTCTCTGATGCTCAGGCAATGTCAGAGCTAAGTCTATGATCTGCTGTAAGCTCCAAAAGATTCAAAGACTTATAGTGTCTTATAAAGGACAATCACAATATCCTCCTTTATCACTGATGTGATTTCATTCTTAACCATTAAACCTGCTCCATTTCCTCTCAGATTTCTCATTCATTTCAGTAATCTTTAGAAACCTTATCCATTTTTATCTGACTACTTCACACCAACATCTTAGTTATAACCGCCAGGTACAGCCTTCCAGATTGTTGGAGACTGGGGGAGACCTGATAGAGCTTTATAAAATTATGAGAGGGCATAGGTAGGGTAGATGGTGAGTGTCTCTTTCCTGTGGTGGAAATGTCAGTACTAGAGGATTTAGATTTAAGGTGAGAGGGGAACATTTAAGGAAGATGTGCAGGGCATTTTTTTTTAAACAGAGCAGTAGGTGTCCGTAACAATCTGCCAGGAATGGCTGGTAGAAGACATGATAGTGGCATTTAAGAGGCTTTAGAGGGACATATGAAGATGTCAAAGAGATAGGATTTTGGGCTGGCAGATAGGATTAATTTCTTTGGACATTCCTGTACTGTACTATTCTGAGTTCCATGTATAAGAAGCAATTGGGAAGGCAAAAGGATGGCAAAAAGTAAGCTGACCTTCATTGAAAGAGAATTTGAGTATAGATACTTTACTGCAGGTGTATCAGGTCCTGGTGAGACCGAAGCTGGATTATTGTGTCCAGACTTGGTCTCCATTCCTTAAGAACTGTGTAGTTAGAGGGATTGCAGTGAAGGTTCACCAGAATGATTCTGGTGATAGGCAAGAAGGGGGTACTATGAGGAGAGAGAGGCAAACCAGGCCTATCATCTCCAGAATTTAGAAGAATGGAAGGCGACCTCATTGTAATAGAAAACATTCTTCCATGAATTGACAGGGTGGAGGTAGCATGGCTTATCCCAGCAGTGAATCTCTGCGACATAAGGTAGCTCAGATGTTGAGTAGGTTCAAGGCAAAAGTGGATGAATTTCTAGACATGCGATCATAGCATATGGAGTGAGTGCAGGAAAATGACCCTGAGGTATAGTAATTTATCAGCAGTGGCTGGTGAAGTTAGTGCAAGAAGCCAAAACGACTATTCTTCATTTTATTTGTTGTATCCTAATGTTATAACCTTTAAGCTGAATTGGAAAGACCTGGATTAAAATAGGATTTAAGTGGACAGGAGCATCTCCATTTATTTCAGAATGCAGACTCATAATAGTTCAACTCTTTCCTATTCATTTCTACAGACTTCATTTCAGTTCCAGAGATTTTCAATGGATTAAGCTCCATCCTCTTCACTCATTTGAATTAGACACTGTTATTATGGACTGAAGTTGCTGCTATAGTAGGAGTAACGAGTAGATCTGCAGGGAGCAGCTTGCAATGAATCACTATGCTCCAGCACCATCTTGAAAGGCCCTTTCCCCTTATTGCTGTTACAAACCACTTTACTCAATGAACCAAAGCACTTCTCAGTCTCATTCATTGGATAGAATTTAGATTTATCAGGAACTCATGCTACGCATTGCGTGTTTGCTATTCTAATTTGTAATATATTTGTAGCTCACCAGTTGAGGCCTCTTGTGGGGGATTCATGAGCATGAAAGGTAATTCCACAGCGACGTCACTGAAAGGGAGAAACAAATCAGGTAAAATCATACCTCTAAAGTGCTTGAAGGATCTGCAACAGATCAAGGACAGAACACAAAGCGATGGGAAGTGCCGTGGCCTCTCCAGTCTTCCCATATTCAATACAATCAAATCCACTTCTTTTCTCTTAGTTCCCCATTTATCTATAAATATTATAAATAAATTATTGATATAAATCTACCTCTCCCTTCACTATCTCCCGTGATTTACTTCCACGTTCCCTGAGCTAGGGGTCTGACACACTCTACAAGGAGAATGACACTCTTTTCATTCCCCCCACGATGACTGTCCCACTCGTAGAGACATAGAACAGTACAGCACAGGGGTGTGGGGGAATGGGAATCAGATGAATGGGGGTCAGGAGAATAGGCCCTGGACAGGGCTGCGAAAGTGGGCAGCTATCCCCAGAGAAGGAGAAGTTGGAAGTTCAAGCAACACACATTTCCAGCATCTGCAGAATTCCTTGAAGTTGGAAGTTGGAAGGTCTGAAAGAAAGGGGTTTGTGGGAGGGTTGGATAATTCTACAAGGCCAGTGGAGGAGGGAAGAGGCTCTAAGACAAAGAGAAATAGTGTCATAAAATGAGGGACTTTCTCCCTCACCCTCCATCATAGACCCACACTCACATATAAGGTGAACCTCTACTCATCATTCACAGTACAATGTTAAGGTAATTCGCAATCCCAGGACTTCAGATGTTGAATAAGAAACTCTTATCTGCTAACTGGTACATGGTTCCTGTCTCCTCTATTCTTTTTTCTTGATTGACAGAGATGTCTCTGTGATATCTACGGTTCCTTACCATTTTTGCCATCTTATAATTTTCTTATGTGGGCCCATGTTTACTGCCTCTGCTCTTTTCCAGAAACTTCAATAATTTGTTTATATCTCAGAATGGTTAACCTTGGCTATATTTTTCACATTTCCAAAATCCTCCCAGTTTTCTTAATTGTTGCTTTGGACAATATCACCAGGATTTCCATTCAATCTTTCATTTTTTAATCCATTGTGCCCCGCCGTATTTCATTCCAAAGAAATGAACCCCTCCACGTGCTACACATTGTACATCTGAATGTTTGCCAACACTTATCCAGGGAGTGAGAACACAAAATACACACAGAGAGAAGGAAATTGCAGCACTGAATTAGGCAAAAGGAGACTGTAAAATACAATAAATAAGAGAAGGAGAAACAGAGCAGAAAGGCAGAGAGAGAGGGTGAGAGAGAGTGAGAGAGATGCTAAGAGTAAGTAAACAATATGTTCATTTGGTGCTGGTGAGGCCTCACTTGGAATATTGTGAGCAGTTTTGGGCCCCTTATCTAAGGAAGGATGTGCTGTCATTGGAGAGGGTTCAAAGGAAGTTCACAAAAATGATTCCAAAATTAAAAGTCTTGTCACGTGAGGAGTGTTTGACGGCTCTGGGCCTGAACTCACTGGAATTCAGAAGAATGGTGTGGGGATGGGGGAGGATCTCATTGAAACCTATCGAATTTTGAAAGGCCTCGATAAAGTGGATGTGGAAAGAATGTTTCCTATGGCGGGAGAATCTAAGACCAAAGGACTCAGCCTCAGAATAGAGCGACGTCCATTTCGAATGGAGATCAGGAAGAACTTCTTTAGCCAGAAAGTGATGAATCTGTGGAATTCATTGCCATGGGCGGCTGTGGAGGCCAAGTCATTATGTATATTTAAGGTAGAGGTTGATGGATTCTTGATTTAGTCAGGGCGTGAAGGGATACGTGGAGAACGAAGGAGATTGGGGCTAAGAGGGAAATGACAGGCACACGGGCTTTAGAATGCTTCTGTTCGTATTTCAGTGTTAGAAGAGGAAGTCAGCAGAAGGAGGCAGAGCAAGGCTGAGGTCAGTGATGTCAAAGCAAACTGTCTGTGTGTTTTCATTCCTAGTTGTTTCAAGATGACAGAAGTTTACTCAGACAAACCTCTCACTGACAGATGACATTCTGTATCTGTGCTTTAATCATGAGTCCTGAATTGCTGAGAAGGCACATCTTGTCTGCAATCTTCTCGTTTATCTGTAGGGATAGTATAGTGGGCTTACAAAGGACTGTTACAGTGTGGAAGCTTCATGGACTTTTCTGAGATATCGGGTATAGATCTTCAGCACTCACTTCCTGAAGTCATGGGCAACTTTGACACTGAATGAAAGGAATCTTTCTCTGTTGACAGGGAGTGCTGGGTTTTGACATGTGCACTTTGCTATACAAAATTGTGTCAGAGTGACTCATTCAGGCCCAGGGGAGATGCTGATGTTGCTTTACTTTGTCACATTGATGTGGCTTTTGCCCCCTAAATTTTCCCCTGAGAGGGGGAATTATCCAAGATGTGTACAGTGATATTTCTCAGCTTTGTCACGAAGCAGCTATCTGTTCTTCATGAGTGGCAGACAGTAGACAACAACAGGATAAGTGGTCATAAACAGTGTCTTAATCCAATTATTCCACATGAACCTTGAATAATTTTGGTTCAGAGTTGCATTCATATAAATCCAGTCTAATTCCTTGGTATTGAATCCATCTCTAGTCTGTGAGGATTTGATGTATTGGAGATTGTTTTTAGTGACAATACAAATACTGGTAGATATTTAACACTCAAAGTGAATGACTTCTATGATGGACAACCTTCCTATTTTATGTCAAGCAGAGGGACAAAAATCTAACGGATGAAACTGAGCTTCCTCAAATTGTAGGGTAACTCGACTGAAACTCAGGATTCAAGATTGTTTAATGTCATTTCCTGTCCACAAGTGTAAATGAGAACGAAATAATTGTTACTCCAGATATGATGCAGCACAAAAAACACAGAAGATAAAGAACACAATAACAATTAAAAATCAATAAATATAAATACATAAGATAATTTATACACGTACTGTAGAATGATTGCATGTACATGAAGTGATGGTAGATACAGGAGTGTCTGTATATAAGGTGACTCTGACAAGAAATGATAAAGTAGTGGTGGTTGGGGGTTTTTAGTGAGTGGAGGTGTTGATCAGCTTTACTGCTGAGGGAAAATAACTGCTTTTGAGTCTGGGGGTCCTGGCATGGATACTACGTAGCCTCAATGGGACAAACAGTCCATGAGCAGGGTGGGTGGGATCCTTCATGATCTTACTGTACCTTTCTGTATATATGTCCTTGATGGTGGATAGGCTGGTGCCATTGATGCATAAGGCGGTTTTGACTACTGGTTGTAGAGCCTTACTGTCTGCTGAGCAGTTTATTTACCACGCAGTGATGCAGATTGTTAGGATGTTCTCTACTGTGCACCTGTAGAAAGACGTGAGTATGGATGTGCAAAGTCCGGCTCTCTTCAATCTCCTCAGAAAACAGAGGTATTGGTGAGCTTACTTGACTGTGTAGGATGTGTTCTGGGACCATGAGAGGTTGTGTGTGATGTGCACTCCCAAGAGCTCGAAGTTGCTCACAGATTCCGCTGCTGCATCACCGATATAAAGTGGGGTCCCAGTGCTGAGTATTCTTCTGAAGTCAATAACCTCTCTTTAGTTGACATTAAGGAAGAGCTTCTTCGCCTGACACTAGGCCTTGAGCTCCTCCACTTCCTCCCTGTAGACCGTCTCATTGTAGTTGGTGATGAGCCCCACCGCTGCTGTGTCATTGGTGAACTTGGGGGGTTGGGACAGTTACCCATATTAAGGATGATGGGGAGGGCGGGCCGGTTCACAACAGGGAGACAATCTATTTCAAATTTCAACTGCTTCAGATATCTTCTTACCTGAACAGCACATCTCCCAGCATTCTGAAAGTAAAACAAACGGTCAGTATAAACTGTAAGAGTGGACTTGACATTTCTGGATGAGTGCAGTCACAACAATCTTAGCACACCTTTCATTACGGATATGCTGCCTTTGAGGCAAAAACAAATTGCAGAGTTATGAAGAGAGAATAGTCTTTAATGAAAACCAGCCTTCTGTCCTTTGATGCCAGCTACAGTTCCTAATCCCTTAGGAATGCAGCCAACATAATCAAAGATCCCTCCTATCTCAGTCATTCAGCCTTCTTCCCCCTCCCATCCATAGGGGAGAAGTTACTAAAGATTCAGAACAACACACACACAAAGTGCTGAAAGAACTTAGTGGTTCAAGCAGCATTTACGAATGAAAATGAGCAGTCAACTTTTTAAGCCTAGACCCTTCATCAGGATGCAGCCAGTGAATGTTTATTTTCCTCCATAGGTGCTACCTGACTCCCCTGAGTTCCTCCAGCATTTTGTGTGTATTGATCCAGATTGCCAGCTTCTGCAGTCTCTGTTGTGTCAAAGATTCAGAACATGTACCAACAGGCTCAAGGACGGAAGAAGGGTCTCGGCCCAAACTATTGACTATCTATTCATTTCCATAGATGCTGCCTGACTTGCTGATTTCCTCCAGCATTTGGTGTGTGCTGTCAAGGACAGCTTATACGCTGGTGTTACAAGGTTCTTGAATGGACCTCTTCTACAAAAAAGTTGTAATCTTGATCTCTCAATTTGCCTCATCATGAGCCTTGCATATTAGTTATCTATCTGCATTTCCTCTGTAATTGTAACACGTTAGTTACCTATCTGCATTTCCTCTGTAACTGTAACACGTTAGTTATCTATCTGCATTTCCTCTGTAACTGTAACATGTTAGTTATCCATCTGCATTTCCTCTGTAACTGTAACACGTTAGTTATCCGTCTGCATTTCCTCTGTAACTGTAACACTTTACCTTGCATTCTGTTTTTCTTCTCCCTTTGTACCACCTCACTGTACTTATGTAAGGAATGAACTTGCCTTTACAGGCCTGTCTGGATGGCCTGTAAACACAGTTTTTCACTGTGTCTCAGTACATAGGACCATAATAAACCAATGACCCCATACCAACTAAATTCAAGCTTAATGTTTCCTGATTTTGCCTCTTCTTCACTGTGAGATACTCAGCGATAGGTGGTGAGAGGGAGGGGGGTGGAGGAGGAGGAATTCAGAGGTAATAACTAAATCCAAGTTGAATCAAGCTGTGATCACATCTATGTTTCCTGGGCAAGTCCAACATCCTTTTCTGAAAGTAAGTGAAATACTGGTGGCAGGGACCTGGTACAAGTCAGTGAGTAGCTGAGTTTCACCCTGAACACAGCATGAGCCCACTGAGGCCCTGAGGAAGATATCCTCTTCTTTAAAATACTTTCTTGCTCTGGGTGTTGGCTTGGGTCAGACCATGGGACATTCTCCATTGAATGGAAAGAATGGAGTTTACAGCCTTTGTGAAACCAACACTCCCACCCCTCCCTCACTGTCTCCCTCTCTGCTTTATGGGAAAGCAGACTAATTGCCGAGCTGATTATAATTTTTCTATTGAACAATCACAGTTTAACCCTTCACCATATTGTTCTGTGCAACAGAGGCTATATATACATAGTCCCATGTTATTCTAAGGCCCCTGCAGCGGAAGTTGTTCATTCTCTGCTGTCTCCAGCAGAACTGCAATCAGATAATTATTTTATTATCAAGTTAAATTTTACAGGAAGTACTGAAGCTAAATGAAATCTGCAATATGTTGTTACTGGAGGAGTGAGCACTGTGGAGGTTCAGCAGCCAAGAAGAACATGCTGGAATATCTCAGCAGGTCAGGCAGCATCTGTACAGGGAAATGAACAGTGAACTATTAATTTCCCCTCTATAGCTGCTGCCTGACCCACTGAATTCTTCCAGTATTTTGTTTATTGCTCTAGGTTCTCCATTTCCAGACATTTGTGCCACCACTGTGGAAGTTCACATTGTCCCATTCAGGAAAACAAAAAAGCACAAGGCTGAATCTCAGAGACACTGGAGATAAACAAAATTACTAAGGCCAGTTTATACTGTAAGCTTCAGATTCATGGTACATTTGATCTGCGTCTGTGTCTGTTCCTCACATCCCTCCCCCACTGTGAGAAGGTCTCAGAATCATTTCACATTTTAATTTCATTTCAGTAAAATGAGACAATTGGGAGCTACAGTCCAATTATTGGTGAGTTCTTTGGAGTTCTTGAAAAAAGGAAAATTTATTAGACAATCTTGGAGAATTCAGATCAAGAAAAAGAAGAATCACAACTGGCATGTGACACTTACCCAGAAACAATTAGCTTCACCTGAACTTTATAGGAAACAAGAATTCCCCAAACTTCCCGATCTATTCCTTCCTTTAAGCTGGAAACAGAAAGTAACTGTGTTAACCGGTTAGAGGAAGAGGGATAATAAAACCAAACAGTTACATATAAGACCACAAGATATAGGAGCAGAATTAGGCCATTTGGCCCATCGAGTCTGCTCCACTATTTCATCATGGCTGATCCATTTTCTCTCTCAGCCCCAATCTCCTGCCTTCTCCCCGTATCCCTTCATGTCCAGACTATATGTGGAGAAAGAACATGGTAAGTAAAATTAAAACATGATAGTGGTTGGAGAAAAGTAAGTTAAAGTTTAAGGCCAATAACCTTCAATAATCAGGTACAGCAGTGGGGAAAGGGAAGAAAAAAAACAGATGGCTTGGAAAAGGGTGGAGAGATTAAATGGCGAAATGCTGATGCAAAATGAAAAGGGATGGGAATGTGACAAGTAGGTAAAAGATGGGTCGGCAGTGGGTATAATATAAAATTGTTGAACATAGATCCAAATTTTGTAAGCTGCCTAATTGTGTATGGGGTTCTTTGCCATTTAACTGATTACCTTTCCTGCTTGTGCTTGATTGACAAGCCCATGGACTTTTAGAACCTTTCTGCCTTCATCCTTTTTCCATAGATAAACTCGGAATTTAACTGTCTCCAGAGCTAGTTGGAGTTGAATGGAATGTGTTTTCGAGCTAGCACTGTTTAACTACTTCGACAACATGCATTGTTTGAGTTAACTCTGCACTGAGATTGTGAGGTTGCAGAACTGGCTGATAAATTCCAGGCTGCTTATTTTAGGATTCTTAATGATTCACTTTCATCAGGGCACTCAAGGAAGGGAACAATTTGCTTCATTCAGTTTTTGCCAATTCCCTTAATCTTGAAAAATTCAAACAAGTTATCTTGGTGTCTTTCTCTCTAAAATAAAGAATTGTTGTATAACGAAAGTCAACATAGTCTCCTGCCAATGTACCAGAAGAGGGCTGAAAATGTACACAAAGTGCCAATGATCTGATGTGACTGAATTTCCAATCAGCTGTGAGAATGGTAGCATAGTGGTTAGCACAATGATTTACAACACCAGCGGCCCAGGTTCAAATCCTGTCACTGCCTGTAAGCAGTTTGTATGTTCTCTCTGTGACCGCGTGGGTTTCCTCCGGGTGCTCTGGTTTCCCCCCACAGTCCAAAGACATACCGGTTGGTAGGTTAATTGGTCGTTGTAAATTGTCCCTTGATTAGGCTCGGGTAAATTCTGGGGATTGTTGGGCAACGTGGCTTGAAGGGCTGGAAGAAGGGCCTACTTCACCCTGTATCTCAATAAAATAATTAAATAAAATCAGCAAGAGTTACAAGAGGAGATTTCAAAGGGAAAGCCATGACTCCTATAAAGTGGGCATTGTGACAATCGACGCACACATGTCATGCTGCATCTTATGTGCATTTGGAGCTTTGGATGGTTGTAAGGCAATGATCTTGTCCGATGATGTGTGAGAGTGAATGACACATGCAAGTCATCAACTTAAGGAGCTTGTATGGTATCAGAGTGCCTTCAGCATGAGGGATATCTCTTATATAATACAGTCAGAGAAGGTCATCATCACTTGAGGCTTTGACCTCTCACCTTTTCTAAGATGCATTTTCGGATGCTGGAAGGTTTACTTTCACAGAAGTTCCATTTGCAATACAACACAGAAATGTACAGTCATCGAGTTATGGAGCTATATAGCACGGAAGCAGGCACTTGGCCCAACATGCCCATGCCAACCAAGCCCACCTAACCTAATCTTATATTTGGCCCATATCCCTCTAAACCTTTCCTATCCACGTACCTGTCTAACTGTGCTTTAAATGCTGGTTCTGTATCTGCTCAACCACTTCCTCTGACAGCTTGTTCTATATATTCACCAATCCTCTGCGAGAAGAGTGTTGCCCCTCAGGTCCCTTTTAAATCATTCCTTTCTCACCTTGAAGCTATTCCCTCGAATCTTTGATTCCCTTTCCTTGGGAAAATGACTATGTTCATATATCTCGTGTCATATGATTGTTGGCACAAACACGGGCTCCCATTCATTAATTCAGATGTTTCCCACCACTGCTTATGAATATGACAGCAATTTCTGAACAAAATATATGTCAGTGCAGAAACATCAAGCAGTACACATCTGATGACACCGCATGCAGCTTGTAAACCTAACCTGCAGAGTGGAACTCATGCAAGTCCCGGGCTTCTTAGCCAATAGGGTATAATGCCTGCATCAAGCATGGACAATGCACAACAGTCTTTTGACCTTTACCAACATCGCAAGACCCACATTAATATACATAGTTAGAGTCCTTATCTAGAAGAAAGGCAAATTTGCCATAGAAGGGAGTGCAAATAAGATTTGTTAGACTCATTGCTGTGATGGTGGGTTTACCCTGTGAGTAGATGAGGCCTGTGTCCTCTAGAATTTAGAGGAATGAGAGATAATCTCATTACAAGTCTGCAAAATTCTTGCAGGTTTCATCAAGGTGGATGCTGGGAGGACGTCTGCCCAGGATGAAGAGTCTGGAACCAGGGTCAACAGTCATAAAACAAGGAGCAGGCCATCTGGGACTGAGATACGGAGAAGTTTCTTCACTTTGAGATTAGCAAATGGCTGGAAGTGTCTACCGCAGAAGACTGTGGAGGGTTAATCATTAAATTCTTTCAAAGGTGAGAGTGACAAATGATGTTAAAGGAGACGATGATTGAGCAGGAAAATAGCATAGAGGTAGAAGATCACCCTAACGACCTAAATGAAAGTTAGAAACAGCTGAAAGGTCAGTTGGTCTATCCCTGCTCCTTTATGGGTTTGCGCGCTTACAATAAAATGAAACGATTGTGATGGTGACCAGGTGCAAGCACCAAATTCCTCATACAAGCATAATGTGTTTTATAAAGAAATGGCTCTTTGAATTTGTTAACCCATTGTCCATGCAGTACTCAGACCTTCTGAAAAGAATATGTATCTTACATGGTGGTAGAAGCCAAGTTGGTGTCCTCATGTCTGAGTTTTCCATCCAGGGCCAAGCCATGCTTCTCACGGTTATTGGCAATTATGGGATAGAGCGAGTAGACCTTTTTCAGAGTAGAACCTGGACTGATCTGTTCCCTGAGCAAGAATGCACATATCAGTACAAATAAAATGCAAAGAAACACAAACCATTATACAGGGTTGCACACCACTTCAAACACCCCAAGCAGTCATGCAGCTACCATGTACAGCTCCCACCCATCAGAGTTGGAAGCAAATAATAAATATTGCAAATGTAGTCTGTAAGCATTCTATGCATATCCACCAAACATCCCTTAACTTGCAGAAGCATCTGATGTATTTTTCATGAACACCTAAAATTTATTGCAATTTGATCTGTGAAAAAATTCAAAAAAACCCAATCTAAAATTTCCTGATAATACTTACACTTACAGGAGTGAAGTATGAACACAAGCCAATGATACTTTGCAAAGAAGGTTCATAAAATATAGCACTCATAACCATTTGTTCAAAAGTCAATTCATCCAAACTGCCCCTTCCCTCAAACTGACTACCCCCTCAGTTCAATGGACCATGTTGTTGGGATTGCTTATGGTGAGGCCATTTATCCTGTAACCAGATTTGCAGACATATTTTACCCTTGGTTAAGGTTACCTTTTACCAATGACCTACGTGTAGATGTGGTGACCAGGTAATCAACTGAGCCATATTTTGGTTTAATATTCCTTCTGCTGCTACAGCTAATCTGAAATACTTTAATGTTAGCTCAAAGGAGTTCAAATTTAACCCACTGCTCTGCCCTTGATTCATAAGACCAGCAATCAATGAAGCAGTCTATTTTTTTAGCTGCATCAATTACTTGAACTAATGTTTGATTCTCACCTTGCCAGCGTACTATAGCCAATTTCAGATCAATTCCTGGCTCTATTAATTGAAGGTAGATTGATGCAAATGAATTTAAGCAGGTAACTTGCACATTTTCCCTTTTATGCTTCTAAAGGAAGCGGAGGTCTCTGATATTTTAATTGTGATGCATTTTAGGACAGAAAGTAAAACTTAGGACAACAGATATAGGAAACAAAGACAATGGGCAGAATGGAGTTACATGTCTGACAGTAATGATCTTGGGGTCAAATATACCCAACAAAAACTCAAGAGGAGTTAAAGTCATTACAACATAAAGGAGGTCATGGAACCATCTCTGCAGTGTAACAAGTTCCATTTAAATGCAGGGGTTCCCAACCAGGGGCCCACAGATCCCTTGCATAATGGCATTGGTCCGTGGCATAAGAAAAGGTTGAGAATCCCTGATTTAACTACCTTTTCCCATTGTCCTGCATGAAGTTTTCAAATAAACACAGAACATTGAACAGACCAGGACAGAAACAGGACCTTCTGCCAATATTGTCCGTGCAGCCAAATTAAACTTATCCTCCCTGCCTGCACAGAGTCTCATTCCTTCCATTCTATTCTTGTTCGTTTGTCTGTCTTAAAGGCCACTATCATATTTGCACCCCTGCAGTGCATTCCAAGAACCTGCTGCTGTGTGTGTGAAAATCACAAATCTCTTTTAAACTTTCCCACTCTTACTTTAAGCATATACCATTTCTACCTCAGTAAATTTACCCTATTACCAGGGGTGCAGTGCTAGCCGGAGCACGTACAGAGCATCTTTAAGAAAAAAGCCAAAATAAACAAGCTAATTAATTAGGTGCCGCCCAGGGTGATTTGAGTATCCCAGAAACTGCTGATCTGGGATTTTTATGCACAACAGACTCTGGAGTTTACAAAGAATGGTGCCAAAAAACAAAAAAAAAATCCAGGGAGTGGATTTAACAAGGTGTTTTCGCTCACAGAACAGCCATTCGCATTTCTGAAGTTTCAGCAGTTTCTGAGATACTCAAATCACCCTGGGCGGCACCTAATTAATTAGCTTCTTTATTTCGGCTTTTTTCTTAAAGATGTGCCAGACGCGCTCTGGTGGGCTCCAGCTAGCACTGCACCACTGCCTATTACTCTGTTCTATTGATGTTCCTCACAGTTTTCTATACTTCCATCAGATCTGTCCTCAGCCCCCCGTGATCTGGAGAAAACATTCCAAGTTTGTTCAAACTTTACAATAATACACAACTTTAACTGTTAAGCATGTTACATTCTGAAATAATTAAAATTTATTTGGACGAGTTATGATTAGATCCAGCGATTCCCACTTCTCTTCTGGGACCGAGTAGTTGTTTTGTGTATGTGCAGAGGTTCATTCTTGGGAGCTTTGAAAATTCCTCATCCATTCCCATCATTCCAGAGAGAGGATATTGCCACTACTATGCCAGGAAGCTGTACTAAAAGCAGGGAAAATTGACAGAAAGTTGCACTTACTCCACTTCCTGTTCAGCCACTGTCTGGCTGTACTTGTCATGTGAGTATAGGACCACACTTGAAATCTGATTAGCTGTGGGCAAAGGCAAAGCAATTAATATTCTCTGAATACCTCAAAGAAACTTCCTCACGTTCAAGGCCGGATGTGGTTCACTTTATCTGCGAATAATGCCAGACTTGCCAAGAAAGAGCTTTTACAGAATTAGGTCATTACAAGCTCACTAAAACTACAGAAGAAACTGAAGTAATTACGGCTAAGTGCAGAAATCACGGGTGCTAATTTGCTCTCAGGAAGGCCGACATGTTCCCATCAGCACTTACCAGGTAGACAGAGGAAAACATCAATGCACAGTGTGTTCCCAAAGCCGCTTTAAGGAAGTGTAACTGACTCCCCAGAGACCCAAGAGTCTGCAGATGCTGGGGTCTGGAGCAACAATCGGCAGAAGGTGCTCAGTGGATTGGGCAGCCTCTGCGGAAGGGAAGTTCCATGGGCAGACTGTTTGTTTCTCCTGGCAATTTCTGACCCATGACCACTCAGTTGTGAAGCAACATTTAGATGATATATGGCAGCTGGGATCCATGCATCAGGAGCAGGCAGAAACCCCACAGTGGAAATATATCACACCTCACATTTCCCCATCTGCCCATCCCATTGGCTGTCACTGCCCCATCTGTGGAAGAGTTTGCTGTTCAGCAGCCACCTCAGAACCCACAAAGCGCTAGCAGAAGAAAGTCAACCTTGATCCCACGGGACTGCTGAAGAAAGACATTGGTGTGATGAATCGGGGACCTACTCTGGCTGCTCTGGGAGCAGATCTGGGACTCAGGCTGGTTCAGGATACTGTTGGCTTGCTTCTATTGTATGCAGAGTGTGTTTTTCTCTCTCTCTCTTCCTCTGCACTGTTCTTTTCGATTTTTTTTAGTTGGGTATTCGGGTTTCTTGCTTTGTGGCTGCCTGCTAGCAGACAAATTTCAAGGTGTATAATTTATACATTCTTTGTTAATAAATATGCTTTGAATCTTGAATCTTTTGAAAAAAGACTTCTTAATGTGTTTTAAATCATTAGTTTAGATATAAACTTGAATTGATTTGAATTGACTTTATTTCTTACATCCTTCACATACATGAGGAGTAAAAATCTTTACGTTACATCTCCATCTAAATGTGCAATTATAGTAACTTATAATAACTTATAATAAATAGAACAGTCAATGTAACATAGAAATACACTCAAATCAGTGTGAGTTAATCAGTCTGACGGCCTGGTGGAAGAAGCTGTCCCAGAGCCCATTGGTCCTGGCTTTTATGCTGAGGTACTGTTTCCCAAATGGTAGCAGCTGGAATAGTTTGTGGTTGGGGCAACTTGGGTCCCCAATAATCCTAAAGGCCCTTTTTACACACCTGTCTTTGTAAATGTCCTGAATCATGGGAAATTCACAACTACAGATGCGCTGGGCTGTCCGCACCTCTCTCTGCAGAATCCTGTGATTGAGGGAAGTACAGTTCCCATACCAGGCAGTGATGCAGCCAGTCAGGATGCTCTCAGTTGTGCCCCTGTAGAAAGTTCTTAGGATTTGGGGGCCCACACCAAACTTCCTCAACCGTCTGAGGTGAAAGAGGCACTGTTGTGCCTTTTCACCACACAGCTGATGTGTATAGCTGTTGCTGCAAAATTTCATGACATACTGTATGTTAGTGATAATAAACTTGATTTTGATTCTGATTTTACAACAAGGTTCAGAAATTACCCAGGTCTTCTTTCCACACTGGGTGCCCTGAGAGGCTCAGAATCACAGCGTAGGCTGAGAACAGGCCTAAGCCAGTAATCTCATTGTGAAACATTGTTATCCAGCTCCATCTGGATCCAAATTCCAATACATCAGAAGTATTTTGCATTTGATTTAGGGCATACAAGTAAGTTTTACTTTGATACAAAGCCTGGTTCTGATGTCCCGTTCTGTTTCCCTACCTGTTATTTTGAGTTTCTTCACAGTCTTGTTGGAATGGTTGATCACCTCAACATTCACTTGAACAGGTTCACCATGGTAAAAGATCTATTAAACAGTGCATTTCAAGTCAGGAGAGTATTTCATAAAGATAATATTTGGCAAACCATTGTGCTAGCTTTACAACATCAGACTGAAGAATTGCTTCCTGAAATCATTCCTGCAGAGACTAGGTATTAGTTTGTATCCGTGTACCATTCTTCTACAATTATAGCTTAACTCTACCCTATTGAGTAACTTTTCAATTTCTTGCCCAAGTACCTTTTGAAGGATAAGAACCTAAATCATTCATATAGAACAATTCTCACATTGCTAGACAATTGCACAGGCAATAGAAGAGAAGTTGCCCTGACCAATAATGTCAGAGAGGCTCCTCACGTATTCTCTCTGCCAAGTTTATTTTTAAGAGGTATGACAAGTTCCAAGGCTTGAATGGCCTCTGAGAGACAGTGGTAACTCCAGGGAGCCCTGTCAGGTTTAAACCGATAGGGTTGGGATAGGGAAAGTGTAGAAGTGGGGGTTCTCTGGGGTCAGTTAGGTTGAGGAAATCCTATGCACACCGGAGTATGGAGGTGTGAATAGGAATCAATAGAATAGGATAAGTATGATGTATTAATATCATATAATTATAGTGATAAAGCATGAAAACAAGGCCTTCACCTCACTGGCACCCAGAGTTACACCAATCTTACCATAATCTATTTTATTCTGTCTAAATTTCAATCAACTCTCTCCCAAATTTAACGTATTATCTATATGCTTGTATAGAGTGATCAAACAACTGCATTGTGCTGTAGATTTTCTATGTTTCTATATCATCTACATGCTTGTATACAGTGATCAAACAACCTCATTTTTGGGGGGTGGGAGGAAACGATCACACAAAGAAAACAGCTGTGGTCATATGGAGAGCATGCAAATTGCACACAAATCTTGTAAATCTGAACTCCAGTTTATCCCAGGCAGTGGGGAGGGAAATCTACCCAGCCATGATATCCTGGTCTACCTTGTTCCCAGGAGAACCAAGTTTTAATCTAGTCACTTTAACGTTCACTGAGGGTGAATGCACTCACTTCCAGATATTAAATGGAATGCCGGAACATTAGAATGGTATTTCTGTTCCTAACAAAAAGGTGACTCTGCTTCAGTTCAAGGGAGCCGAATATATTTAATCCAACTAGCTGTTCTTTCATGCTTGAATGTACAATACTTCTATCCAGTAGTGGACAGGACACTGGGAGGTTTCTGTGCTATTCTTGGACTGTTACTACTGAATGTTTTATTTCCACCTGATCAGGAAGAAAAAAACTCTTAAAAACATTAGCAAAGTAAATCTGGCAGTTTTGACCTCAGCTTCATCTCTCCAGTTGCCAGGATGAGGCATGATTAACTGAACACTCACCTCTTTATTGAGTGTCGCTTCCAAGTGAAGAGGTTTGTCTGACATGAGGAACTGTCTGCTCGTTTTAGCCATTGGCTGAAAAATTGGTTTATCAGGAGCATACTGCACTTTGCGGATAACCATGGTCACAGAACTCCTGGGAGAAGAAAGTATGAGAAAAATGGATGATCCAAGACAACCAATAGTGGTTCAATAGTGTTGAAACACCTTACCATTGCCATATGATTCTGTTACTTAGATCTACAAAGTGCCTATATATAACTTATGGTCTTATAAGCAAAGGAATAAATGGATTAACTGTAGGTGTGCATTAGCAGAACTCATGGTCACAACTGATCCAGTGCCAGCAGGTGTGAACTAGCTTGTCTTGCTTATGGGACCTGAGACATGACAGTCATCTAAACACCCCTCCTATCTCTTATTGGCAATGGCCACCACCACCAGAGAAGAGAAACACCCCATGTAGGAAGGCAGATAGCCAGCTTTTAAATGTAAGTATGATCCTTTTCCTCCCCCAGAATAAGTGTCACTTTCTGCATATTCTATGTATTTCAGTAAGGATAAGAAAACAATGTCAACTACTTTCTGTGTCTGGATGAATATTTATTTACTTTTTGGAGATTTTTTCATCGTAGCTGCAACTCTCCGCACAGAATGCGATGACTTGAAAGTCCACTCCACAGCACTGCGGAGAGAGCATATTCAGATTAGGTCACAGTCACGTTCACCAGAGTGTAACAAAGTTCCTGGCTTGCATGAAACTCACAGAGTAAACAATAAGCCTGCTATTAATAAATGCAACAATAAATACAATGATGAGGGCATGTCATATATATAGTGGAGGAAAGACAAGCAGACTCCTGGAAAAATTAAGCCATAAAGTCCCAGACTTCTGGCGAGGACAAGCTTTGAGAGAGAAACGACTCATGTGGGCAGGCATACTATCTCAGCTCTTCATTGTACATATGAAGAACTTGTCAAATGGCATTGAATGAAAGTGCACAGCCACAATTTTTAATCTGTTAAGACTAAGGAGGTAGACAGATCAAACTCTGGAAGTTAGCCGATAAGCATGGTTTTACTGACCACAGTCTATAGGTGAAAGGTTGATCATCATTCCATACAGCACAGAAACTGTTATATAAAGCCTGCTTTGTCCATACTGACTATCAAGTATCTGTCTATACTAACCACATTTATCAGAGTTTGCACACTGCTGATTCGTGTTTGTCTTTATATTTCCTAATTGTTGTGAGAGTACCCGTTCCTCCTCAGGCACAGCAATCCAGATTCCAACCACCTCCTAGGTAAAATTATTTTTCCTCAGACCCAATCTAAACCTCTTATCCCTTCTCTTAAACCTATGATCTCTAATTTTATAGACCTCTGTTATGGCAGAAAGTATCCTACTCTAACAAAGCCTCTTATAATTTGGTACACCTCTATGAGGTCCCGTCACTCCAACAACAAACCCAGCATATTCGGTTAAAACACTCTACCCATGCAACATCCAAGTGAATCTCCTCTGCAGCCTCTAAAGGACAATCAAATCTTTCCTACAATGTGGTGATTGGAAACAGAACACTGAATTCTACTTGTGGCCCAACCACTGTTCTATAAGATTTATGCCTCGGCTAAAAGGGCTAGTATCCCATTTCCCTTCTTCACCACCTGATCTATATGTGCTGCCATCTTCGTGCACTTGTGGACTTGTACACTAAGCTCCTCAAAACTCCTTAAGGCTCTACCATTCATTGTATATGTCCTGCTCTAACTAGTCATCCCAAAGTGATGTGTACTTATCATAATTAAATTCCATCTGCCATTGCTCTGCACACCTTACCAATGGATCAATATCATAATGTAACTATCTACAATACTCCTGATGTTTATGTCATTTTGCAGACTTACTGATCATATCTCCTACATTCATTTACAAATTGTTGATGCATATGACTAACAGTAAGGTTCACACTGCTGATACATGTGCACACCATGGGTCACAGATTTCCAATCACAATGATAATTCTCCATTGTTACCCATTGTCTCTGATCATCAATCCAATTTTGGATCTAATTTGCCAGCTTGATCTGGGTCCCATCAGCTCTAACTCTATGGGACCACCCTGTGGGGGTGTGCCATAATCTGATCGTTGAAAGTTGCTTCCGTTGTGATTGGTCAGTTTTGAAACTGCAACTGCTTTCCTCATTGGATAGCTGTCTGGTGTCCAGTTTCAAATATCCCAGGTATATAAAATAGCACATGGGAGGGGCTTGCTCTCTTCTTCCTATGTTTAAGGCAAGGATGCACATGACCATTGGGAAGGTATGCTCTGTGTACACTTTTAACTAAGTATATGTTTGTTGAATACTCAGCTTTGTAGTTTCTGTAATTTGGGGAATGTGAATGTTTGTTCAAATTTTTACTGTTTGTAAATAAATGATCAATGTACCCATTTGAAGTCAGTGCATTTCCTATCTCATTTGCTGGACCCACAAACCTGGTTCAACATTACAGGGACCTTGTCAAAGGTCATTCTGAAGTCCATGTAGATGACATAGACTCGGAGTCATACAGTATGGAAACAGGCTCTTCATCCCAGTTTCTCCATGGTGATCACAGCATCCAGCTAACCCCAGTTGTTCACGTTTGGTCCATAACCGCACCAAGCCCTCCCCCTCATGTACCTATCCAAATGCCTCTTCAATATTGCACTTGCACCTGCCTTGACCACTTCCTCTGGCAGCTCATTCTAGGTATTCACTTCCCTATCTGTAAATAAGTTACCTCTCTGGTCTCCTTGAAATCTCTCCACTTTTATCTTGTATCGGTGCCCTCTAGTTTTGGACTCCCCAACCCTGGGTAAAAGACTATGATTGTCCACCTTGACCATACCGCTCATGATTTTATAAACTCATACTCCTGCTCTCCATGGAATAAAGATTCAAGTTAGCCAACCTCTCCCCTTAACTCAGCTCCTCCAGTCCAGTCACCACACCCTTGTAAACCTCTTCTGCACGCTTTCCAGCTAGGCAATGTTTTCCTATATTAAGGTGACAAAAACTGTATGTAATACTTCAAGTGAGGCCTCACAAATAAGCTATAACTCCAATATAATGTTCCTACTTGTTACCTTTCTTGAAAAATGTACTGCATTAGCTACCCTCCAGTCATCTGGAACCTTATCTGTGGCTAGTGAAGATTTAAAACTTGTTGCCAGGACCCCAGATGTTCCTCCTTTCAATCCCATAGCAGCATGGGACATACCTCAACTGGCCCTGGAATTTTATCTATCTTTAAGTCCACTAAGACAATTAATATAACCTTGCTTTTAATGGTAACATGTTTGAGAATATCATCTCTCTCTCCTTTGGGAATCAGACAGAATACACCTGAATTGATTTCCATCTAAACTCATCTAAATATGTGTGCTTACATGAGCATTCTAGACAGATTGAATTCCAGTGTTCAGCTTGGCTTTGCACTTGAAAAGGGGGCAGGAATTTACCTAATGATACATTTAAAAGCCTGTAGGGGCTTTTGGCTTTAAATTTCTGTAAAGGTGTAAAGGCCTCAAGGCCCCAAGGTAGTATCAGAAGCTTTCAACCTCTTCTTGGAATTCATCTTTTTATTTGTCGCCTTTGGAGCAGCAGAATGATTTGGATTGTGTATTTCAATGTTTAAAAGGGAAACATGTGTTTTAGAATATATATTAGATTATAGGACATAGAATAGTGCAGGCCATTTGGTCCACGATGTTGTGCTGACCTTCAAAACTACTCTAAGCTCAGTCTATCTTATAGTGTTCTCCAGAAGTGGTGGGAAATACATCTGATTCATCGGCCTCAGTCTTAGCAAGGCTAAAATCCACAAGGGCTGTGTATATTGTTCAAAATGTGAGTGGAGATAATAGAGGAGTTAAAGAAGATAGGAGCAGTAAACCATCTGCCAGAGAAACTCACAATAGACGATCTACTGGAGAGACTCAAATTTAAGAAGATGGCTTGTGCTAAAGAAATCAAGAAAATGTTTATCGTTGCATTCCAGAATGATCCCTTTGCAAAATTCTCATTTTCACACCCTTCTCAAATTTGGCTATTCTTAAAATCTTCTCACCATCTAGTCTTCCCCACATGAATGTTGTGATCCTCACTGACTGGTCCACCAAAGACAAAAAAATCCAATTAGAAACAGGAGTTCAGCAAGGAAACACACACACACACACACACACACACACACACACACACACACACACACACACACACACACACACACACACACACGCACAGAGTAAATATAGCCTTTCAGAGTTTCAAGTCTAAGAGGGTCCAGATCACTTCTTGCATGAGTTGATGTGGTGATCATGAGGAAGTTCTGTCCCCAGCACACATGCCCTAGTTACACACCATCATGTGAACACCCAACATGAAACTCCTGAAACAGGTTTCCTGTTCTGAGTTCCAGCATAGCAGAGATCACCATGTAGGCAGAGGAAACAATTCATGAATGTTTTCAAAATCCCTTTACAATAAAACCTCCAGGCCAGGGATCTGGGGTGCACAAACAACCTGAATAAGCAGCGGAGAGGCACCCCACCTCACAAACTACTCACCTGCTCACTCCTTTCAGACACTTACTGCTCCATTCTTGGAAGAGCCCATGGTTCACACACTCATTGCTGTACAATCTATAATGCCGCTGCCCTCGGCCAGCAGTTCAGCCTGCACAGCCTCCACCCCTGCATTAGATCCTTACAATGTTTTCCAGCAGTATTCAGCGTTACCAAAGTAACTAATGGAATTATTCCTTAAAGGGCCGAAAACAAGTGAGTGAAATGCCTGTAGCATTTGACCCCTGACCCCTGTAACAACACTTTAATCCTCACCTTGTCAATTTCATTTGGACCCAGTTGCAAGGTTATAGAGCAGGGCAGATAGTCTGGGAACTGTCAAGGGAGGAAAGAGAAAAGTTAATAGTTTGAGAAACCTCACTTCCATGGTTTTCAACACACTCAAGAGCAGTTAGCAACAACATTTTGCATGGCTAATGTTACACCTTTATTTACAGACTGCAAAGACAAGCTCAGGAATAACAAACAAGCCAGTGAGCCATAAACCAGTAGTGGGAAAGGGAATCTAAACAGGATTTTTGCATTTGGAAAGGCAAAAGCTTATTAGGGACAGTTCACGGGAAGATCATGGGCCACAAATTTGATTTTTGATGAGCTGGCAAAGAGAATTGATGAAGGAATCCCAGTGGATGTTAGCTCCATAGACTTTATCAAGGCCTTTCACGATGTGGAAGCTGGTCTAGTAGAACTGACCACATAGAAAACAGACTGAGATAGCAAAATGGATACAAAAATGACTTGGTAGCAGAGTTTTGAAGAAGCGTCTTGGCCCAAAACATCAACTGCTTGTTCATTTCCATGGTGCTGCCTGAACTGCTGTGTTCCATAGATCCATAGAAAAGTTGCCTGGACTGATGGGCTTGAGTTATAAGCAGAGATTGAATAGGCTGTGATTGCTTTCCTTGGAGCAGAAGCTGAAAAGTGACCGAGATGTTTGAAAAATTACCAGGGATGTAGATAGAGCCTTTATTTCAGGGTAGAGGATTCTATATGTAGAGGGCAGAGGGACAAGATTTAAAGGTGATCTGAGGGGCAAACTTTTCACATAGAAAGTGACGGGTACAGGAACAAACTGTTAGAGGAGATGAAAGAATTACAATGTTTAAAAGAAAATTGGACAGGTACGTAGATTGGGAAGTTTTAGACTCATGTGCACTGTCTGTCCATAAGCAGGCAAATGATGGCATTAGTTCAGTTAGACATTTTGTTTAGCCTAGTTGAGCTGAGCCGAAGTGCCTGTTTCCACACTTTAACAGTCTGTATTTTTTCTAATTTACACCAGCTTTTTTTTGTGTCTTGTGTCATATATTATTCTACAGAAGCTGAGCAGGTCAGTGTCCTGTATTACAATTCAGAAAGGATTCTTCTGCCATTTATACTCAGTGCAGAAAGCAGCTGCTGTTGTCTGCTCCTTGTGGTAAACCGCATATATATATGTTGTAACTGGGTTACCTGTCTGGACACGCCCCTCTGCTGACTGCTCCTGTGGCTTCTCCCACAGACCCCTGAATAAAGGCGATTGTGTCACTGCTCCTCCCTCAGTCCAGGACAGATACTCAGCTTGGACGTTGGTTCATTTACTGTTAATAAAAGCCTTTCAGTATTTACTCTACTTCCAGTCTTTTGGAGTTATTGATGGTGCATCAATTTGATTAGCAGTAAAATGTGACCTCCAGCATGCTGAGTGCCTGCCCCTGGACAGAGAGGAGGAGCCAAGGCCCAATCGCCTTTATTCAGGGGTCTGTGGGAGGCGCCACAGGGGCAGTCAGCAGAGGGGCGTGTCCAGACAGGTAACCCAGTTACAACAGATATATATGGTTTACCACACTCCTGAAAACAGCTGCTCCTACAGACATGTAACCAAAATGGCCAGATTTCATCAGAATCAGCCCTACTCTCTTTCTTCCTGGTTCTGTGCTATACCTCTGAGTTATGTTTGCGGGATGTTGACCTGTCAACATAGCAGCATACGGGTCAGCATTTATTCCCCATTCCTCACTACCCACTACCCCCTTGAGCTGAGTCATAGCAGAGAGCTATTCAGGGTTAGTGTTAGTGTAGTCCACAGTCACATTCAAGGATGGCAGATTTCTTTCCCGGAACGTTGGTGACCTGGAATTGTTTTGATATGAATCCAATGGTTTTCAGGTTAATATTACTAACAATATCATTTTTTTCTCATTCCTAATTTAGTTACTTACTGACTGCCTGTTTTGCCGCTGCTGTTTAGGGCAGCAATGAAGGTCCCCCATCTCTGTCTGTCCCTGGCATACTGTTCACGCACGGATATAGAAGGATTCTTCATTGTTGTTTCCGTAACAAAGTTTCTTTGACCAGTCAAGGTTGTTAGCACTGAGCTGAAGGCCCCGATGGAGGATTGGTGGACCACTCTTAGTCTGGACCCTACCAAGAGCCAAAGCACAAGGCCCTGACACCAGCCAGCAGAGTTCTCCGGGTCACTGAGGCATTCATGCCTCCAAACCATGACATAGGTCTAAACTCAATCTCTAGATCTGTCTTTCAATAACTTTATCACTGTTGCTCATTAAACTGGTTAGCTGATTTTCAAGATGATTTAGGGAATGTTTAAATCCTCTGCTTTGGTACCCCATTATAAGTCAGTTTTAATATAATAATTCTTCACAGTATCCAATTTCCACTTAATGAGTGTCACACACAAGAAGCTGCCTCATAATGGGTCCACCTGAACTGTAGAAACTTCCTGGTAATTTACTGTGCTGAAAAGCAAACATGCCATGAAATATTATAAAGTAGGCATAACACATTAGCTCCCCACATAAAAAATGCTGGTGAACACAGCAGGCCAGGCATAACACATTAGCTCCCCAGATAAAAAATGCTGGTGAACGCAGCAGGCCAGGCAGCATCTCTAGGAAGAGGTACAGTCGACGTTTCAGGCCGAGACCCTTCGTCAGGTCTAACTGAAAGAAGAGCTAGTGAGAGATTTGAAAGTGCAAGGGGGAGGGGGAGATCCAAAATGATAGGAGAAGGCAGGAGGGGAAGGGATGGAGCCAAGAGCTGGAAAGTTAATTGGCAAAAGGGATACGAGGCTGGAGAAGAGAGAGGATCATGGGAATGGCACATTAGCTCCTCTTGTTTATCCATAACCCAGAAGGGAAGAGAGGGAGAGAGAGTGAGAGGTGAAGGGAGAAAGAGCGGTACCTGAAAACAGAATGGATAAGTTCTGTCTCCAAACTTTCTTGCTAAACGTTCTTGCAGCTTGGTCTGGGGTTTAGGCTTTTCACCTGATGCTGGAGGATAGACTTGAACTGTGGTCATATACAGATCTCTTCTGAACTTCAACCCGCAAACATCTACGTCCTCTCGTCCGTAGCGGAATGCACAGAGCAGTCTGCAAAACACTGAAGTGAAAATCCAGAAGTAATAAACAGGTGCTATTCTGGAAGTTAGGCTATAGGTACTTAAAGTCTTTCACCAGTTGGTCTTTGGGCTTTGACTGTGTAGATCTGTACTCGAATCAGTTCTGTGAATTTTTTACTTGTGGCTTTAGTGACACATACTAAGTCTCCTTTGATCTGAGTTCATAATTTCAGCAGTTGAACTGAGTGTACATGGAGACGTGGTGGAATAAGTGGCAAACACCAAGTCCATGCAACACTGTGTGAACGAGTGTGGAAGTGCAGGGAAGTTTGCAAAGATGTATTTGTGATACTGTGTGTTAGTTGAGCATGTGAACTATGCATTGTGAAACTACGTGAGGCTGAGAATGTTTATATGGCTGTAAATATCTGCGCAAAATAAAGCATGCCACTGATTAGAACAAACCTCTTAAGGAAATTCGACTGGAACAAAAGTAGTTGGTTTACTTGTTCAAGATATTCAACAGTGCTGGATGTCTTACCTTTTCTATTCTTTATGTAGCCTGTGTCCAATACAAGCACACCATCTGAAAAATAATCAGATAAGATCAATCACCAAAGTAGCTCCTGGCCACATTGTGTGGTATATCCATCACCATTCTTTGAATTAAGCACTGTAGAGTCATCTATTGCCTGTGCAAGGCCTGGATCTTCCACAGTCCATTGCAGAAACACAATGTGATCTATCCAACAGCAATAGCAACCTCCAGCCTCTCATCAACCAACCCCAGAAGACACCTTCAGAGAACCTGGATTTTCATCATTTAGCTTCAAGGCCACACTAGTTCTCACACTAGTCCTGAGTAGTATAGGCTGATATCAGTGCCAGTCCAGGACTTCTCATGTAGTAGTAACCACCAATTCAGGACTGCACATGGTGCAGTAACACCCAATATCTTGCAGTGGGGAATCAAAAGTATGTCAGCAGGTGATTGGAGAGTTTGATAAGTTTATAGGGAGTGGCCATGGAGATGATAGACGACCCCAAGGACAGTACCAAATTGTGGGTATTGGGACAATCACTAGTAATGACATTAAAGTAGGATTGGTGCTGCATACGCCCTAGCCGTGTAAAGGCCCAGTTAACGTTGGGCACTTTAAGTTATGCCAAAGGAAGCCTCAGTATCCTTTTCCTTTCCACAAGTCTTCGAGGCTCCTGATGGCCGCAGGCCTTCCATGTGTGAAGAATATCTTACAACAGCTGTGCAGCAGGATGGCAGGAAAGCAGGTTGGACATCAAGCCCAGTTTCTATCCTGATCTCGGGTGCAGTGTGTGCAGAGGTTGCTCGTTCTCCATGTGCCTCTGTCTGCTCTGGTTTCTGTAAGAACAGAAGAAATAGGAGCAGGAGTCGGCCATCTGGCCTGTTGAACCTGCTCCGCCATTCAATAAGATCATGGCTGATCTGACCATAGACTCGTCTCCACCTACCTGCCTTTTCCCCATAACCTTTAATTCCCCTACCATACAAAAATCTATCCTACCTTGTCTTAAATATATTTACTAAGGTAGCCTCCACTACTTCATCGGACAGAGAATTCCACAGATTCACCACTCTTTGGGAAAAGCAATTCCCCCCCATCTCAGTCCTAAATCTACTCCCCCCAACTCTTGAGGCTATGTCCCCTAGTTCTAGACTCACCTACCAGTGGAAACAACTTTCCTGCCTCTATCTTATTTATCCCCTTCATTATTTTATATGTTTCTATAAGATCTCCTCTCAATTTTCTGAGACTTTTCAAAGACTTCCTGACTAATTACTACAGTAGATGGGTATCAGAAGAATCTGGGGCATATGAAGGAGGAAAGGTCACGGGGAAATAAGTCAGGCATTAGGACTGCTCTGAGAACCAGCAGACTCAATGTGTCATGAGGAAATCTGACAAGAGCCTTCTTGCAGCATTTTCAAAATGACTCAGATCAAAGTTTCATAAGTATGCTACCAGCATGCTAAATTCCCAGTTTTGTTTAGTGATCACAATCAATATATATAATTGTGCAGAATGAAGAAAACTGCAGTCCCACTGACAGAAATGGAAGTTTTGAAATCTATGTAACAGATTCCTCAAGTAGCCTCTCTGTAACATTGTGGCAGTTCATGCTTTCTACTTCCCAGTACTTTATGATCTGCATCCCCTTTCAGTCCATGACTACCACGACTTCTGGAAATAAGCACCACAGTCATTTCTATAAAGATCAAGCTGGAGAGGTTGGTGTAAGTTTATTTAGAGATGCACCATGGAACAGGCCCTGTCAGCTCAATTTACAATGACCAATTAACTTACTAACCAGTACATCGTTGGACTGTGGGAGGAAACCAGAGCACCCAGAGGAAATCCATGTAGTTCACATGGAGAATGTACATTCTCCTTACAGATGCCAGATTCTGGATCATCCCAAGCTGTAATAGTGTCACACTAACCGCTTTGGCTCACAGATGCCAAAGGATCTAATGCCAGGCCATTTTATGTGAGGGTAACAAGATCATTAAAGCTGGAAACACTTTCTTTGCTACAATCAAAGAACCAGAGGGTGGAATTCCCCCACCCCCCCAACATGAAACAGAGAGAGCACACATACCCACAGGATCTGTATGACTGACATGATCCACAAAGTCTCGTTTGCCCAAGTAGACAGCGATCTGTGAAAGGAGACACAAGGTGCTCAATGACTGAAACGTGCACTGTCAATTGTATCCCCCAACAGTAATGGCAAACCAAACCAAAGAAGCTGGAGGTATGAACAGGTACACCAGTCTCCCTGGGAGACAAACAGTTGACCCTTCAGGTAAAGGGCTTTGCATTAGAACTGGAAAAATGAGAAAACAGTGTGTTAAATTGTAGGGAGGAAGCAGGGTGAAAAGAACAGGCTAATTGGGTGCTAATCAAAGCTATCAAAACAACTTTTTTTTTAAAAAACCAGCAGTTGGAGACAAAAAAAAATGGAAAAAAAGAAGCAGAAAGATGAGAAACGTAGAATTAACTCCCAGGATTTTCGACATTCTTGGCTGGAAGATGAGGAGTTGTTTCTTAAAATTATATTGAGCATCTTATGGCAAAATCTTCCATTGCATGATATTGGAGGAGGCCTAACACGCAGATGTCTGAGTGGCAGTGGGATGGAAACTAAGAGTGATAGGTGATTGGAAGATTAGGGTGACCCTTGTGAACTGAACTATGACTACATAAACTTGTATAATCTGTATCACCATTTTATCATCGTGGTTTTTAAGGTTAGATTGACATTTACAGAATAATGGGCGTGAGATTTATCTGGAAAGAACCTACATTTATATACTGGAAAAAAACAACAGGAAATCATGCTGGAAATCTTAAATAAATACTAGAATTACTCAGCAGATTAGGCAAGATCTTTCCATTCCCAGTTCTAGAAAACATAGAAAACCTACAACACAATACAGGCCCTTTGGCCCACAAAGCAGTGCCAAATATGTCCTTACCTGAGAAATTACCTAGGGTTACCCATAGCTCCCTATTTTTCTAAGTTCCATGTACCTATCCAGGAGTCTCTTAAATGACCCCATCGTTTCCGCCTCCACCACCATCGCCGGCAGCTCATTCTACACACTCACCACTCTCTGCGTAAAAAGCTTACCCTGACATCTCCTCTGTACCTGCTTCCAAGCACCATAAAACCGTGCCCCCTCATGCTAGCCATTCCAGCCCTTGGAAAAGGCCTCTGACTATCCACACGATCGATGCCTCTCATCATCTTATACACCTCTATCAGGTCACCTCTCATCCTCCGTTGCTCCAAGGAAAAAAGGCCGCGTTCACTCAACAGTTTCCTCACATCCATTTTGCATTCTGCATTTTTCACCCATGATTAGCACATTATTAATTTTCAATAAAAAATAGCTGGCTAACATTAGTAACACGGTCATATTGCTCGGAACCATCTTGTTTAAAGAGCTGCTCAGTATGATTCTGTTGAAATATTAACTATTTCACCATTCACAGATGCTGCTGAGTGTTTCCAGTAAATTTTGTTTTTCATCACAGTTATGTCGTGCCTTGTGAAGCCAAAATGTTACACGTAAAATGAAGTCTGTTTTTTCTTTCCAGTATGTATTGTAGTCACCATTGTAATGTGGAGAATTTTGCAACCATTTTGAACAAAGCAAATGAGATAAGTGAGCAGGCAATCTGTTGAGTCATTGTTGGTTAGAGCACACAGCTGGCCTAAATCTAGATCCCTGCAGTTGTAGTGTGGCCCCATGGTATAAATGAATTTGTTGAATATTCTACTTCAACGTGAAGGTTTATAAGATTAGGAGATGCATCGATAGAGTAGACAGAGAGTATCTACTCTCCCCCATGGTAGAAATGTCTAATACCAGACGGCCTGCATTGAAGATGAGAGGGGGTAGGTTCAAAGAGGATGGGACGGTTAAGTATCGTACTCAAAGTGGTGGATGCCTGGAATGCGCTGCCTGGTATGGTGGTACAGGCAAATACATTAGAGGCTCGTAAGAGATGTTTAGATAGGCACACGGATATGAAGAAGATAGAGGGATATGGACATTGTGCAGGCAGGAGGGGTTAGTCTTTGGGTTTTTTTCTGATTTACTTTTATCTGGTTCAGCACAACATTGTGGGCCGAAGGACCTGTTCCTGTTCTGTACCCTTTTATGTTAAGCACTGCTTCTTTTAAAAACTGCAATGTTTAGTTTTTTAGCTCTAAGTATTATTATTTTAATCAGCCAGACTAGGAAGTGTACAAAATCATTTCAGGATAATTCTTTTTTCTCCCCTCGAGGATTTTCCCGATTCCCTGCAGCAGACAGTGACAAGAGTGAACAAGTGAAGTTCAGCCATTTTATAGACACGTTACCTTCTGCTCAGTTGAAATTATGTAAGAAAATTATTGTCACTATCAATGGCCAGGCTTGGTTTTACGCAGAAGCAAGCAGGAGCAGGTGATTAGGCCCTTCAACCTGTCCTGCCATTTATTATGAACATGGCTGATGTATGCTGGCGTCAGCCGGCCTCTCTTCTGTGCCGTTTCTCTGTAGCCTTCTGTTCCTTAATCTCAAATATTTATCCTCCTCCACTTTAAATACTTTAATGATTCAGCTCCCGCCATCCACAGGGGCAAAGAACTCCAGAGATTCACCACCCTCTGGGAGAAGAGATTTCTGCATGTTAGTTTTAAATGACCAACCCTAATCTTGCAGTTATATCCCCTTGTTTCATGTACTCCCACTGATAAAAGCATCTCAAC
Source organism: Mobula birostris (assembly GCF_030028105.1). Lineage (NCBI taxonomy): Eukaryota > Metazoa > Chordata > Chondrichthyes > Myliobatiformes > Myliobatidae > Mobula > Mobula birostris. The sequence goes on from NC_092373.1 coordinate 83,718,685, forward strand.
ATTTACCACACCAAGCACCCCTGAGATTTTATGTTTGGATAAAATCACCCCTCGTGCTTCTAATTCATTCGAAGGAATACCGACCCTGACTATTTACTCTCTCTCTCTTGATAGGACAACCTCTTCTCTGAGGATTAGCCTGGTGAATCTCCTTTGTACTGGCTCCAATATTACCATGTCTATTTTTAGCTAAGAGCATTAAGACAACCATTATTATTTTAGATGAGATGTAACCAACACCCTGTGCAAATTGTTCATTCGCATGAACTTTCTCTGGACCCTGTCCAATGACAACACTTCTTAGAGAAGAGGCCCAAAACTACTCACAATACTCAAAGTGCAGTCTGACCAATGCCTTATGAAGCCTCAGCATTACATCTTTACTGTTATATTCTAACCCTCTTGAAATTAATGCTAATACTACATTTGCCTTCCTTACCACCGACCCAACCTGCAAGTTAACCTGCATGAGGACTCCCAAGTCCCTTTTCACCTCTGATTTTTGAATTTTCTTTCTGTGATGAGAGTCCTTGATGAGGATGGCTTGAATCCAAATGCTGGAGTACCCAAGGTTAGGATCAAGACAGGGTTTCAAACTGGATCGCAAATCTGAGCACAGAACAAACACTAGAGGAGATCACCAATAGGCTTATGAATGAGAAGCGGACCTCAGTTCAAGTGCTCTTTAAATGCTCAAACCTTGGCACTGAAAACTTGATTAGTGGGACAGTCATGAATCTTTGAAAGGGCCGCACCAGCTATCCATACTCTGGGGAGTTAGAGAGTCTAAACCTCAGAAGCTGGCACGGATGGGTGCGTGTCCTACCACTTCCCTTTCAGAAGATAAGCTGGGCTTTTATTCCTTCTACCAAAGTGCATGACCATACACTAACCTACATTATATTCCATCTGCCACTTCTTTGCCCATTCTCTTAATCTGTTCCTTTGTTCCTTTTAACCCATTCCTTTTGAAGACTCCCTGTTTCCTCAGCCCGACCTGCCCCTCCACCTATCTTTGTAACATCAGCAGACTTGGCCACAAAGCCATCAGTTCCATCATCCAAATCATTGACATACAATGTGAAAAGACATTAACACTAACCAACACTAACCCCTGCAGAACACCCCGCTACTCACTGGCAGTCAAACAGAAAAGGCCCCCTTTATTTCCACTCTTTGCCTCCTGCTGGTCAGCAAACCTTGTATCCATGCCAATATCTTTCCTGTAATTCCATGGGCTCTTATCTTGTTAAGTAGCCTCATGAATGGCACCTGCTCTGCTCACTTTATACTTACAACTGTGTGGCTAAGCACAGTCTCAATGCCATCTTTAAGTTTGCCGATGACAGTACTGGCATAGGCCAAATCAAAGGTGGTGACGAAGCAACATACGGGAGGGAGATTGAAAATCTGGCTGAGTGGTGCCATAACAACAACCTCTCACTCAGTGCCAGCAAGACCAGGGAGCTGATTATTGACTTCAGCAGGAGACAACCAGAGGTACGAGAGCCAGCCGTCATCAGGAGATCAGAGGTGAAGAGGGTAAGCAACCTTTAAATTCCTCGGTGTCGTCATTTCCTGGACCCAGTACATAAGTGCAATTATGAAGAAAGCACAACAGTGCCTCTTCTTCCTTAGGAGTTTATGAAGATTTGGCATGACATCTAAAACTTTGACAAACTGTGGTTGAGAGTATATTGACTGGCTGCATCACAGCCTAGTATGGAAACACCAATGCACTTGAATGAAAAAATCTGTAAAGAAGTAGTGGATGCAGCCTTGTCTACCATGGGTAAATCCCTCCCCGCTATTGAGCACATCTACATGGAGCACTGTTGCAGGAATGCAGCATCCATCACCCTGGTCATGCTTTCTTCTCACTGTTGCCATTAGGAAGAAGATACAGGAGCCTCAGGACTCATTCCATTGGGTTTGGCAACAGATATTACTCCTCAACCATCAGTGTCTAAACCAGAGGGGTTAACTTTACTCAACTTCAGATGCCACATCTCTGAACTACTCCCACAAACTATGGGCTCACTTTCAAGGACTCTTCATTCCAATGTTCTTGATATTTATTGCTTATTTATTTATCATTATTATTTCTGTTTTTTTCGTATTTGCACAGTTTGTTGTCTTTTGTACACTGGTTGTCCAATCTGTTGGTGACATCTTTCATTGATTCTGTTACAGTTATTGGATTTATTGAGTATGCCTGCAACTTTGACTTAGTCAAAACGCTTCTGAAAATCCAAGTAAACAATATGCACTGACTCTCCTCTGTCAATCCTTCCTGTTACTTTTTCTAAGGATTCTAACAGATTTATCAGGCAAGATTTTCCCTGAAGGAGACTGTGCTGACTTTGGGCTAATTAATCATGTGTCTCCAAGTACTTTGAAATCTCATCATTACGAATGGACTCCACCATCTTCCCAACCACTGAAGCCACGCTAACTGGCCTATAATTTTTGCCCTCTTCCCTTTTTAAAGAGTGGAATGATGTTTGCAATTTTCCGGTCCTCCAGAACCATTCCAGAATCTAGTGATTCTTGAAAGGTCACTACCAATGCCTCCACAATCTCTTTAGCCACCTCTTTCAGAACCCTGGGGTGTAGACCATTCTGTCCAGGTGACTTCAGACCTTTCAGCTTCCTAAGGGCCTTCTCCTTAGTAATAGCAGCTGCACTCATTTCTGCCCCTGGACACTCTTGAATTTCTGGCATATTGTTATTGTCTTCTCAGTGAAGACGGACACAAAATACATATTAAGTTTGTCCTACATTGCTTTGTCAGCCATTACTACCTTTCCAGCATTATTTTCCGGTGGTCTGATATCCACTCTCGTCTCTCATTTACCCTTTAAATATGAAAAAAAATGTATCCTCTTTGATATTATTGGCTAGCTTACCTTCATATTTCATCTTTTCTCTACTTATGGCTTTTTTTATTTGCCTTTTGTTGGTTTTTAAAAGCTTCCCAGTCCTCTAACTCCCCAGTAATTTTTGCTATATTGTTTGCCCTCTCCTCTTCTCCCTCTTTTCCTTCTGTGCCACAGAGCCAGGTTCAGTGCCAGACAGCTGGTTGCTGTGCTTCCCCCCGGTAAGTCATCCCTCACCCCCAACAATATCCAAAGTGGTATATTTGTTATTGAGGGAAAAGGCCACAGGGATACTCTACACTGGTTGCCTATTCCCTTTTCCTCTCCTCACAGTCACACAGGTACCTGCCTCCTGTAACCTAGGGGTGACTTTCTTCCTGTAGCTTCTGTGTATGTCTTGCCTCCTCGTTCTCCTGTATGAGCCGAAGGTCATCCAGCTGCAGCTCCATTTCTTAACATGGGTCTCTGAGGAGCTGCAGTTCAATGCGCTTCATGTAGATGTAGTTATTAGGGAGATTAGCGATCTCCCTGAGTTCCCACGTCCCACTCAAAGAACATACCATTAACCCTGGATCCATTCTTAATGCACTAGCAATGTACTAATAGACAAAAAGAAACTTACTTTGAGCCTCTGCCTGTCTTCGCCGAAGCTTAGTAAGCCAAAGCCTCCCACTCTAACACTGGCTGCTCCACTTACAAATGCAAGGGAGTGCACATCACACACAACTTCTCATGGTCCTACACAGTTAAGAAAACTCACCAACATCTATAATTTCTGAGGAAGATGAAAGGAACTGGAGTTTGCACATCCACACTCACATCATTCTACAGATGTCCAGGCACCGTGGCAGACAAGAAAGCTCTACAACAGGTAGCCAAGACTGCCCAGTGCATCACTGGCCACCCATTTACCCGTCATCAGGAATATCACCTATATTTGGAAAGGTGCCAGAAAAGGGCCAGTAACATTATGAAGGATCCCACCCACCCTGCTCATGGGCTGTTTGTCCCACTCTGATCAGGGAGGATGCTGTGTAGCATCCATCAAAAACCAACTCAAAACAGTTACTTACCCCAAGCAGTAAGGCTGATCAGCACCTCCACCTACTGACTCTACCACCACTTTATTATTTCCTGGCATCACTTTATCTACATATAATCAATCTATGTAGATGAGCTTTCTCATGTACTTATATCATGTTTTTATTATTAGATCATTGCGTTCTTTATCTTTTGTGTTTTTTACTGTACTGCATTTGACCTGGAGCAACAACTATTTCGGTCCCCTTCCATTTGTGTACAGAAAATGATAATAAACAGTCTTGAATTATGAATCTGACACCTCACTTCCTTTTATTGGCCAATGCTAAGTTACTAATAACCCAATCAATCTCCTGCGCCACTGACAAGCCCCAACAGGACCTGATTGCTTTTTAAAGTTGGCGCGCAAGCTCCACGAAGAACCGTTTCCAAGTGTCTCTGCAATGTCCTGTTTGGCAGACAAGTCCTGACAGGCCTGCTCACTTTTTTAGAATTGGTGTGTAAACTCCACAAGGAACTGTGTCCAGTCCTCTCTGTCATCTTCCACTTGGCAGATACATCATCTATAGATGTAAAATAATTCCACAATTTTATGTTTGGATCAGAACTGGCCAATGTTGATGTAAGGTCATCCACTTTTAACATCACTCAGTAATTTGTTTCCATAGCCGCATCTTACACTTTCAACTTGTTCTGTTTCCCTTTTTTGAAATTCCAACACAAAATGTTACCAGATAACTGTGGTCTTCTCCCTTGCATAGACATTTTGTCTGTTCTCCCCATTCCTCTCCATCTCTAACTTGTTTTCTCACTTTTTCAGTTCTGAGGAAATACCAGTGACTTTGAAGCTTTAAGTTCTTTCTCTTTTTACAGGTGTTTCTTGGCCTACTGAGTGCCTTTAGCCCTTTAAACTTTTGTTACTGGTTCAACACACTTGAGCAGCTGGTGCATTGATATGTGCATTATACTAAAAAGCTTTTTGTAGATTTTGTAGAATCTGGAGCAAGCTGATTGGAATCTGGGGAGAGACAATAAACAGGATTCCCAGCATTGTAATCTCAGGATTTCTACCCATGCCCATGTGCTGATGGAGTGAGAAATACATAGATATATGGAGCAGCTCGATGTCCAGCTTAAAGAGTTGGTGCAGGAGGGAGGTCTTCACATTTATGGAACATTGGGCTCTCTTCCAGACAGGTCATGTCTTACAAAAAAAGAGAACATCTGCAGATGCTGGAAATCCAAGTAACACAGACAAAATGCTGGAAGAACTCAGCAGTCCAGGCAGCATCTATGGGAAAAAGAACAATTGACATTTCGGGTCAAGACCCTTCAGTTTTTGAGGAGGTGACAAAGGAATTTGATGGAGGTGAGAGGGAAATTGGATCAGCCATGACGAAATGGCAGAGCAGACTCGATGGGCCAAATGGCCTACTTCTGCTCCTATACCTTATGGTAAGTCAGTGGATGTTTTCTACATGGACTTTAGTAAGGCATTTTATAAGGTGCCTCATGGTAGGTCGATTCAGAGGATAAAGATGTATGGGATCCAGAGTGAATCTGGATTCTGAATCAGCTTGCACATAGCAGACAGAGCAGAGGGGTGGAAGGCTGTTATTCTGGTAGGAGGTCCATGGCCTGTGGTGTTCTGCAAGGATCAGTGTGAGGACCTCTATTGGTTGTGATATATATCAATGATTTGGAGGAAAATGTAAGTGCATAGATTAGCAAGTTTGCGGATGTCACCTGGATTTGTGGAGATCCGGACAGGGTAAAAACATACAGCAGGATATTGATCTATTAGAGATATTGAAGTGATAGATGGAGTTTAATCCAGGTGCGGATGAAGTGTTGTACTTTGGGAAGTCAAATGAAAGGAGACAATATTTGGTTAATGGTAGACCGCTTAATAGCATTAAGGTATAGAGGATCATGGGGTCCAGATCTTAATTCACTTTAGTTGGTTATGCAATCATATGGCATGCTTGCCTTCATTGACCATGGTTTTGGTATAAGAGTAAGGAAGTCATTCTGAAGCAATAGAAAACTTTAGTCCGTTTTCTTTTTTTTCACATGTTCACTATTCCTATTCAAGAATTGATTACTTCTTTATTGACTCTCGGCTTATCTCTTCAGTGATTAAATGTGATTACGACTCTATAACCATTTCGGATCATGCTCCACTTAAGCTTTCTATTAAAATTCAGGTCAACGCGCAAAATAATAGACAATGGCGTTTTAATTCGTTGTTGCTTCAGGACTCGGATTTTGTTAACTTTATGAATGAACAGATTGATCTTTTTTTTACAATCAACTATACAGAGGATATTTCTGTGAACATTCTTTGGGATACTTTTAAAGCTTATATTCGTGGTCAGATTATCTCGTATTCTGCTGCTTTGAGGAAGAAGCTGAAGCAGGAGGAGCTGGTCATTGTGGACAAGATTAAGGAAATTGATAAGAAATATGTTACAGCTCCCTCTGAGGAGTTGTATAAACAAAGAACTGAACTTCAAATGGAACATAGTTGATTACTTTCGTCTTCGATTGTAAACCAATTAAAGAAAACAAGAAGTGAATTTTATGTACACAGTGACAAAGTTGGCAAATTGTTGGCTAACCAATTGAAGTCTAATTATTCTAAATCTCAAATTAATCAGATTTATAATCAAAATGATCGATTGATATTTGATCATGCGGAGATTAATCAAACCTTCTTTGATTTTTATTCTTCCTTATATCGATCTGAGTGTTTATGAGACTCTAAATATATGAACGACTTTTTAGATAACCTAGATTTCCCTGAGATTTCACAGGATATGTCTTCTATGCTAGATACTCCCATTACCACTGATGAGATTAAGAATGTTATTTCCTCTATGAACCTGGGGAAAGCTCCTGGCCCTGATGGGTTTACCGTGGAATTTTATAGGCTTTTTGCACCTTCATTAATCCCTTGGTTCGGTAGGGTTTTCGAGGCTTCATTAAAACTTGGTAAACTTCCTGAATCCTTCTATAGAGCGTCAATCTCTCTAATATTAAAGAAGGATAAAGATCCTGCTCTATGTGCATCTTATAGACCAATATCTCTATTAAACGTTGATTCTAAAATTTTTTCTAAATTATTAGCAAACAGATTAGAAAAAATTCTCCCTTTTATTATTTTGGAAGACCAAACAGGTTTTATTAAAGGTCGTTACTCTTTCTATAACATTCACACACTGTTAAATATTGTTTATACCCCCCTCACAAAATGTTCCTGAGTGTGTTATCTCTTTAGATGCTGAAAAAGCCTTTGATAGAGTAGAATGGCCTTACTTATTTAAGATGCTTGAAATGTTTAATTTTAGCTCGAAATTTATATCCTGGATCAAACTGTTATATCATTCTCCTGTGGCCTCGGTCCGTACTAACTCTTCAAGCTCACCTTTTTTCCCTCTCTTTCGAGGTACTCGACAAGGTTGTCCTCTTAGTCCTTTATTATTTGATATTGCATTAGAACCTCTTGCAATTGCCATTCGAGAATCTCCAAATATTATTGGGATAACTCGGGGCTTAAAGCCCCATAAAATATCACTCTATGCTGATGACTTACTTTTATATATTTCTAATCCTCAAAAATCTATCCCTGCTGCTTTAGCACAATTAGCACAATTCAGTCTTTTTTCAGGTTATAAATTAAATCTTAGTAAGAGTGAACTTTTTCCGATTAATAAACAACTTCCCTTGTATCATAACTTTCCGTTTAAATTGATTAATAATTATTTCTCATATCTTGGGATTAAAATTACTTATAAACACAAAGATTTATTTAAGACTAATTTTTTACCCTTAATTGATCATATTACTCAACTTTCATCTAAATGGTTTCCATTATATTTAACTTTGATTGGTCGTATTAATGCAGTTAAGATGTTTATTCTGCCAAAATTTTTATATATATTTCAGGCATTACCGATTTTTGTTCCAAAATCTTTTTTTGATAAAGTTGACTCTAAAATTTCTTCATTTATTTGGCAAAATAAAAACCTGAGACTGGGTAAAATACATTTACAGAAAGCTAAGAGAGATGGAGGTTTAGCATTACCTAACTTTAGATTCTATTATTGGGCAATTAATATTCGACATATGAAATTTTGGTTACTTGACCAAGATACACTATCCATTCCTAAATGGGTAGTATTGGAATTACAATCTGCTCAGGGCTATGCACTTGGCTCTATTTTAGGTTCCTCTCTTCTTTTCGATTTGAAACACCTCAAACCGGTTTCTAACCCGATAGTTAAATATACCTAACATATTTGGTTTCAATTCAGAAAATTTTTCGATCTTAACCAGTTTGGGCTAGCAATCCCTATTTTAGGTAACATATTTTTTCCTCCCTCTTTCACGGATCGTGCGTTTCAAATTTGGAAGACTAAGGGTATTTCACGGTTTTTGGATTTATTTTTAGATGGTTTCCTTATGTCTTTTGAACAATTATCTAATAAATATAATTTACCAAGAATACATTTTTTTAGATATCTTCAAGTTAGAAATTTCCTAAGTACTATACTTTCTTCCTTTCCAATGCTTCCTCCTACATATATTTTAGATACTATAATTAATCTCAATCCATGTCAGAAAGGTGCAACGGCTATTATTTATAATATTATTATGAAATTTAGGAAAGCTCCATTTGATAAGATTAGGGTAGATTGGGAACAGGAATTGGGGTCTATCATTTCCGTGGATGACTGGGGGCAGATTTTACAATTAGTCAATACTTCCTCTATCTGTGCTAAACATTCCCTAATTCAATTTAAAGTTGTTCATAGAGCACATATGTCCAAAGATAAATTAGCTCGTTTTTATTCTCATATTAATCCTTTTTGTGATAGATGTCCGGGGCAGATAGCTTCCTTAACTCATATGTTTTGGTCTTGTCCTACTCTGGAAACTTTTTGGAGAGACATTTTTAATATTTTCTCAAAGGTATTGAATATAGATATCTCTCCTCATCCTATTACTGCTATCTTTGGATTACCTAAAATTTCCAGTAATCTTTCCCCTTCAGCCCGTAGAATGATGGCATTTCTTACTTTAATGGCGAAAAGATGTATCTTACAACATTGGAAAGAGCTTAATGCTCCAACAACCTTTTTTTGGTTCTCCCAGACGATATTATGCTTAAATTTGGAGAAAATTAGAAGTAATCTTTATGATTCCTCATTTAAGTTTGAACAGACCTGGAGATCTTTTATTCAATATTTTCATTTAATGTAATTTTTTTTTCTCTTTTGTTTCATATTTATATTCCCTTCTTGCTTTTTTTTAACTGTTTTTAATGGAGGTCGGGTTTGAGGACGTGATTTTAAGTTTTTTAGCTCTACCTGTTTCCAAGTTAGCCCATTGCTTTGCTTTGCTTTTAGTTTAGTTGCACGGTGGGTTTTTTTGGGTTTTTTTTCCTTTTCCCTATTGATATATATATATATATATATATATATAATTAGTATACTATTATTTTACCTTATTATTTTATGTTTAAATTGCACTGTTTGTATCAATTTTTTTCGGTATTAATATCTCCTGTAATTTCTAACAGTGTATTAGTGCTTATATGGTTTACCTTTTGTATACTTATTTAATAAAAAGATTTAAAAAGAAAACTTTAGTCCGACCGCATATGGAGCATTGCATGCAGTTCCTTTTGCCTCATTGTAGGAAGGATGTGGAGACGGTAAAGAAGAGGTTGACCAGGATGTGCCTGGATTAGAATTATGAGTAATAAGGAAAGGTTGGACAGACCCGAATTGTTCCTCCGGGATCATTGGAGGCTGAGGAGATGCCTGACAGAGGATTTTAACATTATGAGAGGCATAGATAGTCAAACACTAAAGGACATGCTTTAAGGTTTGGGGCAGTGGGTTGGGTGGGAGTTTAAAGGAGTCTTGTACTTGCGGCCCATTATGCTGCTGGTGTTTATGCAGCAATGAAGGTGCTCCGTCTCTGTCTGTCCATACCATAGCACACAGATACAGAAGGATTCTTCATTGCTGTTTCCACAACAATTTTGTTTGACCGGTCAAAGTTGTTAGCCCTAAGCTGAACCACTAAACTTGGACTGTGCTTAGTCTGGTCTCTACCCTTTGACCTGTTTGACATGGGTGACCCTACCAAGAGCCAAAGCATAAACCCTGGCTCCAGCAAACACAGCTCTCCGGGTCACTGAGGCTCACAAGCCTCCAATACCTACGACAAGGTTACGGTCCTCGTGGAGGCAAGCAGACTTGTGGGGCAAGTTTTTTTTTAAACAGAGAGTGGTAGCTGCTTGGAATAGGTTACCAGGGCCAGGGATATTAACGAAAGCAGGCTGTATGTTGGAGTTTAAATGCTATTAGATAGACACATGAATCTGAAAGGAATGGATGGATAGGGATAATACACAAGAAAAGGACATTTAGTATAAACTGGCTTGAAGATCAACACAACATCATAGGCCAAATGACCTGTCCAGGTCTGTACTGTTCTATGTTCTAACTCATTCTACATTGATTGCACTGCTACTGAAAAGCACCCGGCAGCTGGAGAGAAACAGACAGAAACAGGCTCTTCAGTCCATCGAGTCCATGTCTGCCATGAAGCACCCACTTTTGTACTTATCACACACTAACCATTTTACTCCCCCCAGATTCCCATCAACTTCCCCCAGATTCTACCACTCATTTAAATCAGGGGTTATTTTTAAAGGCTAATTAACCTACCGTCAGCCATTGGAATGTGGGTGGGAACTGGAGGTCGCATGATATCACAAGGAGAAAGTGCAAAGTCTGCACAGATAGTACCAAAGGTCAGGTTTGAACTCTGTGTTCAATCAGATTGAACTGGTCTTTGGAACAATAAGGCAGTAACTTTACCAACTGTGCCACCACTCTGCTGGTTCCTTTGTTTTTTTTGGTGAGTGGGCTTTAGATTCACACATTCAGAATCTTTTACATAAGCAGAACACTGATACAACAATTTCTTACAAGCTCTATGAGGGAGAGACAAAGACATGCAAGATTCACAGAAGGTAAGGAAGGTCACACACCGACTTATCAGTGGTAGTCTTTTTGAACACAATGTTTTTGGGAGCTGGAGGTGGAGGCATCATCTTCGTAACAACCACACTGGGTGCAGGGATCTTCTGAAGCTGGGGAGTACTCATCTTTCCTCATGTAAGCAGTCAGGGAAGCAGAAACAGAGAGAAGAAATGATCAATATATTAAATGGCAAATTGATGTTAAAACCAATACCTTTAAACAGACTGGAGTCTAGAAATTATAAATGGTAATGTTAAAAGATAACTGTTTAGAATGCTCACAGATCAGAATGTAACCCATTTGGTAGGCCAAGGGAAGTCAATGTATAACTTGAGCACTTCTATTTTAATATTGGAAATGGGTAATTTCTAAACCAAATTCAACAATTAAGTAATATTGTCCAGATTATTTTAACCCATTCCCTTCCATTTTAGGGTTTATGGCTAAATTTTTTTTTATTTAGACTATTATTTGTGTTTTCCCCAACAAAATTAAGTGTAATCTTATGTGTATTTATGCACAAACTCACAGGACAATTTACCTTAACCAATTAACTTCGTAAGCAGTACATCTTTGGTATGTGGGATCAAACTATAGCACCCCGAGGAACCCCAGACGCTCATGGAAAGGACATGCAAACTTCTTATGGACAATGTCAGAACCGAACTCCAAACTCTGATGCCTGAAGTAGTAATGGCATTGTGTTAACACACAATATTGATCCATGGATCCTACCCTACCATGGCATCTGTGGTTCAATATTCCAAAAAACAATATTGCAGAGCCCCATCCAAAATTCTAAATGATAACACACCATTCTACTAGATAACACTGTATTATAGTGGAAACTATAATATTTCACCTTACCCTGTAGCATTTAAGAGCGCGCTGCAACATTTTGACATTTGACATGAAATTCTAGCAGGTGATGCAATATTTTGGGAAATGTAACAATATGCTAGGGTAGAATACAGCACTGAAGATTATAAAGCCGTGTTCTACAGAATGGTATTATGTTCTAGGGCAGAGGGCGGCATTCTAGAGTATGTCATGGTACAGCATTCTAACATATGGGAAATTGTAAGAGCAGTGTAACATCATTAGATACATCATGCCTGATGCTTTTCAGAGAGATTACTCTACCTGCATATCCATCAACTTCACCAGTTTATCAAATCCATCAGCCCCCATCTCTTCCTCTTTGTACCTAATCTATTTGTATATGCTCTCTTTAAGAAGCAGAACTGGCTTCCGATTGTCCTGTCTTGTGCTTTAATGCTTGCCTCCCCACTTCCATCATTATCACTGTTGGTGCACAGACCATTTGTGGCTCTGTGTGGTCGGAACAAACACCAAGCCTCCCCGTCACAGCAATCTAATGAGGTCTCAGCCCCAGATCGCGCTGCTGCCCCTTTGACTCTCTGGTTCTAAATGTCCCTGATAACCAATTTAAAGTGATACAATACAAAGGTATTTAAAACAGCTTTAAGCAATATTCAAAACGCATTTAATGAAAATAAAATAATTAATCATTTAATATTAATTAAACAAGATGCATAAATTAGCTACCCTTTTGCAGATGGTGACCCTATTCAGAGTGGGGTAATACTAACTATGCCGGATGCTGTTTCTTGCTACACAGTTTAGGGTCTTTGTGTTTATCTCTGGGCTCAGGGATGAGGCTAGCAGCAGGGAAGGAGGTCAGATGTGTTAACAGTGTGGTTGCACGAAAAAGCAATGGCCTATGAAGGACACACTGCTAGCACTTCCCTTCCGAAAGTTTCTACCTGCTTATACATTTTAATACCATTGCTGTTGCTACCTGTCCTCAACTTACTTAGCATTTGGACTCTCTTAATTATACTGACCACCTTGTTTTTCATTAATTTCCCTTGAAATTTGAACCCTTCACTAAAGAGAAACATTTGCTAGATTGGTCTTCATAATCCTGAAAAACTTAGTTTCAATTACTGAATGGTTCTTCTTTCCTGTTTCTTCATTTAAAACTCATTATTTATCCTAAAACAATGATTTATGCAGCACTATAAAACAAAATGGCTTGGATCTGTTGTCCAGGTGAAGCATTTGATAATTAGCTTAGGTTGAAGAGTTAAGAGGTCTTAGTGGGCTGCTCTACAGTGACAGATGTGATGTCAATTTGATTTCGAAAAGCATCTGTGAGTGAATGTTACTGCCACTTGCACTATTTAGCCAATTGCTTTGCATAGTAGTTCATGAGTGCCATGCATACAGTTCGTTTATTGTCATTCAACTGTAAACATGTATACCGCTAAACTAAACAATGTTCTTCGAGATCAAGATGCGCAACACAGTACATATAAACCACACACACAACACATAAAGTAATATTACTACAAATAAATTAAATAATGAGATATATTTATGAACAAGAGAAAACCTGCAGATGTTGGCAATCAATGTAATGCATACTAGATGCTGGAGAAACTCAGCAGACCAGGCAGCAGCTATGGAAAAGAGTAAACTGTTGACATTTCAAGCCGAGACCCTTCATCAGGACATGAGTCCAGGGTGGTGACAGGGAGTTCCGTAGTCTTACAGTCTGGGGGAAGCTGGTTCCTATTTTAACAGTTCTTGTCTTAATGCTATAGTATCTGCTGCTTAATGGAAGTGGCTCAAAGAGATTGTTGGACGGACGGGAAGGATCATTGACAATGCTAAGGGCATTGATCACCGGTGGTGTACAGGCTTGGTTGTTAGTCGCATCATTCTTTATCAGTAGCGATTGACACCAATACTACTAAATAAGATCCTGCTATCACTACATGTTAATCATTCATGGTAACGCTGCTGTAAATAATGTTGGTATAAAGCTCAAAGTATTGTTGTGAAACTTGGGTGGTATATGAATGTTAACAATTGGTTTCAGGCCATACTCCATGGAGCGGTGTGGCAGGCTGCTCGTGAAAACTGGGTTAATGATGCCATGACCTTAATTACACCGATTAGGTCATTAACAAACAAGAGAAAACCTGCAGATGGTGGAAACCCAACAACACACACAAAATGCTGGAGGATCTCGGGAAGGGTTTCGGCCGGAAACGTCAACTGTTCTCTTTTCCATAGACACTGCCTGACCTGCCGAGCTCCTCCAGCATTTTGCGTGTGTTGTTAGATCGTTAAACTTCTTTTGTCTGTCTGCAAACAGATATTTGATGTCGTGTTCATTTTAAGTGCTACTTGATCATCTCATATGGAGGACCTCCTAGATCCCTGCAGGTGGTGGATGGTGTTTCTCACTTACACATCATTCACCAAAATCCAGAGCCACGGAAAAACTTCACCCACACACCCTAATGATGTCCACCACCAGGAAGTGTGTACACTCCTGCAAGAACTATGATATAACCTCAAATGGCATTAGATAGCAATAACTAATATTAGATATCATGAAATTGGACCTTATGAATATGAGGTAAGGCAATAGATTACATCTTCAAGTTGGCTGGACAACACAATGGTGAAAACAATGTGGAAGCATAAATTTTCTATGTAATGCACAGGCTAATCATGTCATCACCAAGTTTATGCTTTCTGACATGACCAGCTTTAGACTTCTAAACCTTTAAAGATTTTTTTCTTGATTGATATTAGGTAAGAAGTTGATAAAAAAAAAAGTATAGAGCGATTACTCAATCCTATGCATTAGACATATTCCCCAATTTATTAAGCAGTTTGCTTTAAGACAAAATGGATAGGTTTTGATAGAGTACCTTAAACAATCGACCTCAACCTAGGACACCACGAACGCTTGGAAGAAGAATCCCTTGGTAACACCTTTCCTTCTTCAGGTGTTAATGTTAGTCTGCGTGTGAGTCTTTATCTTGGATTGTGGTGACTGAAACACTGATAGTAGTAGGTCAGCAATTGGACAAATTATATTTGCCAGGCATCAGTACTTAAGTGGATTATTATTTACGATAAGGAGACAATGCAAGTCCAGCAAATCCTACCCAAGGTTACAACCCTATATAATAAAGCCTCTTTTAATAATCTTTTTATTGAACCATAGTCTGCAAAAACATGGCAGAGTTTTGATAATCTGTCAGCTAACTGGAGTAAGGATAGAGCAAGGCCACATCCCATTTACTCGTGAGCTTCATTACTGACTTGTAACAATATCCTGATGCTGAGCTTTTATCACTGTCGGATATCCCCATCTTTATATGAAAGCGAAGTTACTTCAAAGATTCAAAGTACATTTATATCAAAATATGTATAAATTATACAACCTTGAGATTTGTCTGCTTACAGACAGCCACAAAACAAGAAACCCAAAAGAACAAATTTACAAAAAATGAAGACCAACCTCCAAAGTGCAGAGAAAGAAAAAAAACACAAATCATGGCAACAATAGAAGGGAGCCAACTTGAATACTTCGATCTGAATCCTCAGAGCAGCCCAGAGTAGGCCCAAAGCTTCAGTCTCAGTTCAATTGAGCCTTTGCTTATTTTTGGTGTGCAATTCTAGGGGAGCTCATTTAGAGTTTGCAAAAACTGTGGTCCAGCATTATTGATCAACATGAGAGGTTTTTTGCTGGGGAAAAGTCAATGCAATGGCTCAGGCCGTTAATGTAGAAACTCCACATTAAGCATCTTAACTACTTCAGACACAATTGCAGACGGGGGACGGGTTGAGTAGGATTGTGACCAGTAATCTGCTATCAATTTGTCTTGCTCTGATTTTCAACCTTTCCCTATGCTGGATGGTGTGGAACACTTTTTGAAGACCATTCAGTCAGCTGTGTAAACTTCACAGCCTTAGATGATTCCACTAGGTCTGTCAATGCGTCAGAATTTTGTCTGAATCTCCATCCAGTCTATCATGGGTAAAGCCCTCCCAACCAATGAGCGCATCTACATGAAACGTTGTCACAAGAAAACAGAATCCATCATCAGGGATTCCCAGCATCCAGGCCATGCCCTCTTCCCACTGGAAGAAGGTACAGGATCCTCAGGACCCACACCACCAGATTCAGGAACAGTTATTACCCCCTCAGCCATCGGGCTCTTGAACCAAAGGGAATAACTTCACTCAACTTCACTTGCCCCATCACTGAAATGCTCCCACAACCAACTGAATCACTTTCAAGGACTCACCATCTCATGTTCTCAGTATTTATTTTTTATTTATCATTATTGTTTGTATTTGCATAGTTTGTTGCCTTCTGCACTCTGGTTGAACACCTAATTGGGCGATCTTACATTGATTCTGCTATAGTTATTATACCAGGGATTTATTGAGTATGCCCACAACAAAATGAATCTCAGGGTTGTATATGGTGGCCTATATGTACTTGGATAATTAAATTTAGTTTGAGCTCTGTACTTAGCTCTGACTGTAGGTACTTGATATAGTTGTCCCTCTGTTCCGTTCTAGACAGAGAACCACTTGCCAGTGTGAGTTGTCATTGACCATCTGACTGTTCAGGATCATAAACAGTGTGGATCCAGCAATTTCCTCATCTCTGTGATACGTCAGGATAGCAAGATGGATGATCAAACAAAGAATTTGTTACCTCTATATTTTATAACGAATTCATCACTTCATGGATTTATCAGAAAAATTTTTTAAAAATCTATTTAAATAATACTTCCAACAATGCATAGTCACCTGCCACTGTAATTTAAGAGTGAGTGGGATTTGATAATGGTGGAACAAGGAAGCAGACTTTGATTTCTGTTGATTGAATAAAACAATCAGTATCAAATTGACTGTTTCTGTATATCACACCCAATGTTTCTATTTTGGAAGGAACGTTTGGCAAGACATAATAGGTAGCTAGTATGATATCATTTTAAAATATCAGTACAAGTCAAAAGGGTCTGCTGGAACTCTTGAATGGAATAGTTTATCTTTTCTGGTTTCACCAAGCATAGGGATAAGGTAAAGAGAGGCATCCTATCTGATGAACAGCTCATATTGAACCATCTAGTTCTTGTTTGTACAGTCTGTAACTTTTAACACTGGAAATAGAAAAGCTCAAATGTTTAATTCAAGAAAAAAATCAATACACTACAAATCAAATACAAATTACCTGATCTGGAGAACAGGGTAGTGAAGCTAGAGACACTCCCAGTCTAGTTCCTCTCTAGCTACAATGGTTAGCTCAGTCATTTTATACTAAACTCTTGCCAGTATTATTAATGGCTATTTACACCCAGGGATGCCTTGCAGCTATCCTTGTATTCTTCTATCTTGAATTAGTTGCAATATAAACAGAGCTTCATTCAAGAAATCACTCCTGTCTACATTCAAGTATTTATTATAAACAAGAGTTTGGATTTCTATTATATCCTTCTATCGTATTTCTATTGTAATTCTATTGTATTTCTAATGCACTCTTGAAGTGGATGAAATGCAGTATACAAATTGTACAAAACACATTCTTACAAACAGCAAGGAAATAGCAACAAATTTAAACATTTTAGGAATAAATAGTGGTCAGGACACCATGAAAAATGTTGTAAGTTTTCAAGTGGTGCCTTGGGACATTTTATATTAACCTTGGAAAGCATACAGAGTCTCCGTTTAACAAACAACTTTTAAATAAAGCATTTTTACAGTTTTGGACAGCTGTTACCCAATATTAAATTGATACCAAGACAAAAATAATTGAATTAAGAAAAGGGATTGGAAGATATTGTCTTGCATTTAGATGACTTAGGAATAATATTGTTAGTGAAAATGATGAAGGGTTTATGAAATCGAAAACAAACCTGCTGAAAATACTCAACAGATCAGGCCCCTCATAGAACTGGGAAAGAGAGAAAATGAGTTAAAACATAGAAACATAGAAAATAGGTGCAGGAGTAGGCCATTCGGCCCTTTGAGCCTGCACCTCCATTCAGAATGATCGTGGCTGATCATCCAACTCAGAACCCTGTACCAACCTTCCCCCCATACCCGCTGATCCCTTTAGCCACAAGGGCCATATCTAACTCCCTCTTAAATATAGCTAATGAACTGGCCTCAACTGTTTCCTGTGGCAGAGAATTCCACAGATTCACCACTCTCTGTGTGAAGAAGTTTTTCCTAATCTCGGTCCTAAAAGGCTTCCCCTTTATCCTCAAACTGTGGCCCCTCGTTCTGGACTTCCCCAACATCAGGAACAATCTTCCTGCATCTAGCCTTTCCAATCCCTTTAGGATTTTATACGTTTCAATCAGATCCCCCCTCAATCTTCTAAATTCCAACGAGTATAAGCCTAGTTCATCCAGTCTTTCATCATATGAAAGTACTGCCATCCCAGGAATCATGTTTACCACATAGTGGCACTCATATCTACTGTGATGAAGTGCATTGAGAGGTTGGCCATGGTCAGAATCAACTTATACCTAAGCAAGAACCTGGACCCATTGTAATTTGCCTATCACCACAATAGGTATTTAGAGGATGCAATCTCACTGGCTCTCCACCTAGCCTTGGACCACTTGAACAACAGTAATATCTATATCAGGCTGCTTATTAATTACAGCTCAGCATTCAATACCATCATAGCCTCAGTACTAATCAACAAGCTTCAAAACCTGGGACTCTGTACCTCCCTCTGCAACTGGATCCTTGACTTCTTTAGTTAAAAGCAGAGGAAATGTCGGCGGGATGGAAAGGAGGTAAGGAATATCGCAGATAAGATAGGATAAGACTATCGCAATGATAAGCTGAGGCTCCTAAAAGCCTGTTACTCAAGCATATTTTAGTCTTCTTTGAAATTGTGTGGGAAACCACAGACAGATGGTACAGCAGAGCTTCCTTTCCACAGATGCTGCCTGACCTGTTGAGTATTTCCAGCATTTCCTGCTTTCACTTCAAATTTCACAGGACAAGAAACACAACAGGATCAATGAAAGACCACAACCAACAGAGTGGACAAACAACCAATGTGCAAATACAAAAAGAAAGAAAAAAGAGCAAAAAAAAGAAATAACAGTTATAATAATAATAACTAAGCAATAAATATTGAAAACATGAGATAAGAGTCCTTGAAAGTGAGTCCAGTTGAGTGGGAACAGTTCAGTGATGGGTGAGTGAAGTTGAATTAAGTTACCTCCTCTGGTTCAAGAGGCTGATGATTGAGGGTAATACCTGTTCCTATACCTGGTGATGTGGTTCTTGAGGTTCCTGTACATTTCATCCTGAAGGCAGCAGTAAGAAGAGAGCATGGCCTTAGTAGTCCTTGATGATGGACGCTGCTTTACGGCGACAACACTCCGTGAAGATGTGCTCAGTAACTTTAAATTCCTGGGTATCAGTATCTCCGAGGACCTGTTCTGGACCCATCATATAAGTACTATTGCAAAGAAAGCACAACAGTGCCTCTAGTTCCTCAGGAGTCTGTGGAGGTTTGGCATGACATCGTAAACCTTAGCAAACTTCAATAGATATGTGGTGGAAAGTGTGCTGACTGGATGCATTATGGCCTGGTATGGGAACACCAATGCCTCTGAGTGGAAAATCCTACAAAAGATAGTGGATTTGGCTCAGTTCATCACAAGTAAAACCCTGCCTTGAGCACATTGAGCACATCCACATGAAATGTTACGATAGAAAAACATTATCGATCATCAAAGATCCTCACCATCCAGGCCATGCTGTTTTCTCGTGGCTGCCATCAAGTAAAAGGTACAGGAGGCTCAGGACTCGCATCATCAGGTTACTACCCCTCAACCGTCAGGCTCTTGAACAAAAGAGGGATAGTACACTTATTTAAGGACTCTGGTATATTATTATTTCATGCTCATTATTTATTGCTATTTATTTATATCTGTATTTGCAGTTTGTTTACAGTTAACAGTTCCTGATGTTTACAGATTACAGTTACTGTTCTATAGGTTTGCTAAGTATGTCTGCAGAAAAAGAATCTCAGAGTTGTATATGGTGTCATGTACAGTGCCTATAAAAAGTATTCACCTCCCTTGGAAGTTTTCATATTTTATTGTTTTAAATTGATTTAAAAACAACTGTAGGTTTTACTTTGAATGTTTTTGAACCTTTGAACCTTTGCATTCTGCATCCACATTGCTAACTCTACTTACCATCAACTGAATACCGAGCTTTCCATTCACGTTCATCTATTTTTCTGCGCTACAAACTGACTTTCCATAGAGATTTCACTACATTTAACACCTGTGTTTGTGGTTGACTTGGAAACGGACCTTTAAATTGGAGACACAAACACGAGAAAGTGTGCAGATGCTGGAAATCCAAGCAACACACACAAAATGCTGGAGGAACTCAGCAGGCCAGGCAGCATCTATGGAAAGGAGTCAACAGTTGACCTTTTGGGCTGAGACCCTTCATCAGGATGCTTTAGATTGTAGAAATTACCAGCAGCCTCAAAGAACAGGTGGAAAGATGCAAGCCTAACAATAGTTCTTTAAGAATCTTGGTTCTTCACAGGGATTTTAAACTGGTGTTCCAGGCTCTCTCTCCTTTTCTCACACATAGTTTTAGCTTGAACCAGAAATGGAAATTCTAGGCTGCGGTGTTGGTTTGCAAATTCACTGCCTAAACCACAAAGATTGACCTCCTTAGTGTATTCATCAGATGAGGGTCTGTTGGAGAGATTTGCATGTAATCTCTTTTGTATATCTTTAGGGTCATTTGTTTTTCATTTCTTCAATAAGGAACCATTTATAGTGCAGTGAAATGTTTCGGTATAAAGTTATTTTCAGCACTGTAACTGAATAATGACTCTGGGCTCCCTCTTGTTTACAGATGTTGACTGTGAAGAATCTGCTTCTTACATTTTCCAAATTAAAACTGCTCAAGAACGATATTATAGATAACCATTAGCCAAAGTCTAATAAAAATTCCTAAATCCTCAGCTGCTTTTTAAACATCAACTAGCTGCTGATCAGTTACTGGACAAAAATGTGTACTGAATAGAGCTTTTATAGCATCTCAGAATCTTCTCTTTCATTGATAACCAGTGGGTCAGCTGTTTCTGCAAGCTGGAAACAAAAAGGTTGCCTCTACTCATAGTACAGCACAGGCCCATGTACTCTTCAGCGTTTCTTTCCCTTTGAATAAGACCCCGATCCTCACATCCAATTTCTCCCTTGAATGGCTGATGTGGAAATAGACCCTTGGCTTGGAGAAATTACCAGCAGCCTCACAACGCAGGTGGGAAGAGGAAACTTCACTAAAAGCTCTTTAGTAAGCTCACATTAAAAGACTAGGATCTTCACAGGGCTTTTAAGATTGTGACACACACACACACACACACACACACACACACACACACACACACACACACCTGCACACAATTCTAGGCACTGTTGTTTTGCAGGAATTCACTGTCTAAACTACAAAGATAAATCTCATCAGTGTATTCAGCAGGTGAGGGAGTGATGGAGCGATCTATATATAATCCCTTTTGTATGTGTTCAGTCTCAAAATCTTTTTTCATTTTTTCAGTAGAACACCCTTCATAATCCAGTGAAAGATGTGAATCCCAAATTTTTGAAGTATAATTATTGTTGTAATTCAGAAAACATAAGAAGCAATTTCTTCACAGTAAACTCCTGTAAACTGCAATGTGATCGTGTTCGTGTGATCTGGTGCTATGATCTTGGTTTTAGGATAACTGCTTACAAAATAATTTCAATAGGGGGGCTCAGGTTAAAATACTAGCTAAAATACAATTGTATATATAGTGCTCTATTTTTGCTTAGTGTTAAAGCAGTGCATCAATTCCTCTAATACTGTTTGTAGGAGTCCATATCAGAATCAGAACCAGAATCAGGTTTATTGGGGTGCTCAATTGCTTGGGATTGATCCTAGCTGTCTACATGATACACAAGACAATATGCAAGCCAGGGCAGGTGGATATGGAGAGCAAGCTTTTGCCCATTCAGCAGGCTTCCCCTCTCCAAACAGCTGATGAATCCAAAGGAACAGAAGAGACCAATACAGTTTGGCACCAGCAGCATCACAGGAGTTGCCTCCCAGTGCTGAACTCAAAACATAGGACTGCTTTAGGAACTCCAGCTCTAAAAGCTGGAATTTCAGCTTCTGGAGTTTTAACTCCCAAAGCTTTTCCCATGAGTGGGTATAGCTGCAGGGCAGTGGGAGTTTGAGATCTGAGTTTTCCTTCTCCTAGATGAGCTGCTAGCCATGGCTGACGAGCCACATCTGCCCAAAAACGCCAGTAACCTGCCTTTGCCCCTTCATCTGTCAGTAGACATGGTTCCCCTCGGCTTAGTAGCTAAAGCACACGTGAGGATCAGAAACTGGACTTGTTTGCCAAAGGCTATCTAAGACTCATGCCATTGGGTGTGTGTAATAGGTAATGGGAGCTTATCCCCACTACCTGCCCCAACTATGACAACCTTAAAGAACCAATTTCAGGTTTACTATCACTGTTTTCACATAAAATTTGTTATTTTGTGGCACCAGTACAGAGCAAAGACATTAAACTACAAACATTATAAAATAAATAGCACACACAGAAAGGAATAATGAGGTAGCGTTCATAGGTTCATGGACCATTTAGAAATCTGGCTGCAGAGGGGTAGAAACTGTTTCTGAATCATTGAGTGTGGGTCTTCAGGCTCCTTTGCCTCCTCCCTGATGGTACTAACAAGAAGAGGGCATGTGCTGAGGGTCTTTATTGGTGAATCTTCAATCTCTCACTGCTGTAGTCAGAGGTTCTCAACTGCTCCAAAAGGGCAACAATCATACCAGTGTCCAAGAAGAGCCGGGTGAGCTGCCTCAATGTTTACCACATAGTGGCACTCATATCTACTGTGATGAAGTGCATTGAGAGGTTGGCCATGGTCAGAATCAACTTATACCTAAGCAAGAACCTGGACCCGTTGTAATTTGCCTATCACCACAATAGGTATTTAGAGGATGCAATCTCACTGGCTCTCCACCTAGCCTTGGACCACTTGAACAACAGTAATATCTATATCAGGCTGCTTATTAATTACAGCTCAGCATTCAATACCATCATAGCCTCAGTACTAATCAACAAGCTTCAAAACCTGGGACTCTGTACCTCCCTCTGCAACTGGATCCTTGACTTCCTCATCAAGAGACAACAGTCAGTGCAGATCAGAAATAGTATCTTTTCATCACTAGCGATCAACACCAGCGCACCTCAAGGGTGCGTGTTTAGTCCACTGGTCTACTCTCTCTGCACCCATGACTGTGTGGCTGGGTACAGCTCAAACACCATCTATAAATCTGCCAATGGCACAACCGTTGTTGGCAGGATCCCAGATGGTGGCGAGGAGGCATACAGGAGTGAGGTAGATCAGCTGGTAGAGTGCTGTTGCAACAACAACCTTACACTCAACATCAGTAAGACCTAGGAATTGATTGTGGACTTCAAAGGAAGTTGATGTAACACACACTGGTCTTCATCGAGCAGTGGGAAAGGGTGAGCTGTTTTAGGTCCCTAGGTGTCAAAATTACTTAAGTTCCATCCTGGGCCCAACATATTGATGCAATTACAAAGAAGACATGACAGCTGCTATATTTCATTGAGAGTTTGGGGAGATTTGATATGTCACTAAAGACTAGCAAATTTCTACAGATATACCATGAGGAGCATTGTAGCTGGTTGCATCATTGTCTGGCATGGAGAGGCCACTGTATAGGATTGGAAAAAACAGCAGAAGATTGCAAACTCAGACAACTCCATCATGGGCACTAGCTGCCCCAGCATCGAGGACATCTTCAAGGAACAATACCTCAAAAAGATGGCATCCATCATTAAGGATCCCCATCCCCGTGCCCTCTTCTCATTGCTACCATCAGGGAGGATCTACAGGAGCCTGAAGTCACATACTCAACATTTCAGGAACAGATTCTTTCCCTCCACCATCAGATTTCGGAATGGACAATGTACCTTACTTGAACACTCCTTCACCATTACTTTTGCTCTACTTATTTAATTTTATGTTATAATATACCAAGTTTCTGGAAGAGCACGCAACAGGCGATCTCACCTGGTCTCTCAACATCACACTTTAGCCAAGAAAGCACCCTTCCTTCCTAAGGAGATTGAGGTAGTCGAGGCTCCTCCTCCATCCACACCGTCACGAAGCAATTTTTACAGGATCACTGTTGAGAGTGCCCTGACCAGCTGCATCACCGTCTGGTGCAGGAATTGCAAGGCATCTGACAGCAAGGCCCTACGTAGGATTGCAAGGACTGCTGAGAGAATCACTGGGGTCTCGCTCCATCCATCTGAGATATTTATCGGGAACACGGATACGTAGGGCCTTCCCATCCATCCAACAATCTCTTTGACACCCTACCATCAGGTGGGAGGTACCGTAGCACTGGGACAAGGACTATTGGGATGGGACACAGCTTCCTCCTCCAGGCTGTGAGACCACTGAACTCTCTGCTACCATCTAGGTCTCATTACATATAAAGCAGTAAACAGTAACATTATACCGTTTACTTTTTGATTTGTGTCATAAATGTACCTGATTATTTGTTAACTTCTTTGGATTAATATTACTTTATGTGGTGTGTGTTGTGCATCTTGGTCTGGAGTAACAGTGTTTTATTTGGTGGTATTTATGTATACGATTGAATTACAATAAATTTGAACTTGAACTTGATATTTCCACTCAGTCCTTAAAACAGTCCGTCCAGGTGAGGCGACACTTCACCTGTGAGTCGGCTGGGGTGATATACTGCGTCCGGTGCTCCCGATGTGGCCTTTTATATATTGGCGAGACCCGACGCAGACTGGGAGACCGCTTTGCTGAACACCTACGCTCTGTCTGCCAGAGAAAGCAGGATCTCCCAGTGGCCACACATTTTAATTCCACATCCCATTCCCATTCTGACATGTCTATCCACGGCCTCCTCTACTGTCAAGATGAAGCCACACTCAGGTTGGAGGATCAACACCTTATATTCCGTCTGGGTAGCCTCCAACCTGATGGCATGAACATCGACTTCTCTGACTTCCGCTAATGCCCCACCTCCCCCTCATACCCCATCTGTTATTTATTTTTATACACACATTCTTTCTCTCAAACTCCTTTTTCTTCCTCTGTCCCTCTGAATATACCTCCCCCCGCCCCCCCCCGTCTTTCTTCCCGGACCTCCTGTCCCATATCCTCTCGTATCCCTTTTGCCAATCACCTGTCCAGCTCTTGGCTCCATCCCTCCCCCTCCTGTCTTCTCCTATCATTTTGGATCTCCCCCTTCCCCTCCAACTTTCAAATCTCTTACTAACTTTTCCTTCAGTTAGTCCTGACGAAGGGTCTCGGCCTGAAACATCAACTGTACCTCTTCCTAGAGATGCTGCCTGGCCTGCTGCATTCACCAGCAACTTTGATGTGTGTTGCTTCAACTGTCTATATGTTTGGTAAATGTACAAGAGAATGTCTCATGGTCAGGTTAGTTTCCATACTACATCTCTTAGATGAAGCCTAGCTCTGAGTCAGCAGTCTGTTCTTTTCACTGATAGTGCTGTTCTTGTCATAGTCATAGATTTATATGATCATGGACATGCTAAAGGCCTTCAGCCCAACTCATCCATGCTAACCAAAATGCCTTCCTGCACTACTCTGATTTGCCTGTGTTTGGCCCATATCCCTCTCAACCTTTCCTATCCCAGAGCACATCAAAGCTACAGAACCCAATGTTTGGACGATGATTTAGGCACCAGGCCAGATTGTAAAGGTCAGGGTATCGGGGCCCAAGGGAAGGGACAGACGGGTTCAGCTCACTGCTCTGCTCTGTGGATGGACTCTCTTTGTGGACTGCAGTTCAGAATACTATTTGCTTGCATTAATTGTTTGCATGATTTGTTTGTTTTCTCTACACATTGGGTGTTTGACGGTGTTCATTGTTTTTAATGGGTTCTTCTGGGTTTGTTTCGTGGCTGCCTGTTCGGAGACAAATCTCAAGGTTGTATAATGTCGACATACTTTGATAATAAATGTACTTTGAGCTTTGAACTTTGATTCTAATTGTATCCACTTCTACCACCACCTTTTGAGTGAAAAACTTGCCCTTTAAATTTTTGCCCTCTTGCCTTAAATCTACACCCTCTAGTTTTAAGCTTTCCTGCCCTGGGGAAAAAAAACATGACCATTCACCTTATCTAAGCCCTTTTGATTTTCTGTCACTCCTCAGCCTCCTTTACTTTAGGGAAAATAGTCCCAGCTTATCCCGTCTCTCCTAATTTAAGCTGCATTCCCAGTCCTTGCACACTTTTGAATCTTGTCTGCACATACTCCGGTTTTTTTACATCTCTCCCATCCATGGTCAGACTTAATTTGAAGACAATGTTTAATATTTTTTGAGAATGCTGCTGCAAAAAGACTTTCAGAGCACCTCTGTAAACATGTATTTGTGCATATGACAATATGCTTAACTTTGAGTTTGAGATGCTAGTTCTTGCTTGTTACTCCTAGAAGTCCTGATTAAAGTTGCCTAACAATCCATAATAGGTACGAAGGTGCTCCCAAAAAGTGAGAAAGGCCTTGGTAGAGAACAGGATTTGTAGGAGGCATGTATGCTCTTTGGTCATGTTGCCACCCAGGACTACAGCCAAGTGTTTTTTTTATCAGGGAGTTGGTAGGGAGATATCTGTTTCTGAGTGTCTGCAAATTTTGGGAAGTTGGCAATACTGGGAAAAGGGGCATTCCTGGAAATACTCAGCAAGTTAGGCTGTGCGAAGACTAACAGAATCAACATTTCGGATCTCTGAAATGTTGAGGTCTCTGCTCTGTTTCTATGTTTTTGTTTTAGGCTTCCAGCAGCTGCTTTTCTTTTGATTTTCAGAAGATCGTCCATGCTCTAGTTGATCTTGAGGCGTTAAAGAAGATAAATGAAACCTTATCTCTTTGAATATGGAACTCCGTTGATCTTACAAATGCATCACTGAGTTGAGATAGAGATTAATAGCAGACTGGAATCAATATGAATCTGATCCTGCAAGGGGAAAACAGCTAAGGTGTACATGCAAAGTTATTTTTGAGGTCATAGGTCAGAGATCTCAAGGAAGATTAAGGATATAATTTGAGTGTTGCCCTTCGGTTGACCTCACAGGAAGCAGGATCAATAAAACCTGGTGGTTTCATGAGTAAGTAAGAATGCCTTCCTTCAGAGATAGTGCAAATCGCAACACAGATAAAGGTTGTGCATGAAATTACTATTGCTGTCTCTATGGAAGTGGGGGAAGGGAAATCGGTTTATAATGATGAGAAAGAACAAACATTTCTTTCTAAAAAGGAATGTATTATCCAGGCATCCAGAAAAGACTGAAACATTCCTTTTCTCTTGGCTATCGCAATTTTCAACATGATTTTATTCTAGGAATTGTGAGAATGAATTTCCAGTCAAGTATCCATGAAGTGGTGGTGGCATTTCTATATATATATATAGAAATGCCACCACCACTTCATGGATACTTGGCTGGAAATTCATTCTCACAATTCCTAGAATAAAATCATGTTGAAAATTCATTCATTTATTCATTTATTTATTTATTTAATTTATTTATTTTAGAGATATAGTATAGTATCCAATGAGCCCACGTTGTCCAATTACACACATATTACTAATTAACATACTAACCCATACATCATTTGGAATATGGGAGGAAACTGGGGCACCTGGAGGAAACCCATGTGGTCACGGGGAGAATGTACAAACTCCTTATAGACAGTGGACAGTATTGAACCAAGATTGCTGGTGCTGTAATAGTGTTGTAGTAACTGCTACTCTACCATGCCAACCCTTTGATTTGACTTGCAAAATTTTCTGTGCTCTTAACTCTCTGCAATATGGCTTATTTCAATCAGCAGATAGCAATGCTGATGCAGGTAACTCAGTCCGGGAAATTACACTCTAATCCATTTCCCCTAGGTCTGATACACTATTGCACCTCCTCTCTCCTGACAGGAGCCATAGTCTTTAAACTCTCTTCCAACAGATCCCCATATCACTTCCTGCTACAACTTTCTTCTCCCCCTCCTTCAGTTTTCCTTAATCCCTCCATAAGATGGAGTAGCATTGTGGATAAAGTGCTGGACGAGTATTTAGAGAACAGGATTATTGATCCTAAGATGTGTTTGAATACCTGGTCAAGGCAGGTAGAGAAGCATTTAGAGGACTTCTTTGATTTGGTGAACTGAACCATATTCAGGGATTCATCCTCGGATCTGAATGAATATGACACGGCTGTTACTGACTTCATCAAAACCTGCAAAGATGAATGTATGCCTTCGAGAACATACTGAGTCATCCCAAACCAGAAGCCCTGGATGAACCAAGAGATTCACAGTCTGCTGAAGGCAAGATCTGTCGCGTTCAAGACCAGTGATCCAGAACCCTACAAGAAGTCTAGGTATGACTTATAAAAGGCTACCATGAAAGTGAAAAGGCAATTTTGTATGAAATCGGATGCACGGTGGATGTTGCAGGGTTTACTTCCTAAAA
This sequence comes from Mobula birostris, assembly GCF_030028105.1. NCBI lineage: Eukaryota > Metazoa > Chordata > Chondrichthyes > Myliobatiformes > Myliobatidae > Mobula > Mobula birostris. The sequence continues at coordinate 83,747,129 of NC_092373.1, forward strand.
GGCAACATCTTAAAACATAAATAGCAGCGACGTTTCAATCTCATAAGACCTCAACTTTGTTGCTTGTCATCTATATCAACGATCTGGATGATGTAGTAAACTGGATCAGCAAATTTACAATGACACTTAAGACCTGGGACATAGTGGACAGTGAGGAAGGCTATTAAAGATTGCAGTGGGATCAAAAATTGGCTGAAAAATGCCAGATGGAATTTAAGTGTGAGGTGTTGCCCTTTGGGAGGACAAACTAGGATAGGACTTACATGGTAAGTGGTAGGGCAACAAGGAATGCAGTAAACAGAGGGATTTGGGAACACAAATCCATAATTTCTTAAAAGTGGTGTTACAGGTAGATAAAGTCATAAAGACAGCTTTTGTTACATTGACCTTCATAAATCACAGTATTGAGTACAGGAGTTGGGATGTTATGTTGAAGTTGTATAAGATGTTGGTGAGGCCAAATTTCAGAATCAGAATCACGTTTAATATCACCGGCAAATGTTGTGAAATTTGCTGTCCTTGTAGCAGCAGTGCAATATAAAATTGTTAAATTAAATCAGTAGTGCAAAAATAGAAATGAAAAGGTGGTGAGGTAGTGTTCATGAGTTCAATGTCCATTCAGAAATCAAATGGCAGAGAGGAAGAAGCTGTTCCTAAGAAGGCATATGGTGCATTGGCCTTCTTCAACCATGGGATTGAGTTTAAGAGCCGAAAGGTAATGTTACAGCTATTTAGGACCCTGGTCAGACACCACTTGGAGTACTGTGCTCAGTTCTGGTCACCTCACCACAGGAAGGATGTGGAAACTATAGAAAAGTTGCATAGGAGATATATAAAGTTGTTGCTTGGATTGGGGAGCATGCCTTATGAGAATAGGTTGAGTGAACTCGGCCTTTTCTCCTTGGAGTGGTGGAGGATGAGAGGTGACCTGATAGAGGGTGTATAAAAGGATGGGAGGCATTGATTGCGTGGATAGTCAGAGACATTTTTTCGTGGCTAACATGAGAGGGCTCTGCTTTAAGGTGCTTGGAAGCAGGTACAGAAGCGATATCAGGGTAAGTTTTTTACACAGAGTGGTGAGCGCGTGGAATGGGATGTCGGCGACAGTGGTGTAAGCGGATACAATAGGGTCTTTTAAGAGACTCCTGGATAGGTACACGGAGCTTAGAAAAATAGAGGGTTATGGGTAACCCTAGGTAATTTCTAAAGTAAGTATATGGCACAGCATTGTGGGCCGAAAGGCTGTATTGTGCTGTAGGTTTTCTACGTTTCTATGACTATTAATTTTACGCACACTTTGAAAAGGAGAATAAAACTACACCTATGCAAATCCCCACAGCTTCTGGCAACCCTGTGGTCTCTATCTTGCAAGCCAATGTTAGATATTTCAAGAGGAGAACCATTACAAGGCATCAGACCCTAAAGATGTACCTGCTTATGTACTGAAATCCCATGTCAACCAACTCCCTGGAGTGTTAAAGGATTCTTTAGCCCCTTGCTTCTGCAATCTGAGGTTCCCACCAGATTCAAAGGGGCATCAATCATATGAGTACACAAGAAGAGCAGGTGAGTTGCTTCAATTGCTATCTCTTGGTAGCACTCATATCTGCAATGAAAAAGTTCCTTGAGAAGTTGTTCATGACTAGAATTAGCTACTGCCTGAGCAAGGACCTGGAACCACTGCAGTTTTCCTAAGGTAGATGCAATTTCACTGGCTCTTCACTCGGACTTGGAGCACCTAGATAACAGTAAGACATACATCAAGCTGCTGTTTATTTGTTCCAGCTCAGCATTCAATGCTACTAATCAACAGGTTTCAAAGCCTCTGTTCCTCCCTCTGCAACTGGATCCTCAACTTCCTTGAGAGACTGCAGCCAGTGAGGCCTGATAATAACATCTCTTCCTTTCTTTTTCAGATATATAGAGTAAAAGAAAGGCAAAAGTGGACACAGAACCACTGGAAAATGTCATTGGAGAGGGAGTAATGGGGAACAAAGAGAAGGTGTACAGACTTAATAATATTTTGCGTCAGTCTTCACTGTGAAAGACACAACAGCATGCCAGAAATTCCGGGGAAGAAGTGAGTGTGGCCACTACAGTATTACTAAGGAAAAGGTGCTTGGGAAGCTAAAATGTCTGAAGGTAGATAAATTACCTGGACCAGAGTAACCAAACCAGGGTTCGGAAATAGGTTGCTAAAAAGATTGTGGAGGCATTAGTAGTGATCTTTCAAGCATCACTAGATTCTGGAATGGTTCCACAGGACTAGAAAATCACAAATGTCACTCACTCTTTTGGAAGCAAAAGACAAGAAATTACAAGCCGGTTAGCCTGATGGCTGGTAAGATATTGAGAGTCTATTATTAAGGTTGAGGATTCAGAATATTTCCAGGCACACAATAAAAGAGGCCAAAGTCAACATGGTTTCCTTAAGGGGAAATCTTAACTGACATATCTGCTGGAATTCTTTGAGGAAATAACAGGCAAGATAGCTAAAGGAGAGTCAGTGGATGTTATTTACTTGGATTTTCAGAAGGCAGCTAAACAAGGTAAGTACTCATGGTATTACAGGAAAGATACTAGAGTGGACAGAAGATTGGCTGACTGGCAGAAGGCAAAGAGTAGGAATAAAGTGGTTGACTACTAGTGACTAATGGTGTTCTGCAGTGGTTGCTGTTGGATCTGGTACTTCTCATGTTATATGTTAATGATCTGGATGATGGAATTGATGGCTTTATAGCCTTGATTGCAGATGGTACAGAGATAGGTCAAAAGGCAGGTAGTGTTGAGGAAGTAGGGAGTTGCAGAAGAACTTGAGAAGATTAGGAGAATAGACAAAGAAGTGACAGATGGAATACAGTGTTGGGAAGTGTATGGTCATGCACTTTGGTAGAAGGAATAAAGGTGTAGATAATCTAAGTGATAAGCAAATTGAGAAATCAGAGGTTCAAAGGGACTCGGGCGTCCTAATGCAGAATTCTCCAAATGTTAAGTTACAGGTTGACTCAATAATAAGAAAGGCAAGTTGAAAGTTAGCATTAATTTTGCAAGGACCAGAATAGAAAAGCAACAATGTAATGCCGAGACTTTATATGGCATTGGTCATATTTGGAGTATAGTGGGCAGTTTTGAGCTCCATATCTAAGAAAGTATTTACTGACATTCAAATGGTCTAGGGGAGTTTCTTTTAAAAGAATGATCCTGGGAATGAAAGGGTTAATGTATGAGGAGCATTTGATGGTTCTGGGCCTATACACTCTGGAGTTTAGAAGAATGAGGGGGGATCTCATTGAAACCTACCGAATAGTGAAAGGACAGATAAGGTGGATGTGGAGAGGATGCTTCCAATAGTGGGACCATCTAGGATCAGAGGGCTCAAAGCTGCTGCAAGGTGAGAATGGGGCATTTGCTTATGTATTCTCTCTCCACTACTACCCCTACCCACTTGCTACTCAAGATGCAACAATTGGGCTGGTCGAGATGGGTATAGCTGGGAGTGCTGATCAAACTCACTTGTTCAGTCACTGAGTCAGTGAATATTTGGAATAACCTGCTCAGAGAGATAATTAATAATAATAACATCAGCTTTTTGTGAGCAAAGTAATTGTAAGGTATTGATAGTAAACTGTAAGATCTGCTTTGAAATCTCAGTTTGACTAACAAAACTCAATGTTCTTCCAATCTATCATATTCCATTAGAATAGAGAAGGGAGGAATATGAATTTGAACTGGACGGTGGAATTTGATTTGAATATATTCATCCTTCATCTGATGACACTGCAAGTTTCAAATTAAATATGATTAACAAATGAAAGATGGATTTAGTTTATGTGCAAGAAAATAAAATGACACAAACATGTATTTTCAGAATTTTATTCTAATTGGTACATTTTCTTAAAGAAACATGTCCCAGGTAGGCTGAGTAATGTCTGAACCACACTTCCTACCCCATATTGCAGTTGGTACAGTTTGATAGAGCATTTGATCCAGAGTTTATGATTTTCACCCACTGATACCTTCATCTAACAGCTAAACATGTACAGTTAGTGAAGAAAACGCTCAGAAAGTAGTATGTGAGTGTAATCATAAAAGGGAACCAACCATTAAGGCATCAGTCAACATACCTGAAATGTGACTGCCTTTAGATTCATACATTTACAAACATGAAAGTTACCAGGATTCAGAGGGAAAAGAAAGAACTGCTGTTTTCATTCCTAGTTAGCAAATGCCAATAATGGTTTGTTTTCAGTATAGCATAATGAAAATGCTACAAGCCTTGGCTCATGATTTTACAGCATATTTAAATCAATATTTTGGTTGCTTCCTTTGTGAACTAGTTTGCCTAATTGGTGATTATAGCTGAAAATAAGACTGCAAATAGCCATTACAGGCTTGAAGTTGCTGGGTGTGAGTTTTCACTTTGGATTATGTGGGATTTAAGGCAATTTTGCCTCTATGATGGGGCTTTACTGGCATTAGGAGGACTGGGCTCAACTGAATCAATTGCTGAACTAGAATCGGAACCAGAACCTGAGCCATCATCAATGGGAGGTGTTGGGGCATCATCATTAAAATAGGGATTGTAATAATTTGAAGGATCTTCAAAAATACCTGGAGATGCCCCCCTGGAAATTAACGGATAACAGGAATCAGGATAAAGGAGAAAACCGCTGAACGTACTGTCAGTATCCTGATCTGCATGCATGCCATTGAAACTAGAATCCTTCACTTGTAACCATATCTTGTCCCCTGCAACAAGATGTATTATCACAGTTTGGGATGCTTGATCCTGGGTAACTCTGTTGGCTGTTTTGATAATTAATTTACGATTTTTAAATAGTCCCAGTTTAACAGGATTTGTCAGTATTGACAAATGATAACTAAATACATATGTTCCATTAACTGGGGCTATGTAAACTCCAACTCCAGGATTGAAATGCCCCTGGTTGTTGTAGAAGATTACAGTGAATGGTATCGGGAAAAATGGATTCGGTAAACCATCTTCAGCACTTCGCCCAGCAGAGAAAGCTGACTGGATGGTAGGACCACATGGACCGGGAGGTCCTTCTTCACCCTCTTTACCCTGTTCACCTTTGACTCCTTTTTCACCAGTATCTCCCTTCTCGCCCATTGGCCCTTGATCTCCTTTGTCTCCTCTAGGTCCAATTGGTCCAAGATTGCCACGTTCACCTTTTTCTCCATCCTCACAGTCACAAATACCTGGATTCCCTTGGTTGCCTTTCACTCCTTCAACACCTTTGTCTCCTTTCAGTCCAGTGCTTCCTGGTTCACCTTTGAGGCCAGGTTGCCCAATCAAGCCAATTTCACCCACATCTCCCTTTTGACCACGGAAACCTGTTTCTCCTTTTTGTCCTTTATCTCCTTTCATGCTATGGCAGTCAGCTGGACATTGACCAGGAACACCTGCATTTCCCTTAGGACCTGGGAGTCCATTAGTACCTGGATTACCCCTCAGACCTAAAATCAAAAATTGGAAAGGTTATTAATAAAAGATACTCAGAAAGATATTCAAAAAATACTCTATAAATTCCCTGAAGGTAAGTAAATTATCTTGCGAAATTTGTGGCTTAATTGTTGTTATGTTATATTCAAACTATTTCCAGCTGACTCCAACCCTCAAAGTTAAATTCTATAAGGAAAGAAAAAAGATGCTGGGTGATAGGGGTCACAAACAAGTATAAGAAATTGACCGCAAAATTGAAAAGCAAGAATAAAATGTGCGGATGGTGTAAATCTGAGACAAAAACAAATAATACTGAAAATACAAAGGTACTGTGGAGAGAGAAACATGGTTAACATTTTTGATCAATGAAAGTTCATCAGAAATTTAACCTTCCACTGAACCAGAAGGAACCATGGAAAAGAGAAAATCTATTGTGGTATTAGAATAATAAAACTCATGGGGTGAGTGTAGCTCTTCATTGCCAACTGTTACTTTTCCATTTCTACCTTTGTGCCATGTACATACATGAGTAATTTCCAAAAGTATCCACTTAATATCTTTTTATACCCTGAAGGAACAGTGGAATTGTTTACACCAAGCTCTCCAAACCTTTCACCTGAGTGACAGAAGAAGAGGAAACTCCATTTTATCAAATATTTCTTTGTTATTTATTATCTGTCATGACTTACACTTCCACCTATAGACTACTCAGTCACATAAATTATTGTCAGTGGCAGCTTTCATCCTTCCCCCCAGATATGACTACACTTCTCTTAGCCCATATAAACAGAGAGCTAACATTGTCTTTACTAGGGGATCAATATTGTATCAGATAATAGGTTTGTTAAACAGTCATGTTTAACTTCCTCCTGAAGGTGCTGACATCTTCTGAGTTCCACTTGGATTGACATCTGTCAATTACTTAATGGTTATTTTTCATGATAAAACCAACAGTAAAAAAATGAGAATTAATTAGGCATTTCAGTAGTATACCTCTTCTGCCTTGAAAGCCCCGGCGTCCTCGGATCCCCTTGAGTCCCATCATGCCCCTTGGTCCTCGAGCTCCTTTCTGCCCTGCAATTAAAAACAAGTAAATCAAAGTAAAATAGCGTAAATTTTTAAAAGCTCAAACCTGGTTTCTAAAGGCTTTTCCTTAACAATGTTAAAATGCAAACGAATACGTGACATTTGTAAACAGATCATGGAAAGTGATGAAATCTGGAAGACTGCAGGTCTGGTTTCCATGCCTAAAGTAGAATATAATTGCAATTGAAGGCATGCAGCAAAGGTTCACCCAAGTGATTCCTGAGATTACAGATCTGTTATATGAGAAGAGATTAAGCAAGCTGAACCTATTTTCTAATGAGTACATATGAGAAGAAATTTTACTGAAGATACAAAATGTTTGTGCTGTCTGAGAGGAAAAATGTTTCCTTGGTGGTGGTACCCCGAAGCAGAGATCAGAACCTCAGAATCATGGATTGGTCATTCTGTAGAGAGATCATAAGAGGGGTACGAAGGAGGCTTAGGTGCTATATTCAAGACAGTAAATTATATTTATATATTAAGGGGATCAAGGAACATTGGTTAAAGATAAAAGATCAGTAAGAATCTTGGTGAATAGTGCAGCAGGCATGAGTATCAAAGTCCTAAATCCTGCTTCTATTTTTTAACTTCATAAGGACATTTAAGAAACTCTTAGAAAGGCACATGGGTGTAAGAAAAATGGAGGGTTATGGTCTGTCTAGGAGCGAAGGGATAGATTAATCATTTAGGTTTATATAGGTCAGCACAATATTGTGAGCTAAAAGGCCCATACTGTACTGTTCTACAGTATGTTCTATGTTATGGGACAACATGGCTTTCCTAAGGTCAATATAATTTATTAAAGGGAACTACTCATTCTTGTAGTTATATTTATGAATTCAAATGATCAATTTATATTTATATATAATCATAAATACTCCTTATTGTTAATATGGATTGGGAATTTCTGGTACTGTATTAATACAGTTATAGTTGGAATTAATGAAAAAACAGGTGAAATATCTGATTTTTAATATATAATGTACTATAGATGGAAAGTTTTCTTCTTACTCAGGTTTGTCAATGAAAAACATGAAAAAGCTGTAGTTATTCTTTGGTGGTAGCACAAGATGGGAAATAATAAATGCTTTTTATATACATTCTGACTTCTGACAAAACAAAGAATTGTAAGAGCGACAAATGTTAACTTTCCCAATAATGACTTAGAATCCCTTAGAGTGCATAGATAGGAAAGGCTTTATAAAGTACATCCAGAAGAGTTAATTTGAGCCAATATATAGGTACAGTGCCTACGCCTCAGAAGTTTTCATGTTTTATTGTTTTACAATATTGAATTAATTTGGCTTTTTTGATACTGATCATCAGAAAAAGTCTCTTTTGTGTCAAAGTGAAAACAGATCTCTACAAAGTGATCTAAATTAATTACAAATATAAAACACAAAATAATTGATTCACCTCCTTTAATTTGGCACACCAAATCATTACTGGTGCGGCCAATTGGTTTTAGAAGTCACATAATTAGTCAAAAGGAGATTACCTGTGGGCTTTCAAGCTGTTTCAATTGATTGTAATAAAAATACACCAATGAATGTGGGTAATATCTTAAATGAATACTTCAGAATCAAAATCAGGTTTATTTTTCATTGTTTTGTGTTGGCAATACTGTGCAAAACATAACAATCACAATATGATACAAAAGAATAAGTATATAATGCAAAAGAGGAATAGTAAGATACTGTTCATCGGTTAATGGACCATTCAAAAAATCTGACATTAAGTGTGAGTCTTCAGGCTTCTGTACCTCCACCTTGATGGTAGTAATGAAAAGAATGTGTGGTGGTGAATTTAATATTTCAGTAGTATTTGAGTAATGTTGTAAATATGTTGTTTGATTAAGCATTCTTTCTTTGTTTACATAATTTATTATAGGTAATATGTAAGTTGTATTTGAATGGCATACGTCACTAAGCCCCCAAGTCATATGTGAGCACCTCACTGCAAGTAAAACTAAGTAGACAAGTAACCCAGCTCCTGAATTTCAATGAATTTCTAGAGTTACACAACATAACAATGAGGAAGGTTTTAAACAATCCCAAGACAAATACCTACCTGTTGAAGTGCAGTACGTTTCTCTTCAGAAGTGGAGAGAGACATTTGAGTTAATAAAAAGGCAAAAAATGGACAAAATTAACAAGCAGTATGGCCATGGATTCATTTAGAATGAGTACTGGGTGATAATAATATATTTTTAAAAGCAGAAATGGCTGGCACCATTGGAAAGATAGAAGTGTTTGATTGCACAACACATAAATGGATAACGTATGCTGAACAAATTGAGCAGTATTTTCAAGCAAATGAAGTCGCCAATGAAAAACGAATACCAGTGTTGCTGAGTGCAATGGATGGAAAAGTATACAGTTTGCTTAAAAGTTTGACTGCTTCAACCAAACTAGCCAAAAGAGCTTTGCTGATATGGTGAATGTAATGCAGGAACATTTAGAACCAAAATCATTGTTGATTGCAGAATGCTTTAGGTTTCATAAGCAGAATCAAAAGGAAGGGGAGTGCATTTCAGTTTATGTGGCTGAATTGAAGAAATTGTCCACGCATTGTCAGTTCAATGATAGGCTTAACAATGCACTGAGAGATCATTTAATTTGTGGAGTCTTGCAAAAGGAAGCATTCATAAACAGTTCCCAATTGAAGCACAACTCACATTTCAAAGCACAGTTTAAATTACTGTATCAATGGAAACAGCAGCCAGAGACTCAAATGAGTTGCAGTCAGGAATAAAAGTGAGTGTGAACAAAATTTCTATGTCTAAACAGAAGCTTGCCTGGTTGAACAAATTGTATTACCATTGTGGCAGGGGCTCGTGTACACCAGATTAATGCAGGCTTAAAGGTGAAACTTGCAGAAAATACAACAAAGTAGGACGCATACAAAGAGCATGTAGAGCAGACAAAAATAAATGGACTGCACAGGGAAGAGATAAAGAGTAAAAAGTCAACTTGCAGTTTCAAAAAGAGCACAAGTCTGCATGCTGTTCATGAAAAATCTGATAATAATGAGTGACACAGGACTGAGTAGTCTTGAAACATAGAATGTAAAAACTAACAATAGATAAGCAATATGGCTTACACCAGAAGTGAATGGCAAATTAAATTGGAATTGGACACTAGCTCAGCTGTTTGTCATTCCACAAAATAAGTTTGAACAGCATTTCAAAGATACTGAATTGAAGCTTGCAAATGTGAGGCGGAGCCACCAGTTGTGAAGAGTGGTAACCGACGGATCGGGATGCCAAAGTGGGGATGTGTATACTCATTCTGGGAGCTGCACTTTAGCGTACACATTTTGTGAGTGTGATGCAAAGGAATACAGCAGGCATCATGAGTTAAGGTGGCAGCTTGCAGAGTACATACTCTACGGTTTAAAGTATGTGTTGTTTAGCTGGTACCCATCTTTTATATTTTGCATAGTGTGGGAATTAATGTGGAGATAGTTCAGGGAGAGGTTTTACCCAGATATATCTGTCAGGATGGCACCTATTGAGATCAAGCAATATCAGGTTGAGAACCCCAATGATCAGAGCCTGCCCTTGATACTGATACGATCATTCATAAGCCCTTCACCCTTGGGGGGTGCCCTCACTTAAAGTCGCATGTGGGAATTCAGAATTTTGGTGCAAGCTCGAGGAAATGGTTGAAATTCACCAGATGCACCCCAAAGATATACATGTGCTGGTAAAGGTGAAGTGCCCGAGGAATGTGTGAGACAATATGGCCCAGAAGGTGCAGGGCGGTACATGGGTAACTACTGGGAATACTAGCAATGAAGAAAGATATTGTTCTTTTAAAGGGGAAGTGAGGTAGTGACTGGGGAGATGTGAGAGTCACTGGAGAACGATAATAGCAGTGATTCAAAAAGTTCAGACAGCTTTGGATTATGTAGAATGTAAATATCAAGTGTATGAGGAGTATCCCAGGTTGGATAATCCAGGGAGGAACAACCAAGTCTTCCTGAAAATGATGAAGGAAGGCCTGAGCTCAGCCCACCAGGAAGTTTTAGATTTAAGGATAACAGTGGGGTCATAGAAACATAGAAAACCTGCAGCGCAATACAGGCCCTTCGGCCCACAAAGCTGTGCCGAACATGTCCTTACCTTTGAAATTACCTAGCGTTACCCATAGCCCTATTTTTCTAAGCTCCATCTACCTATCCAGGAGTCTCTTAGAAGGCCTTATCATATCCGCCTCCACCACCATTGCTGGCAGCCCATTCCACACTCTCACCACTCTCTGTGTAAAAAACTTACCCCTGACATCTCCTCTGTTCCTACTTCCAAGCACGTTAAAACTGTGCCCTCTCACGCTAGCCATTTCAGCCCTGGGGAAAAAGCCTCTGACTATCCACATGATCAATCTCCTCTCATCATCTTGTACACCTCTATCAGGTCACCTCTCATCCTCCGTCACTCCAAGGAGAAAAAGCCGAGTTCACTCAACCTATTCTCATAAGGTATGCTCCCCAATCCAGGCAACATCCTTGTAAATCCCCTCTGCACCTTCTCTACGGTTTCCACATCCTTCCTGTAGCAAGGACACCAAAATTGAGCACAAGTGGGGTCTGACCAGGGTCCTATATAGTTGCAACATTACCTCTCAGCTCTTAAGCTCAATTCCACGGTTGATGAAGGCCAATGCACTGTATGCCTTCTTAACCACAGAGTCAACTTGCATAGCAGCTTTGAGTGTCCTATGGACTCGGACCCCAACATCCCTCTGATCGTCCACACTGCTAAGAGTCTTACCATTAATTCTGCCATCATATTTGACCTACCAAAATGAACCACCTCACACTTATCTGGGTTGAACTCCATCTGCCACTTTTCAGCCCAGGTCTGCATCCTATCAATGTCCCGCTGTAACCTCTGACAGCCCTCCACACTATCCACAACACCTTCAACCTTTGTGTCATCAGCAAACTTACTAACCCATCCCTCCACTTCCTCATCCAGGTCATTCATAAAAATCATGAAGAGTAGGGGTCCCAGAACAGATCCCTGAGGCACACCACTTGTGACCGACCTCCATGCAGAATATGACCCATCTACAACCACTCTTTGCCTTCTGTGGGCAAACCAGTTCTGGATACACAAAGCAATGTCCCCTTGGTTCCCATGCCTCCTTACTTTCTCAATAAGCCTTGTATGGGGTACCTTATCAAATGCCTTGCTGAAATCCATATACACTACATCTACTGCTCTACCTTCATCAATGTGTTTAGTCACATCCTCAAAAAATTCAATCAGGCTCGTAAGGCACGATCTGCCTTACACAAAGCCATTCTGACTATTCCTAATCATATTATGCCTCTCCAAATATTCATAAATCCTACCTCTCAGGATCTTCTCCATCAATTTACCAAACATTGAAGTAAGACTCACTGGTCTATAATTTCCTGGGCTATCTCTACTCCCTTTCTTGAATAAGGGAACAACATCTGCAACCCTCCAATAATCCAGAACCTCTCCCATCCCCATTGACGATGCAAAGATCATCACCAGAGGCTCAGCAATCTCCTCCCTCACCTCCCACAGTAGCCTGGGATACATCTCGTCGGGTTCCAGTGACTTATCCAACTTGATGCTTTCCAAAAGCTCCAGCACATCCTCTTCCTTAATATCTACATGCTCAAGCTTTTCAGTCCACCGTAAGTCATCCCTACAATCGCCAAAATTCTTTTCCACAGTGAATACTGAAGCAAAGTATCCATTAAGTACCTCTGCTATCTCCTCTGGTTCCATACACACTTTTCCACTGTCAAAAGAAGGTCGACCTACTCTGCGATAGTTTGCTGGGCCAGTGAGATGGACCAAGGGAAGTGCAAGAGAAGGTGGCTATAGTGGATGCTGCTGCTGTGATGTCTCCGAGGGTTTGTTTCACTTGCCAGTGGCCAGGGCACAAAGCAAGGAATTGCTGGAATAGACGTGTGAGTGTAGAGGAGTTTATATGCTACAGGTGAGGCCTGTTGGGACATGGTTGGAGGCAGTGTCCAAAAAGCGGGAATGAAAAACGGGTGAACGTCACAGCAGACACGCAATCTCTCACCCCACTGGCGCCCAGTGTGACCAATGTGAATAGCGATCAAATCATAGGATTAGTAAAGACAGCTCCTACGTCAGAAAAAGATGTGGCAGTGGTCCCCACTTCCAGCGCTGGTAACCGCGGATGTACACAACAACATTGTTAGGGGGACGGTAACGCGATATGTTAGTGGACACAGGGGCATCAGTATCGATAACTGACCTACCCTTGCCAACAGCCGGACAGGCTATTTATATTAGGGGTGAAGGAGGGAAAACAGTGAAAGCAGAAAGAAGCCAGTCGCAAATCGGGGGAGTGCAGCTTCCAGTGTATTTCTGGGTCTGTCCAAATAATGAGGGTATTATCCTTGGAATAGACATCCCAAGGGAAGCAGGGGCCGTTACAGACTCTGGAAAAGGAGAAATAATATGGACAAGTCAGAGGCAGTGAATGTGTACAATCAATAGAATACACAATCTGGCCAACATAGTCGCAGTTGCCCGGATCATTAGAGGCTGGAGCCATTGGTTCCCAGCAGCGTGGGCTAGACACAAACGGGACTATGGTCGAGTAAAGATGAACCCAGTTAAAACAGAGAAGCATCTGCATAAACTCCATAAGCAGTACCCTATAAAAACTGATGCACTGACCGCTGTTCAGGGTAAAGTGAAGGCACTAAAACTCCTGGGGATACTCAGAGAGACTACAGCAACTATTAACTCGCCTATATGGCCAGTAAAGAAGCCCAATAGATCATATCCATTAACAATAGGCTATACTGCCCTTAAGATCTTGCCGAGATTGCATCCCATAGTGGCGAGCCCTGTAATGATCCCGAATGGCTTGTCTCCAGAACACTAAGTTTTTTCAGTCCTGGATATCACTAATGGATTTTGGGGCTTTCCCTTAGTACCTGAGTCCCATGACTGATTTGCCTTCGCCTTGGGTGAGCAGCAATATACACGGGCCATTCCCCCAGGGATTGCACAATAGTCCAGTTATTTTTCATGTCAACACGCGTACAATATGCAGATGATCTACTAATCATTTCGGAAGCTGAAGCAGCTAATTTAGGGGAAATGACGAGTGTTGTAGAGATACTGTGAGACCAGGTGGCAGTAATTAAAGTGGGAGCTCGCCAGCAAGGGAAGAGTAAGGAACAGAAAGGAAATGAGTGGGCAGACATCAGTGCGAAGAGGGCAGCAGAGGAACAAGAGGCAATCGAAATTGCAAGAGTGCAGGAAGAAACGACGGAAGCCAGTTTAGTAAAATTATATGAAGAGGTGGAGAACTGGTGGAGAAAGGAGGAACCAGATGGGAGCTGGACACATGGGGAGGAGGGAGTGGTGGTACCACCATGTATTAGGCAGATACTACTGAAGTTACATCATGGGGTGACGCATCAAGGGAGGCAGAGCATGATCATGACCCTTCAGCAGGACTGGTGGTGGCCAGGGATGGGCAGAGATGTTGAGAAATTCTCTCGCCATTGTATCAATTGTGCCAACCATAACCCTGGTAAGGACATAAAGCTACAGCTGGCTGATCAGCCACAGCCAAGGGGACCTTGGGAAAATATCCAGATGGACTTCATGGGGCCCCTACCCAAAAGCAGGGGGAAAAGCTATTGTCAGGTAATTATGGATCACTTCACCTGGTGGGTGATGAAGAAAATGTGCCCACTATCAGGGATTCCATAACAGTTCCACGTGCCCTACCACCCTCAGAGTTCAGGAATGGTAGAAAGGCTCAACTGAACAATCAAGAACGCCTTAGCCAAAGCTATGGCTGAGATGGGAAAGACATGGTTTGGTGTGTTACCAGGAATCCTGATAAGATTGCGGATAACCCCAAACTGCATGCTGGTTTTCAGTCCCTACAGAGTATTGATGGAGCAAGCAATGCAACTCCATTATGGGGTAACTACAGGTTGTGGAGAGCCTGGGACTTACAGGGGTAGAATGGCATAGCATGTGAAAGGCCTTTGTAACCAACTTAAAAGTGTTCAAGGACCAAGCAAAACAACAGCAGCACATTGCTGATCAGGGAGAGCCAGACGGAAGGGAGATAGAACTTTCATAGCTGGGTGACCATGTCATGGAGAGGGTGCTGCCTGAAAGGACTGGGTTTGCTCCCAAATGGATAGACCACAGATGGTACTTCCGACAAGCGACACTTGTGTCTGTGTGCAGACTCGGCAAGGCAGCCACTGGAAACACTGGACTCAGGTAAAACCATACAACTCACAGACAGAGCAGGGGATCAAGTGTACCCAGTAACCATGTAATTACAGAGAACGTAAGAGATGAACACCAGCCGGCCACATCAGACCTGACCACAGCTGATGAAAGCATACCCACAGGAAACGCAAAAGCAGAAGGCACTGAGAACATGACTAGCATGCTAAATTGTGATGGTGATGGTACTCTGTAATGAAGGCTGGGTGCTGAAGGTAGCTGATTAGTTGAATAGCGTAGAACAGAGAAGATATTGGGGAAAATAGATGGGGAGGGATTTAAGTTAAAGCAGAGACAACAAGTTCCACAAATTCGATGGCATTTCAGACTGAGAAAGATTGCACACGGTATCTGAAGGCAGTCACCCCCAGCCTGAATGCAGAATGAATACAAATAAGCTGGGCCCTTTCAGTGATTGGCCAGCAATTATCTGGACAGTTTGGAAAGGGATGCCACTGGGGAGAGGTCCTTGCAGTCATTCAAATGGACACCACCCTCAACCCGTTCCTATACATCGATGAGAGGGCCTGTGAGCCTCATGCACTTACCTTGCTGGTGCCCTTGGAAAGAGTTTTAGCCGCCAGAGAATGAAGGGGTGAAGACACAGAATGTGATTAAGCTGCAATCGGCCAGCAGGGGAGGAACGAACAGGAATACCAACAAAGCTGGATTTCTAAAGACTGTTGTTCAAATTTCTGGAGCAATCTCACTGTTTAGCATTTTGTCAGTGCAATTAGGGATGATAGGGTAGATGTAGAGGCACACAGAATAATTGGGGGGGGGGGAGTCCAAGGCAGGGCATTTTTGCTATCCTATTTGAATAGATCCTCCTTTAAGTTGGCCTTTCCAAACACAAATTTATTTTTGTCCAGGAGGTCCAAGAGGAAGAACAGTTAGAGTGATTTTTGGGTTTAGGACATATACATTTAGCATTTCTCTCTGGCTACCAGTCTTCACATCTGAAAATGTATTGTGCATTTCATTTGGAGTGCAGCTCTGAACAATGGGTTCCTAAAAGCTGTGAATCCCAGTCCAGATAATGGTGATTAAAATTCATTTGGATGTCTGTGGTGGGGAATCAGGCAGTGTGAAAATGTTGTATGTAGTTTCAAAGAAAGCATTGTCCATACATTGTAAATATGGAATTGTCCTTTGATGCTTGGCACATAAAATATCGAGCCCCACATTGGGCCAGCGAGACCTTTCCACCGAAAGCGTCTCCATATGATGCCTGCTGTACCTTGTTTGGTCGAATAAAGAAGCTGCTTTGTATCTACCAGTAATTTTCTCCGGTGACTTCATTCACTCAACAACAACACAAACTGTGCAAAAGCAAACAGAAAGAAATGATAATAAATAAATAGGCATTATTTGCAGTATTTTGACTTTCAGTTTCTTGTACGTATAATTTCAGTGAGGGCACTAATCATTTTTTTTAAGTTTGATGAGTATAGGCTCAATCTGTGTAGTCTTTGCTCTTAAAATAATATTTTCCATTCTAGTAATCAACCTAATGAATTTTCAGTGAAAATATATGCCACTTCAATTCAAAGCTGCAAGTAATATTCTAGGCATGGTGTGCCAAAACCAGAGTTGTAGCAAGATCTCCCCATTTTTGTACTCTCCAATACAGACAAACATTGTATTTGACTTCGTTAATATTGCTGTATCTGCATGCTAACTTTCTGTATTTCATGTATAGACACCCAGATGCTCCTCTACCTTTCTGTATTTAACAACATTCTGCCGTTGTTTTATTTGTCCAATGTGGATAACTTCAGATTTCCCTCCGTCTGCCAAACTTTTGTCAGCTCTCTTGTTCTATCCATTTTCTGGTGGAGGGCTTGCATTCTTTTAAACTATCTTCCTATCTCTCTGAATCATCAAAGTTCAAAGTAAATTTATTATCAAAGTACATATATGTTACCATATACAACCCTGAGAATCATTTTCGTTTGGGCATACTCAATAAATTCATAATAGAATCAATGAAACACTGCACCAACTTGTGCATTCAGCTAGTGTGCAAAAGACAATAATCTGTGCAAATACAAAAAGAAGGAAATAATAATAATAAATAAATAAATAAGCAATAAAAATCAAGAACATGAGATGAAGAGTCCTTAAAAGTGAGTCCGTAGGTTGTGGGAACATTTCAATGATGGGGCTATGAAGTTGAATGAAGCTATCTCCTTTGGTTCAAGAGCCTGATGGTTGAAAGTTAATAACTGTTCCTGAACCTGGTGGTGTGAGTCCTGAGGCTCCTGTACTTTCTTCCTGATGGCAGCAGTGAGAAGAGAGCTTGTCCTGGGTGGTGGGGATCCTTGATGATGAACGCTGCTTTCCTACGACGACGTTTCATGTAGATGTGCAGAATGATGGTGAGGGCTTTACCTGTGATGGACTGGGCCATATCCACTACTTTTTGTAGGATTTTCCATTAAAGAACATTGGGGTTTCCATATCAGGCTATATTTTCGACCACACATCTATAGAAATTTGTCAGAGTTTTTGATGTCATGCCAAAGGCGGGAGGAGAAGATGGCGGCGCGATGCAGCGCGTGCAGCTCTCCGGTGAAATGATACCGTATCTGTTAAATAGGGGCCATGGACAATTCTGATTTGATGGAGACAGACGTGAGAAGCACAGAGGAAAATCTGGAGAATTTCTGAAATGCCCGGTTCGTTGCCGCTGCTACCGTGCGATCGAGAATCTCTGAAGGGAAGGCCCCAAAATCCCCGGCTTTGCCTGCTGCTGGCGACCGAGGCTGGGGTCGAAGCATTCGGCAGAGATGGTGCTCAGCACTCGGTGTCGGAGGGCTGATTGGAGCTCGAAGTTTTCGGACGACTCACAGTCGGACTGTGGTCGGGCACGGCAGTGAGAGTTTTCTTCCTTCTCCCGTCTGTGTGAGACGTGGGACTTTCGAGAGACTTTGAACTTTTTTGCTGTCCCATGGCCTGTTCTTCATCAAGTTATGGTATTGTTGCACTGTTGTAACTATATGTTATAATTATGTGTTTTTTGTTCGTTTTTCAGTCTTGGTCTGTCCTGTGTTTCTGTGATATCACACCGGAGGAATATTGTATCATTTCTTAATGCATGCATTACTAAATGACAATAAAAGAGGACTGCGTGTCCTCATAATCTAATCTCCGCAAATTCCTAAAGAACTAGAGGTGCTGCCATGCTTTCTTCATAATTGCATTTATGTGCTGGGTGCAAGACAGGTCCTCTGAAATAATAACATCAGGGAATTTAAATATCCAGTACACAGTAAGTACCAGGGTGATAAGGAGAGCGAATGAACTCTGGGTACAAGTCTATTGGTCTCTAAAGGAGCAGCACAGATAGTTAAGGTGGTGAAAAAGGTAGCTAATGTGATGCTTGTCTCCATTGGCTGTGACAGAATATAAGTGCTGGGGCATCATGTTACAACTTTATTAAAAATTGGTCAGACCACACAATTGGTAATGTGTGCAATTTTAACCACAAGATTATAGGAAGGATGTTGTTGTGCTGGTGGGGCTATACAGGAGATACCCCAGGATATTGTCTAGATGGGAGTTTACACAAAAGGAGAGGCTGGATAGGCTGAGTTTGCTTTCCCTTAAACTGAGGAGACTGAAGGATCACCTGGTACAGACATGGTTGGGAGTCAAAGACATGAAGGTATAGGTTTGAAGTGAAATTCACACAGGAAGATTAGAATTTGGATTGCACTGCCTGAAGAGATGGCTGAGGCAGATACTCTTACGATATTTAAGAAGTATCTGGACAAGTTCTTGAGCTGCCAAAGCATAGGAGGTTACAGACATAATACAGGTATATGAGGTTAAGTGATAGCATGGAGGACAGATGAAGGGCCTGTTTCTTGTAATACAACTTGAGGTCCCCGTTATTCTACAGCCCTTTGTCAGAGGTCAACATCCCCAGCAGACGTGTTGTTTTTTTTTCCATTCTCCTTCTCCTATCTATTTTAGCAGAACAGTTTTAATAGTGCGTCTCTCAAACTGACATTTTTGAAGTCTAAGTAGGCCATTTGATGATGGATAGAAATAGTCAAGTTTAATTCTGTCCTATGCTGGAAATGGGACTGAACTAACTGCAGAACTCTAATTGAAATTAATTAAATCAAGGCATCACCTGTAGGCCAGGACAATGCTTATCTCCAAGGTCATTTCAGTTAGTAAGATTCATTCTATAGACCTACACTCTATTTCAAGAAGGTCAGGCAATTCTGTATCAGATGGAATGTACTTTAAATGACACAATTTTAAAATAAAAATAAAAATAACAAGGTTAAATATAATAAAGGAAAATATTAATTACTGATCTGCATATTAAGACTTATTAACTAGTTATTTCTTTAAAATTATCTTAAGTAACTTAAAATGCATATGGGGAGAAATTTGTTTCTGATCGTTAACAAATACATGTGTAAATAATGGAAGTGAACATGCAGAAGTAACCATACCCAGTACATTTGTGAACACTGAATGCTGCTGACCAAAGTGAATTCCACAATGCAACAATTTTGTTACGATTGCTCATCAAGGCAAAAAATAATAAACACAAACCTTTTATCCCTCTAAAACCATTTGAACCTCGGGGTCCTCGTGATCCTTTGATTCCTTTCATGCCAGTTGAGCCTGGTTTTCCTGCCACAAAAATATCGGTAAACTTAATATAAAATATAACTTTTGAAACATGAAACCATAAAAAATGTAAGGACTCATATTACATTCTATTACAAACTGCTAAAACTTAGAACATTAATTAGAAAAAAAACTGCACATAATTTTTATGTGAAATCACACATTATATGCAATGCTCAGCAATTAGTTAAGTATTTGCATCCATTACTTGATGATGTTCTACCCATCAGGAAATTGGAACAGATGATGATTCACTCTAATGCTGACACATTTTGCCATCACTTTCCTCCTTTTCATTAACCACATATTAAGTTATTACCAATAGAAATTAGATAAAAGGAATTGCTCCTTACAACCCTCATAATTAAATCTCAACATATGGATTACGTCATGCATAAAGTAGTGAATCCTATGAATTAAAGAACATGGTTTGGACTTTAGATCATAGAACATAAATAGAATATAGAACAGTACTGACTTATTGGCCCACAATGTTGTGCTGACCTTTTAATTCACTCCAAGATTAATTTAACCTTTCCTTCCCTCACAGCCCTCCATTTTTCTTTCTTCCAAGGGCCTATCTAAGTCTCTTAAATGCCCCCAATGTATCTGCCTCTACCTCCACCACCACCAGTGTTTCCATCAACAACTCTTTGTAAGAACCTACCTGTCATCCTCCCTATACTTCCCTCCAATCACCTTAAAACTATGTCCTCTTATATTAGCTATCGCCGTCCTGGAGAACAGGCGTTGGCTATCCACTCTGTCCATGCCTCTTATGATCTTATACGACTCTATCAAGTCTCCTCGCATCCTTCCTTTGCTACAAAGAGAAAAGCCCTAGCTCATTTGCCCTACATTCGTAAGACATGCTCCCTAATCCAGGCAGCATCTTGGTTAATCTCCTCAAGTTTCCACATACTCCTATAATAAGAGAACCAATCTGAACACAATACTTGAAGTGTGGTCTAACCAGAATTTAGAGCTGTAACATTACCTCTCAGTTCTTGAAATCCATCTTCAATGAATGGAGACCAACACACCATACATCTTCATAACCACCTTGTCAACTTGTGTGGCAACTTTGAGGGATCTATAATGTGGATCCCAAGATCCCTCTGTTCTTCCAAACTGCTAAGAATCCTGCCATTAACTTTGTATCACGTCGCACTTTTCTGAATTGAACTCTAATTTCTACTTCTCTGCCCATCTCTGCATCCTGTCAAAGTTCTACAACAACTTTCTACACTATCCACAACACCAACTTTATGTCATCTGGAAACTTACTAACCCACCCTTCTATTCTCCATCTAAGTCACTTAATAGGCATCCGTTAGTCTCGTGAGACCATGGATTTGCACCTTGGAAGGTTTCCAGGGCGCAAGCCTGGGCAAGGTTGTATGGAAGACTGGCAGTTGTCCATGCTGCAAGTCTCCCCTCTCCACGCCACCGATGTTGTCCAAGGGAAGAGCACTAGGGCTGATACAGCTTGGCACTGGTGTCGTCGCAGAGCAATATGTGGTTAAGTGCCTTGCTCAAGGACACAACACACTGCCTCAGTTGAGGCTCAAACTAGCGACCTTCAGACCACTAGACCAACAACTTAACCAGTTGGCCATGCGCCAACACCTAAGTCATTTATAAAAATCAGAAAGAGCAGGGCTTCCAAATAAAGTGGATTCCAGTTAATTGGGCCATCAGTTAATCAGGGCAGCTGCTTAATTAGGACAACTCTTAAAGAACAAAAACTAATTGAAAAAATTGCCGGGCTACCATTTATTTATTTGGGATACTATGCTGCTTAACTGGGACATGACACCATTGCTGAACAGTTTCTAATTAGCATCATTCATGTGCACTTGTGTGGCTGTTAGACACTACACTGTGCTTAGAGTGAACAGTTTTTAAGTGGCGTCAGTTGTAGGTGCTTGTGTTATGTTATCCATTTGGCCAAAAGATGCCAATTGAAAAATCAGTGATTTTTTGTTCATATTGTTTTTTTCATTTTGACTTCAGAATCTTGCCAAGATGCCATGAAAAGATTTGACACCAGCCAAAAACATTAGCCAGTCAATCAAAAGAATATGGCAGTATACTCTGTTGATAACCATAAACAATTAATATTGGCAGTGTTTTAATATGGTCCCAATGTGTCCCAATTAACCGGAATCCACTACAGATTCCTGTACATCACCACTAGTCACAGACTCCAGGCAGAATACACTCCATCTACCATTGTCCTCTGATTTTGTGGGCAAACCAATTCTTTATCCACACAGCCAAGTTTCCCTGGATCCCATGCCTCCTGACTTTTTGAATGAGCCCATCATGGGAAACCTTGTCAAGCACCTTAGAAAAATCCATATACACTACATACACCACTCTACCTTCATGAATTTGAGACTTTGAGATGTTTTTTTACTGTGCCCATGGTCTGCTCTTATCAAATTACGGTATTGCTTTGCACTGTTGTAACTATATGTTATAATTACGTGTTTTTTGTCAGTTTTAGTCTTGGTCTGTCTTGTGTTTCTGTGATATCTACTGGAGGAACATTGTATCATTTTTTAATACATGCATTTCTAAATGACAATAAACAAAGACTGAGTGCCGTCATAATCTAAAATTTGTTTTTATCACATCCTTGGAAAAAGTCAGTCAGGCTCATAGGATTGACCTGCCCCTCACAAAGCCATGCTGACTACAGCTAATCAGACCATGCTTCTCCAAATGCTCATACATCCTGTCTCTAAGAATCCCCCTCCACTAGTTTGCCCACCATTGATGTAAGACTCACTGGTCTATAATCTCCAGGATTATCTCTATTACCTTTCTTTAAGAAAAGAATAATATTTGCCATCCTGCAGTCTTCTGATATTACTACTGTGGCCAATGAGAATGCAAAAATCATCACCAATAGCACAGCAATCTCTTCCCTCACTTTCCATAGTAACCTGGGCCATATTGTGTCCAGTCTCAGGGGCTTACAATACTGTGCAAAAGTCTTATAGCTGGGGTGCCTAAGACTTTTGCACAGTACTTTATTTGTCAACATGGAGCAGAGAGCAAGTTTATAAATCTGGCAGCAGCAAAGGATGTTGGGAGTGCGAGGGTGTAGCGTTGTGGGAGGGGTATGGAACATGTGGCAGAGAAGGACTGCCAGGATTGGTGAGGGTGTGGCATGGGTGCAGAAAGACCCAAGCCTGAGACATCAAGCAAGGTAACTTCATTCCAAATAATCAGGTTATTGATCACTACAGAATGTCTCTCTGGTGCTTTCTCCCCCTCCCCCTCCCCTCTCCCTTTCCCTTTTCTCAACCATGACTTCACCCCCTCCTTTGTCCCCTTCCCACTCTCAGTCCACAATTACAGACCCATATCAGAATCAGGTTTATCAGTTTTATATATATTATAACTTTTTCAAAGTACTGTGTTTATCACAACATTTTTCAAAAGTTCCAATACATCCTCTTTCTCAATCTCGATGTGTTCCAGCCTGTTATGTGCTGACCTCACATTTGTCAAGGTCCTTCCTTGCTGGTGAATACTGAAGCAAAGTATTCATTAAGGACCTCCCTGACCTTTTTTGACTCCAGGTACATGTTTACTTTTATCCCTGATTTTATCCCAGCTCTCACTCTAGTCATCCTCCTGTTCACATACAGTACATGTAGAACACCATAGGAGTTTTCCTAATCCTATTTACCAAGGCCTTCTTATGTCTCTTAAGTCCCTTCTTAAAATCCTTCCTGGCTATCTTATAACTGTCAAGAGTCCAGCCTAATCCTTGCTTCCTTAACCTTAAGAATGCTTCCTTCTTCCACTTGATTAAATATCCCTCTTCTCTTGTCAACCATGGTTCTTTCACTCTACCACCATTTCTCTGCCTCAGTGGGACAAACTTATCTAGAACCCCATGCAATTGCTCCCTAAACAACTCACATTTTTCCTTTGCGCATCTCCCTGAGAACATCTGTTGCAAGTTTACGCTCCCTAGTTCCTGGGTCAGGGAGTTGTGGTGACGGTCTCTGGAAGCTCACCCGCCGGGTGATCTGTCACCTGACCTGGTTCATTGTCTTGTACTAGATCCCGTAAGGGTTTCAGCCCGAAATGACAACTGCTTATTCATCTCGAAAGATGCTGCCTGACAAGCTGAGTTCCTCCAGCATTTGTGTGTGTTACTCTGGATTGCCAGCATTTTCAGAATGGTCTCTCCTCTGGTCAGCTTGTTGAGATATTGTATCAGGAATCCTCCCTAGAAACATCTAACAAATTCTACTATCAAACAAATATTAGTATTAGGGAAGTCCAAGTCACTCTTGACGACAACTTTGTTGTTTTTGCACCCTTCCAAAATCTACCTACCGATTTGCTCCTTATGCCATTATGGTCCTATATGGTACTTCGAATAGAGTGATTGCTCCCTTCCTATTTCTAACTGACTCAGCAGATGCTCCCTCCACGACGTCCTCCATTTCTGCAACTGTGATACTATTTCTGTTAACAATACCACTCCCTCACCTCTCTTACCTTCTTTCATGTCCCTTTTGAAACATCTAAAATCCAGAAAATCCAGGAGGCATACCTGCCCTTGTGAAAACCAAGTCTTTGCAATGGCCGCAACATCGTAGTTCCATATACTGACCTATGCTCCTAGTTCATTGCCCTTGTTCTGATAGTTCTGGGATAAAAATAGACACATTTCACCCAATCCTCAGTCTATTTACATGCTGCATCTATCTTTTCACCAACTGCCCATCATCTGACCTAACAGGACACTATTCTCACTCGACTTCAGGTGTAACCCATTCCTTTTTGGAATAAGTCATATCTCTCCAAGAAGAGATCCCAATAATCAACAAACCTGAAACCCTGTCCCCTGTGCCAATTCTTCAGCTACACATTCACCTGCCATATTATCCTCTTCTTACCCTCACTGGTGCGTGGCGAGGCAGCAATCCTGAAATTACTACCCCTGACTTTCTACTTTTTAGCTTCCTTCCTGGCTCCCTATATTCGCTCTCAGGATCTCATCCTTTTTCCTAGCTATGTCGTGGGTACCAATATGCAGATTGATTTCTGGCTGTTCTCCCTCCCCTTTAAGAATGCTGTGGGCTTGATCTGAGATTCCCTGGCACTTGAAGGGCAACATACTATCCAAGAGTACCTTTCACATCCACAGAATCTCCTGTCTGTTCCTCTAATTATTGAATCCCCTTTCACCAGTCTTTCCTCTTCTCCCCCCTTACCTTCTGTGCAACAGAGCTGATTACTCTGGTTTTGTTTTTATAAGTCAGCCATCCCTCCCCAAACAAAATCCAAAGCAATATATTTGCTATTGAGGGAAAAAGGTAGGATGAGAGGTGACCTGACAGAGGTGTATAAGATGATGAGAGGCATTGATCGCGTGGATAGACAGAGGCTTTTTCCCAGGGCTGAAATGGCTAGCATGAGAGAGCACAGTTTTAAGGTGCTTGGAAATAGGTACAGAGGAGATGTCAGGGTTAAGTTTTTTTTTACGCAGAGAGTGATGAGTGCATGAAATGGGCTGCCGGCGACTATGGTGGAGGCGGATACAATAGGGTCTTTTAAGACAGTGGTCCCCAACCACAGGGCCACGGACCGGTACCAGGCCGCAAAGCATGTGCTAACCGGGCCGCAAGGAAATGATGTGATTTGGCGATACGAAACGATACGAATCAGCTGCACCTTTCCTCACTCCCTGTCATGCACTGTTGAACTTGAAATAACCTACCTAATCATACCAAATAACACATAAAACCTAAAATAACACTAACATATAGTAAAAGCAGGAATGATATGATAAATACACAGCCTATATAAAGTAGAAATAATGTACGTACAGTGTAGTTTCACTTAACAGAATCGTGAAAATTAAGCCAAAACCGCTTTGTAGAAAAAAAATCGGCACATACACGCATGCGCACACAGGTGCTCGCGCAAGGCTTCATGGTCATGGTAGTCTTTCTTGGAATAAACACAAGAGTCCTGTATTTGACTGCTACTTTTGTCCCTTATTTGGGAGTGAGAAAGTTGGCAACCCTACCTGAACACCCCCCCACCCACCCCATCAGCCAGTCCACAAGAATATTGTCAATATTAAACCGGTCCGCGGTGCAAAAAAGGTTGGGGACCCCTGTTTTAAGAGGCTCCTGGATAGGTACATGGCACTTAGAAAAATAGAGGGCTATGGGTAACCCTAGGTAATCTCTAAAGTAAGTACATGTTCAGCA
Organism: Mobula birostris; assembly: GCF_030028105.1. NCBI lineage: Eukaryota > Metazoa > Chordata > Chondrichthyes > Myliobatiformes > Myliobatidae > Mobula > Mobula birostris. Next base: position 83,772,876 of record NC_092373.1, read on the forward strand.
CAGCACTGTGGGCCAAAGGGCCTGTATTGTGCCGTTAGGTTTTCTATGTTTCTATCTAAGTACAGGGGAACTCTGCATTGTCTGCCTATTCCCCTTCTCTCTCCTTGCAAACATTCAGCTATCTGCCTCCTGTAACTCAGGTGTGACTGCCTCCCATCTAGTAACTTATTCTCCCAAATGATCTATAGGTCACCCAGCTCTAGCTCCAGTTCCTTAACTCAGTATGCAAGGAGCTGCAGCCAGATGCAATTGTAGTCATCATAGACACTGGAGGTTGCCTTGACTTCCCACATCTTGCACGATGAGTACACCATTGCCCTGAGTTCTATCCTTGCTGCTCTATCTATGCAATAACACAGGAAGAAAGAGAAACCTACCAGAAGCTCACCTTAGTCTGCAGCTTCTTCTTGCTGAAGCCTCTTAAGGCAAAGCCTCAGTTCTCTAATCTAACACTGTATACTCTCACAATGGCTGCTTCCACAAAGGTCACTCCTTTTAAAGCTAACTTCTTTCTATTGGCCCAAGTGAATCTCACATGTAAAGAGACTTGCTCTTTTCAATGGTTCCACCCTTGAATAGATTTCACTCACAGTCCTCCAAAGTGAAACCTTTATATTGATATGCTTTTTTATTTTTCTATTCTATAAATTTCTACTGAGACATTCCATAAGTAAAGAACAAAGTATAACTGTATTGATATGCTCAGTCCACAGCTTCCTCAATGCTGTGAAGGTTTGGAGACACTGAAGATACCAGATGCCATCGAGCTCAGTGCTGTGAAGGAGCTCAGTTGCGGAATTCAATCCAAACAAACAGCTCTATAATTTAGGTGCAAACAATACCTGTGCCATTAAATCTCCCCTCTTCCCCAATACTATCTCCACTACACTATGTTTTTGTCTTCGCCCCTTTTTGCCCCCCCCCCCATTTCCTTAGCAGCTTATGTGTCTTCTACAAAGAGATTACTTTAACATTGCTGATGAACTTTCCTAGAGAATAACACACAAATGTTTTGGCCACTTCCACCAGACATTCTGAATTACAAATTATTTTCTAACTCATTTTAAGGGGCTGGCCCACAATAAATAGCTTGCAAACCAGGAAACCTCAATTTCACCGTCTTTGGTGAGCCCTAATGTCATATTGGGCTAAAATGCAGTGCCTGTTTAAAACATGAAAATGGGTGTAACCTAATCCATTGGAATAAATCTTACCCTACAATCATCTGAATACCTCCACTACCTTTCATCTATGCCCAAAATTCAAATGAAATCAAAATTGTCCAGAGCTGCAAAATTAATCTTCATATCTCCAAATTGGTTCAAATTAGGGTAATTAATTTGTGTGCATATTTGTGGCATCAGTGACATCATTTTGAATGTAAATATACTGTATACACAAATGACTGCTGAAAGCAAAGAGAGTAGGCAGTTCATGCACTGCTGGTTTGATGCCCATGCTGTCAACTGCAGTTCAACATTCCAGCGAAGGACCCACCCTAATTTCATGGCACTAAGCATAATAGCAGAGTAGTCCTAACAAGCACCATTTAAAAGAAAATTACAGACTCATACAATACAGAAATAGGCCTTTTGGATCACCGTGTCAGTGCCACCAACCATCAATGGGTATCAATGCTTTAGATATTGTTGGGGAGGGATGGGGTAACAGCAGCCAGATCAATGGCACTGCAACTGGCTCAGTTGTACATCAGGATAGGTCAAAGTTTAGGCAAGTAGTAGTTATAGGGGACGTTATAGTCAGAGACATTGACAGGTATTTCTGTGGCTGTGAGCAAGACAACAGGATGGTGCGCTGCTTCTCTAGTGCCAGGATGAAGGATGTCTCTGAGTGTGTACAGGATACTCTGACCAAAAAACAAGCACAGAGAGAGGGCCTGGTCCATATTGTTACTAAGGGTATAGGAAAGAGGAGAGATGAGGTCCTGCATTGAGAACTTAGGGAATTAGGTAGAAAGTTAAAAAGCAGAACATTATAATCCAAGGATTTCACCCTGTATCACATGCAAGTTAATCCAGAGGTAGGAAGATAATACAGATAAATATATGCTAAGGAGCTGGTGCTGCAAGGAGGGCTTCAGATATGTGGATCATTGGGATCTCTTCCAGGGCAGGTGGGACCCATAAAAGAAAGACTAGTTGCACCTAAATTGGAAGGACACCAATATCCTTGTAGGGAGATTTGCTAGTGCTATTCAGGAGGGTATACATTAGTGTGGTAGGGTATGGGAACAGCTGGAATCATTGACGAAAAGGTGGAGGCTAAGTCACTAAGTCTAATTGAGAAAAAAAAATCAGGTAGGAACAGGATAATGAACCCATTAGGAATTATGATCTGAGTTGTATTTATTTTAACGCACAGGGTATAACAGACAAGTCAAATTAGCTTAGAGTATAGATTAGTACAATAAACTACAAGACTGAAGACATTACAGAGTCTTGAGAGAAGGGAGCTTGCTTAGCAGCATTGAAGGGTATAGATATTTCAGATATTACATATTTGAGATGAAAAAGAGATAAGGAAGTTGCATTATTGATCAGGGGGATATCACAGCTAAACTATGAGGGAGAATTTTGTGAACAACAACCATAATTCAATGTTTTAATATAATTATTGGTAATAATAAGACTGGCCCCAGGTGAACGTACGGAATTGAGGGAAGGCTAATTATACAACATTACTGAACAGGAACTGGGCAAAGTAGATAGGTTCAGCTGTCTGAATCTACATCTGATATGTGGGTGGTTTTCAGGATCAACATGTCCTTGTGAAGATGAAACCTAAGGATGGAAATGGAGGAATGGAAGAAAGTAACAGTGAACAATCCATCCTACTGTTATACGAATAAAATCAACCTAATTACTTATTCATTAGTAATACAACAATGCATTTTTCTCTGCTGCTGACTGCTACTGTGTCTTTTTGATCTTAATACAAAAATAAAAGCAAAATTAAAAAATTACATGTAACTTATAAACCAAAAATTGCAAAATTGCATAACTAATCATCTTTGAACATTTCCTGTTCTCTATATGCTTTTGCCTCATTGTATGATACCTTCTTTGCTCTCCAAGTGACAATAGCAAGGCTTATAAGATCATATGACCATAAGATATAGGAGCAGGAGTAGGCCATTCAGCCCATCAAGTCTGCTCCACCATTTGATCGTGAGCTGATCCAATTCTTTCAGTCATCCCCACTCCCCTGCCTTCTCCCCATACACTTTGATGCCCTGGCTAATCAAGAACCTATCTACCTTTGCCTTAAATGCACCCAATGACTTGGCTTCCACAGCCACTCATGGTGACAAATTCCACAGATTTACCACCCTCTGACTAAAGTAATTTCTCCGCATCTCTATTCTAAATGGATGTCCATCATTCCTGAAGTCGTGTCTTCTTGTCCTAGATTCCCCTACCATGGGGAAATAACTTTGCCATATCTAATCTGTTCAGGCCTTTTAACCTTCGGAATGCTTCTATGAGATTCCCCCTCATTCTCCTGAACTCTAGGGAATACTGCCCAAGAGGTGCCAGACGTTCCTCATACAGTAACCTGGAATCATTCTCGTGAATCTTCTCTGAACCCTCTCCATTGTCAGTATATCCTTTCTAAAATAAGGAGCCCAAAACTGCACATAATACTCCAAGTGTGGTCTCGCAAGTGCCTTATAGAGACTCAACATCACATCCCTGCTTTTATATTCTATACCTCTAGAAATGAATGCCAACATTGCATTCGCCTTCTGCATCACCGACTCAACCTGGAGGTTAACCTTTAAGGTATTCTGCACAAGGACTCCCAAGTCCCTTTGCATCTCTGCATTTTGAATTCTCTCCCCATCTAAATAATAGTTTGCTGGTTTATTTCTTCCACCAAAGTGCATGACCATACACTTTCCAAGATTATGGAATTGTCCCTGAGAAACTCAGAGCCAAGGAAAAAAACAGATTCAGACTGCACCTTCTCAATGGCAGAAGTTTGGATGGTTTACAGCATGGAATGAATGACAGCAACATAATTAGGAAGAATATCATCCTGAGAGTAGGCGGTAGATTCATGTTCCACTAAACCATGGACACACTTCCCATGTACTGGCACACTAATCTTATGTATCAGAGGACAGATGTTGTTCTACAAGCCTCTGAACACTACTACATATAGTCATGCTGGTGGCAAATGGAGTCTACACACAAACTTCCGATAACAGCAGCCTAAACTTAATGACAACTGGATGAATTTCCTCCACAACAACCAGATATTGATACAGAGGAAGCTGAGGCATTGGCCATCATGCTCCGGCCTATGGTTAGGCCACACTTAGATCCCCTCCAGTTGGCCTACCAGCCCTGACTAGGAGTTGAGGATGCCATCATCTACCTGCTGAACTGTGTCTACGCCCACCTGGACAAGACAGCGAGCACTGTGAGGGTCATGTTTTTTGACTTCTCCAGTGTGTTCAACACCATCTGCCCTGCTCTGCTGGGGGAGAAGCTGACAGCGATGCAGGTGGATGCTTTCCTGGTGTCATGGATTCTTGATTACCTGACTGGCAGACCACAGTACGTGTGCTTGCAACACTGTGTGTCTGACAGAGTGATCAGCAGCACTGGGGCTCCACAGGAGACTGTCTTGTCTCCCTTTCTCTTCACCATTTACACCTCGGACTTCAACTACTGCACAGAGTCTTGTCATCTTCAGAAGTTTTCTGATGACTCTGCCATAGTTGGATGCATCAGCAAGGGAGATGAGGCTGAGTACAGGGCTACGGTAGGAAACTTTGTCACATGATGCGAGCAGAATTATCTGCAGCTTAATGTGCAAAAGACTAAGGAGCTGGTGGTAGACCTGAGGAGAGATAAGGCACCGGTGACCCCTGTTTCCATCCAGGGGATCAGTGTGGACATGGTGGAGGATTACAAATACCTGGGGATACATATTGACAATAAACTGGACTGGTCAAAGAACACTGAAGCTGTCTACAAGAAGGGTCAGAGCCGTCTCTATTTCCTGAGGAGACTGAGGTCCTTTAACATCTGCCGGACGATGCTGAGGATGTTCTACGAGTCTGTGGTGGCCAGTGCTATCATGTTTGCTGTTGTGTGCTGGGGCAGCAGGCTGAGGGTGGCAGACACCAACAGAATCAACAAACTCATTCGTAAGGCCAGTGATGTTGTAGGGATGGAACTGGACTCTTTGATGATGGTGTCTGAAAAGAGGATGCTGCCCAAGTTGCATGCCATCTTGGACAATGTCTCCCATCCACTACATAATGTACTGGTTGGGCACAGGAGTACATTCAGCCAGAGACTCATTCCACCGAGATGCAACACAGAGCGTCATAGGAAGTCATTCCTGCCTGTGGCTATCAAACTTTACAACTCCTCCCTTGGAGGGTCAGACACCCTCAGCCAATAGGCTGGTCCTGGACTTATTTCCTGGCATAATTTACATATTACTATTTAATTATTTATGGTGCAACTGTAACGAAAACCAATTTCACCCAGGATCAATAAATTATGACTATGACTATCATGTGCTATACTGCAGTTGGTTCCATGAGCGTGATACTGGAGTTAACCATTCTCACTGTATTAGAAGGTTGGGTTCCAAGCAACATCATGCACAAGGTCGATGCTGGACTCCTCAATATACAAAAGAGCTTATGTGATAAGAGTTAAGTGGGCTGGTAGGCGGAGTATTGAGTAAGAGGAGTTAGGTAAAAGGATACCACTCACTATTATCACTAGCCACAGATTCAGTAATGGCTCCACAATAATGGCCAGCACTTTTCCTTCATGGTTTATGATGGTAAATTCATGTCTTTCCCTGCCAGTTAGTAGGTCCTGCTAGCAATTTTATCTCCCGTTATTATTGAGGAAGCTTCTTAGGGATAGGATTTACTCACATCTGGAAAAACATGGATTTATTAGGGATAGTATGGATTTGTGTGGGGAATATCATGTCTTACAAATTTGATTAGTTTTTTGAGGAGTTGATGGGGACGCTCGGTGAGGGTGGGCCAGAAGTGGCCCACGCTGCAAATCTAACATCCACATCTCAAAATATGTGCATATTCCCAAGCTTCATCCAGACTTATAGGACATTCAGAAATCCACCTTCTGGCAAGGATGAGGAGGTGGATGGCCTCTGCATGGTCTTTAGTAAAGCATTCAGTGAGGTCCTCTGTAGTCAGCTGATCCAGAATATTGAAGCATATGGGATCCAAGGAGACTTGCCAGCTTGAATTCAAAGTTGCTCGATAATAGAAGACAGAGGGTAGTGGTAGAGTGGTGTTATTTTCAGTGATCACTAAAGAATAGTGAACAATGATGTTACACAGGGACCAACAATGGGACCTCTTGTTTGTTGTGTATACAAATGATTTGGGAGAAAATATAGCTGAGCTGGTTCACAAGTTTGCGCACTACATGAAAATTGGCAGTTGTAGATACTGAGGAAAGTTACCAAAGGATGTGGCAAGATATAGAGCAGTTGTACGTTTAGGCAAAGGAAGGGCAAATGGAGTTTAATCTAGATAAGAGTGAGGTTTTGCAAATTGGATTACACAAATGTAAGAGGAAAGTATACAGTGAATGGCAAAACCCTTTGGAGCATTTATGTACAGTGAGATTTTTGGGTGTAAATCCATAGCTCCATGAAAGTGGCAATGCAGCTAGATAGGATGGTAAGGAAGGAAGGCAAACCTTTATCGGTCAGGGCCTTTAGTATAAAAGTTGGGAAGACATGTTGCAGCCATATAAAACTTTGGTTAGGCCACATTTGGGGTATTGTGTGCTGTACTGTTTGCCGCATTACAGGAAGAATGTGGAAGATTTGGAGAGACTTCAAAAGATGTCCACAGAGGCTAGACGAACTTGATTGTTCGAGGCAGACATAAAAGTATATAAAATCATGAGAGGCATAAATAGAACAAACGGACAGAGTCTTTTTCCCAAGGTGAAAATGTCAATACCTGAGAGTATAGATTTAATGTGAGGGGGGATGTTTTAAGGTAATCTGCAAAAAATGCTTTTTTAACAGAGAGTGGTAGGTTCCTGGAATGAGCTGTCAGCAGAAGTGGTGGAAGCAAATGCAAAATCAATGTACAAGAGTGTTTTTCTGATACACATTAGAAACTAAGATTATGATCTTAACGTAAAAGTTTTACAGTCTTAAGATGATCCGGGGGAGAATTTCTGTAGTGATCTTCCATTCATCTACTTTTAATTTCAAGAGAAAAATGATAAAAGCTGAAAAGTTACTTTAAAAGCATTTATTGCATTGTCTCTTCATTATATCTCAAATTTTTGTGAAAGGTTCAGTTTTACAGAGCTATATGGCTGGTTCTATTTCACTTGAACTGTGCAATTTTAAAGTGATTAATTCAGTTCTACAAAGATGATTCAGTTCTATAAGTTCATAACTGATAAAATAAAGTGGCTACTTGAACAATGCCTTTGATATAACAAATACATTGTAGGTTTATTAAGAATTTTCAAAGTCTACCTGGTGGTCCGAAGTTTCCTCTATCTCCTTTAAAACCTCGATCTCCTTTGGGCCCTTGGCAGTGCAAGCAGACACAGTAAGATGGGACCATATCTGTGTTGAAAGGATAGTCTTGGTCTGGAAGGGGACATAGGTTGTACTCAACAATTGAATCAGGAAGTCCACGGCTTGATGGCTGCCCAGTTTCATTTTGAGGGGTACCTTCCACAATTGTGAGCAGAATCAAAACTGCAATTACATTCAGCATTCTTATTCTGGCTCCAAAACCTGTGGATGTGGAGTATTCAGACTGAAAATTACTTACATGTCAATTGAAGGATACCTATGCTATAAAAAATTGCAATACCAATAGACTTATTAAAGCACTACTACAAGTTTAACCAGGATCATTGCAGTGCTTCTCAAGTGATGCATTTTCTCCTTAATGTCTCTGTTGTTTCCTGCACATCAGCCTCCGTATTTCCTTTCATGAACCATCTGCACGCTAATCCATTTTAAACCATTCCACTAAATCAATGCATGATTTTACTTTGCTATCTGAAGAAAGTATGGGCCTATATTTTGTTGTTTACAACTGAACACCATGTCCTACAACTAGCAATCTGACAATAAATGGCTAATTGATTTGCATTTGGCAGTGTTTTCTGACCAAGAAAAATGGAGCAAAACTTCCATAAATTTCCTCCTTTTCTTAATAAAGATTATGAGATAATTTACATCTATTTAGGCAATAATATACCTGTCCATTGGATTCACTGCACTTCTGATGATACAGCATGTCTTAATGTCATATGGAAGAGTCAATACAGATTATATTCTAGAGTAAAATGTAAATACATAAACTTTTGTCTCAGAAATAAGAAAGCTACCTATAGAGATAAAGCAGGTCATAAAATTTAGTTGGCAAAATCTACCGAGCTATATTCCATCTCAGCAAATTGCAAAGGCAGCAAAATGCAATTAAATTTAATTTCATTTATTTTTAGTTTATCCCATAGTAGCACTTCATTCTTCTTCACAACCATCAGAGGATGAATCACCAAATTGACATTATTTTAAGAGACTACATTTCCCATGTTGCTAAAAGAAGTGAGGCATTTACTGATTCTTTTAATTCAGTGAATTTCTGAACATCTTTCAGGTTTCTTAAATTCTTTTGCTTTGGGTTTGTTCCATACTGCTGTAGAATAACTGCTCAGATTCTGGCTGGACTGTATCCTTAATATTTCTTTTAAATCGTCTCCTTCCCAAGGCACTATTCACACTTCCACAGACATGAGGTCCAATAGTAACATCATATTTGTGGCTGGGAATAAGTATGTGACACAATCATATACTTCTACATATTCCTCGTTGAGTTCCAGGTCTATACAATTAAAAAAAAACAGAATGGTCTGTGATCATTCTGAGAGGATGTCAGCAATTCACATAAGCTTTAACAACAGTGCATCAGAAATTCATGATATTGTCAAAATATCATGAAGGGTACATATGAAACACAAGTTAGTATTAAAAATAAAAAGAAACAGAACTAGATAATTATGTTGTTCCATTTTTCAAAAACCTGTTGCATTAAACTCAGATTCTGAACAAAAAAACTTATTGATCTCTTCCTTGAGTATACACAGTAACTGCACCGCTATGGTCCAATTAAGCAAAAAATTCCAAAGTCCCATTATCATTGGGTAAAGAAATCTTATCTGAACAACTTACTGGGCCTGACTATATCAGAGTAAAGAATCCTCTTTACTCTAGTGCAAATCTTTGATTTATTAGCAAATTTAGATGTATTACACTTGGTCCCCTCATCCAATGTACTTTGAACATGCTTATAAACCTCACATCACATTATTCTCAAAAGTCAATTCATGCTTAAGCTTTTAAAACAAGGAAGAATGGTTATTTATTTCAAATAATGTATAGATCATTGAGTTAAAGTTACATAAGCAAAATTTCAAATTGCATATATCAATATAAATTCTTTACATTTTATATCAATTATAACCTCATTGCCTTACATTGGCATGTATAATAAAACATCAGTAAGAAGAATGCAATACAGCATCTAAACTCAGATTTCCTCAGTAAGTAAAACAGGTTAGATACATATTTCCTCACCTGTTGAGGTGCAGATCCCCTGAATTGAAACGTTTGGTTGGATCTGAGATAACGGTGCTTGGTTTTATAGACCCCTTTTCCCAGGTGAACATCATAAATTAATCATTGTTCCCAAACACGCTATTCAGCATGGCCTAGATATGACAATGAGATAGAATTATGGTACTTTTTTGATCTATACTAGAGGAAGTAAGATGATGCGTAATAATCATATCCATTGGGTTCATATTTCCTCCATTGCTCCAAGTTCTTTTGCTTGAGCAAGAGAATAGATTGCTACACACATCTGATATGATCATTTGTTCTGATGTTAATACATTTGGCATTAGATTACAGGTTATTAAGCTTTGCATAAACCATTTTCTGGCTATATCATTAGAAAATACAATTCCCACAGGGAACTCAGTCACCCATTTTCACTGAGATAGACAAGTGGAGACATTGTACAGGAAATGTAGAAGATTTACAGGTAAATTCACATATTATGTGGTTACATTTAATTTCCTCCACTGTGCTAAAGAGTGGATATGCTTTAATACAAATAGAATGAACGGATGGTGACTTCGGCAATTAATTTATCTGTGTGTGTGTGTGTGTGTGTGTGTGTGTGTGTGTGTGAGAGAGAGAGAGAGAGAGAGAGAGAGAAAGAAAAGTGGTTGGTGGACAATGTTTGTGATAAGAATGGTGGTACATATATGGTAAAGCAGGCAGTATTATTAACCAATTATTATTTACTATCAGTGACACTTTAAAGTAAAACAATTAAGGCAGCTGGCCTTTATTCCATGCAAGTGAATAGTCAGGAGTTTCTGTTAATTTAGTGAGCTACACCAGGATAAAATAATCTGCTTAGGTTGCAATTTTTCTCATCTAAGCCTAGAATAATTCATCTTGCTGTAGACTTGATTTGATTGGGTTAATATTCTTTTATCTAGTATAAATGTACAAGCCATTTATTCATTAACATTCTCAAGTACATGATGTTTTTCTGAACTTACCTTAAACTGCCACACCTCCTTCTTCACTAAAGAATTCCATTTAGCTCTATTTCGCTTCCAAGTAAGTTGCTTGTTTTTCTCCAAACAACCTCCCATATGGAATGTGAAAGACAAAAATTCTACGTCCATATCTGGGCAGGTTCTACCTATCATAACCTTACACTCGCAAACAGGATATGAGGAAAAGCTGCTTCTTGTTCAGCAACCTCTCTCACCTCTGAGGCACTGAATGATCTATCAAATCCCAGTTCACAATTCCTCAATATGGACAGTCATTGTCTGCTTCTACCTCTGGCAGAGTATAAGGTTGAAGGTGGGATTCTTCCCACATAGAAAAGAATAAGCACACACAGTGCAGCAGGGTAACCGAATGAGATAATTACATCAGATACAGCACAGTCAAAGCAAGAAACAACCTTCATTCGTTGAAAAATTTTGAAGAATTTCACAGTCAATTAAATACTTTTGTGTAATCACTAATGCAATGTAGAGAGCACAGAACTGAATTTAATTTAACAGCAAAAGATGATAATCCCCCTTTTTGGTGGTAATTGTTAAAGGATAAATATTGTTCAGGCCACCCGGAAAGATACTCTGCTCTTCTTCCAATACCATTAAGATAAACTTGATGATCCAAACAAATGGGCAGATGGGAACACACTTTAACTTCTTATCTGAAAGAAAGCTTTTGGCACATTAGCCTTCATAAATCGATGTATTGAGTATAGAAGATGGGATATTATGTTGAAGTTGTATAAGAGGTTAGCGAGGCCTAATTTGGAGTATTGTATGCAGTTTTAGTCATCAACCTACAGGAAAGATGTAAACGTTGAAAGAGGGCAGAGAAAATTTGCAAGGATGTTTCTGGATTATAAGAAAGATTGAATAGGTTAGGATTGTATTTCTTAATATCATGTGGACTGAGCCAATCATCAGCCTTGCAAATAGACCACTGTGGAGTTAAGAATAATACCCTATTATACACAGTCATATAGTGTATAATTTTATTATATTAATGAGGATCAATTTCTACCAGAAAGTCAATGTAATTAAATTTTAATGCATGGCATCTATTATTTTACATATTAGTATTATTATTTCTTAACTATTACATGATTTTAAATGCACTGAAGAAAATGTTGAAACACAATGGATGATTGTGTGTTACTAACAGGCCAATAATAGTTCTTAAGACCTTATTATGTGTCCTGGAAGCATGTATAATGTGGAGAAAATATGATTTCCCTAAAGCTTTGCTGACCTCCCTGGACTTCTTGGGGCTGTGCTTTGGCATAAAATGTCTTGATGTTGAGGACAGCCACTTCCACCTTACCTCTCGTTCAAGAGTTTGAGGTCATTTTTTTTTAACTTATCATTCAACTATGGGTATTTATAAATCATAAAACAGGTATGTTAACTATTGGTGAGTTTTTCTGATTATAAATACTCAAAAGAGCTATAATTGTCTGGAGTAGGTTTACACTGTCGCTATTATTATAGTAATATTTAATAATATTACATGGTTACTAGTTTCATTGACTCAGTGACCTAATAGAGTGGCTACTGAGTGTATGTTTGTAGTCTACTGCTGCTGTAGCCCATCTACTTCAAGGTCGATATGCTATGCTCTTCTGCACATCACTGTTGTAACGCATGGTCATGTGAGTTATTGTCGCCTTCTTATCAGCTTGAACTAGTCGAGCCATTCTCCTCTGACCTCTCTCATTAGCAAGGCATTTTTGCCCACAGAATTGCCACTCACTGGATTTTTTTTGTTTTTCACACTATTCTCTGTAAATTCTAGAGATTGTTGTGTGTGAAAATCACGGATCGGCAGTTTCCAAGATACTCAAATCATCCTGTCTGGCACCAGCAATCGTTCCACATTCAAAGTCACAGAGATCACATTTCTTCCACATTCTGATGTTTAGTCTGAACAACAATTGAACCTCTTGACCGTGCCTACATGGTTTTTTGCATTGAGTTGCTGATTAGCTATTTGTATTACTGAGCAGGTGTACAGGTGTACCCAATAAAGTGGCCACTGAATATATAGTCTGTATGGGTATTGACTGTATATAAAATGAAAAATCAGCATCATGATGATGTCAGTGTTTAGTGCAATTTTACTCACCTCAAAGTCAGAACGTTATGTAGATAAAGATGCCCCTCACAGACTGGAGATATAGATGGTCAAGCTTTTATTTGATCAATAAAAGCATGCATGTTGATAAGAATCTCCCCAAAAGTGAGAATATACAAAGACAATGCTTAATGATACTGCTATGAACATCAAAACAATAAACTCCAGATGCTGGGCTTACTCAGCCGGTCAGGAGGTATCTGTGGTAAAAGTTAATGTTTCAGATCAAAGACTCTTCATCCTGTCTGACCTGCCTGTACTAACACGTAGTTATTTGAGTTACTGTCGCCTTTTTGTTAGTTTGAACCAGTCTGACAATTCTCCCCTAACCTCTAACAAGGTGTTTTCACTCAAAGAACTGCTGCTCACTGGATGCTTTTTGTTTTTCACACCATTCTCTGTGAACTCTAGAGACTGTCGTGCATGAAAATCCCAGGAAATCAGCAGTTTCTGAGATACTCAAACCACCCAATCTGCCACCGACAATTATTTCACATTCAAAATCACTTCTCTTCCCCATTCTTATGTTTGGTCTGAACATTAACTGAACCTCTTGATCGTGTCTGCATGCTTTTATGCATTGAGTTGCTGATGAGATATTTGAATTAATAAGCAGGTGTACAGGCGTGCCTAATAAAGTGACCAGCGAGCGTATATTAAAATATCTTGACAGGGAAGGTGGGGTTAAACAGGATAAGTGGTGGTTCAGCAATGTCTGATGCACAAGTTTACAGGACTAAATATTGAGGGGCTATAATCCTCACTGGTCTTAAAATACTTATTCACTGAACATCTAGTGCATTCTGCCAAATCAGACATTTTAGTTGATTTTTTATCAAGCCTTCTCTTCTGTATGTCATCTATTTATTTACTATTATATCAATCAGCTGCATATGACAGGCTACCTAGTTTTGCTTTAGTCCACTTGTTATATTAAAATTTACATTAATTGATATTTGTTTTGGTATTTGTGACAACCCCATTCAAAGGAAACTCCTCCAACAATCCCAACTGCACCTGGAGGTGCCTTCAATCCTAATTGTCATGGAAGGCTAGTGAACTTGTCAAGAGATTAGGTTAAAATGTTTGGTGATGTAAAATTATTTTGGTCTGATGGATGCTGTATTTTGAACTAGTAGATTGTACCACTTGGTACAATGTTAGAGCTGTCCTTTATAACAGATGTGTACGTATGTGAATATTTTAAGTTCAGTGAGTATACAATCAGAGTAATGTTGTACAGGTGTAAACATACACTTACTTAGGATACTTCAATGGTCAAATGCTTTTTTTATATACACTAAGCTGAATCTTTTAGATCACTTTTCCTACAGAACTTTCAGCAGTGAGGAAGAAAATAGTTACAACTGATCAACATAGGACATTAAAATGAAGCATCAATGAGCTGCTCATTGGCAGAGGTGCTGGACTGGGCGCAGTCCATATTGCTGCTTGCTACAGGAACGCATCGATTGAAGGCATTGGAGTTGGTGTGCGAAGGCTGTGTGAGGTGCAACTATGGGTGATTGTCTTGGATGTTTCTCTTGTGATCACAAGACCCTGGTGGATTTTGACGATGTAAGAGGCCGCAGGCCTGTTTCTCTTGTTTGATGGCGCAACAGACAGCAGGAAAGCTGTTTTAAAGAGGACTAGGCCACAAGCTGTGGACTTGCCTGCTGCTGCAGTGCAGGAGAAGAGATGCTGGAGGTGGTGTAGCATGGCGTTCATGCTCATTTGGAGGCTATCTCCCCCCACATTGGTTTAGCCCTCCAGTGTTCGGTTGGTGGAATGACAGGCTGGATTGCATATGTATGTTTGACTGCACACTGCCGAGAACTGCACCATCAAATGTTACTCAGGGACTTGGGCTATATATATGTTTTTTTTGCGTGATTGTGTGTGTGTTTACTATTGTGAATGTGCTGTTCATGTTTTGCACCTCGGCCTCAGAAGAACACTGTTTCGATCGGCTGTGTTCATGTATGCTTGAATGATAATTAAACTTGAATTTGATTTGAATGGTACAAGTAGGATCAAAATATGTTTTGAGAGTATTAAGATGAAATTGAACTGAAAATATCCCTGACAAAAATCAAAGTAAAAGGAACTAAGTCTTCTAATCGGGGACCAAAATATAATAGCTCACAAATTAAATTTCACAAGTGCTGTGCTGCATCTTGCCACCTCTGGGCTAATACGATACTGAGCTTCCTAAAACGTGACCCAGCTTTATATCCATGAAGCTTCAGAGAGGGCAAGATCATGCTCTCCTTCAAAAGCAAGAAAACTCACTTGTATCCTATGTTAAGGTTCTCTTCAGATGTACTGCTGGATCAGACTCATTGAAACTTGCAGGGTCATGAGGTCTTGCAGGGTCTGCTACTTTGCTTATTCCTTTCAGGAAGTAATTGACTCTTGCTTGGTAAGAGGATTCATATCTAATAGACATCGTATAGCAGCTCAAGTAAGTAGTCATTTCAAATTCCATTTGTAGCTCATCCAACTTATCATTTCAGATATCTTTAGGTAGCTTATCCAAGTGAACTGTTCACTGAAAACCCAAACAATGAGTTTGAAAGAGTCATAGAAAAGTACGGCAGAGAAACAGGCTCTTCAGCCCATCTAGTCCTTGACAAACCATTTAAGCTGCCTCCTTCCATCGATCTGCACCAGGACATTGCCCTCCATACACTTACCATCCATACTTAAATGTTGAAATCAGGCTTAGGTGAACTACTTGCGCTAGCAGCTCATCCCACACTCTCATGACCCTCAGGGAGAAGAAGTTTCCCCTCAAGTTGCCCTTAAACTTTTCACCTTTCACCCTTAACCCATGACCTCTGGTTGTAGTCCCACCCAACCTCAATGGAAAAAACCTGCTTGCATTTACCCTATCTAAGCCCTTCATAATTTTGTATACCTCTATCAAATCTCCTCTCAGTCTTCTACAAGGAACGAAGTCCTAATCTATTCAATCTTTCCTTATAACTCAGGTCCTCCAGATCCAGCAACATCCTTGTAAATTGTCTCTGTACTCTTTTAACCTTATTTACATCTTTCCTGTAGCTAGGTGACCAAAACTGCACACAATATTCCAAATTAGGCCTAATCATTGTCTTGTACAATGTCTTATAAACAGTTGTTGGTTAATAGTTCGATGACCATCAGGCTCTTGAACAAAAGGGGATAAGTTTACTCATTTAAGAACTCTTTTATCTTGTTATTTCATGCTCATTATTTATTACTATTTATTTACATCTGCATTTGCACACTTTGTTGTCCATTGGTCCTGTTTACAGTTACTGTTTTTCTAAGTATGCCTGCAGTAAAAGAATCTCAGAGTTGTATGTGGTGACAGGTATCGACTCTGATAGTAACTTCTACTTTGAACTTCAATGCAATAAATCTGACAAGGTGAGGCAAGATGGTGTACAGTGCGTGCGCATTCCAAGGGCCACTGGGGCCCACTGAAGTGATCCCAAAGAAAGAAGATTCCGCATTTATATTCCACACTGCATGTTATCAGGATATTTCAAACAAAGAAAGTGAAATCATGGAAATAATGTAGTTTGGACTATAGAAGGAAAACCATGTTCTAATGAAACTTAGCAACTTTTTTACCACACCTTTAGGATATTCACAAGTGCAAATAAAATATTTGTGAAGGGTTGTTATCAACAGCCCAGAAGTTATGATTAGAGCCTCTGCCACCTCTTACCTGTCCATCTTGATGTCTTGAAAATGTTCCAGCTGGTAATGATAATCTCATTTTATTTGTACATTTCTATCTTTGTTCTTAATTTATCCCATTGTGACGGCCCGCACACGTGGGACTCGAACCGCCATCGGGAGCCATGGGAAGACGCGCGGTAGCGCGTTTGAAACTACCCGCTTGGGGCAGACCTTCCGGGGACAGTGACGTCACGTCCGCCCCGTGGGTCACAGGGGCCCATGGGAGGGGAGATTTAAGCGCGCGATTTTGAATCAGTAAAGGCATTCTGAGTTCAGTTCTCTCTGCCTCCATGGGTTCATTTGCGTGCGACTACATTGGTCACCCTGGTGTTGCAGATGGCATCTGGAGCCGGTGACTCAGTGACCAGCCATGGGTTCGAGCAACTCGCACAGCGCAGTCTCTCTGAAGCTCCCGACTTTTTGGGCCACTTTTTCAACTTTTTCGAGCAGGCTGAGGCCCAGTTCAGAGACATTACAGCCGACGCCATGCGGTACTACTATGTGGTCAGCACGCTCGACCAGGAGACGGCAGACCGGATCATCGACCTCCTACGCCAGCCACCAACGGAGGACAGGTACACTAAGCTTAAGGCGCTACTGATCTGTACCTTCGGACTCTTGCGCAGCTCCTACACATGGACGGCCTGGGCGACCGCATGCCATCCAAGCTCATGAATGATATGCTGGCGCTCATGGATGGCCATAAGCCGTGCCTTTTATTTGAACAGTTGTTCCTCGAGTAAATGCCAGAGGACATTCGCCTCCTCCTCGCGAGTGTGGATTTCAGTGACCCATGTGGGGTTGCGGCTGAAGCAGATTTCCTTTGGCAGAGCAAGCAACGTGGAGCAGCCTCCGTTGGCCTAGCCATGATCACGTGCCCCAAAGCACAGGCCCCGCAACCGAAGCCGTCGAGACCCACGGGGGAAAAAGACGAAAGTTCGGAACAATGGTGTTTCTATCACCAAAGATGGGGCTCAGGCGTGTGCCGCTGCCGTCCACCATGTGCTTTTCCAGGAAACGCTGGGGCCAGCTGTTGCTAATGGCTACAGCGGCTGGCCACCGAGACAGCCTCTTTTACCTCTGGGAACACTCCAGGCGGTGCTTCCTGGTAGACACCGGGGCCAAAGTCAGCATACTCCTCCCTGCCCCCCAAGAACATGGACTCTCGTAACGCGGTTCCAGGCCCCGAACTCACCGCTGCAAACAGTACCAGTATTCGGACGTACAGCCTGCGAACTATCTCACTGCATTTCGGGTCCAGCTATTTCACTTGGACTTTCACGTTGGCAGCAGTGTCACAGCCACTACTAGGGGCAAATTTCCTACGAGCCAACTGCCTCCTGGTCGACCTAAAAGGCCGGCGTTTGGTCCACGCCGAGACATTCCAGACTTTCCAGCTCAGAGAAGCCAAGCTACCGGCCCTCCACCTGGATTCCGTGACCCTCTCGGGTATCGAATTTGCCAGGGTGTTGGCAGAATTCCCCTCCATAGTCACCCCGCAGTTCTCCATGGCCGACCCCAAGCATGGCGTGCAGCACCACGTCTCCACGCAAGGACTGCCGCTGCACGCCCGAGCTCTCAGGCTCCCACCCAACAAGTTCCACCTCTCCAAGGAGGAGTTCCGTAAGTTGGTGGAGATGGGAATCATACGCCGCTCAGACAGCCCGTGGGCATCCCCGCTGCACATGGTGCCCAAGTCCACAGGAAGATGGAGGCCCTGCGGAGACTACAGAAGGCTCAACGACGCCACAACCAGCGACAGATACCCAGTACCCCACATCCAGGGCTTCACGGCAAACCTGCACGGAGCGACCAACTTCTCGAAAATCGACCTGCTCAGGGGATACCATCAGATCCCAGTGCACCCCGCCGACGTGCCCAAGACAGCCCTCATCACCCCGTTCGGCTTGTTCGAATTCCTGAGGATGCCTTTCGGTCTCAAGAATGCAGCCCAAACTTTCCAAAGGCTCATAGACTCAGTAGGTCGCGGCTTGGATTTCATTTTCATTTACTTGGACAATATCCTGGTGACCAGCAGTTCACATCAAGAGCACGTGGCACATCTGCGCCAGCTCTGCCAACGCCTGAGTGATCAAGGACTGGTAATCAATCCAGCGAAGTGCCAGTTCGGGCTGACGGAGAGCGACTTCTTGGGCCACTGAGTCAACCGACATGGCGCAGTTCCCCTACTGGACAAGGTCCAGGCCATCTGCCCAAGCCCAGCACGGTCAAGGGCCTGCAGGAGTGCGTAGGGATGATCAACTTTTATCATTGGTTTGTGCCTGCGGTGGCACGCATCATGAGACCCTTGTTCATCCTGATGGCCGGCAAGGCCAAAGAAGTGGCATAGGACGCGGAGTCCACAGAGGCGTTCGAGCAGGCCAAGGAGGCGCTGGCAAAGGCGGCCTTCCTAGTGTACCTGAGAGTCAATGTACCCACGGCACCCACAGTCACAGACCCGGCAGTCGGCGCAGTCCTGCAGCAGTTCGTCGAGGACCAGTGGCGACCACTCGCTTTCTTCAGCCAGCACCTACGGCCACCATAGGTGAAGTACAGCAATTTCGACAGAGAGTTGCTTGCGCCCTAACTGGCTGTCCAGCATTTCCGGTACTTCCTCGAGGGAAGGGAGTTCACCTTGTAAACGGACCACAAGCCCCTCACCTTCGCACTGGCCAAGGTATCGGACTCATGGTCGGCTCGGCAGCATAGGCACCTGCCCTTTATTTCAGAATTCACCACAGATGTCCGCCACATTGCAGGGAAGAACAACGTCGTCGCCGACACACTGTCTCGTCCCTGCCTCCACCGTGTAGGCACATTGTCCTCAGGAAGAGACTACGCAGCACTGGCGGAAGCACAACGGTCGGACATCTATATCCTGGCTTACCACATCGCCGTTTTGGGGCTCCAGTTAGAGGACGTCTCCATCGGCCTGGCAGCAGATCGACTCCTGTACAACATGCCTACTGGCAAACCCTGACCCGTAGTACCAGCAGCATGGAGGCGCCGGGTGTTCGACACGCTGCAGGACCTGGCCCACCTGTCCATCCGGGCGCCCATCAAGATGGTAGCCGACAGATTCATCTGGCATGGTTTGCGCAAACAGGTCGGATACTGGGCGAGGACCTGCGTACACTGCCAGACCACCAAAGTCCAGCGGCACATGAAGTCTCCCCTCCAGCAGTTCCAGCCGACGCACAGGAGGTTCCAACACATCCACATGGACATCATCGGCCCCCTGCCAGTCTCCCGGGGCACCAGGTATATCTTTACCATGGTAGACAGGTTCACCAGATGGCCGGAAGCCGTACCACTCGCAGACACATCCACTGAGTCCCGCACCAGGACGCTCATTGCAAACTGGATCACCAGGTTCAGCCTCCCAACAGACATCACCTCCAACAGAGGGGCGCAGTTCATGTCTGGTTTGTGGACAGCACTGGCGCAGCTCCTGGGCACCCAGCTGCATCATACCACAGCATACCATCCCCAGTCCAACGGTTTGGTAGACCGTTTCCACCGGCACTTCAAGTCAGCCCTGATGGCGTGCCTCAGGGGCCCCAACTGAACAGATGAGCTTCCTTGGGTCCTACTGGGCACTGCACAGCCCCCAAGGAAGACTTGGACATCTCCTTGGCGGAATTGGTCTACGGCACCCCCCTGACGGTCCCAGGCATTCGTACCAGAGGCCCGAGGTTCGGAAGAAACTCCAGCAGCGGTGCTAACGAGGCTGCGGGACAAGGTAGGGACCCTGGCACCGGTCCCAATCTCCAGGCATGGTCCCACGCCATCCTTCACCCCTAAAGACCTCTGAGACTGAGAGTACTTTTTTATTCACAGGGGCATGCACAGGTCACCTCTACAGTGGCCGTACGAGGGGCCCTTCAAGGTGATCCGGCACAACGGAACCACGTGTGTCGTGGAGGTGGGTGGCCGGGAAGAGACTTTTACAGTGGATCGTCTCAAACCGGAATTGGACGTTGAGCAACCAGTGAGGGTACCTGCACCGCGCCAGCAAGGCCGACCACCCAGGCAAGCTACACAGACTGGGGGCTTCACTCCCCCGATGGGCGTTTCTGGGGGGAGGGCGGGTGGCGGCCTGCACACACGGGACTCAAACCGCCATCAGGAGCCGTGGGCAGACACGTGGTAGCGCGTTTGAAACTACTCGCTCGGGGCGGACCTTCCAGGGACAGTGACGCCACGTCTGCCCCGCAGGGGCCCACGGGAGGGGAGATTTAAGTGCGCGATTTTGAATCAGTAAAGGCATTCTGAGTTCAGCTCTCTCTGCCTCCATGTGTTCCTTTAGTAGCACGTTTGCGCGTAACTACACCATTTATATAACCATCTTAACCAATCTATCCACTGATTCATTTGAGAAAATTTTACAATATACTAATTTCTTTCCCCTAATTAGATCTACCTATAAGTGTCCCTCTTCATCAATAGATTATTTCAGGCAGTCTTATTTTGGAGTCTATAAATCCAAATTATATGGATCAATTAAACAAGTAAAGTTGACATTTTAATTAGGTCATTGATATTTCAATAATTGCAGAATATTTTCTTAATCTTAGGAAGATTTTATATATTGATATCCAAACAGCAAGCCACATTTAACATTCTTAATATATGCTATGCTCAAACACAACTAGAATTATGTTTCATGACGAAGGGTCTCGGCCCGAAACGTCAACCGTACCTCTTCCTATAGATGTTGCCTGGTCTGCTGCGTTCACCAGCATTTTTTGTGTGTGTTGCTGGAATTTCCAGCATCTGCGGATTTCCTCATGATTATGGTTCATGTATTGGGCAGAATTATATTCAACATTACTCACCTTAATCTGGTTAAATATTCAGCTGGAGACCACATCTCAATCAAATATTCAAAAGACATCATGCTCAGTATTCCTAAAAGGGCCTGTATTTAGAAAGTATCTTTGAAACACTGGCCTAGAATATGCAGTCAGTAGCCCAACTTGTGACTAGGAGAACATTCTACTTACCTTGCAGTTTTTCCACTGAGAATTTTTTTGAGAAAAGCCACGTCTAGTAGTTGCGTCAAGACATTGCATTGTTACAGGACCATCCTGTGACAGATACTATCATAAATGGGGAGGATGGGAGTCTAGTACAACTCTCAACACAAAGAGTTTGAAACGTATATTTCTGCCAAAGCTGTCGGAAGTACAGGTGTCCCCCGTTTTTTGAACGTTCGCTTTAGGAAACCTCGCTGTTATGAAAGACCCTGTTTTCGCTTTCAGAAGGTGTTTTCACTGTTACGAAAAAAATCAGCGCGCGATAAAAAATCAGCGCACAAAAAAAATCAGAGCGCGATAAAAGGCAGCGCGCGCCCCGAGCAGCCACTCTCCCCTGGATTTGGAACTGCATACTCGCCGGCATTGCTTAAACACGTGCCTGTGAGCAGTCGTTTGCAAGATGAGTTCTGAGGTATTGGAAAAGCCTAAAAGAGCTCCTAAGTGTGTTACACTTAGAGACATAATTAAGCGTTTCGATTGTGGTGAACGAAGTAAGGACAAAGCGAGTTTGGCTTGTGGAAGTTGACAAAGATGATGTTGAAGAGGTTTTGGCATCCCATGACCAAGATCTGATAGGTGAAGAGCTGATGCAATTGGAAGAAAAAAGGATAACAATCGAAACTGAATACAGTAGCGAACTGAAAGTGAAGCAACTGCGTCAGATTTTCGCTGCAATGATAAAGTACGACATTAATTTTGAAAGGGTACGTAGGTTTAGAGGATATTTGCAAGATGGTTTGAGTCCTTACAAAGAACTGTGTGATAGAAAAATGCGCGAGGCTCAGCCACAGCAGATGACGAACCTCAACCTCCGACATCGAGGCGGGCAGATGAGTTGCCTGCTCTAATGGAAACAGACGACGAGATGACACCCCAGTGTCCCACCACCCCACCCCCAGGCCACGGACAGATACCGATACCGATTTGCAGAGAATGCAGCAGTAGCCGGGAGGCACACAGCACATCTTTAAAAAAAAAGCCGAAATAAACATGTTAATTAATTAGGTGCCGCCCGACACGTAATTGTTGGCCCAGATCCGAGACGACGCAATCGGAAATCGGCACTAATCTGGACCGACAATTACATGCTGGGCGGCACCTAATTAACTAGCATGTTTGTTTCGGCTTTTTTCTTAAAGATGTGCTGTGTGCCTCCCGGCTACCGCTGGACCCCTGCATGCTTTGCGGTTCGGTATCGGTTGGTGGCCTGGAGGGCGGGGCCACTGCACCACCCCAATCTGCGACGACTCAGCCTAACACACCATCATCAGTGTGCTCGGCGCTGTCCTGATTCCGGTAAGTGATACTACACTGCACATACATTATTTCTACTTTATATAGGCTGTGTATTTTTACGTGTTATTTGGTATGATTTGGCAGCTTCATAGCTTAAAGGTTACTGGAAAGCGCTTGCACCGTGTTTTTGCCAACAGCGCTTGCGTGAGATTTTCTGCCGAGAGCGCTTGCGTGAGATTTTCGCTACGGAGAACAATGCAGTAATGATTGTGGAAAAGTATTTCTACTTTATATAGGCTGTGTATTTATCATATCATTCCTGCTTTTACTATATGTTACTGTTATTTTAGGTTTTATGTGTTATTTGTCATGATTTGGTAGGTTATTTTTGGGTCTGCAAACACTCACAAAATTTTCCCATATAAATAAATGGTAATTGCTTCTTCGCTTTACGACATTTCAGCTTATGAACCATTTCATAGGAATGTTCTACCTTCGGATGGCGGGGGAAACCTGTATTCAAAAGCTATCCAAATTATATTAAAAATTGAAAATAGAAAAAAATCTTTTAGATAAATAAATATAACAAATTAAAAAAGTCTTAGTAGCTGTTCTCTTTCATTGAAATTGATGGAAAAGGCCATAATCATAATTTTGAGAAACCATGCAAACAACCTTAATGATAGAAAATCAGTGCAGTTTCACACTCCCAAGTTGGACTTCATAAATATCAAATTGTACTTGTGCAAAAATATCATGAACAAGTAATGCAACTTTTAGACCTCAGCATTCTCAAGGACGTTCTGAATTAAATTCCCAGCTAAATGCTCACTATCTGGTTTGAACACAGACTACGAATTGTTCTGTCACTTAAACAAGAAGGAAGATGTGTTTTGTAAAAATACAAGATGTCAGCCAACACTTTAAAGAAATTGATTGTATAATGTAAGTTGCAAGTAAATAAGAAGGTCAGTGGTACTGTCATTAATTTTAAAGGTCCTGATGGGTTTCTCTTGCCTCCCCCAATATGAAATGCCAATACCTATCCTGATGAGTAGTTTTTCATCGTTTGTGGCAGAGTAACTCAGAGGCAGCATTTTGGGAGCTTGGATTTAGGTGAACAGGCTAGCTTGGAGATCAGTGAATAGTGATGGTGGAGTTTGGACAAAGAAGAAGAGGGATGACCAGAGAATAACAGTAAACAACTTAAACTTTCAGAAATTCTAGTCCAGAGCTAAGAAAGTAACACTTGATTTATCCAGGAGTATCTGGGAAGACCAAGAAGACAGAAGAGATAGCATATCCCCATAGCTATCCATTTGATCTGCAGAAACTGGGGGGAATCGAAAGAGAAGTTGTTGAGGGTAAAACAGTAAATACTATTTAAAATCTCAGTGTTAAAACAGTATCTCCAGCTGATAATGCATTGAAACAGGCTCTTTGACCCACCTATCCTTGCCAATCAAAGACCCCACCAGGCTCATCCCATTTGTCTACTGGTGGCCTACTTCCCTTAAAAACCCTTCAAAACGTCAAAATCACCTGCTCACCTAAATCCAATCTCCCAGAATTCTGCTTCTGATTCACTCTGCCATGATAATTCTGCATATCCTGACAGGCTTCCCCGCCTTCCCCAATATGAAATACCAATTCCTAACCTGATGTGTAGTTTTTTATTGATTCTATTGTATTTCTTTGTCCTATTGTGAATACCTGCAAGAAAATGAATCCCAGCGTAGTATATGGTGACATATACTTATTGTATTTTATTCAGAGATACAGTGTGAACAGGCCCTTCCAATTTAGCAGCCCACCTATTTAACCCTGGCCCAATCACAGGACAACTTATAATGATCAAATTAACCTACTAACCAGTACGTCTTTCAAAGGTGGGAGGAAACCGAGCACCTGAAGGAAACCCACACCCTCAACGGAAGGACATACAAACTCCTTATAGATGGTGTCAGAATTGAACTCTGAACTCTGAGCTGTAATACTGTTGTGCTAACTACAGTAAATGTACTTTGAACTTTGAAACCACACGACGTAATGCTGCCACTATGATCCCTGGCAGTGTATTCCAGCCTCTAAACATACATGCGTAAAAGATTCTCCTTTTGTCATTTTTGCTTTATTTGCTAATTACCTTCAACCTATAGTATTTCCTCTGGATCCTGACCTTCTGAAAATGGGAAGATTCCCACTTTCATTTTCTTTCCTTCAACCTCCTCTATTCAAAAGGGAACAGCACCAGCTTCTGCATATTATCCCTGAAATGAACACAATACATAAGTTAGATAAGAACAAGAATAGGTATAGCAGTAAACCATTGAGCCTGATTCATTATTAATCAAGATCATGGCAAATCATCTACCTCAGCACCAATTTCCAGCTCTATCCAAATATCCCTTTAGTATCAAAACATGTTTTCATCTCAGTTGTACTCTTTCAAACTTAGAAATAAGACATTTAGTTCCCTCAGCCGAACTGTTGATACAGATTGTGAATAGCTGGGGCATAAGCACTGATCCCTGCAGTGCCCCACAAATCACAAATAGACAGACAGAGAATGATCAATTTATTCATACTCTTTACTTTCTCTCTGATATCTGGATCTCAATTCCATGTATTCTAACCTTGTTTACCTATTTCCTGTGTAGGACTTTGTCAAAAGACTATGAAAACCTTAAAAACATCACAGCCACAGGTCCTCCCTTACTGATTCTATTACTCACATCCTCAAGAAACTATAGCAAAACACAAAATGCCAGAGGAAGTCAGTAGATCAGGCAGCACCAATGGAAAAGAGTAAACAGTCGATGTTTTGGGCAAAGCCCTTCATCAAGACTGGGAGGGATGGGGGAAGGAGTCAGACTAAGAAGGTGGAGGGGGTAGAGTAAAAAGTATAAGATGGCAGGTAATAATTGAGAATAGGAGAGGGGAGAGGTGAAGTAAAGAGCTGGGAAGTTGATTGGTGAAAGAGATAAAAGGGCTGGAGAAGGGGGAATCTGATAGGAGAGGACAGAAGAATATGGAAGAAAGGGAAGGGGAGGGGGGAGAACCAGAGAGAAGTGATGGGCAGGTAAGAAGATAAGGTGTGAGAGGGAAACAGGAATGGGGAATGGTGAAGGAGACGAGGGGAGGCAATTACCAGAAGTTCAAGAAATCGATGTTTATAGAATTAGGTTGGCAGACAGAACAAAGATGCTTGACGAAACAGTCTCCCAATCTACACTGGGTCTCACCAATATACCGGGAGCACCAGATACAGTAGATGATCCCAATAGACTCACAGGTGAAGTGTTGCCTCACCTGGAAGGACTGTGTGGGGCCCTGAATAGTAGTGAGGGAGGAGGTGTTGAGGCAGATTAGACCACATCTGGAGTATTGTGTACAGTTCAGTTCACCACACTAAAGGAAAGGTGTAATTGTTCTGGAGACGATGCAGAGAAGATTCACTAAGATGTTGCCTGTATGGGTGCATTACAATTATAAGGAAAAATGAGTGAAGAGTTCTGAGAGATGACCTGAGAAAGTTATATAAAATTACAAATCTGATAAATAGGGCAAATAGTAATTGTTTTTCTCCCAAGACGGAGGTACCTAACAAAAGAGGACACTGGTTTAAGTTGAGAGGAAGTGGTTTAGAGGTGATCTGAGACATTGGTTGTTCACACAAAGGGTGGTTAGCATCTGAATGTGCTGTCTTCAAGAGCAGGTGGAGGCAGACACTCACAACATACACAAAGCATCTAGACAAGTATTTGAATCATCAAGGCACAGAAGATTACTGACTTTTCGGCACAACATTGGGGGTTAAAGGGCCTGTTCCTGTGCTGTACTGTTCTATGATGACTGAATGGCTTGCTTCTGTAATTTTTTTACCCTATGCTCAGCTTTACTCATGTTTGAAGTTTCACAAACATTCTTCCAAACATTAAAATAACTCCTATACTATACACACATACTGTACTTTTGATGGAAAACATGTGATGTGCTATAATTTACAGGGAAATCATGACAGTATCCTGTGCTTGCAATACTAATATGATGCCAGCATTACCATTCTGGACTTAGTCACATCATTTGTCGTCCTGACCGCTGGTGCTTTCTGTGAAAAGTTTGCCTGTCTCCTTGTCAACACATGAGTTTCTTCTGGCGCTCTGGTTTCCTCCGCGATCCCAAAAGATTGGATAATTTTCCACTGTGAAATGCTTCTAATGTGTAGATGAGTGGTAGAATCTGTGAGGTGAGACAGGGACAGTTGATGGGAATGTGGGAAAATAAAATGGGTTGAAGCAGGATTAGTATAAAAAGGAGCGCTTGATGGTTGAAATGACTTGTTTGGGAATGAAATGAAGAGTACAAAAATAAGTTACAAGGATGGTGGCAGAAATTTAAAGTTGCACATTCAGAAAAAGGTAATTAAGTCTTTCTTGTCTTGGACTAGAGGAACAATGTTGAAAGATTAGAGAACAAATGTTTTCCTAGATCAGAATAAGCAACACTATGATTCATGAGTATATGACAGTCAGTAGGAAATCAAACAGGAATGTAGAAACAACCTTCACCCAGAGCAGTGAGATGTGAAATTTGCTACTAAGGGGAATTAGATGCATTTAAGGGGAGACTTTATAAGCAGATGAAGAATTTGTAGAAAGAGTTAGATAAAGAAGTCAGCGGTTTGAATGAATTATAAATGTTATCATCAATAACACAGGTCAGATGGCCATTGTTTGTTAAACATTTAACATGTTTCTGTGAATTCAGCAATGTATGCAGCTAGTATTGAAATAGGCATTATACTCGAGGCCAAGAAATTAGATAATGTACCACCTTAAAAAACAAGCCCTCCAATTTTGAATTTCACAGGAATAGATCAAAGATTTCAGGTTGAATATAACTACCATATGTCGTAAAATTTATTATCTTGTGGCAGCAGCATATTGCAATACATAGTATTAACAAAACTATAAATTACAATAAGAAATATATATGTAAAAATTAAATTAAGTAGTGCACAAAGAGAACAAAAAAAATTGAGGTAATATACATGGGTTCATTTTCCATTCAGAAATCTGATGGTGGAGGGGAAGAAGCTGTTCCTAAAATGTTGAGTGTGTGCCTTCAGGCTCCTGCTCCTCCTCCTTGATAGTAGCAATGAGAAGAGGGCATGTCCTGGGTGACGGGAGTCTTTAATGATGGATGCCACCTTTTGAAGGCATTTTTGAAGATGTCCTTGATGCTGGGGAGGCCAGTGCCCATGATGAAACTGGCAGAGTTTGCAATTTTCTGCAGCTTTTTCCAATTCTGTGCATTCATCCCTCTATACCAGATGATGATGCAACCAGTTGGAATGCTATGCATGGTACATCTGCAGAAGGGAGGGAGGAGAAGATGGCGGCGCAATGCAGCACACGTGGCCGTTCCGAATGAATATCGATATGTGTAACTAGAGGTGTCGTGCACAATCTGGATTTGATGGGGACAGCCATGAAGTGCAGAGGAACATCTGGAGAAACTTCTGAAATGCCTGCTTCGCTGCCACTGCTACTGCTACTGTGCAATCGAGAATCTCTGGAGACGAAGGCCCCAAATCCTCAGCTTTGTGTATCGCCTGTTGCAGGGGCCGGGGTCGAAACGCTTGGCAGAGATGGTGCTCGGTGCATCAGTGTCGAATAGGTGGTCGGAGGCTCGGAGTTTCTCGGATGGACTCGGAGTCAGACTGTGGTCGGATGCTTCCGGGATGCTGCACTGGCAAGTTGGCGGCGCTAGAGGCTCACCGACTGCGTGAGATGATGGGACTTTCGAGAGACTCTGAGATTTTTACTGTGCCATGGTCTGTTCTTATCAAATTATGGTATTGCTTTGCACTGTTGTAACTATATGCTATAATTATGTGGTTTTTGTTAGTTTTTAAGTCAGTTTGTCATGTGTTTTTGTATCATTCTGAAAAAACATTTTCATCATTTCTTAATGCATGCATTACTAAATGACAATAAAAGAGGACTGCGTGTCCTTATAATCATAATTTGCTAGAGTCTTTGGCGGCATACCAAGTCTCCTCAAACTCGTAACAAAATATAGCTGTAGTAATGCCTTCTGGTAATTGCATCAATATGTTGGAGCCAGGGTAGATCTTCAAAGATATTGTCACCAACGAACTTGAAGCTGCTTACCCTTTCCATTGCTGATCACTCAATGAGGACTGATGTGCATTCCCTCAACTTCCCCTTCCTGAAGTCCACAATCAATTTCATGGTCTTACTGACATTGAGTGCAAAGTCATTATTGTGATACCACCCAGCCAACTGATCTTATCACAATCCTGTAGGCCTCTCATCATCATCTGAAATTGTGCCAACAGTAGTTGTGTCATCAGCAAATTTATAGATGCCATTTGATCTGTGCCTCGCTACACAGTTATGGTTATAGAGAGAGTAGAACAGTGAGCTAAGTATGATTCCTTGAGGTGCACCAGTGTTGATTATCAGAGTGGAGGAGAGGAGGAGATGTTAATTTCAACTCGCACTGGCTGTGGTCTCCTGATGAGGAAATCAAGGATCCAGTTGCAGAGGGAGGTACAGAGGCCCAGGTTTTTGAGCTTGTTAATTAGTACTGTAGACATGGTGGTGTTGGATGCTGAGCTGTAATCCAAAACAGCCTGATGTAGGTATTGCTGTTAACCAGGTGATCCAAGACCGAATGGAGCGCCAGTGAGATTGCACTCGCTGTAGATCTATTGTGACAATAGGCAAATTGCAGCGGATCCAGGTTCTTGCTTAGGTATAAGTTGATTCTGGCAATGACCACTCTCACAAAGCACTTCATCACAGTAGATGTGAATACAACTGTTGAGGCTACCTTACTCTTCTAGGGTACTGGTATGATTGTTGCCCTTTTGAAGCAGATAGGAACCTCAGACTGCAGCAGCGAGAGATTGAAGATGTCTTTGAACACTCTAGCCAGTTGGCTGGCATAGTTTTTCAGTTCCCTACCAGGTACACTCTCAGGGTCTGATGCCTTTCAAGGATTTACCGTCTCAAAAGATGTTACTGTATGTTTTTTAACTTCAAAATATTAAACTATTTCAAAGGAAGACACGGGAGTCCAAAATGTGAGTCTAACTTTGAATTTACTTTAGGTGAGGCATGCATGTAGATCGTGATAGAGTCATGGTGTATGCAATTCATGTATTTATACAGAAACTTGTAATAAATTATTTAAATGAACAAGAATGCTTTATTGATCAATTTACAGTCTTATTCCAATATTACTTAAATATTAAATACACAACTCACCTTCCTGCTTAGCTACAAACTCCAACTCATGAGAGAATGAATCTCAACTGTATACACAGTACACTATATAATACAACCACTATATACAGACATCCACAATACAGTAAAATTTAAATTGTCCCATTAAGGCCTAAAGAATTAATCACTATGGAGGATTTTTTACTCTTGGTTGATAATGTCTTTCCTGACAAAGGAGGTCACTCTGCTTGGCAGGTGAGACTTGTGGCTGTGAAAACAATCTCAGTGGTTGTAGGAGTTGATTCTGACACTGCAGGATGTGGTTCTGACAACTCTAGATATCCTTATTCTTATTATTTTTTCTTCTTCTAGTTTGGGCATTTTGATCTTGTGAAGATGCATTTAATTCACTGGAGTATTCTCTTATTAATCCTTCTATTGCTCTCTTTATGATCAGCTCTCTCCTCTTGGCTTTTTCTCCACAACAGTATCTGACAAATCTTCTTTTCATATCTCCATTGACTCTTTTCTTTTTGGCCTTCCATTCCGCCAGCTGGGCTTTGATCTTTGCATCTACTTTTACAAACAACTTTTTGTCTCCCACTTGAAGTTAATGGAATCACTTTAATGCACACAGAGTAGATTCTGTTTTTTAACACTCACAAAAGCCGAATGCTTGCAACTTTCCTGAAGCTCCTTCCACCCTGTTGCAGCCTAAAGCCATAAGACCATAAGATATAGGAGCAGAATTAGGCCATTTGGCCCATCAGGTCTGCTCTGCCATTTCATCAAGGCTGATCCAATTTTCCTCTCAGTCTCAATCTCCTGCTTTCTACCCGTATCCTTTCTGCCTTAACCAATCAAGAATCTATCAACCTTTATCTGAAATATACATAAAGATAGCCTCCATAGCTGCCTGTGGCAGCGAATTCCATAGGTTCACCACTCTCTGGTGATAGAAATGCCTCCTCATCGCCATTCTAAAAGGATGCCCCTCTATTCTGAAGCTGTGTCCTCTGGTCTTAGACTCTCCCATATTGGAAACATCCTCTCCAAATCCACTCCATCGAGGCCTTTCACCATTCAATTGGTTTCAATAGGTCACCCCTCATTCTTCTGAATTCTAGTGTATACAGGCCCAGAGCCATCAAATGCTCTTCATATGACAAGCCAGTCAGTCTTGGAATCCTTTTCATAAACCTCCTTTAAACCCTCTCCATTTTCAGCACATTCTTTCCAAGATAAGGAGCCCAAAACTGCTCCAAGTGAGGCCTCACAAGTGCTTTATAGAGTCTCAACTTTATATCCTTGCTTTTATATTCTAGTCCTCTTGAAATGAATGGCAACTTTGCATTTGCCTTCCTCACCAGAGACTCAACCTGCAAATTAACCTTTAGGGAATTCTGCATAAGGACTCCCAAGTCTCTTTAAGTTTCAGTTTTTTTTGTTGTATTTTCTCTCCATTTAGAACATAGTCAACTCTTTCATTTCTCGTACCAAAGTTCATGACCATACACTTCCCGGTATTCAATCTCATTTCTTTGGCCGTTCTCCTAATCTGTCTAAGTCGTTCTGTAGCCTCTATACTTTCTCAAAATTACCTGCCCCTCTGCCTATCTTCATATTGTCTGCAAACTTTACAACAAAGTCATCAGCTCCATCATCCAAATCATTGACATATAATGTAAAAAGAACCCATCCCAACACAGACCCCTGTGGAACACAATTAGTCACTGGCAGCCAACCAGAAAAGGCTCCCTTTATTCCCACTCTTTGCCTCCTGCCAATCAACCACCGCTTTATCCATGCTAGAATCTTTCCTGTAATGCCATAGACTCTCAGCTTGTTAAGCAGCCTCATGAGTGGCACCTTGTCAAAGGCCTTCTGAAAATCCAAATACAGAACATCACCAATTCTCCTTTGTCTATCCTGCTTGTTATTTCTTCAAAGAATTCCAACAGATCTATCAGGCAAGGTTTTCCCTTGAGGAAACCATGATGATTACAGCCTATTTTATCATGTGCCTCCACAAACCTTGAGACCTTATTCTTAATGATCGGCTCCAATATCTTCCCAACAACTGAAGTCAGACTAACTGGCCTATAGTTTCCTTTTTTCTGCCTTTTTCCCTTCTTGAAGAGTGGAGTGATATTTGCAATTTTCCAGTCTTCTGGAACTACTCCAGGATCTAATGATTCTTGAAAGATCATTACTAATGCCTCCACGATCTCTTCATCAACCTTTTTCAAAACTCTGCAGTGTACACTATCTGATCCAGGTAACTTATCTACCTTCAGCCTTCTCAGTCTCCCAAGCTACATTTCACAAGTAACTGCTTAACATATTAGATACTTTTTCATAAATGTTGCCTACAAAAACTGTTGAGGTTGGACCACTGCTTTTGTCATTTTCATGATGCCTCTGAGCTGCATAGTCCTTCCTTGGTCCAATATGCTTTCCAGCCAGAGGCACAGAGGTTGGCACCAACACTTGTTTGTCCTATGTTGGCCAATGGTTCATGGCATTCAGCATGGAGAATTCGCTGTCAGATGGCTTCATTGTAGGGGATGTGGCATGCAAATTGTAGATTGATCTCCAATCATATTGCAGTTGTCTCAGCTCACTCCTCCTGTTTTGACCACATACAAGCTCAATATGGCTTCTTGGTTGTTATATTTGATGGTTACAAATGTCATCCCAAAGGAGCTTTTTTTCTCCAGTATAATTTCTTATTTGGATATCTGCAGGCTTCAGTTTAGTATGTTTGAAATGACATTCAAACCAATTTCATGGATTGACTGAAACAGCAAAACCAGTGCCCAATTCCATTTTAAATAATTTGACGTTCACTTTTGATGTAAGCCATATTGCTTGTCTATTGTTAATTTTCAGACTATAAATCTCAAGTCTACATAGTCCTGTGTCACTCTCATCATTATCAGATTTTTCATCAACAGCATGCAGATTAGTTCTATTTTTGAAAACATAACCTGACTTTTTTTGCTTTTTTTCCTGTGCAGCCCATTTATATTTGTCTGCCTGGCATGCCCCGTGTAAGTGTCTTGCTTTGTTGCATTTTCTGCAAGCTTTGACTTTAAACCTATATTTGTTTGGTGTATGCGAGTCCCTGCCACAAAGGTAACACAATTTGTTTGGCCAGGCTAGTTCTGTTTAGACATTGCAATTTTGTTCATGCTCACTTTCATTCCTCAATTGCATCTCTATCTGTGATTTCCATAGAAATAGAGATTTCAACTGCTCTTTTAAATATAAGTTTCAGTTGTGCTTCAGTTGGGAGCTGTTTTTGAATGCTTTCTTGTAAGATTCCACAAACTAAACAATCTCACAGTACACCATTAAGCCTATTACTGAACAGACAATACTCAGGCAATCTCTTCAATACAGCCACGGATGCTGAAGTGGACTCCTGTTCCTTTTGATTACACTTATGAAGCCTAAAGCATTCTGTAATCAACAATGGCTTCAGTTCTAAGTGTTCCTTTATACTTTATTGTCGCCACACAATTGGTACTAGAACGTACAATCATCACAGCGATATTTGATTCTGCACTTCCCACTCCCTGGATTACAAATATTAAATATTAAAAATAGTAATAATTAGTAAATATTAAAATTATAAATCATAAATACAAAATAGAAAAATGGAAAGTAAGGTAGTGCAAAAAAACCGAGAGGCAGGTCTGGATATTTGGAGGGTACGGCCCAAATTCGGTTCAGGATCCATTCAGCAGTCTTATCACAGTTGGAAAGAAGCTGTTTGCTTTGATAATATCAGCAGAGCTCATTTCTGCTGGTTTGGTTGGAGCAGTCAAACTTCAAAGCAAACTGTATGCCTTTAAATTCAATGCACTTAGCAAAATTGGTACTCATTTCTCATTGGCTATTTCATTTGCTTTAAAATAGTGTTCAATTTGCTCAATATATATAAAATTCAGTTATCTGTTGTGTAATCAAATGTGTCTATCTTTCCAATGTAGCTAGCCATTTCAGCTTTTTTTATGAACCCTTCAATTCTTCCATTTGCTGCCTTTCAAAAAAATCGAAGGCATCAATTATTTCTTGTTGTGTTTTTTTTAGCTCAAATGTTTTGCTGCACTTCAACAGGTCAACAACCATCTAGGGTTCGCTTTAAAGATATCTCGTTGCCAATGTTATGTTTTGTAACTTCAAAACATTAAACTAATTCAAAGGAAGACATGGGAGTCCAAACTGTGAGTCGAACTTCTAGTTTACTTTAAGTGAGTCACTTACGTATCATGTGGTAGCATCATGATGTATGCAATTCATGTTTTTATACATATAACTTGTAACAAATTATTTGAAAACAAGAATACTTAATTCACACACACCTATGAATTACACACACACACACACGATTATTAAGTATAACTTAAATACGCAACAAAAGATGTTCTTACATTGGCCTCTGAGACAGAGGTAACAAGGTCATGCTGCAGGGATTCTAATAGGGTGTAGTTTTACTCTCCCTTTCATTCACATTACAGATCATTTGTAAATGCAATTGTGCCAGGCACAAAATTAGATGGGGCCTTGCCAGATACGTGCACATTCAGTGTTCTCCCAAACTGTATTAAATAATGTTATTATTCAGGTAATCTATGTTTCTGCTCCTACCAATATAAATAGGATCATAAAGCTCCATACTATAACCATCATGGAAAAATTGAGGTAGAATTAGGGGTGGACCACACTGATAATATTGGGAGACTCTAGGGCACCCTTCAGAGATGACTGAAGAGTGTTCAAACTTCTTTCAAAGTGCAAATGATGCACTATAGCTAACGTAGTTTTATATTTCAGCATTTGGCTGCTAAAGTACACATTCATTGGATTCATCAGTAATATCACAACTGGAGGGATTCCATTACTGGAGATATTGCTATGGCATGGTTGGGCAATTAGTGTGGGCTGGGGAACACTGAAGCAGGAAGTATGCCCACCAGCAATTAGGCTACTCTTCAGAAACACCATATCCTACCTAGATTTCTATGATGTATTTGTAGATTTTCTAAGGCTGCCTTCACTAAGAAATGAGCATTCTGTGGAAATTGGTAAGACTATTGGATTGATCTGCCCTATCCATCCAGGTTAAAGTCACAATGACCTCAATCCACAGGTTTGTCCAAACATCTGCAGAAGATCGCTGCTATATTTCTTGATCTGTTGCTCATCATCATAACAGAGAGATCACGGACTGCAATTATGAAGAAATTATTTCATCCATATTCATCTATTTTATCAAATGCAAATTGGAAGAACAACATCTCATATTCTGCTTGCGTATTTTCCAACCCAAATGTGTGAACATTTAATTTTCCATTTTCAGGTCAATTTACACCTTTTACTTCTACTGATTCTGCTTGACCTGCTGAGTTATTCCAGCTTTTGATCTAGATTCCAGCCTCTATATGTATTTTTCTTCACCTCTTTTGATTACAGTGATGTCCTGATTTAGGGTCTCGGCCCAAAACGTCAACTCTATTCTTTTCCATAGCCGCTGCCTGGCCTGCCGAGTTCCTTCAGTATTTGTGTGTGTTGCTTAGATTTCCAGCATCTGTAGATTGTAACAGGTGAGACTGCTGGCTTCCCATAAGGCATTAAGCCAGTGACTGCTCCAATAACTTAAAGCTTTTTATTAACAGAAAAGGTGTACAAATAATCAAAATACTGATCACTGTGGATCATATACAATATGTTACCCATGAAGAATACCATGTTTCTGGGAAGCACTTGGTACTCCCTCATCCTGAGAGATATCACACTGTTGGGCAATTTTCAGTTTTCACAGCTTAGAGGAATGGATCTTGGAGGCAAAAACTACTCGCCACTTCCCTGTCAAGAAACAGCATGGTGATTTTCAACCTTGGCAGATAAATACAGATACAATAACCTTCATCAAAGAGGGAGCCAGGCCTTTCGTAACCGAACAACCAAAGCCCAATGTGCTACTAACGGCCAAGTCCTGTGAGATGAGGGTCGATGTGGGAAGGAGGCTGCAGTTCCCAGATGTGGTGCATACAATCCTACGCCTGGACATTGTACTGTGGTCAACTGAAGACAGGAAAATAATTCTGGTTGAGCTGACTGTGCCATGGGAGGAGGGATGGGAAGAGGCCCATGAGAGAAAGGCCTTTAAGTACCAGCCCTTAGTGCAGGAGTGTAAAGACAAGGGATGGCAGGCATGGTTGATCCCTGTGGAGATCAGCTGCAGAGGTTTCTCAGCCAAATCAGCATAGCGGTTGTTGTCAGCTCTGGGCTTGGACGAAAGGAGAATAAAACAAGCAGCTCGTAGGGTGGGGGAAGAGGCAGAACAAGCCTCTTGTTGGATTTGGAGTAGGCAAGAGGAGGGAAACTGGAAGCCAGGAGCAAATGGGTAGTGATTTGGCCACCACTGCCGGCCCACCAACTGGAGAGTGACGTGGTTAAGGATCGAAACACTCTGTGAAGGTTGGGAACCACCTGATGACATCTGCTCTTGGCTGAATGCTACTGTTACCTATAAAGGTATCTGGAGAATGCACCCTAACAGGTGTATGTAACAAGTTACATAAGTGGCATAATTGTAGTGGGAAA
Organism: Mobula birostris; assembly: GCF_030028105.1. Taxonomy (NCBI): domain Eukaryota; kingdom Metazoa; phylum Chordata; class Chondrichthyes; order Myliobatiformes; family Myliobatidae; genus Mobula; species Mobula birostris. The sequence goes on from NC_092373.1 coordinate 83,809,546, forward strand.
CAGCATAGGTCTCCTGAAGATGAGATTTTATTGCCTGCATCATTCCATAATGACTTGCAGTATATGTCAAGCAGATATGGAGGTTTTTTTGTCATCTCTTGCATGCTATACGTCATTACAGTCATAGCTAAATGAAGAAGTGCAAAGAACTCCAGAGCCGAAGGCCCATGAGGCAAGTTGTGAAAAGCAAAAGGAAGAGAAGCAGAATAAGGCTCCAAAATATTCATGGTAAATACCACAGCTCAGCAAAAGAGGCAGACATAGGCCATGTGCAAAATAATCAATTTTCACAAGCAGACTACAGGAAATAAGAGGATGCTGGATGACATCTAATCTCACCAGGGAGAGATCAAATGTCACGCAAGATCTTCTCATATCTTACTCTACGGGTCCACCTGCATTGAAGAATCCAAGACATGAAAGAATTAATCTTAGCTCCAGTTTCAAAATCTCCATCACAAAAAAAAATTCTGCAAAGCTGTCCTATTTGTATGTGTAAACATTGGTATACAGATCACCTTGTGTCAAGAGATCATAAAATTCCTTGCAGTATTGTATGGGACTATGGACTGGACTCAAATATCAACTATCCACTTCCCTCCATAGATGTTGCCTGACCATCTGAGTTCCTCAAATATTTTGTTTGCTGAAAGAGGTTTAATTAACTCACAGAAATTTGAAAGCTAAAGATACATCTTCATCTCCATTCCTCCAAAAGAACGACAAGCTTTCCACATTGTTCAATGCAATATGCATCCATCACCTAAGAATCCTTTATCTGAAACAGCTAACATCCATTGAACCAAACTTCAGACCCAAATCTATCTGCTATAATTCAATCATGGCAATTGTTCAACAAATGAGATAACACATCCACCGCCACATGTCTTTTCCTATAGCAGGACAAAACGGTGTACGATTACAAATTCAGCAGTCTGCAAGTGTAAAATGTACTTCCAGCAAGCCACTACTGTGCAAGAGAGCACCTGCTACATTTGATACATTGCAGAAGCTAAAGAAAACAACACACCTTTATATAATTCTCCTCTTCTTGATCAACTTCCCCATAACCACCATCTCTTTCCACCAGTATTTTTAGGTACTGTTCCTGCAAGTGTGATCAGCTCAACCTTGTGGGAGCTGAGCAGGTGATTGTTAGCAAGTGCCTTTACTTCTCATTACAAGGGACATTTCAATGCACTGACGCTACCATTTGAGATCACCAGCAATTATTTCAGAAACTGTAAACACTGAACATCGGATTCCGTATATTCCGTCATGCTGGTATTTGTAATAAAACTATGACTGAGGATAGATTTTGATACATGGCAGGCATCTTTTACACTTCCTGATTCTTTGGTTCTGGCCATTGTAACTTTTGAATTGACCTGTTTCATGACCATTAACTCTGTAAATCAGATTGCTTCCCACCATTTCCAATTTAAATTTCTTGGCCTACTGCCAGCAAGTCTGCTCTCTATCAGCATTGCAGAGCACAGCAAAAACTGTAAACCTGCTCAGTATAAGTTAGGGGAAGTCAGGTGAACATGCATTAATTTTCATTGAGGAGTCTGCAGTGAAAGGATGAGCAGGTTCAAATTCCTGGGTGTCAACATCTTGGAGGAGAAATCCTGAGCTCACAGCATAGATACAACCATGAAGAAGGCAGGCCAGCATCTCTGCTTTCTTAAACTTTAAGGAGATTCAGCATTTCAGTAAACATATTGACAAACTTCTGCAGATGTACATTGGAAAGCCTTCTAGCTGGTTGCATCATAGATCGGTATGAAAACTGCAATATAATAGGAATGCAAGAGGCTACAGACAGCGATTGACTCAGCAAGTTCCAAATGGGTACAGCTTTCCTCACCATTGAAGGCACCTACAAGAGGTGCCAGGATATAACCTTCCTGATGTCTCAGGAAGATAGCGTCTATCATTAGGAATCCCTACCATACCGGCTATGCCTTCTTCCCGATGCTGCCATCAGGTAGTTTGTACAGGGGCCTGAAGACCTGTACCTCAAGGTTTAACAACAACATCTTCCCCACCGCCACCAGGTTCTTTAATTGACTTGGAAAACATTAACACTACCTCAGACTATTTTCTCTCCCTATCAATTTTGCACTAGTGTCTTAATTTTTATTTTGTGGCTTATGTTGCATAAGTGAAAGTTATGTAAAAATTATGCTAATTAGTTTGTATTCATGTTTTTCCTCTTGTATTGTGCAGCTGCTGCAAAAATGCTAATTGTTTGGTGGCATATGTACCTGGCAGATTACAACAATAAATGTAAAACTGAACAATAATGTCCATGCTCACTGATATTCCATCAGCTGAAATCTGAAATGGACTCTGGAAGGGTGGATATCTCTACTGACATGAGATGATACGAGTGAAGGCCAATTGTCAGAAGCCCTGTTGGATCAGGGTGGGAGGAAATGTAGTGGTGGCTCAAGAAACAATTAGGATCAAACAACAGGAGGGACATAAGGAGGAGTAATAATGACATTAGAGAGACAGGCAACTGAAGATGGAAGTCGTGTGTATATTTCTGAAGACTTAAACATTTACTAATCTAGATATAGGATTGGTGGATGCAGAAGCAGTGTCAATACGATGGTTGAGTACGAGTAGTTGTGAAAGGACAGAGCTGGTTATGATCTTCCAAAGTCTCTAAACAGTAGAAGGATTCCAGTGGATTGGAAAACCCCTTATTAATGCCTCTATTAAAGAACCGACAGTAGCAGTCTATCATGCAGAGAATGCTGGAAACCATTTTTCATGTCATTGAGAAATTTATAGTGCAATGAAGTTGAGGAATTGTGGTTATAAGAAAGCAAAACACTATTGTGGAAGTTTATTATAATATGTTGAAAATGGAATGGCCAACCTGGACAGAGGGAAACAGATTTCCAGAAGGCATTTCAAAGGCTACATAAGAAGTTACTATATAAGGTAAGACAGCATAATACGGGCTAATATTTGCATGGATGCAAGATTCACTAATTCCTGCAGGTCTGATCAAAAAGCTTCAAAACTTGGACCTCTGTACCTTCCTCTGCAACTAGATCCTCCACTTCTTAACTGGAAGACCACAGTTTATGCAGAAATAACATCTCCTCCTTGCTGATAGCCAACATTGGCTCACCTCAAGGATGTGTCCTTAGCCCACTGTTCTACTCTCTCTACACCCGTGGCTGTGTGGCAAGGCACAGCTCAAATGCCATCAATAAATTTGCTGACAACACATATATTGTCCGCAGAATTTCAGATGGTGACGAGGAGGTGTACAGAAGGGAGATATATTAGCTAGTTGAATGATATTGCAGTAACAACCTTGCATTCAAAATCAGTAAGACCAAAGAATTGATTATGGACTTCCGAAAGAGTTGGACAAGGGAACCCACACCAGTCCTCATAGAGGGATCAGAAGTGGAATAGATGAGTAGTTTCAAATTCCTGGTGTCAAATCTCTGAGGATCTATCCTGGGCCCAACATTAATGCAATTACAAAGAAGACATGACAGCTGGTATATTTAATTAGGAATTTGAGGAGATTTGATATATCACCAAGGATACTCACAAATTTCTACAGATGTACCGGGGAGAGAATTGTAACTGGCTGCATCACCTTCTGGTTTGAGGGGTGGGCACTGCACAGGATGGAGATAAGCTGCAGAAAGATGTAAGTACAGTCAGCTCCATCATGGGCACTAGACTCCCCAACATCCAGGACATCTTCAAAGAGCAATGCCTCAAGAAGGCACCATCCATCATTAAGGACTCCCATCACCTAGCACATGCCCTTTTCTCAGTGCTACATCAGGGAGGAGGTACAGGAGCCTGAAGGCACACACTCAATGATTCAGGAACAGATTCTTCTCCTCTGACATACAATTTCTGAATGGGCATTGAATCAATGAACACTACCTCACTGCTTTTGTTTTTCTCTTTTTGCACTACTTATTTAATTTAACTACCAGTAATATTAAACCTAATTCAGATTCTGATTCTGAAATGAGAGTCAGGATAAACGAAACATTTTCAGGTTGGCAAACTGTAGCTACCTGGGAGCTGCAAGGTCAATGCTGGGCTTCAATTATCTGTAACCTCTATCAATATCATAGCTAAAGGAACTAAGTTTATCACAACCAAATTTGTTGATGGTTTAAGATGGAGCATGTGAACCATCGTGACTTTCTGTGATCTACATACAATACATCTCAATATACCTCTTTTGAATTACTCTCACTGCAATCTGTAGCATGTAATTTCCCTTTAAGCAATGTACTTTGAAGTCAACTCAATGATCTACAGATTTTATGATCTTCTGAAGGACTCAGCAGACCAAATACATATAACACCTTTAAGTGGACAAAGGTTTATCACATGGCCAGAAGCAAGGTGGCCGGGGGGTGGTCTCTAAGCCAGGCTGAAACGTACAGGGATGACGCCCCCTCTACCCAGCATCTTGTCAGCAAATTACTTGTTACAGTCGCTAGAAAACAAAGTTGAGGACCTGAGGGCAAGATTGCTGTATCGGAGGGAAGTGAGAGATTGTTGTGTTCTATGTTTGTTTCAAGCAGGCTTCACTTATACCAGTGCCTCAATCACTATCATCCAGTAGCACTCACATCCACGGTGATATGGTTACGAAACATCAACTCCTGCCTGAGAATCGACTTGCATCCACTCCAATTTGCATACCGGAGCAACAAGTCCACAACAGATGCATCTCATTAGCTCTTCACTCACCACTGGAACATCTGGACAGCAGTGATGCATACCTCAGGATCCTCTTTATAGATTATAGTTCAGCATTCAATACCATCATCCCCTCAAAACGCATCCATAAGTTTTAAGATCTTGGCCACAATATCTCCTTGTGCAATTGTATCTTCAATTTCCTCCCTTGCAGACATAGAAACATAGAAAACCCACAGCACAATACAGGCCCTTTGTCCAACAAAGCTGTGCCGAACATGTCCTGACCTTAGGACTACCTAGGCTTACCCACATCCCTCTATTTTTCTAAGTTCCATGTACCTATCCGGGAGTCTCTTAAAAGACCCTATCATTTCCACCTCCACTACCGCCACCGTCAGCCCATTCCATGCACGCACCCTTCTCTGCTTAAATAATTTACCCCTGACATCTCCCCTGTACCTACTTCCAAACACCTTAAAACTATGCCCTCTTGTGCTAGCCATTTCGGCCTTGGGAAAAGGTCTCTGACTATCCACACGATCAATGCCTTTCATTATCCTGTACAACTCTATTAGGTCACCTCTCATCCTCCATCACCCCAAGGAGAAAAAGTCACGTTCACTCAACCTATTCTCAGAAGGCATGCTCCCCACTCCAGGCAACATCCTTATAAATCTCCTCTGCACCCTTTCTATGGCTTCCACATCCTTCCCGTAGTGAGGCAACCAGAATTGAGCACAAGTGAGGTCTGATCAGGGTCCTATATAGCTGCAACATTACCTCTCAGCTTTTAAACTCAATCCCATGGTTGATGAAGGCCAATGCACCATATGCTTTCTTAACCACAGAGTCAACCTGCATAGCAACTTTGAGTATCCTATGGATTTGGACCCCAAGATCCCTCTGATCCTCCACACTGCCAAGTGTCTTACCATTAATGCTATTTTCTGCCATCATATTTGACCTATTGAAATGAACCACCTCACACTTATCTGGGTTAAACTCCATCTGCCACTTCTCAGCCCCGTTTTGCATCCTATCCATGTCCCACTATAACTTCTGACAGCCCTCCACACTATCCACAACACACCCAACCTTTGTGTCATCAGCAAAATTACTAATCCATCCCTCCACTTCCTCATCTAGGTCATTTAAAAAAATCATGAAGAGTAGGGGCCCCAGAACAGATCCCTGAGGCACGCCACTGGTCAACAACCTCTATGTTTGCAATATGACCCATCTACAACCACGCTTTGCCTTCTGTGGGCAAGCCAGTTCTGGATACACAAAGCAACATCCCTTCGGATCCCATGTCTCCTTACTTTCTCAATAAGCCTTGCATGGGGTACCTTATCAAATGCTGTACTGAAATCTATATACACTACATCTACTGCTCTACATTCATCAATGTGTTCAGTCACATCCTCAAAATATTCAATCAGGCTCATAAGGCGTGACCTGCCTTTGACAAAGCCATGCTGACTATTCCATAGTCATACTTTAATGATCCCGGGGGAAATTGGTTTTCGTTACAGTTGCACCATAAATAATTAAATAGTAATATGTAAATTACGCCAGGAAATAAGTCCAGGACCAGCCTATTGGCTCAGGGTATCTGACCCTCCAAGGGAGGAGTTATAAAGTTTGATGGCCACAGGCAGGAATGACTTCCTATGACGCTCTGTGTTGCATCTTGGTGGAATGAGTCTCTGGCTGAATGTACTCCTGTGCCCAACCAGTACATTATGTAGTGGATGGGAGACATTGTCCAAGATGGCATGCAACTTGGACAGCATCCTCTTTTCAGACACCACCATCAGAAAGTCCGGTTCCATCTCCACAACATCACTGGCCTTACAAATGACCTAATCATATTATGCCTCTCCAAATGTTCATAAATCCTGCCTCTCAGGATCTTCTCCATCAACTCACCAACCACTGAAGTAAGACCCCAGTCAGTTCAGAATGGCAACATTTCCTCCTTGATCTCTTTCAACACAGCTGCCAAGAAAGTGTGCTTAGTCCCCTGCTCTACTTGCTTTACACTCATGACTGTGAGGCTAAGCACAGCTCCAATGCCATATTCAAGTTTGCTGCTGGCACTACTGTCAGAGGCTGAATCAAAGGTGGTTATGAATCAGCATATAGGAGAGAGATTCAAACTCTGGTTGAGTGGTGCCATAACAACAACCTCTTGCTCAATGTCAGCAAGTCCAAGGAGCTGATTATTTACTTCAGGAGAAAGAAACTAGAGGTCCACGAGCCAGTTCTCATCGAAGAATCGGAGGTGAGAAGATTAGCAACTTTAAATGCCTCGGTGGACTTGACCTGGGCTCAGTATGTAAGAGCAATTATGAAGAAAGCACAGCAGCACCTCTACTTCCTTAGGAGTTTGCAAATATTCAGCATGATATCTAAAATTTTCTATAGATGTGGAGAGTATATTGACTGGCTGCATCACAGCCCAGTATGGAAACACCAATCCCCTTGAACAAAAAATCCTAGAAAAGGTTGTGGATATAGCTCAGTACATCATGGGTAAAGCCCACCATTGAATACATCTACACAAAGCATTGTCACAGCAAACCAGCATCCGTCATCGGGGATCCCTACCACCCAGGACAAGCTCTCTTCTCACTGCTATCATCAGGAAGAAGGTACAGGAGCCTCAGGACGCACGCCACCATGTTCAGGAACAGTTACTACCCCTCAACCATCAGGTTCTTGAACCAAAGGGGATAATTTCACTTGCCCCATCATTGCGATGTTCCCACAGCCTATGGACTTGCAAGGACTCTTCACCTTATATTCTTGATTTTTATTGCTTATTTATTTACTTATTATTATTCTTTCTTTTTGTATTTGCACAGATTATTGTCTTTTGCACACTAGCTGAATGCACAATTTGGTGCAGTGTTTCATTGATTTCATTAAGGATTTATTGAGTTTATGAATTTATTCATTTATAAGAAAATGAATCTCAGGGTTGTATATGGTAACGCATACGTACTTTGATAATAATTTACTTTGAACTTTGATGATTCAGAGAGATGGGAAGCTAATTTAAAAGATCACAAACCCTCCACCGGAAAATGGATAGAATAAGAGATTGGACAAAAGTTTGGCAGACTGAAGTTATCCACATTGGACAAGTAAAACAGCAGAATATTGTTAAATGGAGTCATACAGAAAGGTAGAGACGCATCTGGGTGTCTATACATGAAATACATAAAGTTAGCATGCAGATACGGCAAGTATTAAGGAAGTCAAATATAATGTTTGTATTGGAGAGTACAAAAATGGGGAGATACTGCTACAACTCTGGTTTCAGCAACACCATGCCTGGAATATTTTTTGCAGCTTTGAATTGAAGTGGCATATATTTTCAATTAAAATTCATTAGGTTGATTACTGGAATAGAAAATATTATTTTATGAGCAAAGACTACACGGGTTGAGCCTGTACTCATCAAACTTTTTAAAAAATTGACTAGTGCCCTCACTGAAATTATTCGACAAGAAACTGTAAGTCAAAATACTATAAATAATGGAAATCTGACATAAAAAGAGAACACACTGCAAACACTAATCATTAGGCAGCATCTGTAGAAAGAAAGGCAGATTTTACGTTCATCTGTCTATTTTTATAGTTGCACCGACCAACCATTGTTCTGAGCAGGAGTTTTTATAAGGCTTGAAAACTGCACATCACATTAATTTTTTTTTGTAATATGTAGGCTGGTGGTTTATTAACAATCAGCTACCAACTTCCATTTTGTATTTATTATTCCAACCTGTAACAGTGTTGTAACTTGAAATACTGACAAAATAAATATGTTAGAGCTGTAACATGTTTTAAAGTAAAGGTTGTGGTACAGTTATTATTCAGAAAATGTATGGATTATATTCATTAACACATAATTAATTACAAGGTATTTCACAATTATACTAAGATAGATTTCAAAATTATATTAACATTATATAAAAGACAATTCCAGCTGCGTGGCTATGTGCATGAGAGCATTTCAGTTACTCTGCAATCGCACACCTACGCATCTTAGAGGGAACAGTGTGTATGTTTCAGGTCAGAGATCTTTCATCAAGACACTGAATGAACATTGAAGGGCTGCTTCACTTTGTGGAGAAATCTAGAATTAAGGAGCATAGTCTCAGAATATCGAGTCAAACATTTAAGACAATAGTGAGGAACAATTTTTCCTCTTAAGGGGATTGTGAGTCTTCAAAGTTCTTTGTCCCAGAGAGCTGGGGAAGTTGAATCACTGGGAACATTCAAGGCCAAAATAGTTTTTTTTTGTTCACAGGGGAAATTGAGTTATGTGGAAGAAGAAGGAAAGTCAAACCGATTGCAAGAAGAGATCAGCCACAAAACAGTGGAGCAGATTTGAGAGACCATATTGCCTAATCATGATCCAATTTTTTAAAATTTGCAGTAAACAACAGAAGTTAACTTAGAACAGTCCCAGTCTGACGCACTATGGTGGAAACATTGTTGTCCTGAGAGTGGTCAACAATGGTCACTCCCATGAGAACATGCACTTAATTCTCCAGTGACGTTAAAAGGTATGTGATGCACAGGGAACTACATCACAATACACAATCTATCGTTGAAATTTTATAAGTTACAATAAAGTACCCTTCACATCAGAAAGTACCTGATCCAATTTCCAATGGACCACAAAAGAACCCACAACATTTCACTTTTTAATTGTGTTGTTTGAAAGTAAGTATTAAGTTCAAGTTCATTTTCATCTGAATGTACATATATACAACCAAATGAAACAGTTTTTTTGGACCATGGTGCACCCACAATACGTATATCACACACAGCACATAAAACAAAATGTTACTACAAATAAATTAAAACAATGTAACACAAAAATAATTCAAAATACCTGTCATGTGTAACACAGGTACAGTAAACAGTAAACACTTCACTGTCCTAGTGACAAGACCTCATTGGTGGCAAGGTATTCATTAGTCACACAGCCTGAGGGAAGAAGCTGTTACCTAGTCTGGCAGTCCTAGTCCTGATGCTCCTGTACCTCCTTCCTGATGGTAGTGGGTCAGAGATTGTGAGGTGGGTGGTAGGGATCCTCAACAATGCTTCGGGCCCTTTGTATACATTACGTGATTGAATTTCAAGGTCCTTATGTTATATGCTCTATTTGTCAGAATCAAACTTCTAGTGCACTCCTATCGTCTTTGGTCAACATTCTTCAGCCATTTTCCATACTCCTTCCATAAAATCAATGTTCAATGTGCTTGATTATACCTCCTTAGTGCTAATGGAAGTCGATTTTGTACATCTTCAAGCTTTGGGAATCCATTTTGGTAAAACAGATGCTTAAATAATTACTCTCAAAGAGAAGACGTCCCATTATTTCCTCTTTGGATTTTAACATCTTGTTTTGTTTTAATTCAGGAATTTTTCATTGCTCTTTTTAAAATAGTGTGTTATCCACTTAGATGCACACCAGCAACTGTAGATCAGTCTAAAATGCCAGTTGCTCATACCAATAAAAGGATCTGCAGTACTTTCGAGCAATGTGATAGGAGCCATCTAAAGTGTGTCCAACTTTCATTTAATTCTATCTGTTAATACTAAGCATGATTCAGACATAGCCTATCCCTTCACTCATGCTCAACAAAACTGATCACAATAATATTTTGCAAGTTAAACTAATCTGATATTACATTTTCAGATAATGTATTGTTCACCTCCATAATGCTATTCCATTTGCTCTGTTCTGTTCTTTGTAAATAAGCCTTTAGATTTGTTATCATTCTTCCTTTCTGCACAAATTGAATAAAGATGTGAAAACGATATGCTTCTTATTTTGAAACTCCAGTGGTGGGTTGTGCAATGTTAGATGGGTGACTAATCCTGTTTACACCAGATGAAATTTTGCATTCTGAACCTCTTCTTGTGATTGAAGTGTTTTGTTTTATTTCAACTTGATATCTATGAAATTTCACCTGAAACAAACAAAGCTTCTGTGTGCACTAGAGAGATTATTGGAACCACACCCAGCACCATAAGCTCAGGTTCCACTGTTAATGGATACTCTTAAGTGCTGTCACAGTCTCTCAGAAAATATCTCATGGATAATCAATTTCATAATCCATTTTATTTACTGAGTTTATAAATTACAAAGCTGGACGAGGAGAAGATCCCTTTGATCATATACTTTTTGTGTTTTTTTCCGTCAATTACAGGGCTAAGCTTTCAAAACAAAAACCTACACTTTTAGACTATCTGCACAAAAAGTGTTTTGTTAACTGCTTTTTCTTTCTAACAAATCAGAAAAATCCACAAATCAGATGCTTTGGGGATCCTATACTGAAAATCTACCTGTCTCAGTGCACCTGAGTATCAGGAACATGAGTTTCCATCTAACCATTGATAGGTCAATGCATGAGATTAGAATCTATTCCCCATCACTATCACTCCCAATCCAGTAATTAAATAAATTAATACTTCAGTTGCACAGTGCCTAATTTGAGCTCCATTTGTTCAGTGCTCTATGTTAAGAATTATCACAAAAGAATGAGATCATATTATGTCTTAGTCTCCCATAGCCCCCAGTCACCTTATGATTTCAGTCTCTGAGGCCAACATGAGAACATCCTTCAGTCATGGACATTGCCCAGTGCATCATGGGTAAAGCCTTCCCAACCATTGAGGACACCTACATGGAGCACTATTACAGGAAAGCAGCATCCATTATCAAGGAGCCCCATCACCAAGGTCATGCTCTATTCTTGCTGCTGCCATCAGGAAGAATGCACAGAAACCTTTAGGACTCATACCACCAGGTTCAAGAACAGTTATTACTCCTCAACCATTAGGCTCTTGAACCAGTAGGGATAACTTCACTTGTCCCATCACTGAACTGTTCCCACAACCAGTGGACTCCTTTTCAAGGACTCTTCTTCTTACGTTCTCAATTCTTACTGCTTGCTTATTTATTTTTTTCTTTGGTATTTGCACAGTTTGTTATCTTTTGCACATTGGTTATTTGTCCACCCTGTTGGGTGTGGTCTTTCATTGATTCTACAATAGTTCTTGGATTTACTGAGTATGCTCACAAGAAAAGGAATCTCAGGATTGTATATGGTGACATATATGTACTTTGATAATAAATTTACTTTGAACATTGAACTTTGAACTATACAAGGGTTTAAACAGCTGATGATTTTTCCTCAAGTCATCTCTCTTTAATAGGCAAAGTTATGATTGCTTTTGAGACCTTCAGTGTGAAACATATTTCAGGAACGGTTCTTTTTTACAGCATAAAAACAGAGGGAAGAGGTGGGATGGGATATAAAAAGCAGAAGGATCCGTGACAGTGGAAGTAAAAATCAGAGCCCTGTTTTCTGAAAGAGAATACTAATAAATGAGTCTAGTTTAACTAATGAAGCAAATGAATAGATTTTCTGATCAGTTATTCTTCATTTTCAGGTTTTACTTGTAACTCATTAGTAAAAGAGGTTGGTTTCTCAAGAAATCTCTTCTCCACAAATATTTTCAGTTGTTGATAGAATCAAAAGAGGCATAGTTTTATTATTCCGGTACTGGTTAAGTCCTTGTACTGTGCCATCACTTGGATGTCAAGTTCATTTCCTGCAATAGCCAACTAGATATTTGTCTATTTGTAGAGGATACCAAGCAATATGTATATATGGAACCAGATTTTCTCTACTGGATTAGGAGACGCCAGTTAGTTCTAATTATTCCCTCTGACTGCGACACTGGTGCCAATCCTTTGAGCTGCTGGTCTCAGGTAGATGTTCCAAGATAAGGATGCAGTATGTAGAAAGAAATGCCTGAATCAGGATGGTACAATATACGCATCCTATTGCTTATCCTTTGTGACAATGGAAGTTAATATGTGCAGTTGTTGATGTGTTACTACATTTGATTGAGTAGCTCATGCACCAAACTGGCGACAACATCCTAATAGTAGATGACCAGATTTATTATCTTTGGATGTGTCACCAAAAAGCAAATTGCTTTGCTCTAGCTGGCATCAAACATTTTAAGTTGTAACAGCAACTATTTGGGAACTGGTGAATATTTTATTATCTTCCTGACTTCATCCTTGTAGACAAAGGAAGTTTTAATGAATCAATCAGTTATCAGCATCTGCCTACTATTGTAGCCACTAGTCCCACAGGGTTATAAATCCATGCATTCAACATCACACCCTACCAGTATCATCTCAATTTGTTGTTTTGCTGCTGTTTGTGCGTGGGAGCAGGTGATTCATAAGGTGAGAGTTGATGGTAGTTCAAGCATCATATATAGAAATCTTTAACAGAATTATCATTGATAATTCTGCAACATAAATTGTACAATTGACATATCAATTTAATGATGCACTTATTAATTTACTTTATTGTAATCAAGAGGATCCTTAATGGAACCAAAGGTTGCATTTGTTTGTTGAGGGATTCCCATAGCCAAAGGTACAAAGCATGGCAGGTAATGGTATTTTTACTGTAATGATCAGTGTGTTGTATCTTCAGAGTTAAGTTTCCTGAAGCACTTAAAACTTTGGAAAGAAATCTGCATGCATTACCATCTTTTGATTTTACATTATGAGGAGACCCAGTGGAAGTTTCATTTGTGGAAGTTCCTATTTGGTATGCCCCACTTTGTACAATATTGCTAGCTACTTCTCTACAGACAAGATTTAAGTCTTTCAATAACACCTGTATGTGAAATCTACTGGAGTTGCAGGAAAGAATGGCAATGATGCACTGAACCCTAACTATGTTCCCTTGTGAAATAGCTGTTTCTATGCATGACCCTTATGTTCCACAATCTTCACAACAAAGCATGGAACCCATGTAGTGGCATCTTCAGGAATGAGATCATTTCTATCGAAAGTTTGGAGACCCTCTCTTCTACATTGTCTACCATGATCATCATCTTGCTCTATATCACAATCATCGCAGCTGCTCTATATCTGCTTCTTTCTATTGCAGGAGCTCAGCCATGGACTGAGCCTTCCTTTTAGCTCGATTGTGCTCGAGGCAAAATGGACTGTCTAAGTCATGCAATTTCTTCTCATTGTCAATCATGTTTTTCATTTTCCAAGTGGTAGCCTTTCCAAGAAAAGGAGTCTGGTATCTAAAAGTCTCTTAAGTGTAACGAGCACAGGCTTGCACTCTGAAACTCTGGGGATGGGTGTGGTGGATACGATTTAAAATATATGCTGTTCCATTCCTTCTCTCCCTGGCTCTCCAGTGACACTGGTCAATCTGCATGACCAAGCAAGGAACCTCCAGAATGAGTTCCTCAGCAGAACCTTTAGGTAGTTATTTTTATTCTTACCTTGTACATTCAAAGCAGCTTGGTCATGCAGCACATTCAATGGGACCATAATCAATGGTATGTTATGTTCTTTGGAGGCTGTGGAAGGTCATGAGAAAGATCTGGGCCAAAGGTACTATTCCATCAAGTTGGAAATTGGCAGAGGGATGCTTTATTCCAAAGGAAGAGGTTTCTTCCACAATTGCCCAGTTTCGGACAATTTCTCTCCTGGATGTGGAATGTAAGATTTTCTTTTCTGTGCTCACAAGAAGGCTGACTTCTTACACGACGCAGAACCGCTATATCAACACATCCATCCAGAAAGGTGGTATTCCAGGCTTTTTGAGGTGTCTGGAACACACCTCAATAATTAGCCATTTGATCCGTAAGGCCAAGCAGAAAAAAGGCGACCTAACAGTTGTCTGGTTAGACCTCACAAACGCCTATGGATCTATTCCACATGACCTCATCCTAGAAGGACTCGACCACTACTACATCTCAGTGGCTATTCGAGACATGATCATCAGCTACCTAGGAGGATTCAAACTCAGATTTACATCAGCCCATTTCACAACTAGTTAGCAGGACCTCCAGAAGGGGATTCCAACAGGGTGCACCATCTCCCCCATCCTATTTATTATGGGAATGAACCCCCTATTATCAGCAGCAGAAGATGTAACCCGCGGCCCGACGCTGGAGTCAGGCATTGTTCAGCCGGCTCTACGAGGAATCATGGACGACATCACTATAACAACTGTGTCACATGTCCAAGCAAGATGGGTATTGGAAACCCTGGGTAATGTAGCCACTCGGGCGAGGATGTCCTTCAAGGCCAAGAAGTCCAGGTGCATGGTGATCAGAAAGGGCAAAGTAACTAGCAAGTTTAGCCTCCAAGTTCAGGGTGAAGTCATCCCTTCCATCAAAGATAACCCGATAAAATGTTTGGGGAAGTGGTTTAATGTGTCACTGACAAATGGGGCCAATGTCACCAATGCTGTGAAGCAGACAGACAAATGGCTGAAGAAGATCGACAAATCCAGACTTCCGGGTAAATTCAAGACCTGGCTGTACCAATACGGCATTCTGCTCAGGCGTCTCTGGCTCTTCACAGTCTCTGTGAATCAAATTGCCAAAAGAGTTGAAGCCAATAAGGTTATAGTGGTGGGGGAATTTTAATATTCGCAGTTTTGACAAGGATTGCCTTAGAGGAATTTGTTAAGTACATCCCAGAGAGATTCTTGAGGTAAAACATAGTGCTATTAGAGATAGGGCAGTACTCCATATTATGAAACTCAGCAGATGATAGGAGTGTAAATGATGGAAATCTTTGGAAATTGATAACGTACTTCTTAAAATTTCAAGATATTTATTGAAAGTGATAAGGTTGGTCCTCAAGTTATAGTCCTGAAGTTGGGGAAGATGACTGGGAGCAGGTCCTTATGGATAAAATGACACCTGAGACGTAGCTGGCTTTTAAAAGAGTCAGGAACAGCATGGTCTGGTAACAGCGATAAGCCAAGATGGCAATATTCAGGAGCCTTTGATGACAAAGGACACTTCAGATTCAATCAGGAAAAAAAAGAAGGCATGTCAGGTCAGCTGGTCTCAATTGAGTCTCTTAAGAAGAAATGACAGATCTTCAGTTCGAAATAAGAAAGGCAAAAAGCAGTCATGAAATATGCTTGGCAATTAAGATTAATGAAAATTTCCAGACATTATATATCAGGAGCAAAGGGACAGTTGGCAAAAGAGTGAGTCC
Source organism: Mobula birostris (assembly GCF_030028105.1). Taxonomy (NCBI): domain Eukaryota; kingdom Metazoa; phylum Chordata; class Chondrichthyes; order Myliobatiformes; family Myliobatidae; genus Mobula; species Mobula birostris. The sequence goes on from NC_092373.1 coordinate 83,825,354, forward strand.
TTTTGGGAACAAAGGGGTAATTCAGTGGGCAGAGCAGGTACAGGCATAATTAAAGACTTGGAAGGTTAAACGGCATCTATTTTAATGCAATGAGTCTGAGTGGTGAGGCACGTAAACACAGTGCTATGCAGTACATGGGAATATAATATTGCTGCGATCACCCAGACATGGCTGGGAGAACCACAGGACTGTCCACTCAAGATTTCAGGAAGCCAAAGTTTCAGACCTGATTGGAGGAATGCAAAGAAGGGGATATTATATTGTTGATCAAGGAGTCTATCGTGGCTGTAATGAAAAGATGCTTTAAATTAGGCCCTATAAGCAGAGCTCCAAAATAAAAACTGAGTGATCACAGTTCTGGAATACTACAGATGTCCCAACAGTTAGCAGGAAATAGATGAGCAGATATATAGGCAAATCACAGAGGCGCAAGTAAAATAGGGTTGGGATAGTGGGGAACTTTAACTTTTCCAGTATGAACTGGATAATCTCAGTGTGATAGGATTAAATGGTGTGAAAAATTTAAATGTACATCAGAAGAACTTTATGTGCCATTTCTGAGATAGTCCTATTAGTGATGGAATCATGCTAGACCATATACTAGGAAATAAAGCAAGGTAAATGACTGGAGTGTTGGTGGCCACCAAGTGAAGTTTGTACTTTCTGTTCATCTAGAACCTGGTTCCTGCTCTCCCTTTCACGTACTGCTTTCCCAGTCCCTGTGCTCCATGCTCCCTGGTTCTCATGCTCCTTGATCATTCATTGGGACCCTGGTTCCTGCACCCCCACCCTCTCATTGGAGCTCCATTTCCAGCACAAGCACTAAATTCACCTGATTCTATTCATTCCCCTCACCCCCTTAAAATTTACTGGGGTTCACTGCAATGTTACTGTATAACATCTTGTAAAAAAGTGAAATGGGAGTGTATTGGAATATTAGTAAAATAACATTGAGTAGTTTGAAAAATCTGCTAGTCCAACAACACCAAAGTCCTGAGCGTGCTTGATAAATGGAGTTTCACTCAAGACATGACCTGGCAAAGACAGTGGGACTAGCTACTTTCAGGCAAGTCTGTAAGTAGGAATTGGTTATCTTTCAAAAGTGAAATAGTGAAAATGTGGAGACTATGTGTTCCCATAAGGGTAAAGAGAAGGACGGCAGGTCCAGGGAACCCAAGATTTCAAAGGTTATCAGAAGTTTGATTTAAAAAAAATTAGGAAGCATATGGCAGGAACAAAGCACTAAAAATGGGGAAGGCCCTCAGGATATAAATTGTAGGAGGGTCTTAAAATGAAATGAAGAGGGCAAAGGGGGATTATGAAATATTACATACAGGTAAGATTAAGGAAAATCCCAAAGCATTTTATATATTAAGAGCAACCTGGAGAAGGTTGCTCCATATACATCAAAGGGACAATCTGTGCATGGAGTCAGGTGTTTAAATTCATATTTTTCATCTGTATTCACGAAAGAGAACAGTATTTTAAGTGGTGATTCCATTTGGGATGGTAAATTTCTACAACACAGTAAGATTAAAAAGGAGACATTTGATGAAATTGGAAATTGTCCCGTGATTAGACTAGGATTATTGGGGGATTGCTGGGCAGCATGTTTCGAAGGGCCGGAAGGGGCTACTCTTCCCTGTATCTCAATAAATAAAACAATTAATTAATAAATAAGGATTGATGCTAGGACCTTTGATGTTTGTTATATACATAGTGACCTGGGAGGTGGATGTAGGAAATATGATTAGTAAGTTTGCTGATGATCGATAAATTGGTGGTGCTGCTAATAGTGGACAAGTACTATTTTGTTACAGAATGATACTGATTAGCTGGTAAGCTGGACAGGGCAATGGTAGATAGAGTTTAATCCTGATAAGGGTGAGGTGATGATTATGGGATATTTATTAAAAATATGACATATACCATGAGATGATAGGGCCCTAGGAGGTACTGAGGAACAAAGTCCAAAGATTCCTGAAGCTGACAACACAGGTACATAGGGTAGTGAAGAAGGCATATGGGATGCTCACTGAGTCTCAACACCTCATTCTCCAAAGGGATCCCCAACTTCTTAACAGAAAGGCCACAGTCAGTCCATGTGGGCAGCAGCGTCTCTAGTCCAATTATGCTGAGCACTGGCGCTCCCCAGGGCTGTGTGCTCATCCCATTGCTGTTCATACTGCTGACATATAACTGTGTCAGAGGATTCAGCTCAAACCATGTCATCAAGTTTGCGGATATTACAACAGTGGTTGGCCTCATCAACATCAATGATGAGATGGAGTATAGAGAGGAAGTGGAGCAGCTGGTGAATTGGTATGAGAAGAACAACCTAAGTTTGAATGTGGAGAAGACCAAAGAAATCATTGTGGACTTCAGGAAGGTGCGATCAACCACCACCCTCTGCAAATACATGGTTCCTCCATAAACAAATTTAAGTGCACCAAGTTCCTGGGAGTTCACATCACTGATGACCTCACCTGGTTCCTTAATATCATCTCCCTGAACTAGGCACAGCACCATCTCCACTTCCTAAAGAGATTGAGGCAAGTGAAGCTCCCCCACCCTGCCCCCCCCCCCAGCCATCTTAACTGGATTTTATAGGAGCACTGTTGACAGCATCCTCACAAGTGTCGCCTCCATCTAGTGTGGGAGCACCCAAGCACCAGATTGGAAGCCCCTACAAAGAACTTTGAAAATGGCTGAGAGGATCACAAGGGTCTCGCAGCCATCCAGCGGGGATATTAATCAGGTGCGTTGCATACACTGGCCCTCAGTATTATTAAGGATCCCACGTTGGTATTATTAAACATCCTCGTTGACTTTCTACCATCAAGCAAGATACTCTGATGCATAACAACAAGAATGATCAGGATGGGAAACAGCTTCTTCCCTCAGGCCATTAGGCTTCTGAACTCCCTGGTGCATCACATTCAAAGTATCATTGGTTAATCTGTTCTGTATCTTACAATACTTAACATGCACTTTAGTTTATTTTTGTGTAATCCATGTTAGATTTCATCTTTACTTTCTTAAGTTATTGTATGTGTACTACAGTGCTTCACACCCGGTTTGGAAGAGCATTGTCTTATTTGACAGTATACATGTATATAGTTAAATGACAATAAACTTGACTTCACTTGCTACATCCAGAATAATATGTATTTTTAGTTATCATACTACAGGAAGGAATCTCCAGGGTGTAGGAGAGATTCACAATGTGATATAGGATGGAGTGCTTCAGTTATGAGGAGAGACATAATAAATTGAGTTTGTTTGTCTTGGAGCAGAGGAAGCTGAAGGACCCCCTGATTTAAATATACAAAATTATAAGAGGCATAGATAGGGCAGAAACTTTTCCTCATGGCAGAGCTGTCAAAGATCTGAGGGCATAGGTTTAAGAAATAAAGGTTTAGATGGGGAACTGAAGATAAATATTTGGTTATGGTTCATATTCTGCATGGAGGACAGTGACCAGAGATGTTCTACAGGGATCTGTTCTGGGACCCCTCCTCCTTGTGATTTTTATAAATGACCTGGATGAAGAAGTAGAAGGATGGGTTAGTGGGTTTGCTGATGACACAAAGGTTGGGGTGTTGTGGATAGTCTGGAGGGTTGTCAGAGGTTACAGTGAGACATCAATAGGATGCAGAACTGGGCTGAGAAGTGGCAGATGGAGTTCAATGCAGGTAAGAGTGAAGTGGTTCATGTTGGTAGATCAAATTTGAAGACAGAATATAAACGTTAAAGATTCTTGGCAGCGTGGAAAATCAGTGTCCATAGGACATTCAAAGATGCTGCACAGATTGACAGTGTTGTTAGACATATGGTGTGATGGCCTTAAACCGTGGGATTGAGTTCAAGAGCCGCGAGGTAATGTTACAGCTATGTAAGACCTTGGTCAGACCCCACTTGGAGTACTGTGTTCAGTTCTGGTCACCTCACTACAGGAAGGATGTGCATTCTATAGAGAGTGCGCAGAGAATACTTACAAGGATGTTTCCTGGAGTGGACAGCATGTCTCATGAGATAGGTTGGGTGAACTTGGCCTTTTCTCCTTGGAGCGATGGAGGATGAGAGGTGACCTGACAGAGGTGTACAAGATGATGAGAGGCATTGATCGTGTGAATAGCCAGGGGCTTTTTCCCAGGGCTGAGATGGCTAACACGAGGGGGTATAGTTTTAAGGTGCTTGGAAGTAGGTACAAGGGGGATGTCAGAGGAAAGTTTTTTTTTAACTGAGAGTGGTAGGTGCGTGGAATGCGCTGCCAGCAACAGTGGTAGAGGTGGATACAATAGGGTCTTTTAAAAGACTCTTAGAAAGGTACATGGTGCTTAGAAAAATAGAGGGCTATGCAGTAGGGTAATTCTAGGCATTTTCTAGAGAAGGTTTCTAAAGTCAGCACAATATTGTGGGCCAAAGAGCCTGTAATATGCTATAGATTTCTATGATTCACCCTGAACCATCTGGACAAGTACTCGAACAATCAAGGCAATGTAAAGTACTGACTGATTGCTAAGAAATGGGATTTGTATAAACGCATACTTCATGGTCAGTATGGACATGGTGGGGTAAAGAACCTGTTTTTTTTTCCACTTTTGGTAGATCTATTCATAGGAGAATCAAAACCAAACTTTCTTCCATAGCATGGAATTGGTTGGATTATGAAAGGAGTTGAAATAGAATATTTTCACCAGCATTAGCGGTCTGGAATTCACTTTCTGAAAGGGTGGTAAAGGCAAACCCCACATCATATATAAAAATTACTTGGATATGCGACTGAAGCCCCAAGATCTACAAGCGCAACGCTAGGAGGTAAGATTAGGCTGGATAGTTCTTATTCAGGTAGCACCGTCACTATAGGTCACCTAGAAACTTACACTGATGAAGGAGGCCACAATTTTCTGCCGTTTGACGTATACTATACAACGAACTGGAAATTAGCGGCAGCTCAGGGTTCTCGCCCTCGATATCCATGAGGACACGGCTCGCCCAACACGCTGAGTGTGAACATTGTCCCTTGACATTGCTGTGGCACTTGACTCTCTCCCCCCCCCCACCAACTCCGCAACCCCTCAGCCGGGGTGAAAGGTCACGCCCTACGGCCCTACCAGCGCTTCACTCTCTTTCTCTCAGGAGGTCCACGTTCAATGGCACCCCGAACCCCCACTAAAGACGTGGACCCTCCTTACCAGAGCGCTGAGCGCACGAAACCGACGGCGTTCATCGGTCCAAGTGTAGTTCGAGGTCTATGACCTCGGGCGGGGGTGGGGTGAGCAGAGGCGAACCCCCACCCCCTCAAACCCGCCGTTGGTTTAAACGGCCGCACGCGAGCGCCGCGGGTGGGAGTTTCCGCTCGCTTTCCGGCAAGGCGTAAATTCCCGCCCACCCCCGCCGGCCGGACACTCGCCCACCGTAACTTCCGCACACAAATCATTACAACCCCTCCAGATGCTGACTCTTCCGATTATAATCACCAATGTCTTCACCAGTCATTGTAAGCTGTAAAGCGACTCAAGCGCAAAACCACGACACCGGTGGTGTTTACCTGATAATGTGAAAAATTGCCCAGGTATGTTTTTCAAAACTCAGAAATGTGGCGAATTATACTAGACGGCATTTTTTTTCGGAAATTGCTTCCTCAGAAATGCTTTATGGGTGTGATAGACCCGCTTGAAGCTGAACACAAATATAATTTCAGACTTCGTTACACGTAGGAATTTGGAGAAATAAGAAATTAACTTTTAGTGAATAAAATGCGTGTAATTGCATAACGCTGTTGCTGACGCTTCTACTAAGCTAAAATGTTCTGTTGATGATTTTCATTTGTACTCAGTATCTGAGGCTTAAGTGTCCAATGATAAATCAACCAGCATTGATGGATCCCAGTTGCCTTGATACCGTTTCTCCATGACTACCATCCTGGTGAAACCTTTTACTATGCTTGTCACTGACAGTGCCTAGATTTGCAGGGAAGAAATCTAAATGGGAATGCAGAAAGTGAATGGTTTTGTATGCTTGAAATATGCTGTCAACCATCTGCACGTCGTTTGGTGCTTTGTAGTTGCCAAGAAAACTTTTAACATCCTTGAATGTCTTCCATGCGATTTACTGCGGTCCCACTAGAAGTTCTTTGAATTGCCTGTCATTGATGACCTGTTTGATTTTTGGACCAGCAAAAGTGCCTTCCTTAATCTTGGCATCAGTTGAGACAGATGTTTTCCTTAATCTGGGAAACATCTGTCTCAAAAGTCAGAGTCAGGTTTATTATCACAAGCATGTGCAGTGAAATTTGTTAACTTGGCAGCAGCAGTTCAATGCAAAACATAATATAGAAGAAGAAAAATAATAAGTAAATCAATTGCAGTATACATAATTTGAATAGATTAAAAATCATGCAAGAAAAAGAAACAATATAGAAAATTGAGGTAGTGTTCACAGGTTCAATGTCCATTTAGGAATTGGATGGCAGAGGGGAAGAAGCTGTTCCTGAATCACTGATTTTGTGCCTTCAGGTCCCTTTACCTCCTACCTGATGGTAACTGAGAAAATATCTAAATCCTTCACCTTCCTTGTTCATCGCTTTCACAAATGTTTACAAAAGCCCTAGTTATATATGAAGGGGAGGCAAAAATATCTTTGTTGGGTCTTCAATTGGTGTATATACCACACTTTACTGCTCTGGAGTGGCCAATCCTTAATGTAATAAGATTCCTTATCATGGCTGTCTGATTTGCAAATGAAATGACAGTACTAGGTATAGTTGAGCTGCCTTCCTAGTAGCAGTTACTACTTTCAGATCACCACACATGTTCCAGTTATAGTTGCTGTACTGTATGTGTTTCAACAAGACTTACACATTTCTGTAGTTCTCTTTCATGTGTACTGCATAGCCAATTAGTATTGAAGGGTGGATATTGCCATTGTGTAGCAGCATAGCTTTCAGGCTTAACGCTGAAGGATCAAGAAAATGACGCCGTTGTTGTGGGTCATGCTGTCAACCCAAAGCCTGTCCAGGCATGCCTGGACAAGATAGAAAACTTACCAGCTTTCACTGTGGCCTACATTTTAATTGACTTGGATTATGAATTGAAATAACAGATATAAGCTATTCCAAAAAAATGGTGTTTGATAGGAAAATTTCATGTTGATTTTCATAATCAGCAGCCCAAAATTTATACAATACATAAACTTAAGTATTCAGGAAGCAAAATCTTTATTGTCCAGTGTTATTACAAACCAATCAGCCTATTTCCAATAATTAACAAAGTGATGGAAGTTGTTATCGACAGTGTTATCATGCAGTACTTTATGCATTTACTTATGTAATCAGATGCATACTTAACCAAAAGGTTGAATGAAATTCTTATCCCGGGGTGCTGTAGCCCATTATCACAGCTGACGATGACAACAACTAGATTGAGCAGATGGACAAGTGAGAAGAAGAGAAGGGATGAGTTGGGGGCCAGAATGCAGAAGGGAAGGAGGAAAAATTATCAGAGGTTAGAGAAATCGATGTTTATGCCATAAGGTTGGAGGCTACCCATTCGCAATATGAAGTGTTGCTCCTCCAACTTCACCATGACAACAAGGGAAGCCATGGGCAGTCAGTCAGAATGGGAATATGAAGTGGAAATGAAATAGGAGCCAGGTAATCCCAGCTTTTGCTGTGGACAGAATGAAGGAGCTCGATGGAGCTGTCCTCCAATCTATATCTGGTCTCACCAAAGTAGAGGAGCATCAGATACAGTAGATGATCACAACAGCCTCTCAGGTTAAGTGTCACCTCACACAGAAGGACTGTTTAGGGCCCTGATTGGAGGCTTGGCCCAAAACATCAACTATTTATTCCTCTCCTGCTGAGTTCCTCCAGCATTTTGTGTGTGGTGTTCTAGATTTCCAGCGTCTGTAGAATCACTTGTGTTCATCATTAGAATTGTTTATTTATCAGAGATTTTTCTCTTTTTTTCCTGTCATGAAAGATAGAAAGTATTTATCTAATCTCTCTGCTACTTTCTTATTCCCATTATAACTGCCATTGTGTTGATCTGGAGTACATTAGCTTTAGCTAATGTTTTTTCCCTGTTTACTGGATCTTAGAGTCTGCTTTTACAGTTTTTTCCCTATCTACTTTCATATTTTACTTTTTTTATTAATTGCTCAGTCTCCTTTGGTGAGTTCGTATTTATCATTTTAATTATAGGATAAAACATATGATAATGGTGCCTGACTGTTTTTAGATGATATTCTCAGGATATGGATATTGTCGGTATAAACCTGCAGCTATTTCCGAGTGCATAAATTAAAAGTTTAAAAGCACAGGAAGTCTCTGTTAAGGTGTGTCACGGTGTTTACAAGAACTATGAGAGTGGAACCATGACAGGAACTTGTATTCACTCTTTCCATTGCAGATTCTGAGTTCACTAAATCAAATAATTTATCTACACCATTGGCAAATTCAAAGGGTTTTCTTTCTGTAACCACTAAGTACAATATTAATTTGTTTTAATTTTCCTTATGTCTGTATTTTTAAAAATAACTTGTGGCTTTTTTGTGTAATAGTAATTTTTTCTGAATCATTAATTTTCTGCAAGAGTACATATACTTTATCAACCATGCTCCATGATAAGGCATTTCATTCTCCAACAATATTTTTAAAGTAAGTCCCTTTAACTTTGTTGCTCTTCTTGATTAATTTACACGAGTTCCCCAAACTAAATGAAATAGTTTCTATATTTACTCCATCAAAGTCTTTCATAATACTAAAATTCTTTCAAATTCTATTATTATTATTGGTTGTAATGAACTTTTAAAAAATATTTTAACTTAGAGTACAGTTTTTTTGTGAATGAAGTTGTTTTCCTGATATCTTCCGAATAATTAATTTCTGCCTTATTTTCTACCCTTGTATTTTTTCAAATGCATTTCATTGAAATATCGTACATTGAAAAATAATCATGGAAAATTAAAAACAGATTACAGAACAATTACAAATCAACTAAAAGGTGAGTGGCCTCGAGGATACTGTATAGCAATTGCCAGATGTAGTACTGAGAAACTGATAATAGGACTTAATGTTTCATAAATAACCGTACTGCCACTGATGAGTTTCGTCCTCTGTGCTCAATTAGCAAAAAGATAATAAAAATATTATCTACTCCTAATTATGAGAAGTGATAAGGTACTCTTATTATGTTAACTTTGAAAACTTTATTGTCGCCAAACAATTGATACTAGAACGTACAATCATCACAGCAATATTTGATTCTGTACTTCCCGCTCCCTAGAGTACAAATTGATAGTAAATATTAAAAATTTAAATTATAAATCATAAATTATAATTAATCATAATTACAACCAGTAATAATCTGAATTACTGTTTCTCTTCCCTTTGATGCAGCTTGATCTGCTAAGTGTTTCCAGCATTTTCTGTTTTTATTTCATTCTGTTGGTATTCATTAGAGAAACTGAAAACAGGATTTGCTATTTCTATATTTACTCATACATTAATTTAATTTCAAATTTTCATTCACTAAATATACTGTGCCCATTGTTATGCTTATATTTTTCAAAGGTTAATTGATCACTGTAAGCTGCTCTGAGAGTGCGGGTAAATAACAGCATTTGAGGTGCTGGGGGTGGATTTGATGGGAATATGAAGAGAATAAAATGCTTTTCATAAGATTATTGTAAAAATGGGTGGTTGATGATCAGTGTGGATTTGGTGGGCTAATTGGTTTGTTTCGCTGTTGAATCCCTTTATGACTCTATAAGTTTAATATTTTATGATGATGAGCCAGTGGAAGGACAGTCTAAGTGAAATCTATCAGTCTTCTTCTCTACAAGAGACTGAAAAGACATGCATCCAAAGACCATAGGAACCAAATGATTGCAGCTAAAGTCAGAAACCACAGTTTTTATGGTGAAGTTGAGAAGTGTAACCTGGAAATCCCAATAATATTTCAATATTTCAAAATTGTTTCTTATTTTATATCATTCCAAGCACTCTGCTGCATTGAGAAGTTTAGGCAGTACATGAATGAGAACATGGAAAGCCAAAATTTAAAAGCTTCAGCAGCACTCAATATTCTGGAGGAACTCTACGTCGAACAGCATCTGTAGGAGGAAAGCAATTTTCGATATTTCTGGTTAAAAACCTGCATCAGAACTATCAGGACATCAGGACCAAAAGTCCTAATGCAGAATTTGGAGCCAAAATATTGACATTTCCTTTACTCCCACAGATGCTGCTAGACCCACTGAGTTCCTCCGGAATATTGTTTCTTGCTCCAGGTTCCAGTATCTGCAATCCCTCATCTCTCAATTGAAGCCTTCAGTTGGGACAATTTAAGTTATTCCTTAGCATTCCAAAAGGTTTAAGACTTTTGATGGTGGGAACTAGATCACATCGTCAAGATGGAGATAGAAAAAGATCAAGGATAGTTTAGAGTGGGATCAGCCATAGACAACAAGGTCACAATCAGCAATGGTTTGAATAAGATTGTTGACCCAGGAACTTAAACTGTCTGAATGTGGTCTGGGACAAACAATAACATGAAGGGAAAGAGGGTGAGAAATTTCTTATGTGTTTTCATAAGAACTGTCTTAATCAGTATACTTAATGTTCACCAATTTCAACAGCATTTCTGTACTCTGTATTAAGAAGTGTCATGAATTCAAAAAAGCTGTAGAAAAGAATATAGACATCCCCACGATAAAAATAATAAATTGGAGAAAAATAGATCTGGCCCAGGTAACTGGAATCAAAATTCAGCAGATGAATCTGTAATTGTACAGTGGGACATCTTTAAAGTGTCATAGTGCTCTCTAGATACATTCCCATTATGAAGAAGGATCAAAAAATTAAAGCTAGAGCTCCCTAGATGACCAAAGGAATAGTGAGTAAAGCTGAGCAGAAATGACAGATCAACAAGTGAGAACCAAGGTGAGTACAGGAAGTTTGTGGCCGGAAATAATAAAAGAAATACAAAAGCAGATAAAAAGCATGAGAAAATACTGCCAGAGAGCATAAAATATTTTAGTGGCATGGGAACAGGAAAAGGTTTATAAAAGGAGAGGTGAGATTGTTGAGAAACCAAAAAAAATTCTCGTGGAGGCAGAGGGCATATTACAGCTATTAAATTTATAACATGTTATTCACTAGCAGTCTGGAAAGATTACTTAATGTGTATAAATCATCTCGTCTAAGTAAGATGCATCATCAAGTACTAAGGGAGGAAATTGTAGAGGCCTTGGTATAATCTAAATATCTATAGCTTTAGGGTTGGTGCCTCAGAATTGGAAGTTCACAAATATTTTACCCTTGTACAAGAAACTGTGTAATGAAAGTCAATAACTAGAGACCAGACAACTTAACCATGGGGTAAGATCTTAAAAAAAAATGAAGTCAGAATTTGCAGTTACTTTGAAAAGTCTATGTTTGATTATATAAGGTTGACATAGTTCTATTAAGTGAGCAATTCATGTCTAGTTTGAAGGAAATACAGTTGATGTGACATGTAGATGTGCAAAAAGTTTAGCTCAGGGTTGTCAACAAGATTGAAGGCTAGGTACAGCATGTGCAGAGAACTTGCTAAGTAACAAACAGGAAACAAATGGAAGTAGATTCATGAATTGGAGGTAATTGTACAACAGTATTCTTCAGGGTCATTGCTGTGACCATTGCTTTTCTCGAAGTATATCAACAACATGGACTTGGTCATACAGAACACAATTTCCAAATTTTGAGAGGAAAGAAAATTTGGAGGCATTGTGGACTGCAATCAGCATAGCACAGTAATATGCTCAAGGAGACGTAACAGATGGCTGAAAAAGGAGTATAGGTGGTGGATGAAAATTAATGCTGAAAAAAGTCCTGACGAAGGGTCTGGGCCTGAAACGTTGACTGTGCTTCTTCCTATGGATGCTGCTTGGCCTGCTGCGTTCCACCAGCGTTTTGTGTATGTTGCTGGAATTTCCAGCACCTGCAGATTTCCTCGTGTTTGCTGAAAAAAGTGATGTTTTAGAAATTGAAATAAAGAACAATACCCACAGGTATTACAGACTGGAGGCTATAGTTCTAAAAGGAGTTCAAGAACAGAGTCATCTGCAGTATATGTGCATAGTTCATTGGAAGTGGTAGGATTTACTCAAAGTACATTTATTATCTAGATATGTATGAGGTATACAACCCTGAAATTTGTCTTCTCCGTAGACAGCCACGTTCAAAGAAAAACAGTAACCCTCTACATGCAAAAAATCGTGCAAATGGCAATAAGAAAGAATGAGCAAAAGCACAGAATATAAAAGACAAAATTGAAAGAGTCCATATTCGGTGCAGCCCGGTGTTTATTATCTACAGGCCTCCCCGATTCAAAAGTCGCCCAAAATAGCAACAGTAAAAGGAGCAACCTGAAACTACAGTCCAATCCACAAACCGCAGACCCAGAACTTCGATACATTCCTCCAACGGTATTGAGGGACAGAGAGACCACTCAAACACAGGGGCCTTTCCTCAGGAGCAGACAGTGGGGGGGGGGGGGGGAGAGAGAGGGAGACCTTCACACCCAGTCACCTTTCTCCTGCAGCAGCTAGTGAGAAGCTAGTGAGATGGTGTTGAACTCTTGTTTGCCTTCTGCACTCGCCTCAATGTTTCAATCTTCCTCAACACTTTAAACAGCAAGATTGGCAAGAAATGGAGTTGATCATGGGCTTGTGCCTGGTTTCTAAGCTTCTTAGTTTTGAGGCTGCTTGCCTTCCAGAATGTTCTTGGAGACAGCAAAGCACCGGATTGTTTAATCGGCCCAAAAACACACCATCAAACTGTAGATGACAGGGTCCATCAGAACCAGAAACATACACAAAAAAATGTGACACTGTGTTCTAGGCCTGGAGCCTTTCACTGCAGCAGTGCCTGGGTCACAGTGCAAGGTACAATATGTTGTTTGGACAATTTAAATGATAATACTGGAAAGACAGGGTGTCAGGATCAGAGGCAAGAGTCGATTTCATTCGGTCTCCTGTGACGTTCCCTTCTTTCTCTCTCTTATGGCCCTGAGGCTATGAAGACTGCCGCAGCTGTTAAGCTCTGTGCCCGCTAATATGATGGACTAATACTGAGGCTTGGACCTACTCCGGGCTGCTCTGGAGTTCAGATCTAGAGACTCATTTTGGTTTGGAATTTTACTGCCTTCTATTATTTGCATGATTTGTGTTCTCCCCCCCCCCCCCCCTTTCCTGCACATTGGGTGTTGGTTTTTCTTTTTTATTAATTGGGTTCTTTTGGATTTCCTGCTTTGTTTTTGACTGTGAGCAAACAAATCTCAAGGTTGTATGATTTATACATTCTTTAATAATGTACTTTGAAATCTTAAAAGAACTGTAAGAAACAGTTAAGAAAGTAGGTAAAGAAGCATGAGGATATTTTGGGCTTTATAAATGGAGATATGGAAACAAAACCAAGGAATTTACAGTGAATATTCATTCAGTCATAAATGAGTATTGAGTCCAGTTCTGGGAATCATACATTAGGAATGTTTGGAGGCCAAGTCATTAGTTATATTTAAAACAGAGGTTAATAGGTCTTTGATTAGTAAGGGCATCAGAGGTCATGGGGAGAAGGCAGGAGAATGGGGTTGAGAGGGATAATAAATCAGCCATGATGGAACAACAGAGAAGACTCAATGGGCTGAATGGCCTAATTCTGTTCCTATGCCTAATGTGTAATAGAAGAAGCACATTCAATTGTAATATGCAAAGGAGAGCTGTATAGGTATCTGAGAGAAAATGTGTTGTAATACACTGGGAGAGTGGGACAAGCTGGACTGTTCATAGCCGGAGTCCATATAATCTTGGTAGCTGAATGGTCTCCTTCAGTGGGAAAAGAATTTTGCTCCTTTTGGCTATCAGGTCATGATCTCGATGAACTTGGGTGGTCCCATCCTCATATTTCCCAACTGTATGTTCTCTAACCCAGGTTACGTAAACCTAAACTTTCGGCTCAATATGGCAGCACATAGTACGCATGAGCACCCTAATACACTCACAGATGGAAATGACAGATGAATGTATAAATGTTGCTTTAAGGAACAAGTAAAAGATGTTTACATTATTTGAAGTAATTATTCTACCATCCCAACTACTTCTCTTTTGCTTTTGATATCCTTCATTTTTTATCTTGTGATCAACTTATCAACATTTTCTTAACAGCATTTCAAGTTAACGTTTGTTAAATCTTCACAGGACAGTTAAACATTTAAATCCTTTGACGTCTTCCAGAGTTCAAAGGTGTCGAATCAACCTAACTCTCAAGTAGTTTTCTGAAACAGCAAAACCTGCAACCATGGCGGTAGGTAAGTGTACTATATGTGAACAAAATGGAGATTTGAAAGGAGACTGAATATGAAATCCCTTTTTCTTTCTTTAACAGAGTGTTCATTGGATGATGTTGATCTTTTAAAGTCTGGAACAGGTGTGATCCTTCTTTACTTGTCGCTAGATGCATCAAGAATTATGATAGAAATAAATCCCAAGTTAGATTTGTAAACATCCAGTGTAGTAGCATATGTTTCATAGACTGCTGCTGAAATTCCTACTCGACTGCATTGTGTGCATAAGGCATGTGAGAAAAGCCAAATATCCTTCCCACTGTGTCTTTCGGCAACCTGTTTTGTTCAGGACAGGATTGTTTGCTAAATAACTAACACATAACCTGCACCACTGGGGTATTTATTTTACCCGGCACCTCAGCCTTAAACCAGTCTGTATGATTTTAGCCTCCGCCAGCGGACTCTCTGAACCTCCGGAGCACTGGCCCCCAACCTCCGGGCCGCGGACCGCTACCAGGCCACGAAAAATGCAGCAGTGCAGCGGTAGCCAGAATGCACCCAGCACGTCTTTAAGAAAAAAGCAGAAATAAACAAGGGCACCTAATCAATTAGCTTGTTTATTTCGGCTTTTTTCCTAAAGATGTACTGGGTGCGTTCCGGCTACCGCTGCATTCTTCGCAGCCCGGTATCGGTCCGCAGCCTGGAGTTTGGGGGCCACTGCTTCAGAGTACATGAATTGACTATGGCAATGCAGGTTTGTAAGGTAAGGAACAGGAATTCTGCAGATGCTGGAAATTCAAGCAACACACATCGAAGTTGCTGGTGAATGCAGCAGGCCAGGCAGCATCTCTAGGAAGAGGTACAGTCGACATTTCAGGCCGAGACCCTTTGTCAGGACTAACTGAAGGAAGAGTTAGTAAGAGATTTGAAAATGGGAGGGGGAGGGGGGGTGGGGATCCAAAATGATAGGAGAAGGCAGGAGGGGGAGGGATGGAGCCAAGAGCTGGACAGGTGATTGGCAAAGGGGGTATGAGAGGATCATGGGACAGGAGGTCCGGGGAGATCTCCTATCCACTGCTACCAACCTTACAGTTCCCACACCTCGCACTTCCCGTTTCTACCTCCGACCCAAGATCCACAAACCTGCCTGTCCTGGCAGACCTATTGTCTCAGCTTGCTCCTGCCCCATCAAACTCGGTTCTGCATACATCGACACGGTTTTATCCCTCCTTGTTCAATCCCTTCCTACCTATGTTCGTGACACTTCTCACGCTCTTAAACTTTTCGATGATTTTAAGTTCCCTGGTCCCCACCGCTTTATTTTCACCATGGATGTCTAGTCCCTATATACTTCCATCCCCCATCAGGAAGGTCTCAAAGCTCTCCGCTTCTTTTTGAATTCCAGACCTAATCAGTTCCCCTCTACCACCACTCTGCTCCGTCTAGTGGAATTAGTCCTTACTCTTAATAATTTCTCCTTTGGCTCCTCTCACTTCCTCCAAACTAAAGGTGTAGCTATGGGCACCCGTATGGGTCCTAGCTATGCCTGCCTTTTTGTTGGCTTTGTGGAACAATCTATGTTCCAAACCTATTCTGGTATCCGTCCCCCACTTTTCCTCCCTACATCGACGACTGCATTGGCGCTGCTTCCTGCACGCATGCTGAGCTCGTTGACTTTATTAACTTTGCCTCCAACTTTCACCCTGCCCTCAAGTTTACCTGGTCCATTTCTGACACCTCCCTCCCCTTTCTAGATCTTTTTGTCTCTATCTCTGGAGACAGCTTATCCACTAATGTCTACTATAAGCCTACTGACTCTCACAGCTATCTGGACTATTCCTCTTCTCACCCTGTCTCTTGCAAAAATGCCATCCCCTTCTCGCAGTTCCTCCGTCTCCGCCGCATCTGCTCTCAGGATGAGGCTTTTCATTCTAGGATGAGGAAGATGTCCTCCTTTTTTAAAGAAAGGGGCTTCCCCTCCTCCACCATCAACTCTGCTCTCAAACGCATCTCCCCCATTTCACGTGCATCTGCTCTCACTCCATCCTCCTGCCACCCCACTAGGAATAGGGTTCCCCTGGTCCTCACCTACCACCCCACCAGCCTCCGGGTCCAACATATTATTTTCCGTAACTTCTGCCACCTCCAACGGGATCCCACCACTAAGCGCATCTTCCCCCCCCATCTGCTTTCCGCAGGGATCGCTCCCTACGCGACTCCCTTGTCCATTCGTCCCCCCCATCCCTCCCCACTGATCTCCCTCCTGGCACTTATCCTTGTAAGCGGAACAAGTGCTACACATGCCCTTACACTTCCTCCCTTACCACCATTCAGGGCCCCAAACAGTCCTTCCAGGTGAGGCGACACTTCACCTGTGAGTCGGCTGGGGTGATATACTGCGTCCGGTGCTCCCGATGTGGCCTTCTATATATTGGCGAGACCCAACGCAGACTGGGAGACCGCTTTGCTGAACCCTTACGCTCTGTCCACCAGAGAAAGCCACACATTTTAATTCCACATCCCGTTCCCATTCTGACATGTCTATCCACAGCCTCCTCTGCTGTCAAGATGAAGCCACACTCAGGTTGGAGGAACAACACCTTATATTCTGTCTGGGTAGCCTCCAACCTGATGGCATGAACATTGACTTCTCTAACTTCCGCTAATGCCCCACCTCCCCCTCGTACCCCATCCATTATTTATTTTTATACACACATTCTTTCTCTCACTCTCCTTTCTCTCCCTCTGTCCCTCTGAATATACCCCTTGCCCATCCTCCGGGTTCCCCCCCCCCCCCGTCTTTCTCCCCGGACCTCCTGTCCCATGATCCTCTCATATCCCCTTTGCCAATCACCTGTCCAGCTCTTGGCTCCATCCTTCCCCCTCCTGTCTTCTCCTATCATTTTGAATCTCCCCCTCCCCCTCCCACTTTCAAATCTCTTACTAACTCTTCCTTCAGTTAGTCCTGACGAAGGATCTCGGCCTGAAACGTCGACTGTACCTCTTCCTAGAGATGCTGCCTGGCCTGCTGCGTTGACCAGCAACTTTGACGTGTGTTGCTTGTAAGGTAAGGAGGCTAGATTTAGATACTTCAATATGAATTCCCACGTTCATACATTGAATGTAATTCTTTCTATTGTTCCAGAAGAGAATGGACTGATCAATGCGAAACTAAATGCAGAAACCGGGAGCACCATCATCTCACCAGTTATCAGAAACTCCATGGTTAAGTCCATGCCAATAACAGTTCATGTGGGAAATTTCTGCAATAATGATCGGAAAGGTAATACAGCACTAACAATGCAAACTTCTATCAACAAAGTTCAAGGCATCAACAAATGGGGAAGAAGATACTTATTGGGTATTATTACATCATTGTGAGTCACAAGAAAGTTCCAAATTAATATTTTATTTTTAAGAGAGGTGCAGTCGACGTTTCAGGCCGAGACCCTTCGTCAGGACTAACTGAAGGAAGAGTGAGTAAGGGATTTGAAAGTTGGAGGGGGAGGGGGAGATCCAAAATGATAGGAGAAGACAGGAGGGGGAGGGATGGAGCCAAGAGCTGGACAGGTGATTGGCAAAAGGGGATACGAGAGGATCACCTGTCCAGCTCTTGGCTCCATCCCTCCCCTTCCTGTCTTCTCCTATCATTTTGGATCTCCCCCTCCCCCTCCAACTTTCAAATCCCTTACTCACTCTTCCTTCAGTTAGTCCTGACGAAGGGTCTCGGCCTGAAACGTCGACTGCACCTCTTCCTAGAGATGCTGCCTGGCCTGCTGCGTTCACCAGCAACTTTGATGTGTGTTGCTTGAATTTCCAGCATCTGCAGAATTCCTGTTGTTTTTATTTTTAAATTTCAGTTTTATAGTTTTCATAGAGGTGAGTTCTATGTATATTCAAAATATCACAAATACTGCAAAAGTAGATGCTAAATATCTGAACAGAAAATCCTGGAAATACCCATCAGGCCAAGTGGTATCTTTGAGGAGACCAGCAGAGATAATATGGCAGGATGACAGCAGAAGTAGGTTTGAACTAGAAGCAGGAATAGAGAATTTGCTTATACCCCCCCCAATGCTTATACCACCATTACATAATATTCTATAAGATCATGATTGAGTAATTTTCTCAACAATGCTTTAATAAATCCTTATTCTTTATTCACTTATATCATGTTTATTGTGAAATCTTGCAGTTACTGGACCTTCAGCAATCTCTAGGTGGAGAATCCCAAAGATTCACCACCCTCTGCGTGAAGTAATTCTTTCTAATTTCTATCCCGAATGGCCAACATGTTTAAGAGTGTGAGCCTTAGCTTTAGACAGCCCAGCTAGAGGGAATATCATTCTTGTATCTACTCCTTTAAATATGATATGAATTCAGTTAGGATTCTCTCATTCATGTGGAAACTAGGCACTATCTCTGCATTCAGTTTGGTGAGCCTTCACTGTAATCCCTCTATTTTAAGTATATTTGGGGAGATCAGACCTTGCTCAATGTTCCAGAGGCAGTATCATCAAGGCTCTATAACTGAAACAAGACAGCTACTATATATTCTTGTGCTCAAATACCCTTGCATAAAAAGCGAAAATACTGTTTGCTGCGTCTGCCTGTCAACAATCAGAGGTTTATGTGCATGGGTACTTGAGTTCCCTCTGAAAGCCAATACCTTTCAGTTTCTCACCAATGAAAATTGCTCCTGATAAAAACAGATCTGATACAGGGTTTTGACCTGAAACATCAACAATTCCTTTCCTTCCACAGATATTGTTGGACCTGCTGAGTTCCTCCAGTAGATTGTTGCTGCAGATCTCAGCATTTGTTGTCTCCTGTCTCCAATAAAAATGTTCTTCTGTTCTATTAGTTCAACCACAGTAGATGACCTCACAATATGCCACATAATTTCACATGAACTTTACCTGTAACCCTGAAACGTGTCTGTATCCTCCTCACAAGTTGCACTGTCATCAGCAAATTTTGAGAATATTGCACTTGATCTTCTCATCCAAGTTTTTGATATTGATTGTGAGCAACTGGAGTCCCTCCAGTGTAGCAACCACAAATCACTGCCACCCAATCTGTAGCTGACCCCCACTATCCACTTTATCTAGACCTTTCATGACTTTATATACATTTATATACATTTTTTCTTGATCTTTGCAAAAAGAACCATTCTTGTAAATCTTTTCTGACATCTCTTTAACACTTTCACATCAATCAGTTGAGGCCAGTCAATATAAAGGTTCAGCTGACTTCACTGTTTTAATCCATTTTGCCTCTGTTAATAAAGCTCAGAATTTTATATGTTTTATTAATCAATTTCTCAAGCTGTCCTGCTGTTTTCACTGAACTGTCCACTCATTCTCCTAATTTCTATACTCGTGCACCTCTTTTATCATAGTATTCTTTATTATATGTTGTTTTCCGTATTGTTCCTATCAAAATGTACCATCTTACATTTCTCTACATTAAATTTCATTTGCCATGCAACTACCCATTCCTCCAGTCTATTTATGTACTGGCAATTCATTATTACTCAATTCACATTGTCACTAAGTTTTGTGAAATCTGCAAACGTAGAAGCTATGGCCTACACTATCAGGTCTAGATAACTAATGTCAGTCAAAATAAGTCCAGGTTCATCACAATGACTGCATTGCCCTCATCAACTTTATCTGTTGCCTCATCAAAAAATTCCATAAAATCCATTAAACATGACATGAACTTTGCAACTCCATACTGGTCTGCCTTAATTAATCTGTTTCCTCCAGGTCACAATTAATCCTGGCCCAGATCAATGTTTCTAAAACATTTTGAGTTCATCCTCATTTTTATCATCGGCACTATGGTTTGCCCAATCAACATATAGATCAAATTATTCTATGATTATTGTATTACCTTGTTACACGCAACCCTAATTTCCCAGTTTGACCAATATTATCACAACTGTTTGTAGCCCTTTTTTTTCCAAATCCCATCTGTTACTGCCATGTAATATTTCTAAACTCCACCCAAGTTTATTCTGCTTCCTGAATGAAAACCTTCAGTCTCTATTACCTTCATTCTATTCTTTCATGTCAGAACCTAGTCACCTGATGCCTTCCTGGTATACTTTCTTTCCAACTACAGTGGCATGCAAAAGTTTGGGCACCCCTGGTCAAAATTTCTGTTACTGTGAATAGCTAAGCAAGTAAAAGATGACCCAATTTCCAAAAGGCATAAAGTTAAAGATGACGCATTTCTTTAATATTTTAAGCAAGATTACTTTTTTATTTCCATTTTTTACAGTTTCAAAATAACAAAGAAGGAAAAGGACCCAAAGCAAAAGTTTGGGCACCCTGCATGGTCAGTACTTAGTAACACCCCCTTTGGCAAGTATCACAGCTTGTAACACTTTCTGTAGCCAACTAAGTGTCTTTCAATTCTTATTTGGGGGATTTTTGCCCAAATTCTTCCTTGCAAAAGGCTTCTAGTTCTGTGAGATTCTTGGGCCGTCTTGCATGCACTGCTCTTTTGAGGTCTATCCACAGATTTTCGATGATGTTTAGGTTGTGGGACTGTGAAGGCCATGGCAAAACCTTCAGCTTGCACCTCTTGAGGTAGTCCATTGTGGACTTTGAGGTGTATTTAGGATCATTATCCTGTTATAGAAGCTATCCTCTTTTCATCTTCAGTTTTTTTACAGACGGTGTGATGTTTGCTTCCAGAATTTACTGGTATTTAATTGAATTCATTCTTCCCTCTACCAGTGAAATGTTCCCTGTGCCACTGGCTGCAACACAAACCCAAAGCATGATAGATCCACCCCCGTGCTTAACAGATAGAGAGGTGTTCTTTTCATGAAATTCCGCACCCTTTTTTCTCCAAACATACCTTTGCTCATTGTGGCCAAAAAGTTCTATTTTAACTTCATCAGTCTACAGGACTTGTTTCCAAAATGCATCAGGCTTGTTTAGATGTTCCTTTGTAAACTTCTGAGGCTGAATTGTAGTGAGGACGCAGGAAAAGTTTTCTTCTGATGACTCTTCCATGAAGATCATATTTGTGCAGGTGTCGCTGCACAGTAGAACAGTGCAGCACCACTCCAGAGTCTGCTAAATCTTCCTGAAGGTCTTTTGCTGTCAAACAGGGGTTTTGATTTTCCTTTCTAGCAATCCTACGAGCAGTTCTCTGGGTAAGTTTTCTTGGTCTTCTGGACCTCAACTTGACCTCCACCATTCCTGTTAACTGCCATTTCTTAATACATTACGAACTGAGGAAACGAATACCTGAAAATGCTTTGCTATCTTCTTGTAGCCTTCTGCTTTGTGGACATCATTTATTTTTCAGAGTGCTTGGAAGCTGCTTAGAGGAGCCCAAGGCTGCTGATAGTTGGAGCAAGGTTTGAGGAGTCAGGGTATTTATAAAGCTTTGAAATTTGCATCACCTGGCCTTTCCTAACGATGATTGTGAACAAGCCATAGCCCTAACCAGCTGATTAAGGTCTAAGACCTTGGTAGAAGTTATCTGAGAGCTCAAATCTCTTGGAGTGCCCACACTTTTGCATGGTGCTCCTTTCCTTTTTCACTCTAAAATTGTATAAAACAAAAATAATACACTAATCCTGCTTAAAATGTTGAAAAGAATGTTTCATCTTTAACTGTATGACTTTTGGAGATCAGTTCATCTACTACTCACTTAACTATTCACAGTAACTGAAATTTTGACCGGGGTGCCCAAACTTTTGCATATCACTGTAAGATCATTTGCAATAATTATCTAATTTCTAATTGTGCCATTTTAATTTGAATATCTTGTTAAAAGTGTTGCATGTCCTCTTAAAAATATGCCTTCATCTTTGTCTTTTACCCACCTTTCCCTGATGATGTTCTGTCCCTTTCTGATGATGCTCTGGTTATTGAACCCTGCACAGTTGTTTTTCCCCTTTTTGTGTACTAAATATTTTCTCACCACATTACCCCTCTCCTATCCATTTTGTTTATATCCTTATCTGCAAGTCTAGTTGTCTGATTTGCCTGAACTTTATTCCAGTCTGATTCACCTGAAGCTCCTTCAAACACAGCTCCTTCAAACACAACTCCTTCCCTATCTCATTCTTCTGTCAGTGTCCCATGAATGGAATCATATTTCTCTCATCTGGTGGCATCCGTTAGTCTCGCGAGACCGTGGATCTGCGCCTGGAAAGTCTTGCTTCAGTCTGTGTTAGAACAGCGTCTGTTGTGGCTGTAGAGGCCCACACGGGAGTGACAGTCTCGGCTGCACCTAGTGCACTTGAAGGCGCTGCCCGACAGTGTTGTCTTGGTGCTGTTTTTCCGACCAGTGCGCTTTTCTTCATCAGCAAGCCTCAGCTTCTCTTCTCTTTTTAGACCTCTGCGTAGTTCCAGCCTCCAGTGAGAGCGATCGCTTGCGATGTCCTCCCACATCTTGACGTTCATTTTCAGTGACTTCATGTCTCTCTTGCAAAGGTCTTTGAAATGAAGATGGGGCCGCCATTGTGCTGTCTTGCCGGAGGCCAGTTCCCCGTACAGCAGGTCTTTCAGGATCCTCCCGTCTGACATGCGGTATACGTGGCCCAGCCAGCAGAGACGGCGTTGTTGGAGCAGGGTGAAGAGGCTGGGTATCTGGGCGCCGGCCAGGACCTCATTGTTGGTGACTCGGTCAGTCCACGTGATGTCCAGGATGCGTCTCAGGCTGCGAAGGTGGAAGGCGTTGAGACGCCGCTCTTGTCTGTAGTAGAGGCTCCAGGTCTCGCTGCCGTAAAGCAGTGTGCTGAGGACACAGGCCCTATAGACTGCAACCTTGGTGTGCGTCGTCAGCTTTCTGTTCTCCCAGACTCTCTTTGTCAGCCTGGCGAATGTTGAGGCTGCTCATCCGATCCGTCTGTTCTCCCTTCGACAGCTACAAGAGAAATGCAGAGAGCAAAGACAACCACTGTATGTCATTTTCATTGACCTTACAAAGGCCTTCGACCTTGTGAGCAGAGACGGCCTGTTCAAAATCCTCACCAGGGTTGGTTGTCCCCCAAGGCTCCCCAGGATAGTTCAGTCATTCCACACAGACGTGAAGGGCGTCGTTCAGTTCAACAGCTCTTCTTCAGAGGCCTTCAACATCTGCAGCGGTGTGAAGCAGGGCTGTGTGCTTGCCCCCACCCTGTTTGGCATCTTCTTCGCAGTCATGCTGAAACATGCCTTTGGAACATCAACTGATGGTGTCTACCTCCACACCAGATGGGACGGGAGGCTGTTCAGTCTGTCCCGGCTGAGGGCAAAAACCAAGGTTTGTGAAGTACTCATCAGGGACATGTTGTTTGCAGAGAATGCGGCACTGGCAACACACTCGGAAGAGCAACTGCAATGCCTCATGGACAGCTTCTCAAGAGTCTGTCAGGACTTCAACTTGACCATCAGCCTGAAGAAGACCAACATTTTGGGCCAAGGCGTTGAGCACCCCCCTGCCATTACCATCAACAACTACGAGCTGGAGATAGTTCACGAGTTTACATATCTTGGCTCCACCATCACGGACAGCCTCTCCCTAGACCCGAGATCAACAGACGGATCGGACGAGCAGCCTCAACATTTGTCAGGCTGACAAAGAGAGTCTGGGAGATTTCTCTTGTACTGGTCTTTAAACCATCCATTTATCTGAAACATTACCCAGAAAGTGACCTAGATATTATTTTCTTGTACTGCTCTTTAGATTGGACCCTAAAATTAAAGAAGAAAATGCAAAGCAAAAGCCACTCACTCGATCAAGCAGCATCTGTGGAAATAGAAAGTGAGTTAATATTCTAGAT
Source organism: Mobula birostris (assembly GCF_030028105.1). NCBI lineage: Eukaryota > Metazoa > Chordata > Chondrichthyes > Myliobatiformes > Myliobatidae > Mobula > Mobula birostris. The sequence continues at coordinate 83,849,483 of NC_092373.1, forward strand.
AAAAGGCTCTTTGTCAGAACTCAGAAGAGTAAAGACATATTGGATGTAAACTGTAGAAACATAGAAGAAGGAATTTATAGGTCATGGGGAATATCTATAATTCATTAATAGGGACAGAGAGAGACAATATGAACAAAGGCACATGAAAGCTCTGAAATGAGAGTGAGCACAAAAAAAGACTAAAAATTGCAAATTACAGAGCTCTAAACCATGCATAAGAGGTCAGGCTGTGCTAATAGAGATGAGGAAAATGGCCAGTTCTGATACAGACAGATGGTGAGTTTCTTGAAGGTATCAAGCTCAATATTGCATCTGAAAGGATGCCTAAATGAAAGTTGAAGAGCTTTTCTTCAAGCCTACCTTAAGTGCTTTATTTAACAAAGTGGGAAGCCACAGATAGGTCAGAGTGCAAGTGGATGGAGAATTAAAGGGGTAAGCTGAAGGAAGCTCCATGTCCCCTTTGCAGACTGAATACAAGTGTTCAATCAAAGCAATTACCAATTTTTTCCAGTGTAGGGGAAATCATATTGTGAACACTAATACAGTGGATACAGTATTGATTGTGTGAATACAGTAGTCTCGCTTCACCTGGAAGCACATTTTGGACCTTTGAATGGTGGAAAACGAAGACATGAAAGGGCAGGTTTTGCATCTCATGAGATTACATGAGAAACTGCGGTAAGAAGGAGAATGGCTGATAGAATCGGCAAAGCAGACCAAGGTGTTTTGAAATGTTGAAAAGGAAGACGTAATGGAATCTCTTTGAAGATAGAGTAGATTTGGAAAGGATGTTTCCTATGGTGAGGGAGTCTACGATCAGAGGTCACGGCCTCAGAATAGAGGGACATCCATTTAGAATGGAGATGAGGAGGAATTTCTTTTGCCAGAGTGTCGCGAATCTGGAATTTGCTGCTGCAATCATTGGGTATATTTAAGGCAGATGTTAATAGATCCTTGATTAGTCAGGGCATGAAGGGATAAGGGGAAAAAGCAGGATAAGAGGGAAATGGATCAGGTGGAACAGACTCAATGGGCCAAACGGCCTAATTCTGCTCCTGTATCTTTGTATCTGATGGTACGAGAAATTGATAAGGATGATTAATTGAATATGAAGGGTGTGGAATGGAAAGTGAGCATTAGCGGAATACTTTCAATGCTCTGGAAGAGGGGAGGGCATGGGAGCAGAAGTTGGGAAGGGGGGAATTTATTGAGATGTAGTCAAGTACTCTTAGCTTTGGTTCAGGAGGGAAAAAGAGATCTCACATTTGCAACTTCTCAACAAATGAAACAATTCATGCCCGCGTGCAACAAAAACTGAGCAACATTCAGTGATTTAAGATTGTTTAATAATTCAAGATAGCTTAATATCATTTCCAGTACTCAAGTGTAAAGGAGAATGAAATAATTACTACTCAGTGGCTGATGCAGCTTAAAAAAACAATAAGATAACGAACACAATAATAAAAAACACAATAAATATGAATACATGAAGTAGTGTATATACATAGACAATTTATGGGGAAAGTAAGTGTTTTTGAGTCTGGTGGTCCTGGTGCAGATGCTATGTAGCCTCCTCCCTGAAGGTGTGTATGATCCTTCATGATGTTACTAGCCCTTTTCTGGCATCTTTCTGTATATATGTCCCTGATGGTGGGTAGACTGGTGCCAGTGATGCATTGGGCAGTTTTGACTACCAATTGTAGAGCCTTCCTGTCCATCGCAGTACAATTTCTGTACCATGCAGTAATGCAGCTCGTTAGGATGCTCTCTACTGTCCATCTGTAGAATGACATGCGTATAGATGCATAGTCCAATTCTCTTCATCCTCCTCAAAAACTAGAGATGTTGGTATGCTTTTCTGATTACATGGAACGTCAAATCTCACAAAAACATAGAGTCACAGATTTGTACAGCATAGAAATAAGCCCTTCAGACAAACTCCCCGAGCAAATTAGTTTTTCCATCTACACTAATACCATTTACTCACATTATAGATCTTCTAAGCCTTGCCTATTCAAATGCCAGTCTAAACGTCTCTCAAGCATGGTGATTGTATCTGTGCCACCACCCTCTCTGGCAGCATGTTCTAGATATCAATTTAAAAACAACTTCCTCCTCCGATTCCCTTTAAAGCACAACCCTCTCAACTTAAATCTATGCCTTCATGTTTTTGATACTGTGATCACAGGAAAACAATTCTCCACATCTATTCTATTTCATGCCTATCACCCCCTAAGCCTCTTTCACAACAAGAGAAACAAGTCCAGCCTAGCCAATTTCTTCCCTTAACTAATGTCCTCAAATCCTGGCAACTCTCTGTACTCTCTCCATCACAATGACATACTTCCTATAGAGTGGCAACCAGAACTAAACCCAATACTCCCAAGTGCAGCCTAATCAATACTTTGTAAAGATTCAACATACTGTCCCAACTCTTACAATATGTGCCCTGACCTATGAAGGCCAGCATGTCAATGCATTCTTCACCACTCTATCCACATGTGTATCATTTTCAGGGAACTGCAGACTTGAACCTCAATGTCTTCCAATTCAACAGCATGCCTCCCTATCTGACTTACCAAAATGCATCTTGTATTTATTAGGACTAATTTCCATCTGCCTTTGTTCCACCCAACATTCCATCTAGTTGTAACCTTAGATAACCTTTCTCACCATCCAAATCACCATATCAAAAAAATATTTTTCCATCACTATGCTAAGTAACCTTGGTCTGATCTTTGCCTTTCCAAAAGTACATATATCCTAAAACTCTAGCATTTTCTAGAATAATTACGCTCTACTGACATAGGGCTCATTGGCCTGCAGATACCCAACTATTGCTGCACTTCTTCCATCTTCTAGTACATCACCTTTTCTGGTGAAAAATCAACAATCTCCATCAGGGTCCTAACAATCTCCTCTAGTGTTTCCTATAGCATCCTGTGATAGATCTCTTGTAGCCCTGGAGATTTATCCACTCTTATTCATTCCAGTACATCTAATGCTTTCTCCATATTAATACTGACATGCTTCAACTATCGAAATGTTGAACTCATTATTTTTAATCTATTTTTTCTTGATGATACAGTCCAAAATGTTAACTTTTTTTTCTGTCTCCACATTTACTGACTGGCCAGCTAGGTATTTCTAGCATATTTTGTTTTTATTTCCAGCATCTGCAGCCCTTTTGCTTTGTCGAAGATTATCTGAAAGTTGTAAAAGGTACTTCAAGGCAGTTATAACATCAAGTGATTTCCCGCTCTCTAAGTTGCAATATTCTAAAAGCTTCCAAAGCTTTCATAAACGGTCTGAGGGAACCATTTGAATTAAGTGGTCATGTTTTCTGAAGCTCCTGAATCTTGGTGTACAGTATTTGTTCGGGTTTTTTCACGCTGTTGTCAGAAACAGAGATAAGCCTCTGCATTGCTAAGACAAACATTGAATAACCTAACACTTATTAATAAGATGCTCATTTACACACTGGTTCTGAATGGAATCTGAAGCTAAGTACCACTGTTTTACATTTGGAAAAGTAGCACATTGAAAAAAGGGAATGAGTAGGACATTGTCCTTTAAACTCTGGATTATAGAGTTATAGAGCACTATAACACAGAAACAGGCCATTTGCCCCATCTAGATCGTGCCAAGCTGTTACTCTGCTTAGTCCCATTGACCTGCACTTGGACCATTGCCTTCCATTCTCCTTCAATCCATGTACTTATCCAAACTTCTCTTAAATGTAGCAATCAAACTTGTGCCATCACTTCTTCTGGCAGCTCGTTCCACACTCACACAACCCTCTAAGTGAAGAAGTTTCCCTCATATTCCCCTTAAAAATTTCAGCTTTCACCCTTAACCTACGAGCTCTGAGTTGAGTCTCACCCAATTTAAGTGAAAAAGCCTGCTTGCATATACCTTTTCTCTACCCCTTATAATTTTGTCTACAAAATATAGGTAATTTTGTATACCTATATCAAATCTCCCCTCATTTTCCTATGCTCCAGGAATAAAGTCCTAACATATTCAGTCTTTCTCTGCAATTCAGGTCCTCCAGTCATGGCAATGTCCTTGTAAACTACCTCCACATACTTCCAATCTTATTAATATCGTTCCTGTAGGTAGGTGACCAGAACTGCACAAAATACTCGAATTTGGCCTCACCAACGACATATAATTTCAACATATTTTCTGAACTCCTGCACTGAATTCTCTTTAATTATGAAGGTAAATGTCCCAAAAACACTATATGACTGTATCTATCTATGACGGCACATGCAAGGAATTAGGGATCTGTATTCCCAGGTCCTTTAGTTCTACCGCAGTCCTCAGTGCTCTGCCATTCACTGGGTAAATCCTACACTAGTTTGTTCTCCCAAAGTGGAACACATCACACTTGTTTGCATTAAGTTCCATCTGTTATTTTTCAGCTCATGTTTTCAGCTGGTCCAGATCCTGCTGCAAGCTTTGAAAGCCTTCCTCACTGCCACATTAACATCCAAATCATTAATATAAATGACAAACAACAATGGACTCAGTGCTGATCCCTGTAGCACACCACTAATCCTATGCCTTCAGCCAGAGATTCAACCACCTACTACCACTCTGTGGCTTCTCCCCCTGGATATGATTTACTACTTCATCCTGAATGCCAAGTGACTGACCCTCTGGACAAGCCTTCCATGTGGGACTTAATCAAAGCTCATGTAGACAATGCCACTGCCTTTTTCTCCATCAACTTTCCTGTAACCTCCTCAAAAATCTCTTAAGATTGGTTAAATATAACCTACCGTGCACAGCCCCATGTTTACTATCCCAAATCAGACCCTGTCTATCCAAATATTTATATATCCAGTCTGTTAGAATCATCATCATCGTTATGCACCATGTCATGACGTAGATGATTATGGTCTTATAATAATGATTGATTTTCCAAATGTTCTTGCAGAGGTGGTTTGCTAATGCCGCCTTCTGGGCAGTGTCTACAAGATGGATGACCCCAGCCATTATCAATACTCTTTAGAGATTGTCTGCCTGGCGTCAGTGGTTGCATAACTAGGACTTGTGAATGCACCAGCTGCTCATAACAACCATCCACCACCAGCTCCCATAGCTTCACATGTCCCTGACTGGGCGGGGGGGAGGTTAAGCAGGTACTACACTTTGCCCAAGGGTGACCTGCAGGCTAGCAGATGGAAGGAGTGCCTTACACAGTGTTTGATGGAGACGTTTCTTTGCCCTGCCACCCAAGTCCCTTAGGATACCTTCCAATAACTTACCCACAACTGGTATACTAGTAATGATACCTTTCTTAGCAACCTAACATATAGATTGCAATTCAATAATATTGGTTGTTACTTTATAATACAAAATGGTTGATACTTTAGTGCTTTTAGTATGAAAATCCTAAATATCTGATGACACAATATGGGTGCAAAGCAAATGGAAATATCACACTGATTTCTAATTTATAGCTATGAAGAATATTATGCTTTAGAGGAAATTTCTGTTGTGGGTAGTATTCTGGGAATTTTAAACTGTGCGTATCTTATCCTGTATCAAGGAAATTTTATAAGTGTAGAGTTCTAATTTTAAGATCAGCAGAAATATTGTCTACCAGGAATATAAGCAGAATGTAAAATCTTCATTCTTTTATTTATAGAAGAACTACATGAACAACTAAAAATCCAACATAAAAAGTTCTTGGAAAAACTTGAAAGAATCACAGATTACACATCCATTGCAAGAGAGCACATTTACCTCTACCAGATATTTACGGAGCTTTGGATAACTGATGATGAATATAACAAGCTTTATAAAGAGCATGAGGTGATAGAAATTGAATCATCTTCCTCTACATCTGGCAAGCCATATTTTAACTCAATGAAATGCAAGGATATTTTCAGACCCATTGAAGGGCAACGGCAACTGAGAGTGGTCATTACCAAAGGGATTGCAGGCATTGGGAAGACAATTTATGTAAAGAAATTCCTCCTTGATTGGGCAATGATGAAAGCACACCAGGAGTATGACTTTGTGTTTGCCTTTCAATTTTGTGAACTCAATCTAATGTCTGAGGAAAGATTGAGTCTTTTGCAGTTAGTGCAACAACATTACCCACACATGAAGCAACTGAGTGAGACATATCTGGAGAATTCTGCCCGCTGTCTGTTTATTTTTGATGGGTTGGATGAAAGTCATTTTCCCTTGGAGTTTGAAAAAACCCCAGTATGTTCTGATGTAGCAAAGCTTTTGCCTCTTCAGTCGCTTTTGATAAATCTCATTAAAGGCAACCTCCTTCCTTTAGCATCCATTTGGATAACAACACGTCCAAGAGCAATGAACCAAATCCCATCCTCTTGCATTGATAGAGTGACAGAACTACAGGGATTCCGAGATAAAGAAAAGGAAGAATATTTCATGAGAAAATGTAATGATGAGCATCTGACAAAGAAAATTATAGCTCTGATAAGGAAGAAAAGTAATCTTTGGGTGATGTGCTACGTGCCTGCTTTCTGCTGGATCTTGGCCACTGTTCTGGAACATGTTTTCAAGTCATATTGTGCTGAAGAATTTAGAATGGACACAATAACTGAGATTTATACCTACTTTGTAGTTGTCATGGTTACATACCACCACCAGCATCGTGGTCATGGAAAGGAAAAGACTGAGAAAACATTTCAGTTGTTGCAGTCTGATCGGGTGACACTCCTAAACCTGGGAAAGCTCGCATTTCAGTATCTAAAGTCTCAAAAATTTGTGTTTTATGAGGAAGATTTAAAATCCTTCAATGTTGATATTTCATCCATCTTTGGTGTATTCTGTAGAGAATATTATATTGAGTATACTGCTCTCTCCCATAAACGTGCCTATTCTTTTGTTCATATTACAGTCCAAGAATACTTTGCTGCTCTCTATATTTTTGTCTCCTATCACAATGAGAAGTGCAACTTAATGTCATACAGCATACTGGACTGGTTTTGGGAAATCTTTACAAAGCCCACCTTATTTCAGGTTTGTAAAAGTGCCTGCAATGAGGTAGTTCAAAGTCAGACTGGCCACTTGGATTTCTTTCTACAATTTCTTTGTGGGTTAGGAAAGAAAAAGATTCAGAAGTGCCTACAAGGTCTTCTCACACACATGCAAGAATGGGAAGATGATTTACAGAAAGCCAGTAACTACATAAAGGAACTGCTGCATCAGGACATCCATCCAGAAAGGTGCATCAACTTATTTCACTGCCTGACTGAGCTGAATGACAAGTCAGTCATGAGAGAGATCATTACCTCCATCCAGCATGGAGTGCTGAGCTCCAAAAAACTGTCACTTGCTGATTATTCAGCATTGGCCTTCGTTCTAAAGACGACTGATATTGACAAGGAAGAATTTGATTTATCTAAATATAGAACATCAGCAGGTGGCTTGAGAAGACTATCACCAGTTGTTAAATATTTTGAAAAAATAATGTAAGTATATTTAGTCCAGAAGAAAACAAGGAGAGTTATTTTATTAATTTTTGTAACACAAAGATTTTAAATGTAAGATTAAGTTCAAGCTTAGAAAAGAGAACATGCACAAAAAATTTACATTTAGCTTCTTAGAGCAAGGATAGTTATTCATAGTATTCTGATCAATTTTAAAAGGTACTTCAACTTGCTAGTTGAATTTTAGAGTATTATTAGTCTTATGCTTTACTTTGGCGTTTGCTTCATTCTAAAAATTTACATCAAACTTGCTCAGACATCAGATGGTATTGCAACTCATTTCCTTAACCTGTCAATTGTCCTTTCATTCCGTGGCATTGTTCATACTATAGATCAGACACTTCCCTTTTGCATTCTGAGAGTGAACATTTCAGTGAATTAAAACTTTCAAATTATGATGCTCATTGGCACAATGGGTCAGCTATTGTCCTTACACATTTTGGATCGTGATAATACAGTGGGTGATAATACAGTGGGTCAGCTGCTGTTGTGTGTACCTTTCTGCTGGGTAGAACACAGGGAATGGACATTGTCCTTTCACACTCTAAGTCACTGAATAACACACTGAACTAGGATATAACAACTTGCTCCAGTTTTGCACCAGCCATATTTGAGAAATAGGACAGAGCAAGTTAAATGTAAGTCTGCTTGCGCATCAGTCCATTGGGCCAGAACTCAAACTATTCATAAGCAATGTCATAAAAAAGGGAAAAACTTGGTGCCAGTGCACTTTTCTTTGCTGCTCTTTTCTAAAGGTTATTTATTCTATTTGATCTGTCCTTTGTACTCCAGGTTAAGAGGCAGTGTTATGGATGAGGAAATGATTAGTGCCATCAGTGCTCTCCTGCTCTCTGTTGAAAATGAAATCAAGGAGTTATGGTAAGCAGTAATTTGACTGTAAAACCTTCCATGAATTACTCTTAAGGACACATATGAACCTGTTATGGTTTAATTGTAAGTCCCTTACTTCGGTGGCTGTTGTTTATAAATTCAAAGTTCCAGTCCAGAGTTTGTGTGTAAACCAGGCTCATATTTAGTACACTACCAAGGGAATACTAATGAGAGCACATTCAGCCTCTCAAGGATGTAATTGATACTGTGCTGCTGTTTAAAGAATAGCATGGGTTTTACTTGCTGTTCAACCCAGAAGACCAGAAAACATAGGAGGAGATTTAGGCCATTCAGCCCATTGAGTCTGTTCCACCATTCAACATGGCTGATTTACTTTCATTCTCAGCCCCATTCTCCTGCCTTCTCCATGTAACCTTTGACACCCTTACTAATCAAGAACCCGTCAATTTCTGCTTTAAGTATACCCAAGGAGTTGGCCTCCACAACTGTCTGTGGCAATGAATTGCACAGATTCACCACCCTCTGACCCAGTGGTCGGCAACCCTTTTGCCTCTGTGGGCCGGATCGCATATTAATGAGCAGACGGTGAGCCAGGTGAATGCCATAAAAAAAAACTTGAAATATGGGAATTATCCATTTAAGTACATCTAGTTATGTTTTGCCTCAAATTAATGAATAACGCATGCTAGAAAATCATTTGTATTTAACCAAGGATGCCAATTAGTAATCAAAGAACTCGGTTTAGTTGCAATGTATTTCAATCAAGGCATCTTTTGAATCTATTAAAAGGACACCAAGAATCTTTAAAGATAAAACGTATGAACACGATGCATTGAATGGTGGTAAATTAAGTATAATAGAAAAGAAAATTTTAATGCAAACAGTCGATAAATCAATGTGAAACTTGATGCTCTTTGTTGCTTGAAAGCTTCTCGATATTGGGTGTCAGACTTGTTGATGCCAAGAGCAAGACATTATCCAGATGGGCATTAGTCAATCTTGTTCTCAAATGGTTCTTGGTGTGCTTCATTTTTGAAAATAATTGCTCACACAGATAAGTGCTGCTAAACAATGGTGGCATCTTTTTTGCATGGTCCACTAAGTTAGGATACTTCCCACTTGGATGAATATATTTTCTATAGAAGTCAAGCACTGACACATCTTCAGAATGAAATTTCGATCTCAATATGTCGTCACACTGCCTCTCGATCAATTCCATTTGAAAATTTTCTGATGCAGCGTCCACTTCCACATCAAATGGAGTAGCAAACAGCTTGAACTCATTTGCATGCAAGTAAAAATCAGCAAAACGAGATGAAAACTCTTTCAACACACATAAAAGTTGCTGGTGAACGCAGCAGGCCAGGCAGCATCTCTAGGAAGAGGTGCAGTCGACGTTTCAGGCTGAGACCCTTCGTCAGTCTCTTCCTAGAGATGCTGCCTGGCCTGCTGCGTTCACCAGAAACTTTTATGTGTGTTGCTTGAATTTCCAGCATCTGCAGAATTCCTGTTGAAAACTCTTTTCTCAATTCTTGGACCATATTCACAAAAATGCCTGGATCTTGTGCTTTACTTATTTTGAAAAGTGGGAAAATGTGCACAATTTCCTTTTTGAAGCTGGTACTCGCACAATTCCAGCTTTCTTTCCACTATGGCGGGTCTTGTAATGTCACCTGATATTTGCCACCTTCTTCACAGCAACATTTTCTAAGCAAATGAGACAAACTGGTTTCCCCGCTTGCTCGATGAAGAAGTAACCTAGTGTCCAAGTATCTTGGAAATTTCGGCACTCAGTGTCTACCTTGCTGCGTTTTGCATTCATTGCCATTGGAATTTTTTCTTCGATTTTATTTCGAAATGTGAGTTAGTCAACAAGTATCGTAGCACATGTAAGTATCTGGATACTTAGCTTGGATTTCTTGTTAAAACACAGTGACGCTGTTTCTGTTTACAAATTTGAACGATCCCATCTGAAAACCTGCGCGTGCACAGAGAGTATCTAATACATATTAATAAGGTAGTCTGCCTCCCCGTCATTCGCATATACCAGTGTTTGGTTTGGAACAAAATGGAACCTGGGGCCAGTGTAACAAGACGCCATGCGCGTCCATCAGTGTGGTCGCGTGAAATACTCAGAATAAGGAAAAATCATTCACGGGCCGGATAAGCATAGTATCCTAATATTTGCTTGTGGGCCGGTCAAAATACCTTCGCGGGCCGAATCTGGCCCAAGAGCCTTAGGTTGCCTACCCCTGCTCTGACCAAAGAAATTCCTCCTTTTCTCTATTCTAAAGGGACGTCCTTAGATTTCACAAATTGCTAGCTATGCACAATGGATACTATGGAACATTCTATGTACATGCAAGTTATTTCATTTTCATAAAAAAAAACATTTGAAACCCCTTTTTACCAGGTGTCTCCAGAGACGCGGCTCGTTAGCCCCTCACTAATAGCCACCAGACTCAGCAGTGAGAAAACCACCTTTCTTAGACTCCATACATCTAGGGTCAATATGTCTTGGGTCCCGCCAGACCCGTGTGGTTGGGATGTCACACCCACCCGAACCCCAATCTGTGTGAATACTGTGTAATTTACTGGCCCCATGCTATCGCCCATCGGCAAGAAATAACAGACCATACACTGCATACAACTAAAAAGAAAGTATAGATATGAATGTTAACTTAACCAAACGGTTATTTAAAAAAAAAGGGAAAAAACAAAAGGGTGCATCATAATTAACCCAGTCCAAATGTGCACATAAGTTGGAGCAACACACACAAAATGCTGGAGGAACTCAGCAGACCAGGCAGCATCTATGGAAAGAAAGTACAGTTGCCATTTCTGGCCAAAACCCTTTGGCAGGATGTAAATTGGAGCTCATCTTGAAGTTGTCTTTAACTCACTCACGCACTGGACCTACGGTCTGCATGAAAGCACACCCCGCCTTCCAAGTGTCACTGGAAGTCTATCTTGAACAAATGGGGTCCGCCACGGGAATGTTGGTCCTTCCTCCTCGAAGCCATTCATCTGCACAAAACACCTTGTTCAACAGGGACCTCATCCTCAGCTATCTTCCCTCCTGTCTTCTCCCAGCTCCTGCCAATTAGACCTCGACCCACACAAATGTCCAGCATAAAATTTTTTCTGTCCAATGTTCTGTAGAACCTTCTCCCAATTCCACCATCCTAATTGTCTAATACAACATTCTTAAGTTGAACAACATAGCTCCTTATCTTTAGCCCAACCCCAAATAGGTGTGAGACTCGCTTTGCATAGTGGCATGATCTCGGGGGTGGCACCCCCTACCCGGCCAAACTTTAGCACTCTTGTTTGGGTGGATGCTGCGTGTTGTGTCCCCTGTGTAACATCAGTACCCCGAAATAAAATTCAGTCCACAATGTGCAGTTAAATGATTAAGATTTTATATTTAAGTATGGGGTTAGTAGAGAAACAGAAGAAAAGGAAAACAAATAAAGGGCGCCAATAATCTCATAAACATTTCTAGTGCACAAACGTTGGAGCTCACGGATTCCCTTTTGCTGATCCTCCTCCGCTCGTCGTCGACCCCAGGGCTCCCGCCCCGAGCCCAGGCCTGGCAGGTCTGGCAACCGTCTCCTCAAGCCATGTCTTCTCTCTTCATCCTCCTCGCACCTTCTCCCCCAAGCCCGCACAAACTAACAGCTTTCACACAGACAGAAAGTATAACATCTATCCCAATTAGTTAGCAAATGAATACAAGTCCCTTTATCACTATTTATAACCCAAACATACAGCTACAGGGAACATTACCTCATCAGTTAACATTACAGAGAAGCCATTTCATTATTAGCTTTAGCAAGTAACATGAAAGAATATACCCTTGCATAGGCAAATAGGCTGAAAGCAGAACAGACTGCTTTTACAGAACTGCTAAAGTGAAATACCTACAACACAGCAGTAAAAATCTTTGCCAGGGCATTACTTATTCAAAAATTAAATACAGAAAGCTATGAGGAATAGATCCATCCCCAGAGTATGGCAAGTTATTTGACTTCAGGTGGTGCAGTTATACATTGTTAAAATTAGCCTCAGTGGGCAGCATTTATGTTCTAGTTCATTATGTTGGAACCTGAATGTCAATATGCAACATTTCCTCTAATTTTCTTTTACAGCTACACAGCCAACCATTGCTCTGAGCAGGAAACTTTTACGTAGCTTGAAAACTGCGTGACGCTTTAAGTGTTTTTTTTAAATATAAGATTGATCCAAGCACCTTAAAACTATGCCCCCTCATGCTAGCTATTTCAGCCCTGGGAAAAAGCTTCTGACTATCCACACGATCAATGCCTCTCATTATCTTGTACACCTCTATCAAGTCACCTCTCATCCTCAGTCGCTCCAAGGAGAAAAGGCCGAGTTAATGCTATGTTCTGCCATCATATTTGACCTACCAAAATGAACCACCTCACACTTATCTGAGTTGAATGCCATCTGCCACTTCTCAGCCCAGTTTTGCATCCTATCAATGTCCTGCTGTAACTCCTGACAGCCCTCCACACTATTCACAACACCCCCAACCTTTGTGTCATCAGCAAATTTACTCACCCCTCTCTCCACTTACTCATCCAGGTCATTTATAAAAATCACAAAGAGTAGGGGTCCCGGAACAGATCCTATTCTATAAGGATCAGACCTATTTCTGCTATGTCTGACTAGTCACCCCTTCCAAACAAAACACAATATTTGTTTATTTTTCAATGGAATTTCTAAATTAACGCAATCCCTCTTCACTTAATTTTACAAGAAGAAGAAAGTACAGTTTTTTCTTGAAAACTTTGAATTGAATACCTTCCAATCAAATTTATTACTAACTAATGAAAGTCTTCTGAGGGTCATCCAGTGAAAATTCTGAGAGAATAAGCCATAAGTGGGTGCTTGATATGTAACTATTCAATGGTTCAATTTATTATCAGAGAATGTATATGGTATACAACCTGAAATTCTTCATGAAATAGAAAATACCCCAAAAATGAATGACAGAAACGTCAGAACCCCAAAGCCCCCTCTCCCTCCCACAAACAAGCAGCAGCAAAATTATTGAACCCGCCTTCCCACTCCCTCCACCTGCTCCAGTAAAAGCACTGACTGCCCTCCCCCCACTTCTCCCTCCACCATGCAAAGCAATAGCAAACCCTCAAAGAGACCTTGAACTAGAGTCCATCAAAAACTACAGTCCATCCCAACACTTCGGTATCCCAGACAGGTTCTCTGTCACTAATGAGGGGGAGAGAGATTGCTCCTGTAGTAAACGACAGCAGGAGACAAGTAGCTTACTGTTTCGTTGTTACATTGTTCCACTTTGCTTCTCTGAGACCCCTGACTTAAGGATCAATGGGCTCTCACTCACCATCAAAAGAGAGAGAGGATCGCTCAAGTGTAGGGGCCTTTTTCCAACAGCAGTGCACACCACCTGCTGTCTCGTTTCAGTCTCCCGCGACACTCCAGTCATCGACATCAGCAAGGAACTAGGTTATCTACTGGACCACACACCGAAGGCGCACATCTTCCAGGCGGCAGGGCACCTGGAGATATCAAAATGCCAGGCCACGCATCGAGTCTGGGAACCATAGTTTGAGCTGTAGCTGTAGATCATGAACTCCAACAGAACCCCAGTCACCTTGAAAAGAAAAGAGAGACATGAAGAAAGAAGAACAAGCTGTTCTGTGGACAAATTGGAAGAAGTCACCTAGGTCTCCAAAAACCTCTGGTGCCATTTTTTATTGATCTCAAGCTGATCTTTATGATAAGCAATACTAAAATTGCAGCTCAAGTGCAATGGGATGGAAATTCTTCTGTGTGTAAAAACATATCAACTGGAGTGAATTGAATTATAATTTCCATGATCAATATTACTGAAATTAGAACAAAGATTCATATAAATGTGTCATATGCTTTCATAAGTGGGATAGTATTTCCTGTTCCCGAATGTTTAATCAAGTACAAAGAACATTTCCAAATAAATTTTCGTAGAGGTGTACACATCATATAGTGGTAAGCTACTTCAGTGTACTATTGATCATATCTGGAATAAAACCTCTGTTCCCATTCTCTCATTACTGATAGGATCTGGGTCTTTTTTGCAACAGCAGTAATGGCTCTTTTCAAGCCAGGCTCAAGATATTTAAACATATAAATTAAATTATGAAGCAAAAACAAAGATTTTTGTTAATCGAAGATAATGGGGAATCGAATTAAAGCATTAAGCAGAGCTACTGCCTCATAGGTTCAGTCTTCAGTGGTGTGGAATTTATACTTTCTCCCTGTGCTCACATGGGTTTTCTTTGGGTGTTCTTGTTTCCTCACACATCCCAATGACATGCATATTGGTAGGTTAGTTGACCAATGTAAATTAATGGTGGAATCTGGGAGGAGCTGAGGGGAATGTGGAGTGAAAATAGTAAAAGTTGTGTAATATTAGCATAAATTAGCTTGGTGATCATTCTGGACACTGTGTGTCAAATGGCCTGTTTTTATGATATGTAACAGTTTACAGTCATTAGGAGTCATGTATAAATCAAAGTCTGCATGCTCTTATTGTATGACTATGTTATAAAAATGTATTTTTATTGAAATTCCAGCTTGATAAATAACACAATGCAAGATTTGGGCCTGAAAAAATTGTCTGGTGCACTGATGAGCTCAAGATGCAGGCTAGAGACACTAATGTAAGGAAATAAATGCTTCTTCTCAAATCTTTGAATTACTTTGTGATATTATAGAAAGTTTTCCTCCTTATTTGCATTCCATTCAGCTGTCAAAAATATGTTTTATTTATGGGAAAATTGACATATGCATCATCCCCAGCAGCCTTTGTTCATTTTAATGCTTGTTTTCAAATGCTTACATTTCCTGCCTTTTTTTGTATAATCTTTATCCCCATAACCTTCAGAATTTCTCTACTTCTAGTTCTTAATCATTGCCAATCACACTATTGCTGCTACCTCTGTCCATTGGTCATACCTCCTTATGCAGTTAATGTTTTGTTTTTATGATGGCTTCTGTAAAGCACTTTGGCAAAGGTTAGAGCATGCTAGGGTATTTTTAATAAACCATACATATCTGTACTTTGCTCTGAACCTATCCCATATAGTAACTGACTTGGGATTTCATGAAGAGGTAATTTAGAAAGTTCTTTATTCTGATCAGACCAACACTGCTTCTCATTCGGAAGTAGAAGAACTTGATAGCATTTTCTATTAGTATCAATTCCGACAATAAAGGCTCTAAAATGCAAAATCCCTCATCAAAACAACCTCTAAATTGTTAATACAGATTTAATGAACTGAGTGCCTTCTTCCAGGCTATATAATTTAATGATGTTATGTGTAATTAGAAACAGTTTTAAAAAATCATAAGACATTTTTAATGGCTTTGTAATTCTTTTATATGTGACTATTATGAAATATTGGATTCTGGATTTGGATCAAGAATGATTACCTTAGTAACTTCTGAATTATCCACAGCCTAAGAAGAAATTACCTCACTGAACAGTGCAGCGAAGACTTGGTTTTGATTTTAAGGACAAATCGGATTCTGAAAAAGTTAGACCTGAAATATAACCAACTGAAAGATACAGGAGTGAAGCAACTTTCTGCTGCATTGAAGGACTCTGATTGTGAGATTGAGACTTTGGGGTAGGTGGTTATTGTTTTAGTAATACTAATCTTACTCTACTCCATATTAATATTTTTGCCAAAACTCAGTAATGTCTTTGTGATTTGTGCAGGTTATGGGGTAATGGTTTTACATACTGCTGCTGTGAGGAGCTGGCTCTTGCCCTTAAAATTAACCGATCATTGAGAAACCTGGATCTTGGTGACAATACCATTGGTGACCGTGGATTGAAACTACTGTGCCATGCGATTAAGGATGATGGCTGTAAATTAGAAAAGTTAGAGTAGGTAACCTTATCTTGTGTTTGTTACATCTTCTGCAAAACAAGTTGTTTCATAGTAAGCACATAGTCCACTCTTCCCAAGAGAAAGGTGGAGTGCAATATCGACAGCCAACAAAATTTCCTACCTTTGTGTTTAGTAGTTGGTATAGGAATATATAGAAGCAGAGAAATGGAGAGGGAAAGAAAACTATTCTTGAACATACTTTATAAGATTTTTACTATGTTTGGCACTATAGGAATTATAATCAAAGAAGCAACAAGCTATCTAACCACAGAGCCCATGGAATTACAGGAAAGTTACATACATGGATAGAGCGTTGGCTGATTGGCAGGAAACAGTGGGAATAAAGGGATCCTATTCTGGTTGGCTGCCGGTTACCAGTGGTGTTCCACAGGGATCAGTATTGGGGCCGTTTCTTTTTACATTGTGCATCAATGACTTGGTTTATGGAATAGATGGCTTTGTGGCTAAGTTTGCTGACGACACGAAGATAGGTGGAGGGGCCGGTAGTGCTGAGGAAACGGAGAGTCTGCAGAGAGACTTGGATAGATTGGAAGAATGGGCAGAGAAGTGGCAAATGAAGTACAATGTTGGAAAGTGTATGGTTATGCACTTTGGTAGAAAAAATAAATGGGCAGACTATTATTTAAATGGGGAAAGAATTCAAAGTTCTGAGGTGCAACGAGACTTTGGAGTTCTCGTACAGGATTCCCTTAAAGTTAACCTCCAGGTTGAGTCAGTAGTGAAGAAGGCGAATGCAATGTTGGCATTCATTTCTAGAGGAATAGAGTATAGGAGCAGGGATGTGATGTTGAGGCTCTATAAGGCGCTGGTGAGACCTCACTTGGAGTACTGTGGGCAGTTTTGGTCTCCTTATTTAAGAAGGATGTGCTGACGTTGGAGGGGGTACAGAGAAGATTCTCTAGAATGATTCCGGGAATGAGAGGGTTAACATATGAGGAAAGTTTGTCCGCTCTTGGACTGTGTTCCTTGGAGTTTAGAAGAATGAGGGAAGACCTCATAGAAACACTTCGAATGTTAAAAGGCGTGGACAGAGTGGATGTGGCAAAGTTGTTTCCCATGATGGGGGAGTCTAGTACGAGAGGGCATGACTTCAGGATTGAAGGGCGCCCATTCAGAACAGAAATGCGAAGAAATTTTTTTAGTCAGAGGGTGGTGAATCTATGGAATTTGTTGCCACGGCAGCAGTGGAGACCAAGTCATTGGGTATACTTAAGACAGAGATTGATAGGTATCTGAGTAGCCAGGGCATCAAAGGTTATGGTGAGAAGGCGGGGCAGTGGGACTGAATAGGATAAAATGGATCAGCTCATGATAAAATGGCGGAGCAGACTCGATGGGCCGAATGGCCTACTTCTGCTCCTTTGTGTTATGGTCTTATGAAAATCCTTGAAAATTATGGAATTTCTGAGGTTGAACTGATTTACATAATTAGTAATATAGAGGGAGCTGTAGAAAACCTCAGTTCTACTTGACAATTTTGATGACACAGTGTAAAGGATTGTTCTCCCTTTATCTTAACTGCATTACTTTTAACAAATGGTGGTGAAACAGTATAGTATAAGGTATTCTCTATATTCAATCCTTAGCACTAATTTTATTATGTACTATAAATATTTTATTATGTACTGTAAATATAGATGTATGAAATGGATTCTGTTCCTAAAATGTTCTCATGTACCATAAAAACTGTTCAGCAAATTACAGGGAACTTAATTGAGGACAACAGTTGAGAGATATTTTATTTAATTCATCATATATCCATTATGAATTCATGTCAATTAACAAGCACACTAGTATCAACTATCAGGAAGAAAAACTTTCATCACTTTATCAGCAGCATTGTAATTCTTTGAATTAATTTTAAAAATCTTATTATTATCAATCTCTAGTGCTAATCTTTGAGCATTAGTGCAGCCCTTTTTCTTTCTCTGTGATCCCCATCTTTTAAGTTTATTGTGGTCCTCTTCTTGCATCTCATTGCTAACATTTGCATTTGACCTTTTTAGATTACACAAAACTGGTTTAACAGAGAACTGCTGTGAAGAACTTGTTTTGGTTCTCAGAACAAGTCAGAGACTGATAACTTTGGAGCTGGGTTACAACAATCTTGGAGATGCAGGTGTACAGCGACTATCTGAAGCACTGAAAGATCCCAACTGTAAATTACAAAGACTTGGGTAAGTAGAACATAGAACAGTACAGCACAGTACAGGCCCTTCGGCCCACAATGTTGTGCTGACCCTCAAACCCTGCCTCCCATATAAGCCCCCACCTTAAATTCCTCCATATACTTGTCTAGTAGTCTCTTAAACTTCTCTACTGTATCTGCCTCCACCACTGACTCAGGCAGTGCATACTACGCACCAACCACTCTCTGAGTAAAAAAAACCTTCCTCTAATATCCCCCTTGAACTTCCCACCCCTTACCTTAAAGCCATGTCCTCTTGTATTGAGCAGTGGTGCCCTGGGGAAGAGGTGCTGGCTATCCACTCTATCTATTCCTCTTATTATCTTGTACACCTCTATCATGTCTCCTCTCATCCTCCTTCTCTCCAAAGAGTAAAGCCCTAACCTCCTTAATCTCTGATCATAATGCATACTTTCTAAACCAGGCAGCATCCTGGTAAATCTCCTCTGTACCCTTTCCAATGCTTCCACATCCTTCCTATAGTGAGGTGACCAGAACTGGACAGAGTACTCCAAGTGTGGCCTAACCAGAGTTTTATAGAGCTGCACCATTACATCGCAACTCTTAAACTCTATCCCTTGACTTATGAAAGCTAACACCCCATAAGCTTTCTTAACTACCCTATCCACCTGTGAGGCAACTTTCAGGGATCTGTGGACATGTACCCCGAGATCCCTCTGCTCCTCCACACTACCAAGTATCCTGCCATTTACTTTGTACTCTGCCTTGGAGTTTGTCCTTCCAAAGTGTACCACCTCACACTTCTCCGGGCTGAACTCCATCTGCCACTTCTCAGCCAGCTCCTGCATCCTATCAATGTCTCTCTGCAATCTTTGACAATCCTCTACACTATCTACAACACCACCAACCTTTGTGTCGTCTGCAAACTTGCCAACCCACCCTTCTACCCCCACATCCAGGTCGTTAATAAAAATCACAAAAAGTAGAGGTCCCAGAACAGATCCTTTTGGGACACCACGAGTCACAGGCCTCCAATCTGAATGTACTCCTTCCACCACGACCCTCTGCCTTCTGCAGGCAAGCCAATTCTGAATCCACCTAGCCAAACTTCCCTGGATCCCATGCCTTCTAACTTTCTGAATAAACCTACCGTGTGGAACCTTGTCAAATGCCTTACTAAAATCCATATAGATCACATCCACTGCACTACCCTCATCTATATGCCTGGTCACCTCCTCAAAGAACTCTATCAGGCTTGTTAGACACGATCTGCCCTTCACAAAGCCATGCTGACTGTCCCTGATCAGACCATGATTCTCTAAATGCCCATAGATCCTATCTCTAAGAATCTTTTCCAACAGCTTTCCCACCACAGACGTAAGGCTCACTGGTCTATAATTACCCGGACTATCCCTACTACCTTTTTTGAACAAGGGGACAACATTCGCCTCCCTCCAATCCTCCGGTACCATTCCCGTGGACAACGAGGACATAAAGATCCTAGCCAGAGGCTCAGCAATTTCTTCTCTCGCCTTGTGGAGCAGCCTGGGGAATATTCCATCAGGCCCCGGGGACTTATCTGTCCTAATGTATTTTAACAACTCCAACACCTCCTCTCCCTTAATATCAACATGCTCCAGAACATCAACCTCACTCATATTGTCCGCACCATCATCAAGTTCCCTCTCATTGGTGAATACCAAACAGAAGTATTCATTGAGGACCTCACTCACTTCCACAGCCTCCAGGCACATCTTCCCACCTTTATCTCTAATCAGTCCTATCTTCACTCCTGTCATCCTTTTTTTCTTCACATAATTGAAGAATGCCTTGGGGTTTTCTTTTACCCTACTCGCCAAGGCCTTCTCATGCCCCCTTCTTGCTCTTCTCAGCCCCTTCTTAAGCTCCTTTCTTGCTTCCCTATTATTCCTCAACAGACCCATCTGATACTTGCTTCCTAAACCTCATGTATGCTGCCTTCTTCCACCTGACTAGATTTTCCACCTCACTTGTCACCCATGGTTCCTTCACCCTACCATACTTTATCTTCCTCATCGGGACAAATTTATCCCTAACATCCCGCAAGAGATCTCTAAACATCGACCACATGTCCATAGTACACTTCCCTGCAAAAACATCATCCCAATTCACACCTGCAAGTTCTAGCCTTATAGCCTCATAATTTGCCTTTCCCCAATTAAAAATTTTCCTGTCCTCTCTGATTCTATCCTTTTCCATGATAAGGCCCAGGGAGCGGTGGTCACTGTCCCCCAGATGCTCAGCCACTGAGAGATCTGTGACCTGACCCAGTTCATTACCTAGTATTAGATCTAGTATGGCATTCCCCCTGGTCGGCCTGTCCACATACTGTGACAGGAATTCATCCTGGACACACTTAACAAACTCTGCCCCATCTAAACCCTTGGAACTAATCAGGTGCCAATCAATATTAGGGAAGTTAAGGTCACCCATGATAACAACCTTGTTATTTTTGCACCTTTCCAAAATCTGCCTCCTGATCTGCTCCTCGGTATCTCTGCTGCTACCAGGGGGCCTATAGAATACCCCCAATAGAGTAACTGCTCCCTTCCTGTTCCTGACTTCCACCCATATTGACCTAAAAGAGGATCCTGCTACATTATCCACCCTTTCTGTAGCTGTAATAGTATCCCTGCCCAATAATGCCACTCCTCCTCCCCTTTTTCCACCCTCTCTATCCCTTTTAAAGCACTGAAATCCAGGAATATTGAGAATCCATTCCTGCCCTGGTGCCAGCCAAGTCTCTGTAATGGCCACTATATCATAATTCCATGTATGTATCCAAGCTCTCAGTTCATCACCTTTATTCCTGATGCTTCTTGCATTGAGGTACACACATTTCAGCCCTTCTACCTTACTGTCTTTACACCGTTTATTCTGCTTCTCTTTCCTCAAAGCCTCTCTGTATGTTAGATCTGGCTTTACTCCATGCACTTCTCTCACTGCCCCATCGCTCTGGGTCCCATCCCCCTCGCAAATTAGTTTAAACCCTCCTGAACCATGCTAGCAAACCTACCTGCAAGGATATTGCTCCCCCTCGAGTTCAGGTGTAACTCATCCAATCTGTACAGGTCCCACCTTCCCCAGAAGAGATCCCAATGATCTAAAAATCTGAAACCCTGCTCCCTGCACCAACTCCTCAGCCACGCATTCAACTGCCATCTCCTCCAATTCTTACCATCTCTGTCACGTAGCACTGGCAGCAATCCTGACAACGCCACCCTTGAGGTCCTGTTCTTCAGCCTTCTGCCTAGTTTCTGAAACTCACACTTCAGGACCTCATCCCTCTTCCTGCCTATGTCATTGGTCCCAACATGTATCACGATTTCTGGTTGCTTTCCCTCTCGTACCCGGTCAGAGACATCCCGGACCCTGGCACCTGGGAGGCAACAAACCATGGGGGTGTCCACAAAATCTCCTGTCTGCTCCCCTGACTATAGAGTCTCCAATGACGACAGCTCTGCTCTTCTCTGTCCCACCCTTCTGCACCACAGGGTCAGACTCAGTGCCGGAGGCCCTGCCACAGTGGCTCACACCTGGTTGGTCGTCCCCGCCAGCAGTATCCAGGATGGTAAACTTATTATTCAGGGGAATGGCTACAGGGGTGCTCTGCACTACCTGTCTGCTCACCTTCGCTTTCCCCTCTCTGACTGTCACCCAACGACCTGCTTCCGACAGCCTAGGTATGACTACCTCCCTGTAGCTCTCATCTGTGATTGCCTCATTGTCCCTTATGAGTCGAAGGTCATCCAGCTGCTGCTCCAGATTCCTCACACGGTCTTCCAGATCGCCCAGCCGTATGCACTTCTGGCAGATGTGACTCTGCGGGAGAGGGGCGTTCCCCCAAGACTGCCACATCTCACATGGGAGGCACATCACCGTCTCAGGGGACATTGTAAAAACTAACTGCGAGCAAGCTTGTCCTCCACCTCTTCTCATCGAAGCCTCTCGAGTCAAAGCCTCAAAGCTCCACTCCTTCACTGGCCCACTCACGCACTGGCCGCTTTCATTTGTCATTAGCTGAACTACATTGATTGAATTGAAAAATTGAGACAGAAGGGTAAACTGTAAAAATTCATGACCAGTATCAGATTTCTAGGTTTCAACTACTTCCTCTTGTTTATCTGTGAAAATTTTTGATTAAGGTTTTTAGATTGCTTTTTCACAGACCACAATAATTAAGTATTTTAGGTGGATTTTTCCAACTGGGCAGAAATACATCTATCTATTATTCACAGCTTGGCACAAAGCAGTGTGCTTTTCTTGATAGCTAAGGTTTTATTTTTCCTAGGTGGATCCCTAACCAATAATTAATTCATAAAATGTGTCACTGATCAATGAGTATTGTGTCTGAGGTGAAAGAAATACTGATAGCTTTTTGGGTTTTGTTGTGACCAGATCATTTCCAGTTATGAAGTTTTATTTGACATTCTGTGCTCAGCACATTCGCCAGACACCAGTGAGATCTCACAACATGGCAAAATTATATACTCTTGCTTTATGATGGAGTGATTTTATGTTGAGGGTTAAAAAAACTTTATTAGTCACAATCTATGTGATCTCTGCTGACTTGTACTTTTAAGAGTTTAGCATTAAATAACTGTCTGCCAATTTACAGACTGAGTCCACTATATCGATTCCTATGGAAATAAGAAGACATTTAAATATTCCAATAATTCAGAATAATTAAAATTTAGCTAGACCAAGTCACCTCTCAGGCAGAGAGAGGATGGATGCTCATCATTTTACCCAGTATAATCAGTTTGGTTACATGATCTAGGATCATTAATAGGACAACATGACATCCCATTTCCAATTTTCTGAATGATTAATTTTGTGTATATACTCTCAGTAGCCCCTTTATTAAGTAGCCCCCATAGGTAATAAAGTGGCCACTGCATGTTTGTGGTCTTCTGCTGCAGTAACCCATCTACTTCAGGGTTCATCATCTTGTGCATTCAGAGATGCTCTTCTGTTCACCACTGTTGTAACACGTGGTTATATGTCACCTGGCCATTCTCCTCTGACCTCTCCCATTAACAAGACACTTTCCCCACAGAAACACAAACAAAATGCTGGAGGAACTCAGCAGGTCAGGCAGCATCAATGGAAATGAATAAACGGTTGACATTTTGAACTGAGACCCTTTTTCAGGACTGCAATGGAAAGGGGAAGATGGCAGAATAAAAAGGTGGGGGAAAGGAAGGAAGTTAGCTAGAAGGTGATAGGTGAAGCCAGTTGGATAAGAAAGGTAAAGAGCTGGAGAGGAAGGAATCTGATGGAAGAAGACAGTGGACCATATGAGAAAGGGAAGGAGGAAGGGGGAGGTGATAGGCAGGCGAGAAGTGGTAAGGCACAGAATGGGGAATAGAAGAAGAGGGGAAGGGGAGGAAATTTTCCACTTTTGATGGATAGAGCAGAGGTGCTTGACAAAGCCATCTCCCAATTCGCTAATGTAGAGGAGGCTGCATCGGGAGTACTATAGATAACGCTAGCAGATTTGCGGGTGAAGTGATGCCTCACCTGGAAGGACTGTTTGGGGCCCTGATTGGAGGTGAGGGAGGAGGTGAATGGGCAGGTGTGGTGCTTTGACCACTTGTAGGAAAAGTGCCGGGAGGGAGATTAGTGAAAAGGGACGAATGGACAAGGATATCATAGAGGGAGTGATTCCTGCAGAAAACAGAATGGGGGGTGGCTGTTAGGATCCCTTTGGATATGGCAGAAGTTGCAGAGAATGATATATTGGATGTGGAGGCTCATAGGGGTCATAGGTAAGGACAAGAAGAACTCTATCACTGTTAAAGCAGTGGGAAGTTGAGGTGAGCGCGGACATTCGGGAAATGGAGGAGATATAGGTGAGGGCAGCATCAATGGTGGTTCCCCACTGAACTGGCATTCACTGCATGTTATTTTTTCGGGCTAATCTCGGTAAACTCTAGAGACAGCTGTGCATGAAAATCCCAGGAGATCAGCAGTTTCTGAGGTATTCAAACCACACCATCTGGCACCACCAATCATTCCATGATCAAAGTCACATCAGAATGATTGCATTTCTTTCCCATTCTGATGTTTGTTCTGAACAACTACTGAACCTCTTATCCACATCTGTGTGCTTTTATGCAGTGAGTTGCTGCCACATGATCGGCTAAATAGGTATTTCAATTAACAAGCGGGTGTACAAGTGTACCTAATAAACTGGCCACTAAGTGTATGTTTTAAAAAATCTTTGTGGAACTAGTGGTATTCCTGATGTTAAAGTTGCTGGTGAACGCAGCAGGCCAGGCAGCATCTCTAGGAAGAGGTACAGTCGACGTTTCTGGCCGAGACCCTTCGTCAAGACTAACTGAAGGAAAAGTTAGTAAGAGATTTGAGAGGGGGAGGGGGAGATCCAAAATGATAGGAGAAGACAGGAGGGGGACGGATGGAGCCAAGAGCTGGACAGGTGATTGGCAAAGGGGATATGAGAGGATCATGGGACAGGAGGCCCAGGGAGAAAGACAAGGGGGGTGGGGGGGAAATTGACTTCTCTAACTTCTGCTAATGCCCCACTTCCCCCTCGTACCCCATCCATTATTTATTTTTATACACACATTCTTTCTCTCACTCTCCTTTTTCTCCCTCTGTCCCTCTGACTATACCCCTTGCCCATCCTCTGGGTTCCCCCCCCCCCGTCTTTCTCCCCGGACCTCCTGTCCCATGATCCTCTCATATCCCCTTTGCCAATCACCTGTCCAGCTCTTGGCTCCATCCCTCCCCCTCCTGTTTTCTCCTATCATTTTGGATCTCCCCCTCCCCCTCCCACTTTCAAATCTCTTACTAACTCTTCCTTCAGTTAGTCCTGACGAAGGGTCTCGGCCTGAAACGTTGACTGTACCTCTTCCTAGAGATGCTGCCTGGCCTGCTGCGTTCACCAGCAACTTTGATGTGTGTTGCTTGAATTTCCAGCGTCTGCAGAATTCCTGTTATTTCCTGATGTTAAATGCATTGGGGGAAGATTAGTTAACTGTTCTCATGAATTTTCCAGATAAGTAGTCTAGCCAAATCTGAAAGGATTCTAAATAACAACACAACAGATGCCATCAGAAAACATAATTCATTCATTAAGCTTATGTCAGCTTTACAATGTTGAGTACATTCTTGCCTTTGTCTCAGTAGCTGTAGGACTAAGCAGATAATTTAGATGGATTTTTCAATGTAACACTGCTCTGAATGGTGTGCTGCCTTTCAAGTGACTTTAATGGGTTCAAGTCTTCATTCTGAGAGATATTAAAAAAAATACAATATCATGTTTTAAATATGACATTTTTTCTAGTCACAGCTAACATATGCACCTTAATCAGCACCACACTATATTGACTTTATTCAGGTATTCCACAACATGTGATTTTGTTTTACTCTTTGTTTTCCGATAATTAGAAACTTCCAGGACACTGTTCACCAATACTTTGCTTCACTGGGTATGCAGAGGAAGCCCTCATTATAGCAATTAGTGAAATTTGTTTGACAAAATCATAGCAGCAGAGCAGAAGCAACTTCAAGGAAATTTCTGGCCTATAAAACCACAGTCACAGCACTTTCAAAAACTATATTGAATATTAAATATGTGAGGATGACTGATGAATATATTTTTTATATTAGGACATAGAGAATAGAAAAATATAGCACAGGAATGTGCCCTTCAGCCCACAATGTTGTGCCGAGCCAATTAAATTACTAATCAAATGGCTAATTAAGCTAATCTATTCTGCCTAGTCAATCTCCATATCCTTCCATTTTCTTCACATTCCTGTGCCATCTAGGGATCTCTTAAGAGTCGCAAATGTTCCTGCCTCTACCACCACCCAAGGCAGTGCTTCTTTCTACAAGTCATTAAACTTATAAATTGACATGTCTGTACATTGCATCGAGTCATAACAAAGATTACGTTGTGGGGTTGATGTAAGAGTTAAATAAATTCAAATTCAAATTCAAGTTCCAGACACTCACCACTCTCTGTATAAAAAAAAACTTGCCCCTCACATCTCCTTTGAAATTACCCCCTTGCACCTTAAATGCATGCTGTCTGGTATTAGACATTTCAGCCTTGGAAAAAGATATTGACTGTCTATTCTCTCTATGCCTCTCATGATCTTATAAGCCTCTATCAGATCTCCACTCAGCCTCCACCACTCCAGAGAAAACAACCCAAGTTTATGCAACGTCCTGGTAAACCTCTTCTGCACCCTTTCCAAAATCTTGACATCCTTGCTATAATGGGGAAACCAGAACAGCAAAACTAGAGTTTTAACAGGCTGCAACATTACTTCCTGGCTTTTGAGTTCAGTTCCTTGACTAATAAAAGAAAGCATGCCATATTTCTCTTAACCACCCTATCAACCTGTGTAGCCACTTTCAGGAGGCTATGAACTTGGACCCCAAGGTCCCTCTGATCATCAACTCTGTTAAGGATCTTGTTCTTAACAGTGTACTGTCTCTTTACATTTGGCCTACCAATGTGCAACACTTCACATTTGGATGGGTGAAATTCCATCTGCCAATTCTCTGCCCCTGTCTACAACTGATCTATTGTATATCCCATTGTATTCTTTGCCAGTCTCCTACTCTATCCACAATGGCACCAATCTTCATATGATTTGCAAACTTACTTACCCACACTTACTGTACATTTACGTCTATATTTTCATCAAGGTCATTTATATGTGTCTCAAACTGCAGAGGTCCCAATTCAGATCCCTGGGGAACACCAGTAACTACAGACCTCCATCTAGAATAAGTCTCGTTGACCACTACCCTCTGCCTTCTATGGGCAAACCAGTTCTGAATGGCCAATTTATCATTCATCCATGCATCTAAATCTTCTGGATGAACTTCCCATTAAGGACCTGTACAACACCTCACTAAAATCCATGTAGACAACATCCACAGTTCTTCCTTTATCAGTCACCCTCTTCACTTCATCAAAAAATTCAATCAAGTTAGTAAGACTCGACTTGACCCACACAAGGCTATGCTGGCTCTCCTTAATTAGGCCACAGTTTTACAAATGCTCATGACTCCTTTCCTTAAGAATTCTCTCCAGTAACTTCCTTACCACTAACGTGAGGTTTATCTGTCTATAATTTCCAGGATTATCCCTAGTTCCCTTCTGGATTAATGGAGTAACATCAGCTATTCGCTAGTCCTCCGGGACCACATCTGTGTCTAGAAAGGACACAAAGACATTGGTCAAGGCCACAGCAATCCTATCTTTTGTCTCTCTCAATAATCTGGGGTATATCCTATCAAGCCCTGGGGACTTATCCAGCTTAATGCTCTTTAAGTGACCCAACACTATCTCCTCTTTTACCTCTAAATGTTTAAGCATAGCATACGCTCATCAAGGATCTCCCTATCTTCCAAGTCCTTCTTGGTAAATACTGATGTAAAGTACTCATCTAAGTAAATGTTCCCTCCTTTATCCTTGAATGGTCCTACACTCTTCCTAGTTATCTTCTTGTTCTTGATGTATGTACAGAATGCCTTGGGATTCCCTTTAATCTTACTTGCCAATATAAATATTTCCATTCTGTTTAGCCATTTCCCAGGTGAGCCTACACTTCTACTTCTTCCCTGAAAGTGGCTACACAGATTGATAGTGCGATAAAGAAAGCATCTGACGTGCTTGCCTTTTGTAACTGATGAATTAAGTTCAAGAGTTAGGAATTTATGTTGCAGCTTCATAAAACTAGTTGGACCACATCTGGAGAATTGCAATCACTTCCTATAGAGGAAGCATGTTGAGACTTTGGAGAAGGTACAGTAAAGGTTTACTGGGATGTTACCTAGATTAGAGGGCATGTGCATAGGGAGAGATTGGACAAATTTAGGTTGTTTTCTCTGGAATGGCGAGGGCTGAGGGAAAATCTGATAAAGATTTACAAGATTATGAAGGGATAGATGGTGAAGATAGCCAGTATCTTTATCGCGGGGTTGAAGTATCAAACACTGCATGGCACGGAATGTGAGAGAGATAAATTCAAAAGAGACGTGTGGGGCAGTTTTTACACAGAGAACAGTGGTGGAGAAAATATAGTAGAGGCTTTCAAGAGGATCTTAGATAGGCACATGAATAGACAGCAAATAGAGGGATATGCAGTTGTGTAAGCAGAAGGGATTAGTTTAATTGGGCACTTGATTGTTAATATAATTAGCTTCAGACAAAATTGTGGGCCAGCAGGCCTGTTCCTGTGCTGAATTGTTCTGTAATCTATGTTCTATTATTAAAGTAAGGATTTGTTCTGATGTGCAAATTAGCATAATTTGGTAAGATTATTTATTTATTTATTTACTGCAGTCTGTATCGCAACAACCTAACAAGTGCATGCTGCCCAGATCTTGCAAGTGGCCTCATAGCTAGCTCGACACTGACTGAGCTCAACTTGACTGGTAACAACCTGCAAGATTTGGGAGTGAAGTTACTCTTTTCAACCCTGAAAGATGCGCATTGTCCTATGCAGGTCATCAGGTAAGACTGATCTTGGTTTTAAGTATCCTGTTAAACTTTCTCAAGTTAAAGATCCATAATGATATAAATTGACATAGTATTATTTTCATGAACGTGAGTGTGGTATTTGTTTCTCATGCATTTGGAGGTTATTCAGCTCTGAGACACAAAGAGAAGGGAGCCTTAATGTAATGTTTGCAGCTAAACAAACAAGATGGGATAAACATCTAGGGGAAAGGGATAATGGTACAGAATCATTGTTAATGTGCAGTGTATCCTGCCTCATTTGGTTCTGGCAACTGTTTGAGGGGATGCCCACAGAGTCTTGCAGAATTATTTGTGTCAGATACACAAGAGATTTTGCAAATGCTGTAAATTTTGAGCAACACACACAAAATGCTGGAGGAACTCAGCAAGTCAGGCAGCATCTTTGGAGGGGAATAAACAGTCGACATTTTGGTCCAAGACTCTTTATCAGGATTGAAAGGAAGTGGGCAGAAGCCAGAATAAGAAAATATGGAGTTGGGTGGAATACAAGCTGCCAGGTGATATGTGAAACTAAGTGAGGGGAAAGGTATGGGTGGCGGAGGAGAATGAAGCTGGAAAAGGTAAAGGAGTGAAGAAGGAGGAATCTGACAGGAGATTACAGTGAACCATGGACGAAAGGGAAGGGGGAGAGGAACTAGAAGGTGATGGGTAGGTAAAGAGAAGAGAATGGGTGAGAGGATAACCGGAATGGAGAGGGGGAGAGAGAGAAGTGGGGAGGGTGTAATAATTACTGGAAGTTAGAGAAATGAGTGTTCATGTCCTCATGATGGAGGCTACCCAGATGGAATATGAGATGTTGCTCCTCCATCCTGAATTTGGTCTCATCGTGGCTGTAGAGGAAGCAATGGACAGCCATGTCAAAATGTCAGACAGAGTGAAAGCGCTCAACAAAGGAGCTCCTTTCGATCTCAGTCAGGTCTCAGTGATGTACAGGAGGTTGCACCAGGAGCACCGGATCCAACAGATAATCGTGACAATCTCACAGGTGAAGTGTCGCCTCATTTGGAAGGGTTATTCCCCCCAAAGATGCTGCCTGACTTGCTGAGTTCCTCCAGCATTTTATGTGTGTTACTTGTATCAGATAGCCTTGCAGATTATAGAAACTGGGGAGAGGTCTTATTTTCCATTAAGTAATAATTAACTATTTGGAGCTTCTGTATTACTGAGCATGTCTGTGCTGAGATGGGATTGAGCATTTTCTGTCAACACAATTATAACTGTATTGACTCTTTCTTTCAGCTTAAAAGACAATGGTCTGACTGCTGCTTGCTGTGAGGATATTCTTTCTGCCTTGAGAGTGAACTGTACTCTTAGTGTGCTGAATCTCCAATTAAACAACTTAGGATCAGCAATTAACTTACAGTGCATTGCACAACAATCCAATTGCCAAATTAACTTAAAATAAAAAAACAGGTAAACTTTTCTACTTTATTATTTTATCCATATCATTTTATTGTCTGTTTGGGTTTCTATATCTCTCTCTAGTTCGTATTATGCTCCAGATATCAAAGCGTTAAACACTCACTCTTCCCTGTGAAGTATCTGAGACACTTAGCCTTTGTCATGTTCTGGGAGCCAGGATTATAAACTCACTGCCTATCCCTTGCTGTGACAAACAACATCTAAGACGTTCACTATTCCAAGTACTGCTTCAGGTACCAATGTTTAAAAAATTCAATGCCCCATGTATCAGGTTCTATTTTTTCTACCCATAATGAGATCTGGATACCAAGATCTTAAACATTCATCACACAAGGTCTTGCTCCTAATGCCATGGTCTGAGACACTCATCGTAAGTACCTCACAGTACTCTGGTGTGTGAATTACATTATGTACACCCTCTGTAGGAAGTGTGAAGTATAGCAGTGTTAAGACGTGCAAACAATAAAATTAAGCTAATAGCATTTAGAACAAAACTGAGTCCTCAGACATGAAACCCTGCAGCTGGAGCAGGCCCACAGCCTCAGCCTCAGCCTCAGTTCAGCATAAAGCGGAGTAAACATTGTGAGCCCGCAGGCACAAAGCCCAGAGCAGCCAGAACAGGAGTGAGATTGAAAATCTGGTAGAGTGGTGCCACAACAATCGCACTCAACATCATCAAAGTCAAAAAGCTGATTATCAACTACAGAAGGAAGAAGTTAGAGATCCATGAGGCAGCCCTTATTAGGGGAGATGGTCAATAGCTTTAAATTCCTTGGTATCAACATATCAGAGGATCTTTCCTGAGACTAGCACATAAGTGTCATCACCAAGAATGCATGGCAGTAGCTCTACTTACTTAGAAGTTTGCATAGATTCAGCATGTCATCAAAAACTTTGACAAACTTCTAAAGATGCACGATGGAGAGTATCCTAACTGGTTGCATCCTGGTATGGAATAGAAACACCAATGCCCAAGAACTGAAAAGGCTACATAAAATGGATGATACTGCCCAGTTTGTATAGATTCAGCATGTCACTAAACATTTTGACAAACTTTTATAGATGCACAATGTAGGGTATCCTAACTGGTTGCATCATGGCCTGGTATGGACATACCAATGCCCAGGAACGAAAAAGGCTACATAAAGTGGAGGATACAGCCCAGTCCCTCGCAGGTGAAGCCCTCCCCACTATTGAGTACATTTACATGGAGTGCTGCCACAAGAAATCAATCATCGGGGATCCCCCACCATCCAGGCCATGCAACCTTCTGGTTACTACCATTGGCTAGCAGATACAGAAACTTTAGGACCCACACCACCAGGTTTAGGAAAAGTATCAGACTTCTGAACCATCATAGATAACTTAATTCACCACTACTTTGAACTTAGTCAATCTTTGCCTGTTTCTGTATACTTTTCATAAAATTCTGTTGTATTTCTTTTTCCCTGTAAATACCTGCAAGCCACCGAATCTCCAGGTAGAACTGTATGTGGTAACGTAGACGTACTTTGTTAATCAATTTATTTTACACTTTGAACTCTGGACTTTGTATGTGCAAAGTATGGAGGAAAATGGATCATGTACAGGTAGAAGAGAGTTAGTTTAGTTAGGCACATTGTTCATGGCAGACATTATGGGATACAAGTCTTGTATATGTTCTATGCTCTGAAATATCCTTTCCAGCACAAAGGAAGGTTGCTGAGAGTCAATATAAAACTCTTAAAATCCATGACTTTAAAAACTAATGTTGCTCAATCTTGGCATAAGGGTCCTTGCAGCAGCTTTGCTTAAGGATAATTGCTGTGCATGGAAAATAATTGAGAAGTACTCTATCTCACCTTAAGCAATTTCTCAGATATGGCAGGCTGGTTCCAAGTTCAGATACACCAACAATGTTCAGTGATAAAGGGTAGATGGAACCTTCAGGTAGGATAGTGACATCAACAATAGTAATTAAAGTTGAAAAACGCCCTTATAAATATTTTTTTTCCTTGTGTTTCCATAGCTTCATTCTGATTGATGTCTATGTACATCAACACTATATCCACTAGAGGACAGCGTATATACTACGTATATCTGCTGAAGCAACGGAACATGCGCAATGTAATGGTACTGCACAAGGAAATTAAAAAATGTAGATAAAAATAAATGCTGTAGAAGGAAATGGAAAATACACATAACACTATATATCAAAGAAATTAATGTTTCAAATAATGTACTGTATAATATGTAACTATAGAGCAAAGTGCACTCCAAGAAGCACAAAATATTTGGATGGATATTTTATACAGAAGATTACATTCTGAATAGAAACTTACATTGTGAAATTAATATTGAAAATTGAATTTCAGATGTATATAGAAACATACTATTATATTAAGTTATAAATGTATTCCATTCATACAAGTTTGTTATATTAATAAATTTATAATGTATATGCATTAATAAGAGTTCAATAATTGCCCAGTGAATGTACAGTAAATATATAATGTTAATTATATTAGGCCAGGTCTTCCAACATGATATTGGCAAAGATGTTGAGAATTAGCCGTGGTTCCCAATTCCAGTGTCTGCATCCATTTCAAATAAACGGGAGAAATCAAACACAGAGTCATACACCACATAAGCAGGCCTTTTGGCCCGTCATGTCCATGCTGCCCGTTGTGCCTACCTACACTAATCCCGTTAACCAATACTACTATAGAGCCATAGTCTTATATGCTTTGGTGACTCAAGTACTTGTCTCACTTTTTTATAAATATTATGAGAGTATCTGCCTCGATATTTTCTTCAAGCAATGCATTCCAGTCTGCAATCATCCTCTGTATGAAAAAAAGACCTGCAGATCCCCTCTAAATCTCTGAGCTATCATCTTAAAACCTTGGCCTCTTGTCTTAGACACCCTTACCACAATAGAAAGATTAACTTATCTCCCTCATAATTTCATGTACCTTTATCAGGTCACCCATTGGCCGCCTCCACTCCAGCAAAATTAACCCTAACCCATCCAGTCTCATAACCGAAATGCTACAATTGAGGCAACATCTCGGCGAGTGTCCTCTGCACCTTCTAAAGGTCACATCCTTTCTTCAGTATGGTGACCACAACTGCACACAGTACTCCAGGCTTGCTTAGATAATGTTATATCAAGTTGTAAAATAATGTACCAGTGCTTATATTGTATACCACAGCCAAAGAGTTCAAGCAATCTGTATTTATGACCATCTTATCCATCTGTGCTGCCACCTCGAGGGGGTCAATGGAATTTTATTCCCAGGTCCTTTTTAATCCACCCTCCTTAGGGCTCTACCATTTACTGTGTACATTCTACCCTTGTTTGTCCTCCCAAAATGCAGTACATCGCCTCATAATTATTTTGATTGAATTTCATTTTGCATTGTTCTGCCCAATTTTACAGCTTCCTGTGCTTGAGTGTGGAAGGGTGACTGTGTCTAAGCCCATATGAGTATGTGTGCAGCTGCGAGTGAGTGAGTGCACATGTTGGGTGGCACCTCATTGTGTCCATCTTTATATGGGAGTAAAAGTACCCATTTGGTAAAGCCTATACCCATTAGGCGTATAAGATGATGAGAGGCATTGATTGCGTGGATAGCCAGAACTGAAATGGTTAACACGAGTTGGCATAGTTTTAAGGTGCTTGGAAGTAGGTACAAGGGGGATATCAGAGATAAGTTTTCACACAGAGAGTGGTGAGAACACGGAATGCACTGCCAGTGAAGGTGGTAGAGGTGGATACAATAGGGTATTTTAAGAGACCCTTAGATAGGTACATGGGGCTCAGTAAAATAGAGGGCTTTGCAGTAGGGAAATTCTAGGCAGTGTCTAGAGTAGGTTACATGGTCAGCACAACATAGTGGGCCAAAGGGCCTGTAATGTGCTGTAGATTTCTATGCCTCTGATTAGTTTTCACTACCCTTGCCCCTTTGATCTAAACCTTGTTCTGTGAAGCCAATGAGCTGGTTGGTTATCCCATGAAAATGGCAACCCTTATTTAAAAATATGATGTTCAAAATCTGTAATGTCAGGACCTGAACACTGCTGAGCTATTATAGCTCAAGAAATAAGGTGCTTTAGTATCAACATTGTTGCACTGATTGAAATACTTTGGCAGAAGATGAGAAGTTTAAAGAACACATCATTCTTGGAGGGCAAATTGAAAGAGGAACGTCGTCTTCTTTGAGTAAGAATGAGCTAGTCCAGAGCTTCAATGATTTATCCTGTGGAGTGAAGTAGGATCACCTGATCCATTCTATTATCTCCATCAAATTGCACTGAACCATTGATATCAACAGAAATGTTGCCAAAGAAAACTATCAGCAAAGCTGTCAAAGACTCCACAAAGACAGTTTTTCTTGGACATTACTTAATAGCCAAACTTATCATCTCTCATCTTACAGAAGCCACAGGTGTCTAGAGCTTATGGGCTGTCAGAAGTTTAACATAATTGGCACCTATTAAAAGACTGGTGGGTTTTCTATCAGAACAAACTAGGACCTGCTGGAAGAGAATTACAAGACAGATTGAGGGACTAATCAGCCATAAATATAAGAAGTTCCAAGATTAGAATTCCACCTTTAATATAAAGTCAAAAGAAAAAATTCTATCAATACCTTAAGCCAAAAGATCAGCTAAGGAGGTGGCTTGGTAGCATACTGGTTAGCACAACACTTTATAGTACCAGCGACCCGGGTTCAATTCATGCCCCTATCTGTAAGGGGTTTGTACATTCTCACCAGACCGCTTGGGTTTCTTCCCACTGTCCAAAGACGCACCAGTCATTGTAAATTGTCCTGTGGTAAGGCTAGGGTTAAATTGGGCGTAGGTGGCAGCATAGCTGAATGTCCCATTCCACACTGTATCGCAATAAATATAAATACAAATAAAGTAAGTACAAGATGCTGAGCAATTCTTTGACAGTCCTAACATCTCCAGCACAGTAAAGGTTGTCTATTGTCTGAAACTCAATGCCCTACACCATTGAGAGCCAAAAGCAGGAGAAGTTGTTAGGGACAAAGGCATTGCTAATACCCACCTAAAGGAAAATTTTGAAGATTCCTCAGGTGTGCCTTTTTCCTTAATGTGAGTACTAAACATCAGACAATTTCAGTCAGCCTTGCTGCTACTTCTAATTGGTAAGAAGTTACAAAAGTAATATGTCAACTCAAAAATAACATATCCTTGTGAGGATATGAAATCCAAAAACTCAAGAGTTAAAATGCATCAGTCACAAATCTATAATCTCAATGTCCACATTTAACGGGGGGGGGGGGAATTCAGAGATTCAAGTTTATTTATCACATGTACATCAAAACATACAATGAATTGTGTCATTTGCATTAACAACCAGCCTGCATGTCTCAAGGATGTGATAGGGACATGTGTCACCATACATTCCAGCTTCAACATAGCATGCACTCAGTGTTCCACAGAATGACACAAGTTCCTTTTCGTGACTCCTGCCTGTAGCTGGGCCTCACCACCTGCGTGGATCTCCAGGGCCAGGATTTGCCAACCTGGGGATCACTGATCTCCTTAGCACCCATGGATATGATTTCCAAGATGGCTAGTGTTCAACTGCAGAGTACTTTGACCTAGACTAGAATCCATACCTGAACTTTTTATTTACTACCCCTGACCTCTAAATTCCCCTCATCACTGTCCCTAAACCCTAACCTGACCTCCTGACTCTCTGCCTGTCCCTAAAACCATCCCTAAGATCTTAAAAAAGCAACTAAGTCTGATCCATGTCTTTGACAGACATCACAGCTCGGCACATTCTTGACCAGAAAATCCGCAAGACACCAAGAACAAAAAAAAATGCTTCTGATGTAACTATTGTAACTAGAATCATCGAGAATTACAGCAGTGATACAGGCTGTTCGGCCTATCTAGTCCATGCAAAACTGTTATTTTGCCTAGTCCCATCGACCTGCACCTAGACCACAGCTTTCCAAACCCCTCCCAGCCATGTACTTATCTAAACTTCTCTTAAATGTTGCTTCTGCAGGCCTCTGGGTCCATATTCGCAACACTCTGAGTGAAGAATTTGCTCCTCATGTTCCCCTTAAATATTTCATCTTTCACCCTTTACCTATGACTTCTAGTTGTAGTCTCACCCAAACTCTGTGGAAAAATCTTGATTGCCTTTACGCTATTTATATCCCTCATAACTACATTAAGGTGTTCATCCATTGACGGATTGTGCACAGTTGAAGTGAACTGCTTTCCCCTTTCTAGAGTTAGTCATTTAGGCAGTTTAATCACATTTAGAAATATGCAATTGTAGGAATGTAATGCCAGAGTAGTTCCCAGAATCACTGCTAGATGGAATTCTGACATTTCACAATTTAGAACAATAAACCATAGAAACAGCTTATAAATTCTTATTAATGTCTATATAATATAATACCGCTTAACAATTTCATGGTACTGATAATACATATTAAGCTTATGTTGAACAAGAGTCCAATGAAAAGGAGGAATTAAAGGAAACTGGTTTTAATATAAAAATAGTTCTAGACAAATTAATGAGACTGAAAGCCAATAAATCCCCAGGTCCTGTTAATTGCCACCCCAGAAAATTAAAAACGGTAGCTATGGCAATAGTGGATGCACTGGTCACATTTTCCAAAATTCTACAGATATTGGAACATTTCCTGCAGATTGGAAGGTGGAAATTGTAACCGCGCTATTTAAAAACAGAAGGAAATCAAAAGCAGGAAATAGCTTAACATCAATGTTATGAATTGAATTGAATTGACTTTATTTCTTACATCCTTCACATACATGAGGAGTAAAAATCTTTACGTTACATCTCCCTCTAAATGTGCAATTATAGTAACTTATAATAACTTATAATAAATAGAACAGTCAATGTAATATAGAGTACACTCAAATCAGTGCGAGTTCATCAGTCTGATGGACTGGTGGAAGAAGCTGTCCCAGAGCCTGTTGGTCCAGGCTTTTATGCTGCAATATCGCTTCCCAGATGGTAGCAGCTAGAATAGATTGTGGTTGGGATGGCTTGGACCCCCAATGATCCTACGAGCCCTTTTCACACATCTGTCCTTGTAAATGTCCTCAAACATGGGAGGTTCACAACTACAGATGCGCTGGGCTGTCCGTACCACTCTCTGCAGAGTCCTGCGATTGAGGGAAGTACAGTTCCCATACCAGGCAGAGATGCAGCCAGTCAGGATGCTCTCAGTTGTGCCCCTGTAGATAGTTCTTAGGATTTGGGGGCCCATACCAAACTTCCTCAACCATCTGAGGTGAAAGAGGCGCTGTTGTGCCTTTTTCACCACACAGCTGGTGTGTAGAGACCACGTGAGGTCCTCGGTGATGTGGATGCCGAGGAACTTGAAGCTGTTTACCGTCTTAGCCCCAGATCCACTGATATCAATAGGGGTTAGCCCGTCTCCATTCCTCCTGTAATCCACAACCAGCTCCTTTGATCTTGCAACGTTGAGGGAGAGGTTGTTTTCTTGACACCTCTGTGTGTAGAGTCTATTATAAACATCTCTCTGGAACAGTTCACTGTTCCCTAGGCCTCAAGGCAACCACCATCATCCTGGTGCCTGAAGGTAAAAGTAAAGTGCCATAATGACTTCAACAATAATGAAGTGCTTTGAGCAGCTAGATAGGGATTGCACTTTCTGTATCATTCATGGCTATTTCTGCCTGTCATGATTTTGGCTCAGTATTTCTAACAATTCATTTAGTCTGGCTTGCAGGGCATGTTCCACTGGCTTAACATATCATACCACACAGTCAAAAAAGCACATTGGGTTTGTAACAGTCATTTAGTCTCATCTTACTAGTGATATTCTCTTTGTTCTACCTATCCATCCACCATCTTCTTTGCCACTGAGAACTAACTTGTTTTAGTCACTTTCCCGGTTCTGCAGAAGGATCCAGGATACAAGATGTTAACTGTATTTCTTTCCACGGGTACTGCCTGATCAGAAGTGTTTCTAGCATTTTCTGCTTTATATAAAGAGCACCATAGTGGAGACCTGTGACTAGTGGAGTGCCACAGGGATAGGTGCCAGGTTTGTTGTTGTTTGTCATCTACATCAGTGACCTGCATGATAATGCTGGTCAACTAGATCAGCAAATTTGCAGGCGACACCAAGGTTGGGGGTATAGTGGGCAGCAAGGAAGGCAGGTGGAAAAAGTGGGCTGAAAAATGGCAGATGGAATTTAATGCAGACAAGTGCGAGGTTTGGCACTTTGGTAGGTCCAATCAGGGTAGGTCTTACATTATTATGAATGGTTGGGCGCTGAGGAGTGTGGCAGAACAAAGGGATCCGGGAACTCAGGTCCATAATTCAATTTTAAGTGGATTCACAGCTAGATAAGGTCATAAAGAAAACCTTCATAAAACAAAGTATTGAGTACAGGAGATGGGATATAATGTTGAATTTGTATAAAACATTAATGAGCCTAATTTGGAGTATTGTGTGTAAACAAGGTTGAAAGAATGCAAAGAAAATTTATAAGGATGGTGCCAGGTCTGGAGGATCTGACTTATAAGGAAAGGTTGAATGGTTTAGGGCTATTCCTTGGAACATAGATTGAGAGGAGATTTGATAGAGCTACACAAAATTATGAGGAGTATAGTTAAGGTATATGCAAGCAGGCTTTTTCCACTGAGGTTTGGTGGGACTATAACCAAAGGTCATGGGTTAAGAGTGAAAAGTGAAGTTTAAGGGGAACATGAGGGAAAACACTTTCACTCAGAGGGCTGTGAGAATGTGGAATGAGCTGCTAGCACAAGTGGTGCATGTGGGCTCGATTTCAAAGTTTAAGAGAAGGTTAGACAGGCACACAGATAGGGGAATGGAAGGCTAGTCCCGGTGCAGGTCGATAGGATAGGCATTTTAAATGGTTTTGGCAGGGACTAGATGGGCTGAAGGGCTTGTTCCTGTGTT
This sequence comes from Mobula birostris, assembly GCF_030028105.1. Taxonomy (NCBI): domain Eukaryota; kingdom Metazoa; phylum Chordata; class Chondrichthyes; order Myliobatiformes; family Myliobatidae; genus Mobula; species Mobula birostris. The sequence goes on from NC_092373.1 coordinate 83,888,875, forward strand.
GTACTTCTCAATGCCTCTATGACCCTATGAGTGAGGCTTTTGATTTTAAAATTCAACTCCCTGGTAATGATTAAAAACGCCTGATAAATCTCAGCATTTTCTCTTAACTACAGGGAAGTAAAGTAATGGCTGACTTCTTAGAAAGTTCTAAACAGACATCTTGGCTGCCTAATGGAGCAGAATGAAAACTGGTGTTTATGTGCTAAGGCCTAAGAGATGACAATTGCTTGACATCAATGAAAACGTAAATCATGGATTTGAGATACTGCATGATAATAATCATCATTTATACCTATCAAAAAGGAATTGCACAGTAACGTAGTGGTTAGCACAATGCTTTACAATACAGGCGTCCTGGGTTCAATTCCCACCGCTGCCTGTAAGGAGTTTGTATGTTCTCCCCGTGACTGTGTGGGTTTCCTCTAGGTGCTCGAGTTTCCTCCTACAGTCTAAAGACCTACCGGTTGGTAGATTAATTGATCATTGTAAATTGTCTCATGATTAGGCTATGATTAAATCAGGAGATTGCTGGTTGGCGTGGCTCGAAGGACACAGAAAGTGCTGTGCCTCAGTAAATTTAAAAGTAAAGTGGAGAGAGGCGGTCAGCTAAAAATTGCAAACACCACCTGAAGTAGTCTTCGTACTGCTCTCCATTACAGTGCTTGGTGCATGCCCACACATTTGTGAATAAGTCTGCCATCACACTGAGGGCTTGTAAGAATCCTGCAGGGTTCTGCAGAGATCAGTCATTATGCAAATCATACTTCCTGCATAAAGCTTTGCATGCAACATCAGGAAATGGTTCGCCTACTCCCTCCCGCGTTGTGCCTTGTTTAGAACGTTTTATGTCCGAGTTAATTCTAGACAATACCAGTGACAACAGGAGACACAATTTACATCATTACACTCCCCTACTGCAACCACATATCTAGACTCACTTTTTCTGGGCTAGTGTCTCAAGAGCTTGTGATTCCTGCCGAAATGTTTTCATTAGCACCATGGTTTGCTGTCCACAGTAATCATAAGCAGTCAGTACAAAGTTGGTGTGCTGCTTGCGGTGGATGCAAAACCCATTGAAAACGATCCAGTCCGGCTCTGGATATAATATCTAACATCAACTACTCTCAGTTATTCACTAAATAATTTTCATGACAATGACAATTTAATTTATGTAAAAGATAGATTTTATAGTGGCCTCTTTTTCAAACATTTGAAAAATAATCCACATAAATTATTTTCAATTTACTTGCTGAGCTATGAGCTTTGCACTTTATTTTCAGGCTAACTGAGCTCTTGTAGTTTATATTGTCAACAGAATCACTTTTCGTCAGCCTTCCTTATGCTGATACTAATTTTTTAAATCTTCATTGTCAGTTTTCCAGTGAATATCAAAATAAGAATTAACTATTTCAGGTTATACATGTGGAAAGAAATAAAGATAGTACTAAAAATGGACAATTATTAAAATGTAATCAGGTAATTCATAAACTTATCCTTTAAACAAAAATAAATTGGCTGTGTCTTTTTAAGGTATTCAACATGGAATGCAAAGGGGTCATTCCCCATTTTAAGCTACATGGGTGGCATTGGCAGGAACAGCATCTACTGACCTTCCTTGGTTGCCTTTGAGTAGATGGCAGTGATTTATCTTCTTGAACCACTGCAATCCTTTCAATGAAGGAATATCAGTGTTTACGATACTCATTGTGTGGTGTATCCATATCTGTGACCATATTCAGGAAATAAGTTAAGTCTGACTGCATTTTTAGAGGCTCTTCACTGCTGTCTGCAGCAGAGAACTGCACCAGTCCCTTTCAACCACCTCCTCCTAGTGGCCATGAAACAGCTCCTGGTACCACATTGTTCATCTCGAGGCATAGTCGTCACTGCACAACCATTTCAAGAGAAACATGGGGAGCAGCATCAATAACTATACATAGCTTTTCTCAAACTCAATAAACCACCTACAGAGATTCTCCTTAACTTCGTCTGCTGGCAGAAATTTGCCTCCATATTTTGCTTGACCCACTACGACATGGTCCTAACAAATAGTTCCACAACAGAGCCAATCCCAGTGAATTCTGAATTCAACCAAGATTGTATCATCACCCAATCATCAACCAGGACTGTATCATCAGCCCATCATTTTTACAGTTGCAGTGCTGTGCCTTGCCTCTATTAGCATCCTGTTCGACTGGAGCTAACCAATAGTGCAATAGGAGAGTGTTTGAACCATGGTGCTTCCATTCCAGGACCAAGGTCATTCACCTCCAACCTCAGTACCTGAGTTGCAGAATACAAATAACACTTGTAGTCGTGCAGGTTCAGATGTCAAGTTTCTAGTCACCATTGAATTGCTTCTTGACATAGATGATTGCCCACGTTTCACATCCAACGCCTACAAGATAAAGGTCCTCTACCAACCTGCACTCACTGTGTGACAGCACACTTTGACAAGAAATGGTAATAACCTGGGAAAGATTGTCCACTTCCAGAAATGAAAGTAGGCCAGTATAGGCTAATAAGTTATATTGATCAGAAAGTGGTGAAAGCTATGTTTACATAAACACAAAGGCAGAAATTTGTTATTTTCTATACACTGTCCTCATCTTCAGGACTGCTTCATACTTTTTGGGGGGCAGTGTGGGAAGTTAGGAGTCAGATTAGAGTAGGGACATGGATAAGGGGAGTGAGACGTCAGGAACAGAAAATGAAGACTTAGGGGATGGAGCCAGAGATCAGAGTTCTGGTCGGAGCACTCCAAGGTCAAATGCCAGCGATCCTCAAGGACAGAGGTCTTTGCGGCTCAGAGAATGAGGGCCAGCGATCTTCAAGGTCGGTGGCTCCCAGGATTGGAGGCCTGAAGTCGGTCGGTGTGTCCTGAGGTCAGAGGCACATGGCTGGTGTGTCCTGAGATCGATGCCCAGAGTCGGCAGGATTGGAGATTGAAAGCCACAGGCTGAAACTTAGGTCGGCCAATCCAGAGATTGGAGGCCCACAGTCTGTGAGTCCAGTGCCATGGTTGAAGGTAGGAGGTCCAGGGATGGCCCACCCTGGGGTTAGAAGCCCATCTGTGTGTGTGGGTGGGGAATGAGAAAGGGGTTGCTTGTGTATGTTGGCTTTGTGTTGTTCTGCTGAATATTGTGGGCATTCTATGGTGGCAGGGGATGTATGGCAACTCCTGCAGGCTGCCCCCACCACACCCTCAGATTATGTTGGTTGTTAATGCATTTTACTGTATGTTTCAATGTATGTGTGATTAATCTAAATCTAATCAAGAATAGCCGGCCCGTGGTGTAGTGGTAGCAGCACCGGACTTTGAGGTAAATGGTCCCAAGTTCGAATCCGGCCCGCCCCTTGCATGGATGGTGCTGGGTTGAGCAGTGAGCTAAGACAAAGTGCTGAGGAAATGGCAAAAATGCCACTCGATGAGCCACAAGGCAAGAAAAGGAACAATAACTAATGAAGAATGAAATTTACCATTGCCTTTAATGCACCACATAATCTTTGGTGAATTGAGGAAAAAGATGTTTGATCTCAATCCTGTCATAAACGTAGTCTACAATAGCAGTGATTCCTTGAAAAAGACTCTTCACAGCCCTGGAAAGAAACCACTATCTCTGCAATTTTTTTCAGATCCATTGCAAGATTATGTGAACCAATCCAATCTCCCCATCTTCAAACTCCTAATAACGTTCAGCACACATTGTTAATGTGGAAAGCAAAGGCACATCCACAGATGGGGCTGGAAGTGTTTGATGGGGCGTAGATATCTGATACAGGACATCCGAAGAAGGACTCTGACACTGGTAGAGATTACCAGGCAGAGGTAGGAGAATTTACAATGTAAAGCATCTTTGAATAAAAAAGGTGTAATGCACTACCAGAGAACCCCTGGTCTATGGCCACTGGAATTGGAAAGAAGCACATCAGTACAAATGGCAGAAAGTGCATACTGTGTCTCATATGATTGACCTGCTCACCCCATCAAACACTTCCTGCCCCATCTGTGGATGGGCCTTTGATTCCCATATTAACCTCATCATTTACCTCAGAACCCACACAACCAGAGTGGAAGCATGTCATCCCCAATGCTCAAGGATTACTAAGAAAATGAATGTTACTAAGACTCGTAAGCAAATGTCTTTGTAGAAAATGAGAAAAACATTTCCTTTACGACTACATAAGCACTTGAGCAGCCACTTTGTTTAACATTTCCTGTACCTAATAAAGTGGCTACTGAGCGTATGTGTGTGAGTGGTCTTCCGTTGCTGTGCCCATCCACTTCAGGGTTCGAGGTGTTGTGCATTCAGAGGAACTCTTTTGCACACGACTGTTGGAACGCATGGTTATTTGAGTTACTGTCACCTTCCTGTCAGCTTGAACCAATCTAGCCATTCTCCTCTCACCTCTTTCATTAGCAAGCTGTCTTCACCCACAGGACTGCCGCTTACTGGATGTGTTTAGTTTTTTGCACCATTCTCTATAAACTCTAGAGTCTGTTGTGCATGAAAATCTCAGGAGATCAGCGGTTTCTGAGATGCTCAAACCACCCTGTCTGGCACCAACAATCATTCCATGGTCAAAGTCACTTAGATGACATTTCTTCCCCATTCTGATGTTTGGTCTAAACAACAACTAAACCTCTTGATCAGATCTACATGGTTTCATGCATTGAGTTGCTGCCACATGATTGGCTGATTAGCTACTTGTATGAATGAGGTGTACAGGTGTAACCAATAAAGTGGCCACTGAGTATATAGTCTGTATGGGTATTGACTGTATATAAAATGAAAAATCAGCATCATGATGATGTCAGTGTTTAGTGCAATTTTACTCACCTCAAAGTCAGAACGTTATGTAGATAAAGATGCCCCTCACAGACCGGAGATATAGATGGGCCAAGTTTTTATTTGATCAGTAAAAGCATGCATGTTGATAAGAATGTCTCCAAAAGTGAGAATATACAAAGATAATGCTTAAGGATACCGCTATGAACATCAAAAATATAAACTCCAGATGCTGGACAGGAGGTATCTGTGGTAAAAGTTAATGTTTCAGGTTAAAGATGAAGACATTCTGTCTGATCTGCCAAGTGTTTCCAGAATTGTCTCTTTTTGATTTGTTTGTGTTGTGTGGTTCTGAAAGTGGACCAGTGACCATTTGGTTCACCTCATGTTCCATGGTTAAGTTACATTCACATTTTATTATAGTGTTAAGAATGAGTTGGAGTCTATAATTAAGGATGAGGTTTCGGAGTACTTAGAGGCACATGATAAAATAGGCCAAAGTCAGCATGGTTTTCTAAAGGGAAGATTTTGCCTGACAAATCTGTTGGAATTCTTTGAGGAAATAACAGGCAGGATAGACAAAGGAGAGTCAGTGGATGTAGTTTTTTTGGATTTTCAGAAGGCCCTTGACAGGGTGTCGCACATGAGGCTGCTTAAGAAGATAAGAGCCTATGTATTACATGCAAGGTACTAGAATGGATAGAAGATTGGCTGACTGGCAAGAAGCAAAGAATGGGAATAAAGGAGGCCTTTTCTGATTGGCTGGCAGTGACTAGTGGTGTGCCACAGGGGTAAATGTTGACACCTCTTCTTTTATATTATATGTCAATGACTTAGATGATGGAATTGATGGCTTGGTGGCAAAATTAGTGGATGATATGAAGAAAGATGGAGAGACTGGTAGTTTTAAGGAATAGAGAGCCTACAGAGGGACTTAGACAGATTAGGAGCAAGGAAGTGGCAGATGGAATACTGTGTCAGGAAGTGTATGGTCATGCACTTTGGTAGAAGGGAAAGGGTTGACTATTTTCTAAATGGAAAGAAAATTTTAAAATCTGAGGTGCAAAGGGACTTGGGAGTTGTCATGCATAATCCCCTAAATTGCACACTGAGCTGGGACTGAGGAAGGCAAATGTAATTTTAGCATTCATTTCAAGAGGAGTAGTAGATAAAAGCAAAGATGTAATGTTGAGGCTTTATAAAGCACTGGTGAGGCCCCACTTGGAGTATTGTGAGCAGTTTTGGGCCTCTTATCTAAGGAACGATGTGCTGACATTGGTGAGTGTTCAAACAAGGTTCATGAAAAGGATTCCAGGATTGAATGGCTTGTCATGCGAAGAGTGTTTGATGGCTCTGAGCCTCCACTAACTGGAATTCAGAAGAATGAGGGGTGACCTCCCTGAAACCTATCAAATGCTGATAGGCCTCAGAAGAGTGGATGTGGAGAGGATGTTTCCATGGTGGGAGAGTCCAATACCAGAGGGGACAGCCTCACAATACGGGGGGCATCCTTTCAGAATAGGGATGAGGTGGAATTTGATGCCACAGGTGGTCATGGTGGCCAAATCATTGAGTATATTTAAGGAAGAGGTTGATAGATTCTTGATTAGTCAAGGGCATGATGGAATATGGAGAGAAGGCAGGAGACTGGGTGGGGCTGAGGGGAAAAATGAATCAGCCATGATAAAATGGCAGAGCAGACTTGATGTGCCAAGTAGCCTAATTCTGCTCGAATATCTAATGGTCTTATGGTCTCACTCTCCTGAAGCCTTTTTTTTTTGGACCATAATCCATCCACTCATTTCCACTCCATCCTATATCTTCTCCCTACTGAGGCTCCTTTACCATAAGATCTGCTACCTTAGCACAGCCTCACCACCATCAGTAACTGTTGTTTCACATTTCCATGCCGAATACCCATGTCTGCTGAAGGTCCCTTTTGCACTAAAGTTATAAAGTAATCATGCCTAACTCCAAAAACCCTCCTATTGATATCATATATTCACTTACCTGACAACCTTTTCTGTACCATAAAAGAGTCATCACTTCTATCACCAAGTCCAGGCTGACTCCCAAGGAATGTCGGCTTCACAGACTTAACCCGGTTTTAATTTCCCCTCCTAATATCACTTGAGACGAGAGTGCTGAGCTGCCTTGTGGAACTGCTTCCAGCCTTGAGGTGTGGATATACCCACAAATATGTTGGATTGAGGGTTTCAGGATTTTTACCCAGTGTCAGTGAAGGAACAATGATATATTTCTGAATAAGGATAGTGTGTAGGTTGGAGGGGCAGTTTCCAGGTTGTAGTGTCCAGGGAATCTTGACGAGTTGCTGCAATGCTGTCGAGTATCCCCAACTAAAGCTTGCACACTCAGTGCAACAGATAATCTCTCTGCTGCCTGCGTCCTTTCAGGCCGGTATTCATTTCATCTGGAATTCTCTCTGGCAAATACATGCATCTCATTTAGTGTCCTTTTCAATCCATTTTACCAAGCACCTTCGTTAATCACAGAAGTACATTGCTCAGGAGTACACAAGCTGTTGTGAGTATTGTGCTAGCGGTCCCCCGGCCATATACATAGAGGCATGCACGAGAGTTAATTACCCTGATCTCCCTCTCCAGGCCCCTGTTACATTCCTATTGATCCTTATGAGCCTCATATCGTCATCCTAAATGGGTCTAACTAAAGACAGTAAAGAGAAAGTACTTACCCCTAATACTATCCACAGTATTGGTTCTCGCTCTAATCCTGGCAATTATTCCATTTTTTGTGGATTAGGATGTCATGGCAAAAAGGAACATTTAAATTTAATGAGCCTTTATTCATCCAAAACTAGAATACACAGGATAAGAACCTTGCCCAATTAGAATGGATTAAATTTTATACTTTATGAAACAAGAACAATGATTCAAATATTACCACAGCCACTTATGGACAATATGCATCATCCTTTTTGTCCTGCACTTGGTCTGAGACGAAGAACACCCCACTCCCTGGTTTCCTGATGCCTCAATGGCTCCAGATATCTTCATTTCCATGTGCATTGTGACAATGCTACCAAGTCCATCACCCACTCGTAGCCCAACCGAGAAGTACACATAGCCTACCTGATTCCTACTTACAGCCCATCCACCTAGTCACTCTCACTGTTCCTCCTGCTTCTCTTTTGAATTATACAGTAGAGAGACAGGTCCTTCAGCCCATCAGTCCCTGCTGACCATTCCAATCATCAGTATGCCTTGGCAATTCCAGTGTTTGTCTAGATGCTTTTTAAATGTTATGAGTATATCTACCTTCACTACCTCGCCCCTCATGCAGCCTATTCCAGATACAATTTGCCTTTGGTTCAAAAATTATGCCCTTCCTGATCCCCTCTAAACCTACCATAAACTTGGACCAATCTTTTTCTTAGACTCCTCAACATAGGTAAAATATTCTCTCTATTCATCTTATCTCATAGTTTTGTTTACTTCCATCTGGTCACCTGTTCCCTGCTACAAAGAAAGTAAACCTGACCCAACAAATCTCTCCTTATAATCCAGACAATATACCTAGTGAATCGCCTCCACACTCTCTTTCTAGCACAATCACATACTTCTTATGGTCTGGTGAACACAACTGCCCACAATACTCCATGTATGATTTTATAAATCTGTAAAGTGACCCCAGCTCTTATGTTCTATACTAAGACAAACAAAGACAGACCTTTGTCACCATTCTCTCCAATTTAGCTACAATTTTCAGGGATTTATGGATATTCCCAGAAGTACCTCTATTCACCAACATTCCCTAGAGCGCTGCCATTTACCATGCATATTTGCCCTACCAAAATGCATCGCCTTGCATTTGCCAGGAATACCTTGGTTTGAGAATCCAAACATGGTCACTAGTTGTCACACTCATAATCTTTCAGTGCTGTATGTATATTTATAAATGGTTCACAATGAGTAGAGAAAATAAGAGGCTGATGTTTGGAGTGCCTCGCCCACTAAACCACACCTACGAACTAGACCTGTCCCTGACAGCGAAAAGATCTGAGTATTAAAATGGTAAAAAGCTACAAAAGAATTTTAATCTGAAACCATCATAATTTGACTTTTACCACCTCCGATATTTTGTACTTTTAGGTCTTTCATGCAGTGACACACTACAAGGTGCATTACAAAAGTGATCATCGCAAGCCTCTGATTACCACCTATCCATGACCTCAGTTCCACATTCCCTCCCTCCTCACTAGTTCCCACACTCCCTCCCCCTCACGAGAGCTGCACTTGCTGTGCTCCCTCCTTCTCACTGGGATCTTCAAATTTCCCAGATTTGACAATAAAACATGTGTTGGGGTATTAATATAAATAATATCCAAATAATGCTGAAATTATACATAAACAGGTCACAAGATCTAGTAAAAAAATCTGCTTTATGAATTTACAGCAAGAAAGAGAAAACTAAAGGTTTAGAAAGGCAATTTAATTTTTTCTGGCCCAACTGAAGATATGATATGAATAGTGTATCAAAAAAAATCTCCAACAGAGCAGGAATGAAGGAAAGCATATATTATAAGGCTTTGATAAGACGTCAATAATGAAAGCAAGACTGAAGACTTTTACAGTTAGGCAATGTTGGACTGGGAGGCAATATAGGCAAGTAAAGCGTGACAGGTAAATGGGTAAAACAGAGAACAGACCAAGTTTCTTCAATACACAGGCCAATATTTATCACTGACTTAGACCATCGTTAGAGCAGGTTATCTGACCACTATGCAACCACTTTTCCACAGGAAATGGTTCTGTGAAAGCCCTTTATTATTACAGTGACTGCACTTGAAAGCTATTTCATAACCTGTAAAGTCAACATCCCAAAGTCAGGGAAATCATTTATTTTTGTAAATATTAAGTATTTTTGAAACATTTCATTGCAGATTTTAAATACCAATTAACATGCAATTTAACAGATCTATACAGGCATATTTCCTAAAATGGAATGTCTTACAATGTTAAAGGTGCTAAGTATATTTAGCTTTTATTTTTGCTTTTGATGTGTATCTTTGAGGATATTATTCCTAATATGAAAGAGCTTTCTTTCTGGTATTCAACACTGAGAATGCTTCTAACAGCTTTTTAAAAATATTTTAAGAGAGTGGGCTCTGCTGTCTATTATGACTTGCCATAGCCACACTCATACAAGTAAGGTAATTAAAATGTTATCTCTACAAGATACATTGTCTATATCCTATTTGCTGTTGTCCTTTATCATTTTTGTGTAATAATGCTTTCTGGTGAATTCTGCATTTAAATCTCTCCAGCTCAGATAAAAAACCCATAATCAATATTAATTTTCTCTGAGCCTACCAGTCAGCAAAGTCAGTAAATCTGTAATTTTTGTATATGAGATGAATTAATCTGAATAAGGATTTCTTTATAAAGATTGCATGTAATACATGCACAAAACATAATCTTATCTATGGCCTGCAATTATTATGCACAATTCATCTGGAACTTAGATAAATAGTGAAGAAAATTACAAACCTCAAGCAAACGGTTATGATTAAAACTTATCTTGAAGATTGTTCTCTTTCATGTCTCTTGGGATGTCTTATCAACACAACAGCACTGATAAAATAATTTCATGAATTGGAAGAGTACAGAAACCAATCTCACTTACCTACCTGAAAGTTATTGTAGATTAACATTTGTTGAGACACATGAGAAGTTGTTTAGGTAAGTTTTAAGTGGAGAAATTGCAATGACTGATTGTCTTTTTCTTCCTCTTCTTCTTGGGCCTTCAGCTCCCGGTGGACTGGGATGATGGAGACAGGCCACTGATGACCTCCTGTCTCCATCGTCCAAAATCAACGGTATGGTTGGATTTCATCAATGATTCTGTAACCCATTGTATCCACTGTATAGGGGATTGGCCTTTACAGCTTCACCAGAGCCCTGTTGGCCAGCCTTACCCATTTCCACCTCTCACAACAGGGTCGTTGGGTTGGGCTCGAGAGGCTATGACTGGTTGTACATGAACATAAAAAGCAAATGTCAACTGTGTGATACTGAGCGTTAGTAAAAACCTGGAGTCACTCAATCTCTACTTTTATTTCAGATTGGAATACAAAATAAATGCACAATATTTGCTTCAGAATGATTGTTGCTATGTTCTTCAAGAAAAGCTTTATTATTCTTTAAAACAAAACACTACTATTCTTGAAATCTGAAATGGAAGGAAAATATACTGGAAACATTCAGCAAAGCAGGCAGTGTTGTGGAAAAACAAATCTTGGTTCATGCCATTAATTCTAATTTTAAACAAATCAATGCAAAATCTTGATTCTGTCCTCTCTCTACACTGGGTGTTTGGCCTGCTGAATATTTGCTGGAAAATACTGCTTGATTTTCAAAGCATTTTGCCCTCACCCAGTGATTCTATGTGCACACTAGCACGTTAACACATTCACGTACACTTGCGCATGCATGTGTATTCATAAACATACGCTCAAAAGCCCTCAATCCTGCACAAACTCACACTGCACCTGCAAAGATATATACAAACATACACAAAGACACAACAGATTCTGCAGATGCTGGAAATCTGGAGCAACACATACAAAATGCTGGAGGAGCTCAGCGGATCAGGTAGAATCTATGAAGGGAAATGCACAGTCAGTGTTTAGTCCCCTTCATCAGGACATTCAGCGAAGTAGGTAGTATAGTGGAAAAATAAATCTTGGCTCATGTCTTTCATTCCAACAAAAAAAAATCAATGTAACATTTTGATTCTGTCTTCTCTTTACATTGGTGTTTGGCCTGCTGAATATTTGCTAGAAAATACTGCTTGATTTTCTCAGCACTTTGTCCTCACCCAGTGATGAAGGGTCCAAAATATTGACTGTTCACTTCCCTCCATAGATGCTGCCCGACCTGCTGAGTTCCTCCAGCATTTTATGTGTGTTGCATATACACACTATACTCAGGCATGGACAAACACTCTCATCTTAAACTCTTCTGTACCAATACCTGCACATATATACTTGTGCACAGGAACAAAACATATCCACACAGGTCTTAAATCGGGATTATAACCGAAAGTATATTTTCCCTTCTTGCAAGTCTGAAAATAGTGAGGTAAGTTAAAGTTGTCTGTTGTTCTCTCTGTAGAATCATGTGACTCATATGATTCTGCAAATGCCAGGTCTTGATCGTAAAACATTCCCAACCTGTACAGCTGAGGTCTGTACCAAGATAAAGTTATATCTATCTGAACAGTCAAATGCCACCTATGTAGGCTCTTTGAATCTTGAGCTATGATCACTTCAATACTTGTCATATCTCATTTCTGTTTTTTAATTGTGGTTTCTGCCTGCTGAAAGAGAACAGTTTAATAACTTTTGTAATTAGCCAAACATATTGTCTGATTTTTTAAAATTCAAAGAGTTAACTGTCAGGATACCCGAAACAGCAAAGGAAACAGAAGGAATTAATGCGAATTTAAAAATATAAAAGCAAATTTGACACTAAAGAGAAGGAAAGGGATATCTTAAAAATCTACAAATGTGTTAGAATAAGTTATCTTTAAGATAATGCTGTGGCTGTCACAACAAGTCATTGATTTCGATTGACATATTTCTGGTTTTCTGCACTTGTTTCATCTTTCTCATTTACTCGTAGGTTTTTGCTGTAGCTGACGACATCAGCACTTCATGCTTCTCTCTAATTGCCTTAGAAAAGGTAGTGGCGAGCAGGGTTCTTAAGCCACTCAATTCCATGTAACAAAGATGGGTGGCAGTTCGAGAACATTGTCCCAGCACCGATGAAGGAATAACGATTTACTTCCAAAGCAACACGCACAAAATGCTGACGGATCTCAGCAGATCAGGCAGCATCCATGGGAATGAACAAACAGCGGCGTTTCTGGCTGAGACCTTTCATCAGGACTGGAAAGAATGCCAGAATAAAAAGCTGGGGCAAGGGGGGGGTAGGAAAAGCTAGAAAGTGATTGGTGAAGACAAGTGGGTGGGTGGGGGGAGGATAAACTGGGAGGTGATAAGTGGAAAAGACAAAGGGCTGGAGAAGAAGAAATCTGATAGGAGAGGAGAGTGGATCTTGGGAGAAAGGGAAGGAGGAGGGGTACCAGGCAGATGTGAAAGGTAGATGAGGAGAAGTGGTAAGAGGCCAGAATGGGGAAATGAAGAAGAGAGAAGTGGGGAGAAAAACATTACCAGAAGTTGGAGGAATCAATATTCATGCTAACCTAAGAATACAAGGAGCAACACCTCATATTCTGGCTAGGTTCCCCCTTCTTTCCCCGTCCTGATGAAGGGTCTCAGCCTGAAACTTTGACTGTTTGTTCATTTCCATAAATGCTGCCGGCATTTTGAGGGTGTTGTTCTGGATTTCCAGCATCTTCAGGATCTCTTGTGTATATGATCTACTTCCAAATCTAGGTGGTGAGTAGAAAAAAAAATGCAGAACTGAAATGATATTCCTATGCAACCGCTGTGCTTATTTTTCTGAGTGGTAATCATTGAACGATTTAGAGGCACTGTCACAGAAACCTTGGTGAATTACTCAAGAAGATCTTGTGAAGGAGAAAAGCTGCAGTGATAGTGGGGAGATCTAATGTTGCAGAAAATAGATATGGTATCATTCAAACAGGTTAGTTTGTCTCGGATGGCCTTAGCTTGAATGTTGCTACAAAGCAAAAACTTGAATTTGCTCACACTTTTATCAGCCTGAAATTGGTCTCAGGTTTGCAATCTGCTGTTGCAACCGTTCAATTATGATGATTCATGGTCTTTTACTCTCAGCATCTGCCAGTGAAATTCATTATACACAAAGTCAAAGGAAACAAAGGTCACAGTGCACCTATGGTGTGAAGTTTCCTCCAGTTATTACAGAGCCCATGTTACAAATATTTCAATCTTCTTTTCTTTACCCCAAAAAAATATTGGACCTAGGATCAAGAATGAGGAGAATACATAATGAACCTTTTAGGAATCTACTGTTCAGGGTCTTAATGGCTAGGAACAGAAGTTGTGAGCTTGGTTGTGCTTAGTGGAAAGATTCTTCCATCTGAGTCTAGAGCTGATAGGATCAAATCACACTTCAGAGATCAGCAGATAGTGTAAGCCTACATTCAAGTTCAGTACTCCAAGGTCTCGCTAATGGAGATGCTATCTTTCAGGAGAAATGTTAAACAAAAGCCCTGAATGCCCATCAAAGCAGAGTTTAAGATAAGTGGGGATTTAGTGGCATTAGCCTTGGTATACTGTAGAATATTTTCCCTTCTTTTTCCTGAAGCCTGAAAGAGATTTTCTGGTCATAATCACACTGCATTGTGTGCACATTTCTCTTTCACTTTTATGTTTGCTACATTGAAAGAGTGTTTAACTTGCTGAGAAGCATGATGGCATTTCCACAGATTGCTCAGAGTGCTACATATACGTTTGCTCTTTCACAAGAAGATGCATTGATGAAACAACCCTGATGTACATGATGAGCATGTTTGATGCAGTGGACAGTTTAGAATCAGCAAAACACTATCCTATGTAAGAAGAAGGTTTTGTTAAATGCTCAGTCAATGATTGAGAAAATGCTAGCCAAAGATCTTTTGGTGCGTGAACCTTGCTCTCGGAATTCCTTTGCAACAAAATAATAGCAAATGGCATCCAGACAACAGTTAACATTGGCTATGCACATGGCACTCTGTACAAATAAACTAATAGCCTTTCTTTCTGAACAGTAACTTTGGTCAATGATGTCCTGCCTCACTAAAAACTGAAGGAAGATGCCAAGATGGACAGGCACAAATGAACAGATGAAGGTTGCTAGGTTGACAGTGATTATTCTAATGCACATCTGATAGTTTCCAGGGATATCATTTTGCCTATGCAAAAGTTTCCTGATGATTTGGACTGAACAGAAGGTCATGATGGTGAGCGGAATCACAAAGCCCATCAGCTCCACAAAAATAATTAACCCTGGATTCCAGGACTTATCAGAAAATCTATGGAAGCAGGCAATGCTAAAGTTTGAGGTATAATTGGAGCCTGAAGTATCATGAAATTGATAAACAGGGATGCTTCCCAACCAAACAAAGACCCAAATAATGAAGCAGATTATCAAGGTATTCCGTGGTGATCGGAAGTCTCTTGCTTTCAAAGGATGGATGATGGCGAGATAGCGGTCAATACTAATGGACGTGATGATGAAAATGCTGGCATACATATTGACGAAGTAGATGGACTCCACAAAGGAGCAGAAGGCTTTTCCAAAGGGCCAACCACTATCTTGGTCGAGCATCTTGAAGGGTAGGGAAAACAACAGCAGGATGTCGGCCAAAGCAAGATTACTCATGTAAATGGTAGATTCAGTCCATCTCTTAATCTTGCCGCAGAACATGTAAAGGGCCAGCAAATTGAAGGGCAACCCCATGATGAAGATGGGAATGTAGACCACTAGATGGATAATCTTCTCTTCCTCAGATGTTTTAATCTCACAGCTTGAGTTTTTGTTACTGTGGCTGCCCAAATCCATGGCCTTCTTAATCCTGCAAAGAAGTATACCTGGAATTCAGCCACTCTCCTTCAATCAGTTAAAGTCAGACATAATTTGTGATTACATTGATGTAAAAATGAGACCTGGTTGCTAGAGAAAATTTTGATTCACCTGTAGCACCTTGGAAATTCAGTCTGCATGATCTTCAAAAGTTACCCATTTAATATATTCATGTAAGATTCCTCTGTATGCTTTCTAAAAAATATGTTTAAACTAAACCTTCACCAAAATTACAGAAAAATCTGCTTGGGATGTTATTTTAATACTTCTTTTTCACTCACATCTCATGAAGTTATCATCTGGCATCCACAGCCTGAAATGTTGTTAGAAGTGGTTTCATGGTAACTTAAATTTTCAGTCGTGGGGAAAAACATGGGTGGTCATTAAAAACGCAAACACGAGGAAACCTGCAAATGCTGGAATTTCAAGCAACACACATAACTTCGGCTCTTCAACTTTTCAACCACATCTCCTATAATTTCAGATCTCCCCCTCCCCCTCCCAATTTCAAATCTCTTACTATCTCTTCTTTCAGTTAGTCCTGACGAACGAGCTCGGCCCGAAACATCGACTGTACCTCTTCCTAGAGATGCTGCCTGGCCTGCTGCGTTCACCAGCAACTTTGATGTGTGTTGCGTGGTCATTAAAAACCTATTTTAAAGTAGCAGCACAGGAACAACAGAATAACTAGCCCTCAATATCATACGATTCAGACAATCTATCTCAAAAATTGGCCTGATTTTTCTTGACCAGAGTTTCCTGCCAGCTTGTGTTTTCCGTTTCTCCTGAAGCTATGCTCTCAGGAACTGAATGGCTGATCTCACTTGTCCAGGCAATCCAGGACACAAACAGGGACAACCTTGGCACCAACCTGGCTTCTGCCAAATTTAACCGAATCTAGTGGATGATCCAAAACAAACCTACAAAACTTTTATGGAAACCTTTGGTAACCATCAAAGTTACACCCTAAACTCTACCATATATTGAGGTTTTTCAATGTCTTCGAATGTCTCTGACATTTGGAAATGCAAAAGCTATTACACATGAAAATAAAGTTATTTAAATATTATACAAACAAAATCCAGTAAAAACTCTTGAAACACCTTTAAAACAGCATTATATCAAAGGTGGATTAATAGAAATAGTTGCTTAATTGAGTTTTTTTTCCTCTCACACTGCCCTACAATCCCAATTAAATGGGTGAGCTGGTGGATCCCGGATCTAACTTGACAACCTGAACCTGACAGTGATCCCCTGTATAGATGCTCTATCCCACCTCTGCATTTCAGGGAAATATGTAGCGTAACTTGGTTACTATGCACAGGGCTAACGCATTTGATACCTGTCAACAGTCACACTGTGAAATGCTGTGGGTTTAGAATGGAAAGAACACGGCAGAACCCAGCTCAATGTTTAAAAGGTTTCAACTCCCTAAAAAAAAAATGTAAGATTTGATTTTATTAAATTTTATTAAAATTCTTGCTTAATTTGTAAGTGCTTAATTGGAATAAAGTAAAACTGGGGTTTTAGGTACTGAACAAAATAATTGAGAATATTGATTCCATCTCTGTAATGCACAAGTCAAAATCAGCAATACTGTTTACAATCTGGATGTAGCCTTATCTTAAGTTTTACTTCATTACAAGATCCATTGCCTTTTCTTTAGAGACTAATTTCTGCCTGTGTTTTTACTTTTCTGTCTTATCACCAACACGGATAAACACAACGGCATAGAAAGCAATGGGTTAAGAACAGAGACTGAAATTAATGTGGAAAGGTACTGGACAGCCTGCACTTACATGTTGAACCAAAGGGCCTATTATGATCTGTTGGTATTATTCCATGACTCTTTCACATTCTAACGTACCTCCACTGGTTTACTTTTCGTCTTGAAACCCTGAGTGGCCTTCCTAAAGCAATATGAATGAAGATATACACTCCCTATTTGTTATCACTAAAACAAATAGAAGCCTATTTACAAAACAGAGCAGGTTTTGTTTTTAATCCGTTGAAACCAAGATATTCAAGCTGGGGATATTTTAAAGACATGGCGTATTTCAAAGATCTTAAAATGCATGTTTTAAAATTTTGAACAAGTCACTGAAATAACTATTTTAACATCCTCTGGTAAGAAATCGATGCTAGTTATATAAATTGCATTTAAGTTGCTTGTGTTTTGGGTCAGTTTTCTATTTTTTGTCCCTTGTAATTAGCCGTCTCAAACTTAATTGGTCACCACTACCACCAGGTACCCACTTTATATTTAAATTTTTGGGAACTGGTCGCTCTAAAAATCTATCATTTAGTTACTCAGTTTTCAGTGGAAATTGTTCCTTTGGTCTTTGTTTAGTAAGAATTAATTGAATGTGGTGCAGCAAATAAAACAAATTCTTCTGCTGATCAATCACTGAATTCAACATTAAGTCAATTTTTATTTGAAATTAACCTGAAAACCAGTGGCCCAGTAGTCTTGTTGATCGAGAGTTACCTTATTTTTGAAACAGGCTTGCAAAGGGCAATTGAGATTCTTTTAACCAAGCAATGATTTTTTTTTCCTCTAAGGTTATTGTTTTTTAAATGCAGGAAAATAAAGCTAGAGCGTTTTACTTCGAGGAACTTCAATTATACCTTATGTTCTTGCTGCAAATTTTACAACTTACGTGTCCATGAGTTGCATTCTTCAGACAATTTATTTAATCAAGAAATTTAAAAATTACCTTTCATTTGTTCATAGTCGATACACTTCATCAATCCAACCTACTTTTTAATGCAAATCGTCTATCTCAAATGGCTGGATTAGTTGCAGTTTAACTAAGTTAAATTTATTTATCTTTGGTGCTTATTTTTAAGTATAATTATGCATATTATATTTCATCCATTATGTTTTATAAATACGTATGTATTAACTCTGAAACTCTATTCCCAGTCATCAAACCACCCCAAAGAACCTTCATATCTCACTGCCTACGTGGATTGGATTGGAGCATATTGCTACCAATGTGACGAGCAATCCTTCAAGAATGTAATTCCACTTTACTAAAATTATTAAAAAAAAACATACTTACAATACAGTTGTCTGATAGACTTGCTGGAAACTGAATGGGTGTATCTTGCCCACCCTTGCATAAGTATCTGTATATCATCAAAATGATTGACAACGCTATATATTTTAACCACATCCTATGCCCATTGCTTATCTTCCCAGGTTCCTTTTGCCAAAATAAAATGTTTACAATTCTGTAAAACTTACTTTCCATGTACTTGACTTCCATGGTTGCCACGATTAATTATTTCTCATGTACACGTTTCCTCGCGATAACTTCAGACATTCCACCAAGCATGGCACGCTTGGAGTAAAATTGAAATCATGTTTAACCCTCTGCTAGACCTTGGCATTTTTAAGCTTCCTTCATCTAGCTCAGTACTTGTTGTAAATCTATCTGACGTGACAGAGAAATTTTTAGTGGTTACTAAATAGCCTTTATGTGGGTGCAGAAGTTATCAAAATGAAAGAACATTTTGAGACAGTGAAAATATCTGCAATCTCTGACAGGCACTGTTCAGAAGGAATGTGACTCACCACTTCAAATAAACCCACGTCAAGTCTGAGTGCTGTTGAGATTGAGGATAGAGAAAGTAGCTAGACCCCAGTCCAGTGAATGACATTGAAGTGAAGGAGTCACACCAGAGCATCTTGTTCAAGCAACGGAACATATAGGATTCATCTGGGACACAAACCTTTAGAGCAGGGGTTCCCAACTATTTTATTGCATAGACCAATACCATTAAGCAAGGGGTCGGAGGACTCCTGGATGGGTACTCCTACTTTAGAGTGAAATTAGAGACTGAAACACAAGGTATTGATTTATAGTTATTGAAGAAACAAAGTGAAAACTCAGAAGTTCTTTGCTTTTCCAAATAGATCAATAAAATTTTGCATAATCAATTACTTCACAAATTCAAATGAACTCAAAAAGATATAAACTAACAAATGTAATTATCCTGCTACATTTAGTTTTAAAATCAGCATAAGAACTAATGAATTATACTCTTGAAATCTGCAGAGGTGAATGTCCTTAAGAAAGGAAGCAAGAGATTGACTTGGTTCGGAGAAATTGAGGTGGGGTAGGTGGAGAGGGTACAAGAGAGATGTTACAATGGAGGAAGGAGTGGTCACAGTGTCATTTATAATAGAGATAGACAAGGAATTGTGAAAGATACTGGCACCCTTCTGAAGAAAAGCATTTTTCTTCGAATTCAGAGAAAATCAGAAGATTGGTAATTATGGCAGGCAAACTGGAAAATAGGCAATGGCAAATCCAAATATACTCACAAAAGGATAAAAATAAAGTTAAAGGTCTCTGGATGACTAATAAATTTGGATTAAAGTGAAGTAGAATAAAATAGCCCAGACATGTCAGGTTCAGGAAACAACGGAGTACAGAAATTGTTGTGTTGTGCTGCAAATGAAGTAAGAAAGGCATAAAGAAAGCTGACACTAAGTAATTTTAGGCAGATTGAATGTAATCTTTTTTTATGAACAGCTAAACTAAGAGAATATGAGAAATTTGGGTCTTACGGACACCATGAGAGCAAACCGCTGAGTAAAGTAATGTGTATTTAGCTTTTAGCTGCATTGAAGAAGAGGAAGTGACAAATGTCACGGTAAAGGAGGAAGGACAAATTGAAAATGATGAGATACGGCAATAGCTGTCAGTGCTGAAAGCAGAAATATTATCCTGTTCAAATAGGCTAAAAGTGGATGTAAAAAGTGTGCTGAATACGCCAATATTTCTTTGGTATGGAAGTGGTGTCAAATGACTGAAGAGGTATAAATGTTAGATTCTTAGAAAACAGGATAAATCTAACATCAGTTGCATTGTTGGACATTAATTTGAACAATTTTTGCACAAAAAATATAAGTTCATAAATAAAAGCCATGGTGGATTTGCCAAAGGCAAACATTTGATTTCATATTCCTAATATTCACATGTGTGTAGGAAAATCGGAGAACTCTTCCGATATTCCCATTTTATAGATATTTCTTCTTTTATCTGACTGAATTTCTTTTCTACTTTGTTTATCTTGAATGTTGTTACATTCACTTCCTCGTCTATTTTTAGGACCTGTTGTTACTGCCACATTTCTTTTATGCCCACAAGTAAAATTTCACCTCTAGTTTTTGAGCTGCTGAGACGAAAAAAGATATCTGAGAAACTCAGTGTTCTCCTTGTTACATCCTGAGATCCTCAATCAGCATTAAACACCGCCAACTAAATGCTCAAGACCTCAGGCTTCAGCAGCACTTGTGTCTTTAAAGATATCATTTTATTTTTTTAAGCACTAAGCTTCATAAGTTTTATAAGACTTGTATGTGGTTGCTGTTCCAAGTACATTATCCCTTTCATCTTTCTCTAACCCTCTTCCTTTCAGTCTTATCCAGTCCCAAGCTTTCACCTCTGTATCTCCCCCTTTGATTCCAAATAAAGTTCCCTGAAAGGGACTGAGCTTCTTCTCATATCTTTCCAACTTCAAAATCTTGGATCCATTTAGGACCCTCCCCCTAGCTTCATACAATTTGTAGATCTTTTTAATCTGATATCAACGTAGCATCAATCATCTCATTTATTTTTTTCTAATGAAGGTGGCATGGGGGAAAGGAATTATACCTAAGGCATGGCGAAGGGCGGGAGGGATACTAATTCCCAAAGAGAAGAATTCCTCAACAATCAGTCAGTTCCGCCAGATCAGTCTCCTGAATGTGGAAGGAAAGCTCTTCTTTAGTGTCGTGGCTCAAAGACTCTCAGCCTTTTTGCTGAGCAACAACTTCGTCGACACATCAGTACAGAAAGCAGGAATACGTGGTTTCCCAGAATGGCTGGAACATGCAAATGTCATCTGACACCAGATACAAACTGCCAAGAAAGAAAAGAAAGACCTGCATGTAGTCTTCCTAGATCTTGCCAATGCTTTTGGGTCGATGGCTCACGAGACTCTGTGGGCAGCTTTCAACTTTTTCCAGGTTGCAGAGGGCATCACATAGCTGGTCAAAGCGTACTTCCAGGATCTGCAGTTCTGTGTCACAACACAAGATAACACCAGCACATGGCAGCACCTTGAGATAGGCATAATGGCGGGCTGTACCATCTCTCCTCTGGCATTTATCATGGCAATGGAGCTCATTATCCCAGCATCACAATGGGTGGTCGGAGGGAAATGCTTGAGGAATGGGCTGCGTCTTCCTCCAATCAGGGTGTACATGGATGACATGACCACAATAACAACAACAAAAGCATGCACCAAACACCTGCTGGATAAACTCCAGGGAAACATCAAATGGGCATGAATGGAGATCAAACCCAGTAAGTCTCGCAGTATCTCAATTGTCAAAGGCCAGCTCACCGACCTAAGGTTTTGTATCAACGCTGAGCCAATACCAACTGTCCTGGAAAAGCCCATCAAAAGCCTCGGACGGTGGTACAATGCAGACCTCAGAGCCATAGAGCATGTAGAACAACTAAAGCAGGATACAATCAGTGGCCTCAAGCTAATCAACAACACAGCTCCCCCGGGGAGATTGAAGCCTTGGTGCTTTCAGTTTGGACTGCTGCCCCGACTTATGCGGCCAATTACCATCTATGAGGTCACTATGTCTCATGCAAATGGGCTGGAGAGGCTGGTGAGCTCACATGTGAGGAAGTGGCTTGGGCTACCAAGATGCCTTAGCAGCACAGGACTTCACGGGAACAGAACCCTTTCTCTGCCAATTTCTAGCCTGGTGGAGGAATACAAAAGTGCCAAAGCAAGGCTGGAAATGACACTCAAAAAATCTTGGGACCCAATCATAAGAGGCATTGCTCCTGCTCGAGCAACAGGGAAGAAATGGACCCCAGCCGCAGCAGTACTGGACGCAGAAGCTGCCCTCCGACACCGGGACATAGTGGACTATGTCCAACAGGACAGAGGAGGCCTTGGCCTTGGAGTGATGAAACCTACCTGGCAAAAGGCTCCTACAACTGAACGCCGGCACCTGGTGGTGGAGGAGGAGCGCCACCAAGAAGCAGCAGCCAGATGTGCCATAGCAATATCCCAAGCCAAGCAAAGCTGAGGGGGTGAGGTGGGAGGGTGTTGAGAGGAGGAAAATCACATGGAGTGAGCTGTGGAGCATGGAGTCAAACAGACTGAGCTTCATCATCACAGCAAGATATGATGTCCTGCCCTCTCCTACAAACCTAAATCTTTGGCTGGGAGAGGATCCAGCCTGTCCTCTGTGCACAGTTCCGGCGTCCCTCAAGCACATCGTGGTTAGTTGCAAGACCAGCCTAATACAATGCAGACACACCTGGCGACATGACCAAGTGCTGAGGTGTTTGGCAGCTGAACTTGAGTGTAAGAGAGTAACTACCAACGCCAGTCCTCTCAATGCCCAGACAACGGTCCCACAACTACCATCCTTCACCCGGGAAGGAGAGAAACCGGGGGCTAACCCCTTGCCTCACGACTCATGCCCACTGAGTGCAGCCAGGGACTGGGAAATGCATGTTGATTTAGGCCAGAAGCTTACCTTCCTATCTGAAATTGCAACAACCAACCTGCGGCCTGACCTGGTCCTTTGGTCCAACTCCTGTCGGCACGTCTTTATCATTGAGCTGACTGTCCCCTGGGAGGATGCTGTGGATGAGGCTTACAAACGGAAAAGGCCGCGATATGCCAACCTTGCAGTCGAAGCAGAGGAGCGAGGCTGGAATGTAAAAGTGCGCCCAGTTGAGGTGGGGTGCAGGGGCTTTGTAGCCAGTTCCACCGTAAGGCTGCTGAGGGACGTAGGGGTCAGAGGGCAGGCCCATAGGAAGGCAATCAAAGCACTTGCTAATGCCACCGAAATGAGCAGTCACTGGCTGTGGCTGAAAAGAAGGGGTGCTGTCTGGGCTGCCAAGTGATCATCTAGAGACTAACCATGTGACACACACTCAGGTCTGATCAGCCTGTGGTGGGCCTGCCTCAGCTGAGGGTGTCTTGTGATAAAAGGCAGAAACACCCAGTGATGTCAAGGTACACAACTGAAGATGTGTGGTAATGGTGGTAACATCATCTAGTGGTCATCTTTAAGAACTCCTTTCACTCAAGTCAAGTGCAGTGCAGAAAATTTAGGGATTGTAATGTCCAGTCCTACGAGTCAAATTGTTTCAGAACCCATGTTTCAGAACATGTTCTGTCATCAACATTCATGATAGCAATCTCTAAATTCAATAGATAATCTTCCACTATTTCTCTCATTCCTATATAATCTTACCAAAGAAAACATTTTTTCTTTGTTCACTCATTTAATATTCCAAAAGAAACATGATTATGCCACCATTTTTCCTGAACTCCTGAGAACAATTGCTCTTCATTCTGTGCCACATTCTCTCCTCATCCTACGCCATCTCTTTGAGCAAAAACAAGAGTGGAGGGGGGAGGGGAGAGTCATTGGGTCAGAGAGAACGAATTATCTCATAGTGTCACTCAGCTGCTCCTCCGAGGCTCCGTTGGTGTTCCAACGTCTAACCTCTTGCATCCTTCTCTTCCTGGGGATCCTGCCTTTCCTCTGTTTCTGGTTCGAGTCATGAGCCTGCTGTCCGCAACTCCTAGTTGAGTAGGTGCCGGTGACCTCCATAACAGAGAGAGCCTCCTGTTCCTCTGCAGCTGGGCCCAGCCCTTCTTGGGTGCATCATGACAAGAAGTGAATAGGAAAAGATGAATTCAACTTTGAAGATGGCAGGATTAATTCGTAAGAATGTGAAAAAGGGAAGTCATGATTATTGACTTCATGAGTAATACACTGAATTTCTAGAAATTAGAGGTGTTTATTTGACTGTTGGAACTATGGATATTGCATTAAGAACTAAAAATTAAAAATGGTGGATCTGTTTGTTGGAGAAAGTCTTTCTTCATTTGAACAATTGTCAACTAAATATAGTTTACCAAAAACCCATTTCTTTCGGTACTTACAAATTAGAGATTTTCTGTGATCTCACTTATATACATTTCCTAATAGGCCTGATAAGAACGTATTTAATGAAATTCATAATATGAAATCATTTTATAATGGTTCAATATCTAATATTTATGATATGTTGTTGGGAATGAGAAATGATCCTTCAGACAAAATCAAAAATCTTTGGGAACAAGACTTACAGACTTCAACTTCGGAAGAAACTTGGAATGAAATTTTTAAATTGGTTAATACTTCATCGTTATGTGCTCGTCATTCCCTCCTACAATTTAAAGTGGTTCATAGGGCTTATATGACCAAGGATAAGTTATCTCGTTTTTATAGGAATATATCTCCCTACTGTGATAGGTGTAACAATGGAGAAGTGTCATTTATTCATATGTTTTGGACGTGCCCAAGTCTTGGAAAATATTGGAAGGAAGTATTCCAAACTTTTTCTGCACTCTTTAAAGTAAATTTTAAGCCTAATCCTTTGACTGCCCTATTTGGTATTGTTGGAAGGAAAGGTATCATCATGAAGACATCTGGTTTGCACATTCTGGCTTTTATTTCTCTTATGGCTAGGAGGGCGCTTTTGTTTAAATGGAAGGTTGCTGTTCCACCTGATCATGTTCAGTGGTTACGGGGTGTTATGGCGTGCCTAAATTTAGAAAAGATTCGTTGTTCAATTTCTGAATCTAACCAAGATTTTCAAAATTTGTGGGGGCCGTTTTTAAATTATTTTCATAATCTTTGACTTCTCATTAAAGTACAGAAGTTGGTTAATAGTATATTTTATTATCTGATAAGGTTTTTTTTTCCCAAACAGCTTCAACTATGGTAGTGGGTATAGATTTCCTTAATAAAACTGTTTATATTCTATCAAACAAATTAATCTAATCTATATGAATATAGGGTAAGGGGTTCGTTAATGTGATTCAATATACTGTATCTGGTATTGTTTTTCTTTTGTTTTATAGTATGGACTCTATTCTTCTATATAGAAATCAATAAAAATATTGAAAAGAAAGAAAAATGGTGGAAATATTTAGCAGATCCATAATAAGAGAAACAGTTGACATTTTCATCAGAACTAGCTTCTTGGATCCAATTCTGCTTGAGGTTGTGTTCCTCCCATTTCAAATCTTCTAAAATGTCCCTAAAGGCTCAGTGTCAATTCCATCCAGTCTATGTATTGCTTCATTTTTAATGTTCCCTTTCTAATGTTTGTAACGTCATGGCCATCTAATTCCATGCACAGCTCCTGCCTCTCCCTAATCAGTCTATCTTGTGTCCCTCGTAACGCTGAGAGCACTCTGGCTAGAGTGACCAATGATATTCTGTGTAACTATCAATAAAGGCATAATCACCTTCCTCAAGTGTGCTTGCTGAACCTGAGGTGTTTGAATGCACTGCCTTCCTTCAAGGTACCCTTTGTTTTGATACTTTATCTTCACCTAGTTCATATCGACTGCAACGTTGCTGTTTCCATTTGGCTCATCTAACAGAGACAGCACATCAGTTTCTGTAAATTCTCTTCCAATGTCCTTGCCAATGCTTGCTTGGCCCCTTCATGTTAATCAATTGCATGTTGCCCACATGAAAGCATTGCATAGACTTTCACATACATATTGTTGATGCCCAGCTACAGCATTTCTCTCTCCTCTGATGAATGACGATTACTGCTTGTGCTCATTTGCAGTCCTGAAAGATTGCGAAGGGAGCAATAAAGGTTCCCAGGATACATGGAAAGCACGACAAGCAACAGTAGATCACTGGGATTGTAGCAGTCATAAAAAGAGGTACTGGTTAGGTGGATAACTGATTCATTGTAACTCTGATTAGCCAAGTGATAAATAGGTGGGTTGCTAAGCACATGGCACATTGGGCCGGGAGGGCCTGTTCTGCGTTCTATCTAGAAATAAATAAACAAACTACTAAATAAATAAATTCATGAGACCATAAGAGATAGGAGCAGAATTAGGCTAATAGGCCTATTGAGCCTGTTCTGCCAGGTTATCATGGCTGATCCATTTTCCTTTCTACCGCATTCTGCCTTCTCTCGGTAAACTTTCATGGCAGCTAATCAAGAACATATTAACCTCTGCCTTAAATACACCCAATCACTTGGCCTCCATAGTCACCTGCGGCAATGAATTCCATGGATTCACCACCCTCTGGCTAAAGAAATTCCTCCTCATCTTCATTCTAAATGGATGTCCCTCTATTGTGAGGCTGCTCCTCTGGTCCTAGATTCCCCATGGTCGGAAACATCCTCTCCACATCCACTTTATCTAGGTGTTTTAACATCTGATAGGTTTGAATGAGAATAACCCTTTCATTCCCAGGATCATTCTCATGAAGCTCTGCTCAGCCCTCTCCAATGTCGGCACATCCTTTCTTAGATAAGGGACCAGAGCTGCTCACAATGCTCCAAGTGAGGCCTCACCAGTGCCTTATAAAGCCTCAGCATTACATCTTTGTTTTTATGTTTTAGACATCCCAAAAGTAATGCTAACTTTGCATTTGCTTTCCTCACAACCGGCTCAACCCACAAGTTAACCTTTAGAGAATCCTGCACAAAGACTCCCAACTCCCTTTGCACCTTGGATTTTTGAAATTTCTGGCTGTTTAGAAAATATGCTGCACTTTTGTTCCTTCATGCATGACCATACACCTTCTGACACTGTATTCCATCTGCCACTTCTTTGTCCATTCTCCTAATCTGTCTAAGACCTTCTGCAGCCTTCCTGATTCCTCAACACTACCTTCCATCTTCGTATCATCCTCAGACTTTGCCACAAAGCCATCAATTTTGTCATCCAATCATTGACATATAAAGTAAAAAGAAGTGGTCCCAATATCAAGCCCTGTGAAACACCGCTTATCACTGGCAGCTAAACAGAAAAGGCTCCCTTTGTTTCCAGCCAATCAACTGATGTGCTATCCATGCTAGTATCTTTCCTGTAATACCACGGCTTCTTACTTTGTTAAGTAGCCTTATGCACATCACCTTGTCAAAGGCCTTCTGAAAATCCAAGTTAACAATATCCACTGACTCTCCTTTGTCCATCCTGCCTGTTATTTTATCAAAGAATTCCAATGGATTTGTCTGGCAAGATTTTCCATTAAGAAAACCATGCCAACTTTGGCCTATTTTATGATGTGCCTCCAAGTATCCTAAGACCTCATCCTGAACCATCAGTTCTAACATCTTCCCAACCACTGAGGTCAGGCTAGTTAGCCAATGATTCCCTTTCTTCTGCCTCTTTTCCTTCTTGAAGCATCCTCTGGAACCATGCCCGAATCTAGTGACTCTTGTAAGAACGTTACTAATGCTTCCATTATTTCTTCAGCTGCCTCTTTCAGAACTCTGGGGAGTACCCCATCTGGTCCAGGTGAATTATCTTTCAGACCTTTAGCAATTGCACTTACTTCTGCCCCTTGACACTCTTGAGCTTCCAGCATACTGCTAGTTTCTTCCACAGTGAAGACAGATACAAAATACTTTAGTTTGTCCACCATTTCCTTGTCCCCATTACTCCCTCTCCAGCATCATTTTTCTGTTATCTGAAAAAACTTTTGGTATCCTCTGATATCATTGGCTAGCTTACCTTCATATTTCATCTTTTCATTGCTTATGTTTTTTTTAGTTGCCTTCTATTTGTTTTTAAAAGTTTCCCACTATTCTAACTTCCCACTAATCTTTGTTCTATTACGTGCCCACTATTTTTTGTTCTATTACATGCCCTCCTTTTTGCCTTTATGTTGGCTTTGAATTCTCTTGTCAGTCACAGTTGAATCAACCTGCCTTTAGAATGCTACTTTTTTTTGGAATCTATCTATCCTGCGCCTTCCAAATTGCCCCAAAAGCTCCAGCTTTTGCTGTTCTAACATCATCCCTGCTAGTGTCCCCTTCCAATCAACTTTGGCCAGCTCCTCTCTCATCCTTTATTTCTCTTTGCTCTACTATAATACTGATATATCTGATTTTATCTTTCCCCTCTCAAACTGCAGGATGAATTCTATCAATATTACGAGCACTGTTTCCTGATGGTTCCTTTACCTTAAGCTCCCTAATCAAGTGTGGTTGATTGCACAACATCTAATCCAGAACTGCCTTTCCCCCAGTGGGCTCCACTATGAGCTGCTCTAGAACCCATCCCCTAGGCATTCTACAAATTCCTTCTCTTGGGTTTCAGCACCAAACTGATCTTCCAATCTACCTGCATATTTAAATCCCCCATGATTATTGTAACATTGCCCTTCTGACATGCTTTTTCTGTCTCCCATTGTAATTTGTAGACCACATGGGGCCTACTGTTCAGGGCCTCTATACAACTCCAATCAGGGTCTTTTTTTACTCTTAGAGTTTCTTACCTCTACTCACAAAGATACTACATCTTCCAATCCTGTCACCTCCTTCTAAGGGTTTGATTTCTTCCGTCATATTTGATTCCTTCAGCATATTTCCAAGTAATACAATATGTAAGCTGAGTGTTAACCTCATAAATAAAGCCCCAGCTCCTGTGTGAAGAACGCTGCCTTTCCAAGTTAACCTTAACTCACAAGTTATACCAAGCATAAAAGCTTAAGTTTATTTGGTATAATTCAATGTTAGAGATACCAGGTTATATTTTTAAAAATCTATGAAAATGTGCTCTTTCCAATATTGACCAAGTAAATACTAAATTTAACCTTACACAAAATCAAAAGCCTACTAGTAACAAATGTGTGAACGTCATCAAATAACATACTTATTTCACTAGTTCAAGCACGCTTAAGTTAATATCACAGCCGAACATTCAGAAAATTCAGAGTGGGAAATGGTGCAGTGTTAATGTTCAAAATTATCTTGAATGTTTGTGACATACTGACTGTTATTATGAACAATGAAATAATTGTGCAAATACATGAATTAGGCATCACTCTATGACAAAATATGACTTACAAAAATAGAAAATCTGATTACTACCTGGCCATCCTGCCAAGGCATGTTGTTTGGCAACAAATCAACTTTGACATAGATAACAGTTATTGAAACGATAGCTTGTTATCTCCATCCGTCCCCCTCCTGTCTTCTCCTATCGTTTCAGATCTCCCCCGATCCCTCCCACTTTCAAATCTCTTACTAGCTCTCCTTTCAGTTAGTCCTGACGAAGGGTCTCGGCCCAAAATGTCAATTGTACCTCTTCCTAGAGATGCTGCCTGGCCTGCTGCGTTCACCAGCAACTTTTATGTGTGTTGCTTGAAATTCTAGCATCTGCAGATTTCCCCGTGTTTGCTTGTTATCTCTGTTCCTTTCTCTTGGTGATTACTCACATACCCATGCATAGATTTCATGGGTTTTGTTGTAGAAAACAGTTTGACATCAAACTGTGCTTCCCACAACAGAGAAAACTCTGTAATGGCCACTATTTAAGAGACAGTCATGATATTTAATTTCCAACTCAGCAAAAAGATCCTAATTATAAATAATAACAGCAAAAGGTAATGTGGGCAAAAGAACCACTCAAATCTGCTCCATTTTTCTGCAAGTTCTTGGCTGTCTGTTACGACTTCTCTGTTTCCTCACAGTCCCACTTCCCTCTGATTCCCTTGGCATCAAAACATCTATCAGTCTCAACTTGGATAAGGGTAAGTGACCGAAAATTAAAGATCTCTGTAAAGATTTTCTTTCTCATTAAGACCCCTGGTTTCAGGTTTCTCAGTCAGGACTAAAGGTGCTAGGGCATCCAACAAAGAGTTTATAATGTCTCCTTCAGATTGCTTCTTATTCTAAATTCCAGTAAGCAGAAGCCAACCTTTAAAAATCCACTTGGGATGCATTAACTCATAAACCAATCTGCTGAATCTACATTACACCAACTACAGTTTAACCACATCCCTTCTGATAAGGAAACCATTATTGCATACATACCTCCAAAAGAATTGTTACCGAAGCCCTGTGCAATCTCAGCAAGACTTCATTAAGGTTGAGCTCCGACCCTCTTGGAATAAAGACCACTATACCAAAGGCCTTTTTAAATGCTTTCTTAACTGCATCTTTGCTTTCTGCACATCATAAACCAGTGCAGCAGGAATTGTCTGTCCTTCAAACTTCAAGTAATTTTTTTCTGTTTTAAGGCCATAGAGCAAGCTGCTCAGAGAATAGCTGTACACTGTTATTTGTTTTATTGGTACCTGTGAGGAGTGATCTACTTACATTTTCAATTGCCCTCATTAACTAAAAGTTAGCAATGTTAAAAAAAATGACAGCAATATGCACGGTATTTAACCGATGAGGCTGTGCTTTGTAGCCATTTTCTTGTTAAAAAAAAACGGCTTGCATGCTTTTTCTAACCACTTCCCTCTTTGGCTGATCAACAAATCAGAGTATTTTTAAATATCTTGTAGTTGCACGTCATTAAGTCATAATGAAACAAATGAAATCAATCATCAGAAAAAATGGTGGTTAAGGTTTATTCATTAATACATCTCTTATCCTCAAATAACACAATCAGAAACTCCCTTACAAAAACATGTACAGGAATTAACTATTCTAATCCATCGCTTTATCTCTCCTTGTATTTACTTTAAAGTATAAAAAAATTGAGTCATATTTATCATGGAACTAATAGAACTCACTAACGTAAGATATCTGTTGGACATAAGTACAAACATTTGATTGTACAAGAAATAGAATAATGATATGTGAGGGATAAAGAAAAAATGCAGGTGAGTGGGACTAGTTCAGACAGGCAACTTGCTCAGCAGGGATGAGTTGGGTGCACGGGCTAGTTTTGCATACTGTGAACCTGTGAGGGGACCAAGACGTGGTTAGTGCTTTTTTGAACCTGAAATTTATGCACACATTTCATTTAATAATTACATTTTTTCAGAGAGAACCAACTGCATGTGTTATACATTGACTCTCTGAGTAATTTCTAGAACTCTGAACGTCAACCGAAATTAAGTGAATTTCTCTGATTTAGGCTCTCAGCTCTTAAAATGGAAATTTTTCTTCTAAGCACTGTCACTGCTGGAACCAAAGAGCATACGAACCAGAAAGCAGGAGCAGGGTGTCCAGGACCTCAAGCCTGCTCCACAATTCAATAAAGCTACTGCTGATCCAACTTTGGCCTTAACAACACGACTGTGTTCTTCCCATTTCGCTTGACTTCCTTGTAGTTCAAGTCTCCAAATGGCACTTATGAATTACCACCTCTGTAATGATGTGAGAGTTTATGAAGTTCAATTCACTTGGCCTCATCTCTTTCAGTAGAGCTAACCAGGTAACGTCAGTGGTTGGAGCACAGCATGCAGTGGGTGGTGTTTGTTACCATTACCTTTTCAAACCAGCCTCCTGGTGCCCTTTTACCCCCAACAGGTGGTGATAATATCAATGCTCCCAAAGGATCTTTAGGGGATATTCCTCATTTTTCTTCTTCAGTCACTTCTAAAAAATAAAGGTCTTACTCTCGTATCATCCTTTTCTAAACCTGGTTATGTTTGGGATCCTACAGAAACAATAATTCTTCTATACTTCAAAGGCAAACACTAACTATATAATGTTTGCCAAATGTTGCTCTGGGACCTCCAAACAAGAGTCTTCAGTTCTATTCAAGACAATGCTCTTCCTACTCATTCCCAGAAAACTCTACAAACAATTAAGGGTCCAACCTAAATTGGTTGAGGGTGGGAGATGATTTCTTGCTGTTCAGACCTGCATTTCTGTGTTTGTTAGACACTGTGTTAGATGCAGATATGCTGCCCAACATGACATGAGAAGATACCAAGTTAATATTACAAGGATATTACAGGATTTCTGCATATCCTTCACACGTTCATCATACAAAGCAGACTGGTAATTTCTCTTGTAATGTTGATCTCCTATTATTCAACCCACCATCTTAGAAAACATTTTGCGGGAAATATAATGAGAACTCTGATGCAAATTAGTTTTCATAATGAAAGAAAGATGAAAATACATGATTAATCTGAAACTTCTTGGAGGCAACTTGATTGATTGGTTGGCAATAATTGTTGTCAATGGATTGATATTCTCTAACAGATTTCATTGCAAAGTGTATAGACAGATGCAGGTCAAAATCCAGTTGGCTCAAATGAAGTGTTTTTTTTAAGATTCTTTACTTGCTGTCTCTAGAACATACCACGTCAAACAACATTTACTTAATGACGATTCTTAAGGGAAATTATGACCTTAGAAGCAAAAATTATTGTTCATAGCTAATATAAGCTACGTCATTGTCAGCTCAGGTATGGTATATAAAAGGAATGCATATACAAAACTGCTTCTCTTTTTCATAATGAAATCTGGTTTAACATATTTACAAATTTTTCAAATTTACCCAATTCTCCAACTTTCACAGGATTTTTGTGGCGGGACTACTGTTAACATGTGGTAAAACTGTAGATTCACCAGGTAACCTAGACTATCAGCTATCACTGCACTTAATATCTTCCACCTTGACAGGCATACTTTGACTCCTCGTGAGCAACAGTTGAAATCACTTTGGAAACATCTTCAATCTCACAGTCCTGTCTTTGTATTCTCTCATGTAACAGATTCAAGGATTTAGTAGACAACATGGACTTCACTGAATTTCTTTCCAATTTCTGAAAATTATTTCCTAGATGACTTAATGTCCAAAGTCTCATCTCATCGTCTCTAACCTGCCAAATGGGCTCAAGATACGAATTCTGTTATGTAGGCTAAACCTTGTCTCTTTGTAGCTTGAGTCATGATCATTTTTTAAATGACTTCTCGGCTTTTCCTTCCAATTGGACTAAGTGAGACTCAACTGTATTGTAACTCTTTAACTGATTAAAATTCAGATGATATATATCCCTGTTGTGGAGTGTGCACTGTGTTCTTTTGTTTAGGAGAAATACTAAGTACTACTTACTATTAGGAGTACTTGTCCAATGATTTTAAATTGACTTTCCATTATCTGTTTTTTTTACAATATGACTGACATTTAAATTTTCCCAGATGAAGCTGTGGGATAAGAAGAAATCTATATTTTATCCCTTTATTCTATATGAATAACCAAAACTGAAATGGTCTGTGTTACGTACCCCATAACTGGGTTGCCAAACCAGCAGAAATGGATCACTCAGTTGGAGTCTGGATTACTAGAACTAAGGAAGTTTTATTAAAGAAACAAGCAACACAGTACTCTAATCAAAAAAGGATAATAAATGCAACAGTTCAGCAATGATAAACACACATGTACACAGAATTAAGATAACAGGATCAATCAAGCTCTATCGTTGTCTAGGGGTAAATGACCAGTTTCAAAGTGACACAAAGTCCAGTTCAATTTAGTTCAGTTCGCAGTAATCGTTGCCATGGTAATGGACAGTTGGGGGGGGGGAAGGAGAGAGAGCAAAACGAATGAATATTCAACACAGCTTCCACACAGACCTTCGCAGTCAGCTTTCGGGCTTTGTGATGTCATCTGAGGTCACCGACCGTGACCCCTCCGTTTCC
This sequence comes from Mobula birostris, assembly GCF_030028105.1. Classification (NCBI taxonomy): domain Eukaryota; kingdom Metazoa; phylum Chordata; class Chondrichthyes; order Myliobatiformes; family Myliobatidae; genus Mobula; species Mobula birostris. Next base: position 83,922,685 of record NC_092373.1, read on the forward strand.
AGATACGATCGTTTCTCTGCGGTGAACCTGGCACCCAGGCAAGGGTGGACACACACCAGGTTCTCGCCGATCGTGCCTTTCCATCCTGAGTGTCTAAAGCTTGATCCCGTGATCAGCCATTCAAAAGCTTCCCACTGACTTGTGAGAGACGCACCGCTTCCAGGGTCTCGTTACCTCGGGTGTCGTGTGTGTCCTGCCTTAACGAACCTGTCCCTTTTTATCCCCTTGCTGGGGTATCGCCTGTCCATCACTTCAATCAGTTCAGGGTTCAAAGGGGGAGCCGCTCTAGACAGCTCTCTCTCCCGTCCCTTTATTACACATCTCCAAATGCTGCTCCATTGTCTTCCTTATCTCTCTCTCTCCCGAAGACAGGTGACAGACCAACTGCTGATCACACAGGACAGCTAACATCTATGTGTATTCTTGTCACATCTAAACTGTAGAATATTACACGATAGGACTTCTTTACAAGGTCATTGAGTCATAGAATTCTGCAGAATGAAAACTGGTCCTTCAGCTCAATCGCCCACTCCAATCTAGATTCCCATCTAAACAAATCACATTTGCTGACTTTAGGCACATATTCTTCAAAATCTTTACTATCCATGTAACTGACCAAATATCTTTTCAAGGTTGTTATTACACCTGCTTCAAACACTTTATTTGGCAATTCTCTCCATTTGAGCAACACCTGTCATGAAGAAACTGTCCTTCAGGTCCCATTTAACTCTTTCCCTTCTCACCTTAAACCTACGCCCCCAAGCGTTTGATTCATTTTGCCTTGTGAAAAAGACTGAGGGCATTCACCTTGTCTATGCCATTCATAACTTTATTCACCTCTTTAAAGTCAACCCTCAGTCTCCTACATTCCAGATCAAAATCCTAGACTTCCAACCTTCTCCTATAACTCAGGATGTTGAGTCCCAGCAATGTTCTTGTAAATCTTCTTTACGCTCCTTCCAACTTAGTGGTGTCTTTCCTATAACAGGGTAACCAAATCTGTACACAATACTCCTTGTGCGGGATCACCATCTGCAGCAGAGCATCCCAACTCCTGTACTCAATGACCTAACTGATGAAGCCAAGTGTTCCTTCTTTGCCATCCTGTCTGTAGATTACACCATTATCAGGGAACGTGTTTGGCATGTGTTCTGTGGTTAAATCACAACTCCATATGCTCTCTAGTCAACTTGAATGGGATCCAATAGTACTTATAAGTTTTCTATTATTTTTCACAATAATTAATAAAGACCTGTCTGATTCATCACCTGTATGGCTGCTGTGATGATGTTTTAAGAGCCTCGGTTTTGTAATCCTGGCATACTATACGACTATTAGCTAGATCATCTACATCTGTGACTTCAAGCTAATAAATTACTTAGCCATTGTCTTAATTTTTACTGTGCCCAATACATCTCTGAGGGTTTCTTCCACAGATGTCCTTCCCAAATCCCTTGGTATCACTGCCATGCATGGACAAGCTGTGGTAGTAATAAAATTGTATTTACTACATTAGCCACCCAGCTTCTGGACCACTTATCCAGAGATGTGAGTTTGAATAGCAACTGAGGAATAAACTCCTGGCAGAGAGCAGCGGGAATTGAACCCAAATCATCTGATCACTTGCGCTGTAAAGCAATATGCTAACCATTGCACCACTGGGTTGCATGTTTTCAGTAAACGCAGGAATAAACTGTATGATGAAATGATTGGATATCTTCATTCAAACCTGTTCGAAACTGTTCAACCTTTTAATAATTATTCATTTACTTGGTTGCTAATGAGCACCTAAGAATGTGTCAGCTTTTTACGTGTAAACAGCATGTAAAAATAATGTTGCATTTATGTGCTAGAGATATAGTCATACTGTCTGTGCTGACTGTTGAGACACCAGTCCTGCACAAATCCCACTACATTAAGAAAACTACTAAATTTGAAAACCCTAGATAGAGTGGATGTGGAGAGGACGTTTCCAATAGTGGGAGAGTCTAGGACTAGAGGGCACAGCTCAGAATACAAGGAAAATCCTGTAGAACAGAGATGAGGAAGAATTTATTCAGCCAGAGGGTGGTGAATCTGTGGAAAAGATGGCTGTGAAGGCCAAGACAATGGGTATATTTCAAATGGAGGTTGAAAGGTTCATGATTAGCAAAGGTGTCGAAGAATGGAGTTGAGCAGGAAAGTAAAATAAATCAGGCATGATCAAATGGCAGAGCAGACTTGATGGGCTGAATGGCATAACCCTGTTCCTATGTCTTACGGTCTTTACGGAGGTCATTTATGAGTCCTCAACAGTCAGATTAGCAGAAAAGTGGCCTTTCACAGAGGATGTTAAAGACTTTATAAAGGCAGTTTTATAACTCTCATTGATTTAAATTGGTTAGTATACCACAGATGGGGTTAGAAACCTCCAAGTGAGTCACATATAAAGTAAAAAACTTGCTGGGAAAAGTCAATGGGTCTTTTAAATGAACTTTTAATGCCAACAGTGAGCAGGCAGGTACATAGACACAATTCAAATACAAGAAACTACAGACACTGGAATCTGGAGCAACACACAAAAATGCTGGAGGAACTCTGCACTTTAGGCAGGATCTGTTAAATGCAACTTTAATTTTCCATTTTATACCATGTGCAATATTATAACTATGATTTGGTGAATTAGAAATTGCTTGCACCAATATTTACTGTTGTCTACATTTTCTTAGATCCACCCGTACTGATAGCAATTCTATTTTATGATCTGTTAGGCCAAGATGATTTACCACAATTTCCTGATGTCTTCCCTTATTAATAGCCACCCACCCCACTCAATTTCCTTTCCTTTTCTGTCTTTCCATTCCAAATGTTGAATGTTTTGGAATATTTAATTCCCAGCTTTGGTTACACTGCAGTTACATTTCTGTAATGGCAATCAGTTCAAGTCCATTTAGTGCTATTGTGCAATTAGTGCCTTGTTATGCTTGAAAGATGCATTTAGATATACTTTTTAATTTGGCCTTTTAACATTTTTTTCCATTCCCCAACATTATTTGGTGCTTGTGGTTATTTCAGCTGCCTAATTACTTTGTTTACTACATTTCAAACCCCCACACAGCTTTGTTTCTCTTCCTCCTCTGATCCTCATTCCCTGCCAAAGTAGTTTAAACCTTCTACAAAAGCACTAGCAAACCATCCTCTGAGGATGCTGGTTCCACTTCCCATTGAGATGCAACCTGCTCAGTCACACAGCCCAGAGACCACCCCAAAGTCTCGAAAAGCTAAAGCCTTCTCTCCTGCACCATTCCTTCAGCCACACGTTCTTTAGCTCTGTTCTCCCACTTCCGTACCTGTTAACATGCGGCTCCGAGACTGCTTCCTGTGGGGCACTGCTTGCTAACCACTCCGCTTCCTAAGTCTGCCTGTAGGATCTCACCTCTGACGCACATTGGAAAAAGGGCCAAAATGCAGTTCTTATTGGAGAACCATTTATGAGCGAAATCCAGTTTCTGAGCAAGGGTCTGTCTATTTACATCCAAGTCATTAATGTATATAACAAACATCGCAGGTCCCAGCACCAATCCTTGTGGTATATCATTGGACACAGATTTCCAATGAGAAGATCCTCTACTGACCACCTGTCGAAGGGATTTATTATGATGGTCTATACCGAAAATCCTGTTTGTGTTGAGACAGTAGGACAGCCCACCTGTACATCCTTAATAACACCAATATGCCAATAGCACACCTGCACCAAAAGGCCAGATCAGTAGCTTGTGATCAATAACTATCATGAACGGAATATCCAATACTTGGGCATGTTGCCTGTTTCTTTATCTCAGTGGCATGTAAGCAATTAGTGCTTCGCGATCACCATCTATTGTGGTGCTATCACGTGTCAAGTGTAAGAACGTGATTGGACAGAGTTCAGAGCATGGCAGAAATGACAGAATGATCTAGAAACTGTATGGTGAAAACGTGGTCGCTGTCTGCTGTTGTAAATAAAAGTTCTAGTTTTAATTCTTCCAGAATATGGTTTGTTCTTAATAACCCACGGTACGTATAAAGAACACAACATCTATGATATGGCCAGTCATTGTCCTAGCTCCTTAGTTGAGAGCAACACAAACAAATTTTACTACTTAGTGTTGTGCAGCACAGAAAAACTGTTGAGCTTTGTTGCATATACCTGTGCGTCTTCACTGTTCCTTTAAGCTTTTCTGTCTGTGATGAAGGCTTCAGAGTGATCTTTTAGCAGTCAGAATGTCATCCCAATTGCACAGGCCTGTGGGAAATGGGATTAGTATAGTTGAATGTAATAGTATGGATACAGAGGGCTGAATGGGCTGTTTCTGTGCAATACAAATCTATGACTCTATGATTCTAACACTAGGTCCCTTATAGGTTATAATCTACTAAAAGACAGATAGTAGCTGGAAATTACATACCAGGACGGTGCTTGAGTATTTCCAACATTTTTTCTGTTTTATTTCAGATATGTAGCATCTGCAGGCTTCTGTCTTTAATTGTTATTTAAAACAATGATTTTACCTGACACACTAGATTAGCATACAAGTACCATGTGGGATGCAGGCCAATAGAAGGCATTCTCTGTGCAGGTATTCCAATATACTTGGCTGCAAACAGTAAATGCCAGGTATGTCACTGGAAGTTGGAGGAGCTGGGAGGGAGACGGATAACAGTGTGACAGTGAGAGGGACTCTGAATGGTGAATAGTTTAGGTGCCACTGCAGGTGCAGACCAGCTGAAATGGAACTGTGCTGGGAGACAGACTGTGAGGAACGTGAGTTCTTTTTACTCACGACCCCACTAGCAAGGCTGGCATTTCAGGTGGTTGAGGTACTCATACAATGCTCTTGAGGGGGAGTGTTCCAGGATTTAGACCCAGTGACAGAGAGGGGAATGCATTCCCAAGTCAGGTTGATGTCTGACTTGAAGGAAAATTGCAGCTTCCACCTTTGTCCTTGCTGCAGGTAGCGATTATAGGTTTGGAAGATGAGGCTGAAAAGGACTTGGTGAGTTGCTGAAGGTTTTGGTAGATGGTACATACTGTGTGTTGGTGAAGGAACAATTAATGTTCAGGGTGCTGTATTAAATGTTAATTAAATGGATTACTTGACCCAGAATCTCATCCAGTTTCTTCAGTGTTATTGCAGCAGCTCTGACCCGGGCAAGTAGAGTAGAGACACACACAAAATGCTGGTGGAATGCAGCAGGCCAGGCAGCATCTAGGAAGAAGTAGAGTCAACGCTTCAGGCCGAGAGTAGAGAGATGGAAAAGCTTTGAGGTGTCAGGTGGTGAATCCGTCGTCACAGATTGCACAGCCTTGTAGCCACAGGGTTTATGTGTGGGTTTAGTTAAGTTTCTGTTCAATAGTTTCCCAAAGGCAATGAGGTATTTGGCAATGGTATGCCATTTAACGATTGTAGTAGTTGATAAGATTTGCATTTCGAAGTTGGCAGTTGCCTTGCACAGCATGGCCATGACTTACCACATATCAGCTCTGCCTGATGCAGGTCAGAATGGCTTCCTCACAGGGAAAATGCAAAAAGAAACGGAACAAAGTCTAATCATCACTGAATAGCTCAGCTTTATGGCAAAGGGAATGGTCTTGATAGAGAAGCTTAAAATGGCTGTACTAAAGAAAAGCAACATCCTGGGCATAGGAGATTAGCCTCCAATCACTACAACCAATTTTTATTGTCTGGGACGTTTGTACAGACAATGCACAGTTTTCCTTTTGAACTTCACTGTCTTCAAATTAACCAGCGTATATCGGTGCCACATAATCAAATGGCATCTTGATCTTGAGATGTGCTGTGCCCTCGCCTCACCTTTGAATGCAGTTCTTACTTCCATGTTTAGACTGAAGATATAATAAAGTCAGGTTGAACGGCCCTGAGAGAATCTAAAATAACAATCAGCCAACAGATTAGTGGTAAATAATTGCTGTTTAGGGATAGCACTTTCTACAACAGCTTCATCATTTTACTGAAGAATGAAAGCAGGCTGCTTGACCTCTTCTTGGCCAAGTTAAAAATGTCCTGCTTTTGGTAACAGTTCACATTAAAGCAATTTCCAGCATTAATAAATAGCTGCCATTATTTTAACTGTTCTGGGATAGTTTAACTAGAGGATGGCCCAACTCCCAAAGGCAGTCTCTGTCTGAACCCTCACTCTTAGCGAAATTCACTGACACTCGGCTACCATGGGACTTGTTAAACATTAAGATGATGTTACAAACTGAAAATGATCTTAAAAAGTACTTAAATCCATTTAAATTGGACCGAATGAAAACCTTTAATTTGTTCCGGCATCTGATGTCTTCCATTCTTGTTGATGGCACTGCTATCAATGAAGTTACTCTTTTATGTTAGGCTCATCATTCACAAACAGGCTATTACAGTGACAGCTGCTGAGCTTGGGAACAAATACTCTAGTTGGGAGAAAATACGGCTTTCCTAGTGATACCTCGAAGGCAGAGGTCCCAGCCTGGGGTTCAGAGACCCTCGGTTGGTGGTAAGAGTCCATGACACAAATGCTGGAAACCACTCCTCCAAGGTAAGTTCGATGATCGTGACACATGTTCTAGTTATTAAGCTATTCCAAAAGAAAGGAGTTTGGATTCAGCAAAGGAAGTTTAGAAATATGTTTTTGAATAAGGCAATAAGCAATCCAAAGCAGAGGTCAGTTTTGAAAGAGAATGTTCTAAATCTGCATCTATGCAACAAATCTATTAGTAGTTGAAGAGGAAATGCTAAAGTACTTACCGATGTGCAGCATTCAGGCCGAAGGAAGACGTTGTCTGCAGGTACTCCAATGTTCATGACTGCTCAGATGCCTGGTACATCAGTGGAATCTGCAGAAAAGTCAAAGTATTTCTCTTACCTCTGCTGCACCAAGACCACTTTCAGCATTGACATGCTGATACCCGGGCAAATATTTCAGGGCTGGTGTTCTGCTAAGCCAAAGGCCAATGTTCAGCTGCAGCCTGACCTACTGGTAAATCTCAGTAAGTTTTCTTTTATTTTAAATAAATACTTCATTGATCCCAAAGGAAATTACATTGTCACAATAGCATTACATTTAAGGCATCCATTAGTCTTGCGAGACCATGGTTCTGCGCCTGGAAAATCTTCACACTCCAGGGCAAGGTTGTATGGAAGACCGGCAGTTGCCCATACTGAAGGTCTCCCTTCTCCACGCCACCGATGTTGTCCAAGGGAAGGGCATTAGGACCCGTACAGCTTGGCACCGGTGTCGTCACAGAGCAATGTGTGACTAAGCACCTTGCTCAAGGACACAACACGCTACCTCGGCTGGGGCTCGAACTCACGACCTTCAGATCGTTAGTCGAATGTCTTAACCACTTGGCCACGTGCCCACATGCATTACAAGTGCACTGATATACAAATATTAGAAGAGAAGTAAGAAAGAATTTAAAATAAATTACCTCAAACTGGAGGGAGGGTTATCACTTCCCCAGCTATAGGTTGACTCTTTATAAAGCCTAATGGCCGAGGGTAAGAATAACCTCCTTGGACCTGTAGAGTTGTCTTAGTCTATTAATAAAAGAGCTCCTTTGTTCAGCCGAGGAGTCATGCGGAGTTTGAGAAACATTGTCCAGAATTGCCAGGGTTTTCTGGAGGGTCCTTTGTTCTACCACAGCCTCCAGTGTGACCAGTTTGACTCCTATAACAGAGCCAGCCTTTCTAATCAGTTTATTGAGCCTGTTGGCATCACCCATGTTGATGCCATTGCCCTAGTACACCACTGCATAGAAGATTGTACTGGTGACAACAGACTAATAGAACATGTAGAAAATACCTTTATTCATAAAAAGAAAACAAGAAACACACAGTGCAAAACTTTCTTTACATTCATACTGTCATCTAGTCTAGAATCCATAGTTTCATTCAAGTTAACACATTAATATGTACCAGAGCCACATGCTTGATCTCTTTTCACAATACACCTCTCAGGTGTTTGTTGTGGGGCTGCTACATGGGAACCAGCCCCTCAGAGCCCAGTGGTTTCAGCTGTCCCACACAAAGTCTTTGCCCTGTCACAGTGTCAATATGTCCTTTGTCATAGAAACATAGAAACATGGAAACCCTACAGTACAATACAGGCCCTTCGGCCCACAAAGCTGTGCCGAACTTGTCCTTACCTTAGAAATTACCAAGGGTTATCCATAGCCCTCTATTTTACTAAGCTCCATGTACCTGTCCAGGAGTCTCTTAAAAGACCCTATCAAATCCACCTCCACCGCCGTTGTCGGCAGCCCATTCCACGTACTCACCACTCTCTGCGTAAAAAACTTACCCCTGATTACTCCTCTATACCTACTTCCAAGCACCTTAAAACTGTGCCCTTTTGTGCTAGCCATTTCAGCCCTGGAAAAAAGCCTCTGACTATCCACGTGATCAATGCCTCTCATCATCTTATACAGCCCTATCAGGTCACCTCTCATCCTCCTTCACTCCAAGGAAAAAACGTCAGGTTTACTCATCCTATTCCCATAAGGCATGCTCCCCAATCCAGGCAACATCCTTGTAAATCTCCTCTGCACCCTTTCTATGGTTTCCACATCCTTCCTGTAGTGAGGCAACTGGAACTGAGCAGAGTACTCCAAATGGACTCTGACCAGGGTCCTATATTGACACAAGGAGTACATAACAGGCAAAATCACCAATACAGTACAACAAGCTGATACTACTGTAGTGCTGCATGAACTTTTTTTAGAGGTCAATAATCTTACCAGGGTCATGGATTCACATAAACATTATTTCAGGCAAAGGACATTAGCGAACTAGAAGTGTCGTTTTTAAAAAGACAACCAAAGAATTTTGCGATCTCTCACACTTACCTCCATGAAGATGTGTGCGGAAGGTTTCTTTTAAAGAGAGACAGTAGTGGGTGTCTGGAATGTACTGCCAGGGACAGAGATAGAGGCAGATATGATACGGGTGTTTACAGAGCCAATGAACATTCAGAGAATGGAGATATGTGGACCAATTGCAGACAGAAGGGATTATATTAATTAGTTCAGCTCCACACTTTGGGTTGAAGGGCCTATTCTTGTACTGTACTGCTCTATGTTCTAACATAACTACTTAATTCCCGATCATGTAAATTATTCAGTTAGTATAACGAAACTCAAGATCATACCTCGAGATAATTAGTTTAGGTCTCTGTATTACCAGTAATTTATCTATCATATCTCTGTTCCAGTCAAAGACAGACTGAAAAAAACAGCAGTGAGCTGAAAACTTGCTGAGAGAAATGTAGGGCATTACAGTGAGTGAGATCCAGGTTGGCAAACTTGGGGATATGTGAGAGGGAGGTGACTGGCAGGGCTGTTCTGTTAAAGAGTGCAACACTTCGTACCACCAAACCCATTCCTTTAATCCAATCCAGTCCATGTAGATGTTGCAGATACATTGACACACAAGATAACCAACAGATGGGTTTAGGTGGTGCAGGATCTTTAATATTCTGCTCATGATAAGTAAGAAATGACATTGGAGATTAAACAAAATGAGTGAAGTATTAACAAGGAAGCTAAGGATCATCATTAAGTTACACTCAAGGCCACTTTATTAAGTAGTCTTTGTGGTTTCTGCTGTTGCACCCTATTCACTTTATGGCTCAACATTCAAAGATGCTCTTCTGTACACCACTGTTGTAACATGTGGATATTTTGAATTACTGTCACCTTCCTATCAGCGTGAACCAGTCTGACCATTTTCCTCTGATCTCTCTCATTAGCAATGCATTTTCACTCGCAGAACTGCCACTGAGTGGATGTTTTTTGTTTCTTAAACCACCCCCTGTAAACTTTAGAGACTGTTGTGCAGGAAATCAGCAGTTTCTGAGATACTCAAGTCACCTCATCCGGCACCAACAATCATTCCATGGTCACCGTCACGTCACGTCACGTCACGTCACGTCACGTCACGTCACGTCCCTTCACGTCACGTCACGTCCCTTCACGTCCCGTCCCGTCCCGTCCCGTCCCGTCCCGTCCCGTTCCATTCCATTCCATTCCATTCTGATGTTTGGTCTGAATAGCAACTGACCCAACCATTTGATCATGTCTGCAAGCTTTTATTTGTTGAGTTGCTGCCCTCTGATTGGCTGATTGGATACTTGCATTAATAGGTGGGTGTGCAGGTGTACCTAATAAAGAGGCCACTGAGAGTAACTCTTCAGTTACACAACTCTAGCTCATTTTCAGTACTCCTGAAACTTACTGCTTTTATTACCCACTCTAGATGAACCTGGCCAGAGTTTGATTTGATGATTTCTTCTACAAGTCTTCAGCAGTACGTCCCCAGCATCACTGCTACCACTTCTCCTGGGTTTTTTTTACATCTCCTAGATATTGCTTTGACTGTTTCAATTTCTTGCTTCAACCACCAGTTCTGGTATCACCCAATAGTGATTAGGATGTTTGTTTGCTCTTTTACGATTTACCAGTCTGTTGCACAGTATCCGAGGATAATTGTTCATATTGAAACATCCTTATCTGCTTGTCAGTGCTCAGAGTTACTGAGCTGCACTGTGCAACTCTACCCCCTCACACATATGCTTTGCAAAATCAGAATTAGGTTAACTATCTGTGTCTTGTATGATGTGAAATTTGTTGTGTGCAGCAGCAATACAGACAAAGACATAAAATTACTACAAATTTAAAGATAAGTAGATAGTGCAATAAAAAAGGTATCACGGATCATTCAGAAATCTGACGGCAGGTGACAAGTTGTTTCAGAATCCTTGTGAGTGGGTTTTTCAGGCTCCTATACCTACCCCCTCATGATAATATCAAAAACAGCACATGTCCCAGATGGTGAGCGTCCTTAATGGTGTATGCTGCATTCCTGAGACCTGCCTCATCTGTGGTGGCAAGGCAGTGCCCATGATGGAGCTGCTGGTGTTCCTTCATGATTCCATCCATTTCTTGGGCCCAGGATAGGTTATCCGATATGTTGACAGCCTGAATATTAAAGCTGCTCTCCCTTTCCAAGGCTGACCCTTTGATGCAGTCTGGTATGTGCTCTTCCGATTTCCCTTCCTGAAATCCACGACCCTAGCTGACGCTGATTGGGAAGTCGTTGCTGCAGCACCACTCAGGCGGCTGATCTCTGTCACTCCTCATCCCCATCAGGCGTCTTCCCAACAACACTGGGTGCGATCTGCAGATGTGGAGATGGTGGTTGACAGTCATGAGTTAAAGAGAGCAGGACAGTGTGCTAAGCATGCTTCCTTGACGTGAATCTGTGTTGATTGTCAGCAAAGAGACATTACTTCCGATCTGTACTGACTGAGTCTCCCAAAGAGGAAGTTGAGGATCCATTTGCAGAGAGAGGTACAGAAGTCCAGGTTTAGAAGCCTTTAGAAGCACTCTTTAACAGAACAGCCCTGCCAGTCACCTCCCTCTCACATATCCCCAAGTTTGCCAACCTGGATCTCACTCACTGTAATGCCCTACATTTCTCTCAGCAAGTTTTCAGCTCACTGCTGTTTTTTTCAGTCTGCCTTTGACTGGAACAGAGATACGATAGATAAATTACTGGTAATACAGAGACCTAAACTAATTATCTCGAGGTATGATCTTGAGAGGATGATAACACTGAATGCCAAGCTGTAATCTTCAACGACCAGCCTAACATATGTCTTGCGGTTGTCTAGGTGTCCCAAAGCAGAGTGAAGAGCCTGTGGGCTTGCATCCACTGAGGCAGCAGCTTGTGGACAGATTGCAATGGGTCTAGGGCCTTGCTCAGGCAAGTGTTAATTCTAGTTAAAACAAATCTCTCAAAGCACTTCATGGTAGATGTGAGTGCCGCTGAGCAACAGTCATTAAGGCCGCACACCTTGCTTTTCTCAGGCACTGGCGTGATGCTGCCCTTTTGAAACAGGTGGGAACCTCAGACCACAGTAGTATGAGGTTGAAGATGCCCTTGAATGCTTCAGCCAACCAGTCAGCACAGGTTTTCACCTCATGGCCAGGTACAACATTGGGGCCCAACACCTTGTGAGGGTTTGCTCTCTTGAAGGATGTTATGATGTTGGCCTTCAAGATGGAGATTACAGAGTCACTAGATGCTGTGGAGATGGTGTGATGTTATTCTCCCTTTCAAAGCGTGCAGTCCAGTCATCAATCATTTGACTGTGCTTCACCGTGCTTGCTTTGTTCTGCTACATACTTTGTTCTGCTACAAGGATGCAGGGAGATCACGAGTTGGGTGGTAGGTGACGAGTGCGGTCATGATGGGCTGAAGGGCCAGTATCCATGATGTATCATTCTATGACTATCTACCTCTGGGCTAATAAGTTTATTGTACCTAATTACAATTCAAAAATTGATGGCAGCAGAGAAACAATGGTTCTTATGTCCTAATTCTCTAATCACATTAGGTTGTGTGACTTCACTGAGCAACATTGGAGGAGTGCACAGCTTATGAGTGAACAACTTGGCGAGGACGAGGTGACAAAGCCTGTTTATTGCAACACACACAAAATGCTGGAGGAACTCAGCAGGCCAGGCAGCATCTGTGGAAAAGAGTAAACAGTCGGCGTTTCAGACCGCGACCCTCCTTTGGAAGTTCTGAAGAAGAGGCTCAGCCAGAAACGTCAACTGTTTACTCTTTTCCATCAGTGCTGTCTGGGCCGCTGAGTTCCTCCAGCATTTTCTGTGTGTTGCTTTGGATTTCCAGCATCTGCAGATTTTCTCATGTTTGTGAAAGCCAGGTTTGTTTCAACCACATGTTATTGTTAGAGGTTGGGTGTGTCATTTAGTTTATAATTTCCTGTTTTGTTAATGTAGTTAAACTGGTATTTCTAAAGTCTGGTTGTGATACTCACTGCTTTGCTGTGGGCTTGATCTGCAGCATACAACAGAAATAGCTTGCATGAAAACATTTGCTGATAAAAGGTAACAACAGCATTTTGTTTGCACATCCAATACCGATGGTCACTAAAACAATGCAAATAATTAACCATCAAAATCAAAACTATCCCTTGCCCCAACTTCCCCCTTAGGAAGAATAGCATTACTCATAACGTGATCAAATCAGGATTGGCATGAGGGGATTTTAAATACACTCCTTTTGTCAATTTCTCTCAATTTAAATGAATTCCTAACAGGACTGAAGCCAGAAAATATCTAAATAGCTGACATAATTAATGGAGGATTAATTGATTACCTTTTGGTGCAGATGACCTGATGTAGCAGCAGTCATAACATGGTTGATAATTTCACTCACTTTGAAGGAGAGAAGAACAAAATGGAGAAACTTAAATCAGCGTAATTATGAGGATAAGAAAGCAGTCATTATCATGATTTGGCAGTTTGACCCCATTGCCTATGAATTAATTCTTGTTTGTTGGTGCTAAGATGCAATGTAGAAACTCTGGCATCTTCCTCCTTCCTTCTCAGACCTGAAGAAATGTCTCGGCCCAAATTAGGACTGTTTATTCTTTGTGGAGATAAATTAGTGTATTGCTCTACTTCTGCACTTCAGTTGCAATGGGTTTACGAAGCACATCAGAAAATGCAGGCAGCAGTACAGGCAAGCAGAGGAACAGGGCCTCCTGTGTTGCGTGTGGGAAATCAGGGAGACCTCCAGCCTCCCAGATAACCGCATCAGCACCAGGCGCATCGAGCTGCAGTTCTCAGAGAACACGTTAAGAAGCTTGATGACCTTCAACTCATAAGGGAAACTGAGGAGGTGATAGATCAGAGGCACAGGGAGGTGGTCACCCCTAAGTTGCAGGAGACAGGTACCTGGGTGACTGTCAGGAGAGGAAAAGGAAATAGGCAGCAAATGCAGAGTACATCTGTGGCCGCTCCCCTCAATAATAAGTATACCACTTTGGATACTGTTGGTGGGGATGACCTACTGGGGGACACTGCAGCAAGTGGGTCTCTGGCATTGTGGCTCAGAATGGAAGGGGGGAGAAGAGGACTGCAGTAGCAATAGGGGATTCCATAGTTAGAGGAGTAGGCACAAGATTCTGTGGATGTGCTAGGAACGTGATAGGTTTTGGTACATATGGCTGCCAATGGCATGGGTGGGAATGGAGAAGTTAGGGAGCTAGGTAGAAAGCTGATAAGCAGGACCTCCAGGATGGTAATCTTTGGATTTCTGCCTGTGCCTTGCGCCAGTGAGGGAAAGAATCAGATGATTTGGCAAAGGAACTGCTGCAGGGGGCTGGCTTTCAGATCTCTGGATCATTGGGATCTCTTCTGGGGAAGGTATGGCCTGTACAAAAAGGAAGTTACACCTGAACCCGAAGGGGACCAATATCCTTGCGGGCAGGTTTGTAAGAACTGTTGGGGAAGGTTGGGGAACTAATTTGGCAGGGGTATGGGAAGCTGAGTGACAGGGCTGAGGATGGAGCAGCTGGTATACAAGCAGAGGCCGTGTGTAGTGAGAAGGCTGGCAGGGACAAGCAGATGATAGGACAAAATTGCAGTCAGTGGGGTGAGGTGCAGTGTAACAAGGAGGCCAAAATCGAAGAGGGTGGTCAATACAAGAGTGAAGGTGTTATACTTGAATGCACGCAGTGTATGGAATAAGGTAGGTGATCTTGTAGTGCAGTTAGAGATTGGCGGGTATGACATTGCCAGCATCACTGAGCCGTAGCTGAAAGAAGATTATAGTTGGGAGCTTCACATCCAAGGATACACATTGCATTGAAATGACAGGCAGGTAGGCAGAGGGGTGGGGTGTCTCTGTTGGGAAAAGATGAGATGAAATCCTTAGAAAGAGATGACATAGGATCGGAAGATGGGGAATCATTATGGGAAGAGTTAAGGAACTGCAAGGGTAGAAAGACCCTGATGGGAATTATATGCAGGTCTCCAATCAGTAGCCAGGATGAGGGCTATAAATTACAACGGGAGTAGAAAAGGCATGTAAAAGGGGAAATGTTACTATAGTCAAGGAGGATTTCAATATGTAGATAGATTGGGAAAATCAGAGTGGTGCAGATTTTGGATCCCAAGAGAAAGAATTTATAGAATGCCTTTGAAGTGGCTTTTTAGAGCAGTATGAGCCCACTAGGGGATCAGCCATTCTGGAATGAGAGTTGTGTAATGAGCCAGATTTGATCGGAAAGGTTAAGGTAAAGGATCCCTTAGGAGCCAGAGATTACAATATGATTGAATTCACCCTGCAATTTGAGAGGGTGTCAGTACCTCCAGTTAAACTTTGTCTTTTTGTGTGTTTTCCCCCTAGCCGTCTGTCTGTGGTTTTGTATTGCCATGTGCTCTTGTTTCTTTTCATGCCCCATGTGCTCCTGTCCCCACCCCTGCTCTACTCCGGCCCTGTATTACTGAGTACTCCACCTCTCACCTATTTCTCATTATTACCTGTTTTGCTGCCACTTCTGTCTCATTGTGCTCCACCTATCATCTGCCTCTCTGTTTGTTGCTCAGTGTATTTCAGTCCTGTATTTTCACCTGTTTGTTGCCAGATTGTGCCAATGAATTTTTCTGAGCCTTTCCAGCATTTGTATCTGAACTTTGTCCGTCTGAATATCAACTCTGCCTGTTTCCTGATTCTGGTTATGGATTTCTCTGGATGTTTTGATCTCTGCCTGAACTTTGATGCTGACTTTGTTTGTACCTCAGGATTTGTTACTCAATTAATATCACTGTGTGTACAGTACTGGGTCTGTGATTGGATCCCTGCTCCAGCGTCCAGACAAAGGGAGAAGTTAAGGTCAAATATATCAGTATTACAGTGAAGTAAAGGAAATTATGGAGGCATGAGAGAGGAGCTGGCCTACGTTGATTCAAAGCGGACACTAGCAGGGATGATGACTGAGTAGCAATGACTGGAGTTTCAGGCAGCAATTTGGGAGGTGCAGTATAGATACATCCCAAAGAAGATGTAGTATTCTAAAGGCAGGATGGCCTAACTGTGACTGGCCATGGAAGTCAAAGCCAACATAAAAGCAAAAGAGAGAGCATAAAATAGAGCAAAAATTAGTGGGAAGTCAGATTTGGGAAGCTTTTTAAAAACCAACAGAAGGCAACTAAAAATGAGGAAGAAGATGTGATCAAAAATATGGTCAATAATAAAAAAGAGGATACCAAAAGTTTTTTTCAGTTATATAAAGAGTAAAGGAGAGGCAAGAGTAGACACTGGACCATTGAAAAATTACATTAGAGATGGTGTAATAGCTGGCAAGGAATGGCAGATGAAATGAATACAATCACTCTGAGCACTGGTACCCTGCTGTACTCACTGTACACCCATGATTGTGTAGTCAAGTTTCCATCAAACTCAATATATAAGTTTGCTGATGACACAACAATTGTAGGCCGTATCTCGGGTAATGATGAGTTTGAGTACAGAGAGGAAATTAAGAACCTGGTGGCATGGTGCGAAGATAATAACCTATCCCTCAACGTCAGCAAGACGAAGGAATTGGTTGTTGATTTCAGAAGGAGTAGCGGACCACACGACCCAATTTACATCAGTGGTGCGCAAGTGGAACAGGTCAAAAGCTTTAAGTTCCTCAGGGTCAATATCACAAATGACCCGACTTGGTCCAACCAAGCAGAGTCCACTAGCAAGAAGGCCCACCAGCGCCTTTACTTCCTGAGAAAGCTAAAGAAATTTGACCTGTTCCCTAAAATCCTCACTAATTTTTATATATGCACCGTAGAAAGCATTCTTCCAGGGTGCATCACAACCTGGTATGGAAGTTGTCCTGTCCAAGATCGGAGAAGCTGCAGAAGATTGTGAACACAGCTCAGCACATCACACAAACCAATCTTCCGTCCTTGGACTCTTTACACCGCACGCTGTCAGAACAGTGCTGCCAGGATAATCAAGGACACAACACACCCAGCCAACACACTTTTCATCCCTCTTCTCTCCTGGAGAAGGCTCAGGAGCTTGAAGACTCGTATGGCCAGATTTAGGAACAGCTTCTTTCCAACTGTGATAAGACTGCTGAACGGATCCTGACCCGGATCTGGGCCGTACCCTCCAAATATCCGGACCTGCCTCACGGTTTTTTTGCACTACCTTACTTTCCCTTTTCTATTTTCTATTTATGATTTATAATTTAAATTTTTAATATTTAATATCGATTTGTACTCCAAGGAGTGCGAAACACAGAATCAAATATTGCTGTGATGATTGTATGTTCTAGTATCAATTGTTTGGTGACAATAAAGTATAAAGTAAATATTTTGCATCAACCTCCACTGTGGAAGACAGTAGTAGCATGCTGGAACTTCAGGAGTGTCAGGGGGCAAAAGTGAGTGCAGTTGCTATTACTAAGGAGAAGGTGCTTGAGAAACTGAAAGATATGAAGGCAGATAAGTCACCTAGACCATATGTTCAAAACCCTAGGGTTCTTAAAGAGGTGGCTGAAGAGATTGTGGAGGCAATAGTAATGATCTTTCAAGAATCTCTGGATTCTGGGATGGTTCAGAGGATTGGAAAATTGCAAATATCACCCCACTCTTCAAGAAGAGAAGGTGGCAGAAGAAAGGAAACTATAGGCTAGTTAGCCTGACCTCAGTGATTGGAAAGATGTTGGAGTTGATTGTTAAGGATGAGGTCTCAGGGTACTTGGAGGCATAAGAAAATAGTCCAAAATCAGCAAGATTTCCTTAAGGGAAAATCTTGCTTGACAAATCTGTTGGAATTGTTTGAGGAAATAACAAGCAAGATAGACAACAGAAAATTGAGGCTACTTTGCAAGATAAGACTCTGTGGATAGAGCATTGAGTGATTGGCAAGAGGCAAAGAATGGGAATAAAGGGAGCCTTTTCTGATTGGCTGCTAGTGACTAGTGGTTTTCCGCAGAGGTTGGTGCTGGGATCACTTCCTTTTGCATTGTATGTCAAGGATTTGGATGATGGACTTGATTGTTTTGTACTAAGATTAAAGATAATATGAAGATAGGCTGAGCAGCAGATTGTGTTAAGAAAGCAAGGAGGCTGCAGAAGGACTTAGACAGATTAGGAGAATGGCAAAAATGTGGCGGATGAAATACAGTATTGGGAAGTGTGTGGTCATGAACTTCCATAGAAGAAATAAAAGTGTAGACAATTTTTAAACTGGGAAAAATTTCAAAAATCTGAGTTGCTAAGTGACTTGGGAGTCCTTGTGCATGATTCCTTAATGATTGATTTGCTGTTTGAGTTGGTGGCGTGGAAGACAAATGCAATGTTTGAGAAGACTAGAATGTAAAAGCAAGCTGAGGCTTTGTAAGGCAACAGTGAGGACTTATCTGGAGTATTGTGAGCAGTCTTGGGCCCCTTATGTAAGAAAGGATGTGCTGGCTTTGGAGAGGGTTCAAAGGAAGTTCACAAAAATGATTCTGGGAAAGAAAGGCTAATCATATAGGAGCATTTGATGGCTCTGCGCCTGTACCTGTTGGAATTTAGAAGAATGAGTGGGGATTTTATTGAAAGCTATTGAATGTTGAAAGACCTAGATAGAGTGGATGTGGAGAGGATGTTTCCTATTGTGGGGGAGTCTCAGATTTGAGGACACAGCCTCAGAATGGATAGATGTCCTTTCGAACAAAGATGAGAAGGAACTTCTTTATCCAGAGGGTGGTGAATCTGTGGCAATTCTGTGGAGCTTGGGTCATCACCGTCATCATTATGTACCATGTCATATGATGTAGGCGATCATAGTCTTGACCTTGATTGTTCTTGGCAAATTTTTCTACAGAGTGGTTCGCGATTGCCTTCTTCAGGACAGTGTCTTTACAAGACAGGTGACCCCAGTCATTATTAATACACTTCAGATTGTCTGCCTGGCATCAGTGGTCACATAACCAGGACTTGTGATATGCACCAGCTGTTCATACAACCGTCCGCCACCTGCTCCCGTGGCCTTACATGACCCTGATTGTGGGCTAAGCAGGTGCTACACCTTGCCCAATGGCAATCAGCAGCCTAGGAGGGGGAAGCAATGCCTTACATCTCCTTTGGTCAAGATGCATCTCCACCCCACCACCCAAGGTCATTGTATTTAAGGCGGAGGTTGATAAATTCTTAACAAGTCAGAGTGTGAAAGGTTATGGGGAGGAGGCAGGAGAATGGGGTTGAAAGGGAAAATGGGTCAGCCATAATCAAATGGTGAAGCAGACTTTATGAGCCAAATGGCCTAATTCTTCTCCTATGTCTCACGTTCTTATGGTCATTAGCTCATGGTTATGCCAAACTAATTAAGGTAATAAAGCCTGATTAAATTAATCTCTGCACATGATGTATCCCTCCATTCTCTGCATATTCATGTGTCAAATCAAGAACTTCTTAAATATCTCTATTGTATCTGCCTCCACGAGCACCTCTAGCGGTGTATTCTTGGCAGCCACGTGAGGCATTTAGAAGCAATGATTGAGAACACATTTCTCTATGGTTTTGACACCTGCACTTCCCTCCAGGGACAGTATTGGAGCTTTAGTGTATACCCGCAAGTCAGTGTTTCGACCACGCTAAGTAGAAAGGGGCAGGCCCTGTACAGCCTCCTAACTTTTGTATCAGATTGACAATTCTACAATTCAAAGTTCAATGTAAGTTTTATTATCAAAGTACACATACGTCACCATGCACGACCCTGAGATTCATTTTCCTGTGGGCATGCTCAGCAAATCTATAGAATAGTAACTATAACAGGATCAATGAAAGATCAACCAGAGTGCAGGAGACAACAAACTGTGCAAGTGCAAATATAAAGAATAGTAATAAATAGTGCGAACATGAAATAACAAGATAGCGAGTCCTTAAAATGAGATCATTGATTATGGGAACATCTCAATGATGGGCAAGTGAGTGTAGTTATCCCCTTTGTTCAAGAGCCTGATGGATGAGGGGTAGTAACTGTTCTTGAACCTGGTGGTGCAAGTCCTGAGGCACCTGTACCTTCTACCTGATGGCCGCAGTGAGAAGAGAGCATGGCCCAGGTGGTGGGGATCGCTGATTTCCTGTGACTGTGTTTCATGTAGATTTGCTCAGTGGTTGAGATGGCTTTACCTGTGATGTAGTGGGCCGAATCCTCTACTTTTCGTAGGATTTTCTGTTCAAATGCATTGGTCTTTCCATACCAGAACATAATACAGCCAGTCAATACACTCTCCACTACACATCTGTAGTAGTTTCACAAAGTTTTAGGTGTCATGCCAAATCTCCACAAACTCCTAAGGAAGTTGAGGTGCTGCATGCTTTCTTCCCAATTGCATTTACGTGCTGGGTCCGGGACAGGTCCTCTGAAATTGTAACATGCAGGAATTTAGAACTGTTAACCCTCTCCACCTCTGATCCACTGATAAGTACTGGCTTTTAGACCTCTGGTTTCCCCCTCCTGAAATCTACAATCAGTTCCTTAGTCTTGCTGTCAGTGAGTGAGAGGTTGTTGTTATGACTCCACTCGGCCAAATTATCAATCTCCCTCCTGTTTGCCGATTTGGCAACAAATGTAGCACATGAAGTGTAGTAGGAATAAGCCTGATATCAACAGATCAATAGAATCTAACATCGTTGGTAGGAAAATTACTAGAACAAATTCTAAAGAACAGTATTAATCTGCACTTGGGAAAAGAGTGAGACTTTGTTAGGGAGAGATCCTGACTGACCAATTTGATCGAATTTCTTCAAAGGGTAACACAATATGTTGATGAAGGCAATGCTGACAATGGAGACTACAAAGACTTTGGTTAGGCCTTCGACAAGGTCCCAGCTGGGAGGCTGGTCTAAAAGTTCAGAGCACACAAATTCAAGGCAATTTGGCAGATTGGATACAAAATTGGCTTGGTAATAGGAGGCAGAGGGTACTGGTGAGGTTGTTTTTGTGATTGGAAGCCTATGACCAGTGACGTACAACAGGATTTGTGCTGGGATCCTTACTACTTGTCAGGTTTATCTGAATCAAGTTTATTATCACTGACATACGCTATGAACTGCATTGTTTTCTGGCAGAAGTACAGTGTAAAGACACAATGATTGTCATAAGTTTCAAAGAATAAATAAATAGTGTGAAAGAGGAACGGGTTCATGTACAGCTGTTGACAAAATCTCAGATAGTGATGGTTGAGGTAGATCAGCTGGTTGGGTGGTGTTGCAAAGACAACCAAAGTCAGCACGATCAAGGAACTGATTGTGGTCTTCAGAAAGGGGAAGTCAGGAGAACACACGCCATCCCTGATGTGAGTGGGCAGCAATGAAAAGGGTAAGCAGCTTCAAGTTCCTGGATGTAAACATCTCTGAGAATCTACCCAAGGTCCAACACATTGCTGCAATCATGAAGAAGGCATTCTGGTGGCCATACTTTATCAGTAGTCTGAAGTTGATAGGGTAGGTCCCCAAAGATTCTGCAGATGTGCAGTGGAGAGCATTCTGACTGGCTGCATCACCAGCTGGTGTGAAGGTTCCAATATGCAAGACTGTAAAAGTCAGCAGAGAGTTGTAGGCTAAGTCAGATCCCTCCCTACC
This sequence comes from Mobula birostris, assembly GCF_030028105.1. NCBI lineage: Eukaryota > Metazoa > Chordata > Chondrichthyes > Myliobatiformes > Myliobatidae > Mobula > Mobula birostris. The sequence continues at coordinate 83,944,160 of NC_092373.1, forward strand.
AATGAGGCCATTTGCAAAACTGCTGCTTTTGAAGCCCATCACTAAGACCCTTACCATCTCGGACATGCCCTCTTCACGTGCATTAAACAATCTTGATTTGAATGAAGGAGGTATGGTGAGAAAGTTTGCAGATGACACAAAAATAGGAAGTGAGGAGGATAGCCTTAGCTTACAGAAAGATATTGATCAGTTTGCAAAATGGGAAAATAACTGGTAAGTAGGATTTAATCTTGATGTGAGAAGCAATGCACTTTGGGAGGACTAAACACCATAACCAATCGGGACCCAGGTAGCATTAAGGAACAGTGGGGTCTCAGTGTAGAAATCCAAGGTGAGGGTAGCTGGACTGGTTCAGAAGGAGATGGAGGTAAATGGTTTACTCATTATGTCCGGACATTGAGTATTAGAGCAAGGAGGAATTGGTACACTTTATAGAGCATTGTGAGGGCACAGTTGGAGTAACGTGTGTCATTCTGGTCACCACACTATAGGCAGGACTGGTGAGGGTGCCGAGGAGATTCTACATGTTATAACCTCAAATGGAGAATTTTGTTTCTGAGGAGAAACTGGATAGGCTGGCTGGCAGCAAAGTGATGCAACTTGTAGAGCCACTACCTCGCAACATCAGTGACCCCACATTCAATCCTGACCCCCAAGGACAACTGTCTCCCTGTGACTGTGTGGGTAACACCACCCCACGTCCTGGTTTCCTCTCACATCCCAAAGCTCTGTGGATTGGTAGGTTTCTCCTGGAGTCAGAATCAGATTCATTATCACTGACATACGTCATGAAATGTGTTGTTTTGTGATAGCAGTATAGTGCAATACATAAAATGTTTGCTTTAAGTTACAATAAGAAATACTTTAAAAATAAATTTTGCAAAAAGAGAGCAAAATAGTGAAGAAAGTTTTCATTGGTTCATGGGCCATTCGGAAACCTGCCTGTGGAGGGGAAGAAGTTGTGCCTAAAGCATTGCGTGTGTGTCTTCGGGCTCCTGTACCTTATTCCCTGATGGCAATAATGAGAAGACAATGAGATTTTCTTGTCCTGGCAAGAAAATGTGCAGCTGCTGGAAATCCAAAGCAACACACACAGAATGCTGGAGGATCTCAGCAGGCCAGACAGCATCATGGAAGATAGTAATAGTCAGTAAAACATTGAGTGCAATGTTGTTGTTGTTGTTGTTGCGACATCAATGAACCGGCCTATCTATCTATCTCACTCCTGTACGTTTCCTCGTCACTGTCTGGAGCTCTGCCAACAGCAGTTGTGTCACCAGCAGATTTATAGATGGCGTTTGAACTGCGCCTAGCCACACAGTCCGAGTGCAGAGAGAGTAGACCAGCGAGCTAAGCGCACGTCCTTGAGGTACGCCCGTGTTCACTGTCAGCGAGATGGAGCTATTAGTTCCAATCTGCACTGACTGCAGTTCGCTGATGAGAAAATCAAGGATGGAGTTGCAGAGGGAGATGCAGAGGCCCAGGTTTTGAAGCTTGTTGGTTAGCTATGAGGGGATGATGGTGCTGAGCACTGAGGTGTAACAAATACACAGCAGTCTGTCGTTGGTGTCGCTGATGTCTAGGTGAGCCAAGGCTGAGTGGAAAGCCAATGAGATCACATCTGCTGTAGACCTGTTCTGGTGGTAGACAAATTGCAGTGGGTCCTTGCTTAGGCAGGAGTTAATTCTGGTTATGATCAATGTCTTAGAGCACATCACCACTGTAGGGTCGAGTGCTACTGGGCAATATCCATTGAAATAGCTCACCCTTCTCTCCTCGGTGTGGAGCGGGTCGCACCCTCCGACTGCAGCAGTGAGAGAGTCAGGATGTCCTCGGATATGCCAGTTGGTTGGTTGGCTCAGGTTTTCAGTGCCCTGCCAGATAAACCATTGGGGCTTGATGCTAAGTGAGTTCGCTGGAGCCTGGAGGCAGAAGGAGGTGGCCTCTCTTGTGGTTAGAGGACAACGTATGTGTATGGGAGGGAGGAAGGGAGGAAAGGGGCTTGTGTTGCTGTTGTTGCTTGGCTGCTTGCTGTATTCGCTTTTGTTGCATCTGTGACGTTCTGCCAAGCGTTTTGGGCTCGCTAAGTTGACACTGGAACGTGTGGTGAAGCTTGCAGTTTCCCCCAGCGCACCCTTGGGTGCATCACTGTTAATGCGAACAACACACTTCACTGTGTGCTTCGATGTCCATGTGGCAAATAAACATGAATCTTGAATCTTAAATAAACTTCAATCTCAGTGCAGCATTAAAAACCTGCTTCATAAGAAACATACAGAAAATCTGCACTGACTGCGGTCTGCCGAAGCACATGAAGGTTTTGATTTGACTGTCCCGTTACCCGGCCCTATCACCTCTTGTGCTAGCATCCTTCAGATTTAATCCTAATCCTAACAGATTTAGCAAAGTGCTCGATACAGCACCCAAACAAGACGGAAGACAGTAGACAATCCTGCCCTGAGGGGGGATGTTTTCTGTTTCCCACCCATTAGTTTGGACGTCACTATTGATGTTTGTTGAGCAGTTGAATCTAATTCTAGATTCCCCCCTCCCCCCAAAGCCCATCCTAGAGAGCATACACAAGTGAAATATCCTCTCAAAGGCCCTTCCTGTTCCAAGGTGGCTCGGCACATGTTCACCCCGCCTGTCTCTCTGCTCAAACGTAGACATCAGTTTCCATGAGCAGCAAAGTGTCTATGCATTTATATTTCAAAAAGGAAATTCATTCATAATGAACTGTAAATACAGTGTAAAGGGCTTTACATTTTAGGTGTCATTTGGAAACTGTGATCAGTCCTGTTAACACTTGCTTTTTTTAACCATAGCACCATTGCCACTCATGAGGCCCCTGGGGCAATTTTGCTATCAAGAGGACTTCCCAACCAGATTCGGTCTCTCTGCATCCGGTAGTGAAAAGGACCCTATACTGTGGTGCTTCTCCAAAGAGCCTATGCATTGGCTGCAGCAGACTTCCATGCATCTTCCAGCACGCATTCTGTTAGTCTGGAGTGAGTCCGTCAGTACCATTCCCGTACAGATATCTCACTGTGCTGGAAAACCAACAAGTTTCAGACAGACCAAAGAGCAAATTCCGCCGTGTTGATGAACTTCCAACAACACTCAAGTCAGTCTGGTTGTATATCCCTGCAGCAGTACATAGATTAGAAAGTCCTCTGTTACACAATGTAAGGATGGAAAAGAAAGGACCATTGTACCATTCCTCACACCCTCATAGCAACTTTACAGTCTACAAAGAGGTGGTTAACTCTCTCCTCCCCAGTGAAGCCATCCCAAGGACAGTGTGTGCTGGAAATTCTATTTCAATTGTACAGGAAGGAACTGACCAGGAGAGCCCCTCTTCCCACCAGCCAAGAGAAGTCTAATGGCGGGGGAGTCCAATAGTGGGAAGAGTCTAGGACCAGAAGGCACAGCCTCAGAGTTGAGTGGCATCCATTGAGAACAGAGATGAGGAGGAATTTCTTTAGCCAGAGGGTGAATCTGCGGAATTCGTTCACACAGGCAGCTGTGGAGGCCAGATCATTGGGTGTATTTAAGGCAGAGGTTGAAAGGTTCCTGATTATCTGGAAGTGAAAAGTTAGGGGGAGACGGCAGGAGACTGGGGTTGGGAGGGAAATGGGTCGGCCATGATGAAATGGCAGCGCAGAATTGACAGGCCAAATGGCCTCATTCTGCCCCTGTCTTATGGTGTTGGTGCTTGTAGGTGAAATCTGGTGATGGGGCATTCTGCCGAATGATCTGGACAGTTTCTTCAGGGAACCACCTCCCAGTATCCATAGAGTCCTTGTCCCAGAGTACAGTACTGTGCAAAAGTTTTCAGTGCAAATATGTAGCTAGAGTGCCCAAGACTTTTGCACAGTACCTGTACTGTATTTGTCAACGTGGAGCAGAGAGTGAGTTTGTAAATCTGGCAGGAGCAAAGGGTGCTGGGAATGGCAATGGTGGAGCGCTGTGGGAGGGGAGTGGGAAAAGTGGCAGAGGAAATGACGGGGAGGTGAGTGGGGGGAGGGGGTCATAGGTGCAGACACACCTAACCCTGAGACACCAGGCAGGGTCATTTGATTCCAGACATAAACACTAGGAATTCTGCAGATACTGGAAATTCAAGCAACACACATCAAAGTTGCTGGTGAACGCAGCAGGCCAGGCAGCATCTCTAGGAAGAGGTACAGTCGACGTTTCAGGCCGCCCAAAATGTCAACTGTCCCTCTTCCTAGAGATGCTGCCTGGCCTGCTGCGTTCACCAGCAACTTTGATGTGATTCCAAACAGTTGGTTTATTGGTCATTCCAGAAAGTGCCTCCAATGCTTTCCACTCCCTCCCTTCTCCCTTCGCCTTTTCCCAACCATGATTCATCTCTTCCCACTCTCAGTCCACAATAGAAACCCATATCAGACTCAGGTTTATCATCACTCCCATTTGTCATGGAAGTTTTTTTGTGACAGCAGTACAGTGCGATACACAAAATACTAGAGTACTGTGCAAAAGTCTTAGGTACATTGATATAGCTAGGGGGCCTAAGACTTTTGCACAGTACTATGTAAATATGGTATGGGCCTTCTGACTGTCTTTCATCAATGATGATGTTTTCATCCAAAAGGTTATAGGACGAAGATGAGGAATAGCTGATTTTAAAAACACTTTGTTTTACAGAACATGGACAAGGTTGCCAGGGTAAGCACTAATTGCCTAACCGCTTATTGAAAACTGGTTGGTGGTCACCTTCTTAAACTGCTGCAGTTCACCTGCTCAAAGTATTCCTCTCATAATTTTGAGTATGGAGTTGCATGTGGTGTTAGCCATACTCCTGTGAAGTCTCAGAATTCAAGAATTTATTCTTCAATTTTTTTTGTAGCAGCAGTACAATGCAATAAATAAAATGTCTACAGTACTGAGCAAAAGTCTTATGCACCCTATCTATATATGCGATCGGACTGTATCTGAAGGATATCCATGCTGATCACTGCCTGCTGGACTTGTTTGCTTGGCAGAACTCTTCCACAAAGTACAGGTAGTTCAGCGAGACTTTCGTTTTTGCAGCTCTTGAATCTCCCTCAGTTCCACATGAGCTTCAGCAACTCTGCTACAGCCTAGTGCACACCCCCACTCAAGCTGTGGACATTCGATTTACCAGCAATGAGGCAGGAAATAAGATGATTAGAAAAAGGCTGCTTACACGAAATTAATGGCATCATAAAGTAGGTATGTTATCATCCATTGGCAACCATGTGAATAGGTTAGTGGTCTGACTGCATGTGCCCTGTCACTGCACCCTTACCCATTCCACAGGACTGGCCACCAAGGAAAAGAACAAAACACCCAGGGTTGTGATCAGATCTGCTGTGGTGATAGTGGATGTGGTAAAGTATCAGAAAGTCCAATAGGTTCTAGCCCTTCAGGTCAAACTGCACCACTGGTACAACAAAGTAAATTGTTTTTAATATCTGGCTGCTGATTATTTCCTGTCATACCAGGTTAGAGATTGTTTTTTTGAGGCCAACTTCCTTGGTTATTCATAGAACTGATAACAGGTCAATTAACTGTGACTCTGGAATGGATTGTGTAACAGAAAGTGAAACATAGTTCCTTCAGTGGTTGGGAGATTTTGCCAAGATTGGAGAACAACTCAACCCAATCATCAACCACCCAAGCTACACATCTTCCGAATTATTTCGAGGGACGAATGGTGTCCAGTTCAGAGAAGGAATGGAGTGGGGAAGTGCTTCATGAAAGGCAAGGCAGAAGGCAGACCATGGCAGGTACAAACATCGTACAGAGGGCAACTGGTAGAGAGTGGAGGGTGGTGGGTGGGTGAAGATGGCAAGGGAGCATTGAAGGAGAAGATGCTGATGCACACAGAGGATTGAGGTGGTGAGAGGGTCAAGAGGAACTAGGTGAGGAAGGAAAGAAAGAGCAAAGACATTTGTGCCAAGGGCTGCACAACTGATTATTGAGAGGCAGCTATGAACAGGTCCCCTTATACTTCCTCATTAACCTAAACTGCAGACTGGTCATTTCCCTCCACAGATGCTGCCTGACCTTTTGAGGTTCTCCAGCATTTTGTATGTGTTACTCAAGATTTCCTGCATCTTCTGAATTGCTTGTGTCTTACGCAAGGAGGGAAGAGGGGATTAGTCATGTACCACAGGCTGGTGAATTTAACATAAATAGTAGGGAAATTATTGGAAATATGTGTTGGTGCATGGCCAAGTGGTTAAGGCATTCGTCTAGTGACTTGAAGGTCGCTAGTTCGAACCTTGGCTGAGGCAGCGTGTGTACCCTTAAGCAAGGCACTTAACCACACATTGCTCTGCGATGACACCGGTGCCAAGCTGTATGGGTCCTAATGCCCTTCCCTTGGACAACGTCGGTGGTGTGGAGAGGGCACACCTGCAGCTTGGGCAACTGCTGGTCTTCCATACAAGCTTGCCCAGGCCTGCGCCCTGGAAACCTTCCAAGGCGCAAATCCATGGTCTCATGAGACTAACAGATGCCTATAAAATATAAATATTGGAAATAAGTAGTCGGGGGAACAGGACTAATCTGTGCTTTGAGTGGCAGGGATTTGATCAGAGATAGTCAGCATGGTTTTATTGGTTGGAGATCCTGTCTGACAATTGGTTTGAATGTTTTGAGGTGACTAATTGGGTCATTGAAGTCAACAAGTTGAAGAATTCAGTAACGCTTCTAACAAAGCCTTGCATGGATCACCGATCTAAAACATAAGAGCCTTTGGAATTTAGTGCAATTTGGCAAATTAGATCTGAAATTGTGATAGGAGGCAGAGGGTTGTGGTTGAGGGTTGCTTTTACAGTGAAAGCTCTGACCAACAATGCTGTATGGTGATCTCTGCTGAGATACCTGCTATTTCATAGAGCCATAAAGCCATTGACACTCCAGAAGAATTGATGTGGTATTAAAGGATAAGTAATAAGCGCTAGTCTTGCCTGCAACACTTGAATCCAAAAATTTAAATAAACGTTGCAGTTTATTGCTCAGCGTTAGATACTATTGGCCATACCCGCATTATGGGGTGTTATGATCCTGGAAAACAAATATATCACAATGTTCCATAACACATTAAGAATGCATATTGACAAAAAATATTTGTCTTCTTTCCACATAAATTCCATAATTTCCACAGATATTTTTATTCTGTATTTTAGTTGCTCAGTTGTTTTGGAAGTGATTTGTGAATTCAGTTTCAGCTACCCAAACAGAAGTTGCCTGCATTTTAAAAATTTTATATAAATTTAATTACTTTAATTTAAATACCTTAATCACTCTGGTGAGACTTGAACTCTTACTTTTGGACCTGTAGTCCAGGACCCAGATACTGGTACAGTAAACTTGGCTGCATCATGTATGAACATACACGTTGTAAGGTGATTAGATATAGTTTGCTTCACTTTTTATTTCAAACAAGTCAGCAATTCTATGAGTTACTGCTACAATTGAAGTTGGGTCCTTTAAATCAGGATATTCATGAAGTTATTATACAAATATTGATGGGATTCAAACCAAATCCTCATAATGAAACTCTCGGTAACTCACTATATCATGCAGTTAGCTGATCTGCTGTTTGCTATTTCTCCAGGCAGTTAAGGTTTGAAGTGTCAATATAGAACCATGTTGTTGTGAGGGGTAGAGCTGTGGTTCATGCCACTGTTAGAACTTCCTACTGCAAGTCTCTAAGCTGGGCATGTATAGCTGACAGGCAATGTAAAGGACCTGGCTTTATCAAGATCTATTTGGAAAACTCTGTCAACACTAATAGCTGCCTATGGTTAGACAATTAGCTGACTGGCAGGAGGTGAGGAGTGGGAATAAAGGGGGCCTTTCCTGTTTAGCTGTCAGTGCTAGTGGTATTCTGCAGGGGTTGGTGTTGGGACTACTTCTTTCCACGTTTCTCTCAATGATTTGGATGATGAAATTGATAGCTTTGTGCAGGCTTACATAGGAGAATGGGTAAAGAAATGGAAGATGGAACACAGTATAGGGAAGTGTATGATTATGCACTTTGGTAGAAGAAATAAAGGCACAGCCTATGTTCTAAACAGGGAGAAAGTTCAAAAATCAGAGCTGTAAAGGAATTTGGGCATCCTCGTGCAGAATACTCTAAAGGTTAACTTGTCGGTTGAGTCGGTGGTAAGGAAGGCAAATGTAATGTTAACATTCATTTCAAGAGGACCAGGGTACAAGAGCAAGGATATAATGCTGAAGCTACATAAGATATTGATCTTGAAGTATTGTGAGCAGTGTTGGATCCCTTACCTAAGAAAAGATGTGCTGGAATTGGAGAGGTTCTGGAGGGTGTTCATGAAAATGATTCCAGGAATGAGAGGGTTAAAGTATGAGGCGTATTTGATGACTCTGGGCCTGTACTCACTGGAGTCGAGAAGAATGAGAAGGGGATCTCAATGAAACTCATCGAATATTGAAAGGTCTAGATAGGGTGAACATGAAGAGGAGGTTTCCTATAGTGGGGGAATGTAGGACAGAGGGAACAGCCTCAGGTTAGAGGGACGTCCATGTTGAACAGAAATGAGGAGCAATTTCCTTAGCCAGAGGATGGTGAATCTGTGGAATTCATTGCCACAGATACCTGTGGAAGCCAAGTCATTGGGCATATTTAAATCAGAGGTTGATTAGTCAGGATGTCAAAAGTTATAGGGAGAACGCAGGAGGATGGGGTTGAGAGGGATAATAAATCAACCATGATGGAATGGTGGTGCAGACTCAATGGGCTGACTGGTCTGATTCTGTTCCTATGTGCTGTGGCCTAATATTTCCTTATTAGTTCAACCTTAGGAGGGTGATTTTGATATTTGTGGTTATGTGGGGGTTTTTATATAAAACAAACCTTGTACAAAACCAATACTGTATACGTTTGCAACACACATCAAATTTCCAGCATCTGCAGAATTCCTGTTGTTTGCCTTTATACGTTTGTACTTTATACCTTATTGTCGCCAGACAATTGGTACTAGAACGGACAATCATCACAGCAATATTTGATTCTGCGCTTCCCGCTCCCTAGATTACAAATATTAAGTATCAAAAATATTAAAAATAGTAAAAATTAGTAAATATTAAAAATTTAAATTATCAATCATAAATAGAAAATAGAAAAATGGAAAGTAAGGTAGTGCAAAAAAACCGAGAGACAGGTCCGGATATTTGGAGGGTACGGCCCAGATCCAGGTCTGGAATATGATTCTGAGTTTTAACATTAGCTCTACACCTTTAGCATCTGGCTTTAAATGTAGCCCCACCTGGTGGTTAATTTAGGAATGAATGAAAGAATTGAATGACTTGAAACATGTGTTGCAACTTCTACATGCAAATAACTGCACTAAATCTGTGTAATGTGCAGCACCTGCCAGCGTATTTGGAGTGTGTTATTCAATTGCAATCTTAGTACAAATTTGTTTAAATGTTTAGAATGTGCCTATAGTTTGCTACCACATCAGTAGTGCTTCAAGACTGCACATCTGCAGACCAATTTGTTTGATCACTGATGTCACAGTTTAATGAGCCCCTGATCACTGTGCTGAAAATCTCTGCCCTGCTCTCTGGAGAAACGATTGTGTAACCAGATGAGATGTGGACGGAGCTGGGCCCTACTTCATAATCCCAGATGATGGCTCCATGTGCTCTGACCAACAGTCTCAGGAAGCCCAAAATGAAACCTGGGTAACATCTGAACATAAGATATCAAAGCCTGCAGAGAGTCACCTGGTAGTGCTGAGGAAAGAAATTCCACAACCTCATTTATTTTCAAAGGTTCAAATGTCCAATTTCATGTCAGAGAAACGTATACAATTTACATCCTGAAATACTTTTTCTTTGCAAACATCCACAAAAACAGAGTGCCCCAAAGAATGAATGACAGTTAAATGTCAAATCCCCAAAGTCCACCGACCCAGCTCCCCACCCTCCCGCAAGTGTGGCAGCAAGCAATAATCCCCCCTCCCCCCACCAGCTAAAAAAAGCATCAGCACCCGCCACCGCATTCTCAAGCGTGAGCAAAGCAACAGCAAAGATACAGACTTGCAGTATCCAAAGATTTCACGTTTCACCTGGTATTCGACATACCGCAGATTCTCTCTCTCCCTAATAAGGGAGAAAGAGATGTCTCCGTTTTTTCCCAGCGAGATTGTCAAGGTGCCTTCTTTTAACAAGCATTAACGCGTAAGAAAATATAACTTCGCAGCCTGTACCCTTTCTTTGCACCGCTTACAACACACACTGATGCAAGCTCACAGAGAAATAGATGCAGGCTCATGGAGACAACAACCCCAACTGTGTCTCCAGCTGCCCGAGAAAATTCCCTGCAGGTTTAGCAGTCACCCACAGCTCACGTAGCTGACTGCTCACAGCACACACCAACTCAACTATGGCAGTCATACAGTGCAGCATTTTCTTTTCATCTTCCTGCCTTTATTTTGCAGAGAAAGTTTCTCAGGAAATTAATCACAGATTTTGTAGTAGATATTAATCAGAGCTTACAGGAGGACTTAAGGGGAACTCTACCATAGTTGAAGTGCATTCTTGTTAAGACGCTAACCTTTCACGTGGCACTTTGGCTGGCAAAGTCTAAAGCCGGACCCTGGTAAGGTAAGCCACCATTGTCCCAGTTGTAACCTGCCAGATCGGTCACTGATTTTCTGGAGTGGGATCCTCAAACTCTGGGTGACAAGTTATGCCTCTCTTCATCACTACATGTCTACATCTTCCTCTCCACCCCCCTGCTGCCTGCTCCTCCTCATGTTCATGCTGGGCTTCAGGGAGTAGCTGGCCTCATGAATACGACCTTGTGGAAGATGCAACAGACAAAGAATTCAGCCTTTTGCTGTGATTGTGGTGAAATACAGACACCAGCATTGCATGCTAAACACTGCATTGCCATCCTTCTTAGTGCTAGGTAACCCTGCTGCAATTATTAAAAGACACTTGGTTACAGTAGCCAGCAGGTAGATAGTAGCCAAAGGATGAATGATCCTTTCACTTTTAACAATTAGAATCTTTTAGGTACTTTAGGTCATTATCAAATATATAGAATGATTGAGCTGCTGCATCAATGTTGAGAGATAATTTCTCCCAGTTTTGAGTACCTAATCACTATCCCTACTCTTTCCTATCACCAAAGTAAGTTCCTAACCAGATCAATATTCAGAATCAGAATCACTTTATTGCCAGTAAGTGAAACACACCAGAATTGATTGTCATTTGGTGCCAAGCATAAAACACAGGGCAATGCCATTACAGACCAATAGCAACCAATAATTTACAAGATAACAGTGAAAACAGCCATGAGCAATCAACAATTAGCAGAACTGTCACATGTGCAAATGTCAATAATCAAACTTAAATAAATGTGATCATATGAAGAGACTCAACAATTACCAACAGAACAGGGAGAGCGGGGAAGACCATTCAATGGATGTTGTGCAGGGACAGTTCGGGTATTACATCAGAGTGAGTTTTGCTGAAAAGCTGGATAGCTACAGGAAAGAAGCTTCGGAGAGGACGTAGTCCTGGTAATGATGGACGTAGTCTCTCCCTGCTGGCAATTTAGTGAATAGGTGACTGCAAGGGTGGGTGGATCAGCAGTAATTTTTCCAGCTCTTTCTTTGCTCAGGCAATGAACAGGTCTTTTAATGTCGGTAGCTTAGTGGTTGCCAACCGTCGATCGCGATGGACCAGTCGATCTTTGTGACTTTCCCAGCAGATCCCGGAAAAAAAAGGAAAAATAAATACACAAAATACATTATGCCTGATAAACTTTTTGATGCAAATATGTAGTAACTTCTACTTTGAAAGAAGACCACTCGACAACTTCATGCCCAAAAGGAACAATTTTATCTAGGACAGTAAAATAATATTCGCATACAGAGGTTTTCACTGATGCGCACCGGGCAGAAAAGACCGGAAGGAAAACCCCGCAACCTCAGAAACAATCTCTCTTTACAAACAGCTTTCCGTAGCGGGAGTATTGCTATATTACCATGATCCTAATTGGTATTAATTTATCTTTATAATGCTCACATTACAACACTTCTCCCCCTTTAAATTCCAACATTCCCCAAATGTAAAAGAAATGGGAAACAAAAACCGTGGCGTCATTAGCTTGCGTACCCCTGAAACTTATACTAGTGTCTCAGTAACAGTTTACCAATACCAGGAAAGTTGAGGAGCTAAAATCGGGGTTGAAGGCCCAGCAAACATGCTGCTCAGAGGATGTGAATCGACAAGTGTTAAAGGACTTATCACTCTGTGAATACTTTTCATGACAGTTCAATGAATCCCTGGATGTAGTACAAACAGCTCAGCTTGTTGTATTTGTCAGAATGGCTTTCCAGGATTTTACAACAAAGGAGGACTTCTTCACTCTTTTGCACTTAAAGGAGAGAACGAGAGGTGAGGATATTTACAATGAGTTTTAAAAAAATGTCAGTAAAAATGACATCCCCATTCATAAACTGGTGGCAATTACTACTGATGGGCCCAGCAATGCGCGGTGTGCAATTTGGTTTTATAGCACTGTGACATAATGACCCTGATTTTCCCGACTTCCTGGATTATCACCATGTGATTCATCAGCAGGCCTTGGCTGGGAAGGTCGTGGACTTTTCTCATGTAATGACAGTGGTGGTCAAACTAATAGACTTGATTTGAGCAAAAGCGCTTCAGCACCGCTTACTCAAGGCGTTATTGGATGAGCTATGATTCTGCTATGGCCTATTTGATATGCTAGTTACAGTGTTTTCTTGGTTGAATTAATTTGAAAGTTTGCCAAAAGCATTTTATGTAATTAAAATACAATTAGCCCAAATAAAAGGCCTCAAGTTGGAAGTACAGCCTGAGCTGTTTTTTCTCTAAACGGTTTAGTACGTCCATCTTCCCTTTCAGTAAGGCCAAGGTAGGGGATCTTGGGCTTAAAAAGGTTGGTGACCACTACGGTAGCTGATAGACAATGATCTTCTCCACTGAGTGAACCACCTGCTGAAGCCTGGACTTATAAAGGGAGGATGTGCCTAAGACCTTTGCACAATACTGTAGTAATTTTGTGTATTGCACTGAACTGCCACAAAAAAAACTTCCATGATATATGTGAGTGATGATAAACCTGATTCAGATATGACTGTCTATAGTGGACTGAGAGTGGGAAGGGGGCAGGAAGAGGTGAATCATGGTTGGAAAGAGGGGAAGGGAGAAAGGGGGGACAGGAAGTACCAAAGAAACATTCTGTAATGATCAATAAACCAGTTGTTTGGAATCAAATGAGCTTGCCTGGTGTCTGAGGGGTGTGCGCGTACATGTGTGTGTACAGAACTGTGAAGACTGGCAGCAAATAACAATTCAAAGCCTGACACTTCCCTTGCAAACTCCTTCACCTGTTGTAAAGGACCCATATTAACATAAAGATTAACACTTCATCATAAATTTGATACCACTGGTAAGATTCTTTTAGCAATCATATTTTGCATTTCTTACCTTTTTTTCTATTTCTTTGCTCATTATGTTTTCCAAGTATCTACTTTATTTGCTTTTTGCAACTTCATGAAGCTTTTAAAAATTACATTTGTGTGAACGGGGAATTTGATGAATGAATGAGTGAGTTAAGAGTGGTAAGGATTAAAAACTGTGACAAGAGTCCCTAATGGGGATGGCTTGGACCCAGACGCTGGAGTAAGGATCGAGACACAATTTCACACTGGATCAAGAATCTGACCACAAGACACTCAACGAAATCACAAGTGGGCTTACAATTGAGCACTGAATCTCGGTTCGGTTGCTCCTTAAATGCTCCATCCTTGATGCCCAAAATATGATTGCCAATTAGTGGGATGGTCCTGAAATCTTAAAGAAGCCGTGCCAGCTATCCATGGAATTAGAGCGTCTAAACCTCAGAAGGTGGCATGGCTGGGTGCCTGTCGTAACAGGAACCCCTCGCCTCTGGCTGACTCCTGACAGCCCTGGCTCCTCGGAGAGACAACGATTGTAGTCATAGATCAGAACCAGATCCAAGATGGCACTTTCAGGCACCCAGCACCTCTCCTCCGGTCCGAATCCTTCCCAAGCTACGAGATATTGCCGAACACCTCGAAAAATACGTGAGTCCAAAATTCATCTCACAGTGTTCCCCATCAACAAACGTGGGTGGCAGTGGGCCTGATAGAGGTGGGGCTAATGGGCTAACTCTAACTTGGAAACATAAGAAAGTGGGATTGATCCTGAGGGTCTTGGGGGAGCTGCAAAGTGTAGGCCACCGGGTTTACTTTCCTGAGAATCCTGAAGGTTCCAGTGAACTTGGGTGCCAATTTCAATAGGTTCAATAGGTACATTTAACGTCAGAGAAATGTATACAATATACATCCTGAAATTCTTTTTCTTCGCAAACATCCACAAAAACAGAGGAGTGCCCCAAAGAATGAATGACAGTTAAACGTTAGAACCCCAAATCACCCCCAGCCCACCTTCCACGCACAAGCAGCAGCAATTTTATTTTTAGAATTAATTTTAATCGATCTGGAAATCAAAAGCAACAAAAAAAAAGTTATTGGTTTTACATCCAGCAAAAAAGCATCAGCACCCTCTACTGAGCACTCAAACATGCAGCAAAGCATCAGTAAAGATACAGACTTGCAGTACCCCAAAGACAACTCGTTCACCTGGTAATTCGACATACCACAGGCTCTCTCCTTCCCTAATAAGGGAAAAAGAGGTATCCCCGTTTCACAGCGAGAGGGGAGATGTAACTGTGAGGGGATCCAGGAGTGCCCCTATTAACTGTTTGGAGAGAGACATTTATCATTGATGATTTGTTTGGAAAGGAGAGAGAGACAGAGTGATTTACCACCGATATGTTGCTTTTGAAGAGAGACAGAGAGGAAGATTAACAGTTGGACTGTCACTTTAAGGCATTGGAAGTAACTTTGGATTTTTACTGAGATGGGAGTTGGAGACAGCACCGAGCAGCTCGTAGGTTGCTAAGATGACCGAAGGCGGTGGACACTCGATGTCATGATTTTCAGCTGGTTATTGATGTTACTTTCAAGGACTTGTTGCCTGCTTGTGCACTCCTTTACAGACAAAGGAGGGACGGACTCTTTGAATGACAGGTGATGCTCAGCCTGGTGAAATAAATAGGAGGTCAGATGATACAGACCTCAGACACATGATCTGGACACTGAATGAGCATTGTTGTGCCTTCAGAGAAAGTGGGTTTTGGAGGATCGATCAGGTGGATCGATTCCAAATTGCTATTCCAGTTGGAAGGAGAAGGGGTTGACTGATGGGGAGTTGACTATGTGTCCACCCTTGCCGGGGTGATAGCTCCACCACAGGAAGACTGGTCCCACTGGTTAAAGTCACAGTCGGTGACTTGTAAAGGATTTTGGAGGACGACGAGAAGATCGACAGCATCAGCTCACCTGAAGACTCACTCTCTCTCTCTCTCTCTCTCTCTCTCTCTCCATCACTATTCAACTAAATATCACGAACTGAACTGAACTGAACTGAACTTTACTCAACATCGTAAGACTGTATCTTTTTACTCCTAGACTTAATGAAGCTTGGTTTTTTCATACATATATATTTCACACTTTTATATATAATCATTACTAACTTGTTTGATTTATCTACATTTATATTACTGTATTGCGTAGTTACTAATAAATATTAGTAGTTTATAGCAATACGAGTCTCCAAAGTGGTTTCTATTTCTGCTGGTTCTTTATCCCCATCATGGGGTACGTGACAGTAACAAACAATTCCCTGATTTATGATGTTAAAAGTCTGTTGCGTCGCTTTTTCCAGCTCTGTGCCCAGAGAGTGGGCACCAAAAAGGCACAGCTCTCCGGACAGACAACCCCTGGCAAATAACCCACTGCTCCTGATGTTCCGTGTTCTCCTGCGATGCGTCAGTCAGGGGCACCCGCTTAGAATCGGCACGTCCCCAGAGCCATGAAAATCTGGAACCCTGAAGGCACACTCGTCTTCCAGGCCACATCCTTGGGATATCAAAAAGTGTCCAATCGTGAAGCCCTGACAGCAGGTCACATTAGCGCAAGGATCCAAAGTCAGAGTGTAACTTCAGGTCAGGATCTTCAAAAGATTGTATGTACTCTGCAAGTCCTGCTCTAAGATTACTCTTGCCTCTTAGATAATCTCGAAAGCAGTGTTCCTCAGTGGAAGGGGGCAACGATTCCTGACAGTTGTGCGATTCAGCCTCTATAATCAATACAAGGCCGCTGACTCCCATCATTCTGTACGAAGAAGCCTGTGCCAGCTGGAAAGTTGGAGGGCTGAATGAATCCCAGGTCAAGAGCCTCCTTAGTATGCTCCTCCATAGCGCTTCCCTCTGGAACTGTGAACTCATATACTCCATCCCGATGAGGGCATGTACCTGGCAGTAGATTTATTGCACAGTTGTTGAGTTGGTTTGGTGGAAGAGTCGAGTCCTTTTGCTTACTGAAGGCTTTTTCCAAATCCTCGTAGATGGAAGGGATTTCTACTGGCTTCAGAGCTGCAACTACCCCCAAACCTTCATCTGAGGATGACTTCTGAGACTCTATGGTTAGCAGGGGTCCTTCGGCAGACCACATAGTCTCCCCCACAAATCTAGAAGAGTCTTCAGTGCAAACAGAAGCCAAATCGCAGTCCAAATCCTCATCTATCTCCACAGACAGTGCCAGCAAGGTGCAACAAATGGTCCTTGTGCTCCTGGGACTGGATTCCAAGGATCTCCATCTTGAAGCCTTCCACTTAGACAGGACTTGGTTTAGCTGCCAGAGTTCCATACTACTTTGACACCTCCGTGGTTTGTTCCTGAACTAGAGATCTCGTTCCAGCACATCCCTGACTGGACTGGGTCATGACTCTCACAGTCCTATTGGCCATAGCCGCCTTGTCTTCCCTTGAAGGTAGGACTGGGATTCCTGAGGGCTCCAGGCTACACTGAGCAGAAGTCTGTCCCCTTGTTAACTGCTGATCTCAGGAGACTAAGCGGACGGGGGGGGAAGGATGGGGTCGGAATACCAAGCTGAAAAGAAGCCCTCATACGGTGGCGAGACCAAGCAGTGATGCTACCTTCCCTCCAGTCCACGGATGGGTTATGCTGAGGCATCCAAAGGTACCTGAGGATCAAGGTTATGGGTGGAGAGTCAATAATGTCAAAACTGATGTCTTCCACATGATCCCCTGTCCTCATCTGCAACACCACATTCTGTTGCTGGACCTGCCAGGAACCTAGTGAACAACCATCCACGACAGTCGTGGACAAGGACTGACTCAACTCTCGCAGCAGTATGTCGAACCGACAGGTGGTTCCCCTATCCAGAAAATTACTCAGTGCCCCAGGGTCCAGATATCCCGTCTGGGTAGCCTCCAACCTGATGGCATGAACATTGACCTCTCTAACTTTCGTTAATGCCCCACCTCCCCCTCATACCCCATCCGTTATTGCCCATCCTCTGGGTTTCCCCCCTCCCCATTTCTTTCTCCCTAGACCTCCTGTCCCATGATCCTCTCGTATCCCCTTTTGCCAATCACCTGTCCAGCTCTTGGCTCCATCCCTCCCCCTCCTGTCTTCTCCTATCATTTTGGATCTCCCCCTCCCCCTCCAACTTTCAAATCCCTTACTCACTCTTCCTTCAGTTAGTCCTGACGAAGTGTCTCGGCCTGAAACGTCGACTGCACCTCTTCCTAGAGATGCTGCCTGGCCTGCTGCGTTCACCAGCAACTTTGATGTGTGTTGCTTGAAATTCCAGCATCTGCAGAATTCCTGTTGTTTGCGTTGTGTAAGCAAACACCTCAATCTTTCCAATGTAGCCAGTCATTTCCGATTGTTTTAATGATTATTATCAGCCGATTCCCACTGTTTATGAACCTTTGAATTCTTCCATTTTTTGCCTTTTCTTAAACACAATTGTGCCTTCCCTTCTGAAGAACACATGCCGCACAGCTTGCTTTTTAAACTCAGCTGCCTCTGCATATGCTGCACTGGTTTCCACTTGTCCCTTTCTCATTGTGCTTCAGCAGGTCGGTAGCTGTCTCGTGTTCATTTTCAAAATACCTCGTCACCAGTATTATGTTTTATTGCTTCAAACTAATTCAAAGCAAGACGTGGGAGTCTAAAATTTGAGTCTAACTTCATGCTTACTTTAAGCAAGGTGCACACTTCACACTTAGAAGTGTCATGACATATGCATTTCACATATTTAAATATATAACCCATAATGAATTATCCAAACAAAAATGCTTAATCAACCAATATTTTTAATATATATAAATAAGTTGAGTGTACTTGACCTTTTCTCCTTGGAGCAACAGAGGATGATGAGAGATGACCTGATAGAGCCATATAAGTTGATGAGAGGCATTGATCGTGTGGATAGCCAGAGGCTTTTTCCCAGGGCTGAAATGGCTAACACGAGGGGCATAGTTATAAGGTGCTTGGAAACAGGAGGATGTCAGAGACAAGTTTATTTTTACAGAGAGTAATGGGTGTGTAAAATGCACTGCTGGCAGCAATGGTGGAAGCGAATACAAAAAGGTCTTTTAGTGCCTCTTAGATAGGTACATGGAGCATAGAAAAATAGAGGGCTATGTGCTAGGGAAATTCTAGGCAGTTTCAAAAGCAGGTTACATAGTCGGCACAACATCGTGGGTCGAAGAGCCTGTAATGTGCTGTAAATGTCTGCGTTCTGTTCCTATCTTGTCTCTCTCTGGCACCCCCTACTATGTAAAAGGGAAGCTGTTTTTTGGGTTGATTATACACTGTTGCAGTCCTTCTCATCTATCTAACTGCAGTAAAATTTGGCTTTAGCAATCTCACTTCAAAGGTCTTCCTCGTCTATGTTTGACTACACACCACTGCAGTCATCCTCGCCTAGATGTTTCTTTAACCCTTGCCTTACCATAAATTCCACTTTGCCCGGTAGAGGACAACATGAATCTTATTGGATTTCAATTACACGAACTCTCAAACTCTGTGACAATTTCATCTTGTACGGCTGGCTGTTGTTATCAGGGACATATGTTCCACTCCCCTGGCTGATAACGACACCAATACCACCTCTCTTGGACAACAGAAAATCTAGTGCTAGTTGATTTTGAAAGGCCAGTGTGGATTGCCAGTATTTCAGCAGTGATGTCATTAATGACTTGGCTCATATCGTGTAGTGCTAAGTTTGTATCATTGGCCAATTTCTCCAGCAGCACTGAGGCCATCGTAATGCTTTCAGGAGCCAGCGTGGCAGGTTCCCAGAACAGGAATACTACAATCCAGAAACACTCAGTGTCCGTAGTCTTTGACAACAGCCCCACACAGTGGGATGTAGAGAGAGAGAGTAGGCAGATGGTACATCTGTGGTGCTACATAGTCCAGATCACAACAACCCCTCCATGGCTTTGGTTCAGGCCAAAGGTCCCACTTTAGAAAGCAGACAGTGATAATCCTCTCGGCCACATACCTAGTAAATAACATAGAAACATAGAAAATAGGTGCAGGAGTAGGCCATTCGGCCCTTCGAGCCTGCACCGCCATTTATTAAGATCATGGCTGATCATCCAACTCAGAACCCCACCCCAGCCTTCCCTCCATACCCCCTGACCCCCGTAGCCACAAGGGCCATATCTAACTCCCTCTTAAATATAGCCAATGAACTGGCCTCAACTGTTTCCTATGGCAGAGAATTCCACAGATTCACCACTCTCTGTGTGAAGAAGTTTTTCCTAATCTCAGTCCTAAAAGGCTTCCCCTCTATCCTCAAACTGTGGCCCCTCGTTCTGGACTTCCCCAACATCGGGAACAATCTTCCTGCATCTAGCCTGTCCAATCCCTTTAGGATCTTATACGTTTCAATAAGATCCCCCCTCAATCTTCTAAATTCCAACGAGTACAAGCCCAGTTCATCCAGTCTTTCTTCATATGAAAGTCCTGCCATCCCAGGAATCAATCTGGTGAACCTTCTTTGTACTCCCTCTATGGCAAGGATGTCTTTCCTCAGATTAGGGGACCAAAACTGCACACAATACTCCAGGTGTGGTCTCACCAAGGCCTTGTACAACTGCAGTAGTACCTCCCTGCTCCTGTACTCGAATCCTCTCGCTATAAATGCCAGCATACCATTCGCCTTTTTCACCGCCTGCTGTACCTGCATGCCCACTTTCAATGACTGGTGTATAATGACACCCAGGTCTCGTTGCACCTCCCCTTTTCCTGATCGGCCACCATTCAGATAATAATCTGTTTTCCTATTTTTGCCACCAAAGTGGATAACTTCACATTTATCCACATTAAATTGCATCTGCCATGAATTTGCCCACTCACCCAACCTATCCAAGTCACCCTGCATCCTCTTAGCATTCTCCTCACAGCTAACACTGCCACCCAGCTTCGTGTCATCCGCAAACTTGGAGATGCTGCATTTAATTCCCTCATCCAAGTCATTAATATATATTGTAAACAACTGGGGTCCCAGCACTGAACCTTGCGGTACCCCACTAGTCACCGCCTGCCATTCTGAAAAGGTCCCGTTTATTCCTACTCTTTGCTTCCTGTCTGCTAACCAACTCTCCACCCACACCAATACCTTACTCCCAGTACCGTGTGCTTTAAGTTTGCACACTAATCTCCTGTGTGGGACCTTGTCAAAAGCCTTCTGAAAATCCAAATATACCACATCCACTGGTTCTCCCCTATCCACTCTACTAGTTACATCCTCAAAAAATTCTATGAGATTCGTCAGACATGATTTTCCTTTCA